>NC_143547.1:70545281-71924448 GCF_031878675.1 Megascapheus bottae
TTTGCCAACAACTGTTTAAAATTTGATCAGGTCAAGTAACAGAAAAATTAAGTGTCATAACTTCAAGTTTCCTGAAGCAGAAAGAGGGGGAAAAAAGAAAGAAAGAGATGCAAAAAGAAACATATTAAGACAGAGAGAATGACACGAAGAAAGTAAAGAAAGCAGACAAGAAGGAATAAAAGAATACAGATAAAGAAAGACAAAGCTAGACACTAGTGACTCATACCTGTAATGCTAGCTACTCAGGAGGTTGAGATCTGCGGATCATGGTTAAAACCAGCCTGGGCATGGAAATCTGTCAGACTCTTATCTCCAATTAACCATCACAAAACCAGAAGTGATGCTGTGGCTCATAGTAGTAGAGGATCAGCCTTGAGCTGAAGAGCTCACGGGCAGTACCCAGGCTCAGAGTTCAAGACAGATTGACTGATAGATGAGATGAAAAAAAGCACAAAGATAGAAAGACTGAGAGCTGAAGTAAGACAGTGAGACAGAGAGATGGATAGAAAGCCAGACCAAAATACACAGAAAGATGGAAAGAAAAACAGATAGATATAAACACTAGGACAGATATACAAAAAGACAGGGACATATAGATGGACAGACAGAGGACTAGACAGAGACAGAAAGACCTACTGCCAGTTAAAGACATACAGACTGAAAGACAGACAAACAGCAAGACACCTGGACAGAAAGATAAAGAAATAACTACAAAGAGACAGAAACACAAACTGACAAAGACAGAAATAAACAGATAGACACACAAATGTATAAATAAACACACAAATATATTAATATATATAGAGAGAGAGGAAGAGTGGGAAGAGCAACCAAAAAAAGAGGCAGACAGATTTCTGGAGATATAGGCAGAAAGACACAGACAGGAAGAAACGTAGAGGAAGCCAAACCAAAAGATAGTAAGACAGAAACATACATAGACATATTTTGACAGGAAAGAAAGGAGATGGACATTGAGAAAAATGCAGACATAAAGAAAGCAAAAATGAAAGACAGAAAATGTGACAGTTACAAAGACAAGACAAAGGGAAGAGCAAAAAGACAGGAAAGAAAAATCGATAAAAAAGAGGGATAGACTGAAAAATTGATGGACGGAGACATGGGCAGGAAGTGAGTCATACAGAAAGACAGAAGGAAAAAAAGACAGGAAAACAGATACGAAAAGTCAGGAAGAGTGACTGAAAAACTGATAGAATAACAGACAGAAATAGAAAGATAGGAAGAGTGATAGAAAGATACAAACATTCAGAAAGACTGACATATACAAAGACAGATTCAGAAATACAGGAAGACTGACAAAAAGAAAGAGAAGGAAAGAAAGAAAAACTGAAAAGCTGACAGAAGACAGATAGATTCTATGACCAAAAAGAAAGACTACTTGAAATGTGATGCTCCTTCTCCTAGAGAGGATAAAAAGAATAATCTCACGTTACATTCACACACAAATCTGCACAAGATTGTTGGTAGCAGCATGATTTGTAGAAACTCGGGTTCATCTGTCCTTTGGGACTATTCTCACAATCAAAATGAAGTCCCTCTTATCAAGCATTGTTCAATAAAAAAAACTGAACAGTTAGGAGGTTTCAAACAAATGGATCTTAATGCAAGTATGCCTGAACCTAAGAACCATACATGAAAACTCTGCCAGAACCATGATACTGCACAATATCATGATGTTATATTCTGGGCTGGTCTTATATTCTGGATATGGTTTGAGTTGGTTCCCAAAGGTTTCTGTGCTGAAGGTTTGTCTCCCAATGCAGTCCCAAACAATACATATCCCCAGATATGGACTAAAGTAAGAGACTAGAAGACCAAGAAATAAGCCCATGTAGTGACAGCCCTCTGGTTCTTGGCAAAGGGGCCAAACATATAGTTTCTTTCAGAAAACCAGTATTCACAAGTAGAAGGCAGAAACTAGATCCCTGTCTCTCACCCCATGCAAAAATCAATTCCAAATGGATTGAAGACCTGACACTTTTAAACTACTACTAGGAAATATCGTGAAACTACTTGAAGAAATAGGCACAGACAAGGATTTTGTTAATAGGACTCCAACTGCTCAGCAAATAGCAGGAATTGATAAATGGGATTAAATTCAATTAAAAAGCCTCTGTACATCAAAAGAAAACTATTACCAGAATGAAGACACAACCCATAGAAAAATCTATACCAGCTAATTTTCTCATAGGAGATTTATATCTAGAATATATAAAGAATTAACAAACATCAGAAGAATAACCCAATCAAGAAAAGACAAGTATCAGATGCATATTAAGCAGTGCTCAAAAGACTGTTTGGTACATTACATTCTGTTTAAATGCTATTCATTGATGTTTTTATTAATAAATTAATCCGTTTTCCTTCTCCAAAACTAAAATAGACAAGAAAAAAGAAAAGTATTGAGTTTTAAAGCTTCTTTAAATATTTTAGAGAAGAGTCTTTTCTCAAAATCATCTTTTGCAAATATTTACTCCCACCATATTGTTTGTCTTATCATCCATTTGACCATGTGTTTCACAAAGTAATGTTTTTAATATGTGTGTGTGTGTGTGTGTGTGTGTGTGTGTGTGTGTGTGTGTGTGTGTGCCAGTACTGGAGCTAGACTCAAGACTGAGCCACAGCTCCACTCTCAGCTTTTTGATGGTTCATTAGACTTTCCTGCCCAACTGGCTTTGAACCATGGTCATGAGGTGTGGGGGCATAGTTCAAGTGATAGAGTTCCTGTCTATGAAGCAGAAATCCTGAGTTCAGAGAGAAATGGAGAGGGAGAGGGAGAGGGAGAGGGAGAGGGAGAGGGAGAGGGAGAAAGAGAAGTCATGAGCTTCCACTTCTATCTTCAAGTAATCTGAACATTGATTTTTGCCTTTAAGGCAAATGTAGTTTACCAAGGACATGATTGTGCACTGTTTGAAGTCATGATAATGTTTGCATCTTTTCCTTTGATTTTCTTCTTTATATGGCCTTTGATCTCCAGCTAGGATACAGAATCATTGGAGAAGTGGATGCTGTAAAAGCTTGTGATATATTTTCAGTGCCATTCAATAATTTTAACAGTAGTTTTGGCCATTTCCTAACAAATAATGTGCTTCCTGTCAGAAATCTCAATTTTTCTCTGTAAAATTCAGTAAGCAGTTTGATGCTGTCAATTTGATCTCCTGATCTCATTGCAATTTTGCAAGTAATGAGAGCAGACTTTTGGAGAAAAGGATAAACATTTCTTGACTTTTCCAGGCAAAATGAGAGCTGCAATGAGCTGCTAACTCGCTGGAATTTTAGTCCTAAGTGGAAGTGCAGAATTTGAAAGGACAGTCCCAGAATATGGATGTGAGGAGAAACTTGGGTGGAATAGTGGTCGTGGATCGGCTTATTTCCCAATCACTGCTGTTAGTAACTGAAAAGGTGTTATTTAATTCACTTGAATGAAGAATGGTGGGCAGAAAAGGCAAAGAGAAGGAACAGAAGAAAAACAAATGTCTATAAAAAAAACTTTTGGTGAAAAAATACTTGCAGAACTAAAAACATGCTAGCTAGTAAAATCAGTTCGTTATTCAACTAAAACTTCAGTGTGAACATATTTAAGTGTTTGGTCCTATTAAAACATCAGATGCCAGAAACTCTGATGAATCTCGGCTGATGCATAGGATTGGAGCATAGAAGTGGCTTGCCGAGACTGTAGGAATAAAGCTATGGAGTTTGGTTCAGATATAAAGCAACATTATGAAAATGCTCTGAGTAAATTAAATTTATGAAAATAGAATCACTTTGTGTTTGAACTACAGAAAGCCTTTGGCGAGAATAATTTTTATATAAAACCACTGCTCTGTCTGCATGCATTCTGCATGTAGATTTGAGTTTTGAGTTGTGTCATCATTTAATTTGGTTTTGCTTGTTTATTTTTACTAGTACTGGTGAAGTAAGGAGGTTAAGCCTAAGTAACTTCTTGCAACCATCCTGGTGCCTCTTGCTAGGTGGGGGGAATTCTCCACCCAATGCTGGACCCAATGTCCAGCCCATAGCACCACAGAAGGCCAGAAAAATCATTTGGTATATGACAGATCAGATAGGTAACATTCTCTTCTGCTACTTGCAGCCATCAGCAGAGAATTTGAAATAGCCCAGGAAATGTGTTATACACTGACCTCCAGGACCTTGATCAGGTTCTCATTACAGATCAGAGAAAAATACCAGAATGTTTCTGCCTGCAGATAGGAAGTGAAACATGAAATACACCAGATTGTTCTGGCAAGCTGTTTCCACAGGAGAAAATGTTTTACCAGTTCTAAACTTGTTGGCATTTTATCATAGCCCACTCGCCCAGGAGAAGAGATATACACAAATCCAGATGGCTGTAGCTCTCTGTACCTCCACAGGTGGGAGATTTAAGAAACATGGCAGAATCGAATGATATAAGCTCATAAATGGGCTAAAACTTACTCCTAACACCATAGTACATTTCTCTTCCCCACAACCCTGTCATCACACTATTAAAGGCCTAGGTACAGCATTTCCTTTTACCTAGTCTATATTGTTCTGCTATTCACAAGAAAAAATTGGCTGAGGATATGGCTCAGGGTTTAAGTACTCACTTAGCATGTGCAAAGGCCTGCTTTTAATTCTCTGCACTACAAAAAATACAAGAAATATAGAAATAAAAAACTTAATTTGAAGAGAGCAACCAAGCATCAGCATCAGTCTGAAATATGACAATTATATTGAAGTTATCACTCTGGGGATTTCAAATAAGATGTATTGAGATGTAAAGCACTTTATTGCATAAAATATAGCAAACAGAACTAAATGATATATAAACTGAAAGAATTATAGAAAACAGAAATTCTAGAGACCAAAGCCAAGCTAACTGACATGAAGCATGTCTTTGGTAGATTTATTGGTGGCAATCGGGAAGCAGATATGGCCCTGGAGCTTGAATTCAGAGGTTTATGTTTGCTGGGTGCATTCCACCAGCTGAGTTACTGGGCCCTTTTCATATTGGTTATTTTTAATACTGTTTCATTTCATTCCCTGGCCTGTTAGAACTGCCATCCTCTTATTTGTTTATCGCAGGATACTGGAATGGCAGAGACACATCACCACACCAAACCATTGCATTTCTCTTCAGTTTTGGATGACAAGTAAGCAACTCCACAATCAGCTGGCAGCATTTATTTTAGCAGACTGACTACTGATGAGTAAGGGATCTCTGTGATTAAGGATGTCTCAGTAGAGGCAGTAATGGTAACACATTCAAAGATGCTCATAACTAAATCATTCTGCTAATCAGCTTACTTTCAATTATACAAGTTCTTTAAAAATCAAAGGTTTACAAAAGTGTAAACCTTCTTTTTTTTCTTTGTCTTAATCTTTCTTCTGTCTCCCATGGTCCTGTATACAGACACATTTCTGTGTGAAAGGAAATGTAAGAACCTCTTTTCAGATTTAGGCTAGGTCATCACCAAGCTCTTTTCTATTCTATTGACCACACGAGCGAGTGAAGCAACATTCAGGACAGTAAGAAGTACAACTTGAGACTAATAGCAGTACACTGGGAATTAAGTAGAACCAAGTTCCTCATCTGGCCCAAAGTCTTGACTCAACACCTATTTCTGAAGGCCATACTCCTGGACTTTGTCCCTCAAATCCTGCCCTTCTCCTTGGCATGAAGACTATACCTTCTGAGATAGTAGCTCATTGCAGCTTTTTTTTTTCGTGAAAAATTAACCTTTATTTCCTTTTCTCCAAAACCATGCTCTAAATATTTGTGAATTTCCATTGAGTTCAGGAGAGTGAATTTCTGGCATTAAACTCAACAAAAACCCAAAAAGAAAAAGACTGCAAAGAAGAACAAAATATCCAAGAAATGCTTTTACATACTAGGTATACAAGAAGGAGAAAGAGAAAGTAATATGAGAAATATTTAAAATTATTAAGAACTCAAATACCCACTAATAAAGTACTGACTGAGAAAAATCTGAGGCTACATAGTATCAATAGTAAACTCTTTACAATTAGTCATGTAATTTTCAAATTACAGAACAACAAAAATAAAATATCCCAAAAGAAGCTGAATGGAAACCTCCTTGCTTATAAAAGAACAACAAGACAAATTACACTAAATATGTCATGAACTTCATAAGGACGAAGAGAATGGAGTGACATCTTTCAAATGCTAAAATACAAATCATCAACTTAGAATTTTGTACCTGGCAATATTATTCTTCAAAAGTAGGGGGAAAATGTACACTTTCTGAAAACAAAACAAAAATGAAGGACATTTTTTAAGCTGGTAGACCTGTTTTACAAGAAATGATACAATTACTTACAGAGAAGTAAAACTGCTTAGGTCAGAAATTAGCATTATTTTTAGCCAGATACTGGTGGCTCTTACCTACAAACCTAGCTACAGAGGAGAACTAGGATGTGAGGATCATGGTTTTAAACCAACCCAGGCGGAAAACCCATGAACCTTACCTCCAATTAATTGACCAAAAGTTCATAAGGCACTTAGACTGGCAGGAAAAAAAATAAAGAAAAATACTAGGATTAATTTGTAGTACTAGAATACTAGCACTACCTGTGGAAGTGTATAGCGCTATGTAAAAGAGAATTTGTGTTATTGGTAAATGTACATTACGATCTTTAAGGCAATCATTTCAAATGTGCAAAAGAAAGTGTAATTGATAAAAGGCAGAAAAAAACATTTTTAAATGTTTTAAACTACAAAACGCAAAAAAGTAAAAGTTAAAACCAGGCTCCAATCACTCATGCCAATAATCCTAGCTACTCAGGAGGCTGAGATCTGAGGATTGAGGTTTGCAGCCAATCTTGGCAGGAAAGACCATGAATCTTATCTCCAGTTAACCACAGAAAACCAGCAGAGGAGCTGTGGCACAAAGTGGTAAAGCAGAAGAGCCTAGGGACAGCACCCAGAACCTGAATTCAAACCCCACAAAGGAAAAAAACAATAAAAAAAGTAAAAAGTAGGAACAAAGAACAACGACACTAAATATAAAATAGACAAAGACATCCAACAACAGCAACAAGCACTATAAGCACCGGTATAAATGGCTTAATTAAAAGCAGTTGCAAGTGTAGAGCTAGAGACAAGACCCAATTGGATATTGTTTAACTCTAGTACCGTATCCCTCAGATGCTATTCGAAGTAGTAAAACTTACATATGAGTCAGTAAGTCACATTCGTTGCTCTATCACACTTACCAAACTCTGAGCCTTGAATTAAAGTGTAGATAATGGTTCCTAATTCATTAAATAATGCTTGATGTTAAATTATATTATACATGTATAATGCTTAGCACAGTTCCTGGCACATCGAAAGCATGTAATTGATTATTATATATGCTATATGATGCAGGTATTTTGATCCACTAAGCTGTGATCATGACCAGTTAAAGCAGTGGGAAACAAATCTCAGGGACATTATGGTAGCACCACTTATAATGCCCCCATTTTGACACTTCTCAGCCATTTCCCAATCTTTAACAGACTAGGAAAATATTGACACTGTTATAGTCTCCACAACAAATTACAGAGAAAACCATGATGATAGCCACGTGTTGACAGGAAGAAAATTACTATGACAGAGGCTATTTCATTTCTCTAAAATGTCATATATTTGTGGAACAATGGCTATTTTCTGTAATTAGGAGCTACTTCAAAATTGCATGCTGAAATAGAAATCTGAAGAGGAAACACACAGCAAGTGCAAGCAAATGAACATGAAGAGCCTCTCAGAAGAGCTATTGGGTAACATCCTTTTCTTTGGTTTCTGCAAATGTTAATGCAAAATCTCCCAATCAGTAATTTTACTCAACTCTTACTTATCAATGACAATTTTTGGACAAATAAAATTTTATAATTCATATAATTGATGATTTTGCCATTGAAACATGATTTTGCCATTCATATAATTATCAACGACAATTTTTGGACAAATAAAATTTTATAATTCATATAATTGATGATTTTGCCACTGAAAGAAGCATGAATTAACAAAGATTTTCTCTGAAATAATTAACAAATATATACTTTATATTTATAATACTAAATACAAAGCTAAGGTTATGTTTTATTTTCTTGGCTAATGTGTTGGTTATATTTTTAAAACATAAATGATAAAGGCATATATGGCTTATTGTTATATCCGTATTAAACAAAAAGTATATATAGAAGTCCACTAAAATTCTAAATTTCTAGCAGGTTAAAGATAATTATTTTTGTACTTATAAATTGGCATATTGAAATAAAACTCCTTGGTATAACTAATTAAAGATAATTTTTAAAATAAAAAGTATATTTTCCAATTTGTATATCTTTCCCGGTCTGTAATCAAATATTCCCCAAGAATTATGAAATTAATATGTGTCCTCTAAAAGCAATGGAAGTAAATATAAATATTTTTGTGCCAGTATATCCTTTCATTCCTCACTGCCCAACTTCAGCTGATCTAATTTCACATTTTTCTATATTTGTTCTATAGATGTCCATTTCCCATACATCACAAATATCCCTTCTAGTTACGAACATGGGTATAGATATTACTTCTCTACCAGCTGGAGATAATGATTTTTTGAATACATTACAATGTATTTGTTCATCTATTAGTGGTCATACTATTAGTTTAAGTATTTTGCCACTATAGATAATGTTACAAGAGCCTTCAATTAATAAAACATATGTAATTCTCATCGATAGATGAAAAGCAGGGAAAAAGGAGTTAGATCTCTCTTGGTAACAAATTTGAAATGAGGGAAAGCAAGATGATTAGGAGTAGGTACAAGGAGGGAAAGTGTGAGAAAAACATAAGAAGGGGTGTCAATGTTCAAGAAGTAATGTACTCACCACTTGACGAATGTAACTGTTATCCCTCTACACATCACTCCAACAATAAAATACAATATTAAAAATTGAAATGAAAGACATGTGGAGCAATATATAAAAATAACTCAAGATTTTTGTAGTGCAGCTTGGTTGTGGAATCATAAGATAATTAAATATTTTCTTTTTTTTGCTCATAGATCCTTTTTTTATTAGAACATATTAATTGTACAAAATTGTGGGATTAACTGTGAGCTTTTCACACATGCATGTAACATTAGTAATTATATTTATGTCCTGAGTAACATGTGTTGTGTGTGAGCAATACAGTATTCTTTAGACATGAAGAACTAAATTATACCATTTGCAGGAAAGTGGATGGAATTAGACATCATCATGTTAACTGAAATGAGCCAGATTGAGAAAGACAAGTATCATGTGTTTTCTAGTATATTAGAATCTAGGTTTGATAAAAAAAAAAACCTCACTAATAGGTAGGACACTATTTAAAAGAGAGGGCAACTAAATCTTTTTGTAAGTTTTTTTCTACTGTTTATCTAATATATATATATATATATTACTTTCTCAGTCAGAAAGGCAAATAAAACACATTTTATGAAAAATTATTTCTTTTGAAAATGCTTCTCGAAATAATAACACAGTCAGTATGATAATACAAAAAAAATCAAACAGACATTTGAGGGGGTTTTTTTTGTTTGTTTTTTTTGCTAGTCCTGGGCTTGGGCTTAGGGCGTGAGCACTGTCCTTGGACTTTCTCAGGGCTAGAGCTCTACCACTTGAGCCTCAGCACCACTTCTGGCTTTTTTTTTTCTATGTAGGTGGTACCGAGGAATTGAACCCAGGTCTTGGTGCATGCTAGGCAAGCACTCTACCAGTAGGCCAAACTCCCGGCCCCACATTTGAGTTTTTAATTCACATTTTTTCTTTTGAAAAGTATCTATTCATTATCATTTCCTGTTTAATTTATGTTTTGGCAGTACTAGAGTTTGAAATTATGGTTTTGCATTTGCTAGGTTTATGCTTAACTCTTGAACCACACTTTCATTTCCTTCTGCTCTCTTAATTTTTCAGAGAAAGTGGTGTTTTTATCTGAGACAGTTTGACCATGATTCACTTATTTGTGTGCCCCATGATAGATGAGGTGACTGGTGTGTACGATTATGCAGCTTTTTCTTATGAGATGGAGATCTCAGAAGGAACTTTTTCTTCCCTAGGGTAGGCTTTAAACTGTAATCCTCCAGGCCTGGGAGTTTAGCCTAGTGGTAAAGTGCTTGCCTAGCATCCACGCAGACCCGGGTTTGATTCCTTGGTACCATATACATAGCAAAAAGCCAGAAATGGTGCTATGGCTCAAGTGGTAGACCTTTACCCTTGATGAAAGCCTAAGGACAGTGCCCAGGCCCTGAGTTCAAGGCCCAAGATTGCCAAAAACACCCTGTAATTTTCCAGAGCTTAATCTTCCACACATGGGATTATAGATTTAAGTCTCCATACCTCACAGCTTTCTTTTCAGTGCTGAGGATAGACCATGAGGCATCATGCAAGTGCTCTACCACTGAGCTATGTTCATAGACCTGACCTATCTATTTGCTTATGTTTTTTAATTATATTTTAGTTCCTTATATATTCTAGATGTTAATTCTTTGTTAGATGGAAAATTGATTAATGTTTCTTCTTATTCTGTAACTTGTCTCTTTAATCTGTTGATTGTTTACTTTCCTGTAAAGAAGCTATTTAATGTTATATCATTCCATTTGTCTATTTTCTGCCTTTGCTTTCTGTTCATTTGTGATCTATACAAGAAAAAAAAATCATTTTCTATACAGATGTCTTAATATAATTCACCAGTACTTTATTCTAATGATTTCATAGTTTCAGGTCTTTACTTAAATTTTAAATACATTTTTTGCCAGTCCTGGGCTTGAGCTCAGGGCCTGAGCACTGTCCTTGGACTTTTCTCAAGGCTAGAGCTCTACCACTTGAGCCTCAGCACCACTTCTGGCTTTTTTCTATGTATGTGGTACCATGGAATCGAACCCGGGTCTTCGTGCATGCTAGGGAAAGCACTCTACCACTAGGCCAAACTCTCGGCCCTTTAAATACATTTTTGAGTTAATTTTTTTCTCAAAGTGAGAAGCAGGGGTCAAGTATCAATCTTCTGTATATAGATAATTTTCCCCATATCACTTTATGAAGAAGTTATCCATTGTCCTATATTTTTTGTTGATAACTTACAAAATAATCAGTTAGTTGTACCTGCCCAAATGCATTTCTGGGATCTCCCTTTTATTCCATTGATCTGGATGTCTTTTTTATGCTAGCACAATGAAGTTTTAATCACTATGGCTCTGGTTTATGTCTTGAAATCAAATATTGTGATGCCTACAGCAGTTTTTTCATTTTATTTGTTTTGTTTATTGATGATAGTTTGATGAATGGCTCTCAACTGCTTTATTTTATTTTTGTGCCAGCCTGGGGCTTGAACTCAGAACCTGACACTCTTGCATCCTGTTTTTGTTCAAAGCTGGCAACTTACCATTTCTGTCTCCATTTCTGGGTTTTTGCAAGTTACTTAGAGAGAGAATCTATTAGTTCGGGCTGGCTTTGAACTTTGACCCTCAGATCTTAGCCTCCAAAGTAAATAGTATGAGCCTATGAACTGCTACAAATACTTTGTTGCTGTTGTTGTTTTGCTGAACCTGGGGCTTGAACTCAGGGCCTAGGTACTTTCCCTTAGCTCTTTTGCTCAAGACTAGATCTCTACCACTTTAGTCATATCTCCACTTCTGATGTGTGTGTGTGTGTGTGTTTAATTGAAAATAAGGGTCTCATGGATTTTTCTGACCCGACTAGCTTTGAACCAAAATCATCAGATCCCAGTCTCTTAAGTAGGTAGGATTATACTTGTGAGCCACTGGCAACTGTCCAAACATTTTATTTTAAATGTAAAAATATTGTATTAGTTTCCAAGGGCTGATGTAATGAAATAATACTGAATATGTGGTTTAAAGTAAAAGAAATTTGGGGCCGGGTGTTTGGCCTAATGGTAGAAGTATGCACAAAAACCCGATTCCTTGGTACCACATACATAGAAAAAAGCTGAAGTGATGCTGTAGCTTAAGCGGTAGTGCTCTAGCCTTGAAAAAAAAGTCAAAGGACAGTGCTGAGGCCCTGAGTTCAAGCCCCACAACTGGCAAAAAAAATAAGAGAAATTTATATTTCACAGTTTTGAAATTTAAAATTCCAAAATCAACATTCTGGTGGGCCCATAGGAAGCTCCAGAGGCAATTATTATTCCTTGCCTCTGGGGACTGTTGGCTCCTTGACTTTTATCTGCATCACTCCTATTTCTGCCTCCATCTTCACAAGCACTCTCTGGTCCCTTGTGTGCCTGCTTCTTTCTATTGTCCTCTAGAATAGCTTTGAGTCTATTCTTCTTGTATTTACTTACAGCACACTGAAATTCAGTTTGATTTTGTATTAGCTTGATTCTATAATCAGACACCTGATTTTCCCCCAGATTACAGCCATGGGACGAGGATTATGGATTTCATTATGGGGGGAAGGAGGAAGGACATAACTGAAAAGACAGTTCAGCCCATAACAAATACAATAAAAAATCGGAAATCTTTACACCTAAATTTTAGCACCAGTTAAATTTTTTCCAGTTGATGAGATTGTTGATAATGTATATTTCTTTGTTTAAATTTTTGGCATTTTATTAAAATGGTGAATAAACACAAAAATATTTAAAAATTAAGCCCAGTGGGATGTCATGCCTGTAATCCTAGCTACTCAGGAGGCTGAGATCTGAGGATCAAGGTTCAAAGCCAGCTTAGGCACAAAAGGACCTCTTGAAAACTGGAAGTGGGGCTTGGCTCAAGGGTAGGGTGGTAGCCTTGAACTGAAGAGCTCAGAGACAGTGCCCAGGCTGAGTTCAAGCCCCATGATTCACAAAAAAAAATTGAAGCTGAAACTGGCCTATCCCATTTCATTTATCAGACACACAGACACATTCATAAACTGATGCACATGCACACACACACACACACACACACACACACACACACACACATACACACAGCAGAGCACATATGGACTTATCTTTAGGTGAGAATGAAATTGTCCATAGGTTGCAGTCTCCATAGAGTGCTTCATATGTGCCTGATTTAAAGAGTTATCTGATTGCCTACAATGTGTTTCCCTCTTCGTCTTACTCTTCAATAACAGTCAGTGGAAAGAGCTGAAAATGATATATCCTTCATTGCAAATCACACCTCACCCCTCACAGGGGAACACACTCACACCTCTCTTTGTCTTTAGTTGAGAAAGAACTTTCTATAGCTGAATATCCTAGGTGGATTTGCCTTGTTATCCATCTGCAGATGGCTAGCTCTGATTAGCATCAAGGACTTTTCAGTAGATCTCTGTTTTCTAGAGGACGAGGTGTGAATGCAAAGAGACCTGTGTTCTGTTTTAGCTCCTCCACTTCCCAGCTTTGCATGTGCCCAGCAATCCTGACTTCACCCTCCTGGCAACATAGTGCTTTTTTTCCCTTTTTTATGTTATAAATCTAAATAGGTGTTTTTTTTTTAAAAAAAAAGGAATTACATTTCCCTTATGTTTGAATTTACTTGGTTACTGAATTTTGCTTTAAGCTTACTTGTTTATCTAACCATTAGCCATTTCCACTGTACTTGTGGAAATGTCACTTCTAGCCAAATTTCATTAGCCAAAGTGAGGCTATAGCAATACATAAGCCCTAGAGTAAAACAAACAAACAAAAAAAGAACCCCACAAATAGTTGGAAAAAGTTGATAGTAACCACTATAGATAGCTTCACAGAAAGGACATTGCTTATCAAAGATAGGTAAGTTTTAAATATTCAAGAGAAAAATGTTAATATTCAAAAAGCATATCATCCATCAGGGTGAGGAAGCTTGACTACAAGAAGTGACAACATTGAAGAGGGTGGAAGGGGGGAAAGAATGATGGAGAGGGAATAATATAAAAAATAGGTTGAAACAGCTTATGTATATTTGTGGTATATGGAATTTGATTGAAAGCTATTGATCAATAGAGATTTAGGGGTCAGAGAAAGAGAAAAAAATAAAGAGGTTATTCTAATTTATATGTGTGTATATGTATTCATTGTGACCCATTCACAATTGCAAATTCATATTCTTAACTTCAGTGGTACAATTCATGCACACTTTAAAAGTTAATGACAGGGCTCAGGAGTTTGGCCTGTGGTGGTAGAGTGCTTTCCTAACATGCTTGAAGACCTAAGTTTGATTCCTGGGTACTACATACAAAGAATAAAGCTGGAAGTGGTGGTGTGGCTCAAGTGTTAGAGCGCCAGTCCTGAGAAAGCCCAAGGACAGTGCTCTGACCCTGAGTTCAAACCCAAGGACTGGCAAAAAAAAAGTTAATGATAGAAAAAAAAAAACTCTGTTGAGGGGGGAATCAACAAGATTGAAAAGAGTGAATAGGGAGGTTAGATGAAGATGAAAATGGTTGAAGAAATTTATTTGCATGCATGAAAATAGGACAATAAAACTTGCTGAAATTGTTTTAGAAGTAGGAAGGGGATAACTGGAGGGGGTGAGTTGGATGTGAAAATGTAGAAATGTCTCAATGAGCCCCCTATTTTGTACAAGTAATATATGCTAATAAACAATTAAAAGGAAAGAGTGCTAGTGCCATGCCTGTAATCTTAGCTATTTCTGAGGCTGGGATTTGGAGGATCATAGTTTAAGGCCAGCCAGGAAAAACAGTGTTTGAGAGTTCATCTTCAATATAACCAGCAAAAGGCAAGACTGGAAGCATGATTCAAGTGGTACAGCATCAGCCTAGCAAGCACGAAGCCCTGGCTTCTAACACCAGTAGCACCAAAAGCAAAACACAAATAGAAGTTAAAATATACAAGGAGTAAAAGTACGATTATTTTAAGTATGCCTACATGGATTAAATGTAGTATAAGATTCTAAAAACCTTCTTTGCATTGTACTAAATAATGATAGCTACAACTTGTTATATGGCTTTTCTTTGTCATATTTATAGATAAGCTATCACTCATTTTCACAAAAAATGCAAAATGTACTATAAAACCCAGATTACAAATAAAAAGCAAAAAATAATGCACCCTGAATAAGAGAAAAAAACATGTCAGCCAGATTTCAATAAAACATAGAATACTTATATTTCCTCATATTCTTTCTAGCTATGTATGCCATAACTTTTAGTAAATATTTTTGACATTTAGCATTTCAATAAAGCACACACTTATTAACTATATAGCTTGATGATTATTTTGTGTTTATGCTGGTTTAGGGGCATGAACTCAGGACCCTATGGTCACATTCAACCATGTTCACAGCTGACTCTCTACCCATTGAGCCACATCTCCAGGTCACCATTTTCACTAACTAATTGGAGATACGAGTCTCTCAGATCAGCTTCAATAGATTGGAAAGGCATGACTATTACAAAATATTTTCCCTGACTGTAATGGAATAAACTTAAACATCAATTATAGAAGAAAAGTGGAAAATTCAGGAGTGTGTAGAAAGCAATCAACACATTCTTAACTAGGCCATGGGTTAAAGAAGAAAATGCAAGGGAAATTAGAAAGCAATTTTAAATGAATGAAAATTAAGGAATCATCTCAAATCAATGATTTAAACTTCCACTTAAAGAAAACAGTAAAAACTGAAGGTGTGCCTCCGAAGTGGATCATCCAGTTTTGAAAAATGAAAGCAAACCGTATATTCATAGATGACCTGACCTCACATACACAAAAATCATAAGGAATTGACTTACAACAAGTAATATACAAAGCTGTATAATGCAATTCAATTTCATTTCCATATTTACCATCAGTGAATAATTTGAAAACAAAATTGCGAGTAAATCACATCTATAATAACTTTAAAAAGTGGTAAAGTACTTTAGGGACTAAGTTAACTAAACAAGTGCAAGACTTGAACACTGAAAACCAAAAATCATTTTTGAAAGTTATTAAATAACGCCTTAATGTAAGATCTAGATAGTTGAAAATAATTGAAGCTATACTGTCAGATTCATAGCTCTTAGTGTTCTAATGTTGAGATATAAAGGAAAAGCTAATACACTGTGATCTTTATGAGCATGGGAGCAGTGTGTGAAGAGAATGAAGGAAAGGGGTAACAACACAATCAGCTGTGTCTAATGTGCGGCCAGGATGAACAAAGGCATGAGGACAAATAGAAGCATTTGTTTGAGATACTGAAGAGCAACAGAAGGCTACAACCACTGAAATGGCGAGCCTCTATGAAAGATCTCCATTTATACACTTTCAATAAATAAATCAAGCTATGTTCCACATCTGTTTGAAAAATAGCCTAAGAACACCACTGTTTTAAATGAAATAAAGGGTATCAGAAGCTATATAGATCCATCTTTGTATATAGCAGCAATTTAGTGAATAAAATCCAGAGCAGCCAGAAAATGGAAAGATGTTGGGAATGAGCGGCAGTGAGCAGAAGGTTGTAGGGCCCTGGTTGCCAGGCAGCACTCTCAGGCCCCTCTCATCACTGTGGTGATGATTGGCAAGCTTAGCTAAACAGGCTCTGTCATTTCATCTAAACTCTCTACATCCTTTTAGCACCGACTAGTCATGCCACTCCTTTTCATGTCTCCCCAACAATTCCACCGACACTCATAATCTTAGGGATCTGATAAACCTGCAAGTGTACCTCTCATGTCCACTTTGGGGGAATTATATTTAATTTGCCTACCTCAGGAAATGGATGAAAGGATAACACAAAAGAATGATAGGATAAACCAACACAAACTGTTTTTGAGTAAAAATTAATAGACTTAAGGAATAAATAATGGCAGAGTTTCTCCAACTTATTCATGAAAAACCTTTTTTATGTTTCCATTTCAGTTCTTATTGTTTTAGAGGTAGGATGGGGATAAGGAAGAATGATAGAGGGAATCTTGTTTGTACTTGTATCTTTTTAAGTCAAACACAGAAGGAATATCATAATACCCAATTTAAATATATTTTTCAAGGTTTTTCAGTGTAAAATATTCCAGTGAAAATATTGTACTTAATATTTGTGTTAGGTATCCCAAACAGAATTATTTTTGATCTAAGACTTGGATTTGAACTCAGTGTTTGATACTTCCACTCACCAACTGAGTCATACCTCCTACTCCCAGGATTTTTTTCTTTTTTCTTTTTTTTTTTGATTATCCATTTTTACTGTAATTAATAGAAGGTTCGCAGTTATATTCGCCAGATAGAAGGTGTATTACTTCACAAACATTAATACCCCTTCTCATGTTTTTGTCCCTATTTCCTTCCTTCCTCCAGGCCCCCTCCCCTCATCTTGTTTTCCCCCTTTCCTATCCTATTTTAAATAACCAAATAAATGTATATACAATATACCTGATAACAAGGTAAGATACTGCAACATTAAGAGACTAACCAGAGGACAACAAAAAGATGAGAACTAACATAGGATATTAAGAACAACAATCATACATTTTATGGCTCTTGTTTCCATGTCCTTGAGGCCCTTTCATTTAGCCTCATCCTATTTGGCCTTATGTATCTTGGTTTTGAGCTATTGTAGTCCTTTGCTAGGAGAGTCCAAGGTTTGTACTGATTATGACAAATGAGGGAAACCATTGAGCCTATGTTCCTTTGAGTCTGGCTTACTTCACTTAATATGATTTTTTCCAAGCCCAGAATTATTTTTAATGATGCTTCTCATATTAAATTTGGTGTAGTTCTAAGAAGCTCCTGCAAATAACATATGAGACACAATGAAGTATGTGATTATGCATTTTGTGCATTTCTACTGGAAACCGGATAGCAATGGTAAACTTGTCTTAGATTTTTATTTTCCTATGTAACTGATATTCATATGTAAATATGCAGTACTCAGGGCATTGCACTCTTGCTTGACTTCTTCGTTTGCCAGTCCTGGTGCTTGAACTCAGGGCATGGGTACTGTCCCTAAGCTGCTTTTTTTGTCAAGGCTAGCACTCTACCACTTGAGCTACAGCACCACTTCTGACTTTTTCTAAGTAGTTTATTGATAATAAGCATCCCATGGACTTTACTGCCCAGGCTGGCTTTGAATCATGATCCTCAGATCTCAGCTACTCAAGCTAGGATCACAAACATGAGCCACCAGTGCTTCCTGCTCAACTTCTTTGCTCAGTTTGGGCGGTACCACTTAAGCCAGGCCTTCAATTCCAGCTTTTGCTGGTTAATGAAAGATGGAGTCTCAGAGATTTTCTACTTGCATTCTCAGAGGATTCTACCTTTAAATAGCGATCCTCAGATGTCATCCTGAGTAGCTAGGCTCACTATTGTGAACTACCAGCACCTATTGCAACAATTTTCAAGTATTTGTAATCAGATTAGTAGCTCTGATGCTCTGCTATTTTCACTGTGTGTTCTTGTTCATATTAGTCCCCCTTTAATATCTGAATTCATTCATTTGTAATAAAAGGGGATTGGACTATAGTAGTGGCTTTTAAGCTTTTGCGGATATAAGCAATCATAAGAAATTAACTTCACCACACATGCCAGTGTACTCATCTATTTGCCACAAATGTGAAATAAAAATTTTACAAAGCAATTCTCACCCTTTTTACAGATGTATTCTGAGCTATTCATGTCTATCTTTTTAATTGCTTCTGGTGACTCAATAACTTGAAATCATAACCTCATTAATCTTTCACCATCCACAGTTTGAAAAGCATTAAGTAAGGGATACCTAGTGGTTCTCTACACTTGTAGCATTCTATTATGTCATTATGCCTTTTTTTGGCTTTTAGAATAATAATAACAGTAGCATTTTTACAACTTGTATTACATGCCAGATTCTCAATTAAGCACTTTACCCATATATAGTACTTAATTTTTCAGCAACTAGAACTAATTTTACTAGTAACATTTTAGTAATGAGCAAAATCAATGTGGCTGATATCTGCACCAAATTCGATGGGCTATTAAAATATTTTTCACTATATATTTAGGATATTTTTTTGAGCTAGTCCAATGGCTTGACCTCAGGGCCTAGGCACTGTCTCTGACCTTCTTTTGGTCAAGGCTACCCCTTAAGCCACAGTGCCACTCCCCACATTTTCTGTTTATGTGGCACTGAGAAATAGATCCCAGGGCTTCATGCATGCTAGGCAAGCACTCTGTCACTAAGCCACATTCCCAGCCCATATTTAGTGTTTTGAGCATTTTAGAACATACACACTTTACAAAATATCAGTTTGCTGCTTTACTATTTTACCCTACGGAGAATACTATAAGAAGCCTCCCATACAGGAAAAGAGAAAAAAAATGATACTGATTACTGACTCAGAAAGTAAAATCCTTGACTTATTTTGTTATTGTGTGGTACAGATGATCCTAAAGCAAGTGCTTAATAATGCCATTTCTTTAAGTGTGAGTACTGAAGTAGATATCTTAACTCTAAGTGTGATGCACACTATAATAGATTGGCAAGAGAATAAAACAAAAGATTCTATATGTATAGTCTTACATTCACCCTTACAGTAAATAGAAGTATAAAACCAAAAAGTGATGTCATGTATTCCCTACTGTAATAGTTATTCAATTGCAAATTGCCACCATCAAAAAAATCCACATTTGGAGTTAGGCATGGTGCTACATACCGGTGATTCCCTCTAGGCAGGAATCCATAGAAGGGCTGGGGACATGGTTCAACTACTAGAGTGCCTGCCTCACAAGAGTGAGGCTCTGAGTTTCTGAGTTCAAACCCTATTTCAATAAAAAGAAAGAAAGAGAGAGAGAGAGAGAGAGAGAGAGAGAGAGAGAGAGAGAGAGAGAGAGAGAGAAAGGAAAGGGAAAAAAGGAAAGAAAGAAAGAGGTCAGAGAGAAGAGGGAAGAAGAGAAGGGCAGACGGAGGCCTTTTAACAATAATCTGGAAGAATCTAGCATATGATGGCACAAAACCAGTATTCATAAATTCTATTGTTTAGGGGGTGCTGATAGAGTTACTATACCAGCAACAAAGAGTACATGAGTGCTGGTGGGGTGGGGGATTGCCTCATATCTGAATCATGGTTTGAAGCCACCCCAGAAAAGTTCATGATACTCTAATCTCCAGTTAACTACCAAAAACCTAGAAGTGTGCAAAAATTCTCAGGGGTAGTATCCAGGCTTTGAGTTCAAACCCTAAGACTGGCACAAAAATAAATACATAAAGTGTACATAAAGGAAATTATAATCATAATCTTTGTGAGAAATAAGTCATGGAATAGAAAGATTTTGGTAATCGTGCACCATCATTCAGCCAGATTGTTCATGACGATTTAAGTCTCATGGAAATTTAAGTTTGTGAAGCTACTGGCTGTTGTATTCCTGGGCAATGTGTTACATGCCTTGGTAGAGCTCTAGTGCTTCTTGTAATACCATTAATTACAAATGGGCCGTGCATTCATAAGGTAAAAATGGTACGAAATTTTAACTGTAAGAGACTTTTGTCTATAGAAGAACATTGTTATAAAGTACAGCTATGCTTCAGATTCTAGTGTTGTATTAATAAAACTGAGCTACCTGCAATGTTTGTA
Source organism: Megascapheus bottae (assembly GCF_031878675.1). Taxonomy (NCBI): domain Eukaryota; kingdom Metazoa; phylum Chordata; class Mammalia; order Rodentia; family Geomyidae; genus Megascapheus; species Megascapheus bottae. Next base: position 70,565,766 of record NC_143547.1, read on the forward strand.
AAGTAATGCACCTTCTATCTGGCGAATATAATGTACAATAAAAAATATATTAAAAACAAAACTGGGCTACCTGATGCGACTGCCTACATGTTGCTTGGTAAATAAGTTTAATGAAACATCCATAAGAATATTGGAAAGCAATTTCAGAGTCTACAAGGTAGACAGAATTGCTGTGGACACTTAGTAGAAAAAACTGTTGCTGGGTGCCGGTGGCTGATGCTTGTATTCATAGTTACTCAGAGGACTGAGATCTGGACTCAGACACAGTAGACCTGGTGGGATTTATTCCTTCAGGCACTGCAAACATTATAAAGTTCATGTAATTATTTACATGATTATTTTTGTTTCCATCTGCAACATTCATATTGGTTTACAAGAAGTTTGCATAACCATTTATTTTTAAAAGAATTATGGTAATTATTGAATGTCTTCTTTCTATCTGCCTATCTACCTTATCTGTTATGGGAAATCTTCATTTTGAATGTTCCTATTTCCAATTAAGCAACAGAAAAGCTGGATATGGTATTGAAACTGTGTACAATTACTTAATAAAAATTATTTTTTAGGTTGCTAGTGGAGCTGTGGGTGAAGAGGTAGAATGCCAGTAATGAGTAGAGAAAACCAAGGCAAACAAGAGTCAGGCCCTAAGTTCAAGAGAAGGCAAGAAAAAAAAAAGTCCTGGAGCCAAAGGCGGTGGCTCACTGCTATAATCCTAGCTACTCAGGAGCCTGAGATCTGAGGATCAAGGTTCAAAGCCAGCCCAGGCACAAAAGGACCTGAGACTCTTTATCTCCAGTTAACCTCTAGAAAATGGGAAATGGGGCTTCGTTCAAGGGTAGGGCAGAAGCCTTGAGCTGAAGAGGTCAGTGACAGCCCCAGGCCCAGGGATAAGGCTGTAGCCTTGAGCTAAAGAGGTAAGGGACAGAGCCTAGGCTGAGTTCAAGCTTTATGACACACAAAAGAAAAAAAGAAAACAAAAGACACAAAACAAAAGGAAAAAAATCCTGGCCAGGTATTTGGCCTAATGGTAGACTGTTTGCATAGTATGCATGAAGACCCAGGTTTGATTCCTTGGTACCATACACATAGAAAAAGCTGGAAGTGGTGCTGTGGCTCAAGTTGTAAAGCTGTAAACTTGAGAAAGCCTAAGGACGATGAGAAGGCCCTAAGTTCAAGCCCCAGGAATGGCAAATAAAAAAGGAGAAGGTTAAGGAGGAATAATAAAAGGGTTAAATTTTATCCATGTATATTGCATATTATAATTACGATACTAATTTTTTTTTCCAGTCCTGGGTTTGAGCTCAGGGCCTGAGCACTGTCCTTGGACTTTCTCAAGGCTAGAGTTCTACCACTTGGGCCATATCACCGCTTCCGGCTTTTCTGTGTACGTGGTATCGAGGAATTGAACCCGGGTCTTCATGCATGCTAGGCACTCTACCACTAGGCCAAACTTCCGGCCCTACGGACTTTTTGTCCATGGGGATGTGCACACGTGATGCACTGTTATTCATACTACGTGAAGTTCGTGTAGTCACATTCAGGCGTATTAAACAAGGATGAATTAACTTTCTGTGGCTAGCCCAAATCCAAGGCCTGAATTGCCTGAGCTTAACTAGAGGCCGTGACTTCTGACTCTTCTACTTTTCGCATCACTCTGGGCATTCCACTTTGCAGGGCAGTCACATGCACTCCTCACCCACTTCCTTTCTGCCTTGCAAACTCTTGGGCAAAGCCCTCCCTCATTTTTTCCCCCGCCTCCCACCCCCGCAAAGGGAATCTCGTGAGCTCCCAAGAGGATCCCGGGCGGGACTATTTAAAAACACGCCTGAATCCCGTGCACCATGCGGAGAGAGGGGCGGGTCCGGAGTGCTAGTGCGCTTGCGCAGCGCGCTTGGAAGCCTTGCTTGTAGGCGGGCCCTTAGCAGTTCGCGGAGACTAGGGCGAGCTACTGGCACGTTTCTTCCCTCTTTTAGCTTGGGACTCGGCAAAGTAGCGTGGTTAGAGTTTGCGGTAATTTCAAAATGTCGGGTGAGGAGAGTCAGTCAGGATCTTCTCTGCAGAACTCCGAGGAAAAGCAGACTGGAGTCGTAGGAGAAGTGATCCGAAAGGCTGCTGCCCAAGAGCCCAAGTCCTGGATCCAAATGGTTCTTCAGCAGATTATAGGGTCACCTGGCCAGTGCGTGAGCCCCTGCGAGGTGGTGCCCGTCACTGTATTGGCTGTGCAGAGGTACCTGTTAGAGCACGATCGCCGGGAAAGGCCTTCGCAGTACCCCGTTTACTGCTATGATGTGACCATCTCCGACGGTGTGTACCAAGAAAAGTGCTGGCTTGACACGAGTCTGAACTCTCTGGTTCTTCAGAATATTCTTAAAGTTGGAATCAGAATGAGAATCTCTAGAATCTCGTGTCTTTACAACGAAGAAAGATTAGACCAGGGAATCCTGTGCATCGGCGGCGTCCACTGCGGGGAGGCGTTGGATGATATTTCTCTAGAAATTCCCTTCCGAAACAGCGAGCACCAGAAAAAACCCGAGCGGCCGTTAAGGGGCGAACGCAGTCACTATTTGGCTCTGTGGAATAATGAAGATCCATATGGTGACATCTGGCTAACCAACAAACAACCTGAAGACTACAATTTTAAACGTAAGGAATTAGAGGAGATGTTGGGAGAGTTGGGAGAAGTGGCGTTTCAGATCTTGGGGTTAAAGCAAAGGAAAGGAAAAGACTGTGGTCCTGGATGGGCTCTAGTCTCTTAACAAACCAAGGTAGATTAAGTTGGAAACTACATTTTGAGATTTTGATTTGTTTTTTTTTAATTTTTAATTTTCTTTTTTTCCTTTTCTTTCTTCTTCCTATTTTTTATGTGCTGAGAGACTTCTTAAGTAACATTCATGTGGTTAGTTTTTCATAAAGTGCCTCAGTAGATCCTAAATTCAGCCTAGCAAAGCTCACTTGTGGGGGTAGGGGGAATCCCTAATTCTCGTGCCTGCGTTCCCTTTATGTTAAAATGGGTTAATCTCACGTTCCCCTTTTCAATTATAAAAATAACACTATGTAGCGATCAGCTGCAGAGTGTGTAGGTTTCAGCTGCATGTAAGAAATTGCACTTGTAGTTTCCATGCTTTGACCTTCCCTCCCTTAACCAGTTCCATTCCCCAACCGCAACTTTTTATGTCTTTTAAAGCAAGAATTGTGTGAATATCACGTTTGGAAGTTGTGGAATTTTGTGGAAATGCTAGAAATTCTCACTTTGTTTTTCTTACACAGGATTGACTAACGAAGTTCAATTTTGGGAGTATTACAAGTAATTGCTGGAAAACAAATCTAACAGATAAAATTAAGGGAAGTGACAGTGCCATACACATGAATATGAATGTGACATGAGGAAAAATAAAATACAAAAAATAAAAGAAAATTCTAGAACGAAAGCCTGTAATCTTCTACATTTGCTGCTATTTAGTAATTTTCTCATCATAATGCTAAACCACAGATCCAGCAACAAATTTAAAACACAAAATAATAAAAACAAAAAAAATGCCTCAAAAGTATGTAAACATACTAATAGATACTAATAAGGAGCAAAGAAAATGTTGCTCAAACTTGTACTTTAACATGGTGTAAATAACTACATTTTTGAAAGTGAAATAATTATTTCCAGGGTTTAAGAAATTATTTTATCCTAAGCTTTGGCATAAAGCAGCAGTGAATAATTCTAAATGTGGTTTATTTCTAATTATTTTCACAATTGAATTGGTAAATGAAAAATTGATATCTTACAAGAACTGAAAATGGAGCTCCTAATTTCTAGAACTATCTGTGTTTTTTTTTAATAGAAGTAATATCTCTCCACTTAACCAAACTGTATTTTCTTGGCAAAAGGTAATGGACATAAAAATCTAAATTGTGTATTCAGTATATTCTGTTAAAAGTATAAGAGCCATATGCAGCAAAATGGTGGCTATTGATGTGTAAACTGTTTCTAGTCACTGTAAATTCCTTTCACCTTTGCTGTATGATTGAAATTATTAGCAATAAAATGTGGGAATAGAGTGTTTAACTCGTAACCTTTCATATGACTTCAATGGCCTTCTCCAAATTCCCAACTGTTTGTGGTCCAGTGTGCAGCTTTCGGAAAAGAAACGGAATGTCCATGCATCATTTCCTATTTCCACTTAACAGCGGACACATCTTTAGTGCACATCAGTCCCGAAAATATATCATAGTATGACTGTACTGCAATTTCCATAATCATGTTGTCGTAATCCCTAGTTGAAGCAATGCTATATTTCCATATTAGATGCAATGCTTATCATCATTAGTTTGCATTTGTATTGACTGTGTTTGAGGATTTCTGTTAAGGGATGAATTCCGAGAACTGAAATCATTGACTTAAGTGATATTTGGATGCTTTAATTTAATGCATATTGGCATGTCATGTTCTGAATAAGCCCACAAATTTATATCCAACAGCATATATCTGAGTGTTCAGTTTCCATATCTTGCTTGCTATTTTAAAATGTTTTTAGGTAAGCATATATTGACATCAAGTGATTTCATTGTAATATTTCCGTACATGCAGACATTAATCATAATATTCTCTGTTATTCCTTTTTATACTCTCTGCCACTCTTCTTTACAATTTCATTAAGATAATTATTATGACATTTATTTGTGCCAGTCTTGGGGCTTGAACTTAATGCCTGGGCAAATGTTCTTTATTTTCTTAAGGCTAGCACTCTACCACTTGAGCATTCTACCACAGCTCCATTTCCTTATTATGACATTTTCATGCATACATAAAATGTTCACCCTCCCAACAAACCGTCACCTTCCTTTTTCCCTTGACCATCAACTGCTGGAATCAGGTGGAGGAGAGAATTTGTTCAAAGCACACCATAGGGTGTATAGAAATATCACAATTAGGGGCTGGGTGTTTGGCGTAGTGGTTGAGTGCTAGCTGGGATTACAGATGTGAGCCACCACGTATAGTTTTTTTTTTTGTATAGTTGATACTGAGGCACTTGAGCCTCATTGCCATGTCCATGTTTCTTTTGCTGGCTAATTGGAGAAGAGTCTAAATGATTTGTCTGCCCTGTCTGGCTTTGAATCTCAGTCCTCAGATCACAGCTTCATAAACAGCTAGGTTTATAAGTGTGAGCCACTAGAACTTGGCTTCAGCTGGAATCATTTTGAATAGGAATTGCTTTAATATATATTAATTGGGCATTATTTCCCTCTTAATATAATTGAACCATAGAACCTATGAATATAGAATTTATTTAATTGGGTCTTCTTTAATACTGTTTGTTCAACAATATTTTTTAAAGATTCATAGTATAAGTTTGTTACTTTTTTCACTAAATTATATTAAGTACTTTTTATTTATGATTGTAAATAGACTTTTTCTGAGTAATTTATAGGAGATAAAAGTCACATGGGAACCAGGTGTGGTGGCTCAGGTCTATAATCCTGGCTACTCTGGAAGCTGAGATCTGAGGATCAAGGTTCAAGGCCAGCCCCGGCACAAAAAGACCTATACCCTTATCTCCAATTAACTTCTAGAAAAAGAAAAGTGGGGCTTGGCTCAAGCATAGGGTGGTACCATTGAGCTGAAGAGCTCATGCACAGAACCCAGGCCCAGGGGTAGGATGGAAGCCTTGAGCTGAAGAGCTCAGGGACAGCTCCCAGGCCGAGTGACCAAAACAACAACAAAAAAGTCTCATGGGAACTTTTTGCCTTGGCTGGCTTTAAACTATGATCCACTATGAGTAGCTAGGATTACAGGCTGATTCATGTCTTGTTGGTGGATGCTACCCTTCATCAATAAGGAACTTGCTTCCTATTGCTTTGAAGTTTCTTTGTGTGATAATGTTATCATTTCCACTGTTCTTTTGATGGCATTAAACATGACTCAGCGTTTTTATCACCTCAGAAGTGTTTTAAGAGCCTGGTGCAGTGGCTCTTGCCTGTAATCCTAGCTAGTCAGGAGGCTGAGATCTGAGGATCGAAGTTCAAAGCCAGCCCGGGCACTAAAGACTGAGAGACTCTTATCTCCAATTAACCACTAGGAAACCGGAAATGGAACTGAGGCTCAAGGGTCAGGGTGGTAGCCTTGAGCTGAAGAGCTTAGGGAGAGGGCCCAGGCCCAGAGTTCAAGCCCCAAGACTGACAAGGTCTGGACGCATGGTTTAAATGGTAGAGTTCCTGTATAGCAAGTGTAAATCCCTAAGTTCAAATACTAATACTGCCAAAAGAAAAAAAAAATACTTGGAGAAGTTTTAACTAAACTCTGTTGTCCTCATTATGACCAACACAATGACTTTTAGAACTGTACTTTCTCCAAAATCATACAGATTTTGAGAGTTTTTTTTGTCTGATAAAGGAGATATATCTGCCTTTATTGATCAAAAGTTTAACATGTACATTGCAGACAATTCAAAACTGATCCAGGATTTCTCTGACTATATTAAAATAGAAGCTTTGCAATTACATTAGATTGAATCTTTAGGACCTAGAATTCTAAGCTAGTAATGGATTGGGAGAATCTATCTAGAAGGAAAATTATATTTGATATCCACTAACTGAAAATTTGTCTATATTTTATGGTACTATGGGTATACTTGTAACATAGAATTTAAACACTTATTAAAAATAAACTCTGAGCTGGGTGCTGCTGTCTCACACCTGTAATTATAGCTAGTTTGGGGCTGAGATATAAGGATGGTAGTTCAAAACCAAACAGGGAAGACAAATCAGAGACTCTAACTTCCATTTAACCAGCAGAATTTGGAAGTGGGTTTTGACTCAAATTAGTGTAGTAACAACTGAGAGCAAAAGCCAAGCATAAGTGTGAGGCCCTGAGTTCAACTCCTGGCACAAAAATAAATACCTAAAAATGAATGAACAAACAACCAAGATCCCTGCTAGCATGTTTTCACGCCCTCATGCCGACTACATTATGTAAACAGAGATGGAAGGGAAGGAAGTCATGGAAAAAAGAAAGAAATATTAGAAATGTTGCCAACTGAGATTTTCAAACTTCAGTTTGTGCACTTTGAGCACAACATGTGGAGAGAATCCCCTTTAACTCACGGGAGGATTAGATCAGAAGTATACCTTAATCTGAGAAGCTGTTTTTTTTTTTCTTTAAAAAAAAACCAACTCCAAAAAGTAGGATTGGGGCACCAAGATTGGTTTTAATGGAATGAATAGGAATTGTGAAGGTGAGCATCAAGTAGAATTTGGGGCGGGGAGAGAAACAGCAGTTGGATATTTGAGAACAGTTGTCTAGCAAGTTTAGGGACGCTCAGGAGAGGACAATATGGAAATGTTTCCCAGAGATTCCATAAGGTAACTAAATAAGTGCTAATTAATAGGACAGAATTGACATGTGAACGTAGATCCCAGTTTTCCAGAAAGTAATTACTAGTTTGGTTAGGTGGGAGAATATGTAGAGTGAAGTGTTGTGGGTTACACCATTATAGAGCTATTTACCTATGTTCCAGGCCCATAGTGAGTCTGTCTGTATTTGTCTGTTATCACTAGGGAGAGTTTATACGTATAATTGTGAAGGAGGTAGGACAGTTAGCTGCAAGGTTTGAACTGAGTGTGATCAGTCTGCCATTTTGACCTTACAAATGGAACTTGGAACATAGCATGCCGTGTTAATTCTAATTTTGTTTCTATTTTTATAATTTTCTAGATCTGAAACTAATTTCTCTTTCTCGTCTTGAAACGACGTGGAGTAGAAGAAATTACTTCCCTGCCTTGCTTGTGAGGGTCTTGTATAAATCAAAATTGCGATACTATGGGAAACCTCATAAGAAGGTGACTGAGCCATACCAGGTACGATCAATGATAATATATGCTAACTTTAATTTATAGATTATAACTTATCTACTTGACTGTACGATATATTGTTCCATTCATGTTTTATAAGTTATACCTGGTAATTTTTAAATGTCTGTAAAATGTTTATACTCTATTTTTCTAGGTAATGTGTTAAAAACAATGAAATTCTTGGGATCTGGGGCATGTAGCTCTGTGGTAGAGAACTTGCCTAATACGTACAAAGCCCTGGGTTCCATCCCAGCACTTCAAGAGAAAAAAAAATCAGACGATAGTGGCTCACTCCTCTAATCCTAGCTATTTGGAAGGCTTGAGCTTGTTACTATGTAAGTCGCAGGCCCAGCCCAAGCCTGGGAAATAAAGTCCCTCTCAAAGTGCCCACCAGGTGGCACACAGCAATCATTATCACTACTAGGAGGCCTTAACTTAGGTGGATCTACGCCAATAACACACCTGGGCAAGAAGCAAGATACTGTCTATAAAAGAGCCAGCAGAAAAAAAAATTGAGGTTGGAGGTGTGGCTTAGTTGTAAGAGTACCCGTTTAAGGAGGCATGAGGCCCTGACTGCCATTCCTAGGATTGGAAAAAAACTCTTTCTCATTAGTCTTTAGTGCTTTGTTCCATCTGGTCTCCATCACACCTTTTTCTTTGCCTTCAACCTTTCCTTCTATTTTATACATTTTGACATCATCAAATGAACATTATGTGCTGGTTTCTGATTTTAAAAAAGAAGGAAATGTGGCCAGCCGCAGTGGTTCTTGCTTATAATAAGATCCTTAAGAGATTGAGATCTGTCTGAGGATGGTGGTTCTAAGTGAGCCTGGGCCTGGGCAGACAAAATTGCAAGATTCTTATTTTCAGCTAACCAGTATAAATGTCAGAATTTACTAGTTCAACTAGTAAAATGCCAGCCTACAGTGAAGATCAAGCAAGGTTATATGGCCCTGAGGTGAAGCTCCAGTACTGGTACATACACAAAAAGCAAAAAGGAAAAAATAAGCATTGATATTGATATTATTATTCCTGTTGCTTTCTCTTCAGATATCTTTCTAGTGGGGGGGTGGGTACTGGTTTTGAATTCATGACCACATAGTTGCTAGGCAGACACTAGGCAGGCCAGAAACCTCAGCCATTTGTTTTGGTTGGTAATGGGGCTTGGGCAGTGGGCACTGTTCCTGAGCCTTTTTATGCTCAAAGCTAACTCTCTACCACTTGAGCCACAGCACCACCCCTTAGCCCTTTTATCTTCAGGAAAGCTGTGACCACCATTTTCCTCTCTACACTTCCCACAAAGCTGGAATGACAGGTGCATGTCACCGTATCTGGCTTATTGGTCGATATAGAGCTTTGCTAACTTTTTCTTCAGGCTGGCTTCAAGTCATGATTGATTGTCCTAATCACTGTCTCCCTAGTAGTAGCCAGAATTACAAGCATGAGCTGTCATGCCAAGTTACAAGCTTCTTGAAGTAGTCTGTACTAGCTAAGTACAATGAGTTTGGCATCTTTGTTTATACTGTTATTCACTAGTAACCTGCTAATCAGAAAATCAGTTCAACACTGTGCCATATAACACTGCTAAGACGTATTTTTTTGTCAATCCTGGGGCTTGAACGCAGGGCCTCAGCACTGTTCTTTTTTTGTGTGGGGGGGGGGTCATGTATACTAGGCAAGCACTCTACCACTAGGCCACATTCACAACCCCTATATTTTCTTTTATTTCCAGTCCTGGGCTTGAGCTCAGCGCCTGAGCACTGTCCTTGGGCTTTATCAGGCTAGAGCTCTACCACTTGAGCCTCAGCACCACTTCCGGCTTTTTTCTATGTATGTGGTGCCAAAAAATCGAACCCAGGTCTTTGTGCATGCTAGGCAAAGCACTCTACCACTAGGCCTAGCCCCTATATTTTTTTAATATGTTTCACTTAATATTGCCCTAGAGTATCCCATGTTGTCAAGAACAGTTTTAGGTATTTTAATATGAATGTATTGGAAAAGCTATACGTGCTCCTTGATGGGAATTGGGCAAATGTAGAAAGCTGTGTGACACTGTTGTGCAAGATCATATTACTCAAAGAAAGGCATTGTTGACATTAATGCCTTGCAGCCTCACTGCTGGGATTTAAATTCAGAACTCCACACTTGAGTGGTAGATGCTATACCACTTGAGCCATGCTTTCAACTCTTTTGCCTTTGGTTATTTTTCAGAAAGGATTTTATGTTTTCTACTTAGGGCTGGCCTCCAATCACAGTCCTCCTATCTAAACCTCCAGTGGCATGTGATAACACACATAGGTCTTGCTAATATTTTTCCCTGGTTGGCCTTGAACCATGATCCTCCCAACCTAACCCCTGGTAGCACCATGCCTGCTTTATTCCCTTTCTGGTTTGTATGTAAATTTTATATACACCCATTTATATGATTATCTTATACATACTACCATATCATATATATCACATGCATGTACATGTATATATACATATATGTTACATGTTCCATATGGATAAATGTGTCATATTGTACATGCACTTTTAATTGTACTGCAAAACAAAAAACAGTGTATATGCAGTTTTCTATTTTTTTTTCAATTTTTCTTTTGTTATTTTTTCATTGTGCTGGTACTGGGGTTTGAACTCAGGACCAAATGCTTTTCCATTCAATACTGGTAATCTGTCATTTGAGGCACACCTGTCCTTCTATTTTTTTTACTGGCTAATTGTAGATAAGAGTCTCACAGACAGCTGGACATCATTTGTTCATTCCTATAATCCTAGGTACTCAGGGAGATCAAGGTTTGAAGCCAGCCCTGGCAGGAAAGTCTATGAGACTCTTATCTACAATTAGTCACCATAAAGCTAGAAGTGCACCTGTGGCTTTTGTTATGTAGAGCTCTCGCCTTGAGTAAAAAAAAAAAAAAACTCAGTGACCAGTCAGGTGCCAGTGACTCATGCCTGTAATCCTAGCTACTCAGCAGGTGGAGATCTGAGGATCACAGTTCCATTCCAATCCAAGCAGGAAACTCCTTAAGACTTTTATCTCCAATTAACTACCCAAAAACCCAAGCTGTGGCTCTAGTAGAGCACTAGCCTTGAGTAAAAAAGCTCAAGGATGGTGCTCAGGCAAAGTTCAAGCACCAGGACTGGCACACAAAAGAAAGTCTCACAGACTACTCAGTCTATAGATCTCAACATCCTGAGTAGCTAGGATTACAAACATGAGCCACCAGTGCCAGCTTAGATTTTCTTAAGCATTTTTTCATATCACTAAAATTATTAATTCACCATATTTCATAGGTACAAATGATGTCATATTATATAATGAATTGTTTAGTGATTCCTCTATAGTTTTTTTTTTCTTATTTTTTGTGCTGGTACTTTGGCTTGAACATAGGGTCTTGATATTGGCATGGTACTCTATCACTTAAGCCACTGCTCCACTTTTGAATTTTTGTGGTTAATTGTAGATAAGAGTCTCTGATTTGTCTATTCACCGTGTCAGATAGAAATTCCCTTCCTGAATACTTGTGTGTTAAAGATGTCATTTGAAATATGATGTAAAATCAATGTTAATAAATTCTTTAATAAAAAAATTCTCAGATCTCAGCTACCTGATTAGTAGGATTACAGAAAAAAACCACTGGCTCTTGGCTTTTCCTTTTTTAAAAAAATTGTGTACTTTAATGTACATTTTTATCACATGAAAATTAGTACATTATTAAGACTTTGAGCCAATTTAGCTGAACATGACTAAAAGAGAATAAGGAAAACAGGCGATACATTTCATGTTATTTTGAAATATGAAGTGGTGATATCTCCTAAACTGGAAAAACAAAATGAAAATATTCTTTTTTTTCTCATTGCCAACTTCTTTGTGAGAGAGTAGGGAGGAAATAAAACTGCTTAATTAAGTAGAGATTAATTGGAGGCTTCCCTGATAGTGGGAAGTCTTTCCTAAGGCCTCACCAAATGAATGCTTGGATAATATAATTAATAAATTTTGGCACATTTGCTTCTTCTTGGGAACTATTTAATTAGGTGCTTTTATCATAAGAATTACAATAAGAGTCCTAGAGCTTTAGCAGAGGATGAGTAATGATTCATCAGCTCATGCAACTCCTATAGACATCCTATAATGTAAGTTGTATTTGCTGTCCTATCTTGGCTGAATTTTAATTGCAATAGGTCATATTAATTTTTTGCCAGTTATGGGGCTTAAACTCAGTGCCTGAGCACGGTCCTTGGATTTTTCAAGGCTAGAGCCCTATCCTTGTGCCACAGTACCATTTCCAGCTTTTTTTAAATGTATGTGGTGCCAAGGAATTGAACTCAGGTCTTCGTGCATGCTAGGCAAGCATTCTACCACTAGGCCAAATTCCCGGCCTAGGACATATTAATTTACTCAATATTTCTATTTTCAAATCCATGCAGAATCTGCATTCCCAGATGAATGGATACAGAAAGTCTCTCTCTCTCTCTCTCTCTCTCTCTCTCTCTCTCTCTCTCTCTCTCTTATATATATATATATGTATATATACATATATATTATGTACTATATAATATATAGTAAATATAATATATATTTATATCATATTGTAGCTATACTATATAGTACTATGTATTATATATGCACTATATAATATATATTCACTAAACACGTTGTTCTCCAATTATATAGTTATAAATCACAAAATTTTCATTTTCTTTGTGCCTGAATAACACTACATTAGTATATAATATACATTATGTATTAGAAAACTAAAATCATACAATTTCTTTACTTTTTGATATAATTTTCTTTTTTTTTTGCCAGTCCTGGGCTTGAGCTCAGGGTCTGAGCACTGTCCTTGTACTTTCTCAAGGCTAGAGCTCTACCACTTGAGCCTCAGCACCACTTCCGGCTTTTTTTTCTATGTATGTGGTACCGAGGAATCGAACCCAGGTCTTCATGCATGCTAGGCAAGCACTTTAACCACTATGCCAAACTCCCAGCCCCTTGACATAATTTTCTTCCAGGATTTTTTTTTATGCCGGTCCTGGGACTTGAACTCAGGATGGGGTTCTGTCTCTGAGCTTTCTTGCTCAGGTCTAGCATCCTACCACATTAGCTCCATTTTTGGCTTTTTGATGGACTTTCTTGCCTGGCTGGCGTTGACCTGTGATCCTCATATACTAGCCTCATGATTAGCTAGGATTATAGGCACAAGCCATCAGCATTGGATATACTCCTGCATTTTTAAAAATTTCATGTTTGTTTTAATATCCTTGTGTCTCCATTATTTTGACTCAGTTTGTTTTTCCACTGTCCACTTGAGCTCTCAATTCGTTACTGTAGCTCTGCTAGTGTTTTTCCTTCTGTTTAGACTGTTCTTCCTATCAACTCACTAGATTGTTAAAGCCATCTGTAAGGTTCACTTCTGTGCTTACCTCTGCTTTGAGCCTTTCCATGTTGGACCATTTGCACAGTCACGAGGGAATATCAACTCCATTTTTCTGTATGGTCCTCTATTGTAGCCCAGTTATCCAGGGTTTTAATAGAATTGCTAACCTTACTCTATGACTGTGACTATAGGGAATCAGTATGGTATTTTGCTTAAATGTGTCCATGTCCTGTTTATAATCTCAGCACAAGTGCAAGAGTGGTCTGAGCAACATAATGAGTTTAAGAATGTCTGGTTACATAGAAAGACCCTGTACAAACAAAACAAGCTATAAAAAGAATCATGCCCTGTAGTCAGGTGAATTGAATTTACATTTTAGCTGTCTATAATATCTTACGTATGGCATTAAATAATTTGTTTATCTTCTTGAGGCATCAGTTTTCTCATCTGTAAACTGAAGAAACTGCTAGCATTTACCTGATAGCTGATGTGAAGATATAATTATTGAATGTAAGTAACAGCTAGAAAACACTTGGAAAATTTTCTTGTAGAAGTTGTCTGCCATTTTTATTTTAAAACTAAGAAAAGCATAATATTCAAATGTGTTCAATTTCTCTATCTTATCTGTATACTTGGAAATAATATATACTGACATTTGCATTTCCCTTTCTGCTAGAATAAATTTTCAAGTACATTTCAGTATTCTCATAGGATCTATAGAAGCATCTCAGATAATGATATGACTAAATCAATGTAATCAGAGCATCTACTGATGGCATTATGTCCATGTGGTTATATGTCTATCAGAAATTCTGTTATGTAAATATTAAGGCTCTATAAAGGTCCCTATCACCAAGGCTGGTATTAAGATCTTTATTTGAAATATTTAAAATATGACTTATTTCATGCAAATGACACATGCATTATGTGGTCAATCTATATAGCAATGTATTGTTATTGGAAAACCAAACACAAAGAAAATATATTCTGAAACCTTGTAGTTTGCAGTCACACTGAGTCTTCTTACATCTGGGTCTTCGATTTTTGCAGCAATTTCCCCTTTAGATTACCAGTGTTCACAGAGTTAAAAATTAAATTATTACTAATAAAGCATGAAAATTGAATATTATTTTGTCAGATTTAACTTGGCACATATGATAGGCTATACAGCATCCATAAAAGACATAGAAAATATGTGCAGGTAACTGTGGCTCATGTCTGTAATCCTTGCTACACAGGAGGCTGAAATCTGAGGGTTGTGGTTTGAAGTGAGTCTAGGCAGGAAAATTTGTGACCAAAAATGCCAGAAATGGACCTGTGGCTCAAGTAGTAAAGCCCTAGCCTTGAGTACAAAAGCTCAGGGACCATGCCCAGGCTCTGAGTTCAAGCCCCAGGACTGCTTCCAAAAAAATCGTAACAAATATTTGTATGATTTTATTCTTTTATTTTCTAGAGCTTTCTGGAAATTGCTGATCGTTCTGGAACTGTTACAGCAATTATGTGGAATGATCTGTGTTCTCAGTGGTATAAAAGTTTACGAACTGGATTAGTTCTTCTGCTTCAAGCATATTCTGTTAAAAAGAGCTACCCATTCCGGATGCAGCCCACCCCTGCGAATCCAAATATCAAAATAATTTCTTCAATGGGTTAAGTATTCAATATTTCACTTATATTCATTTGCGAAGTGTCATATTAGGAAAAGGACTGTAAACATTGCTAAAGCTGTTAGAAACTAGAAAATTTTCAGTACTTTCATCTATAAAACTTTTCTAGCAGTCACATAACTTAATAAACTGACTTGTTTATTAGTATATTTATTAAGAAAAAATCATTTGAGTTCAATTTTGGATATACTTACTATTTTTTCTTTTAGTTTTTGTTGTATAATATTAATGTAATTTAATCTGAAGTATATTTTACCATTACTATCAGCAATAAAGCAAGTACCTTTCAATGCTATAATGGATAAATAAACTGCAATATTTTGTTACACTGTAATCATATTCCATCATGGAAATGACAAAGAACTACTTCATGCAGCAACATGGATAAATTTTATTAACACTGATAATGGTCTAGTTCTTGAATTGCATGATAAGATCAAGGGTATGTTCAATCTTTTGTTGGATAGTATAATTTATGTGCTTGTGCACATGTATATTCTGTAACATAAAGCATATTAATATTAATATATTTTTTCAGAAATCAACCTGAATATTCGGGATCCTCCAACCAATATAATGATCATTCCAGAATATCAAGTGAAACCAGAATGGGGATTACCAAAACTAAATCATCGATTTATCACCAGGTAAAAATATTTCTTTTATGAAATGTCTTTAAATGTCTTGAGCATTGGTTTTAAATGTTAGCTACTAAGAATTAATTCATTATCATTTTTCAAAATCTTATGCCAAATGAAACTGTAGTAATACAGGTATATATATTTTTGTACTCATGATAGAATTCTTTTTCACTGTTTAAAGTTGCAATATCTTTTTTTGAAATTTCAGGAAGATTTAATAAGCGTTTGGTTTTAGCAATAGAAAAATATTCCATTCTAATGGGGGAGCAGACTAATAGGACAAAAGAGCAATGAAAAACTGCCTTGTCACAGCATATAGGCTCCCATCACTGGAGTGGTCACACCTTCTACCCACGATACAGGTTCTGGTACCTGTTTATAGAGGTTCATCAATACTGTGTCCTGAGATTTTATCTTCCTATCAGAATTGTACTTCATATGGTCATGGGTATCTAAAGGTTACTTGATGTATCCCTTATGGCACCACTTTGTTCTCAGTTTACCAGTTTAACTACAGCACATCCTCTCGGTTGAAGCACATATAACAACACTATTGCCATTTTTGTAAACATTTTGAAAGGATGAACACATAGAACAACTCTCGTGATGACTAATCTGTCTGGATCCATCAATAACTATTTTATAATTTAGGGTGTTGCTTTTTTTTTTAGAGAAGAACTGGAAGATAAGCCAAGAAATTATATCTGTGATGTGGTTGGCATTTTATCTTTTGTAGGAAGGGTCCAGCGGTCAAAAAAGACAGGTAATTTTTTTTAATGGAAACAGAACGTATTTTAGCAAACAGTCTTGTGTTCATGAGCATATAATCAATTGCCATAATTTATTTTAATATTCTATCCATCTAGAAAAACATGAAGATTTTTGGTCATATCGCTGGATTCATATTGCTGATGGAACTTCAGAGGAACCATTTATAGTGGAACTCTTCTCTACATCTCAGCCAGAAATATTTGAAAATATTTACCCAAGTACCAGATTTCTTAATACTTCTGTTTTTATTTTGAGAACAAGGAGTATTAGCTTTAAAAATAGTAGAATAAGTTGCTTTTCAGAGGTGGCGTAATATAAGTTGGTAAACTCAATCAATATGACAGTACATTAAAATCTTCTCTATATTAATATCTTTATCATTAACAGACATTAACTACCTGTTTCTTGTCTATTCAAGGGTTTTCAGAAAACACATGTCCCTATCCATTTTCATTATTAGAATTTCACGTGTTAAAATCACATTAAGGGGACCGGGAGTTTGGCCTAGTGGTAGAGTGCTTGCCTAGCATGCACGACGACCCGGGTTCGATTCCTCAGTACCACATACCTAGAAAAAAGCTTGAAGTGGTGCAGAGGCTCAAGTGGTAGAGCTCTAGCCTTGAGAAAGTCCAAGGACAGTGCTCAGGTAGTGTTCTGCTTATGCTGGCTTTGACTTTTCCCATGTATTCATTGAAATATAAAGTTATTTTGCCACTAGTTCTATTGGAAAATACTTTATATATATTATTCCATAATATGTATGCATATATAATAGAACAGTCTAGTCTTCAGATCCATCATGATAAGAAAAAATTATATTTAATAGTTCCAACAATTTTATATATATTTTTATTGTAATTAATAATATATTATAATAATATATTGTAATTAATAATGATATTTGCCAGATAGAAGGTGCATTAATTCACATACATTGATACCCTTTCACATGTCTTGGTACCCATTACCCTCCACCCCCCCACCGCCTCCCCGTCTTGGTTTTCCCCCCTTCCCTATCAAATTTCAAATAACCAAATACAAATAAATTCAATATATCAGATAACAAAGTGAGATACTGTAACAATATGAGATACCCAAGGGACAGCAAAGGAGATGAGAGATAACATAGTACATTAAGGACAACAATCATTCGTTATATGGCTTTTGTTTCAATATCCTGGAGGTCCTTTCAATTAGCTTCATACTATATGGCCTTATGTATCAAGATTTTGCTCTATTACAGATCTCTGCTAGTAGAGCCCAAGGTTTCTACTGATTATGACAAATGAGGGAAACCATTGAGCCTCAGTTCCTTTGAGTCTGGCTTACTTCACTTAATATGATTTTTTCTAAGACTTTCCATTTCTTAACAAATGGGTCGATGTCGTTTTTTCTGACAGCAGCATAGAATTCCATTGTTCTAATATTTCTTATTCAAATTCAGAAGATAAAGCTATTTTATATACAATATACAATCTTATTTTTTTGGAAACGGTGGAGAACATTCCCATATTTACCACTTCTCATTTTTAAACTAGCAATAAAATAGAGATTGTAGAAAACTGGGAAATATAGAGACTATATATATATATTATATATATATATAAATTTATAGTTATATTCTGGAGAAATTTTTGTTCTCAAGTGAAAACCTAGTTTTGTGATGTTTCATGAATTTACATTTAGTTATTTATTTTCTAGTTTATAAAATGATAGTCAGTCAAGGTGTCTCACACTTGTAATCCTAACTACTCAGGAGGCTGAGATCTGAGGATCAAGGTTCAAAGTCAGCCCGTGCACAAAAGGATCTGAGACTCTTATTTCCAATTAACCTCTAGAAAATAAGAAGTGGGGCTTGGTTCAAAGGTAGGGTGATAGCCTTGAGCTAAAGACCTCAGGGACAGTACCCAGGCCCAGAGTTCAAGCCCCATGACCCACAAAAATAAATAAATAATAATAAAATGATAATTATTTGAACATATGAAATGAAAAACAATATTGGGTTATACTACTGAAATAATATAATTTAACAGGTAGGTACATAATGACAGTGGGAAGTTTTTAAAAGTAGTTGAAGTTTAAAGATGTAATATCACTTTGAAGGATTCTTTATAGCTTATCAAGTAGGGTAGCAAGATGAAGGCAATAGATTACAAAAGCCCTCTCATTGAGCCTTCACTTCTAATTGACATACATGAGAACTAAAACATTTATATGAACAAATAAAAGTCAATACTTTAAAGTGCTATATTATAGAAGGATTCATATTAGCTTGGAGTTTAATGTTAGATTGCACTCAATCTACCAGAAATTGTGATTAAAAGTATCTTGGAAAAACTCATCTTTCTTCAGTTATATGCCTCATTAGAATGACTTGGCAGGTTGGGCACCAATGGCTCACACCTGTAATCCTAGCTTACTCAAGAAGCTGAGATCCGAATATTGCTGTTTCAAGCCAATCTAGGCAGACAGACCCTGGAGAATCTTATCTCCAATTAGCCAGCAAAATGGCAGAAGTGAAACTGTGGCTCAAGTGGTAAAATGCTAGCCTTGGGTGAAAATCTTAAGGGATAGTGCCCAGGCCCTGAGTTCAAGGCTCAGTATTCACAGACACACACACACACACACACACACACACACACACACACACACACACACACACACACACGAGTTAGGCAATCTTCATTTATGCAACAGCAAATTACTTTGCTTTACAAAGAAAAGGCTTCTGACACAAAACAGCAACAGCAACATGATCTCTGTTGCTTCAAATGTGGTGAGACGAAAAGCAGAGTTACTAGTAATACAGAATCTCACGCCCTTTTCTACATTGACTGAATTTGCATTGTACTAACACTCCTATGTTACTTGGATATTTGTGAATGTTTGAGTATCAATATGTTAGATATATTGTGGTATAGAATCTTCCAAAAGCAAAAATGAGGTCATAAATGTTTTCATTTTTGACAGTGGCATATTTTATGTGCACACAGTTGAGAGTTGTCAGAAATAACAATGTAGTACCTAGACTGCTTTATCTCACCACTACAAATGAGAGCCGAGTATTCCTTACTGGTGAGTATTTTTGTTCATTGAAGCTGCAATATAGTGCCTTTTTACTAGAATCCCTTAGCATATACTCAAGCTTATGTTATAGTGTTTAACTGTATGGTAGCTTTATTTGCTAGCATTAAAACTATACATTATTTAAGCAAAGAATATTTGGCCTATGAAGTATATTGCTTCTAGATTACTCTTGATCCAAGGAAATGATTTTGTGGTTCACTGGAGAATTGCATTTATGTCTTTGGTTAACTTTGTTTGCTGCATGATGCAGAGTGTAGATAATCATATATTGTTTGATAAATTGAAAACAAATTAGGTTCAACACCACAATATGGATTCTGTGACAATTATTTTCTAATTGTGCTATTTTTTTAATGTGCTAAATTTTGGCCCCAAGAGCTCAAGAGTGTATTTGTATAACCAAATCTCACTACTTGTCTGATAGTAGGTAGTCCCCCTATATCTGTGAGCTATGATCCATAAACTCATCCAACCTCAGGTAAAAAATATTTGAAAAATATGTCTGTGCTATATACTAACTTTTGTATCATCATTAATTACCTAAGCAAAACAGTATTTTATTAAGTCTTATAATTATTCTAATGATCACTTAAAATATACAGAAGGATATGCATTGACTACCAGCAAAATATTATATTTTATGTGCAAAACATGAACATCTGCAAATTTTTTATCTACTAGAATCTTAAAACCAACCTTTCACCAGATGCCAGTGGCTCATGCCTATAATCCTAGCTACTCAGGAGTCTGAGATCTGAGAATTGGGGTTCAAAGCCAGCTCAGGCATGAAAGTCCATGAAACTCTTATCTCTAACTAACCACCAGAAACCAGAAATGGCACTGTGGCTCAAGTGGTAGAGGCCAGCTTTGGGCTTAAGAGCTCAGGGACAGAGCTAAGGCCCAGAGTTTAAGCCACATGACTGACAAAAACAAACAAACAAACAAACAAACACCTTTTTGTGTTGCCTTCAAAACCAATAAGATGGGGCCGGGCGTTTGGCCTAGTGGTAGAGTGCTTGCCTAGCATGCACGAAGATTTGGGTTCGGTTCCTCAGTACCACATACATAGAAAAAAGGTGCTGAGGCTCAAGTGGTAGAGCTCTAGCCTTGAGAAAGACCAAGGACAGTGCTCAGGCCCTGAGCTCAAGCCCAGGACTGGCCAAAAAAAAAACAACCCTTGTATAACATATACATTAAAAACACAAAAAATAAGACAAAACCCAAGTTGAGAAAATAAGGAATATAATGAAGGTTTTATCCCAGTACTACCATGGTGACAATTGAGAAATCTCTCAAAAAAAGAATTATCTTTATCAACATTAAAATATCTAACATAAATATACTCTTTTTAAATGTGCATCCAAATTGCAAACTTAGCCAGTTGCCAGTGACTCCTCAAGAAATTGAGATGGGAGGATTCTGGTTCTAAGCTAGCCCAGGCAGTAATGTCTGAAAATTTTGTCTCCAACTAAACACCAAAAAGCAAGAAGTAGAGCTGTGGCTCAAGTGATAGAGCACTAGCCTAGAGCAATAAAGCTCAGTGACAGCACCCAGCCCTGAGTTCAAGTCCCATGACTGGCATAAAAGAAAAAAATATCAAATTTAAATAGTGAGTTCATGGATTCAGTATAGTTCTTACATGATACTATGGTCTCGAGTATTCTAAAAATCAGGTTATTTCCAGAGGCTGCCAATCATCTGGATAGTTAGGAAAAGGATTGTTTTAGTTTTCCTCTGTCATTTTAGCATCTTGTAGATGCAGGGTAGATCATTTAAATTCTAATATGTCTGACTATCTTAGGATTTGTTTGCCATCTTTGGAAAATTAAGTACTTATACCAAATGTCTATGCATTTTGTTACAGTGATCTTTTTCTTCATTTGTGCTTGTAGGTCAGAAAGGCCAGCCATATGGCCATGAAGCTAAGGTTAAAAAGTTCATTCGATGGGTTAAAACAAAGACTGAATCTGATAAACTGAAGAATGCTGTTATTGGTGGATACTACCCCTATCCACCAGTGCCATCAACGTTTTCCAAGTATAGTCGTTCTTCTAAAGGTATTGGTGGACTTGCCAATCTCACACGATGCATTTATATATTATACATATAATAAAATGCTGACTTAGCTTGCTTGATCCTTTTCGTCTACAGGATTGAGCCCATTACAACACAAACTATATGATAGTTTTGTCTAAGGTAGACCAAGCTAAAACATATTGTGCCTTCTAAAGGTTAATATTTTGATTTTTTTTTTAGAAAGGGAGAAAGAGACAATGTAGAAACAGCTAGCTTTGGGTAATACATTGATTTTTTTATTGCATCCCAAGCAGATTTGACCATGGTAAATCTCAAGTCCAAGATTACATAGCATAAAGATTGTAGTCTAAGAGACTTGAGATATTAACAACTGTTTTACTCTTGTGAGGCTTTGTACACATGTATATATATATACATATTTAATATATAACATAATTCAGTGCTAACTTTAATTTACAAAATGGACACTGCTCCAGTACTACAAAAAAATGAACTTGGGCATGATAACTAAGGCATGTATTCCTAGATACTCAAGAGGCTGACATTAGGAGGACTGTTGTTTAAGACTAGCCCTGGTTGAGGGACAGAGAAGAGGAAAGACAGGCATTTCTTTAGGTCTCAGCTCAACCACTGGAAAAAAAAGTTCCCCAAACCTCATCTCAACAGGAAAAAAGAAAGGTAGTTTCTGGGGGTACATTCCTCATATGGCAACTATACCAGGAGAATGAATAGGAGGTTCATAATCTAGGTTGGCAAGAGGAAAAGACAGATCCTATCTCAAAAATAGCCAGAGCAAAACAGACTGGAACTATTACTCAAGTGGTACAGCATAGTCCTAAGTCCAAATCCTAATATTACCCCAAAAAATATATCAAAATAAACAAGATGCTGAATTTAGAACTGAAGTATTGATAAGAAGCATAAAATTAATTTACTTTTTTGGTGTTTTTTTGCCAGTCCTGGGCTTGAGCTCAGAGCCTGAGCACTGTCCTTGGACTTTCTCAAGGCTAGAGATCTACCACTTGTGCCTCAGCACCATTTCTGGCTTTTTTCTATGTATGTGGTACTGAGGAATCAAACCCAGGTCTTCGTGCATGCTAGGCAAGCACTCTACCACTAGGCCAAACTCTGGGCAAATTAATTTAGTTTTAAGTAGAGTTAGTATATGAAATTGTTGCTTGGTTTGTGGAAAAATAAACATACATTGAAATGCTGACAGTACCTAAAGATTGGCATCCTTTTCTATGATCTAATGTTAGCACTATGTTGTATTATGGATGAAAGAATTAAAATGTTTTCTTCTGTACAGTGACTAGGAACATTTTATTGTTTGAAATATGACATTTGAATTATAATTAGTACGAAAATTCCTGCTACAAATGAAGATTTCAAACCGGAAGCCTAGATCACAATTTAAGTGATGACTACTTTGCCCACTGAGACAACTTATACAAGAGGATCTCAAATACAATGCAAATATAGCAAGTTTGTGATTCTGTACAAAAGGACTTTGCAAATCTAATTATTTTTTCCTTTTTAGTTCTTTAAAAACTTACAGCTTCTTGGAAATTATTCTTTTGCAGTTGACTCACTCTTGACGGCTATAAGTGAAGTGAAGAAGGTGGTAGAAGACTTGCAATACAGGGAGCAAAAGCGCATTGCCATTCAAGGGATAATTACTGCTATAAAGTATATTCCCCATAGATATGCGAGTAAAAACACCTCAGCACTGGTAACACCTCTGGTATGGTGCCAAAAATCTAGAATACATCTCTGGAAATTTGTTATCATAATTATTATTGCTACCTTGTAGTATGTATTAGCTCTCACAGATGTCAACCTAAGAGAAAACTTATGTTTCTTTTCCTTCCTCTGTAAGTTATTTTGAGGCAGAGAGAAACATTAGTCACAATCTCTGACATTTCCCAAGACCCTTAAACCTTGTCCTAGTTTTCTGCATAATTTTGAGCCTATCATGAATATATTAAACTTCCAGGTGTTATATATGACTCAGTCATTTTCTTAACTTTTATCTAGGCCAGAATAACAGAAAAGCTTCTGCAGAGATTTTCCCTGTAAATCTGGTATATATAGGTTCTATAAGAGATATCACTAATGCATGTAGCATAAATGGTCTAGTAAAAGACCACTTCTGAAACCTGGGCAAAATGAAGACAAGTGAATTTTCCTCTTGATTCATCTCTTTAAAAGCCATCTAGGATTATTATTATTTATATGTAAATTATACACTTAATGAAACTTTAGTTACTTCCTCTTTAAAATATTAAATAGCAAATAGATGGCATGATCATCTTTATAAAAACAATGTCAAGGCTGGGCACAGTGATTCATGCATATAATACCATCCTCTGAGGAAGGGAAGATAGGGTTGATAACAGTTCAAGACCAATCCAGGCAAAAAGTTCATGAGAACCTCCCCACCCCCCCGCCTAATCACTCACACAAAAAGGCTGAGCTTGGTAGGATATACTTGTCATCCCAGCAATACAGGAAGCTTAGTAGGAAGCTCATAGTCCAAGCCATGGGCAAAATTTCAGAAACCTTACCCCACAAAAGTCCTGAGTTCAAATACCATAATGAGCCTTCCTGCATTAAAGAATTGCCAAAGAAAATTATCAAAAGTCATAATTGCAAAGGTTTGAAAAATTCATAAAATTATTTTCAAATGAATAAAAACTATAATTATAGAGTCTAGTAAAATGGAAATACATTTTTGTAAATTGTTTTAAAAGTTCACTCTGAATTGTTGGTTTTAGAATACTAGCCAGCCCTCAGCATCTCAACCCATTCCAGAACAAAGTCCTAGTGAGGAAATAAATGGTAAACAGCATGAAGGGGATAGGCCAGCAAGTTCTCAGGATTTTCAAACTACAGCTGCAAGTTTGAGTCCTAGCAAGAAGAAAAGAATTCTTCAAGCTCCATGTGGCAAACTGTAAGTCACTTGCTTTAAGTACATAGATGCAAAACATGAATGCCTTTCATGCTTTCCTTCCAGCGTCTGTTAGTTTGCTTTCTTAATTTGTATCAAATTGTGTGTCTCTCTCTACATTTTCCCCTTTTATAACAGTCAAATTGGATTCCAGACCCATCATATACCTGTATGAGCTCATTATCCCTTAACCAATGACGTCTTCAGTGATCTATTTCCAAATAATGTCACATTGTGAGCTACTCGAGGATAGGACTTCATCATATGAATTGAGGTGGAGGCATAATTTAATCCTTAACAGTCTGCCTCCTAGCTCCCCCCAAATCCATTCACTCCACCACGACAGCCTTCAAAGTTTTGACCCATACCAGTGTGAACTCTGCTCCAGAATTTTATCTAAATAGTATCTGAATCACAAATGAACTAGACTCCAAGTGACTCATCCTGGGAGGAAAAAGAATCATGAGCCACAAGCAACTCCAAAATATAGCAGAAAAAGCAAAATCATTCAATTTTTAACCTTTGGAACTATCTTCTCCAGCCCAATGTTATATGTGTGTATTCCAGGCCCACCACAGCTATACTCTTAACCAAAAGGATGACCTCATTCTCTGTAACTGGAATGGCATTGCTACCACTGTCAGGGTTATTCTTCCTGTTGCTTAAAGAATAACACATATTTGCAGTTAGAGAGCTCTGGTAGCTCCTTTCCTGCCTATAGAAGCTCAGAAGTTTGACAACCTTCCTTCATTTCATCCTGTCTTATGTGTACCCCCTGTGGTCCAGACTGGCAGCCACTGTGCTTTGATGATTAGATGGCTCTGTGATCAAAGCCATATCTCAGCTAATGATTCTCTATCCACCCCTTTGGGAATCTGTTCAGAGCAAGCTTTCTCATGTTTTGTAATATTGATAGACCAACATTTTTCTAAATTTTCACATTCCTTTTTGCCTAACAAGTCTCACTTCAACTGATCTCTTTGTACACTGTAGTATAAGCATCACAGAGAAACAAGCCATGCCTTCAACATGTGACTTAGAAATTTCCTCAGCTAAATATCCAGGTGTATCACTTCCAGGTCCAACTTGTCATCCATAGTACAATGTGATTAAGTGCTCTGTCACCATATAAGAAGGATTACCTTTCTAATAATAAACTCCTCATTTGAACCCTGAACTCTGAACCATCACCAGAAGCTCCTTTCTCAGTCCTCTGTTTCTAGCTGCATTCTGTACATAACAGGTACTATCTGCGATGATGGATGCTTCTAAGGAAGCTTTCATTGCAATTCTCTTTATTTTGAATCCTTAACCATGTTCTCCTTTAAACGTTATATTACTACTAACAGTATCATCAATTCAATCTAGGCCTTTTCTAGTCTTTCCTTCAGAATTCTTTCATCTTTGCCTCAATAGCTAATTTCACAGCCTCGTCCACATTTCTAGGTATTTCTTACCACAGAAACTCACTTCCCAGTAAGAAAATATATACTAGCGCTGCTATAACAGAGCGCAGAAAACTGGGTGTCTTCACAGAAATATTTACTTTTTAGTTATTTAAATTTCTTTTACTTTACATTCTGTTTATAGAAATTCATGTTTTATCATCTATAAAGCATTAGCTATAAAATGTATTAATTTGCCAGAATTTTATTATTAAATTGTACTTTATCCTTTATGATACTGATACTTTCATTCATTAATTACTATCAGAATTAAGAAACCCATTAAAAAAGAATCCCATTATAAGAGTAAAATATGTTGATAGAATATGATCAAGATAGTGTGGCATTCTGTAATATGGCATTTCTTTCTCACCTTATGCCTTTAAGTTTGGAAATGGAGCAGCAGGGGAAAATATGTTACAGCACTATTGCCAAAAGCTCATCATCAGAAGACTTCCTTATGAAAGCGCAATTCTTCTTAGCTTCAAAATAAATTATATATTTTCATTTCTGTTTCAGTTCAATAAGCAGTTCCTAAACAGTTACTGTTTGTATATCCCAGAAGAAATATTTTTGTAAAAAGAGCAGTTTTTCAGAAGATACACAGGAAGCTTCATGAGGCAGGCTCTGATAGAAGTTTATTCTTGGAGCTAGGTGCAGTGACTCACACCTATAATCCTAGCTACTCAGGAGGCTGAGAACCGAGGATCACGGTTCAAAGCCATCCCGTGCACTAAAATCTCTTATCTCCAATTAACCACCAGAAAACTTGAAGTGGCACTGTGGCTCAAGAAGTAGGGCAGAAGCCTTGAGTTGAACAACTCAAGGACAATGCCTAAGCCCAGAGTTCAAGGTCCACAACCAGCAAAAAAAGTGTATTTTTGGCCTTGATTACAGAGCATAGGAAGCTTCCTAGTGAGCTAATTTTGGAAGAATGAATAGGAATTAACCAGGCAAAGAAAAGGGAGTTCAGGATTTTGCCAGGCAGAAAGAAAAGTCTAAACTGGTATGGAATAAACAGAAACACTATGAAATACGGTTGTGGAAACGGGACTTGTTCTCCAGACTTGTTGAACAATTTAAGCATGTTAATTAGGCCATTGCAATAGTTTTCAAATTCACATTATAGAGAATGAAAATATATTTATCTTGATTTGATATTTATACTTGGTATATATTTGGTATTTATACTCCTTAAGAGAAAATGTAAAACGGTTGCAGTGTTAGAATTATATTATTAATGGGCATTCTTCCTAATAGTTAGGTGTACTTTAAAGCATTATTTTAAGAAGGAATCTATATCTTTTCATAAATGTGTTGACTTAAATTCAGACTAAAATCAAGTATGACTGTTTTCCATTTGTGCCTTTAAAATAATAATGATTGCTTGGGGATGAGAGCATGGCCCAGTAGTAGAGTGCTTGCCTGGAGAAAGCCCAAGGATAGTGCCTGTCCCCAGGACTGGCAAAAAAAAGAAAGAAAAAATAATTATTGCTTATCTTATTTTTATCCTTTGTAGAATTGCTGTCCCTCAGCGAGAAGCTTCTTCACAAACAAATGGAAATAAAGTGGACACATCGGGCATGGTCCAATGTATGTTGTTGCTTATTATCTGTGAAACTTTTATAGAACACTATTTTATGCAAATTATGATTTGATTTGATTCTGCATTGTTGTGTCATACCTGCTACTAGTAACACGTAAGTGCTTTATACTAGTTGAGGTCATTGTTAAAAGTATTCTTTGATGTCATTACAATGGAAAAGGTAACTTACTAGGAATTACTAGAAGCTGAGAATGAAAGTGGGAGATGAAGAGAGTGATTTATCAAGTACAAGGGGACAGTCTATAGGAGAAATAAGATTTTATAGCACAATAATGCAAAAGGGTCATCCTTTATATTTCATATAGTTCATAATCTATAGTAGAGAAGACTTTGAATAGTCTCAACACAAGTAATAAATAGTTACATTGCTGGGTGTACCATTTACCCTGATCTGATCATTACACATTATATATTGAACCATCACAATATGTCCCATAAATGTATGAAACTATGGTAATATAACCAGGCACTGATTGAGCCCAGGGGGAGGAACTTCTGCTAGCACGGGGGCGGATGTCGGCTAAGCTGCCTCTGGGAAAACCTTTGCCCTTTTGAATGATGGCTCTGCCAGCACCACTTCTCAGGCTCCAGTTTTGGTTTGGCCTAGTCTTTGCCAGCAGTCAAGATGGCGCTGCTCTTGTCTGGTGGAGGAGGGGAATCCTTCCGAATGCCTTTCCCGCAAGCAGAAGTGAAAATTTCCACCTCACAAATTGCTGGATTCTCCAGTTCTGTGAAGCTGGCAGGTCTGTGCCACAGCCGGGTGACGGCGCTGGGCTTGCGCAGGCTCTGTGTGGCTCTGTCTTTAGCCAGCAGGTCTGAGCTGCTCAGGTGCCGGAGGGAGGCTGGCACCGCTCCACGCTGTCTTCTTGCTATGGTTTTCTGCCTTTCTCCTCTCTGACTGAGATCTCTGTGGTGCTAAAGCTTACTTAGGGTATGAAATTTCCCCTGGTATCTTGGCGAGAGCTCATACTATCCTACCACTTGGGTAAGATCCTCAGTTCTGGATTTGGGGGTTGTTCATTGGAGGATTCCTGACAAGGCTAGCTTTGAATCACAGTGTCAGATCTCAACTGTTGAGTATAGGTATGAGCCAACAGTATCTATTTTTCTGAAAAGTCCTATTATGCATTTATTCATTCATTTGGAATGTTTTTATTTAAGTAGTTGTACAAAGGAGTTGCCATTCAATAAAGCAATATTTTTAAGTTGTCATTTTCTTTTTCTTTTGTTTTTTTTTGTGGATCATGGGGCTTGAACTTGTCCTGGGCCTGTCCCTGAGCCCTTCAGCTCTAGGATACCACCCTACCCTTGAGCCAAGCCCCACTTCCTATTTTCTAGAGGTTAATTGGAGATAGGAGTCTGGAGTCATTTTGTGCCCTGACTGACTTTGAAACTTGATCCTCAGATCTCAGCCTCCTGAATAGAGTAGCTAGGATTACAGGTGCGAGCCACTGGGCCTGGCTTTATAAGTTGTCTTTTTCTTGATTTAGCATACACATGATCATTCTAACCCCTTGCCCTAGGATTTTAGAAAAGTTACTTTTTACAGTTTCTACTGATCTTTCAATATTATTTTTGCAGGAACAGAAACTTTGAGATAACTGTGCTATTTCACTAGGTTCATAAGATTTTGTTGCTTCTTGATAATTGTCATCGGCTACTGATGATAAATATTTAGTCCATTAATTCATAATAGGTTGTAAAATGACCATGTCTGGTTCTGTCATTCCTTCTTTCTTTATTAGCTGAAAACAATCTTCTCTAAGGATAAACTTCCCCTCATTCGTTGTTTGATCATCTAGACATATAAGGTTAATCAGTAAAAAAGCAATGAATGTTTTATATTTCTCTTTGCCAGCTTTCAGAATAATGAATTGGATTCCCCAGCATCCTCCATAGGTGATCTGTTGGTGTTTTTATTTTGTTGGTTTCAATATTATTAACTCATAAATTTAAACATACTTAATGTCTTTTATTTAATGCAATTGTCACCCTTATTGCTGCTCACAAGTTCCATCTTCGGTGAGTAGGAAACATTTCATATTTACTTATACTTTTGATACGACCCTGATAATGTATGCTAGAATTTTTTGCTGTGTGGTTTGACAACATATTTTCAAACACATATCAAGCATTTCTTGCTCCAGACATGGAGTGAGTCATTTTCCTACAGAGCTCTGATAATTAGAGCATTCAAAACAAACAATTGAAGCAATGTAAGTGCTCATTTATTCTTGCTTCAGTCTTATCTCTAAGCTTTTGCGGTGTACAGAACAAGAAAATATGCTTTTTTCATGGATTACTAGTTGGTTGATCCCAAAGACAAATTTTGTCATGATTGTCGCATTTATATTTCCAATGCAAATTCACAACTAAACAATTTTCACTTAGAATAAGACAAAAGAGGATTTATTTTTCTGTCTAAAAATCCTAGCTCTGAAAAACCCTAGGGATGTTAGAGTATTACATATGAACTAATTTGCATTAACCCACTGTATTAGTCATTTTTGTCATTGCAATGGAATAAAAAAGAGGAAGAATTTTTTTAAATCACAGATTCAGAGATGTAAGCCTATGGCTAGCTGGCTCTATAGAATTTAGCCATGAGGTAAGGCACAACATCATGGTGGAACAGGCGTGATAGAATTGCTCATATCATAGTAGCCATGAAGCAGAAACAGTAAGAGAATCAGAGACCCAAGCATTCCCCCACAGTGACTTTCTTCTTCCAATGAGACTCCATCCTTTTTGTTACTACCTTCCGATAACACAATCAGTTATAAACTGGCCAGCTAATTAATCCATTTAGGTGAGAGCCCTCACAACCAACTACATCTCAATGATTGAATTTAACAGCTGGTTTTTATATTTAGAGTGAAGATATACTTCACATGTAAACCATAATACCTACCACATATAAAATAGGTGTAGAATAATCATTTTCAGGATTTTTTTCCTTCAAGAATAGCTCCATTAGACCTATGAAATCAAATCATTGTAATTTAAAGTTATTTGTAATGATCATTTATGGTTCACTATCAAGTTAATATTTTAGCTTCTTTTATTTTAAAACATACATATTGCTTTCTTTAAATGTTTGATTTTGTTTACAATTCAGCTTTTATTTATCTCTGTTATTAGCATATAGTAAATTAAATATAGCAATAACTTTGATCTCAGGACATTTCCTTGCATGCGTGTGTCCTTGGATTTCATTCACTTTTTTGCTAGTCCTGGAGTTGAACTCAGGACCTGGGTGCTGTCCCTAAGCTTTTATGTTCAAAGCTAATGCTCTACCACTTGAGCCACAGCTCCACATCCAGCTTTTTTGGGAGTTTATTGAATATGAGTCTCACAGGTTTTCCTGCCCGGGCTGGCTTCCTAACATGTTCCTCAGATCTCAGCCTCCTGAGTAGCTAGGATTATAAGCATGAACCAGTGGTGCTCAGCTTACCTTTCATATTATTTATACAGTTCCAAGTCAAATATACCAAAGTTTGAAGAACTTTGGCTCCTAATTTTTTCTTTACATTTACATTTAGTGGATTTAGCTTAGAATAGTTTGTAAGATTATTTCCCTCACCCCTCCTCTTGCTAAAAGAATTTCCATAGATCTCATTGATCTCTTTTGATACACCTATATAAAGTACTTCCATCATGTTCACCTTCATTCACTCACCCCCTCTTACCCTACAAGATATCTTGTTTTACTTTTCTACTATTCAATTTTTCATTTTTGCTATATGTTCATTATGCCAAGGCATTTCACTGTGGTATTTTATACATACATATATTATAATTTATTCAGATTGACCTCCTCTATTTCACTCTCTTTCTTCGTTCCCCCAAACTGAGATTTCATCACATGCAAGTCAGAATTGTAGTCATCAAGAAAACAACAATAAATTCTGGGGAAGATTTGGGGGACATGGAGCCCTTATACACTGTTGTTGGGAATGTAAACTAGTGAAAACAATGGAAATTAGTATGGAGATTGAGATTGCTCAAAAATAATATCAGTAGGTCACCTTATAACTCTACCAGTCTACTCATATGTGTGTGTGTGTGTGTGTGTGTGTGTGTGTGTGTGTGTGAGAGAGAGAGAGAGAGAGAGAGAGAGAGAGAGAGAGAGAGAGAGAGAGAGAGAGAGAGAGAGAGAGAGGCCTGCATATCCATGTTAATGAAGCCTTGCTTACAAAAGGCAAGCTGTGGAATAAGCCTAGGTTTCTTGCAACCAAGGAATAGAGAAAGTATGACACATAGAGGCCATGAAATGCTACTCAGCCTTAAAAAATAAAATCACGTCATTTTTGAGGAAGGTGAATGGAACTTGAACTCAGCATGTTAAGTAAGATAAGCTGAACTCACAAAGACAAATATCGTGTGTTTTTAATTTGCAGTATCTAGAATACACACACACACACACACACACACACACACAAACACACACACACACACAATATTGAAACGGTTGGCCTAATTGGAGGATAAGGGGAAAAGAACTGGGGGAAAGAGATGGAGGATGACATAAGAAACTTATTGAAAGTTCACTCTTGCCTCCTGCGTTATTTCATTCATAATTTTTCACTTTAATTCATTCCATGGTTTATCTTTCCATTGTTCATTTTTATAGTATAAATAAATATTTATATTTATACTTTCCATTTCTTGGATAAATGTGTTACAGCTATCATGTTGGCAACACGTAATTTGTTTAAAAATTCATTATATATCTTGCAATCCAGGAATTCTAGCTACATATTGGTCACACAAGGAAATATGTTCTAAAATGTTTCTTAAAATATTATAATAGGGAAAATTAAAAACAAAAACTAACATAGAATATATAAATAAACTATAGCATATTTGGTGATTCACACCTATAGTTCTAACTACTCAAGAAGCTGAGATCTGAGGATCAAAATTCAAAGCCAGCCCAAGCAAGAAAGTCCCTAAGATTTTATCTCCAATAAACTACCAAAAGGCTTGGAGTGGAGCTTTGGCTCAAGTGGTAGAACACAATCCTTGAGCAAAAGAAGCTCAGGATAACAGCCAGGCCCTGAGTTCAAGCCCCAGAACCAGGAAAAAATAGATATATGTATGTATATATATATATCATATTCATATACTAGTATGCTATAGTACCATGATAGTATGTTTGTCAACCTGATTATAACATAGTCTCAATATATTTCACAATAGTCTTATATTTTTCTATGCAAATGCAAATGTCATTTATTTTGCCAACATTTTAGCAAACTTCTGGTTTATACTAGGTATTTTGAAGTTTGAAGTCTTATCTTCATCTAGTGACTCAGATAAGTTGATAAGATATACATTTAAAAAGTTAATAAACAAAACCATTACAATTGAGAACACAAGACATTACAAAGTTATGGGTACCCTTTGACTTTCACAATCCTTTAAAAAGTCTATTATATGCTTCCCCAAGAATAGATGTTATCACTCAATGAATTAAATTTTCTGTGCTTTTCAGGCATTGTAGATCTTGCAGCACCTGGGATCAGTGAAGGCAAAGGGGAAAGCAGTGAGCAAAGTACTAGCTCCTCCCCTTGCTGCATGTCTCTGTATACCCTTACCTACCTTAAAATATTTCTGTGTGAAGAAATAATCACTGTGACTACGAATAGACCTTCGTACTGCTCTTTCTTACATCACATTCAAAATGTAGCCAGCTACTTAAATCGTTTCTCATTAAAACATAAAGTCAGTAGAAATAAGGATATCATGGTGAAGTGAAATAAGTAATCATTGCAGTTATAAAATACAAAATTAGAATTTTGCTATGCTTCACCTTACAAACACCCATTTCATTTAGTGGTATTCAAGCTAAAACAATACTTGTAGTTTATAATTTTCCATTTTATTTTGACCAAAGCATGAACTCGAAATACATTTTGTCACTTTCCTAATATCCTTTGGAAATGTTGCTGTTCACTACCAGTAACTGAGTATGTCTCAGGTATTGATTTTATACTTATTTCATTTGTACTTATTAATTATGAAAGTGTATGATTATTTACTTGAAGTAATTATAACCCCAAATAACTAAACTAAGATTAAAGCATGATTTTAGAGGAATTCTTATAAAAGTATTTATAACTAGATAATCCTTAATATTAACAACAAATAAAAATATATAAAGAGAAAAAATTTAACTATTCCTAGTAGAGTCTATCATCTTATATTTTTCTATAATGTAGATATAAGCATTGAATTTGTTTTAAATTGGATTTCCTGTATACCTATGATAAGGTGATTTATGGATAGATAATAATCAAGAATTAAGGAGGGGGCTAGGTGTATAGTACAAACCTGTAATTGTAACTACTCAGGAGAGAGATTAGATGATCTTTGAAGCTACCTTGAGCAAAAGATAATGAGACACTATCTCACAAACAGGAGAGGCATGATAGTATACACCTATAATGGCAGCTAATTAGGACATAGATGTAGAAGGATCATAGTCTAAGGTCAGTGTGAGGACTCACTTAAAAACCCCAGAAGCAAAAGTACTAGGGGCATGATTCAGGTGGTAGGGTGCTTGCTAGCAAATACAAGGCCCTAAATTCAATCCCTAACACTACCAAAAACAAAAAGTAAAAGAATTGAAGAGGTCTTTCATCTCAATTTATTTCCCTCTGTTTTCCATGTGTTATTTATATGAAAAGAATGTCCTGGGGCTGGGAGTTTGGCCTAGTGGTAGAGTGCTTGCCTAGCATGCATGAAGACCAGGGTTCAATTCAGTGGCCCATACATAGAAAAAAGCTGGAAGTGATGCTGAGGCTCAAGCAGTAGAGCTCTAGCCTTGAGAAAGTCCAAGGACAGTGCTCAGGCCCTGAGCTCAAGCCCAGGACTGGCCAAAAAAAAAAGAATGTCCTATCACAATAGCTGATCCTTTTGGAGGAAAGAACTATCCATGAAAAAGAACCTGTTTATTCATGCTACTTTTTATAGAGATTAACGTAATTTTATGTTCAAATTTCACCAATAATGAGTGATCCCTAGAATGTACCATTCTGCTGAATTTAAATTTGCCTTGACTTTATCACCAAGTGCAAAACATAGAAAAAACATACAGAAGACATTATAAATCTCCATAATTCCAACAGAGGAAACAATAACAGTAATTGACAGTAAAAAAAAATTAGGAAAGTGAGTTTTGTTTTCTTTAGGATAGATGGAAATTTTTGATTGTTTGACCTGTAAAGTTCTCTTAACTAGGCCTCATCAATATGTACTTGTATTGAACAGTGACTGGATTTATCCATCCATTGTGCCTGTCTCATTGTGTTTTTCCCAGGCCAAAAAAGTTCCACTGCTGATAATATAAGGAATATCAGATTCATCAAGGATAGGTGGGAGAGTCAGCTGTTGAAAGAGAAAAGGCCTAGCTTGAAAGACCACATGAAGTACAGCCATGTTCATCCAGA
This sequence comes from Megascapheus bottae, assembly GCF_031878675.1. Lineage (NCBI taxonomy): Eukaryota > Metazoa > Chordata > Mammalia > Rodentia > Geomyidae > Megascapheus > Megascapheus bottae. The sequence goes on from NC_143547.1 coordinate 70,600,641, forward strand.
AAGTATTCCACGGAAATTCATTTTAGAACACAAGAACTTTCTCACTCAACAGTATAATTCTCAGCCTTCCAAGTACATACCACCAGAAGGAAGGCCACCAAAACTTCAGGAATTTAAGAGTGCCCGGAGCCTTGGACATTTTGAAGTAACCATCCTAAGTAAGCTGTTCTTCTCTATGAATTCTATTAATTTAAGCTACTTTAAATGTAGATACTGTTTTGCTTTCAGAATTAAGACACACACACACGTACAAGGGGAACTTTTGTTGACCTCAAATTAAAAGGAATAGAACACTTATTCTGGAATAAATGAAGCTCTGATGAAGGGTTTTTCAACATTGATGAGTCCTTGGAAACTATTTGACAAAAGACATTAAAAACGAAAAAGGGCTTTTGGTCCATATCCCTGGTTCTTTCCCAGTCCATCCAAACCACTGAAGGATAACAGGGTAACTTAAAGAGAAAAGTGGGGCCCTATAGTATGTTTATTTGAAATAAGAAGGGGAAAGGAGGAAACAAGATGATTGGGAGGGGGAGTAGGGGAAGGAAATGGGGACAAAAACATGAGAAGGGATATCAATGTGTGAGAAGTAGTGCACCTTACTACCTGGCAAATGTAACTCTAACTCCTCTATACATTACCCCAACAATAAACAATTTAAAAATTAATAAAAAGAAAAGTGGGGCCCAATCAAGAGAAGCTCCTATGAAATGCATCTGTCTTGATCCCCCCTAAATAAAATTGTCAGGTAGACCAGGATAAACAGATGGAGTTATTAAAAAAAAACAACAACAACCTTGTTTTCTAAGGAAGAATAGGCTATTTTTCTCAGGTTGCCCAAAACTAAGAAGTAAGGATATACTAGAATACAGTAGGAATATGTGGAGATGTAATAATGAAAGATAACCTAGTATAACTAACATAAGCTCATTAAAAAAAACTAGAGGTGGCTTTAGTAATCACAGAAATTTAAAGAAATAAGAAAATCTTTTAAAATGAGGCACCAGTGCCTAACTCCTGTAAACTTGGCAACTCAGGAGTCTTAAGACCTGAGGATGACATTTCAGAGCAAGCATGTGTAAGAAAGTCTGTGAAGTTTTTATCTCCAGTTAACCATCAAAAGACCAGAAACGGAACTGTGGCTCAATTTGTAGTGCTAGCCTTGACTTATTTTTGTTTCTGAGAAGTGAAACATACACACAGAATAATTCTAAACTAAAATACTAGCCAAAGTAATCCCATGTTCAAGGCAAGCTTTTTATTTGTTTCATAGGATGATTTTAGCACCAGATCTAGTCATCTTAAAAAATGAAGCAATGAAGAAAACCTCTAAACACATTAATTTAATTCCTGTAAAAAGTACACTTCATGGATTTTTCCCACTGATGGTGCTGTATAATACTGCCTTGGACTTTAAAATCAAATTTTCCTTTGTCCCTTTTATTCTATCTTTCACATTCTTCCCTATTTCATCATGCACAAAAATATGTATACACATGTAGGTGAGATTGTGTAAAGTCTCTCAGAAGTATGAATTTCCAGTGATTAGTAGAGACCTAAGTTTCAAGTATTTCTCACTGGCCTGCATAATTTATCAAACTCTGTATTATATTGAGAAAACAAAAATTATAACAAGGTTCCCCATACATCACAAACATAATGAGGCAAATGAAGAATTCAAGTAAAACCACAGAAATTATATGCTTTTCTTCATTTTAGCATTTTACTGGCCCATGGTAACAGATTAGATGGTCGTCTTACATGTAATTATATACATTTATGACTTTGGCTATAAATCAGCAAGAATTAAATGAATATACAAACATCATTTTATTCACCACATGTAATTAATCATTGTTAGAAATATATTCTGCCTATTCTCAAAAGTAGTTTACAGACTTAAAAAAATGAAAAAGAAGCCATTTCTGATTAAAATCAGAACATTTTGAAGGAAACACAAATATAGGTCCTTATAAATAAGCAAATTGCTACTTTTTTTTTCCTGAGCTTTCTGGTCAGAAGGGAAAAGGGGACTCTGGGTTGTTCAGGTTTAGTTTTGGTTTGTTTCTGATTATACATTCAATTTCAGAGCTAAAAGGAAGTTATATATCTTCTAATTTTACCCTTTGCTTAGGCACAAGGCAGACCATGATTAAAAACCATGTCTCCTAAATCTAAACATATTTCTCTTGCAGAGAAAAGCAACACTCAAATGTAAACATCCTGTTTTTTTCAAAGTTCATCTGAACATATACATATATTTGAAGTTATTGTACACATAGAACAGAATAACACATTCTCCTGTATCTTCAACTACACAATTCATTTTTTAAAGAATGAAAATGTCCTTGAGAAAGTTGATTCCTACTATATGTAATCATTATAACCATTAATCGTATTTTAACCAGGCATTTCTGTAAAGGAGTATATTTTCATTCTGTTATTTTATAATGTATGCACACTGATTTGTAATGATTTTATATAGGGATAAAAAGTAAGGACCAGAGGAGTGGCTTAGCAATAGACTACCTACCTAGCAAGCATGAGGTTGTGAGTACTGACAAAAATAAATATGTACAACTAAATAAATGGCACTGTGTATACTGATTATCCTACAACATTGGTGGAAGTGGTATATTTTATTTTACATGTACAAGTAGGAATGTATTATATGGTGGATGAGTACATTTAATGCTATGTTTGCTTTATATCAAGCCTGTTATTACATTAATGGTACATCTTAGAGTTAAATTTAGTTTCAGATTCAAAGAAATAAGATCACAACATGTGCACATTCACGGGGTTTTACAACAGTGCTGGGAGCTATGGGTTAGCTATGCTTTTTATGATACTGAATTACAATTTTAGATAACATGGTTATTATAGTTTATGAATACCAACTATCAGTAAGCCTTCAAAAGCTTTAACTAGCCTTTAATTATATGTTGAATTAAAGCTATGAGATTTAGAGTTATTTGCTCACAAAAAGCAAAGGACTTGTATTTCTGAATCTGTTGGCAGCTTAACAGTGACTTTTTTACCGATCACTGGCCCATACTCAGTACTTCAGAATCACAGGAAGGAATTTATAAAAAAATAATTGACGCTATAGAATTTAGGTGACCAAATACAGCACAAAAATGGGACACTAAGAATAACACCAGAATTTCTGGATTGGAGAATTGGGTAGAAGCTGTTGTTTTAAAGTTGTACTCTGATGTTGTTTACTCTTGCTCCAGCCAGCATAGCCTCCTTCCTCGGGATGATACCTTTGGCTTATGCCACCTGTATGCTGAAATGCCCTCTGTCTCTCACTTTCTCTGTTTACTTACATGCTTCTTTAATACCATTGTCTCCCCCAGAGAAGTCTTTCTTTTAATGAACCTAGCCGATATTGATTCACGTGAAAACATGACAGCTGAAGGTCAGGACACTAGTTGTGCTCTTTGCCCTTTTATCCTGCAGTCTTTTATTAGCCCTAATGGTGAATGTAGGAACCTTGTGTTGGGTATTTGAACAAAGGTAAGATTTAGTTACTGCCATTTTGACTTCACTGTAGTCTGGCAGTAGGAAGACCAACATTCCTCTCTTATCTTTCCACTCTCATCATGGCATCTGTCAGGAATGTCCAAGGAAAACACTGTGTTTGTCCTTATTTCTGTGACAAAGCTATCCTGTGGAAAGTAAGACATTAATCTACCAAAAGGTAAAATATTTTGAATTGGTTTTAGCATGGTGATAGGTCACAGTGAAGTTCCAATGCTTTAAGAGACCAGTGACATGTATTCATAAATTGTTTGCAAATCTGAGTTCACTCTCCAGTTTGTAAACCGTTTTTTTTCTAGGTCTGAAAGTGTTTGGCATGTGATGATCTAATCAATAAAGTTGGCCTTCAGGACTCCATATTAACCTGCTGAACTTGTAGTAATGTGTGCTTTTTCTCCAACAGATCTGAACCATGAAATAGCAATTGATGTTGCATTCCTACCCATGTTTGGTCCAGAAGATGTACAAACATCTCAAGTAGACACATTGTTGACCTGCATGAATTACAGCTGTGTATATCCACCAGCAACACCCAGCAGTGAACAATCATTGAATCCGAGAGCAGTGGCAGGTAAGATGGTGTCAATGGTCTTATCAAACAGAAAAGATGTTATTAAGTAAACAGTTGTACCCCTTAAAACACTACAGTTAGGGCCAGGAGTTTGGCCTAGTGGTAGAGTGCTTGCCTAGCATGCACAAAGACCTGGGTTCTATTCTTTGGTACCACATACATAGAAAAAGCCAGAAGTGGTACTGTGGCTCAAGTTGTCAGAGTGCTAGCTTTTAGGAAAAAGCCCAAGGACAGTGCTCAGACCCTCAGTTCAAGCCCCAGGACTGACCCTAAAAATATATATGGTTAAGCTGGGTAGGTACAGTGGGCAAGGTGACTCACACCTGTAGTCGTAGCTACTCAGAAGGCTGAGATCTGAGGATCAAGGTTCAAAGCCAGCCCAAGAACTCCAGAAAACCGGAAGTGGGTTTTGGCTCAAGGGTAGGGTGGTAGCCTTGAGCTGAAGTGCTCAGGAACAGCACCCAGGCCGAGTTCAAGCTCCATGACCCATGTAGTTTAACTAAAGGCTTATATTACTCAATTACTTTCTCCTATTAACTAAGGAGAGCCACTTGCTCTTTTTACGTAACAAGTGTCTAAAATAATAATACGCTATAAGACTGTACAATTAAATCATTTTCTCTTCTAAACGATTATTCAAATGCTATGCAATACATCCTTTGGGGACATCAAGGAGTTTATTTAAGTGCAAAAATGAAACTCTTCAACCAAATAATGGTTACTACTGCTGAATAAAATACCAGACTTTAAGTTATTTCTATATATCTATAAAGTAGCTGTTCAATTAATATCATCCTGGTCACTTTCTGCTGTCCTATTTCATAAGCATATGGTAAAGATCCTAGCAGCTTTCACTAAGTTTATCAAAATAATAAATAAAAAGAGTCTTAAGAAACTCTTTTATTACTTTTATAATCCTGGAATTTTGTGGTGGGTCTTTCTAAGCTGATTAAATCTTGAGTGTATGTTGTTTTTTTGTTTTGTTTTATTTTGTTTTTGTCAATCTTGGGCCTGAGCACTGTCACTGAGCTCTTCAGCTCAAGGCTACCATCCTACCCTTTGAGCCACAGCACCACTTCTGGTTTTCTGGTGATTAATTGGAGATAAGTGTCTCATGGACTTTTTAGTGCCCGGGCTGCCTTTGCACCTCAGTCCTTAGATCTCAACCTCCTGAGTAGCTAGGATTACAGACATGAGCCACCATGTCTGGCTGCATGTTGGTTTTAACAACTTGTATGAGTGTCACCTGACAATGAAGTAACTTTGATAGTAGTGGTATGCAACCTGAATGTAAGAATCTATAATTTTATGAGATGAGTTCTTTTTTACTATGTTCCATTTTAGAGATGATGCATTAGACGACATGTAGTATTTACAACTCTCTAGGATTTCAATAGCCCAAAATATCTTATTTAGTGCTGTAACAGGCAATTAAATATTCCTACTAGTTCATATAACATCCACTTTTCTCCTCTTCCTTTCTTTTCTTTTTTTTTATTTTTTTCGTGTCAGTCCTAGGACTTGAACTCAGAGCCCGGTCACTCTCTCTGAGTTTTTTTATTCTCAAGGCCAGGAGACACAACTCCACTTCTGCCTTTTTTGGGTGGGGGGTAAGCTGGATATACAAGTCTCACAGAGTTTTTGTGGGTTTTTGGTTTTTAGTTTGTTTTTGTTTTTTGCCCAGGCTACTTTTCAACCAGGATCCTCAGCTATTAGCCTCTTGAATAGCTAGGATTACAGGAATAAGCCACTAGTGCCCAGCCCAGCCAGTGTTCACTTTTCTCACATACTGTTATATGTGCACACTGTGTTTTTGATATAAAACATCAGGTGAGAGTTCTTAACTCTTTCCTGGTTGCAGAACCCATTTTCTTCCAGTCATTATTTCCATGGTCTCATGACAAGCACTAGTTCCAATCTACCAAAGCAGTTAGTACTTGGGCATGAAGGACAAGATCTATAAGGGAAAAAAGTGGAATAGTAAACCAAAGCGGAGGGATTTATCTTGAGTGGAAAACCATATTTTTCATAACACAGCACTGATGACAATGGTAATATCCATTTAACTTTGTGCCAGCAGTGCTCCTGGGCCTCTTACATAGGTTGCAACTAGTTCTGTCACCAACATGGGGAACATGGTTGTCCTTCATGCCTAAGTGCCTCTTCATATTTATTTATTTATTATTTTGGTCAGTTGTGGGACTTGAACTCTGGGCCGGGGCACTGTACCTGAGCTCTTCAACTCAAGGCTACTGCCCTACTCCTCAAGCCACAGTGCCACTTCTGGTTTTCTAGTGGTTAACTGGAGATAAGAGTCTCACAGACTTTTGTGCCTAGGCTGGCTTTGAACAACCACAGTCCTCAGACCTCAGCCTCCTGAGTGGCTAGGATTAGAGGTGTGAGCCATCGTGCCCAGCGCCATACACCTCTTCATATTTATATAATATAATATTCATAATGAAATGAACACCAAGATACATAAACAAAAGACTTATTTCTTATAGTTTTTAGTTTTTGATGATCTTTGTTTTCGTTACCTTATGTATATGGTATATTGACATGTATAACTTTGGGGGAGCTACAGCTTGAGGGAAAAGGGGGAAAACATGCAGCAGTGAAGCTCACTGGACACTGATGAAAGTGAACAGTACAACTCATGGGTGTAGATGGGTAGGAGGGACTGGAAGAGAATAAGGGAACAGATGACACATTACGAAAGGAAATGTACTCATTACCTGACTTGTATAATTGTAATTCCTTTGTACATCACCTCTATAATAAAGATAAAGTAGATCAATAAAGAAATAAAAATGCCAGGCATGGTAAATCATGCCTGTAATCCTAGCTACTCAAGAGATTGAGATCTGAGGATCCTGGTTCAAAGCCATCCTGGGCACTAAAGACTGTGAGACTCTTATCTCCAGTTAACCACTAGAAAACCGGAAGTGGCACTGTGGCTCAAGGGGTACAGTGGTAGCCTTAAGCTGAAGAGCTTAGGAACAGCACCCAGGCCCAGAGTTCAAGCCCCACAACCAAAAAACTAAACTAAAATAAAAAGTGAAGTGTTTCATAGTATAATATGGTATCATATCTTAAATATTTATGAACTATTTTCTTTTTTAATAATTTTAAAAACTCAAACAGTATAGATTGTTTCTATAAACAGTGTATCCCTCTGATTGTATATCTTGGATATTTCTCATAGTGATATTGAAAGATCTACTTTATTCTTTTGAATAACACAAAGTATTTCCATATGTCTATATAAAAATTTACTTTAACCAGTTCCCTTATAAACTTTTCTATTGCTTCAGTTTTGTTCTACTATCAAATAGTACTATAATGATTAACCATACATGTATGTGTGTATATATATATATTTATATAAGTATACAAATTTTTTGTATACTTATAAAGCTATATGTGCAGATATCTGACTCCAAAATATGTGCTGACCATGCCTGAAATTCTAGCTACCTGGGAGTCTCAGATCAAGAACAACGTGGTTCAAGGCCAAACTTTGCCTTAGACTACTTCTCAATCAATTGTTTAACCTGGTGGTGCACACCTGTCATCCCAGCTATGTGGGAGACTGAGATCAAGAGGATCAAAGTTTTAAGGTCAGCCTAGACCAAAAAAGTTCACAAGATACCATATCAAAAGAAAAAGCTGAGCATGGTGGTATATGCCTGTCATCATAGCTATGCAAGGAAGCCTGAAACGGAAGGATCTCAATCAAAACATGCAAATGGACAAAACATAAAACCGTATCTTAAAATTAGCTGAAGCATGAATGGACTGGAGGTGCGGCTTATCAGTAGAGTGTCTGCTTCGCTAGCATGACACGTTAAACTCAAACCTTAGTGTAGTATTGCAAAAAGATAAGGCCCCATCTAAAATTTTGGCACACACTATGCAATTGTTTTCCCAATGCAAGAGTATCATCTTACTCACAAACTTGTGAATTCTAGACATTATTGCTCTTAGTAATCTATGGCAGACCAATAGATAACAGGTAACATTATTACATTAATTTGTATTTATTAAATTATTGCTGAGCTTGAAAATCTTTACAACCCTGTGTGTGTCCGTGTGTCCGTGTGTCCGTGTGTGTGTGTGTGTGTGTGTGTGTGTGTGTGTGTGTGTGTGTGTCTGTCTGTCTGTCTGTCTGTCTGTTTGTCTGCATGCCTCTGTATGTTTTAACAGTTCTGGGATTTGAAACACCAAAAGCACCGCTGTGCTTGGTAGGCAGATACCACTTCAACGGCACTCTCAGCTCTTTGTGCATTTTTTTAATTTAAAGAATATATTAACATTGATTTTTTTTTGCCAGTCCTGGGCTTGAGCTCAGGGCCTGAGCACTGTCCTTGGACTTTCACAAGGCTAGAGCTCTACCACTTGAGCCTCAGCACCACTTCCAGCTTTTTTCTATGTATGTGGTACCTAGGAATTGAACCCGGGTCTTCGTGCATGCTAGGCAAGCACTCTACCACTAGGCCAAACTCCCTGCCCTTAACATTGATTTTTACATCATATTTCAAATGACATGTTTAACAAACAAGTATTCAAGAAGGGAATCATACAATCACTGGCACCTAGATTTTAGAACATAATTAAAATTAGGCTGAGGGTTTGTAAAAAAAAATACTCTTTATTTATGCCCAAGAAGGCCTAAATCACAATTTTACTATTTACACTTCCCAAAAAAATGGAATGACAAGCATATATGCTCAGATTTTGATGCTTTAAAAAGGGTCTCTTACTTACTTTTTTTTCTTCAGGCTGGCTTTGAACTACAGTATTCCCAGTTTCTGCCTCCCAAATAACTAGGATTACAGGAATGAGTCTCCATACCTGGACTAGCTACATACACTTATTTTTATTTCTGTGAACTTTGCAGAAGTTTATTTAAAATTAACCATTTATGATATGCTACAAATAGTTTTACCAAGATTATCTTTTATTCAGTGGGAGGTTTACTTTGGTATGCTAAGAAGTAATTTTATTTTTATGTACTCAAATATATCATTTGTTTCGTTTTGTGACTGCTTATGTTTTTGTTATACTTAAAAAGGAATAAGATTTTATCTTCTTTCTGCAAGTCCTGGGACTTGAACACAGAGCCTGAACACTGTCCTTGGTTTTCTCAAGGCTAGAACTGTACGACTTGAGCCACAGCACAACTTGTGGCTTTTTATATGTATATGGTGCCAAGGAATCGAACCCAGGTCTGTGTGCATGCTAGGGAAGCACTTTACTGCTAGGCCTAACTCCTGGCCCAGAAATAAGATTTTCTTTACTGCACTATTTCTAGTTCTATTATTATTCTTTTGCCAGTCCTGGGCTTGGGCTCAGGGCCTGAGCACTGTCCTTGGACATTCTCAAGGCTACAGCTCTACCACTTGAGCCTCAGCACCACTTCCGGCTTTTTTCTATGTATGTGGTACCGAGGAATCGAACCTGGGTCTTTGTGCATGCTAGGCAAGCACTCAACCACTAGGCCAAACTCCTGGCCCCAAGTTCTATTATTTTTACTCACATATGTTTGTTGTCAAAAATATACATAGTTGGGCCAGGAGTTTAGTCTGGTGGTAGAGTGCTTGCCTAGCATGCATGAAGCTTGGGTTATAAGCATTTACCACCATGCTCAGCCTTTGTTTCCACATTTTGTCTCTTGCACATAATTCTTCTGTGAACATTTGTATACAAGTAACTGAGTCCCTGTTTTCCATTCTTTGAAACTATCTTAAACAACAACTGTTTGATTATACGGGAATCCAATGTTTAACATTTTTGACTTGCAGCCATGCTGTTGGTCTGCATCATTTTACATTCCACCAGCAATACATGAGCATTCTAGTTTCTCCACAATCTTACCAACACTAGTTAAGTTCTTTCATTTCATATTGATTAACAACCTTATTTTTTTTGTCATGGGGCTCAAACTCTGTGTCTGGGTTCTATTACTGATCTCTTTAGCTCATGGCTACTGCTCTACAACTTAAGCCACAGTACCACTCCCATTAACAGCTTTCTTAATGAGCAGGAGGTGATATCTCATTGTGGTTTTCTTTTGTGTTTCCCTAATTACTATTGATAGGGAGCATCTTTTCATATGCTTACTGGACATTTGCATATCTTCTCTGAAGAAGATTTAAGTCCTTTGTGCATTGTTCAAATTTTACAGGGACAGAATGTTATTGTTATGGCTTCATTTTCATAACTTTTAACACCATTTGAAATGCTAGCCTCTTCCATATGATTGGCCAATTAGACCAAACTGCTTGTTGATTAATGCTTACTGATATGAAGACCTTCTTGTTTTCATCCCTTATTATAATATATAAAGATATATATTTCATATACGACCCTGAAAGTATATGAATACAAAATATAACATGTATTACATTATTATATCATTGATAACTATTTTAAAAGTATAGCATAATATGGAAAAATTTTCCCACATTTAGGAAAATAATTTTATTCTCTAGGTAATCAAGGTTTCCCATATTGTGATCAGATACAAGATTACTACCCCATATCACAAGATAGGTTTGACTTTGCTGTAGCTACAAAGCCACTCTGAAGTCATAGTGATTTGACATAGAATTTTATTTCTTGCTAAAGTGTGACACAATCAGTCATCAGCTCTCATTCTGTGACTGCATTGTGCATCCCTCTGCAATGCAATGCGATTTTCATCCTACCCCAGCAGGAACAAATGGCTTCTAAGATTGCAAAGCATCAGAATACAGAGATGAAGAAGATAATGTTTTCAATGGCCTTGGACCATGAGTGTCATATCACTCCCGCTTACATTCTCATTTGACAGAATTCAGTTACATGGTATCAATCCAGCTACTAGGAGGCTAAAATACTTTTACCTCTTCTGTGACCAAAAATAGGAAACAGAATTAGAACACCAGAGTCCTCTTTTTGTGTGTGTGTGTGTGTGTGTATATATATATATACATATATATATCTTATATATGTAATTTATATAATTTGTATGTATGAACTAAGAGGACTCTGGTATCCTAATATATATTACATATATATATACAAATGTATATAAATATATGTAATCATTATTGTAAAATGATATACAGAGGGATTACTGTTACTTAAGTCAAGTAATGAGTACATTTCCTTTTCAATAGTGTCACTCCTCCATTCTCTTTGTTATATTTACTTTGTACTTTGTGTGGGCAATTAATTGGCGATGGCATCTGGTGAACTTTTCTGCCTGGGCTCACTAAACCACAGTCCTCAAATCTCATCATCCCGAGTAGGTAGGATTATGAATAGAGGCCACTTTCACCTGGCCTGTTGATGTTTCTAAAAAAAACAGTTATTGAAATTATAGCAATTTATATTAAAATGTACAAAGGGGCATTTTATAGAGAAAACCTGTAGTCCTTTATAAAGACATTAGTGATATATATATAGATAACATTCTAATTTCATTAAGTAAAATATATCCTAATTTCTTAAGTAAAAGTGATTACTGGTAATATTTGCATATGGCTTGCACACTGTATGATTTAGGCATCTGATAAGCAAATGGATACTTACAGAGCATATTACTTACTCAAAGTAGTATATAATTAGTAGTCACCTGAAGAGAAGACTTAAATTTTATGTTGTCATATGTAAGTCATTATTTGTAAGAGTCAGTATGACAGAAGTGCTGACATTTTGATTGTTGCTATTTTTGAAGATCTTGAAATCTTTCTAAAGCATATGGATTAATGTACACTTCACTCAAGGCAGAAGAAAACTATTTTCAGCATTTGTTCTAATATTTTTTGGTTCTATTAAACTTGTACAATTTTAAATCATTTATTTGATTTTTCTAATATAGTAGCAAAGAAGAATTTACTCTGAAGCTAATGAATCTTAAGCTTCCATAGGAAGCTTTTGTTTTCATAAAAAACCTTCTAATTAGCATACCCTCCAGGCACAACAGTATCTTCCTAGACTTTGACACCTCAGTCATACTGTCTAGATTAGAATTGTATGACTTTGTTACCTAATAACCTCTAAGTGCTTTCATTTTTCTAATACTTAGAATAGTGTTTTTCATCTGTGGGGACTGAAATCTGTGGTCAATTAGTAGTCTAGTATCTTGACAGTGGTTCATTAAACATAGGTAGCTAAGAAAATGAAGAAAGCAAAGGAAAATATGTTTCCCTAAATTTGAACATTAAACCTCACCACAACACTTTTTCAACACTTGGCCTTGCTATTTATAACTCTGCCTCAGCCTTCACTTCCTGCTTACTCAGAGCCTGATGGTGAGCCAGTGGTGACTGATCAGTTTTCTCAGGCCTCTTTAAGCATAGAGCAAGCCCTGGGTATACATATGGCCTTCTGTGTGTGTGTGTGTGTGTGTGTGTGTGTGTGTGTGTGTGTGTGTGTGTGTGTGTGTGTGTGTGTGTGTGTGTGTGCGCGCGCGCGCACCTGGGTGTGTATGTGTGCCTGGGTGTGTGTCTGGGTGTTTGTGTCTGGCTTGTGTCTCAGTGTACCTGGTACTAGAGTTTGAACTCAGGGCCTGGGTGATGTCCCTTAGCTTCTTTTTCTCAAGGCTAGTGCTGTTCCAATTGAGCCACAGCTCCAATTCCAGCTTTTTGGAAGTTTATTGGAGGTAAAAGTCTCATAGATTTTCCTGCCTGGGCTGGATTATAACCATGATCACCAGAACTCAGCGTACTGAATAGCTATGAATACAGGTATGAGCCACCGATGCCTGGCCTTACATGTGCCTTTCTTGATTCCCAAGTGTACACGGAGCTTTTAAAAGCCCTTATTCCCTTACATGTCTTTTCCCCTAACTTCTTCCTACCCTGCACTTTTGGGTTGCTTGTTGCTTGCCCTAAAAGTCTATCCTACTCAACTTCCCTGGCCAATATACTTTCAATAAAAGCCATTTGAGGAAGAGGTACCACAGCTATAAGAATGCACTGAATTTCATGAAATAAAAGCAACCTCCTCAAGGAAGCTGTCAGGCAGATCATCATATCCAATCACATTTGCATTGCTACCTTTAGTACAAGCAACCTCCACCAGGATTGTAAGCTTCCATATTCATTGTTGCCAATTATCTAAGGAGTAAAATTAGGTAGACAGGAACATTTAAAACACCATGACACTTTCTCAACAAGGCAGCAATTTCTTCCTTCATCAGTTTTTGCCCTGATTGTTCTGTCTTTCTCTGTATTCTAGAATTTGACAAATGTTGATTCTGAGGGTTTTGACAGCTTATAAAATATGCTTTGTGAAGTGACAGAGAGCCCTCGAATTCTCTGCTAGGCTTTGATCAGTGATAACATTCACTGGATCCATTATCATAAACTTTTGTCAGAGTAAGCTCTTAGTTGATGAAGCCAGTTCAAAAGAAATAAACTTTAGAAGAGCCTCAATTACTTGCACATGTATGTATATGCATACACATACATGTGTACATGCAGATAACTAACATACCGCATAAGGTAGATCTAAGTTGTTTTGCTTTATGACAGAGTTTTAACAAATAATGATAACTGAAATTCGCAATGGGAGTACTTAACTGTTCATTTGACATTCATTCAGTTGAATACTTGACCTCAAAAATAACATAGATTGCCATGCAAGTTGGCTCACGCCTGTAATCCTAGCTACTCAGGAGCCTGAGGTCTGAGGATCACTGTTCAAAGCCAGCCCAGATGCTTATCTCCAATTAACCACTAGAAAACAGGAAGTGGCACTGTGGCTCCAGGGGTAAGGTGGTAGCCTTGAGCTGAAGAGCTCAGGGACAGCGCCCAGGCCGAGTTCAAGCCCCATGACAAACAAAACTAACAAAAAACATGGATTTATTAATTTATATTATTGCTCCACCAGAAGCAAAAGAAAGCAAAAGGGAAAAAAATACTAAATGTATTTGGAAAAGCATGTTTTAACATTATTGGTTACATCTGGGTAAGATGTTCACGTTTATTTGGATAAGTGATTATAAACTAAGTTTGGTCAAGGCATATGACAAACTGAAGAGAAGGAAAAGATGAAGGATATTGTTAATATTGTAAGAAAAAAATCATCAGCTTATGCAATTCCAAATCCAAGTAAATATTTAACTATTTTACAATACTTACCATCTGTTTTTTTTTTACTTTTAGGTGATATTATAAAAGCAGCAGCTGAATTGGATAGAGTCCACATCATTGGTATCTTGGATATCTGTAATTTGGGTAACAATAAAGTAGAAGTCTGTTTGCAGAAAATTTATTCTCCAAAAAAAACTCCTTAAAAAGTGGCAACTGATATTATTACAAACTAGGAATATTTTTTGTTGACATTTTCAGTACTATATAAGTTCTGAAGGGAACTCACTGGTTTTATGTGTTCCTCTCATATTTTGGTCTTGTATTTGGGTTTTTATGTTAGATTCATTATTTTAAAAAGTCATCAAAACTACTTTTGAACCAAAATTTGACTTCTATAAGATTTCTATCTTGACGAAGTAATTTATGTTCACTGCTCCTTTGTGGGATGACTTATTCTAAAATCTCAGTATAAGGTACCCTAATTCACAAGAGTAACATTTTATGGAGATTGTGTATCCTTACAGTTTGAATCACATATCATTGCAAATTTTGAATTAACAATTTGAAGCCTCCATTTCCTACAACCAAAATAGATTCTACTATTTCCAAAATACACATGAATTGTAATGGTCTCATGCCATTACTCCATCTTTAAATTTGGTCAGTTGTAAAGTGTATATATGGAATTAAATTGTCATAACATTTTCCCATTCTTTATTGTGATTTCATATGTTTTGAGTTCATATGTTTTGAGTTCATATTTTGATGAGTATGTGATGTTAACAGAGGTCCCAGTATGTCAACATGTGCTATAATCATTTGTCATTTTGGTATATGTAATATGGGTTTAGGCTGTGACATTTTATCTGGCATTAATAGCATAAGTATTCACATTGAAACTAGAAAACTAAGAGAACTGATTTTAATCATGTTGTTTATTGTATTTTATTTTAAACGTAAATGCCAGCTTTGCTTGTGATCCCCTGTGGTTGACATCTGTGTGGTTTGTTAGATGAACCAAAACAGCAACCAGTTTCAGATTATACTATGCCAGTATGAATCTGAGTGTAGGTAAGCCATTAAACATAGGGGCTTTCCTTGTAGCACTATTCTTCATGACTTCATATTCTATATACTTTGAAGTACATGGCAGCCTCTGAACTCCAAAGCATACTGGTATCTTTCCATAAACATGTAGAATGTTTTACTCGTTGTAACTGTTTAAGTATTAAATTTGTGAGTTTTTCTTGAATTACTATTTAAGTATGTTAATAAAGTGAATGTGTTATAACAGTTTTGGTCTCATTTTGAATGCATCAGATCATCTCCTCGGTATTGAGGTTCTATGCTGTATATGGGTATGCTGAATGATCCAAGATGACTTTTCCATGTGAGTTTGAAGACTATTTGTTTATTGAATGGAATATAGGCTTATTTTAAGCAATTAAAAACGTGTGTGCGTGCGTGCGTGCGTGCGTGTGTGTGTGTGTGTGTGTGTGTGTGTGTGTGTGTGTGTGTATTCTAGCACCAAGGCTTGAACTCAAGGCTTTGTACATCTCTTTTGGCTCTTCTGCCCAATAATGGCACTCTGTCACTTGAACCACAGTTCCACTTCCTGCCTCAGCAGACTTAAACTCGGGGCTTTGTAGATGTCATTTGGTGAAAATCCTTAGATTAAGATCCTGAGTAGGTAGGATTCTAGGCATGAGCCACCAACTCCCAGACAGCTATAAGACCTTTATAAGGCAATTCACTGTAAGTCGCACAACAGTGTGGGAGAAAAGGAAAAACTGAAATCACTGGTGATGAAAACCAAAGGCAAAGTTTTCAAAACTATGCACAGACATGAATTTTGTTATTATGTTGCATAGAAAATTTCAGGAAATTTTTTAAACAATTTCACCTGGAAATTTATTTTATGTTCTAGCAATATTTCTATCTAAATTTGAAGTTAAATTTTTGTTCCCGTTTCTGATTGTTTAAAAGTGCTCTAATAATTTCCTAGGGAAAGTAGCAAACCACCATGACAAGTTAATCTTCAAAAATAATATATGTAAACAACCAAAAATACTAATATGATTTCTTTTTTTATTAAATCAGTGGGAATATTATAAAATGCCTTATATCTACTGCTGGACTGTTCTGTCTCTGAAGTTTCCAATTTTGAATGCTACTTGAAATACATACATTGAAATAAATCCTTTGGTAAGCTATTAAGGGAATAATTTGAACATATTTTGCCAAATACTGTATTTCTTATTGGAAAAAATTACTACAGCATTATCAGTTATAGAAACTCACTGTTACCAAACAAACATTGAAGTCTTTTTAATCATATAACCTTATGGCTTTTTAATCATATAAACATATGGCTAAGGTAAATTACTGTTGTAATATTTTTTTTCTTTTTCTTTTTTTTTTTTGCCAGTCGTGGGCTTGAGCTCAGGGCCTGAGCAACTGCCCTTCGACTTTCTCAAGGTTAGAGCTCTACCACTTGAGCCACAGCACCATTTCTGGCTTTTTTCTATGTATTTGGTACCGAGGAATCGAACCCGGTCTTTGTGCATGCTAGGCAAGCACTCTACCACTAGGCCAAACTCCCAGTACTTATTGTTGTAATATTTTAAGCATGCATTTGCAAAACAAAACTGAAATATATTAGCTTTTATAAAATGATACACATCTTCATTGAAACATCAAGCAATGATTTTTAAGGAACTCAAATATCTATAATGCTTTTCCATGGTTTCTGTATCACATTGCTAGTAGTTTTAAAGTCTGGCCTAGTGGTAGAGTGCTTGCCTAGCATGCACAAAGACCCAGGTTCCATTCCTCAGTACCACATACATAGAAAAAGCCAAAAATGGCGCTGTGGCTCAAGTGGTAGAGCTTTTGCCTTGAGAAGCCCAAGGACAGTCCCCAGGACCTGAGTTTAAGCCCCAGGACTAGACTTTGCCTCCAATATCTATTTTATAGATAAAGAACTAAAAGTAAAAAAAAAAAGAATAATTTCATATAAAAGTCAATAGGGTGAAATTCTAAGGGCAAGTCTATACTCTTTTCTTTAAAGTCTCATTATGCCCAAAGTAAAATTCTTGAATAAATGCAGTGCTGGTAGATAAATTTTAAACTCTAGGACTTATAAAATAATAAGTTGAGTTATTGAGCATATACCTAAATATTTGAATATTTGCTCTGCCATGCACTGGCATCATACTAAGACCATAATACAATGCAAACAAAAATATATGTGGACTTCTATACTCATAGAATTTACAGCAGTATGGAGAAGGAAGCCATTCAGATAGTTAAATCGGTGAGATAAATGCCATGAGGGAAGGTATGTGGTTTACATTACAGCTTCCATTTTTATTTGTTTAATTTTTTTGTAGTGCCTAGGATCAAACCCAGTGCTTTTCATATGTTAGGCAAGCACTCTAACAACTAACCTACATCCCTATCCCTAACAGCATGTTAGCAAAATGGAAGAGTACTGACTAGAAATGTTTTTCCTGAGAAAGAAACTTGTACAAAACTTAGCAGCAGAAGATGTGCTTAAGAAATTGGGTAAGGATTTGAAAAATGTATCCCCAAATCTTATAATTTTTTTTCCTCACTTTTTTTGAGGCATAGAACCTGTTACCTTAATCTTATTAATCAAACTTCTCTTCCTTGGATGACTTGTTGATGCACTATTTAAGAAAACGTTGTACTAGTTTTGCAGGGATTTCGACTGTATTTTGTTTTTTAAAAAAGTTTTATATATTTAGAAATCTTGAAGCCACTAGTAATTGGTTTTAATATGCTAAGAGCAAAAGGCAATTTATTATTATTATTATTATTATTTTATGAGTTTACTTTTTTTTGTAGCTACTTTTTGTTGGTGTTATTGTTTGTGGTGGTACTGGTGTTTGAACTCAAGGCCACAGGC
Organism: Megascapheus bottae; assembly: GCF_031878675.1. Taxonomy (NCBI): domain Eukaryota; kingdom Metazoa; phylum Chordata; class Mammalia; order Rodentia; family Geomyidae; genus Megascapheus; species Megascapheus bottae. The sequence goes on from NC_143547.1 coordinate 70,618,774, forward strand.
TTGCTTAATTGGTGTGCTACCTCTAGGTCAGCCTTTTGATCTTTAATTTGGAGGTGGAGTTTAGCAATCTTTCTTGCCTCTTCTGGCCTCAAATCTGTCCTTCAGCTGTCTGGCTCCTGAGTAGCTCCACTGTGGGTGTAAGCCACTGATGCTTTTGCTAAATTTTATGAGTGGTGTTTAATTTCCTAACCATGTGCCATTTCAAGTCTATCTTTTCCAGTGTCTTCTAGCCTATGCCTAAGCTCTCAGTTGTCTTTCTGGTCAATTTATCTATGTGCCAGAATTAATTTTCTTCATTACTATGGAAGTATCTTACCTTTTAATTTCGATTAAGAAAAATAATTACTACTTATTCTCCTTTATAAAAAATAGCCTAGCAAACCTTGATTCTTCTTCACTCAACTATTAGAACCTGACTTAAAAATTGCACATAGAATTCTGAGTTTTCTTTGGAGTGGCGTTAAAGCCACTCTGTTTGAGGACATTTGATATGGTTTTAACATTCTCATATAAAGTATCACTCCATTAATTTAAGTCTTGCTTACATTATTTGGATAAAGTTTTAAAATATTAATTTGGCAAGCATACTTTTATTAGGTTTCCCCTAGGGTAGCAGAGTTTTTATTGATACTACAAAGGGCATTCTTTAACGTTTTATTTCCTCCTTATTGATGTTCTATAAAAATGCAGTTGTTTATCACATGTGAATCAAATGTGCTGCAAACTTGTTGCATCTTGCACAGTATGCTCAACTGCTTGTGCTAGATTCTTGGCTCTTTTTTGGTGGGTTTATGGGTAATTTCATCGATTTGGCTGGATTGTGGTGTCCACATCTATCATAAAACCCTACTCTGCGTGTTTCTGGGAGAAAGTTTGGGAAGCAATGTCCAGTACCTACTCCAATAATTCCAGTACTAATGTTTTGTTTATTATACTGTTTGCAGGGTTTCTTTTTTTCTTTCCTTTCTTTTTTTCCTTTTGTTCATTCTCTTCTATACCTTTTCCTTCTGTATGTTCATCGGATTTGGAGAGAGGAAGCACAGAAATGGTGGGACAAAGACTGACCCAATTCAACTATGAAACCCACCATGTTGGGGAGAGGGAAGTCAGCAAGGGGAAAAACTGGGAGAGAATGAAGGAGGGGATCACACTGTTCAAAAGGAAATATACTCATTATCTGACTATATATTAGAATAAATTGTTTTAAAAAGCACAGAGTATAGCTAAGATTTTGGAGACAAGAAGAAGAAGAATAGCACAATAACTGCCTTTAAATTTTCCCTGGCTTTCTGCTGGTGGACCAGAAACAAATATTAACAGCTGCTGGCTCCCTATGGATCACACTTATAATCTGAGCTATTCAGGAGGCTGAAATATGAGGATCATGGTTCTAAGCCAATTTGGGCAGAAGTCTATAAAATCTGACGCATTCTTTTTAATTTTGGGGGGATATAGGCAACGCTGACATTTGAGGAAAAATCATACCTTTGAAATCACCCATGAAGGGAAATAAAAAACAAAACAATGTCCCTTGGTTATCTCATATTGTTACACTATCTCACTTTGTTACCTGATATATCAGGTATATTTGTATTTGGTTATCTGAAATTGGATAGGGAATGGGGGAAAACAAGATGAGGGGTGGGGGAGGGGGGAGGGAAATGGGGACCATGACATGTGAAAGGGCATCAATGTGTGGGAATTAAGGCACCATTTATCTGGCAAATATCATGTAACCCTTCTATTAATTACAATAAAAAATATATTAAAAAAAAAGAAATTGGGTAAGGATTGACATGATGACTATAGGAAGTAACATACATCCAAACTAGATACGCAAATAGCAGAGGGCTCATATGTATACATACATACACACATATCATATATATATATATATATATATCTTCTTACCCAGTCACGCACCTGAGCTGCAGTCACGTGCCACAGCATCCAGCTTCCCTGTATTGGGACTGACATTTGCATATCTTTCTGCTTGAGACAGCCTGAAACTGTCTTCCCTATCTCATCCTACCAAGTAGCTAGGATTATAGGTGTGAGCCGCTAGTTCCAAGATATGGTAGGGACTTTAATTTGTATATTTAGAGCACAAGGGAAATACTTAGTGGTTTGTGTCCAGATTCCATTCATATTTTAGAGTAGGCACTGTTGAAAAAAGAGTAAATTATAAAGATTTTGTCAGGGACTGCTAGTTTCCCCAATGACTTCTCTTCAACCAAAAGAGATCTCTCAATTTTTAGTTGGGCACATGACTGTCTAAAATAAATATTTTGCCTTGCTTCATCTGTATCTAGGTATGCCATAATAACAAAGTTCTGACTAATGAGAGTAAGCATATGTGGTATTTACAGAAGCAATTTTGGAACCATTCCCACAGAAGTTAGGAGAGAATGTTCCCTTCTTCCCTCTGCTTTCTACTAGCTCCATTGTGCAGAGTGCTTAGCTGCCTTGTGTCATGCAAAGAAAAGAAACACCCTAGGCATGGTAGCCACCAGCTAGTAGGGGCTCAGATCCCTGCTTTACTAGCTTGGTACTTTTCCCCTATTTTGACTTTAAAAGAAATTAAACTTCCTTCATATTGAAGCCATTGTTACTATCTTTGAAGAGAATTTGAACATATTCTATGCATGCAAATAGCAAAAATGTCACCAAGTAGGTGACAAATAACACTAAGCTAGATCTATTCAACAGAAATTTTGAAGATAATGTGAAAATTCATAATTTTACTATTCAGTCCAAATACTAATTTTAAATATGATAAATACCTTCATTATTATACTGTATATCAAGCTCAAGTAATCAGTTAAGTATTTTCATGTACCCATATAAAGTACTTCAATTATAGTTTTCCTCTCCATTGGCCCTCCTCCCTCCTACTGGTACCTGCCCTCCAACATAGCCTATTTTCTTATCATTTTTTCTTGCTTTAAGTGTGCATTAATTGTTCAAAGAATTTCACCATGGTGTTTCACGTGTGTCTATATTATAATTTATTCAACAGCTTTTGGTGTTTTATTTAAATACATAATACATTCCAATATCATTCATCTTCCATCATTTTCTTTCCCTCTCCCTCTTCAACCTATTCCCAAAACTGTCCCAAATTTACAATTATTATATATATTAAACATTATATATCATTTTATGTATATCATTATATATGGATCTTTTATGTCTAGATTACACAAATGAGCAAAAACATGCCACAACTCACTTTGTATACATACATGTAAATATCACGATACTTGCTAATTTTAAAATGTCTATTATTATTAAATATTTGGAACTAATATATGCCAGTGGCTTTTAAACTTGGTTATATATTGGTATTTCCAGGAAATTTTTTCAATTACTATGCTTGAAACTCAAACCTGAGTCTCTTATGTGGGTGCAACTTGAGCCTCTGGATACTTAAAATCTCCCTGAATAATTCTGACGTGCAGAGATGTTTGAGAACCATCGGTATATAGTACTTTTTCAAACATTTGCTAGGCATATTTTCTTAGCACTCAAGTTTCACACAATTCTTTGCACTTAATTCCTAATGGGTGCTATACTTTCATGGACTCTTGAATTAGCTATCTTATGAATTGTGCTGATGGAGAAGAAAATTAGACATTGGTAATTGCTAAACAATTTTCAGAGAATTCTATCATGTCAGAAAAAGGGACCTCATAGTAAACTCCTAATCCAACCTCTTTGTTTACAAAAGCAAAAAGCCTAGAGAGGTTTTTGTTTTCATAAAACTGTTTTCATTTCAACTGTTGTAGAGTTGATGTTTGTGAGAACTTTTGTCTTAGAAGGTAAATATAAGCATATATAAATAAAAATATAAATATTCAGACTACCACCTGAAGTACAAACAATCAAACCTCCATAGATAGGAAACTGAAGCACAATGAGGTCCAAATAAAATGATAGCAACAAACTGTCAAAAAGCAGAATTAGGGGCCTGGAGTTTGGCCTAGTGGTAGAGTGCTTGCCTAGCATGCACAAAGGCTCGGGTTCAATTCCTCAGTACCACATACATAGCCAAAAAGCTGGAAGTGGTGCTGTGGCTCAAGTGGTAGAGCTTTACCATTGGGAAAGCCCAAGGACAGTGCTCATGCCCTGAGTTCAAGCCCTGGGACTAGTAAAAAAAATCAGAAATAGGTCCAGCTATTGTCTGTCTTAAAGTTCAAAGTTTGACAGTGTGTAGCAGTTTCCTAAAGAGCTTATTTAAAAGTGAGAATTCCTGGTTTTTCTTCAAATTCTGACTGAGAATGATGAGAGAGAAACCTAGAAATCTTCATTTTAATACTTCCAAGGGATCTAAAGTAGATGTCCCACAAGAATACTGTAAAAACACCTAATGAGCAATCAGCAAATAACCTTAAAAATTCGAATGAAAATTGTGTAGGTGGGTGTTAATTATTATAAGACATTTTACGCAAGTTTTTTTAAAAAGCAATTTATAGTTGTCTTTGCAAGTTCTATCTGTGAAAAATCATAAAATGAAGCCACTAAAGCATTTGTATATGAGTTGTGTGTTGCTGTTTATCATATACACCCATGTACTTCACCCTCCAGGGCAATTTGCCCTAACAGCTCAGCGAAGTTTTCTTTCATATGCCAGTACAACACAAAATGGTATGGGAAAGTTGTCAAGGCACATTATGTGGTGACTTGTCCAGGAATATTATGTGAAGATTTAAAATGAATATTTTAAGTTCAACAAAATCCAACTTGTGTTGGATTTCGCTACCTTCTCACTGATCTATTTTAAAACTTTCACAGCAAGTGATTTCTTCAGGAATAATTTAATAACTGACAGAAATGATTAAATCAAATTTCTGGAACTTCATTTGTCAGAATGTTGATGTGAATTTATCATATATGATTGCTCATTAGCAATTAACAAACTGGTTTTTGATAATTTTACAAGTATAATAACATCATTGTTTTCAATCAGACTTCATTTGTCTTTATAAAATGGTAAAATCTTAAATACTTACTCAAACTCTTAAATATACTACAAACTAATACATGAGGCCTTGAAACTTTTCAGTGTGATTACATAAATTATAAATCCAGCCATCCAGAAACAAGGGCATACTAAATCCACTAGCACAACAATGTTCATTGCAGCACTATTCACCATAGCAAAGATATGGAACCAACCTAGATGTCCCTCAGTTGATGAGTGGATCAACAAGATGTGGTATTTATACACAATGGAATTCTATGCTGCTGTCAGAAAGAATGACATTGCCCCATTTGTTAGGAAATGGAAAGACTTAGAAAAAATCACATTAAGTGAAGTAAGCCAGACTCAAAGGAACTTAGGCTCAATGGTTTCCCTCATTCGTCATAATCAGTAGAAACCTTGGGCTCTACTAGCAGAGATCTGCAATAGAGCAAAACCTTGATACATAAGGCCATATAGTATGAAGCTAATTGAAAGGACCTCCAGGATATTGAAACAAAAGCCATATAACGAATGATTGTTGTCCTTAATGTACTGTTGTCTCTCATCTCCTTTGCTGTCCCTTGGGTATCTCATATTGTTACAGAATCTCACTATGTTATCTGATATATTGAATTTATTTGTATTTGGTTATTTGAAATTTGATAGGGAAGGGGGGAAAACCAAGATGGGTGGGGGGATGGGGGGAGGGTAATGGGTACCAAGACATGTGAAAGGGTATCAATGTATGTGAATTAATGCACCTCCTATCTGGCAAATATCATGTAACCCTTTTATTAATTACAATAAAAAATTTAAAAAATAAAAAAATAAATCAATGACCATGTATAATATGCTACTAATACTAGGTATCATGAAGGAATACATAGGTGAGTAGTTGGCTACTATGATATGATTGGAAGGTTTGTCTTTATATTATATATCTATTGAAATGTATTCACCAGGTCATATGCCTTGTTCCAAGAACTTCCCTTCATTGTTGGGTGGCATTAACTATTAGTTTCCAAACCCGTGGATTTCGCTGCCAGACTATTGTTTCAGAGAGTGAAGAACAGACAAGAAGTAAGGGAAAGAAGCAACTTCACTATTCACTATCTCTGATATTCCTATTTTCTATTTTCCTATCCCTTTGACTCCATTAGTCTTCCTGATTCAGAATACTTTCCTTGGACTTTGGACTATCATTATTCTTGCTTTCCTTTTGACCTAGAGACTTGCTACTTTTCTAATAGCCTGATGCCTGTTTGTCTAGATTGCTCACTCTTAGCCCAATGAGACTCTTGATATCTCTGTTTGTCTTGTTGTCTGTTCGTCTATTCCTTTTGCAGCCCTTAGCACACATTGTAATCTCATCCCAGCAAATTGCCCAGACCAGTTGACCCTCTAGAAATATGGGTCCAACTGCTACTAATGTTGAATGCACTCTTGTTTTTCAAACAAAGGTTAAAATGAAGAGGGCAATGAATATGTGTATATTTGGAAGAACTAAAGTTGAAAACTTCAAATATTAAAATAGTAAACCTGAGCAGTCTTTTTAGAGTATATGTATAAGCAGTGAAAATGATTGTATGAATGAAACAATTCATAGGTATCAATCAGTAAATATTTGAGGACCTACCATGGGCAAGGCACAGTATTTAAAGATCTGTAACCACTGAAACATATTTACTTCCCAATGAATAAACAAGGTAGCAGAGGATATTCTCTGGGGAAGCTGCTAGGGAAAAAAAAATTCACAGAGAACTAAGAGATTTTTAAAAAAGAGGCATCAAAATCTTTCCTACTAACAGCATAGCCAATAAAATTATGGATTTTAACTTACTCCCAGCTGAATGGGTTGATAGCATATTTCAACAGGGCTTGGAAAACCAGTTTAATGTTCTAGATTTTCTGAGAGGTGACTTTCAGCCTTGTCACGTGGGAGTCCCAAGAGTCCAGTTCCTCATTCCAATCCACTCCATGTTTATGAAAGTGCATTAGCTGGAACAATAAGAAGAAGGAAAAAATTCAGTGCAGGAAGTCATCCAAATACTGATAAGTTCACATGTAGAATAAAGTTAATGATGTTAGTAATAAGCCAGTCCAGCCAAAGGTTATATACGTATATACAGTCAGAGGAGGGACTAGCAAAAGCAAATGTAGATAACTAAAGTGAAAAAGAGCTGATGTATTCAGAGCTTACGTTGCTAGTGGTGAGATCAGTTACCTGCCTGCAACTGAAATTTCAAACTTCTGTTTAGCCGGGACATGAGTGGACAATGGTGAATGATAGTTGGAAATATCAGCAGATATCTTACAGTTTATGCTTAAATGAACGAGCAATGAACCAGAAGAACAAGTACGGTGTTTTCAAGCTCCTTGTCATTTTTATCTTTTTACTCAAAAGTACGGCATCTTTTTCAATGAAAGCCTATGTGACTGTGACTTATTATAATGAAAGCAGCAACTATACCAGAACAGATACATGTGAATGTGGTGTTTATGGATTAGCCTCGCCAGTGGCTAATGCTGTTGGAATAGTGGCAATCCCTAACAACAGTAACTACCAAGCTTGTGACTACAATACTGAGTTTACCAATGCTGAGAAGCCCTGGATTGCACTGATAGAAAGAGGTAATTGTACCTTTTCTGAAAAAATTAAAATAGCAGCTCGAAGAAATGCTGATGCTGTTGTGATTTACAATGCTCCAGAGCCTGGCAACCAAACGATAGAGATGGCAAATTTTGGTAAGTAATAATTGATTCCCAAAGAGAGTTAATGTTTTCATTTAACTTAATAGGCATTTCCATCTTGGATTACTCTAGGATCTGGCAGTTCAGTTATACAAACAATTTTTCTTTAAATTCCCTACCTGCCACAACTTGGAATTACTTTATTCAGTATTTTTATTTAATTTGTCCTAAGGATATTAGCAGTTCATGAAGCAATTTTTATCTACTTTACAGTATCCTTAACTCCATTCATTTTTTGTTTTCTAGTTGAGAACCATATAATTGATTCTTAATAAGCCAGGCCTTTACCTCTAAACCTTAAAAATAACATAATTTTATTATGTGTACTTTCCAATTTTATTTTCTCCTGCAAAAAGGAATATATACTTCACATACTTGAATATATGTATATATGAAGCTGACTTATTTAATATTATGATCAAACAATAGTATATTTCAGTGTAAAATATAGGAATGAGATTTTTTATTCTATACATGTATACTTTGATTCTGTTCAAGAGACAAGTACATAAAGCTAATTCTGCAAGAAATCTCATGCATAAAGAAAGGGTATGAGACTGACAATTGCAAAACCATAATTCAACCAAATAAACACCAGGAAACAGGTAGTTGAAAGGGTTGGGGTGGGGGTCAAAGGGTGCTGTGGGATCAAGGAGAAGGGAGTAGGTGAATGAAGAGAAGGATGAGAAGAATGCAGTTAAAAGTTTAATATATTTCCAACAAAATTTGACAGAAGTGAGGGAAGGAGTGGGTTGAAAAGGATGACTGAGAATACTGAAAGGGGTGCAAATTGTATTTGTAAATTACTTTCTTGAATAGCAACTCATTTGTACAACTAAAAAGTAAATTTTTTTAGAAAAGAAAGAGTATGGTGCCAACAGGGTTACATCAAAATTACAGTTATCCCTTAGAAAGTTTATTAATACCTTCTTAAGTAAACATAATCCATGAATTCATTAGCTTTTCAGAGACAATTAGTTTTTCTATTTTCTGAAAATATCATTAACAACTAACCCAGTGAAGAAGTAGACTTATAACCCAAATTTTCTACACTGTGGTGGGTATCTCTATTGATTACCCAGATTTTTAGCCAAAGGATGAAAAATTAATCATTTCAAAAAATAATTACTAGTAAATGAATATAAGATTTTGGTAATTGGTATTATCCCACCAAAGTTGTCCCCTGCAAGAAAATGAATGCAAATCAAATTAAAAGGACTTCAGAATTGTGAAACTGAGAAACTCAAATTTGTGTTAAGAATAGTAGAGTGCTCAGAACATTTCAGTTATGTACCTGCAATGTAGTTCACTATGAATGCTTGGAAAACAAGATACTTTTTTCTCTAGTTATCAAAAAGCAAATAAGATTGTTTTTGCATACAGGCCTAACAAACATACCAAAATGCTACTAGCCACCATAGACATGGACAGAGCTCTAGTGTTTCTTTTTCTTCTCAAACATTCCCTGAATATTCATATAATTTTTCAAGTGATTTATTTTTAGAAAGAAAGCCATGCAGTTTTCATGAGAAAGCTGGGAAATAAACCTCTTCTAAGAAAGCTTTTTCCATTTTGTTGAAACTTAGGAAGCCTGAGTGCTCTAGGTTCCTTTGGCATGCAAGTCATATTCTGATTACTCACGCTTGTTATTTTGAAAGCATACATAGTATCAAAATAAATAGTACACGTTTTCAAAACTTGCTTTGCAACCTGCAGTAGGGACCAATATCTATGGAATGTAGGTACCTCACTCTTGAAGATACTTGCCAAAGGTCACTCACTGTAAATCTCTCCAAAACATATGTGAACTATCATTTGAATATGATCCTGAAAAAGGGGTTTTGTTGTTGTTGTTGTTGTTTCTGTTTCTGTTTCTCTGTCATGGGGCTTGAATGCAAGGCCTTGGCATTGTCCCTGAGCTTTTTTGCTTAAGGATAGCCACAGCTCTGCTTCTGGTTTTCTGGTAGTTGAATGGAGATAAGAGTCTCATATACTTTCCTGCACTGGATGACTTTGAACTATGTTCCTTAGATCTCAGCCTCCTACATAGCTAGGATTACAGGCATGAGCCACTGAGGTCTAGCTTTTGAAAAGAGTTTTTAAAAGGAAGCAAACTTAACATTGAATACATGTCTCTAATATAATGAAAAACTCATGATTAAAAGCAATTTTTAAGCTACAGCATTGCTCCCATTTAAAAACAAATGCAAATCTGTTACACCTGAGCTACTCAAAAGACTAAGACAGAAAGATTGCAAATTTGAGGCCAATATGGGCAACATAGTGGGACACTCTTTATTTCAAAATGAAATTAATAATCAACAGAAAAAGATACCCAGGGCATAGTGGTTCAAACCACCACTCAGGAGACTGAGACAGAAGAATCATAAGGCTAAGCTTCACTATACAAGACCCTGGATATTGTATTTGAACAGGAAATGATCTCAACTCCAAAGAGTAAAAATTGTAATTAGTTTTTCATTTATAAGGCCTGTCAACAAGTAAGTAGTATATCATTACAATTTTCCTTATTAAAAGTATTCCTTATATAAAATGTATTCCATGACACAATTGACAAAGTGGAATAAGTATGACTTTGAAAACAATATAATCATCTTCTATGTCAAAAAACAGAGTAATTCTTTGATAACATTATTCTTTTCCTGATTTGTGTTTGTATGTGTGCCCAGGAGGGGTGGGGATGGGTGCTGGGGCTTGAACTCAAGGCCTGTGGGCTATTGCTGAGCTTTTGTGCTCAGGGCTAGTGCTCTACCACTTGAGACACAGCTCCACTTCTGACTTTATAGTGCTTAGTTGGAGGTAAGTGAATCATAGACTTTGAAGTCCAAGCTGGCTTTGAACCATGACCTCAGCCTCCTGCGTAGTTAGCATTATAGGTAGCATGAGTCACCAGCACCTGGCTATCATGATTGTTTTGTCTCAAAAGGTTGGAGACAGGAATTCAGCCTTCTAGCAAAGCTCATGACTTCATTTTTCATCATTTCATGTTTTTTTTTCATCCCTATGAACTATCTTGTTAGGAAAGTAGAATCTGCTCCACTCTTCTCTGGATCCCCGCCCTTTTCATTACTTCTGACTCATTTTCCCATGCTAGGTCTCACTAGCCCTTCCATGGTGGTAAGTCTCTTTACTTCTTAAAGTGGCCAACATCCTTCAGTCAAAGACAGAAACACACCTGTAGGTTAAAATGTTAGGTCTTATTGCTTATTGGATCAAAGGGAGAATTCCCACCATATGCAACCTTGGACCATCTCAGTCAGATTAGCTTTGCATAAAGTATTTGGAGGAAGATTTAAGGAACTGCCTGTTGACCAAACATCTTACTTTACTTCACATTAAGGGGTTTCCCCGGATGTGAACACTTCTATTCTACAACCAGGAAATTCCTGGGTAAACAGACAAGGTGGGGCCCCTGATAGGCTTTGTTCCATATTTGGATGCAGGCAGGAAGTTGGGAAAATTCTGATTGTTTCTAAATGAATCATTTTATGTAAATGAGGAAGACTATCAGAAGACTAATGATAAAATGCATAAAGAAGAAATAGTCATATTATCCAGGATGGGGACTATATGGTCCTTCTTGTGACTTACATACTGTTCCTATTTTATCTGGATGAAGACATGACTATAGAGTACACTGCTTATGTTTTGATCCATCCTGGTCACATAATGACCTTCTCTGATGTGCCATGTGATGGTTTATATTCAACAAGAGTACACCAAGGCCCAGCTAATTGTGCCAAACCAGATCCTAGATATCAAGGGACACTTGTTTCTTTCCACTTTGCTCATATCCTTATTGATATGTAAATTCATTCACTCCTCCAATATCCTGGTACCTTTCTGTCTTCTCCTCTCCGGTAGGCTGCCTCCAATGGTCCCAACAAGCCTACGGGATGCTTCTGCACCCTTTGATACTAATGGATTCATCCTATAGGTACAGAATACCCTTACTTCTGTGCCAGCACAATTACAGCCTCCCTGCTAGCAATGTTCCTTTTCTGAAGGGAACAACTTCATTTTGAGGAGAGAGCTTGCATTGAAGAGAAATAAGTATTTAGATATAAACCTTTAATTCAACATTTCCCAATTTATTGTGGGGTTTTATTTGGAATCTTGTTGCATTGAAATGGAAGGAAATGTTTACCTAGCCCTGGAGTAAGTACACAAGCTGAACAATGCTTTCCAAATCCTGCAGAGACAACTATTCAGTTCTATCCCAAAGGTGAAAGAAAAGTCAAGTCTCCTGAGCTATCTAAGGAAGAAATTCGGAGCATTTAAGCACTGGCTTGCTGAATAGACAGTTTTTGAAAGTTAAATATGTGGTTTAAAGGTAAATTATATTATAAAATACTTAAAACTTAGATATGATTTATGCCAGAAAAGTCAATAATCTGGAAATAATAAAATTTGGGGAAATTTTTACTTTTTTTTCTTTTTGACTGTGTCTAACAAAGATTACAAGATAAGGTTTGCAGCATTTTTCCAGCCTACTCACATGCTATATACAAGTAATTTTCAGGGGGAAATAAAAGGGGAAAATAAACCATACTATATATAAATGAATTGAGAGGATAATAAAATCTCTTCAATAAGATTGGACTCAGAAATCTATATTATGTACAGAGAGTTTAATACAAACTGATTAATACACTGTAAATGAACCTCATTGTCTAGTTAGTAAGACCTATAATTTAAAGATATACATAAGCACATACAGGATTGTATGTGTTTGATCAGTCTGAACAAAGTATGGTATTTGCATGTATGAGATACCATGATAAAACCCCTTCAAAATTACTATTTTCTTTTAAAAAGAACACTAGGAAGTTTAAATATTACTTGCCTGAAATGAAGGTAATAGTGGTAGGGGAAAAACAAATGGAATATAGACAAAAAAAACTTTATATACATGTCTGAAAATAGAACAGTGCCACTTGATGAGACTGGTTTGGGAAAGAAGAGAGGGTAGAAAGAATAGTAAAAGGGATGGTGGTGATCAAGAAGCATTGCACATATAAATGCACTTGTTAAAATGATGCTCCCTTGTGTAACTAATTGATGTCAACTTTTAAAAAGACATTATCCCCTCTCTGTTCTCTACAATACTTTGCTTACTGATATCCCTGCACTACTTTTCCCATTCCCAAACCCAATACCTATCCTGCAGTCAGATTTGCTTTTCTAGAAAACAGTTCTCAGCTGCTTAAATCCTGGTATTGGAGGCTCACGCCTATAATCCCAACTACTTGCAAGGGTGACAATGTGAGGACCATAGTTTCAGGTTGGCCCAGACAGAAACATCCACAAGACTCCATCTCATCAGATGAAGCTGGGTATAGAGCCATATATGTCTATCATCTCCGTGGTGGAAAGTATAAAATAGGTAGATCTCTTCTTATGTACATAGGCAAAAGGCAAGAACCTGTCACAAAAATAACCAGCACAAAGAAGAGTTGGGTACATGGTTCAGAAATAGAATACCTGTGTAGAAAATATGGGACTCTTAAGTTCAAACCCCAGTACTGCGAAGAAAAAAAAATCCATGACAGTGGTTTTGCATGACATCTTGTCTTATTCAAGACTAAATCACTTGACCCCTGGCTCTTGCCTGATACTTTAACCTTCTCACACTGTTTCCTCTTCTACTCACTGAGGCCCAGCTACACAGGGTTTTTAGTTGCTTAAATCCATGGAACTCTTCTCTGCCCTACAGCCTGAAAGTCACCTTTAGTATCTTCTTCATTCTCACTCCCATATCCCAATAAAAAATATAAAATCCCATTCATTATACCTCCAGAAATTCCTAACATCTATCTTCTTTTTTCACATCTGCTGTTTCCATCCAAGTCAAAACCAACATCATCTCCTAGCTGGATGACTGTGACAGCCTCCTACCTGCTCTTCCTGAAACTCTGACCTCTCTCTACTGGGCAGCTAACATGATCCTTACACCTTGAATCAAATCCAGGTGTAGTGTCCAAGCCTACAAGACACTATATGGATAATCTCTTATCACATACCCTTCTCCCCCACATAAGCAAGCCTCAGCCCTTCCAGCCTTTATTCTGTTGCTTAGCTAAGAGAAATGGCCACAAGCCTTAGCACTCTCTGACTCATTTCTCCTTCCTTTTTCTCACATACTGCTGACACCAAAATGGTTGCTCCCAATGGTCTACTGTAAGCAACTACCAGCTCTCATATTACAACTGCAAATTGGGCTCCTGTGCTTCTACCCTTGTTGCCTGGGTCATGTATTTTCTATACTGCAGCCAGTGACACCTAAAATTATGAGTCAATCCTATCACTTCTCTTGGCAAAGCCCCATTCCCAGGGATTTTCCGTGATTATGCAAATTCAAACTGAACTTTACCAGGCTGGGAAGGATTTGCATTACTTACCTTTGCATACCTCTCCAGTCTAGCAACTTACTCCTCCCTGTCTCAAACATTATTTCAAACATACTGACCTTCTACCAATTTCTCCAACACATGAGGTTATCTTGCATGGAGCACTTTTGCTTGCTTTGTTCCCTAAAACCCACCATCACTCCAAGTCCCAGGTTAACTGTCTCTTCTAAAAGGCCTCCCTCAACCATACCCACATCATTTCACATCTAACCTGCTGCACACTACTGGCTTAAATTTCTCATAGAATGTAATTATCCGTTGGTTAATGCCTGTCCCTTCCATTAAATCATAAGTTGCAGGAGGACAATGACCATGTCCATGACATTTGTTGTATTCCTGTGCTGAGCCTATTACAGGATCTTCCTTAGCTGTTGAATGAATAAATCATTAAGAAACTAGAAAGCAGTTAGACTTTATGTAGAAAAAACATACAGGTTTAATTCAGCAAACTATTTCTATTTGAAATTATTTTTACATTTATTAATACAAGTTATAAATGAATAGGTTTTCCTAATAAACACACTAAATTTTGGGGCTGGCAGTGATAGAATGTTTGCCTAGCATGCACGAAGCCCTGGATGCAAATCCCTGGTACCACATACACAGAAAAGCCAGAAATATTGCTATGGCTCAAGTGGTAGAGCACTAGCCTTGAGAAAGCTCAAGGACAGTGCCCATGCCCTGAGTTCAAGCCCCAGGCCTTGCCCCCCCCCAAAATACTAAACATTAATTATAAGTTCCCCTTGACTACTGCTTCTCTTTCTCCAAGAGATAACTGCTGTTATTCATTCTGTATTAACTATTCATTTTTCTATATATTTTCACATTATACTTATAGAAAATATGTATAATTCTTTTATTTTTAATATCAAGTATTCACTCCCTTATCCATGAAAATTTGTTTTCAGGGCAGCTCCTTTGCAAACAATTCCTCAATGAATATAATTATTTTTGAACCATAAGAAAAATATTAATATTAATATGGCATCTGGCCACTTTACTAAAATTCTATTCATTTTGTTATTTATCCATTGATTTGCTAGAATTTTCAGGACAAATGATTATTTTTCCCTACAAAGTTCTGACTCTTTTTCCACTAGTGTCTCATTTCTTTCTAATTGTCTAGGCCTTCATCTGATTAGTAATGCACATCACCATCCTTGAGCAAAGAAATTCAGCCCCCAGGGATGACCCAGACACAAAAAGAAATAACCAATTGCAAATGTCATAATCATTTGTTTAAGCTACCTTACAATAAAATTTTAGTTCCTCTCTCAGACAAATGCCTGCTTGTAACATATATTCCATAGGCACAGATACATGGAAACATGACTTGAACTATACCTCCAGCCTTCTTTCCCTCCTAAACATTTTCTCCCCTGAGAGTACTGAAGTTTGAACTGAGGCCCCACACTCATTCAGCTTGCTTAACTGGCACTCTACCACTTGAACCAATATTCCAGGCTTTCTTCCTAAATGTTTCATATTTGCTTAGTATGATTGGCTGTTATAGCCTTGTGCCGGTGGCTTACACCTATAATCCTACCTACTCAGGATACTAGCTGAGATCCAAAGATCAAGGTTCAAAGCCAGCCTGGGCATGAAAGTCCATGAGAGTCTTATCTTCAATTAACTACCAGAAAACTGGAAGTGGCACTGTGTCTCAAGTTGTAAAGCGTTAGCTTTGAGCTGAAGAGGTCAGGGTCAGAGCACAGGCCAAAAGTTCAACTATGATCAGAAAAAAAAAATGATTTGCTATTAGGACATTGATCCCCCCACACCCTGCCCCAGAATTACTGATAAATAAGAAACAATGTGTGTGCTTGTGTATGTGTTGATAAGTGCATGCAGAGCAAATTCTTGGGCATTTGAACAAGAGGACAAAGTAGATTAGGGCCTTTTAGATGCTTTTTCTCTTTCTTTTCGGCAACCTTAGTTCTTAACTGTTTATAATCCAGCCACCCTTCCTCCATCATTCAATACCACTGTGTCTAAGCACGAAGGACTTCATGTAATATTATATCCATTTCCATATAAATTTGCAAGGCCTATGCCTTACTCATTTAGGAACTGTTAAGATATTCAGGAGCTATTTTGATTAAAAAAAAGCCTGGGGGCATTTTAATTATGTCACCAGGAAACAATACATCATTAGACAAAGGAAGGGATTGGTACTGGTATTAGGATTAGGAGCTCTGACAGAATTGTGTGAAAGTGGATTTGATGTAATGGTATTTCAGAGCATCTCTCCTCATACCATGTAAACATCAACGTAGTCCACCAATGCTCAGAGATCGCTTAAGTACAGAAATTGATTAATATTACTTATAATTTTTTATTTGTAGGTGTATATCATCTTTAATCCAAAATTTAATCATAGATATTTTAACATGATCCAATAACCAGTGATTTCATTATGCAATGCTAGTGACACCATGTGGTCAAATTATCTAGTCTCTAGCAATAATCAATCAATTGACATCTCAGCAGAAAGAACAAATTACTGGAAAATGAAAATTTGCTTTAAAATTCACTTGCTAGTCAGATGCAAGTGGCTCCAGTTTGTAATCCAAGCTACTCAGGAGGCTGAGGTCTGAGAATCATGGCTCAAAGAGAACCTGGGCAGGAAAGTCTTGAAACTCTTACTTCCAAAAGACAACAAAAAACTCCAGAAGTAGATCTGTAGCTCAAGTGGTAGAGCCCTAAGCAAAAGAAGCTCAGGGACAATGCCCAAGACCTGTGTTCTAACCCTGAAGATTCACACACACACACACACACACACACACACACACACACACACACACACACATATCACTCACTTTTAAATGACAATCTGTACATATCATTACTCATAATAATTGGAGCTCTTCGTTTCTTTCAATGGTACATTTGTGAACATTTGTTGTTCTTATGAAGGTAATAGTTCATAGTAATGCTATATACATAGTTAAGCATTCTAAGAATCTCAGCATGAAGTTCTACTTTTGGCATCTCCATTTTCTATATAAGGGGATTGAGATTCAAAGAGGTTGATTAACTTCCTTCTTGGTCACAGAGCTGGTAAGATTCAGATACAAAGTTTGAAAGGTGATATCCTAGGTCCGGAATACATTTTAATAAGTACACAAGATCACCTCTTTTAGTGAGCAAGATTCTGTAGAAGTGACATAAAACTTTTTTATGAAGCTGGGTGCTAGTGGTTCATTGCCTGTAATCCTAGGTACTCAGGAGATTGAGGTCTGGTGCTCATGGTTTAAAGCCAACCTGGGACAGGAAAGCCTGTGAGGCTTTAATCTCCAACTAAAGTCCAGAAGGGGAACTATATGGCTCAAGTCATGCAGTGCTAGCCTTGATCAGAACAGTTCAGGGACAGCACCCTGACCCTGAGTTCATAACCCAGAATTTGCACAAGAAGAAAAAGCTGTATTAGGAAAAAATATAATAAGGGGAACCAATACTTGTGCAACAAGTAGAAAGTTGAATATAAGAAGCACTATAATAGAAGTGCTGATTATTAGAGTTAAAGAGATTAAGCACTTGGAGGGTCAGAGTGTGGAAGGGGTTATAAACATGAATGTTTATAGACTTTAGAATAATTATCAAAGGTCAGCTCTAGGGATATGGAAATGAGAGTTTATAGAACAAGAATTGGGAGAATAAGATGTTTCTGTGAAGAGTTCAGTGGCTGGGAAGATAAAGATGCTGATGATGGTGATGATGATGATGATATTCAAAATATGGTGCTGAAAGTAGGATAATTAGGGTAGAATGGAAGAAAATTCCCTAAAGTTGGATCAGATCACATTGAGGCCAGAGTGTGGCTGACCAAGGACCTGAACTGGAGGGCATTGACTTCAATTCAAATGTGAGAGACTGAAAGGGTTGGTCTTTGACCAAAGAGATAGGAAAGGAATAAAGTGTGATAAAACCCTTAATTGGTTATTTGAAATTGGATAGGGAAGGGGCGAAATCAAGATGAGTGGGGGGTTGGGGAGAGGGAAATGGGGACCATGACATGTTTGTGAAGTAATGCACCTTCTATCTGGTGAATATAATGTAACCCTTCTATTAATTACAATAAAAATATATGGAAAAAAGAGTGATAAAACCAAATGTCATGAGTCCCCAAGAAGCAGGGCTTTTATTCCTGGGAATGGAGAAGAATAATAGAAGGAAGTAATAAGCACTGTGGAGAAGAGAGCACTCCAGACTATTAACCAAATTAGCCCCCAATTGGGGCAGGTACTAAGGATGAAATGAATGGGAAGCCAGGTGGAATTAGGATAAAGATTTCAATGAAAATATGGAATCAAGCTGACTTAGACAAGTACAGGGCTTGGGTTTCCAATGTAAAAAGGCTGGCAGTATATGTAAAACATAACAGAATTATTCACAAGAGAGCAGGCACTCTTGAAGTTGCTGAGCAGGGCAGAGCTGAACAAGTTCAAGATGAAAATATGAAAGAATTGAAACCAGAGGGGTTTGTTCCTACAGCTGTGATTGTACATCAGAAGAATGAAAGAAAAGCATGTTAATTCCTGGGCAGAGGGGGAGAGCACAGTGGAAAGCAGTAGGTACTGAACAACCTGAATATAAAATGAATCGAACTCAAGGTTCCAAATGGAACTACTTTAAAGCTTTAATTCAGGTGGAGACTGGTCCTTGACTTTAATGTTAGTTGATTATCTGAGGGATGTTGCATAAAATAGGAAATCATTACAAAAAATGATCACATGACATTGGGGCCATTTTAATAAAGCAAATGTTATGGGAAATAATCTATCTGTTAAGACTAATGGTAATTATTTATCTCTGCTGAGAGAAGATTAAGATTTTTAGTAAAAACCAGTAAAAACTTAGTCAAGGCATTGGGATGTCAAAATTACAATCATTAAATGCCTAGACACCCTGCATTCTCAAATTGAATTAAATGCAATCTACATCTACTTGTAGTGTGTATTTTTAGCTTTTCAATGGAAATGCAAATTGAGTTCCTTTCCTCAGAGCAGTCAGTTCAGCAGAGGAGGACTGTAGAATTAATCCAAGAGGATATTTGACATTATTGCAGTTCTAAACATGTCACCACAGACTAAATTATTTTCAGAAATAGTTTTTCAACTGATCACCTTAGTCTCCTACTGGATTCAGCCAGTGTCTAAATGTTGGGTGACATAGGTACAGTATCATGAGCTGTAGTTGGAGACTACTGTAGTTAATTATCAGATATTCAGTACTATTTCAACTATACAGGCAGATGGATACTCTTAGAAAATGTAGATTATGCAAAAGAAAAGGAATATACTTGTGTGGAAAGCTTTGTAAGGGCCTTTTGGAACTGAACTCACAGGGATACAGGGTAAGTCACATTCTGGTTAACAGATGTGTTCAGTTTGACCATTTCACAAAGAACACATTCTTTCTATCCTGAAGGCTTTTCAATCCAGTGCCTCCACAGGGGTAGTTTAGAGACTGCCTAAAGACAATTCCTAAGGCTAATAACTTCATGCATATTACCACAGATACTTACACCATCTGGGAGGCTTACAGGTGAAGATAACCTCTAGGGCATAAGGCCCTGGGGTGCTGGTGCTTCTTGTTTACTTACCCATACATTGGGCCATGGGTAGCTCTGCAATCTGCTGCTAGGAAGAAGTCTCTTAGCAAGAGCAAGTTCTGGCTGACAACTAGTTTTCAAACATAGGAATAAAAGCAAGATACATCTAAACTGCAAAGTTCATGCATTCAATCAACAAATATGAACTGAAGACCAATTATTTGTCAGGCATTATCCTCTCAAGCTTTACATGTCATACTTTTTATCTCCTAACCCTATAGAATGCATCATGGCTCTTTACCAGAAATAATAAGAATGTGAGTAGTAGTGATGCAGGATGTGGACTAGATAGCAAGACAGACCAAGATTTGAGTTCCAGACCAGCTGCTTGTTTGCTCCTTGTGTAGTCATAGGAAAGTACCTAAACTCTCTATTTTTTAGTCTTCTTATATCAGTTACCTCAACAACAAAGTGAGAATACTGGGAGTATTGTTTTATAGAGCAGTTCTGAAGTTTAATTGATATATCATCATATATAGAAAGAAAGCACTTAGGGCCAGGAGTGTGGCGTAGTGGTAGAGTGCTCACCTAGCATGCCCAAAGCTCCTGGTTCAATTCCTTGGTACTATGTACACAGAGAAAGCCAGAAGGGATGCTGTGCCTCAAGTGTCCAAGGACAGTGCTCAGGCCATCAGTTCAAGCCCCAGAACTGCCAAAAAATAGAAAAAGAAAAGAAAGCACTTTAGGTGGCTAGGGTTGGACCTCAGTGGTATGTGTTTGGCATGTGTGAGGCCCTTGCATTGCAAAAAGAGAAACAAAACCACTCAGAGTCCATTCTATTTTAGGCCCTCAAAAATATGTAGTAAAATGATACTGATGAAGTTATCCCCTTCTGGGATTAGTCTCTTCTTTATTTTTTTATTCTTTTTTTATTGTAATTAGTAAAAGGGTTACATGATATTTGCCAGATAGAAGGTGCATTAATTCACATACATTGATACCCTTTCACATGTCTTGGTACCCATTTCCCTCCCCCCCCACACCCCCCACCCGTCTTGGTTTTCCCCCCTTCCCTATCAAATTTCAAATATCCAAATACAAATAAATTCAATATATCAGATAACAAAGTGAGATACTATACCAATATGAGATAACCAAGGGACAGCAAAGGAGATGAGAGACAACATAGTACATTAAGGACAACAATCATTCATTATATGGCTTTTGTTTCAATATCCTGGAGGTCCCTTCTTTATTCTTTACTGAGTTATGTCTTTATCACTTTAGCAATAACGAGGTCAATTAATGGAACAATTTTCAAAGAATTACAAACGGCCAATACATTTATGAAGAAATGTTCACTGCTCCCACTAATAAAGGAAATGTAAATCAAAATAACATTGAGATTCCATCTCCCAAGTCAAAATGGATGACATCAAGAAAATGACAAACATGCAGGGACTAGTGGATCATGCCTGTAATCCTAGCTACTCAGGAGGCTGAAAGCTGAAGGATTGACTTTTGAAGCCAGCAGGGTCAAAACAGCCATGAGACTCAGTCTCCAAAATAACGAGAAAAAAAGTACACTGAAAGCATGACCAAGTTATAAAGAGCCATTTGAGCAATTAAGATGAGTGAGTGTCCTGAATTCAAACTCAGAACTGAAATAAAAATGCTGACAAGGACATGGAAAAAATACACTGTTGGTGTCAATGTAAATTAGTGTAGGCACTGTGGAAACTGGTATGGTGGTTTCCCAAGAGACTAAAATAGAAGTACCATATGATCCTGTTAAACTACTCTGGGCATGTATTTGAAGGAATATAAATCAGTATACAGCTGAGATATCTCCACACCCATGTTTATATCAGCACTATTCATAGGAGCTCAAACATGGAGCTGGCCTACATGCCCATCCATAGATAAATGGATAAATATAAGATAAATTGTTATAATGAAAAGAAGTCAATTAAATCATCTACACAAAATGGATGGAAGTGGAAACCATCAGTCGTATTAAATGGGGAAAAAAGCCAGGCTCAAAAAGACAAATATTACATGTTTTCTCTCACATGAAGAATCTAGATCTTAAAAATGGTTATTAATATAAATTGGGGACTATTTAAGGAGGGCCATGTAATAGAAATACATTGAATACACTAAAATTATAATGAAATCTACTTTTAAATTTTTATTTTTATATTTTTTAATTTTATTGTCAGGGCAATGTCAGGTAGTGGGTACATTACTTCTTGAACATTGATAACCCTTCTCATGTTTTTGTCCCCAATTCCCTCCCCTCACTTCTCCCAGTCACCTTGTTTTCCCCTTCCTTTCCCTATTTCAAATAAACAAATAAACGTATATACAATACATCAGGTAACAAAGTCAGATAAACCATAAAGGGGAAAAAAAGAGAAAAGAAATAACTGCAAATAGTACATTGAGAACAACAATCACAAAGATAAAAATTTCATGAGTCCAGGAATGTGGCTTTGTGATAGAGTGCTTGCCTAGCATGCACAAAGCCCTGGGTTCTATTCCTCAGTACCATATACACAGAAAAAGCCACTAGTTGCTTAAGTGTTAGAGCACTAGCTTTGAGAAAGCCCAAGGACATTGCTCAGGCCCTGAGTTCAAGCCCCAGTATTGGCAAAAAAATGCCTGAGAGATTTTTTTACAGGGGATTTGGAGGAGAGGGATAAAGAATAAAGGAAGTTGAATATGATTAAATTATATGCTTATATGAAAATATCACAATGATATGCCTCACTTGATACAATCAATGTACATTAATAAATGATAAAACTATATAAATAAATAAAAGCCATTGGGACTTTGAATTACTGTTTAAATGGTACAGCATACTGGGAAAGGCTACTTTCATACTCCTTACTGATTCCATAGTAGGAATGAATTCATTGATAATGAAATAGATTTGATAAGGTGTGACCTGAACATGGTATTGGACTGCTGGAGATACTGAGACCCTGCTCTATTTATCTTAGTAGATTTAGCATTTTGCATGGGCCTAAGTGAGGATAGACTAGAACTATAAATGGATGGAGAGCTGGCAGTGATTATTGGTAAGAGGCCATGTGTAAGAGCCTGAGTTCAACCCCCAGCACCAAAAACAAAAGATAACAAAGGAAGTGAGGTCTGAGATGGTTATATCTTCTCTTCCCTACAAATAAATACTACCTATTTCACATTTCTGTCTGTAGTTATTTGACTGTTGTAATGCCAGAAATGCCCGGGTTCCATAGCTTAAAGATAATTTCCCAGCTATTATAACAGAGTGTTCCTTTTCTATCTGCTTTCCCTACAGCTACTTGGTGTCTCATCATTAGCTGGCAGCCGGGGACATGACTTCTTTGTTAGGCTGCTTCTATATAAAGCTCTGGCAATAGGAACTGCCTAGATTACCACCAGTGATTCACATAGCTACATAGACTGCATGCACCCACACAGGGTCACGGAGTGAAGGAACCAGATTGCAGTTCAGATCTTGTTTCACTGTACAATATTGTGAAGTTAATGTTACTCTTCTACTTATCTAAATAAGCTATTGTCAGTATAGTGAGTTGCACAACACAATGTGGATCAGAGTAGAATATAAAATCCTTATTAAGTCTCACCAGTATTCAAGCTTAAAATGGAGGGTTTAGCACAGAGAGGAATACTGAAATGGCTAAAGGCCTTCAAAGAATAGAAACATTTTGTAAGCAGTATATAGAAGCAACTGTTTCCTGCAAACAATCTTTGCTATTCATTAGAACAGATCTAATAGTGCTTCTCTTTGACATCATTTTAGTAGCAACTCATTTGTGTTATTGTGTTACTTAAAACCAATAATGCTATTTGTTTGTGTGTTTCTTTTGGGCATTGCCAAGCTGGACTTGACCCCAGTCCTCCTATTGCTGTACTTCATAGCATCCTTGAAAGCAAATCACTGAAATATTTCAGATATTTTTAATATACAAAATTACTATTTTCAGACAAATACAATAGGCTAATCAAAGCTAATGAAATACAGAACACCGCTTCAATGAAAAATATAAGTTATTTGAATTAATTATCCAATTGCTTTCTTGCAAATTAATACCTTCTAAAGCAATAGGAAAGTGTGTTCCCTTGCACAATATAATTATTACTATTCTGGTATTTATGTATAGATCTATTTTCATTATGAACAAGTCCCAGATTTTCTCCAAAATAATGAATTATAACTATATTCTATAACTCTAATTACAGACTCTTCTAGCAAATCTGATTCAGTTGTATTATTGTATCTGAAGAATAATTTTGCAGTAAATGTACCATTCTTTTTATTCTGAATGCTTAGACACTGGAAAAAGTTAAATATCAGAGAATATTCGCCTTGTTCATTTGAAGAAATTGTTCAAATTACTGGATATCTTACTAATGCCTCTCTGAAGAAATAGTATTCACAGCCCATTGATCTTTGCTTAAAATGTCATTAATGTGGCAAATAAGTATAAAAGTTGTCTCATTATGCAGTATTACATTATAAATCTGCTTTAGGCTCCTATTTAACTTACTATACTCTTAACTTGTAATTACACTTTAAAAGCATGAAATTATGACAGCTTTGCTTCACTTTATTCTACTTTCATTTGGAATATTTTCTTCCATCATTTCTTATGGGAATTTTTCTATTTCACTAGATAGTAAGTTCTTGAAAATAATGTGTTCCTCTAAAGCCTTCCCACACCATATAATTTGTATTAACTTTCTATCACTGTAACAAACATCTGAGATAATTAGCTTACAACTACAAAGGGTTTTTTCTGGACTCATGATTTCACACATTTCAGTACATGATTGGTTGGCCTCACTGCCTTTGGGCCTGTGGTATGGCAGCACATCATTGTAGGGGTCACGTGGGGGAGCAAGGCTACTTACATCATGGTCTGAATATAAATGAGAGAATGAGAAAGAATCAGGGTATCCCATAATCCCCTGTGAGCTCAATGACCCAAAGAACTCTCTCCATGCCCTATTCCCTATGGTTTCACCAACTCCCATTAGTGTCGAGCTAGATACTAAGTCTCTTAAGGCACAGGCATTGCGTGGACACTCAGGATGAAAACTATAGCATATCCTAGTTATGCATTAAAGGGAAAAATAGTCAACAGAATAGAAGATAACTCAAGCCTCATCATGGGGGACCTTGAAAAATCGATACATGAGAAATATGTAAATAATTTTTACTAAATCAAATTCCTCATTCTCCTGACTATGAAAAGTCATTCAATTTATAGAAATATTTGCTTGCCAGACACTGATGGCTCATATCTGCAATCCTAGCTACTCAGAGGGTTGGGATCTGAAGACTGTGGTTCAAAGTCAGACCAGGCAAGAAAATGTATGAGACTCTTATCACCAGTTAACCACCAAAAAGCTACAAATGGTGCTGTGCTCAAAGTGGTAGAGTACTAGCCTTGAGCAAAAAAAATTCCGGAATAGCATACAGGCCATGAACTCAAGACCCAGAAATGGCAGAGAGAGGGGGTGGGTGGAAAAATATTTGCTTATTTATAGGGCAGGCCTCAGCTATTAAACCCATTCCACCCCCAAACCCCCCACCCCAACCCAGCTCCAAGAAGGAGAGATGGGGAATATAAAGACACTTTTACAAATTCTGCAAAAGTCTTGAATTAAAATCCAACGTTTCACAAATATCCTCTTGTGGGTGTAAGAACTACTTAGTTTATATATTTATAGAGAGATTATCTGACAGTAACATCATCTTGTTTCATAAAAAACTAGGGAATTTCTGCTGTATAATAAAGGTTTTATGGATATGGGCCTGTATAGATTTTTAAATCTTCCTTCTGAACCTAGCTAAATGAGCAGGTTTTCCAGACATACCACAAAGTTTTGTGAATTCATATTTTGGTTTAGTCAATGTATATCATAGTTATAGTGGCATGCCTTCTCTCAACCACTGGATGACATTGCATATTTTTTTCTTCCAGCTTTTCAGATGAAAGGCCCAGCAGAGGGCATGTTAAGCATTTTTTTCAGCTCATTCAAATGACTTCACACTTGTCTCAAGCATATTTAAATGATAGCTTGACATATTGACATCTCTAGTGAAATGTCCAATGTCTTCTAACACCATATGGCAGCTCTTTCAATTAAGAGAACACTAGGACACTCAGCCAAATTAGCCAAATAGATTTGAATAAAAGAAAAATCAATCTGATTATTTTAAAATCAGCCATCTCAATATGCAAGTAAATTCTCCTAATGAGTAAGAACAAGGTAGATTCTTCTTTGTGGTTACATCCTCATGGGAGTAAGGTGTTATACAAAATACAAATATACTAAGCTATTGTTTTAATTATCTGTATGTGGCTAGTCCATTGGCAATGTTGAAACCTCAAGCTAAGTTTCTTTGATCTCTCAGCCTAAGAAGTCAGTTCTTATTGTTCTGATGGGAGTGCCTGTGTAAAAGGTAAGATGAGAATGTGCTGAAAAGTACATTTCAAAGCCAGTTCCAAGTGTCTTTTTATTATCTGTTCTTTTGTATTATCTACATCAGTGCTCCCCATCTACTGTATCTGTAATTGAGATCTGTTGTAATTTTCTTCAAAAGGAAAGGCAGTGGTGCTGAGAAAACTACACTTTGTTTCAGGTACAAGAGAAATTGAATTCATAAAAGAAAAAAGTTGATTTCAAAAATGAAGGAAAAAGCCAGAAAGTGAGGGTGTTGTTTATTATTTAAGCATCTAATTCTCCTAACAGTAAAATCATCAGAGCAGCATTGATACAATATTACCACTTTAAGTATGAATGTCTTCCATTTCCAAGTAATAGACAAATTACAGTGAACCATAAAGCTACTTATTGCAAGACACAAGTTCTCTTACATTTTCTCCACCTTTTTGTGCCTACACATAAAAATTATTACTCAATTCAGCTATTTATGTTCCTGTCTCAGAATTTAAAAGCTTACTTTTCCCTCTTCTATTTTAATAACACTTTGCCATCATTACTATCATACATGGTTACATGACACTAGAACAAAGAAAAGATACTGCAGAACAAGCAATTAAATGTTATGTTTTAACCAGTTGTTTTTGTTGTTATATAATAACTGGATTCTTGACTATCTCCTAATACCTATTCTCTACATAGTTTCTCCTCTAAAAATAGTTTACACATTCAAAATGACCATTTCTTTTTTTTTCAATACAGTGAGCACATTTTGCAGTATTTTAAAAATATCACACTGTAGAACTTGTCAAACTCAGTAACTAGTAAGCCTGTGGAGTACATAACATCTAGATAGTCTGAAATGTGTCCAAAGTATAAAATACCTGTTAGATTTTGAATTTTTAGTATTAAAGAATATAAAGTACTAGCAGTTACATTGCATGATAAAATGCAATTTTTGAATGTTTACATAACTGTAGAAGTAGTATTTCACAGGACTTTTATTGTTCCTTATGGTGCTACTAGAATAGAGTGACATATTTCTTTTTTTTAAAGTTTTTTATTGTAATTAACAGAAGGGTTAGTTATATTCACCAGATAGGTGCATTACTTCACATACATTGATACCCCTTCTTTTGTTTTTGTCCCCATTTCCCTCCTCCCAGCCCCTCCCAATCATCTTGTCTTCCCCCTTTCCCTTTCTTATTTCAAATAATCAAATAGTGTCCCTCCCTTACCAAAATGACCATTTCTGTTTACAAGTACCAAGCCTATGCTTTTCTGTCATTGTATATAATTAAAATATTTTAAAAAATAGGATCTGGCTGGGATGGGTGGTTCACTTACACCTATAATCCTAGCCACTCAGGAGACTGAGATCTCAAAATTGCAGTTCAAATACAGCCCAGCCAGGAAAGTGCATTAGATTCTTATCTCCAATTAGACAAACAAAATAAACATAGGATCTGGAGTCTGTGAATGTAACTCAGTAGTAAAATCATTTTCCTAGCATGCATGAGGCCCTGGGTTTAATCTCCAGCAAATAATAATAATAATAATAATAATAATAATAATAATAATAGCAGGAAGCATGAAACAAATGGAGGTAGTAGGATGGGAGGAGATGAATGGGACAAAGACAGACAGAACAATCATTGCACATGTGTGATAAATGAAATAGGAAATATGAAATTATTCTAGAGAAGAGAACACAGGAAGGGGACAATGATAGAAGGAATGACTGACCAAGAAACTCTGGATTCTAAGATGGACACTTTAAAATTGTAATCCTTTATGAAAAAAAAATTTGAAGTTCAGAAATGATTAAACAAATAACTAAAAGTCAAGCTTTACCAACTCAGATATTTATATCTGATTTTTAAAGCGTGATAGTGGTTATTATAATTTCAATGTTTCTTTACTTTTTAAAAGTAAAGAAATGAGAACATTGAGTGAGTCTTCCCTCTCCCACAAAAATAATTTATAAATCCTCATTCAATGACAATTTGTTAGTCCCTTCAGTTGAAGACAAACCAAGACATGTATGTATGGATAAAAATAGAATAATCTAAAGAGAGGTTCTTAGACAGCTAGTTTTTCCTAGGGATGTGTAGATGAGCTATTTATGTAGTTGAAGTAGTTTTGAAGTTATTAGTGCATGACGCTGATTGTTTTAAGCAAATCTTCACCTGAATGTTCTGGAGCAATTATGTCAAACAAAACATTTTGCAATGATCCAGAACTCTGTCTCTGTACCTAATGTGTTAACCACAAGCCACTTACAGCTATTGTCTTAATATGGCTAATATGACTGAAAAACTGAAATTTTTATTGTGCGCGTTTTAAAATAGCACAATGAGGCCATTAGCTACCTTGGAGAATAGTATAGCAGTAGAGAATGCTAACATGGGGTCATTAGGATAAGCTTCACAAGGTCCATAAAACATCTGAAATTGTGTACAGGTACCAGCATATTTGCAGAGGTAGCTCTGGTTTCCAAATGGGTATGAAACACTAACCAAAAGTAGGCTTAGTTGCCCGGTTTTGTTTCTAGGTGTCCTGAAAACCAAATTAAAGCTAGACACACTGTCATATTTATTTCTTGTCCTTTTTTAGGTGTCTAGAAAGCTTCAAATTCCACAGCCTGTAAAAACAATAGTAATTTCTTAAAGGAAAATTAAAATACCACAATATACATGCTATAAACAACGTGTATTCCTCTTTTGAAACTTTGTTTTAACAAACTGTACTACACAACTTGGGGGAGAGGAAAGCTGGGAGGGGAACATCTTGGAGAGAATGAAGGAGGTGACATTGTTCAAATATATTCATTACCTGACTACTATAACTGTAACCCTCTATATATCAGCTTTACATTATTTTTTTAAAAAGAAATAATTTACAACTCTATAGACATATTTTATTGCATAGATTAATATGTATCTATGACATACAAACCCTCAGTCTAATTTTAATTATATTCTAAAATTGAAGTGCCAGTGATTGTATATAGAGATTCCCTTCTTGAATACTTGTTTGTTAAACACATCATTTGAAATATGATGCAAAAATCAATGTTAATAAATTCTTTAATTAAAAAAGAAGTCATAGGTAAATGGCAATGTGGCTCAAATGGTAGAGGGCTGGTCTTGAGCTAAAGAGCTCAGGAACAATGCCCAGGCCCAGAGTTCAAGCCCCACAACTGAAAAAATAAACCAAACCTGTAGGTTCACATGCAATTTTATGCAATAAAGAGGTCCTATGCACCCTTCACCCAGTTTTCCCCAGTGTGATCACCTTTCATAATGATAATACAGTCTCATAACCAGGAAACTGGCATTGATACAATCCACCCACTTTACTTATATTTCACTAGTTTTACATGCACTCGTTTGAATGTCCTATGAAATGCTATTAGATATGTAGGTTCATGTGACCAGCACCACAATCTGGATGCAGAACCATTTCATTGCTAAAAAGAACCATTGTCTTATACTTTGATAGCTACATAGTCCACAACCCTTTCCTAGCACTGGGTAAAAACTAACCTGTTCTTCATTAGTATAATTTTTATACGTTCAAAAATGTTAGATAAAATGGGCATGGTGGTATATATCTATAATTCTAGAACTCGAAAGGCATGAAGATCATGAGTTTCAAGCCAGACGGGGCTACATTTTTAAAATGCTGTGTAGAAAAGAAAGGAAGGAATGAAGTAAAGGAGGAAGGAAGTTAGTTCTGTAAATAGAATCATAGTGAGCTTTGGAGATTGCCTTTTTTATTTAGTATAAATACTCTGGACATACAATGCATCCATTTTGCTACATATAATACTTCTTATTGTTCAATGATATTCCTTGGTATGAATATACCATAGTTTGCTTACCATTTATTCAATAAGGAACCATTCACATCACCAGGTGTGGTAGCTCATGCCTGTAATTCTAGCTACTGAAGATGCTGAGATCTGAGGATTACGGTTCAAAGCCAGCCCGGACACTAACATCCATTAGACTTTTATCTCCAATTAACCACTAGCAAACCAAAAATGGTGCTGTGGCTCAAGGGGTAGGATGGTAGCCTTGACTGAAGAGCTCAGGGACAGCTCCCAAGCCCAGAGTTCAAGCCCCACAACTGACAAGGAAAAAAAAAGAACCATTCACATTTGAATAGTTTCCATAATTTTGCAATTATGAAAAAGCAGTCATGAAATTTTGTGAATGGTTTATTGTAAATGTAATGTTTCATTTACCTGAGAGATCAAGGCCCATGACTAAAATTGCTGAGTCATGGTAGTTTCCTGTGGTGTTTTATAAGAAACTGATAAATTGGTCTAGGAGTTTGGCCTAGTGGTAGAGTGGCCTAGCATGCACAAAGCCCTGGGTTCTAGTCCTTGGTACCACATACAGAGAGAAAGCCAGAAGTGGTGCTGTGGCTCAAGAGGAAGAACAGTAGCATTAAGAAAGCCCAAGGACAGTGCCCAGGTCCTGAGATAAAGCCTTAGGACTGGCAAAAAAAGAGAGAAGAAACTGCCAAATTATTTTCCATATTGGACTGGGAGTTTGTCCTGGTGCTTGCCTAGCATGCACAAACACCCTGGTTCAATTCCTTGGTACCACATACATAGAAAAAGCCACAAGTGGTGTTGTGGCTCAAGTGGTTGGCAGAGCTCCAGCCTTGAGAAAGATCAAGGAAAGTGCTAAGGCCCTGAGTTCAGTCCCCAGGATTGGCAAAAAAGACATTATTTTCCAGATCAGATATGCCATTTTGCATTCATACAAAAAATGTACAGGTAATTCAATTCTATCACATAATTTCCAATTTTTGCTCATATTAGCCATTTTTTCTATATTTTTTGCTCATGTTAGCCATTCTGAATGATAGGGGGTGTTTATCATATTATGATGTTAATCTTGTTTTCCAAGGCTACTCATACTGAACATCTTTCCATGTGCTAATTTCCTATCCTCCTCGGTGAAATGTCTATTCTTGCTTCATATTCTTTTTCTTTGGGTTGTTTTTTTTTTTGCTGGCATAGAGAATGTTTTAATGATGTGGATAGGTAGAACCAGCCACAACATTCCATTATTGCTTCACACTCTTCAAAATAGGGATTGGACTTTTTACATAGGAATTTAAGTAATAACACTGGATAAAATGGTTTGGATCACTTCATGTGATAGCTTTGGTTTTTTGTTGTTTTGTTTTTTGTTTTTTGCCAGTCCTGGGCTTAAGCTCAGGGCCTGAGGACTGTCCTTGGATTTTTCTCAAGGTTAGAACTCTACCACTTGAGCCTCAGCTCCACTTCTGGCTTTTTCTAAGTATGTGGTACCAAGGAATTGAAACTGGGTCTTCGTGCATGCTAGGCAAGCACTCTACTACTAGGCCAAACTCCCCGCCCCCAAATGGTTTTTTAAAAGAAGGGAATGCTCATTTAAATATGATGTGAAAATCAATGTTAATAAATGCTTTAATAAAAAATGTATACAAGAAAAAAAGAAAGCAATGCCGTTGAACAGAGATTTTTACAATTAGCCTACTGCTAAAACATTTCCTAACATTAAGTCTGTGCCTTCTATGGAAGACAAGGATAATAAAATGCAGGGGAAAATGGCTGGCTGAAACCTTGACAGTGGAGATAATTGATACAGTACAAATGAATAGATAGATGAGAAAGCTTTCAACAGGTATTAGATTTCATCTTTTCACTAATACATTTTGTAGTGTGTACCTATATGTGCTGTATATGCTGAATATGCATTGGATATATTTCTATGTAGTTTGTTGTCTTGTTTTAAGAGTCACACTTGTATGTTCACTCAGATAGCAGTCTACTTCTACTCAGTCAGAGCAGCTGAGTTAGCTACTAGCAAAATGATTACACTTCTCAAATTAAAAAAAGACCAGGAAGTCCACTGGCCAGTGTTGGCCCATAAATTGCAATTCGTTTACAAGGAAATAAGTGAAGAAATACAGCAGAATCATTTAGAAATTTCCATAGTAATTCTTTTCTTTGTTCTGATTATGTGTCTGTTGAGTTTTATATAATTAAAAAATGAGGCCTGTAAAAAAATACCTACAAATTCTACCTAATGAATCCAGACAGACTCCTGACTGTATTGGTCGAGGTCAACATAGTCCGAGCCTACTTTTCCTTTTAATGTCTCCCTCGACTCTTGCTCTAATACACAGACTGAAACTCTGACTTAGAGCTTTTAGAGCATGTTGTATATCTTTTACTGAAATACCTTCCTCAGGATTTGTGCTTCTCAAAACCCCACCTTATTCCCCGGGGCCTTGCTCAGATGTTACTTTCTCTGTGAAACATCCATTAATTCCTTGAGTCAGAGGCAAACGTTCCTGCTGCTCTACTCATGCAGGACTTTGTACTCTCTCACAGTGTTCATCTCTCTGACTACCCTTTTGTTTAACTGCCATGCCAATGCAGGAACATGGACAAATCTCAAATGCATTTTGCTAAGTGAAAGAAATTAGACACAAAAGGCTACACATTGAATGATTTCATTTGTATGACATTCTGGAAAAGGCAAAAACAAGAAGACGGATGAGTGACTGCCAGTAGTTAGTGGGAGGAGGGTTGGACCATATAGGCTTAGAATGAGGAAACTTGGGGTGATCTAAGTGTTTTGTATCATAATTGTGGTGGTTGTTTAGTAACTGTCCCACTTATAGAAATGTATACTAAAAAGGATGAAATTTAATTTATGCAAATTATACCTTAGCAAAAAAATGGGAAGAAACTTTATTAGACAATAAACCTTGCCTGAAGTTACCATTCATTTATTTTCCCTTCAAATAGATTCTAATATAGTACAGTAAAACCTAGGGATACAAGAAAGAAAGTTTTATGTGGTCCCCCTTGTTAGGAACTGAGAGTTACAAAGAAGTAGTTATATAAGTAAACAAATGCAGAATAGGAAAGGTGCTATATATAATAAAGTATGTTGAAGACATGCAGTGAATGTTTGGAATATAGATAATTCTGTGGTAGAATATTCATCTAGCATATAAGAGACCATGGGTTCAATCTCATGCAAAGAAAATAATAGAGTAGAAATGTAGAGTGGTCAGATCAACCTACATTATTGAAGGTCTAGAATTCCAAATGAAGAGATTTATATTTTATTCAGTATGCAGTAAGAAATGGCACCATCACGAGTAGGTTGTAGAAAGGATAATCTGATGGTAACATGAAACAAGAGTTGGAATGAAGGAAAGACTGAAGACAGGGAATAATTAGAAGGGTATTTTTGCAATAGTCTACAAATATCACTTGTCATCTCCATTAGTAGACAATTGACATTTCTCCTAAAGCATGTATTTCATTGATGATCCAGATTCATGTAAGATAGAGCCTAATAGTGAAGTCCCACAAAATAGTTCTTGATACAGTTTTCTCCTATGATATTCAATAGAGGGACCATCGTTGTATTCACTTTCTTATCCTCTCCAGCAGGTCTGGAGACCAAAGGTGCTTATTAAAATGTTTATTATTTAAATGGTTGGAGAACTGGTGAATTTTCTTGTAGATCACTGTAACACTACTGGGAAAACAATTGCTGAATGGCCAAAAATGATCACTCCCCAGAGGGTCACAGCTGGTTTAATCCTATATTAATATACTCAGTTCAACAGTCAGGTTGGATTAGTCTAGCATATCTCTTGCTAGCTGTACTTATTTTATCCAAATTCTGTTCTTTGCTTGTTCACTGTTACTTAACATACCTTGCAGTGCATGACAAATGAAAGGTTCCATTGAGGTGGAAGTTGAAATAATAGCAAGCAGTATAATTCCACTCTTTTGTAATACTCTCAGACAAGTGACTATTGCCTCTGTCTTGGAACTTAAAAACTTCTGCCTTAAAATGTCACATGTGAGGCACATTTAAAGCACTGGTTTAAGTGAGCCTGTACTCTGGAACATGTGTACTAAAAAGTTGTCATTCTATCTTGAAGCCAACCAAATAGAAGGCCTGAAAACTATCAACATTCTATGCCCCAAATATTGCATAAGGTCCAAGCATATGTTCTCATCAAGGTCTCTCGACATCTCAGCCATCACCTAAGAAAAGCTAAGACCTTTAATGAACCAGTGGGATCATTGAAGGTAAACTTCATGGGACACTTCTTTAAGCAAACAAGAGCTTCAGGCTTTCAGTGTCTGGTCTTTTTTTTTTTCCTACATAAAGTAAACATTGCTGAGCCACTTCACTGCCTCTGGTAAAAGGCTTTCTGTGGCTCTAGAGTTGACAACATCCAGAATATTAAGCAGTCACTGGTTTCTGTGCCTGAATTTGTTTGCTGTGGACAACATGAAATACTGTGATGGTATCTGCACCCGACGGTACTCAGCTGTCTCTGATAACTGCATGATTGTCAGAAAAAGGAGACCCGATAGTAGGGGTGCCAAGGTAAGCTGTGCTTTCATACATTGGGGTAATTTCTCTCTTGCTATTTCTCTCAGTATTTTTCCCTGTTAAAGTTCTTTTACTTTATAATTTGTGGTGACATCAAAACTAAAATAATGTTGAAGTCATAAAATACCCTGTTGTTGAAAGCCTGTTTGGCCCTTGCCTGTTGCTTGCTAACAGCATAACCATAACATTTATTTCAGTTTGCAGTAACAGTACTTAATTATTATGTGGATCATGAGTAGCCAGCCAGCCAATTTAGTTGGCTCAACTATGTGCTAGTACCTGGTCACTTATTGCCAGCTACTTGTTTACTCCGAGTTATTGATCAATTTTGAGCCCTGGGCAGCTGCAGCTAATCCTAATGCATATACTTGGCAGCTGTGTATTTGTGACTTTGTCCCTTGGAATACAAAGGCTGCCTTTGCTCACACTCATGCAGACTTCAGATTCTAAAGGGCAAGTCTCAGTTTCAATAGGTGACTATGAGTACACACTACTGTAATAGAAGTATTTTTTTAATTTTTGAGACTTTTATCCACTCTCTCCAATTGGATGTTTACTTGTTTACTTAAAGCTCTATTTTAATTGAGAAAGAATCATTATATAGACTTACGGAGTAGAGTATAATGACTCAAGATATGTATACATGACCTATGGAATAGTCAAAGCACTCATGTTCATCTCTTCAAATACTTATCACTTCTTGGGTTACCTATTTAGACATACATTATTAATTATAATCACCATGTTATGTAACACAACACCAGAAATTATTCACACTGTCCAACTGAAATTTTGTATCTTTAATCAACTTCTTTTCCCACATCACACTGCCTCTACCCCGGACCTAACCCTCACCCTCAGGAAATCACCATTCTCCTCTCTACTTCTGTGAGTCTGACGTTTTCAATTCCACATATAATTACTTAAATGTGGTATTTGTCCCTTTATTCCTAGTTAATTTCACTTAGCATAATGTCCTCTGTGTTGTTAGAAATGACAGAATGCTCCACATTTTAAATGCTGACTAGTACTGCATTGTGTATGTTTGCTAGCTTTGCTTTATGCAGTCATCTTGAAGAGCTCTTTGGTTGCTTTCATATTTTGGTTATTGTGAGCAGAATTTGAATGAATGGTAGAGTACAGATATCTCTGACACTAATTTCATATCCTTTGGGTATATGCCCAGTAGTGAGATCCTAGATCCTGTGGCAGTTCTATTTTTAATTTTTTTGAAGCAGGTCCATGGTGTTTTCCATAATAGCTATACTAATTAAATTGCCTCATACTACTCAGGATTCCCTTTTCTCCAAAGCAGCTCTCTTTTAAGAGTAGTGAAACTAAAAGGTCCAAAATGGTAGCTTGTGCTTTGCTTCAAGTAATCTGAAAATTAATCTAAAAAAAAATGTATGTTATTTTTTGTGCCTGTACTGGGATTTTGAACTCAAGTTTTAGTTCATAGTTGATGCTCTACCACTTGAGTCACAGCTCTATTTTTCTGTTCTATGCTGGTTAATTGGAGATAAGAGTCTCACAGACTTCCCTGCCCTGGCTGGCTTTGAACAGCAATCCTCACATCTCAACTTTCTTAGTAGCTAGGATTACATGTGTGAGCTACCAGCATCCAGTTTAGTTTTTTGTGTTGTTGTTGTTGTTTTGACATAGTCTCTCAATACCAAATGGTTTTTATTAAAAAGAGGGCTATTTATAGAATGCTATCTTCTTACAAGGAAATCTATTGAGGGGCAGGGTAGACATTTTTCTGAAATGAGTAGCACCTCCTTAGGAAGAGCTTTAGGAAGAGCCATAGTGATAGTTTCAGAGGCATCATTGCTATCATAGCAGATATCCGTCCCACATGTACTATTGCCCCTGAAGATCTCCTAGGGAACAAGATGAAGAGGTGCAAGACAGTCATATTGAGGATTTTCAACCTGTGTAGACCTAGGCTACTGTGTTTTTGTGTCTTGGTTCAGGGGTGTGTGTGTGTGTGTGTGTGTGTGTGTGTGTGTGTGTGTGTGGTATTGGGGTTGTAACTCAGGGCTTTTATGCTTCCTAAGTGGACACACTTACCACTGAGCCATACCTCCAGCCTTGGAGCCCTGCTCATTATTTTGGAGATAGGGTCTTCCTTCCTGCTTGAGCATGCACCTGGGGCATGATCCACCTATACTGGGTTCCTCAGTGTCAGGGATAATGATGCACACCACTGCATCCAGTTCTATGTTGAGAGGGATCTCCAGAACTGTTTTCTGCCTAGAACAACAATCCTACAATCTCAGCCTCTCAAGTAGCTAGGATTACAGACATGAGGCACTGACACCTAGTCCTATGTCCTTATGTCTGATTTTTTTTAACAAAAATAATTTAAAGCAAAACACAGCAAAACTTTTAAATAGAAAAAAAGCCTATAGAATAAGATAAAATATTTCAGCAGAATGTGTTCAAAGTACATTGTCACAACTATCTATAACACAATAAGCCTCCTTGCACTATTAACATATGTTAATAAAATTATTTTGAAAAGGATGCATTTCATAGAGCTGTAAAAGTTTGTATTTTAAGCTAAGTGACATTTAAAATGTCAGAAAGAGCCCAGGACAGTTGCTCACACCCATAATTCTAGCTACTCAGGAGGCTGAAATCTGAGGAGCACAGTTCAAAGCCAGTCCGGGTACTAAATTCCCAGACTTTTATCTCCCATTCACCACTAGAAAACCAGAAGTGGTGTTGTTGCTCAAGGGGTAGGGCCATAGCCTTGAGCTGAAGAGCTTAGGAACAGCTCCCACGCCCAGAGTAAAAGCCCCACACATGGACAAAGAAAAAAATGTCAGAAAGTTAGCCAGGTACCTATGGTTCACACCTATAATCCTAGCTATTCAGAAGGCTGAGAACTGGAGGATCACAGTTTAAAACCAGACTGGACCAGAAATTTTGTGAGATTCTATCTCCAATTAATGACCAAATTGCCAGACTGAGAGTCATGGCTCAACTGCTAGAGCATCAGCTATAAGGAACAAAGTTGAGCAAGAATGCTAGGCCCAGAATTTAAGCCCTGGTCCCAGCACAAAAGAAAAGTCAGAAAATTAAGTAATTAAAGTTTATCAAGGAAGTTAGAAGATGCATGAAGACCCAGGTTCCATCCCTTGGCACCACATGTATAGAAAAAGCCAGAAGTGGCACTGTGGCTCAAGTGGTAGAGCTCTAGGCTTTAGAAAGCCCAAGAACAGTGCTCCAGCCTGAGTTCAATCCCCAGAACTGGAAAAAAAGTTTATCAAGTAAAAGAGGTGAATGAACCAAGTTTGGATTATGTTTTAAACAAACTAGTCTGAGTTCTTTTATCTAATAATTAAGTTGAACAAGTGTCTTTTGTCCCTTTTTTAAAAGAAAACAATTAATTGAAGTAAGCTAGACTCAAAGGAACATAGGCTCAATGGTTTCCCTCATTTGTCACAATCAGTAGAAACCTAGATTTACAATAGAACAAAACCTAGATACATAAGGCCATAAATGAAAGGACCTGTAGGATATAGAAACAAAAGCCATATAATGAGTGATTGTTGTCCTTAATGTACTATGTTATCTCTCATCTCTTTTGATGTCCCTTGGTTATCTCATATTGTTACAGTATTTCACCTGTTTATCTGATATATTGTTTATATGCGTATTTAGTTATTTGAAGTCAAATAGGGAAGGGAGGAAAACAAGATGAGTGCGGGGGTGGGGGAGGGAAATGGGTATCAATGTTTGTGAAGTAATGCACCTTCTATCTGGTGAATATAATGTAACCCTTCTATTAATTACAATAAAAATATATGAAAAAAGAAAACAATGGAATAAAATCCCCCCACAGCCTTTTAAAAGCTTCTTTGCTGGTGTTTGTCCAGAAATAGTCTTATACAAATGCTCTTCAAAACCTCATAAACAAAAAAGAAAAAATGTCCGATGTCTGTTTAGCTGCAATGCAGGTTCTGGCTAGACAGTGGAGCTTTTCAAATGCCCCAAGTTATAATCTATCTTGAGTCTTTTAATTTCTCGGAATAGACAGCTTTCCAGAAGAGAGGCTGAAAGTTGAGGTGCAACATTAAGATCATTTTTAAAGGTTAAATTATTATTGAAGAAAGAAAATTATTGTTATAAACTTAGTGTAGCCTGTGAATAATGTTTCTAAAGCCTAAGAAAGTGTAGGTTAATGTCATTGGTAGTTAAATCGTGACTTTCCCTCACTCAGTGACAATTCACCCAGGGCAATTTCCAGTCCTACAAGCTCCATTCATGCCAGTGCTCTATATAGATGTAACACTTTTATCATTTTGTTGTGCCTTTTCTGTTTAAATAGGTCTGGACACACAAATTTTCCATTGTGTTACAACTGATCATAGTGTTTGGTAAAGTAACAGGGCTATATCACTTTGTAGACAAAGTAGCAAGCTGGACTGTGCAGCCTAGGTATGGAGTAGGCTAGACCAATACATTTATGTAAGTACATGCCGTAATGTCTGCACCATAATAAAAATCATCTTATGCAACATTTCTCAGGTTGTAACCATGCAGTGAAGCAGAATATAACTAACTGCATTATCTGATTCAGTAGGCTTTAATCTAATGGAATGTTAACTCGTTCAAAACATACCTATTCGATTTCTGAGAAAGAAGAAACAGAGATTTCTTAACCAGTCAATAACAAAGTGAAAATTAAAAAGAGACAGATATGAGTATGTGGATATAGTTTACAAAGTAGGTTATTGGGATCTTGTTCAAAGAAACTTCAAATACTGTATGACCAAATTCATTAAAAAAATAAAGAAACATTTCCTGCTCCCCCCTTCCTGGGCAATGGTTTTTCTTTGTTTTAATAATACATACACAAATCCTCTTGTAGTCACAGATTTAATTCTTTTGGAGTCTTCATCTTTCTGATAACTTGAAAAGGAAAGACAGGATATTTGCTTGATACCACAGTGGACAGGAAAGTTCATCTCAGAGCCTCCTCTGTCCAACTTTCGTTTGAGATCACAGTTTTAATCCCTCCTCAGTAATCCAAGGTTTTCTTAAACTTCTCTAAACTCAGCATAGCTAATCTGATCCTCCAAATGCCAAATGCAATTAAGTGGACAATTGAGGCCAAATTTTCTATGATGTCCTGAGTACTAATTTTCACTGGTCGGGGAGGGGGGAACCTTGTGTAACAACATGTTAGGGCACTCCTTTCCACAATCATGAGTATGACTATACAACTGAATGTATAGACGTTTATAATGATTATGAAACTCTTCACTGGATTTACTTTCACAGTCTCTGTTATTGAGAATTTCTGGTGAAAAGATTTAGTATGCTAAAATCTATCAGTGGCTGTAACTGAAAAGTCCCCAAACTTTCCACCTTGTAACAATACTCTTTCTATGTATGAAGTACCATAGAAGGAAAAGGGATTGGAATGAGAAGTCATATAAAACCCTGTGGGAATTCCAGCTGCAACTGACTAGCTGTGTAGCCTTCAGGAAATAGATGACCTTTCTGTACCTCATTTTTCTCATCAGAAAAATGGGGATTTGAGTATGATAATATCTGTTGTGAGAACCAAAGTCTAAGCCAAATTTATGAATGTTTCTCTTTTTTTGCCAGTCATAGGCTTGAGCTCAGGGCCTGATCACTGTCCTTGGACTTTCTCAAGGCTAGAGCTCTACCACTTGAGCCTTACCACTACTTCCAGCTTTTTTCTGTGTATGTGGTACCGAGGAATTGAACCCAGTCTTCGTACATGCTAGGCAAGCACTCTACTACTAGGCCACACTTCTGGCTCCCTTTTATTTTTGAAAGTAATCATGGAGGGTACAAAATAATCAAAGGAGAAGAGTTAAATTTTACACTAAGACTTGGATTCTAATTCCTATTTTAGTAACCAAATGGTAGAGATGGGTCATCTCAACAGGTGACTTGACCTGAGCCCAGTTTATTTTTTCTTCTCTAAGTTGTAGCATATAATACTTATAAAATACCTACCCCATTGCAACCTCTCAGTTGTAGCTACTGATGATACATATACAAAAACTACATAGCAAATCCACTAACTTTAAGCCCATTTTTGAAATCTCTTCTTGTCATTGGATAGATGAAACCTTTGGGACTTTTTTATTCCTTGTTTTCTAATGGCTATACCATCAAGAGCTGACTGGGGGTTTATTTACATGTACAAGTGATGATATATCATTTAGAAGCATTCTGTGGTATTATACTTGGCCATTTTGTTTTGCTTTGTTTGGTTTGTCTGTTTCCTCTCCACACTTCCACTATTTTCTTCTTCCTCCCTAGACAGCAGCTGCCTAGAGATGACATGTGTTGCCATCCCTTCTCTATACATTCTATATTCCTGGATAACCACAGCATTACTGAGGTGCCTGGGCACAAGTTGTTCCAAGTTGTGATTTATCATTTATTTAATGGTAAGATGCCAGATGTGATGTCTCATTTATTTTTTGCAGACATATTAAAGACTGATCACAATCATTGGTCTCTAACGCCTCTGCAGAAACTCAATGTGATGTGAAACTTAATCTGTCAGAGCAGTGCCCCCCTGCTGCCCTTGCAGGAGGCTGCTCTGCTTATCAGTTCATCATTAGATAGAGAACATACTGCTAAAGGCCATTTCAGTGGAGTATTGCTGATACAGATATTTGGCAAAGTTGGCCTTTGTGGCAGAATTTCAGGAATTCAAAAAGGCTCCTAGCCCGAATATATCTCCCTCAACAGTCACAGTGCCTAAAATGCACACAAGAAACATTTCACTTGAACTTTCTTTAGTATAAAGCAGTGTTAAAATGTGTGTGGCATTCTCCAGAGGGAACATCGTGAGTTGTTGCCAGCTATTAATACTTGGAGTCAGAACTACATTGGAATTCTGCTTTGATTTCTAGCTATGAGCTTAGGCATGTGGCTGATTCTCCCTCAGCCTTTCTGGAAACTCTTCTGCTGAAAGTGAGGTTAATGTAATTGATGATTGTGAGGGTTACATGTGAAAATTACTATGTAAATCACATAGTAAATGTTCAAGGCACTATATTTGTTATTCACCTCGCCCTGAGAGACTATACTTCAGAATAGTAAATTTGGTTTATTAGAAGTCAAGTAAGGTATAACACAGGAGTACTGTCCGAAGCAAAGTTGCTACTGGAGTAGACCTATGACCATAGAGCAGCATAGACACTCTAAGGGCCTGGAGCCCTCAAGGGGGAATAGGAGGAAAAGAATGAAATAAGCAAGGTCAACTATATTTACACGAACATTCCAACAGAAAAATGTAGGCCCACAATGCTTTGTGAGGTAGTGAGTTCCACAACTTGAAGTGTCTTGAGGGTGAGGCTGGCTCTCTGTCTGGAATACTCTGGTCTATTTCAAGGCTTCTCAAACTTATATATGTATATACATATTATGCAGATTCTGATTCATTTGTTCTGGGGTTGGAACCATGATTGTACATTTCTACCTAGCTCCTTGATAATGAGTATGTCCTTGATCAACAAACCTCACTCTTAGAAGCAAAGAGCCCGTTATTCAAAAAGATCTCACAGTGAAACAGAAGGATATTGTAGGGAAAGCCAACAAATTGATCAGAGTGGAAAGCCTTTGATGTAATCATGATCTACAGTCTGGTTCTAAGCTTTGAAATCTGATTGGTAGCATAACCAGTGACCAGACTCCTGGGAGCTGACTCACAGTTAACCATATTCACAAGAGACCAATATATATGCCAGAATGCCAATTGATTAATTTATAATGAGAAGTATAACTTCCAAATGGACCAAATAATAGTGTTTGCTGATCAGTGCACTATCTCCCTGTAGACATATTTACATGAGAAGCTAAATGATAATAAGAAGGTTGCTTGGTGAGGATGTACTCAGAGCAAGGGAAGTTCAGAGGATAGTTTAATGATTCGTGTCATCAGGCTGCTTTCTGAGTTCTACAGTCTACTGGTCTAGGCCTGCTGAAGCCTCCAGATGACATCAGCCTCTCACTAGCTTCTCTGTCCCGTTTTACCCTCATACAGTCTGATGAACTATAAAAATTCAGATGTGATTGTGTCATTCATTTGGTCCACTAGCTTCTAGGTTAATTCACAATTTTAAAATTATTACTACA
The DNA here is from genome assembly GCF_031878675.1 of Megascapheus bottae. Taxonomy (NCBI): domain Eukaryota; kingdom Metazoa; phylum Chordata; class Mammalia; order Rodentia; family Geomyidae; genus Megascapheus; species Megascapheus bottae. The sequence goes on from NC_143547.1 coordinate 70,661,515, forward strand.
AAAACTAGAAAATACAGAGGAAATTTGGAAAAATAATTTATGAAGAATCTATATACTCATCTAAATTTAATGTAATAGTTATCATTTTGCCATGATTTCTTTATTTATGTTTATGCATATATTGCATATATGTGTATATATATATTTATATGGTTTTCTAAACTTTTCATTTTCTGGTACAACCTACATGAACAGCTTTACCTTCCTTGGCTTACATTTGCCAACTTACATCCTTGCCATATCTATTTACATGTTAGTTCCCTGAATGTTCTGTGGTATTATATATTACACTTATGCCCTGGATATCTTTACACTCTTTAGAAACATCTTCTTGTTTCTAGAGACTCAGGCATATTCATGTTGATAAAATATCTTAGGATTTTCTCAATCATAATATTTCTTACTCTGTATTGTTATTGTCTATTTATATCTATGACTATTCCTGGCAAGGATAAGGAATGTTCAAACCCTGGGCCATATAAGGCTCTCGAAATCATTTGGTACATGACTGGACATGCTTTGCATCAGCTGCCACAGTCCATTTGTCTGTATTGATAATTTTTATGGCCTATATGATCTTATAAATATCCAAATGGCACTCGGCAGCAAATAAGTTTCTCCACCCCACAGTGGAGTAAACAATAAATGCATTAAGAGTAGGAAAGTTTCCTTTCTGCTAATACATATATATATATATATATATATACACCCTTTCTGTTTCCTTGTGCTTTGGTGTACAGTAACTGTCCAATCCAACTGCCTACTACACTGTTTAACTTGGTTTTCTCATAAGTACCTCAGAATCAACCCTCTTTATGGATTCCCTGATTGATTGCTATGCAGTTTTCAGAGCCAAGGGCCTCAGAGCAATCTTTAATTCCTCCTTGTATTTCATCTCCCAATCCAATGTGCTTAATTCTACTTCCAAGATGCATCCCTATTCTATCCATTTCTTCTCATTTTTGTTCAGCCAGAATACTTTTATTCCTGACCAGGAGGCACTTTCAACAATCATCTCTCCAAGCTTCTTTCTTTCTCTTCTGTTCCCTCCAATCTGTTATCCACAGGCATCCTAATGATATCTAAATTTCTAATGTGATGTTCTTCCCTGCTTCCGGTTTAATAGTATATATTAGTTTTTTTTTGTTATGTAAATTGTAAACATGCCAGGTGCTGGTGGCTCAGGCCTGTAATCCTAGCTGCTCAGGAGGCTGTGATCTGGGGATCATGGTTCAAAGCCAGCTCAGACATGAAAATCTGCAATTAACCACCAGAAAACTGGATGTAGTGCTGTGGCTCAAAGTGGTAGAATGCTAGTCTTGTGCTGAAGAGCTCAGGGACAGTGCCCAGGTCCAGAGTTCAAGCCCCACGACCAACAAAAAAAGTTAAAAGGGTGTTAGCTTTACCCAATGGATTCTGAAGATATAAACCTTTTGTATCTTTCCAACTTTATCTCTTTTATTTATTGTTTTGCAGTGCTGGTGATCAGACCCCAGATCTCTCCTATGCCAAACTAGTGCCCTGCCTGAGCTTCATCCATACCCTACCAACCTTATCACTTAACACACTTCCTTTTGAAGTCTAGATTCCAAAAATGCACTTAAAAGGACTGTAGGAATTATAACTTCCCAAGCCCTATCTTTGCACAATCCTTATATTGCTCTGTGCCTAGAAAAGGGAACTCTTTTAAACTCAGTACAGATAACATGTCTTCTGGGATGCTATTTCTTTTTCTTTATGCCAGTCCTGGGCCTTGAACTCTGGGACTGAGCACTATCCTTGGACTTTCTCAAGGCTAGCATTCTACCACTTGAGCTACAGAACCACTTCCAGCTTTTTCTATGTATGTGGAATCAAACCCAGGTCATCATGCATGCTAGCTAAGCACTCTACCACTAGGTCAAACTCCCAGCCTGAGATGCTGTTTCTTATTTCCCAGTCTAAGTGTCTCTCATTATTTTTGTGGGTCATGGGATTTGAACTCTGGGCCTAGGTGCTGTCCCTGAGTTCTTCAGCTTAAGGCTACCACCCTACTCTTTGAGCCACAGTTCCAATTCCCATTTTTTAGTGATTCATTGGAGATAAAAGTCTCATGTTCTTTAGTGCACAGGCTGTTCTGTAGTGCCTGGGCTGGCTTTTAACTGTGATCCTCAGATCTCAACCTCCTGAGTAGCTAGGGTTACAGGTGTGAGTCACTGCTTCTTTTTTTATCACTCACTACTACCCTGTGCATACCTTCTTGTAGAGAAGACACCACATATGTATAGTACTCTTTAGTGGAATAATTTTACTTGTGTTTCTCATCAAAGCTAATCTATGAGCTTTTTGAGAACACAGGTGACTCCTTATTTAACTTTGTACTCCACTGTTTAGCCCATGGCATATATTAAATGTGAAATAAATATAAAGAAAATAATAAGTGGAGGAACATTGGCGAATATCTTCACCCAAATTTCATTTTTATACATATCTTATAAAATATCTCCTTTTAAACACACCATTTAAGCATATCATTTATTCAAAATACAATGTAGTTGTTTTTCTTTCAAGTGATATTGCTTGATTGAATCTTAAATGTTCTTCACAACAAAATTTGGACAATATCTGAAATACTCTACTGTTTCATTTGAGATGGCTACTCTTATTCATTTGTTTTCTTCTTGGTTACTTAAATCTCTTAGATTAACATTATCAGTATCTGGGTGTACCATGGTACTGACTCTATAACCTACCTCCCATTGACCCCTAATGTCCCTTCCAATATAAAGATCCATGTTCCATAGAATTATCCATTTATTTATATTCTAGTTGTCTGTTTGCAGTTTGGTACATATACTTTCCTCCAGGTCTCTCTCAATGTGTAAGAGGTCTAGTTCAAGCTGGGCACAAGTAGCTCCAATCGTAGCTACTCAAAAGGCTGATACCTGGATGAATTGATGTTTGAGGCCAGGCTGGGCAGAAGAGTTTGCTAGACTTGATCTCTAAAGTATCTCGCAAAGGAGAAGAGCTGGCTCAAGTGGTAGAATATCAGCCTAAGGAAGCATAAAGACCATGAGTTAGAACAGCAGTACAGATAAACATATAAAAAAAGAATATGAAGTTCAGCATTATCCCATGTGAAAAGGCTACATAGATTGAAGGTTAAAATTGACTGGGAATTTAATAAAGGTTGCGCTGAATAAAGTAGATTGGATTTCTTTGAATCAAAATAATGGGCCAAGGTGTTGGCTCAAGTCTGTAATTCTAGCTACTTTGGAACAGGAGATGTGGACTAAGCACTTGGGCCAGCTGCTGGGGGGAAAAGTAGAGTGTAAGAAACTGCATATGGACCAATGGCTAGTTGGTTTGGTATGCAGCTACAGGGGAAAGAAGGGTTGCAGTATAAAGTGAGATCCTTCTTCAAAAAGAAGTAAGGTAAAAACTGAAGTGGTTCAAGTGCTGTAGTTCCTTTCTAGAAAGTGCAATGTGCTAATGTCAAACCCCAGTAGTATACAAAAAATACGAAGACTAGTCATCCTAAGTATCATGTTTCTGATTATTGTCTTAAGGTAACACCTTTAGTATGATTACAGTATTGTTTTCATGAATCTTTTTAGTAATAATATTGGGGAAATAAATTTTACAGCATGCTATGAACTATATTAAATATTGTGTGTTTATGAAGTTCTTTAATCATTTGAACTCTATGAAGTTGGGAGAAAACAAGAGAAAGGGTGACACGGTTCAAAAAGAAATGAAGTCATTATCTGAGTTATGTAACTGTAAGCCTTCTGTATGTCACTTTTACAATAACAATTTGGTTGTTCCCATTTTTTGAAACTGAAGTACAAAGAAGTCTGTGAAGGTCAAATGTTATTAATACGTGGTAAATCGTAGGTGCAATAATTGAGCTCAGTACAATGTCTACTTCCTGGGTGCCTAGTAAATGTCACGGTTGATGGAATAGACAGAAATTATACAGTCAAGTAAGGATATGTTTTAGCAATTCTCTAGTGGCCTAGATGAATTGTCTAGGTGGGTCAGGTTCTTTCCAGTTGTTGGGAAATGGAGAAAGATATAGTTAAAGTCGTGAATGCTATAGGAATTAATATCCTTTTTGTTTAATTGGTGTGTGGAAGGTGAAGGGGGAATGATGGCTTTGTTATGAGGTATATGAAATTAGTCCTTCGTTTGTGAGAAACAAGATTACTTGGAAGAGGTACAGGATACACTAAATTCTGTAGCCTAAGGTAAGGGTAAGAAGGAGATCTATACAGACGATGATTTTTGAGTGCAGGAAAGGAGAAAGGTGTTTTATCAGTTATAAAAGGGGGAGGGGAGTAGGGGACAGTTACAAGCATGCTCTTCTAGAGATGAGTAATTACCCAGCCTCTAGCACTAGTCTGCTTCTTAAATTCTCTTGACTCCAAATGAGATATCCGTGTGGGCTACTTTTGAGGAGTACTTTCACATTCTTACAGTAGAAGCACCAGAAATCCTTTTTCACAAATGTCAAGCAGAGAGCAAAGGTGTTGTTGCTATTGTAAACAGGCTCGGATCCCCCAATCCCGCCTTTCCCTCGCCAAAAAAGAAAAGAAAAGAAAAGAAAAAGCCTGTATGTTTGCAGATCTTACAGTTCCTCACTAGCGTATTTTTCATGAAATGACACAACATAACCACTCGCCCCCCCTTCACCCCAACAGTAAGGCTTCCCATTCCGTTACCCTTTTAAGAGGCGGATCCCGCAGTGTCCTTTCCTCCCTCCCAACCACCTCTACCCCCAGTCAGCTGGGCGGAGCTTCCCGCTGGTGCCCGGGAGCTCGACGCAGCAGTGGGGAAGCGGACTAGCAGCTTTCAAGAGCTGCGTCTACTGCAAGGTCTTTACTGCTGCTACGTGCCTCCAGCTTCCCACCTCGCACGCGTGGCGCCCGTGGCTCTGTATCTGCTCCTTACCTGGGACTTACCTGGTCGAGGCCGGGTCCTTGCGGTGCCCCGAACGGACGCGTGCGGCAGGCCCGTAGGGTACCGCGGAGCGCTCGCACCATGGGGCCGTTGTCTGGGGTTGGGGTCGCTCGCTGCGGTGGCTGTGGCTCCTCCCGCTTGCTGGCCTGGTGCTTTTTACTCGCTCTTAGTCCACATGCCCCTGCTTCCCGTGGGGCCGAAGCAGTGTGGACCGCGTACCTCAACGTGTCCTGGCGGGTTCCGCACACCGGAGTGAACCGCACAGTGTGGGAGCTGAGCGAGGAGGGCGTGTATGGCCAGGACTCGCCACTGGAGCCCGTGGCTGGGGTCCTGGTACCACCCGACGGGCCCGGGGCACTCAACGCGTGTAACCCGCACACGAATTTCACGGTACCCACCGTTTGGGGAAAAGCCGTCCAAGTCTCTTGGTTGGCCCTCATCCAGCGTGGCGGGGGCTGCACCTTCGCAGACAAGATCCATCTGGCTTATGAGAGAGGGGCTTCTGGAGCCGTCATCTTTAACTTCCCGGGGACCCGCAATGAGGTCATCCCCATGTCTCACCCGGGTGAGTGCAGCTACTACATTGCACCCCTTCAAATTTCTGCCATGGCCACTTTCTCCTATTTTCTTCAGTGTTTTTCTCTTCCCTATCCCCTTGCTCTGAACAAAAATGACCCCACCGAGTGGAGCCGGGTTCTTCCCGACATTTACCAGGTGTGGGGGTTGGGCGGGGAAAAAATCCTTCACAATTTGCCTTTCTGGTAGAACAGTGTGAGACAAATGGGGTGAGAAAGCTAGGAAATCAAGGACAGCTTGGGCTTGTTGCGTTGCCCTTTCCTGGTGGTTCACAAGGGTAGATTCCTTACACCCTCCACCCCGCTGTAGACTGAGTGATCAGAGTGGACTCGGCATTGGCTTTTAAAGGACTGGCAAAAAATATCCACAAGGAATCTCTTTTTCCCTCACTCTTTGCTGTATAAAACCAGATTTTCTACTCTTCTTTCCTTTTTTTCACCCCTTCTTTCCTAGGTATCAGATACAAGATTGTGTTACTGCACCCTAGTTAACCTCACTGCGATTTTGGTGGAAACTTTGTCAGCTCCTGGATTCTTCTCTGCTCAGTGGTCTCAAGTCCCAAATGATTATTTACTACTGGTGCTTTTCTTTGCCTCTGGAAAAAAAATCTGATGTAGGTCATTGGGATCCAAAACAGATAATTACTGTTAAGGAAAAAGCAAGGTTTATTATACATAAAGGCCTTTTGCTTTACAAAAGGAGTCAAAGTAGTTCTTAAATTTTCAGAGCTACTGTCAGTGACTACCCTACCCCAAGTTATCCTTTCCAGAAACCTCCCTATTTGTGATTACATATCCATCCTATATGCACATATTGATCCTGGGCCCTGAAGGACAAATAACTGGGGTAGAAAAAGGAACAGAATGTAATAGCAATATATTATGATTGCTAAGAGCTGGGCCTCAAGTTAGACCTTGGTTCAAGCTTCTTCCTCATTTGTTTACTCCATGACCTTGGACAACTTATTTGAAAGCCTTTTGACTCTAATGTCCATATCAGTAAAATAATTCAGAATAAAAAAAACAACTTATCCACAGGTTTTCCTTGACAGTACAAATGAAATAAAGCCTTCATTGTCTAGGACAGTGTATCTAAAGGTTAGCTGATATGAAGCAGTCACTGGAGAGATGACTCTCCTTATTAACTCCTAAAGGTTTAGTGCTTTTTCATTTTTTGTAAAGCGCTCTGAGGACCTCTACCTAGAGAGCTCTTGCATTGGGAGGCTGGGTGGCATCCATCAAAGAGCACTGAAGTGGGAGTCAACAGATTAGACTTGTACCAACCCCTCTTCTTGACTTCTATCAGGTTTGTGACCTTGTACAACACACGCATCAAATAGTGGTATAGATGTAATGGTGAACACCAACTTGTCATAGTATGCAGAGATAAAAGTGAGCTAAATGAACTCCGATTCTTTCCTGCTGTAAAACTGTGATTCTTAGATTTACTCCACTGATTAAAAGAGAAAACAAAATCTCTCTTCATTGATAACGCATTGGTTAGAATGAAATTACTTTTTAAAGGCCAGTAATAATGATGAGACTTAGTAAATTTAGTATTTACATTTCAGTTGGCTAAGTATAAAGGTTTGACTTTGTCTCCTCCAAAGGAGATTCATTTGCTTGAATGATTTATCATAGATTATTCCTTAATTAGAGAGTTCCTACTGAGATAAGTTTCATTGTACTCTTGTTAAGGATATTGACCTGATAATATTAGGAGACAATAATTTTTTTGTTAAGCTCCTACTATGTTCTAAGTAGTCTATTTACATCTTGCCTTGTGCTTTAGAAGGTAAGATATAAATAGCTCCAGGATCCTTAGTGGTGTTAAGTCTGTTACCTATTTAGTATTGATGCTTGTATTTGACTCTGAAAATTCTGACCTAGGTTTTTTGTTTGTGCTTTATAAGGTATGATTTATAAGGTATGCTTTATAAGGTAAATTGGGTGTAATACAAAAAGCATTGTAGTCAAGATTGGGATCAAATTCTGGATTTGTGGTCATAAGTAAATTCTTTAACTTTCCTGAGTCTTCCTTACTCATGTTTACCACGGAGGTAATATTGATCAGATGCACTCCTTTTTTTTTTCTTTCCAGTCCTGGGGCTTGAACTCAGGACATTGGCACTGTCCTTGAACATTCTCAAGGCTGGCACTCGATCACTTGAGCCATAACACTGCTTATGGCTTTTTATGTGTATGTGGTACTAAGGAATCGAACCCAGAGCTTTTGCATGCTAGGCAAGCACACTAACATTAGACCATATTCCCAGTCCCTGCATGAAGATAATATTTATATTGTTATGATTATTAATGATACTACATGTAAACCATCTAGCAGATAATGAATCATCAATAAGGTTATTTGTCATAATAGGTTAAGGCTAAGATGATGCAAAATTTAATATACAAATATATGATTATCCCACTATGATATGAGCACATTCAGAATCTAATTAAGGCTATTGTATTTCAGGTACCACAAAAGATCTATTCTATACAGATTCAGAAAGGTATTTTTGACACTTTGTAGTTGCCCAAGATGATGGCATAGCAAATACTACCATTAAGCTAACTGTACAAAAAACCTAGCAAATTACTTAGGTAGCAAATCACATTCTTCCCTTGACTCCCTAGAGAAACTACTATTCAATGCAAGGGGAAAAATCACTTTTCATTCTAGCCATGTGTGTTATCAAATATGTTTGTAAAGTGCTATGTTGTTTTTTTTTTACTCACTCCTGACAGTGGCCCTAGGGTTTCTTTTTTAATATATGGTCAAAATAAGTTGCATGCATTATACTGGCATGAAGGTAGGACTGAGATTTGAGTGCTGATTGACTCATTATATATTGCTATGAGCTATGTGGGAGACCACCAAATGTGGAAAACAGTTGCTGTCTTTTCTGTTTGGAGGATCTCTCTTCAACCATTCTCATAGAGGCCTAGAATGAATGGTTTGTCCTGTGTTGGAGTTTGTAGTGGGTATCCATACTGTTACCTACCACAATCCTGTGACCATGAAGACATACTTGTCTCAAGTTATAGAACAAACTGGCTTAGAAAACTTGCTTTGATTTCTTTTTGTTTATTACAGAGCAAGCCACTGTTGAAGAGCAATCAGTTAGAAAATGAGGCTTTTTTTAATGTACACAAAAATGTCACAAAAGATATTGCTGCAGCCTAACACCAACCCCTGCCATTTTGTCTATGTATTTTATTTTGACAGCAAAGGATTCAGACAATCCTGACTCGTGCAGATAAATAATTATAAATGACAGATGCTTGTTAACATCTTGCCTTGAAATCTCAGGATATACATATTTTAGTCAAATGAAGCCAGAAACCTAGAAGAAAAAATTGGAGGAAGTTTTGGTTGGAAACTTGCATTACTAGTCAAAGTCCCTACCTTAAATATGAAAATCATATAAGGAACAACCAAAACACAGTAACCACTGAAGTTCTCTAAAATGTACATTTTGACAATGAGACACGTTAAACACGCTCTCACTGTTGCTCTCCATATTGCACAACAAACTGTTCTTTCCCCAGGCAGATGGGCCTAAGCTTTGCCTGCTGTCTAGTTGAGCACAGCCTACGAGTTGAAGTGGTGTGTGTACTTGCTTCTCCAGTTTTCCTTGAATCAACATGTACAGGCATGAATTTATTGAAAGACACATGCAGAACTACAAACTTCCTAGTTCATGTCATATTTACAAGAACTTGAGGCATCTTTAAGAGGATAGCAGGAGAAGTATTATTCCTAGAGGGCTATTTTAGAAAGTGAATGAAGTGAAGCAGTCCATATCGATGATTTGGTGGTCTTTAACGGCATGGGATACACTTTAATAAAGAAAGCAGTTGCTTGTGTGCATTGTTGAAAGACAGAAGGGCCTGTTAGTTCAAAGCAAGAGCTCTCCTATTTCACATTGTAAAACTCTCAGGCTAGATATTTTATTTCGCTTGGCTTTCTCCCATGTAAAGAGCATAATAATAAACTTGCCTCAAAACATTTCTAGGAGTAAATCACATAATGTAGATAAAATGTTGAGCATAGCTTCTGACATATACTGTTACCTTTTTAATCACTGTTAAATGTGTATTATAAAATGAAAGTTAAATCCTGTATTTGAAGAACATAAAATGAGTTGTCTGAATACTTCAAAGTCCATGTCCAAATCCTCACTAGAACTCTTCAAGAATAAGAAGGGTAGACTGATTTTCTCTTACTAGCAAACTATCCTTGGCCCCTCCAAGGTTTGGCAGTAACTGCTTTTTACTCAAGGTACCGATTAAATTTGCCCTCAAAAAGTGTGTGTGTGTGTGTGTGTGTGTGTGTGTGTGTGTACGTGTGTGTGTGTGTGCACATGTGTATGCCCATATACCCACACAAAGTACCTACCTGTTAGAGCCACACTTCCACTTCTGGCTTTTTGGTGGTAGAAAATAAGAGTTTCACAGGTATTCCTGCCCAGCCTAGCAATATCCTTGGATCTTAGCCTCTTACATAGCGAGAATTACAGGCAGGAGTTACTGGTGCCTAACCACAGAAAAATTTGACATTGTATTTTAAAAACATCCCAAGACTTTCTCAACTATCTTTGTTAGTGTTTATCCTTCCCCCGCCTACCCTCAGGACATTGACACTGACAATAACATTTTTCAATAGAACAAAAGGTTCACAGAGTACTGAGTGGTAATGATTTACTGGTACAGAGTAGCCACCCTGAATCTTCCCTGAGTCTGTTTCCAAAATTGTCATTATTGATATGGGCTATAGCACTGCGTTTCTCAATATTGACTACTCCTTTACAACTCTTCCAGTTCCTTGCTTCCCTTGCCTTTCTTTTGTGTCATTGATACTTTATTAACTAATTCATCTAATCATTCTCCTTTGTGTCAAATGTTCCCATAACTCCCCTTTTAATAGCTTATGGTGTGTAATTGTTTTTTATAAGGGAAACTGGAGTTAGAACTCAGGGCCTCACTCCTGCTACATAAAGGCTCTACCACTTGTACTCCTGAAATTTTGCTTTAGTTATTTTTCAGATGTTTTGCCTAGGGCAGCCTCAGACTATGATTTTCTTATCTATGGCCCACAAGCATGTACCTCCAAGCCAAGATTACTTGTTGAAATGTGGTCTCACTAACTTTTTACATGGGCTTGCCTCCAACCACAATTTTTTTCCTGAGTAGGTAGGATTACAGATGTGTGCCACTGTGCCCAGCCCCACATCTATTTGATTCTCTATTACTTTAAATTATCTTACATATGTTGTCTTACCCTTCGCATCTATGATTAATTTGCTTTCATTTTGAGAATTCTCATGGGAAATAATACTTACATTTCTATTGGTCTTCCTATCTGTAACTTGTATTGTCCTTGCAGGCAATTCCCTCTCCATTCCTTGCCACTAGGATGCAGCTCCAATCACATAAATACCACTACCTATAAATTTGAGACTACATTGCCACTGCTTAGAAGTTTGAGATATATTGCTCCACATAGCATACAAGACTCATAATAAACTACTCGTAGAGTACATCCCAAGCTTTCTATCCATCTCTCTTCTGCTCTTCACCTCACATTCTCTCTCATTCCCCTTTATTTGCCTGTAATTCTGCTGTTGCCTGGACTCCCCCTTCTTTCCTACTCCGCTGGGCAAAATCCCAGTATCCTTCAAACTGCATTACAAATACTTCCCAATCCTCAAAGACTGTCTTTTGTTGTTTTCTAAACTTTAGTTTTATTGTATTTTCAATTAACACATAATGATTATACACAATGATGGATACTATGTGGTGGTGTTTCTATAAAATTCCTTCTTTTGCTCTTCCCACTATGGCCCACAACTAAGCCACAGTACTCCTTTTGTTCTTATAGAGCTTCATTTCTTTTAGTACTGTCTGCATTTTGCTGGTGGTACTTTGTTTACATATTTTACCTTCCTACTGGATTTTAATAATTTTATGCTTTGTTCATCTTCAGATTTCTCATAGGAACCTTTGTTCTGGATGTGCTCTAGAAATGCTGGTAACATTATCTCAGCCAACCAAGAATTCTAGAGCCAGAGGGTCATAAGATTCACTCACAAAACATCTAAAGAAGGAGATTGGTATTCAAATCATTGAGAATGTATCAAAAGTGTACTTGTCCACTATGTCCTTGGATTTTTGTATGAGTACACAGTTAATTAAGGTGAAACTTAAGTCCTGCCATGTTAAGGAATGTGAAGTCTAGAAGGAGTAAGAAGAATGTATAAATAAAGGTATATAAATTTTTTGGGATGATAGGCTCCCTAGATTCTATAGTGATCATTATCATGGACAATTTGTATAGACTATGTTTTTAATTTTTTTCTTTTTTACATATACTTTTATTGTAATTAATAGAAGGGTTACATTATTTTCACCAGATAGAAGGCGCATTACTTAATAAATATTGATCCCCTTTCTCATGTCTTGGTCCCCATTTCCCTCCACCCACTCCCTCCCTTCATCTTCTTTCTACCCCCTTCCATATCCAGTTTCAAATAGCCAAATAAGCATATATACAATATATCACATAACAAAGTAAAATACTGTAACAAGATGAGGGACAGCAAAAGAGATGAGAGATAACATAGTACATTAAGGACAGCAATCACTCATTATATGGCTTTTGTTTCTATATCCTGGAGGTCCTTTCATTTATCATCTTACTATATGGCCTTATGTATCTAGGTTTTGCTCTATTGTAAATCTCTGCTAGGAGAGCCCAAGGTTTCTACTGACTATGATAAATGAGGGAAACCATTGAGCCTATGTTCCTTTGAGTCTGGCTTTCTTCACTTAATATGATTGTTTCTAAGTCTTTCCATTTCCTTACAAAAGGGGCAATGTCATTCTTTCTGATAGCAGCATAGAATTCCATTGTGTATAAATACCACATCGTGTTGATCCACTCATCAACTGAGGGGCATCTGGGTTGATTCGTTTTTAAATTTTTTGAGGCAAGATATTACTAAGTAGCTCAGGCTGGCCTTAAACTCATGATCTTGCATTGGCTTCCCAAGTGCCAGGATTCCAAGCAAACGTGCCACCATACATGGCTATAAATTGTATGGATTTTTAGTGGCAGAATTACATAGTAAGGAAATTGCAAATGAACTTTAGGAGTTTTGATTGAGTCTTTCCCTATGTTACTTTTTATTTTACAGTAATAGCTTTGAATTCAGAGCCTTCTATTTGTTAGACACGCTCTACTATTGAGCCATACCTCCAGCCTCATTTATGATTATTGAGATAATATCTCACTTCCTGCCCATGATATACCTACTTTAGGTTTTCTGGCATTGTGAGACTCACAGCTGTACCACAGCATCTAGCTCCTCTCCAGGGAGATAGAATCTCACAGATTTTTCTGCCTGGAACTACAATCCTCCTATTCTATTTACATCATAATGCAATGTATATCTCTAGTTAAAATGCTTCTATTGAGCTGGTTAGTGAAGATGGCATTGTATCCTATAACATAATATAAGCCTGTACCAAAAAGGAGTGGAATGGGAAGTAATGTAATTCAATGGGAAGTAATGTAATTCAAGAAGTAATGTACTCGCTACCTTATGAATGTAACTGTAACCCCTCTATTCATTACCCTGACAATATTTTTTTATAAAGGAGTGGAGTGACCAGGAGTGTGGCCTAGTGGTAGAGTGCTTGCCTAGCATGCACAATGACCTGGATTTGATTCTTTGGTACCACATACTTAGAAAAAAGCCAGATGTGGTGCTGTGGCTCAAGTGGTAGAGCTCTAGCCTTGACAAAACCCAAGGAAAGTGATGAAGCCCTGAGTTCAAGCCCCAGGACTGGCAAAAAAAGGAGTGGAGATGAATATAAGTTGCCTAGCAAATTAGTTTATGAGCACCTAAAAATTTCCTTCCTTTTCTCTCTGGATAATATATGTCATTACCCATAGTTTGCTACATTTAATCTCATGTCCCTGTCTGTTTGTCCTTTTCATTTTTCTTCTTACACTTCAGCGGTGGAAAGATCAGAGAGTACCAAGGACATTTACTCAGCAATTTTCTGATTAAAATGTTAATTATTGTTCCTGGAGAAAACTTGAAAAACATGAAGTAGCATAACAAGTTACCCCTAATTTCACAATACTGACACAAGCATTACTAATATTTTTTGGCTTATCTCTTTTTCCATGCATAGGTATAGCTTTGCATTTTACTTTTATCATAGTTAATTTTATGATTATTAATGTAGCATGAAGAAATATGGAAAAATTAAAAAACAAATTTGTAACCATTTGAGTATATTAGTTTTTTGTCATCACTTTCTTTTATACTCTTTCTATGTCTCTATAAATGGACACACACACACACACACACATATATATATATATATATAATTTAAAAACTATCTGTATATGCTACAGCCCAATTATCATACCACAACACTCCCTAGTACTTTTTATTGTAAGTATTCTTTGTGTAATCAAAAATAGGAAAAATGTGTTCCTATAATTGAAGGTCATGGCCATTGACTTAGAGATTGAAAATTGGACTTCAAATAGCCATCAGAAAGAAAGTACAACAATCGGATGGGGAGGGATATGACCTCGGATATTTCAAACAAATTATGCTCCATGGAAACTTGCATAAAATATACCTACTAGCCCTAAATTGTTTCATGTCTAACCCATATTCTTAGGTATTGTGGCCTTGATCTTTTGAAGGATTTCATAATCATTTATACTTCAGTTCCTTTACTCTCTCAGTATTTCCATAGGTGATATCTTTTTCACAATTCAGTGTGCTCTCAGTTTCCCTATTGCTTGGTTAAGTTGTGCCTTGCTGAATGAAATGGCTTTAAAAAATCAAGGCCACTGATCTGTAAATGATTGTCAGAATTTTCCCCAAAGTTTAATTGATAGGCTACTACAAAATTTTCTGGAGATGAAGAAAATTATACATGTACATTTTACTGAATTACAACAGACATATTAAAAAGGTTTATGAGTCATGGGTTCATAGTACAGTGGATTTTCACAAAGTGAAAACAAAAACGCCTGTGTAACTAGCACTCAACCCAAGAAGTAGAATATTACCAGACCTGTGTGAAATGATACACTTGTAGCATGTGTTTGTAGCCCAATCAGCCACATAAAATCTCTTTTGCTGCATCAGGCCAGGCTACACTAGAATCCTCAGCTATATACTGTAGGGAATGATTATTGAGTACACAGGGCATGCATATTTTTATTCCAATACTAAGAGAGTTCAGAGTTACCACATTTTGCAAATACAACACCACCTTGTAGCTCTATACAAGAGCTCCTTGTTATTATTCCATTTCCTGCTCTTTTCTTTTTTCAGTTGTTTGTATGTCCTTTTATACAACATGGTACGTAGATACTGCTTGAATTCACCAGTAGGCTTACTATAGCATGTTGAATTCCTACAAAAAGAAAGTTTGGTGATTCATGATGCTGAGCTGATGCAGGTTTTTAAGTTCAGAATCTGTTAATTACTTGGATTTTATACTGTAATTATCAAACTAGGTACCAATCCATGACTTAGAGTTAACCCATTTTTAGTTTGACTTTTTTTTGTAGTACTAGGGTCTGAACTGTGTCTGCGTCTTCTGCTTGCTGGGTGGCACTCTGCTATTTGAGTCACAGCCCCATCCCCAGCTTTTTACTGGTTATTTTGAAAATGGAGAGTCAAGGACTTTCTTCCCTGGGCTGGATTTAACTGTGGTCCACCCTATCTCAGCCACTTGAGTAGCCAAGGTTACAGGTATGAGCCACTGGCACAAGCTTGCTCTGACCTTTCTTCAAGGACAATGATAATAGAACTTCTGTGTTTATAGTTCTCTGTACACATTAGCTTATCATTTCAGACAAAATGGTAGGGCAGCTTAGTTAAATGCTACCTGCAGTTAAATAATTGCTGTTAAAAAGAAAATACCCCATCATACTAACATTGTTAGAGAAAGTCTGGATGATAAATACTCTCTTCATTCTTATGTCTTAATTTTCTGAATTTCCTAGTATGGATATATGCTACTTTTGTACTCAGGAAGTTAAAATCCAAGTAATACAATAGTGTTGATTAATCATAAAGGAAGAGTTGGTAATGTGACTATAGTAACAACAGTGAACAAAGCACATCCTGATCATAGAAACTATTTTCACACTATTCAGAGAACTTAAGAATTGTCTTTTGAATAAATCTAGCTGATATGATTGTTAGTATGAGAACTTTCTTGTTAACACTAATGGTTTAATCAAATGTAAAATGAGAGTTCAAAAACCTGGATACATAAGACCATATAGAATGACACTAAATGAAAGGACCTCCAGGATATAGAAACAAAAGCCACATAATGAGTGATTGTTGTCTTTAATGTACTATGTTATCTCTCATCTCTTTTGCTGTCTCTTGGCTATCTCATGTTGTTACAGCATTTCACCTTGTTATCTGATATATTGTATATATGTGTATTTGGTTATGTGAAATCGGATAGAGAAAGGGGGGAAAACAAGATGAGGGGAGGGGGCGGGGGAAGGGAAATGGCGACTAAAACATGAGAAAGAGTATCAATGTTTGTGAATGATGCACCTTCTATCTGATCTATGTAACTCTTCTAATAATTACAATAAAAATATATGAAAAATGAGCATTCAGCACTAAAGAGCTTTAAAAGACTGAGTCTGTTTTAAAACAGAGTGATTCTCTTTCTTTATCCATTGCATTATTATTCTGTATCTTTTCTTTTTGTGTGCCAGTACCATGGTTTGAACTCAGGGCCTTGTATTTTTGCTTAGTTTACTTTAGCATTCTACCATTTAACTACAAGTTTTTTCTGGTTAATTTGAGATAAAGTCCCTGATTGTTGTGCCTGGCCTGGCTTTAAATCTCAATCTCCCATGTATCTTTTCTTCTTTATCCTACCTTAACAGGATAGATGCATAAGTACCTCACCTTCCTTTTTATTTTTGTATTTTTCCCAGAACAGGATGGTGTAAGCTCACTAGCATTCGATACTTTTAAGACTACTGCTAAATTTAAATTTAATGGTTTAGTATAAAGAATTCAATATATTGACAAATGAGACACTACATTCTCTGATGAGGGATGAGGGTAGCTTTTGCCATTGTAGAAAATGGTAGGAAATTTTGTTAGAATAAGAGCAGAGGGGAATCATGGTGTTACTATTTTATACTTTATTAATGATATTTAGACAATTTAAGCTCATTAAACTTGAATTGCTTATTAATTTCCCTTGAAATTACATTCTGCTATATGAAATTGTACCAGTTGATTGTTCACATATCAAACTATTAAAAACAAAGGTTGCTTTGGCACCACTTCTTTTCTTCCTAAGATGCTTTTTGTGCCCTACTTTTCTACACACTTACTCAACCCTGCATAACCTTGCTAATTCTACCTCAAGTACTCACACCTCTCTTTCTCTCTTTCACACACACACACACACACACACACCACAGACACATACACATACACATTTGTTCTTATTCTCTATTTCTGTCTCTGTCTGTCTGTCTGCTCCCTACTCTATGATTCTGATTCTTTGGAAATGAAATTACCCATTACAGACAAGTGCTCTTAATATCTAATGTCCTTCAGTGTGTCTCTAATTCTCTCTTCAAATCTCCACCCAAACCTCCAATTAACCATGTGATCCTCCTGATTAACTGGGTATTTTCTCATGTTCCGCTATTCAAGACAATTTAAATGCTTATGATTGTTTTGCTCTATTATAGTGATATTATGTTCTAAAAATTTTATTACAAATTTGGATTAAAAAATAACTTCTGTTTGTTTTGCAATTTTCAATCCTCAAAGCGTTTTCACATACAATAATCTGTGGGCAATGCTGGAAATTGAACATCATTTAGCAATATTACTATGGGAAAAAATGTCTCTGGTTCCAAACAATTAACTTACATATAAACTTTGGAAATATAACCCTTTAGATATTTTGATTGTGGTTGTTCTTCATAATGGCTGTTCTGCAATGTTAGCTTATGCTTCCCCACCAGACTGGTTTAAAAAGCTCTCTCTACATACTCAATTTCTTTGTCATATTATCAGTGTTCTACCTCTCTTTTCCATGTTATCTCATCTCAAAGATTTTCCATGTTAATTTCTTTTTATAATATTTGTAGTATTCTAAAAAAACTTTGGGAATACATCTTAATTATGACTTGGTTTAGTTAGCTGTCAATACATTGTTTCTCGATTTAGAGGATTTCAACAACCAATTTCCTGACGAGTAGGAAAATATGATTATTTTGAGTGAGGTTTTCACTCATAGAACCAGCAGCAATCAGTATCTAACATTATACCAAATTACATTTCATGAAGGTGTTTGTATTGAAATCTTGTTTTCTACCTCCATTTCCACAAGAAGGCAAGATATGAAAGAGAGAATGAAAGTAGTCAGTGTAAAGTCATCAGGCACATCCCTTTCCCTAACCACTAAAAGCCACTCCCTTTTTGCCACTCCTGTCTGGCTGATGCCTTTTAGTTGGACTGACTAACAGTATATGGGGATGACTTGCCTTAAGTAATGTAAATAAAGCCAACAGTTTATCCTTTGATGGTAAGGAAAGCTACATGATTGCTTTATTTTCATTTCAATCTGTTATACCAAAGGTGAACATATTCCATTTGAAATTGGAAGCTAGCATACTACAATTCAAGAACAGGTGTCCTTGACTCACATTGCTTGGCTTGAGTTCCAGTTCTATCAATGAATAAACATGTGATAATCTGGCAGGTTACTAACTTGCACCTCATTTATCTTATTCATAAAGAGTATTGGTAATGACTTTGTTCTATAATATCCTAAATAAAGTGCGAGGCATACAGTAAGCAATTAGAGAATATTAATTGTCAAACTCTTGCTAACAACTTTGGTACTAATAAGCATAATACTTCTTTGATTATCACAGGTGTTTACTACCATACATTCAAATATAGTTGTTATATAGGCAGTAGGAACACAGTAGTACTATGGCATCCATATTACAGTGCCTTCTGAAACATTCGTGGAGGAAAAATAATCAAGAAATGGAAACAACTTTCTTGTCTTCCTTCTCTTCCTTATATTTTCATTTTAAGAAACAGAAACACCTTAAAATGAAGATATTACGCTGTAATATGACAGCTATACACAGATTGAGTTTGATAAAAGTCTATTAAATTCATTATGGAAATACTACAATGAAACCCTTTTGTATAATTAATATACACGAATGAAAAAAGAGGAAAAACAGATTGTGCTCCAACAAACTAAAAATGACTATAGTCCTTTTTGCTGGCACAGTGAGGAGATTTAGGTGTCCGGTAGATTTGTATTAATAACTGAACCATGAAGAAACTGTGTGATCTTTGCCAAATTAATCTCCTTAAAACAGTTCCAGCCCTATGGGACTGTGTCCATCTTAAATTATTATGAAGGATAAATTAAATGGTATATGTAAAATTATTAGCACATACTATGCTATGGTTAAAAAAAGACAACTTCCTCCTCCCCCTTATCTATAATCCAGTCTTAGAGACTGGCAATATTTCTCATTGAAGCATTCCTCAGGGCCTCTAAACTGCTGAATAAACTATGCTCAACTTTGTTTAATGCACTTTTCTGAATTTATTTAACTATAGAACCCCTTTTATCTCCAAATAATTAACATCTGAAATATAATCCTTGACAACTGATGTTTCTCCTTTCTATTTTGGAGTGGGGGCTAAGGAGATTGCCTTACCTTTGGTTTTAGGGTGGGTTCACAATGTCACTGAATCAAAGTCTTGTCTGCATCACAGGGTGACTGAACTAATAAGAGTTACTTCACTATAAGAACACAATGTTGGGCCAGGAGTTTGGCCTAATGATGAGAGTGCCTACCTATCATGCACAAAGATCCAGATTCAATTCTTCAGTACCACATACATAGGAAAAACCAGAAGTGGTGCTGTGGCTCAAGTGGTAGATCTCTAGCCTTGAGAAAGCCCAAGGACAGTGTCTAGGCCCTGCATTCAAGTCCCAAGACTGGCAAAAAAATAATAAAACACACACAATGTTTTTTTTAACTGTTACGACAAACATTCACTTATATATTTTTTCAACCTTTTATGTCAGGCTAATTTATATTCAAAGCGATTTATTATGCAAGGATAAAAATGTGTGATATAGGATTGTGAAATTTTTACTATTAATATATGGGCTATAGTGAAGAGGCCAGTTTCTATGATACTTGATACAATGGAAGAAATAAAGTTGGGTGGCAATATATTCTTAATTATGATTTTTGATACCTATATGATACCAGAAAGCCATGGAGAAGCATTCCAGATTATCAGTTTCTCTACTTCTCCTTTGTTCCATTTAACTATAGAGTACAGTACTAATTGGACTTTTGGAACTTCCGTATCTTTGGTTTCTTATGGCCAGATCAAAATGAAGAGTATACCTCACAATGTATTACCCTTCCCAACCTAATGATAAATGCAACTTCCAACCTAATCCCCCATTACAAAGGATTCCCATAAAGAACAGTTTTTGAGAAAAGATTACAGCAGGTGGCTCATGATGGTAATCCTGGCTACCCAGAAGGCTGAGATCTGAGGATTGTGGTTCAAAGCCAGCCCAAGGAGGAAAGTCCATGAGACTCATCTCAAACTAACCACCAGAAACCCAGAAGTTATGTTGGAACTAGAAATGGTAGAGCTATCTTTAGCAAGAAAGCTCAGATAGTGCCCAGACCCTGAGTTAAAGCCCTACAACCGACAAAAAATCTTCCCAAGTTTGAACCCATGTCATGACCAGCACTGTGCTGCATGTTGTAGTAGGAGAAGAGAATTGAGTAGATAATAAATAAATAATGATATAGTCTTTTATTTCAGAGAGCTCACATTATCAAGGACAATTACATTTTTTCATGCTAATAATGTTTTAGTCTGTGTTACAGTTTAGATCTGGGATGTCACCCAAAGATGCATGTGTTAAAAATTTGTTCCCCAACCTGCTATTGGGAAGTGATGGAAACTTCAGGAGACAGGGTGTAGATAAAGGATATGCCCTTGAAGAGGGATATTTAGGCCTTTGTCCTTCCTTCTATCTCTGCTTCCTGGCCACCATGAGGTGAATAGATTGGCTTGACCATGTGCATCTCACTATGGTATTCCCTCCCTCCACAAATCCAAGCATTCAAGCCAAGTGACCATAGACTGAAGCCTCTGAAATTTTAGCCCACATATACTGTTACAGCTTTTAAGTCATTTAACTCAGGTATTTTGTCACATCAATACAAGTCTAACAGTCTAGCTGATAAAGGCTATAGTGCTTTCAGATCTACACACAAAAGTCAATGTTTAGGACTGAGTGTAGCTGCAAAAACCTATAACCTCCAAAAAGAGTTTCAGCCTGTTCCAGATACTTTAAGGGTTTTTTTTAATGCTCTTTGAATTGTCTTTTATGTGCACTAACAACCGGTTTCCAGAAAGGTGAACCAGAATGACAATGTTAGAACTTGATTTTAGGACTATATTTTTCCTAACATTTTCACAATAAATCTGAAACAGATATATAGCCAATTCCCAGGTTGGAAAAGGATTATTGTCATCATTAGAGAAGCTCTGGCAATATACTCATTTCCAAAGTCAGTACTGTGGTGGTAATACATCACACTAAACTCAATGTCTATAGAGGAAGATTATTATTATTATATGTACATATATATATATATGTATAATGTGTCTGTGCTCTAGGCAGACATGTCCTTCCTAAATATGCTATCTTTTTTTTCCTTTTTTTTCTTTCTTTTTTTTTGTTGGTCGTGGGGCTTGAACTCTGGGCCTGGGTACTTGAGTTCCTCAGCTCAAGGCTAGCACGTTACCACTTGAGGCACAGCGCCACTTCCAGTTTTCTGGTGGTTAATTGGAGATAAGAGTCTCAGGGACTTTAGTGCCTGGGCTGGCTTTGAACTGAGATCTTTAGATCGCAGCCTCCTAAGTAACTGGGATTACAGGCATGAGCCACCAGTGCCTCACGTTAGATATGCCATTTTTGAGGGAGTATATCTTGGAATCTTTTTACCGTAATTATCTTTTAAAAATAAATTGAAGCCATGATCTTGTGGTTCATATCTGTAACCCTAGCTACTTGAAGGCTGAGATCTGTGGACTGCAAGTTGAATCCAGCCTGGGCAGAGAAGTCCATAAGACTCCTATGTCCAATTAACTAGAAAAATATGGCCAAAGTGGATTTGTGGTTCAAGTGTAGAATACCACTTTGAGAGAAAAAGCCAAGCAAGATTGTGAGGCCCTGAGTTCAAGCCCCAGTACTGGCACACTGAAAATGATTATTTTATTTTTCATATTGAATCCAGGTTCAAATGATTAGTAATATCAGATATAGCAGACTCCCATACTTAAGGGGAATGTTTCAAGACATTATACTGATATTTGTAACCACAAGTAGTCCTGAACCCTATATGTACTGTTATTTTCCTATACATACATAAGACAAAGTTTAGGTTATAAATTAGGTACAATAAAAGAGAAACTAACAATATATTATAATAAAAACTATTTAAAATTTTATTCTTTAATTCTAGAGTTTTCTGTGTATTTTGGACTACAATTAGTAATGAAAAAAGCAAAATTGTAGATAAGAGGGAATTATTATACTTAAAATTACGTTTGGCAAGGCACGGTGGCTCACACCTATAATCCTAGCTACTCAGGAGGCTGAGATCTGAGGATCAAGCTTCAAAGCCAGACCAGGCACAAAAGAACCCCAGACTCATATCTCCTCTAGAAAATGGGAAGTGGGGCTTGGCTCAAGGGTAGGGTGGTAGCCTTGGGCTGAAGAGCTCAGGGACAGTGCCCAGACCCCATGAGCCACAAAAAAATTACATTCGCCATCAAATAATTACATTCATCAAACATTTATTTTGTTTGCGTTAAGTGCCAGTATGCGATGATGAAAGGCATAGTCCCTAACTTGAAGTTCGTTGTTTAATGAGGAAACAGTAAATCAGATAGCTTTTAGGTGTAAATTGGGACATCTAAGCTAGATGCATCCAGATCTTATATAAAGAGGTTGAGTTTTATTCTGTAGGTAAACTAGAACTAAAAATCTCATCATAATCTCAGTGTTTTGTTTTGTTTTGTTTTTTTTACTACAATTTCTCTGGCAGCAATGAGGAAAATGAACTCTAGCTTGAAGACCCCATAGGAGGTTGTTGTTGGTGATTTAGGTGATTTTGGTGACAATAGAGATGTGTTATAACATGAGAGAGATATGGCTAATTTTCTGACTTCTCTATATGAAGAAACAATTCTATTGACAGAATTTCTCTCAGAAAATTTTGGCATTGTTTTGGATTGAGTAGCTGGACCAGCCACTTTCTCAATACTATTTAACTTTAGAATCAGTAAAGTGACAACTTAGTGCTTCTTAAATAAAACATCACAGTACAACTAATATATGCTAATTAAAAAGAGGAAAAAAGAAGTTATCCAAGTATGGTCCACAGATCACATGCAGGAAAATAACCCACAGAACTTGTTAAACCTGTAGATTTCCACATCCCACCCCAAACACTGAGTCAGGGAATGGAGATCAGGTAGCTCAATGTTTCAGCAAGTCCGCCAGGTAATTCTCATACAAAGTAACAACTGAGGATCATTGATCTAAGCCCCAAGTTGCTGAAATATCATCTGGGGACTGCTGACTTCTGAGATTAACTCAGTGGCCTATGAAGTTCAAAATATTTTCATAATAATACAGACATTAATTTGCCTTGTACAATTATGACCTGAAAGCAATAGTGAATAAAATGCCTGCCATGTTAAAAACAAATTAAGGAGTGTCAAAGTGTATTGATTATGTTCTCACCCCACCCGAGTCATAGGGAAAAAATGCCAGTTTCATGTAAGAATGTCTGGGAGGAATCAATATAAACAATTTATTAAATTTCTATTCTGCACAACTTACATATATGCATGTTTCTGTGTGCTGAAATGGAAAGTAATTACAAGGGGTTTCTGCAGCACACCTAATACAATGATTGAAGGAAAAATATTGTATGACACAGTGGTTACTAACTGGTTCTTCAAACAGCTTTTACCTTGAAGAACTATTGACAAACAACGGTTATCCAAACTAAAACTTTTTTCTCAAAAATGACAAGTGAGCCTGTCATTTCAAAGAAAGAATTTGACCCTGATTGTGGTCAGTGATCCAATTTGTTATCAAGCAAAAAAAAATAGAATTTTGAAAAACTTGTCACCATGTGAGCTTGGCTACTTCCCAGACTGAGACTTCGGGCATTATCAACTGAATTTTATATTGTGTAATCTTGAAATGAGCCATTATTTTAATTCAGTAAGCAAGTATTTTCTAGCGACCAATGGATTTCATTGCAAAACCATGAGTGAATAACAGATCCATTCAGCCAGGTGCTGGTGGCACATACCTATAATCCTAGCTACTCAGGAAGCCGAAATCTGAGGATCATGGTTCAAAACCAGCCCAGGTAGAAAAGTCCATGAAACTCTTAGATTCTGTTAACCAGAAAAAGGCAGAAGCAGAGCTGTGGGTCCAAGTGGTAGAACACTAAGCTTGAGCATATAAGCTCAAGGACAGCTCCCAGACCCTGAGTTCAAACTGCAGGAATGGAAAAAAATCCATTCAATGTACAAGATAAATCCATTTAGCCCAGATACTAAGTTTTATATTTCAATTTGGTTTATTGGGTAAGAAATTACCATCTGTTGAGTTTTGGTGTAGTATCAGAGAAATGTACATACACATATGCAATATTCATATGGAAAAACTATCAAACATTCAATTTTCAGGGGCCGGGAGTATAGGCCTGGAGCTACAGTGCTTGTCTAGCATGTACAATGCCCTGGGTTCCATTTCTCAGTATCACATACACAGAAAAAGCCAGAACTGGTGCTGTGGCTCAAGTGGTAGAGCACTAGCGTTGAGAAAGCTCAAGGACAGACTCTGAGTTCAAACCCCAAGACTGGCAAAAAAAATATTCAAACTTGATTACCCATGTAAATAACCATATACTTTATATGCTCAACTAAAATAATGTATCACTATATTATTAGTGCAGAGGCAAGTTTAACCATCCATATGTCATTAGCAGACTTCTGTTAAGTCTGATGTTAAAGAAGTTTGCCCAAATACTAAACAGTACATACTCTTCCATATTACATTCATGGGAAATCTAGTGATTTTTAATCAAATTGCATAAATTATATTGTTATATGTTTATGACTATTTTAAAGTAATGAGTTAATATTGTCAAATTGCTTCAGTATGAATTCCTAATCTGATAAATATCAAATAGAAATAACCAACCTAAACAAAGTTCTTTAAGTTCTTCAATAACATCAGAGTGTAAGAAGAACTCAGTATCAGAAAATTGGAGAATTGCTGCTCTACTTCCTTTTTGTTTATTAATGAAATGTTAAACATCACCACTAGTGGAAATCAAAATGGTTCAGACAAGACTAAATATTTTTCATAACACTTCTAGGAATTGTTTATCAGTATGTGTGATGTTTCATGCACTATTTATTCATCTTTGACCTTTTCAACAGAGTTGCTTCTATTTTCTTTAATCTGCTGTTTCTTGAGGACTCTGCCTGAGACTTTCATTGCTATACCAAATGTGTGATCCAATCTCTGATATACTGTTGTTTTCAGAATCCAGTAGAAGACGTATTTGGAAATGCAGGGCAGAAAAGGTAACTTGGCTTTACTATAGGATTGTGTGCATCTGTTTCATGGGTTGGCTTTAAAAATGCTGATAAAAATTTTGGTCACTTTCCTGCCACCACTTTTCTCCTCCAAAGATTATTTTTTTAATATAACATTTAAAAATACTTGTTTGAAACAGTTTTAACTAACCTGTACTGTGCCTATTCTGCAATAGACAAGTTTTTAACTAAAGGCTACTTAGGAGCATGGTGACATCTTTGTAGTAATGGGAATTTAACTCGGGTCCTTGTACTTGCCAGCGAAGTACTGTGCCACATAAACCATGTTTTGAATCTTCTTGCTTTTTTGTTTTTCAGATAGGGTCTCATACTAACTTTGCCTGGGACCACAATTATATCTTCCAATCAGCTGGGAACACATTCATATACTACCACACCCAGCTTACCTTTGAGATAGAGTGTCCCTAACTTTATCCAGGGTCGCTTCAAAGCATGATCCTCTTAATTCTACATGAGTAACTGGAATTATAAGCATGCACCACTGTGTCATGCTTTATGATGACATCCTAAAGGGATGTAAAAATCACTTTCCATATATTTTGAAGAAATTATTTGTATATACCTTTCATAAAGTACAATGATAGAACTATTTTTTTGATCAAGAGATGTTCTATGAAGAAGTCTACTTAAATCTTAAATTTAACCAGGCACCAGTGTCTCATTACTATATCTAGCTACTTGGTAGACTGAGGTCTAAGGGTCATGGTTCAGAGTGAGCCCAGAAAGGAAAGTCCATGAGACTCTCATCTCCTTGTAATCACTAAAACGCTGGAACTGGAGCTATGGCTCAAGTAGTAGAGTAATAGCCTTTAGTGAAAAAGCTCAGGGACAGCATCCAGGTCCTGAATTCAAGCCCCAGCATAGTACAAAAACAGTCTTAAATTTGGTTCATCTAGGACCAAGAATAATTAAAAGGGAGTAATCAAAATTATCTCAAAATAGGACTTGGATGTAAGAGAGATAAACTTACCTTAAATTCTACATATTAATTTTGCTTTGTGAAAACATCTCAAGTTGTTGGTCTTATGAGTTTTAATATCTTTCTTTGAAATAACTGACTTTCCCTAACAGCCCCAAAATTTTTGGCAATAAAGAGAAAATTTATCTTGTTCTTTCTAGATATCAGTGCATCCTCAAATTCTAAATCCATTTGACTAACAGGACATCTAAGCAGTACTAAACAAGATCTTGGTTTAAGAATACCTACCTTGACCTTTAGTTTCCCTTAATGCTTACAAGTCTCTCTTTGTACAACTACTTAAAAGTAGTAAGAATTAAAAAATGTCATTCATTGTAAATACTTCATCATTTCTAATATGAAAATTAGAACACTGGTTGAAAGAGATACTATTCTCATTTCCTTGTGTTTATTTGAATGTTATGGTTCTCAATGTATGCTATCATTCTGTTTAGAACACTCCTTATGTTGTAAAATGTTTTAGAATTTATTTTACATTTCTTTTGCCAGTCCTGGGGCTTAAAATTAGTGCCCGGTGCTGACCCTGAGCATCTTAATGTTCAAGGACACTGATCTACCACTGCAATACCACTTCCAGATTTTTCTGAGTAGTTTATTGGTAATAAGAATCTCATGGATTTACCTGCCCAGGCTGTCTTTGAACCACAATCCTCATATCTCAGCTTCCTGCATAGTTAGGATTACAGTCTGGAGCCACCAGTGCTTGGCTTTACTTTACAATTTTATATTTGGGTCTAGAAGCACAGAATTTACTACATTGTAGGTACTCAGTAAATATTTCTTCAATGAATCCATATCCCAAATAATAGCATATGATAATATATTACTCTAATGTCATTAGCTCTTTGAAAAAAATGTGAGGAGTTTGCTACCAGCATGAGCTTAGAACCAATTTCAATATAGTGTGAATGAATATTAACTATAAAATGTCTTACATAGCACAGATTATTTCTTAACTGGATTTGTCTTCTTGAGGCTCTGATATCCCCTCATTAAAGAAAGTCAACTTACATGAGCACTAAAGATGTTCTCTGACTTTCTCTAGGAAGAAAGTAGCATTACCTTAGTCTTTCACAGAGACCAAAGAGTTTATATTTAACTTGTCTCTTTGAGGGAAAATACCATTCTTTTCAAACCTTGTTAAAAATGTAAACAGCTACTTGCTTTTGTGTATGTTTTAAACATTTCCTTCACTTTCTCTTCCCCAATACACTGGCAATCAGGATGATTAAATGTTCAGTATCAATTTGAAATATGACCATATATAGATATAGTTACAGATATAAATATCTATCCTATGAAATCCTGGCCACTCAGGAGGCTGAGATCATAGTATAAAGCCAGCCCAGTAAACTCAGTCTCCACATTTTGACTCCAAAAACCAGTTCTAGCTCTCACAATCTTGAATGATTCTTGGCAGGTTAGTCAGTTTTGTCTTATGTTAGGAATTTAATTGTATCTCTAATGAGGAAAATATCAATGCATATCTTATAGTTTCGGCATGAGGATTAAATATGTTAGGGGCCTCCTTTGTAGATAAATATTATTTGGGAGCCTCAATTTTACAGAGCAAAGTCACAATTCAAGATGCAAACAACAATGTCACTAAGAAACCAATATAAACTATTTAAGAGTACTTGCAGTGAAGCCCTCAAGCTTTCTGTCTCTGGAAGCCTGCTTTAGCCTTTCTGTAGACCCAGGCTTGACTGTCTTTTCTGAGCCAACAGCAGATTAAAAAGATAAAATTAGAGATGAGCATTGCTGTTAGAAGCAACAAATTAAGAAACAACCTTAATCCCTCAAACAATATTGTCCAACATGACATTCAAAAGTGAGTCAGAGCTGGGTGAAAGTGGCTCTTGCCCTGTTATCCTAGCTGCTTAGGAGGCTGAGATCAGAGGATCATGGTTCAAATCCAATGTAGGCAGGAAGGTCTGTGAAAGACTCTGATCTGCACTTAACTACCAGAAAACTGAAAGTGGTACTGTAGCTCAATGTGATAGACTGCTAGTCTTCAGCAAAAAAGCTCAGGGACAGTACCCAGGCCCTGAGTTCAAGCCCCATAACCAACAAAAATGTGGGTTCGGGCCAGGACTTTGGCCTAGTGGTAAGAGTGCTTGCCTAGCAGCATGAAGATGGGGGTTCGATTCCTTAGTACCACATACATAGAAGAAATCTGGAAGTGGTGCTGAGGCTCAAGTGGTAGAGCTCTAGCCATGAGAAAACCCAAGGACAGTGCCTATGCCCTGAGCCCAAGCCCAGGACTGGGGGAAAAAAAAGTGCGTTCGGCTGGATGTTCTTTAAGATCCATTTGGACTCCAAAGACATATGATATTGGTAAAAAATAAAAACAGTTTGGGGACTAATAATATTAATTTTGTGTTTAATAATGGATCACAAAGTTGATCCAGTGACAATAGTAAATTGTAATCAATGTATCCCAGTTTAAAAATAAGGAAGTCTTCAATTACTGTTTGTACTTGTACTGGAGCTTGAACTTAGGGCCCGGATGCTGTCTTTTAACTTTTTCACTCAAGGCTGGTGCTCTAGCACTGTCACATCGTTTCTTTTGGCTTTTTGGTGGTTAATTGGGGAAAAGACTATCATAGAGTTTCCATTCTATGCTGTTTTCAAACTGTGTTCCTCAGACCTCAGCCTTCTGAAAAGCTAGAATTAAAGATGTGAGTGACCATGCCTGGATAGTCTTTGATTATTTTAAAATGACAATTCAAAATTATTATTATAGTACTTCCTAGAATAAGAACCTAAGCTAATACAAATGAAGATAAAATGTTTTAACCTTTTAAATATTATCTTAAAATATGTGTACAAGGAGATTTCAATTTAACATGTTCATTTTATATGTATGACATCTTAATCAGTCTTGTTACTTACATCATTCTACCGGCCCCATCTATCTGATATCTACTCATTTCCTCAAGTTTCCTAGTTCCATATTCACTCAAGTACGTTGAGTATTATGACCGTATTTGTTATCACTCACTATTTCAGATGTAATATTTGGGGAACTATAGGAATATTAACTGATGAATTTACTTTATCCATAATGGTCCACTGAAGGGAAGATTTCTACACTTTAATGTGTAAGGGGGCTCTGTACAACTCCTTTATAATAACAATATTATTTCTTGAGAGGCTGAAGCAGAATGTGAGTTTGAAACACATTGTCCTTAAACCCCAAAGAGCTTGTAACAGTGTTGCATTTAGGCAATATAATAAGCAATCATCAATTTTCATAAAGTACCACAAGCCATCACAGAATATGTGATAGAATTGTGTTGCTAATTTTTGTTTGAAATGCAGTTTAACCATTTTTTCAAAAGTGTCAACATCTAAGAGTTAGCTTATGAATCATTCAAGGAAAAGGGAAAGAATTGTCAAGTCGTTAATGATTCATTCTGCTAGAAATATGTGCTTTTGTAAAGGAAAAAACACTTATGGTTATTTAATCAATGTAAGATATGTACATCTGTAATGCAGCAAAAATGCTGCTTAGATATCCTGTTATAATTCTATACTTTGGGCACCAGTGGCTCATACCTATAATCCTAGCTACTCAGGACACTGAGGTCTAAGGGTCACAGTTTGAAGCCTGCTCAGGCAGGAAAGTCTCTGAGACTCTTATCTGCAATTAACCACAAAGAATCTGAAGTTGAGCTGTGCTTCCATTGATAGAGTACTAACCTTGAGTTCAATCCCAAGGACCGTGTGTGTGTGTGTGTATACATATACATATACATATATATAAAACTATTGTGCTTAGTATATTTTTGTTCATCTATAAACTAGCCTATACAGGGTTGATTGCACATGCTTTTTAAAAGATACAGTCTTAGCCAAGTGTATTTAGCCATGTTAAACTTATATCTTTGTTCTTAATAATTTTCTTGCATAAAAGTTGTTAAAATTAAGCAATTTCTGGGCTTATAACATGACTCAAATGGTAGAACACCTGCCTAGCAAGCATGAGGTTCTGAGTTCAAGCGTCAGTACCACCAAAAAAAGAAAATTATTTGTGTAAATTAAGTATTTTTTACCTATAAATTTTACCTATGTGAATCATCTAATTTTCTGATAGCACCACATAAGGAAGGAATTACTGTAGTTAGTTATGGAATTCTCTGGTCTAAAAAGGGTTATTTTTAAAGGTTGTTTTCTTAGATAGGGTCTTGCTTTTATCCCACTGCCAAACCCAGACCGAAATCCTCCTAGTTATGGCTCCTATGTAGCTAGGATGTCAACTGTGTGCCACCATACCCAGCTTGTTCTTTTAAGATGAGGGTCTCACTACCTTTTTAGGTGGTCTGGCCTTAAACTGTCATCTTTGTAACTCTGCAGCCTGTATAACTGTGATTGCAGTCATGAGAAACCATGCCTGAGTTATTTGATAGGATCTTGATACCCTTTTACTCAAACTAGTTTCAAACTCCATTCTCTCTTGTTTATGTTCCTAAGTAGCTGGGGTTACAAGTGTGCATCACCCCACTTGGCCTGAAAAAAAGTTCTTAACTTACCAAGGAAGTAATATATGCCAACTCAGATGCAAAGCAAAATGGAATTATAAATAGTGACAGAGCCAGGACCTGGTAGCTCACATATGTAATCCTAGCTATTCAAGAGGCTATCTGAGGGCCACTGTTAAAAGCCATCTTGGGGAGAAAAGTGTTTGAGACTCTTATCTCATTTAGCCACAAAAAGGATGAAAATAGAGCTGTTGCTCAAGTGGTAGAATGCCATCTTGAGTGAAAAAAGCTAAGTGACAGTACCCAGGCCCTGAGGTGAAGTCCTAGGAACAAGAGAAGGGAGGTCTTTGAAAAATAAGTAACAAGTAACAATGAGCAAGCATTTACTTTCTCAGTTAAAAGCTAAGAATTCTACATCACTGGACGTTCCTGGTTTTATTTTTGTTTTGTTTTGTTTTTGCCAGTCCTGGGCTTGAGCCCTGAGCACTGTACTTGGGTTTTTTCAAGGCTAGAGCCCTACCATTTGAATCACAACACCACTTCTGGCTTTCTGTGTGTATGTGGTACCCAGGAATTGAACCCTGGTCTTCATGCATGTTAGGCAAGCACTCTACCACTAGGCCAAACTCCCAGTCCCCCTTTCCTGGTTTGGTAACCTCCATCTAACTACAATGGTCAGTAGGTTTTTGAGTATCTATCCCTGCCATCTACATCATATAATCATTTTTAAATCTTTTTTCTATTAGTCCAAAACTTTTAGGAGCAACATCTGAGGCAGTTCTCCAGTAAAACATAGTTAACAAAAGAAGGGAGCATTGTCAAGCAGACACAAGACATTTTAAGCTAAGGGAGGAGAAGGAACAGAATGTAAATGAGTAGTAAATTATAATAGATAGTCCCATGTAAGGTGGATCAGACTGTTCATGAAGCAGGATATAGGAAGATATATGAAGCTGCAAAAAATCAGTCAATAATCATATAGTGCTTGAAACTCTAGACTAAGAAGTCAGAGCTTATTTCAGAACAAGGTTGATGCATGATCCCAGCAAGTGATAGCAATAGGCAAATAGTAAGACAAACTTCACTGATACTTTAAGAGGACATGTTTAAGGATAGTGGACTTAAAGGTATTGGATAGACTAAACTTCAAGGATAGTGGAGATATGTGACCAAGATGTTACTTGAGATTACTGAAATAGTTTATGCAAAGGAATTTTAAACACTGATCCTGATTCCGCAGGAACAGGAAGAAGGCTCTGGTAATGGGAGACAGAAAGAAAATAAATAGCATCTCTATTGTCTTTAAGTCCCTCTGAGCCTAGAGAATAATTAAACACCTAGATATACAGTATTGCTCAACTGCCATCAAGTGTAGATCCATGCAGTATAAGGGTTGAAAGACGAACAGAGGTCCAGAGATAGAAAAATAGAATGAGAGAGGTCAGGGGAGGTACAAGAGGATTAACGTAGGAGTGTAAGAATATTGTAGTAATGAAGAATAGGTATAGCGTAAGGATAACTGACCTAAGTTGGTAAGTAGGTAGCGTATTTGACTACAAAGTTTGGAAAGTATTAGAATAAAACTTATGTGTTGCTGCACGACTAGCTCTTAGCCCAACCAGTGGCCTCACAGTGGACCATGGGATGGATCTGCAAGCTTCCTTCTGAGCGCAGTTGGCAGACGTTTTCCTGTGCTGCTTCCAGGGGCGGCCCCAAGCCAAGGGTCTGGGGATTGAGAGTTTCAGGGGCTCTCAGCAGGACCAGCAGGAGACCCCTCTATTCCCAGGGGCGGTGCCCAGCTGGGGACGTGGGCTCCAAGGGCGGAGCCGTGCCTTTTTGATTCTCAGAAGGGGAGCTTGGCTGCTGGTCGGTCCTTCTCCTTTGCTGTCCCTTGGTTATCTCATATTGTTATAGTATCTCACTTTGTTATCTGATATATAGAATTTATTTGTATTTGGTTATTTGAAATTTGATAGGGAAGGGGGGAAAACCAAGACGGGTAGGGGGTGTGGGGGGGAGGGTAATGGGTACCAAGACATGTGAAAGGGTATCAATGTACGTGAATTAATGCACCTTCTATCTGGCAAATATCATGTAACCCTTTTACTAATTACAATAAAAAAATTTAAAAAAATTTAAAAAAGAAAATAAATAGCATCACTATGAGTGGCTAGATGAGCAATGAAAAATCAAACATGATTCTGAGCCCAGCACCAGTGGCTTACAACTATAATCCTAACTACTCAAGAAGATCAGAGGATCATAGTTTTAGAGCTAGCTCAAGCAGGAATTTCCAAGAGATTTTTATCTCCAATTAATCATCTAAAAAAGCTGGAACTGGAGGCGTGGTAGAGACTCCAAGTCATTTCCTTGAGTCAAAAAAGTCAAACAAGAATATAAGGCTCTGAGGTCAAGTCCTAGTGTAAGCACAAAAAAAATACAAACAAAAGAAAATTCATGGTTCTGTGCTTACTAAAGCAAGTGTTCAAAAGGCTTTGATCACTTTGATCGCTGATGGGGAACACTGGAAGTGGAGCAGTTCTTAGACAGCTGCAAGCTTTTGGGGAGGGGAGGAGCTAGGTTCTATACTTGGAAATACTTCTTTTAGATGATCCGAAAGCTGATTCAATGTATTTATTGTTAGACTACATACAGTATATATGAATATGGATCATGGAGACAGAAACACCCCATTGCTCCTGATATGTAAACAGTGTGCATTTCTTGACTTGCTGTGTTTTATAATCTCTGACCACAATGGCCAGAATGTTCCCCTACCACCACCTCATATCTTATAAAAGAAGCAAAAATGTGTGTGAAGGCCATATCTGTGAATTTAAAAATATTTTAAATTTTTGTATATTCTAAAGTCCCAATTTTAGAATTATCTATGTGTTCAAGTATTACACCTCTTATAGTATCAAAAATAAAAGCTTGATTAAACAAATTAGGTGTACTTTTTCCCTTATTTGTGACAGCAAATAAAGCTGAACTCAGAGGGCTTGAACTCAGGGGCTTTTTTTTTTTTACTCATAGTTGGTACTCTACCACTTGAGCCAGGCTTCCAGTTCCAGAAAATTTGCTCGTTAATTAGAGATGGAGTCTTTTGGATTTGTCTGCCTGGGCTAGCCTCAAACCACAATCCTCAGATCTCATCCTCTCATCCGTCTGCAAGTGTGTGTGTATGTGTGTGTGCACATGCACGCACGCACTGAGGTTTGAACTCAGATGCATCATACAATTGCTCTATCACTGGAGTCACTCCCCAAACCCTAATTACAACTGAATAACCACACATTTTCTTAAGACATGGCATATGATAAAAAGACAAGTAATATCTCTAGTAATAAAGATAAGTAATGTCTGTGGTTATAGAGTCATAGCTAGAAATGTAAAGCCCATAAGCAGAAAAAATTCTCTTGCTTGCAAAATGACCAGTTTCCAGACCCATAAAGACATTTGGGTCATATATTCATATTGAGAAGATGAACTGAATTAGGAGATACCTATATTTCAGGTTCTTCACTTCTCATCTATTTTGAAATTTTTCCCTGTGTAAATGAAAATAGAGCATCACTCTGAATTATCACGAATAGTAGAGTTCTAAGAGAGTTTAAATGGTTCCATACATAAAAATTATCTTTAAATATATATGAAAAATAATTATATGAAAAATAACTCAAAATAGATTACAATGTACACTAAGAGATATTTCTTTGTGGCCTGTCTTCTGAAAAATTTGACTATTGGGAGCTATAAATTTCAGTAATTACTTATATAGAAATTCTACAATTATCTCTTAATTTGACCTTTGGAAGTATGAATACTACTTTAGACTTGTACTTTTCAGTTTAAATTCTAGTCTAAAGTTCTTTTTAGATTCTTGTGTATGTGTGTGTAGCTGTTTATTCCAGATCAGAGTTTGATCATTAACCCAGATTAATGCCTTAACCTAATATCAATGAGAGTTTCTCTGGCTGGCAATACCTTAGTATTCAAAGAGCTCTTTTCTTTTGCCTAAATGTTTCAATCTTGGCTCATATAAAGTAGGAGGAATACAAATCTTGATAAGCATTGGAATGGCATGAACAATATTATATTATCAGAGCATTAGAAATAATTGCATTTTTCTAAGAAAAGCATATCTTTGGGAATATAAAGATGTTATTATAGACACTGGGGCTGTAGTAATAAAGTCTGCTTTCATGCTTATCCTTAATTGATGCTGAATAATATACATTTCTGGGCGATTTTATTCTTTGCAGTGCTGGGAATCAAACCTACGGCCCTGAGAATGCTCGACAAGTGCTTTACCACTGAGCTATGTCCCCTAGGCAGAAAAATACATGTTTATCCATAGATAACCAGATCAGATCCATGTAAAATCTAGAGCACCTTGAACAAATTTTACTTAATTTTTATCAGCATATATTAATTGCGCAAAATAATATTACCCACTATATTTTCACATGTGTTACAATGTACATTAATCATATTCTTCCCCCATTTCACTCCCTTCTCCCTCCCCACCACCACTTCTTTGATCTCCTTCCTTTGCCAAATAGCTTGAACAACTTCTGCATTGCCTTTGAACATACAGAAAAATGGGACATCGTGAATATATGTATATCTTATCCATTTGCCTTGTCTCAAATTACTATCGTGATGCATAAATACTTGTACATGTTTAGTGAGTGCATATGACAATCTATAACCTTATAAATTGGAGAACATATAGATACATGCTTTTCTGTTTCCCAGGTCTCAGCTTCCCTAGGACTGAAGTTCTATTTTCTATCATCCAAGATACTAATTGTCAATAAGTACGCATCCATTGTATTGCCCAAAGGCAATACTGTTGTCACCCTTAATTAATCTGAATAGGAGGTATCTATAAGAGGGGAAGTATCTATTTTACATAATAGATTTCTTACTCAACTATGAGCTACTAAGGATCAGAAACCTAGTCTCATGCATATTTATATCTCCTATAGTAGGTATTCAATAAATGCTCCTTTTGTCTCATTTTAAATTGGTTTAACAATTTAAATTAAGGATATTTAAGTAAAATGGGCTTCATTTTCTTTTACAGGTGCAGGTGACATTGTTGCAATTATGATTGGCAATCTGAAAGGAACAAAAATTCTACATTCTATTCAAAGAGGCATCCAAGTAACAATGGTCATTGAAGTAGGGAAAAAACACGGTCCTTGGGTGAATCACTATTCAATTTTCTTCGTTTCCGTGTCCTTTTTCATTATTACTGCAGCAACTGTGGGCTATTTTATCTTTTATTCTGCTCGAAGACTACGGAATGCAAGAGCTCAAAGCAGGAAGCAGGTTTGTCAATATTCCTTTTTTCCAAAGTTAAAATATGTTTAATATTTTAATGTTAATTTCATTGTGATGCATTTTGATATACTTTAGTTGCTAGACCAAAGTCTATATCTATGTTCTATGAAATCTGGTCAGGTCATTTTTAAAAGTATATGAGCTTCCATCGTCTCAAATCTTTTCTTTGCTGTCACTTGTCAAGGAACTTAATTCTACTTGATTAAGTCTTTCACATCTCAACCAGGAACACAGCTAGTATTTAATTCCATATGTTCTTTCAAATAAACATTTTTCTAAATTAAAAAGCATTTCATACTCAATTAGGGAAATTGAGAAATTATAAATTACAGAGTGGGGCCAGGAGTTTGGCCTGGTGGTAGAGTGCCTAGCATGCATGAAGATCCAGGTTTGATTCCTCAGTATCACATACATAGAAAAAGCTGGAAGTGATGCTGTGGTTCAAGTGGTAGATCACTAGTCTTTAGAAAGCCCAAGGACAGTGCTTAGACCCTGAGTTCAAGCCCAGGACTGGAAAAAAAGTACAGAGAAAAAAAAACTTTATAAAAATCCAATATAGCCATGCACCAATGGCTCGCACCTCTAATCCTAGCTACTCAGGAAGCTGATCTAAACAATGTGGTTTGAATCCAGCAGGTCAGGAAAGTCTAGGAGACAATGATCTCCAATGAACAGCCCCAAAAAGATGGAAGTAGAGCTGTAGCTAATGCAGATAGCATCCAGGCCCTGAATTCAAGCCCTTGGACTGGCATATACATGCATACACACACATACACACATGCATACATGCATGCACGCACACACACACGCACGCCCAACCAATATAAAAAGGATGTGTGTTACATTTATGTTCATATTTGTTTGTTGAGTTGAACAAAGAGTCAGCTGAATTTCATGACAAGATATGTTTAAAGATCTAATCATGCATTTGCTAGCCTTCATGCTAAGTCACATGTTCCTATTTCCTATCAAATTCTAACACTGATCGATAAAGGGTACAAAATATAGAAATAGCAGAGCAAAACATCAAAATGTTATTGAACAGGGAACTACATAAACAGTTCTTTACTGCTCCTGTCCCCACCCTCTCTTTTCTCCTTACTAATTCTATGGTCAGTCCCATGTATACAACTTAAATTCTTTGACTGTTCAATCTCTTTGTTAACAGAGTCATTCCTGCGGTAATCATGGGGAAATGATTCTAGGATCTCCCAACAAATACCAAAATGTACATATCCAACTCAGGTTAAATCCTACTTCCCAATAGATTATGTCTGTACCTAAAGTAGCTGAAGTCACAGAAAAACACTTATGATATACTAACTGATCTCACTTTAAATAACCATAATCCCGAGAGAAATCTTATTGCTACTCTTTAATCCATATATTTTTAGCTATTTATTGTACTACTGGAATACTATTATATAGTACTGTCGACCTCCAATCCCTCCTAAAACTTAACTATCAACTTGTATCTGATTCCACTAAAAACTTGAAGCAATGAAAAGAGTACTTCCCAATCTACTGTCCTATCTATACCTGAGTCTCTATCCTACTCTTCTTATCTTCTGTTATTTTGTATGAACTGTTCCTTGTAAAAGTCAACTGTTCACAGGATCCTATTTTGTCTTTTTCTTTTCTTTTCTTTTTCTTTTTTTTTTAAATGCTGGTTTGGGGCTTGAATTCCTATCCCTGAGCCTCTCTGTTTTCAAAGCTGGCATACTACCACATGAGCCAAGGTGCCACTTCCAGCTTTTCCTGAGTAGTTCATTTAAGATAAAAGTCTCAAGGATTTTCCAACCCAGGCTGGCTTTGAACCATGAGCCTCAGATTCCACCTCCAATATAGCTAGGATTACAGGTGTGAGCTACCAGCCCCCAACTCCTTTTTGTCTTTTGTATGTATCATCCCAGCAATTGTATTGACTCAGACTTCTACTTTTGTTAACTAATACGTTTATTTCCTCTGTATCTTCCACACCAGCACAAAAGCATATTATCATTATACCCATTTTATAAAGGATTTCTTTGGAAATTATTTTGGAAGTTATTCTTTATTCTTCCTTTTTCTCTCACTTCCCATGTAACTGCCATCAGCAAATCTTGTTGGTTTGACTCTCATTATATATACAGAATCTGAGTATTGCATCCCAAAGCCATTGCATCTGCTCCCATCCATGTCACCATCAGAATTATTCCTTGTGCCTTCAAGTATTCTCAACCCAATACCAGAGTAGTTCACTTCTCCAGAGTGCTCAGGATGGCTTCAGTGCCCTCAGATGACTTTGTAGTAGAGGTAACAGACTATATTTTCACATATCCTCAGTCATTCCTCCAGAGACATGCATATCTTGCCACCTCATGTACTTTCTTCAGAAGAAGTAAACCCAGTTTATTTCAGAGTGGGAGGAGCACTATAAGAAAGTTCACTGAATTTAAGAGTAGATTAAAATTCAAATGTTAATATAAAATATCAATAAAAGATTAGATACCAGAAAGTGTTAATAAAAGATTTTATCTCAGTGTTTAAAGTTAACTAAGTTCTGTCTTTTTCTCAGATAAGCAGCTTATCACCTTGGTGGTAGATT
The DNA here is from genome assembly GCF_031878675.1 of Megascapheus bottae. NCBI lineage: Eukaryota > Metazoa > Chordata > Mammalia > Rodentia > Geomyidae > Megascapheus > Megascapheus bottae. Next base: position 70,700,265 of record NC_143547.1, read on the forward strand.
CATCCTGTCACTCGGGGTGCTCAAAAGATGTTTAGAATTCATGTGCCAGGCTACTCCACAGTTTTACACCATGTTAATATTTTACATTTGTGAATATCATGCTATCTTTATCACTGAGGTGGAATGAAATTGCTATCCAGTATAAATAACTATTCAGAGAATATGGTTTCAGTAACAACAGTTTGGGTTCATGTATATTAACAGTATGGCATGTTTTTATATTCTAAGTGCTCCAATTTACAAACTGTCAGAAAGTATAAGGTTTGTAAAGAACTTTGACTTCAGTAGACATAATCTCATCAGTCAAGAACATTTCAGATTGTAATTTATTTTATAGAAATTATCATCCAATGCTGGGAGTGGTTGCTCTCGCTTGTAAGCCTAGCTTTTCAGGAGGCTGAGATCTGAGGATCGAAGTTCAACGACAGTCCTGGTACTAAAGTTTGTGAGACTCTTATCTCCAATTAATCACCAGAAAATCAGGAGTGGTGCTGTGGCTCAAGGGGTAGAGTGGTAGCTTTGAGCTAAAGAGCTCAGGTATAACACCCAGGCCCAGGAGTAGGGAAGTAGCCTTGAGCTGAAGAGCTCTGGAACAGCATCCAGGCCCAGAGTTCAAGCGCAACAACTGGGGGAAAAAAAGAAATAAGCATCCGAGCCACATTCCAGTGTCCCAACATCTGTAATTCTAGCTACTCAAGAAGCTGAGAACTGTGGATCACAACGTTGCTGCCAAACCAGTCAGGAAAGTACATGACACTCTGATCTCCAATTAACTACCAAAAAAGCTGGAACTGGAGCTGTGGTTCAAGTGGTAGAGTGAGGAATAGTGCCCAGGACCTTAGTTCCAGTCCTGGTACTTACTAGGACACACACAAAAATTAACCTCTGTAGCATTGTTCAAAAATGGCTGTGCATTGCAGCACTATTTACAATAGCAAAGATATGGAAACAACCCAGATGCCCCTCAGTTCACAATAGAATTCTATGCTACCATCAGAAAGAACGACATCACCCCATTTGTAAAGAAATGGAAATACTTGGAAAAAAATCATATTAAGTGAAGTAAGCCAGACTCAAAGGAACATAGGCTCAATGGTTTGCCTCATTTGTCATAATTAATATAAACCTTGGACTCTCCTAGCAGAGGTTTACAATAGGGCAAAACCTAGATACATAAAGCCATATAGTATGATGCTAAATGAAAGGACCTCCAGGATATAGAAACAAGAGCCATATAATATGATTGTTGATCTTAATGTACTATGTTATTTCTCATCTGTTTTGCTGTCCCTTGGTTATCTCATATTATTTACAGTATCGTACCTTGTCATCTGATGTATTTTATATATGTTTATTTGGTTATTTGAAATAGGATAGGGAAGAGGGAAAACATGATGAGGGGAGGGGTTGCGGGGAAGGAAATGGAGACAAAAACATGAGAAAGGGTATCAGTGTTTGTGCAATAATGTACCTTTTATCTGGTGAATATAATGTAACCCTTCTATTAATTACAATAAAAATATATTTTAAAAAAAGAAAAAAATGGCTGTGCATATGGGAGGCTAACATCTAGAAGATCATAGTTAGAAGCCAGCCTGGGCCTATAAATTTTCAAAGTTCCATTTCCAGTTAACCAAAAAGCTAGATTGGAAGCACAATTCAAATAGGGAAGCACCAGCTATTCAACTAAGTCTAGAAATTAGAGGCCCTAAATTCAAGTCAAAGTACTGCCAAAAATTATTTTATTTTTAAAACTTTATTGTGAAGGTGATGTACAGAGGGGCCCAGTTATATAAGTCAGATAATATGTACATTTCCTTTTGAGTAATGTCGCCACCTCCCTCATTTGCTCCCAGTCCTCCCCCCCCACCCGATTTCCCTAACCCGAAGGTATAGAGCTCATTTCCAACATAGGGTCTTAGTGGGTTGTACTTCAGCCTTTGTCCCACCATTTCTGTTTTCCCTTCCCTCCCCAAGTCAGATAAACTTACATACAAAAGAAAGGGTACAGAAATCAAAAACAGTAACAGAAGGGAAAACCCAAGGAAGAAAAGAGAAACAAACAGTACAGTTTATAAAAAGCCTCACTCTTTATTTCATTTCTTGGAGTTCATTTTAATAAGCATCATTTGTTTATGATGATATGAACATAGTTATTGAGCCTTTGTGATTTTCTCCTAAGAATATTCTCCTTTGTTCTCACTGTGTAAATGTTTAGACTGCTGTTTAATTAATTATGTCCTAGTATAATTGTCTTTGACTATCCATTGGGTTTACTTGTAGATTTATAGGCATATTTGGGGGGGGGGTTATCAGGCTTGAACTTGGCCTGGGCACTGTCCTTGAGCTCTTTAGCTCAAGGGTGCCACCCTACCCTTGAGCCAAGCCCCACTTCCCATTTTCTAGAGGTTAATTGGAGATAAGAGTCTCAGGTCCTTTTGTGCCTGGACTGGCTTGGAACTTTGATCCTCAGATCTCAGCCTCCTGAGTAGCTAGGATTACAGCTTATAGGCACATTTTAATTACTTTATGTGAGGGAAACCAGGCAGACTATGTTTTGGAGGGGTTCTGCCTTACTTAGTATATTTTTTCCAAGTCTTTCTATTTCCTTACAAATGGGGCAATGCCATTCTTTCTGATGGAAGCATAGACTTCAATTGTGTGTATATACCACATTTCCTTGATCCATTTATCTACTGAAGAGCATCTGGGTTGATTCCATATTTTGGCTATGGTAAACACTGCTGCAATGAGCATGATTGTGTTGGTGGCTTTAGTTTAGCCTGATTTGTGATCAGTTCAATATAGGCCATAAATGGGATTTCTGAGTATCTTTTAGATAGGAGGCTCTTGTCTGATGCATAGCTAGTAATGATCGGCTTCCATTCTGTGGGCTTTTTATCTTGCTAGCTATATACTTTGCCATGCAGAATCTCTTGAATTTGATGCAGTCCCATTTATGTAGTCTTCCTTTTGTTTGTTGTGATTCTGGATCTCTCGACTACTACTTAGGAAATTTCGACCTGTGCAAAGGAACCTTGGTGTTTCCCCTATCCCTTCCTGTAATATTTTCAGGGTATCTGGTCTAACATTGAGGTCTTTGATCCATTTGGAACTGATTCTGATGCAAGTGATATATAGGGATCTATCTTTAGTTTTCTACTCATGAACAGCCAATTCTGTCAGCACCATTTGTTGAAGAGACTGTGTTTCTTCAGCTTGTGGTGTTGGCTTCCTTATCAAATATTAGGTGGCTCAAAAATTATTTTAAAAATGAAAAGAAGGGTCCAGGAGTTTGGCCTAGTGGTAGAGTGCTTGGCTAGCATGCACGAATACCTGGGCTCGATTCCTCAATAAAGAAAGAAAGAAAAAAAGAAAGAAAGAAAGAAAGAAAGAAAGAAAGAAAGAAAGAAAGAAAGAAAGAAAAGAAAAGAAAAATAAAAAGAATGGGGGCCTGGAGTTTGGCCTAGTTCTAGAGTGCTCACCTAGTTTTCACAAATGCCAAGGTTTGATTCTTTGGTACCACATACATAGAAAAAAACAGAAGTGATGCTTTGGCTCAAGTGGTAGAGCTCTAGCCTTGAGAAAGCCCAAGGATAGTGCTTAGGCCTTGAGTTCAAGCCCCAGGACTGGCAAAAGATGAAAATAATGATATTTAACCATCTCATCTATTAGAGAAAGCATTTAAAAGAACATCTTTTATTACTTTGTGGTAGTATATATTTCTTTATCCTTTGGTAACAAAGCAACCTAATAAATAGCCAATAATTACTTTCATTCATAAATACTTCATATAGCTTTTCTTGACTTGTTTTTTTAAACAGGTGGAGCTTGATGCACATGATGTAATTTGTAATGATTTAATGTAGATTTAATATGCAACTTGTATTTCACTGATAAAAATAGTGATGCGGAGCTATAGAAAATTTTTATTAAGATACTAGGGGAAAATAACACATTCAGGAATTTATTCCTTCTAAAGATTAAAATTCATATTACATAATGTTAGGTACACTGGTAACTGTATAGCCATATGTTTTGATGACTACTCAGATGAATCCCCAGATGTTATGGCTTGGCACATTATAGAAACTACATAGGAAGACACATCATTCCTGTTTATGTGGGTGGAAAAATTTTTAAACAGGATGGACATTTTCAGTGACTTATAGATGAAAATAATAAATAATGCATTATAAATGGATTGGAAAGAAGATTGTAGGAAAGCTTATAAAACACCCAAACTAAATGACGTGTGAAATTGACCACTACAATTGACTCTCATGTAGAGTACCCAACACTTTGGGGGTTTTGCACCATTGATACTCAGTAGCAACTCATCTGTTGGAATAAATACTGCCCAATAATACAAAAGAGGGCACTGGTCTCCAGATAGTGGGATACACTAAATTTACATTTAATGAAGAGTTCTTTAAGAAAAGACAAAATCGTTAATAGAAGGAATCATCTTCCAATAGTAGGGAAATAGATGAGTAACCATTTGAGAGGGTAGTAAGGCTTTGATTAAGTAGTCTATACACCCAACACATAATGCAAGGAAATGCTGGGACTCAAACTTAAGAATAAGCATAAAGATCACAGTGTCAGCTCCCGAGTCTGTACTGTGTCCCTGGCCGGTCAGTTCATCATCTATTTCCCCTGGCCGGTCAGTTCACCATCTACTTCCCCAATAAAATTCACCTTTTTATATGAAAAAAAAGAATAAGCATAAAGTCTCACCCAAAAGAGTCTATCAATCACTTATAATACAACTTGGGATGAGGTGGGGGAAGGAAAAGTGAGAGAAAAACATGGGAGGTGTAAAAATATTCAAGTAATGTACTCAAGTAATGTACCTTACACATGTGACTGAAACCCCTTTATACATCACTCTGATAATGAAATAAAATTTAAAAAAATGGAAACATAAGTAACCCAAGTGGGGTACTAGGCTTCCATGTCTTAGGTATGGAAATTCAGATAGAAAATCTTTTATACTCATCCAGGCTGCCATTTTTACAGAAACTTGTGGAAGGGATTGAAACTTTGATTACTGACCTCTCAGTGGTCTTGACCAAATAGCCAAAATTAAGACTAGCTGATGCATAAAGACGAGTATCATGTGTTTTCTCTAACATATGGAATTGGAGGAGTCATGAAAGTAAAAAGGGGACTGTAATGGGTAAAGAGGAAAAGAGAGAGGTTGGAGGGTATGTTGAGAGGGTAAACTATTATCAAAGTGCATTATATGTGTGAAAATGCCAAAATAAAACCCATTATTTTGTACAATTTGTGTGTTCTAGTAATAAAAAAAAAAGAAAGAAATGACTCTCTAATGGAAGGAGTATCAACATTCAGGAAGTAATGTACTACCTAATGAATGTAATTGTAACCCCTCTGTTTATCACCCCACCAATAAAAGAAAAGAAAAAAAAAGAAATGATTTTCTAGTAGAAGTACAACTAATACTGAAATGATGCCCATGTGTTCCCCAGGGGTAGAAGATGACCTTGCTATACAAAACTTAAGAGGAACTATAATGTTGTGAATTAAGACAATGATTTTCTTTATGCCCAAGTAATATGAAAACTAGAAATGACTAAATAATTGCCACTACTGAAATTTGACCATAATATTTTGTATATGATAAAGGTCAAATTATGTAAGAACCTTTAGTAAACACCTCTTTGATACTTCCTGACTTATTCTGTAACTAAACCAAGCTATCATAAGTATACCATGACATGGAGTAGTATCGGTATTGTTGATAAGATTCAACTATCTTATATAAATAAATCAAATAGTCATTGAACATATTAGAAGATTCAACTAAAATCTTTCAGGATGTAATCCCAAGTGGATAGAGACTGGCTTGAGGAAGAAAAATAATTTATACTGTATTAAATAGCTCTGTATAAGTTTGTCACAAAGTTCAAGGAGCCATAATTCAAGTGGAGAAATGGATGATGAAATTGACATAATAAATGATATTATTGATGGTCTTATTGAATGGAGGAATTGTTCTCTTGAGTATATTTTCACACATTTTTGGCTTTTGAAACTATTGTACATATTTTATATTATTTTTATGGTACAATATATGGGTATGTATATATACAAATACTGTACAATATTAATAAACAGTCCTGTAGGTACTGTACTAATGAAAATATATGTATACTATACTCACTGAATACTATGCATATAATTAAAGATATATTTGCACTATATGCTAATATGGATACATAACATTTATAAATATTTCACTCATTATAATAACTAATTCCTTACTAAATGAAGTATTTGCAAATGAAAACTGTACCAACAATTACTTCATTGTCTGATGATTTCATTGTGAAAAAGCTTTGATCAAGTAAAAGAAGATATGAATGGGAGAAAGGAGGTTAAAAGGGAAAGGGATGGGCTGGGAGAAAAGACTTAAAGAGCACAACTAGTTGCTTACTTCTTACATGTCCTCAAGGTAACCATTGTTGGACCTTAATGTATGGGTATGTGGCCTTCAAAGTATTCTCTATGTTAGGGATTGGTGATATTGTTGTATAAAACAGGAGCAGTAGGCCATGTTGTACCAGATTGTCAGGGTTTCCTTGTATAACAATCAAGAAAGATGATATATGCCTGATTTCTTTGTTAGGTTTCTGTTTAGCTAGCATGGACAGTTGCCAGCAGGTTACAGCTAGTAATCAGGCCCCCATCTGAGTTTTGTAGTATGATACACAAATTGGCTCCCTGAACAGAGATATGCTATACATTTCCCTGTAGTTTGTTTTGCCAGAGATAGCACAACAGATGAAGGGGGGCTATACTACATTAATAATTTAAAATTTGTTGCTGAACTTAAAGTAATATTAAAAATTATCAGTAACATTTCCAGTTATATTGAATTTTCTACTTCATCAGAATATGAAGTTTGAAAATTCTTCATATAGTTGCATACTCTACCATGATCAACACACACACACACACACACAGACAGACAGACAGACAGACAGACAGACAGACAGATGGAATGTTTACATATATGGCTTTGAACAGCAATTCTGTTATCCTCAAAAGTACCTAGCATTATGTTAGATACCAGTGCCTGGCTAAGTTTTTAAGCATTCTGTTTTATAAAGTGTAAGCCAAATTTATGAATGTTTCTCTTTTTTTACCAGTCATGGGCTTGAGCTCAGGGCCTGAGCAATGTCCTTGGACTTTCTCAAGGCTAGAGCTCTACCTCTTGAGCCTCTGCACCACTTCCAGCTTTCTTCAATGTATATGGTACCAAGGAATCAAACCAGGGCCTTCGTGCATGCTAGGCTAGCACTCGACCACTAGTCTAAACTCCTGGCCCAAATGTTTCTTTATAAAAGGTAATAACTTCAGTACAGGAAAATCTGCTTTGCCTTTCTTGCTCTTGCATACCCTGCCCCCATCAGATAATTAGGTTTAACTACAAACTCATGGTATTCATGTGGATTTCAGTTAAATTGAAAGCTAAATAACTTGTGATCAAAAGCCAAACTTGTAAATCACCAAAATAAAGCATATTTTTATTTTACCTAATTGTATATAAAGACACAAATGAGTAAGTATATCTTTTCATTCACTACAATTTACTCTTCATTATAATGAAAAGTAAACGTTTATTTGACATTTCATTATTAGCCCCAATAAATTCCCATTCATAAAAAATCTCCTGTATAATTAAGATTTCAATTGACTAGAGGCACTGAAGATTTGATTTGTCAAAATAGCAATATTATGCTTCTGTTAAGCAAAGCAGCCAACAACCAATGTTTTCATATTAGTTATTTTTCTCATTATTGTGACCAAAATACCAGAGAGAATAACTTAAAGGAAGGAATATTTATTTGTATAAATCTGCTTTTCTATAAAAAGAAAAATTCAGAGAGTTCAGTTCGTGTTCACTTGACCCCATGAGCCTGGGTAGAACATCATGATGGTAGGAACATGTGGCACAGGAGAGCTGTTCACCTCATAGAAGACTTGAAGCAGGGTGGGGGACGTCATATGATATATTGGATATATTTGTATTTGGTTATTTGAAATTGGATAGGGAAGGGGTGAAAACAAGATGAGGGGTGGAGGGTGGGAGGGAGGGAAATGGGGACCAAGACATGAGAAAGGGTATCAATGTATGTGAATTAATGCACCTTCTATCTGGCAAATATCATGTAACCCTTCTATTAATTACAATAAAAATATATGAAAAAAAGAAACAAAAAAAGAATAATAGCTGACTTTGAGAAGTTCTCCACTTTAATTCTTTTATCTCCTTTGCAAGAAATACAAAGCTTTTTGATGACTTCTTTGATATTATGCAACAGAGCCAGTGTACTATAGAAGAGAGATCATGAGCTTTAAAACCAGGTATAACCTGAGGCCTAACTGAATCACAGCCCTACTACAAACCAGCTGCCTGGACTTTAGTCATGCTTCAGAACCCCAGTTTTCATGTCTATAAACTTGGTTATTAAAATGCCTATTTCACAAGGCTGTTAATGATTATACATGGTGACATGTAAAAATCTTAGGGATCAACCTGACAGATGCTAAGAGCCAATAAATGCTGTCTAAAACTTTCTTCCAAAAATTTAGTTGAGTAGAAGGGGTTTTTTTGTTGTTTTTGGGTTTTTGGGGGTTTTGGGGGATTTGGGGGTTTTTTTTTGCCAGTCCTGGTCTTGAGATCAGGGACTGAACACTGTCCTTGGGCTTTCTCAAGGCTAGAGCTCTACCACTTGAGCCTCAGCACCAATTCTGGCTTTTTTTTATGTATATGGTTCCAAAGAATCAAACCCCTGTCTTCGTGCATGCTAGGTAAGCACTCTACCACAAGGTCAAACTCCTGGTCCCTGAGTAGAGGTTATTTTTCCTTCATTTTTCTTTATTTTAATGTATAGAGGGGTTATAGTTTTATTCACCAGGTAGTAGGTGCATTACTTCTCACACATTGATACCCCTTCTCATGTTTTGGTCCCCATTTCCCTCCCCCCATCTCCTGAGTAGAGGGTTTTTATGAAATGTCTTGGATGAGGAAGCAATGAAAGTCTGTTTATACTTTCCAAGTTTAGAAGCTATTTTTGAGCAACTACTAGCCATGATAAGAACTGTTTTAAAACATACTAAAGTCCAGTCCTCCATCTATTCACAATCTTGTATTAAAGGAAGATAAATAAATAATAGTTATTGAATATGATAATAGAGGAAACAATACACCACTGAAAATTACAGGGTAGAAGAGAGTTCATTCTGATATGCGTTGATATTGGGGAAATCTCCAATATTATTTTGTAACAATGTAGATATGTTATTCAAATTCTAACTTTAGGGAATAAATTTCCATTTAGATTGAGCATATTATTTTTTATTATTTTTAATATTTTTATTGTGATTAATAGAAGGGTTATATTAATATTCACTAGATAGAGGGTACATGACTTCACAAATATTGATACCCTTTCTCTTGACATGGTCCCCATTTCCCTCCCTCCCTCCCCCTGCTTACCTTGATTTCCCCCCTTCCCTGTCCAATTTCAAATAACCAATTAAGCACGTATAAAATATATCAGATAACAAGGTGAAATATTGTAACAATATGAGATAACCAAGGGATGGCAAAATAGATGAGAGATACATAGTACATTAAGGACAACAGTCACTCATTATATGGCTTTTGTTTCTTTATCCTGAAGGTCCTTATATTTAGTGTCATACTATTTGGCCTTATGTCTCTATTTTGTTCTATTGTAAATTTCTGCTAGGAGAGCCCAAGGTTTCTACTGATTATGACAAATAAGGGAAACCATTGAGCCTATGTTCCTTTGAGTTTGGCTTACTTCGCTTAATATGATTTTTTCTAAGTCTTTCCATTTCCTTACAAATGGGGCAATGTCGTTCTTTCTGACAGCAGCATAGAATTCCATTGCTTATAAATACCACATCTTGTTGATCTACTCATCAACTGAGGGACATCTGGGTTAGTTCCATGTCTTTGCTATGGTAAATAGTGCTGCAATGAACATCATTGTGCTAGTGGATTTAGTATGCCCTTGTTTCTGGATGATTGGGTAAATGCCAAGTAGTGGAATTGCTGGGTCATAGGGGAGCTCTATGTTTAGTCTTTTGAGAAACTGCCATACTGCTTTCCATAGTGGTTGAACGAGTTTGCACTCCCACCAATAGTGTAGTAGAGATCCCTCCTAGCCACATCCCCTCCAGCATATGGGGCATATTATTTTTAAATGTTGCAAATATTTAGATTAGCCCCATGAAATTGAGTATTTTGTGTAGTATGTTCTGGTATCTCACACTTTTCCCCATGGCTTTTTTATATTGTCCTTACCATCACCTTTTAAAAATATCAATCATATATAATATGTTGATTTAAACATGCTTGGACATATAATGAATGATTGTTGTCCTTAATGTACTATGTTGTCTCTCATCTCCTTTGCTGTCCCTTGGTTATCTCATATTGGTATAGTATCTCACTTTGTTATCTGATATATTGAACTTATTTGTATTTGGATATTTGAAATTTGATAGGGAAGGGGGGAAAACCAAGACGGGTGGGGGGTGTGGGGGGGGGGAGGGAAATGGGTACCAAGACATGTGAAAGGGTATCAATGTATGTGAATTAATGCACCTTCTATCTGGCAAATATCATGTAACCCTTTTACTAATTACAATAAAAAAATTAAAAAAAAATAAACATGCTTGGAATAGAAAGCTTTTTTGTGCCCATACTGAGTAGAACTTGGGACCTGGCATTTCCCCTTGACTTCATTATTAAGGCTGGCAGTATACCCCTTGAGTCACAGCTCCACTTCTGGTTTTTTGGTGGTTAATTAGATATAAGAGTCTCATAGATGGGTCAGGACTGAGACCTAGTGGCAGAGTGCTTGCCTAGCAGGCATTGAAGCCCTGGGTTCAATTTCTCCATATCATACACACAGAAAAAGCCAAAAGTGATCCTATAGTTCAAGTGGTGAAGTGCTAGTAAGCTCAGGGACAATGCTCACGCCCTGAGTTCAAACCCAGGACTAGCCAAAAAAAAAAAGAATTTCACAGATTCTCCTAACCAAGTTGGCTTTGAACTAAGATTCTCAGGTCTCAGCCTCCTGTGTAGTCAGGATTACAGGCATGAGTAATTGGTGCCATGTCAAAAAACCAAACTATATAGACTCAACCAAGTAAATGCCCTAAATAAGCATCACTTACTTATGAATTCATTTCCCCAAATGGGTTCTAGAGCTCTTTTTCTTAAACCTAAATTAGAACTACTTTAAAAACAAAGAGCAAATGATTACTAAATACATATTATGAGTATACTACTGCTTACCCTCTTCACTTCCCTATTTTGTCTTGTTGGCTTTATTTTTTCCTCTGGTTTTTTGTCCTCTTAACATCTGAGTAGCTCATGATCTATGTGACAAGAATGTAGTAACATTTAGAAATCTAGGCCAGGGTTATTCACTAATAGGATTGCCAAATTTTATAGACCATAGAATTGAGGAACTAATAAATCATCAAAAGAATTGTAGATGGTTATAGTATAACGGGTTCTTAGAGTTCCAATAAAAGCTCTATTGTTCAGGGTTGAAGAACATCGGGCTCACAGGCTGTATAAGGCCCCAGACATCAGCTAGTGAATTATTGGAAAGATATGTATGCATTTCCTTGGCTGCATAAGGTTCACCTACATGTATTGATAATTTGTATGGCCAGTGAGTATACAAATACACAAATGGTCCTTGGCAGAAAATCAATCCCCTGCCCTTGTCAATCTGTATGCCCTTTTGTACAATTATATTCCCTCTTACTTTTCCAAACTTCCATGTACTCATCTTTAAGTTGGAATATTACATCTTTCAGTGGTCTGTCATGAAAACCAAATGAGGTATTAGATACCAATAATGATTTTTACTGCTGGCAGCATGGCTCAAATTGAAGAATGCTTGCCTGACAATGACAAGGCATTAAGTCCAAAGCCCAGTACCACCAAAAGAAAAAGATGTTTAAAGCCAAGTGTGGTGATACACACCCATAATTCTGTAATCCCAGCACTTTGGAGACTGACAAAGGAGGATCATGAATGCAAGGACAGCCTCTGCTAAATAGCAAGACAGTCTCAAATTTTGAACAATCTTAACATTATAACAAGTGTGGAAATTTTAAGGCACTCATAGTAGTAGATTCCTACTCCAAGCTCCCTTCATCTTAACTGGTCTGCATTGGAGCTGACACCAGTCAACTCTGATATTTCGATCAAGACATTTCTTCTTTTGGGAGCACCAGTTTTATTAACTGTCAAATTAGTTTCTACAAATACTAAGTGTCTTCTGTTCTCCAACATTATTATTTACTTATAATGTAGATAACAAAATAGAAGTGAAAAAATGTGTGCTAATGAAAAGATTAATCATAGAATCTCCCTTTTAACTTACAATTAAGTTCCAAAAGATGAACAAAGGAGCTTTCACTAACATTTCTTTCCTTCTTGTTTTTTGTTTTGTTTTGTTTGTTTTTGTTTTTGTTGGTCTACTCTGTGCCTGGGCACTGTCCCTGAGCCCTTCAGCTCAAGCTTATTGCTCTACCCTTGAGCCACAGCGCTACTTTAGGTTTTCTAGTGGTTAATTGGAGATAAGAATCTCATGGAACTTTCATGTCAGGGCTGGCTTTGAACTGTGATCCTCAGATCACAGCCTCCTGAGTAGCTAGGATTACAGGTGTGGGCCACCAGTGCCAGGCTTCTTTCCTTCTTAAGTTCTAGGCTTTCTTACTAATTCTATCCTATGTTTGCTAGTCAAGTAACAATCTGAGAGGTTTCTACATTTTGGTGGGCAGCAAAAAAATAGTTTTGTTAGTCATTTCCTTGGTTGCATGGCAAATAGCTTTCACAATGTAGTATCTTACATAGGAGACAGCTGTAGGCATTGAAGAGATTCCTCATTTAATTGTACTATGAATTGCTCCCTTCTAAACTATATTTGCTACAAATATGTATTGATTGCTACTATTGATTGCTAATGGTTATTTATGCATTATTAGCTTACAGTTTTATTTCATAGATTCTGGCATATATGCTACATGCCAGACAATATAAGATATTGTATTATTTCAACTGGGGACCCTGGTAGGTTAAAGAATATATGAAGATGAGAAAGCTACTTATATTCTCACAAATCCCTCTTTCTGAATATCTAATTCTTGCTGATGATTTTCTAGTAAGTTTGATCATTTTCCATTCAAAATAAGATTTTCTATCATCTTGCCATAGTACTCAGACCATCTGTTTGTGTGTATGTCAATCCTAGACCTTGAATTCATGACCTGAACTTTGTCCCTGGGTGTTAGTGCTCAAGGTTAGCAGCATTCTATAACTTGAACAACAGCTCCACTCCCAACTTTTTGTGGTTAATTGAAGCTGATATTCTCAAAAGCTGACCTGCCTGGGTTGGTTTTGTATCACAGTACTCACATCTCAGCCTCCTGAGCAGCTAGGATTACAAGCATGAGCCACCTATACCAGTCTTGCCCATGCCATCTTTACATGCCACATAATATCCAGTCATATGTGATACCTATCCTTACTTTAATTCACACATACATTTTGCTAGGGACATTACATATAGTAGACTTTGTTAAAGGGAAGTAGGAATTCTTTTCAGCATTTCATCAAATTTACAACTATCTCATATCACCAACTATTATTTTCCCTCTTGCCTGCTCACATCCCAGTGTTTCCTTTCTTCTGTGGTCATTTCCTCACCTGTTATGCTCCTCCAACATTCTGATCATTTCTGACTCAGTTACATATAGTGTTTTAGTTCTTATTCCCTGAATGAGCCTTGATCTTGACTTTGAATGTCCAGACTCATTTGGATATATGCTCAGTGAATCAAAAACTGTGACTACTCTCAGAGTCTAGTCTCCTTATTAAATGTTGGTAATTATAAACAGCATTTTTTCCTAATACCATATTTTGTAAGAATTAATGTTATCCTCATTTTGCAGATCAGCAAATAAATTCACAGAAGTAAATGACCTAGCCAACCACCGGCGGCTCACACCTGTAATCCTAGCTACTCAGGAGGCTGAGTTCTGAGAATTGTGGTTCAAAGTTTGTCTGGGCACAAAAGTCTGTGACACTCTTTATCTCCAGCTAACCACCAGAAAATTGAAAGCGGTGCTGTGACTCAAAGTGGTAGAGCAGTAACCTTGAGCTGAAGAGCTCAGGGATAGCGACCCCATCAGACCCCAGTCCCGATGACCTTAAAAAAAAAAGAATTAAATGACATGCATACATTAGAGACACCTCCACATCCATGGGTATTGAAGCACTATTTACAATAGCCACGTTATAAAGTCATCCTTAGTGTCCATGAACTGATGATTGGAAAGAGAAAATATGAATATAGAAAATGCAGAGTTGTTCAGCAATAAAGAGAGAAAGTCATTTTCAGGAAAATGGATCAAACTGGAAATTATCATGTTAAGTGAAATATACCAAAATCACAAAGATAGATATCTCATATTTTCTCTTATATGTGAAATCTAGACCTTAAGAAATGACATGGATGTAAATGGGGTGCACTGTTTTGGGGAGGATGAGTAAGAGCGGAGAAAGAAAGAAGGGAGAAGTAGGAGTAAATATAATTGAAATATAAATAAATTGTATTTAGGTATGAAAGAGCATAATTAAAGTCACTAAAACTGAAATAGGAGAAGAGACACAATGAAGTAATAAAGGGGGTGAATGTGGTCAAAATACATGTATGCAAATAACAAAGATTTATTTACCTAGAGTTATTCCTTGAAGAGGTGACAGAATTTGATTTTGATTCTAGATTCATTTGAATCCAACTCTTGTGTACTACCAACCAAACAAGACATTTCAATTTTAAAAAAGAAAGAAATTGGAATAGCTGAATCTTAAAGTCATTTGAGCTTAAAAGTAGAAAAATTAATTTGAAAGTCATAGCATCTGAACCCATTTGGAATAAAGACATATAGCTTTACCATTATGGTCCCAAGCTGTTGTTAAAAGTAAACAGGACAGGAAAACAATCATTAAAAAATTTCAGGAATAATCCTGCCTAATATCAGATAAATTGGGTATTATTTATATTCGATTAAATCTTTTATAATTCATTTATACATTGACTTTTACTTCATAAATATTCACTGATTCCCTTTCCCCAAAACCTTTTTCTTTTCAAAATACTTTGTCTAATACCTGTTGTTGTTTTTTCCTTCAGAGACAATTAAAGGCAGATGCTAAAAAAGCTATTGGAAGGCTTCAGCTACGCACATTGAAACAAGGAGACAAGGTACATTTATTGCTTTTAAATGCTAACGTGTTAAAGCAATGTTACTGAACCATGGTTCACACTGACTGTTCTTCCAAGATGATTTTCATTGGCATTTATAAACCTCATTGACTTTTAAAAATCTATTTGAGGCTACAACTATGCTGATAACATCCCCTAGCAATATCTAGTTACCAATCCCTGGAATCTATGAGTTTTATCTCATCTGGCAGAGAGAATTTTGCAAATAAGGAAAATTAAGGAAATTGAGATAGAAATTATTCTGGATTATCCAAAGAGTTGTCCTATAAATACAATCAGAGTATCTTTATCTGGTGGAGGAAGAGAGAGAGCTTTGACTATACAGAACAGTGGAAGATATGACAAGGAAGAAAAATTTGAAGCTATTGAAGGAAGAGGCTCTGAGCCAAGGAATGCATGCAGCCTCCAGAAGCCAGAAATTCAAGGAAGGGGATTTCCCTCTCAAGCATTCAGAAGGAACATAGAATTACCAACACCTCAATTTTAGACTTTTGACCAACAGGACAGTATGGGAATAAGGTTGTGATGTTTTAAATCACTAAATTATTGTAACTTGCTACCATAACAACAGGAAACAAATACAGTGCTTCATCGCAGCCTTCTTTGAACATCCTTTTTCAGATTTGGAACAGCTGAAAACAGCCATTGGTGTATAAAGCATATATCATAAAAAATAGTCATGGGACTTTTTCAAATAAAAAATACCATTTACCACAGCCTCTGAGGAATTAAATGCTTAGATATAAATAAAATATATACAAGATTTATATACTAAATATTGCAAAACAGAATGAAAGAAATCAATGAAAAATGTACATGTTTTCTTTGTCAAAAAATACTGTTGTTAGATCTCTATGCTCCCCGAACTAACCTTTAGATTCCACAGTTTCAATAAAACTCCTAGTGAGATATTTTATAGAAATGGTGAGGCTGAGTCTAAGTTTACATAGAAAAGTCAAAGAACTAGAACAAACAAAATAATTTTGATAAATAGGAACAGCTTTGGAAGTCAGTTATTGTGGTACTCACCCTGAATTACAGCACTTAGAAAGCTGAGGCATAATGATTATAAGATCAAAGGTAGATAGGAACTGCTAGCCAAGTGTTTCAAGAAAAAAAGTCAATTTTGGATGGTTCGTTTCGCAGGACTTGCAGAATGATTATAAAGCTGTAGCAAGCATGATAGTGTGGTATTCGAGAAAGAATAAACTTACAAATTAGTAGAATAGAACAGAGTCCAGAATAGATCGATACAAACCTGACCAACTTATTTTCTACAAAGATGAAAGATAAATTGTTCTAAAGGAAAGCTTTATGTGACAATCAGACATCCAGAAGAAAAAAGAAAAAACCTCAATCCATTCTCTGTGCTACATAAAAATTAACTGAAAATAGGTAACCAGACTAAATATACCTAGAGTTAGAAAATTCATACAAAACTGGAGAAAAATATATTTATGCTATTTGATACAAAACTACTTCTAATATATAATACCAAAGAAAAGTCTATAAAAAGAATGAGACATATGACCATCAAAACTGAAAGACACTATTAAGGGCTGTGAATGTGGCTTAGTGGTAGAGTATTACCTAGCATGCATGAGGCCCTGGGTTCATTTCCTCAGTCCCACATAAACACAGAAAGCTAAAAGGGGCACCATGGCTCAAGCTAAACCTCAGGGACAGTGCCCAGGCCCTGAGTTCAAGCCCCAGGACTGGCCAAAAGGAAAAAAGAAGACACTATTAAGAGAAGGCAACAGACAGGGTTGGGATCATGTATGCCTTGATTATGATGGGAAATAAGCTCCTAAGCGCCAATATACGTTTTCTAAAATTTATAGAGCTACACACTGAAAGAATAAATTTTATTTTGTTTACATACAATACAATGGGAAGGAATAATTATAAAACTTGTACAAACTGTTTTTCATGAATTCGGACAGGAGGAATAAAGGAGTCAGTGCAGCATCAAGTTCTTCTCTATTTTGTTGTTGATTTTGTTCTTTTTTTTTACTTTATTCTTTTTTTCATTGGTCAGGAATTTTTATTTTATTTTTTCATATATTTTTAATTGTAATTAATAGAAGGGTTACATAATATTCGCCAGATAGATGGTGCATTAATTCCCATACATTGATACCCTTTCACATGTCTTGGTCCCCATTTCCCTCCCCCCCACCTCCACCCCTCATCTTGTTTTTTCCCGTTCCCTATCCAATTTCAAATAACCAAATACAAATATATCCGATATATCAGGTAACAAACTGAGATACTGTAACAATATGAGGTAACCAAGGGACAGCAAAAGAGATGAGAGATAACATAGTACCTTAAGAACAACAATCATTCATTATATGACTTGCGTTTCTATGTCCTAGAGATCCTTGCATTTAGCGTCCTACTATATGGCCTTTTGTATCAAGGTTTTGCTCTATTGCAAATCTCTGCTAGGAGAGCCCAAGGTTTCTACTAATTATGACAAATGAGGGAAACCATTGAGCCTAAGTTCCTTTGAGTCTGGCTTACTTCACTTAATATGATCTTTTCTAAGTCTTTCCATTTCCTAACAAATGGGGCAATGTCATTCTTTCTGACAGCAGCATAGCATTCCATTGTGTACAAATACCACATCTTGTTGATCCACTCATCAACTGAGGGACATCTAGGTTGGTTCCATATCTTTGCTATGGTAAATAGTGCTGCAATGAACATGGTTCTGCTGGTGGATTTAGTATGTCCTTGAACATCCATGCAAAACTTCTCAACAAAATACTGGCCAACCGTCTACAACAACTCATCAAAAAAATTATACACTATGATCAAACAGGTTTCATCACAGGGAGGCAAAGCTGGTTCAACATACGCAAATCAATTAATATAATTCAACACATCAACAGGAGTAGGGACAAAAATCACATGATTGTCTCAATAGATGCAGAAAAGGCATTTGACAAGATCCAACACCCCTTTATGTTAAAATCTCTGGAGAAACTAGGAATCCATGGAACATTCCTCAATATAATAAAGGCTGTGTATGACAAACCCACAGCTAGTAGTATACTTAACAGCGAAAAGCTAAAGCCATTCCCTCTAAAATCAGGAACGAGACAAGGATGCCCACTCTCTCCACTCCTCTTTAACATAGTACTAGAATTCCTAGCCAGTGCAA
Organism: Megascapheus bottae; assembly: GCF_031878675.1. Lineage (NCBI taxonomy): Eukaryota > Metazoa > Chordata > Mammalia > Rodentia > Geomyidae > Megascapheus > Megascapheus bottae. Next base: position 70,718,814 of record NC_143547.1, read on the forward strand.
AAAGGCAAGAAGCAAGCATAAAGAGGATCCAAATAGGGAAAGAGGAAGTAAAACTATCCCTCTTTGCAGATGACATGATTCTGTATTTAAAGAATCCTATAGACTCTACTCCCAAGCTCCTTGAGCTGATTCAAAACTTTGGAAGGGTAGCAGGGTATAAAATCAACCCTCAAAAATCAACTGCCTTCCTCTACGCCAACAGTGAGAGGAATGAGGCAACAATCAGGAAAGCAACTCCTTTTGCAATAGCCTCAAGGAAAATAAAGTACCTAGGAATTACCTTAACTAAGAATGTAAAGGACCTTTTTGATGAAAAACTATACTTTATTCTTTTACAATTTTTTTGCCAGTCCTGGGCTTGAGCTCAGGGCCTGAGCACTGTCCTTGGACTTTCTCAAGGCTAGAGCTCTACCACTTGAGCCTCAGCACCACTTCCAGCTTTTTTTTTCTATGTATGTGGTACCAAGGAATTGAACCCGGGGCTTCATGCTTGCTAGGCAAGCACTCTACCACGAGGCCAAACTCCCAGTCCTCTTTTATGATTTTTAAGTCTAAATAAATTTATATTATCTTTAGAAGCTTTCAGTTAGTCATTTAGTGATAAATTGTTGCTTCTCCTATAAGTTTAATTTATTTTTCTTTAGTAGAGTAACCATAACTATTTGTTTACAGGAAATTGGCCCTGATGGAGACAGTTGTGCTGTGTGCATTGAACTATATAAACCAAATGATTTGGTGCGCATCCTAACCTGCAAGTAAGTTGGATTTTTAGTATCACCAGTAAGATGAGATGACCCACAAAAATTATCGTGATGGAGGAAACAATTTGAATGTTTCCAAATTGATGTTGATCAAATACTTATATTTTATATATCTTCATTTTGCTTTATTTTTTATGTGAAATAAATTTTGACTTTTATTGTAACTAAGAGCTATTTTTAATTTATCAGATTATATTTATTTTTGCTTTATTTTTATTAACACAAAATTGTTATGTCTAATTGTAGTTTACATAATCCAGTATAATTTGTTTGAAACTCATTCTATAGAAAGCTGAGAACATAGCCAAAAAAAAACCAACATTGTATAAAAACAATATTAGGTTATTTAATGCTGGCGTGGTGACTGACCCATATAATCCTAGCTATTCAGGAGGCTGAGATCTGAGGATTGTGGTTCAAAGCCCGCCCGGGCACTGAAGACTTGAGGCTCTTATCTCCAATTAACTACCAGAAAACCGGAAGTGGTGCTGTGGCTCAAGGAATAGGGCGGTAACCTTGAGCTGAGGAGCTTAGGAACAGCAGCCAGACCCAGAGTTCAAGCTCCATGACTGACAAAATAAAAAAAGAAAAAAAAAAATTAGGTTATTTAATTTTAAATTGATTCTAACAATCTTAACGAGAGTTTGGAAGTCTTCATTCTAATTTTTTAATTATCACTCTTTCAAGTATTCTTTTTTGTGTATTGGTACTGGGACTTGAACTCAGAGCCTCACACTCTACTCATACCTAATTCTGTACCACTTGAGCCATACCTCCACTTCTGGCTTTTTTTCCCTGGTATTTGAAAATAAGAGTTTCATGAATTTTTCTTCCTGGACTTACTCATAACTTTAATTTTCACCTTCCTGAATAGATAGGGTTAAAGATGTGAGCTATTGATGCCTGTCTTGAAGATCATTCTTGATCCTTGGAGTACTGCTGTAATGGAGCCTGAACTCAGGTCCTTATACTTGCTGAACAAGTGCACTACTACTTGAGCCATGCTCCACCATCTTTTTACTTTCATCTATTTTTCAGCTAGTGTGCTTTTTTCATATATTTTTAATTGTAATTAATAGAAGGGTTACATTATATTCACCAGATAGAAGGTGCATTACTTCACAAATATTGATACCCTTTCTCATGTCATGGTCCCCATTTCCCTCCCCCCCTCCCCCTGCCCAACTAGATTTCCCCTGACCCTCTCCTATTTCAAATAACCAATTAAGCATATATAAAATAAATCAGATAACAAGGTGAAATATTGTAACAATAAGAGATAACCAAGGGACAATAAAAGAGATGAGAGATAACATATGGCTTTTGTTTCTTTATCCTGGAGGTCCTTACATTTAGCGTCATACTATATGGCCTTATTTATCTAGATTTTGTTCGATTGTGAATCTCTGCTAGGAGATTCTTTCTACTGATTATGAGAATGATTTCCCATGGAGCCTATGTTCCTTGGAGTCTGGCTTACTTCACTTAATATGATTTTTTCTAACTCTTTCCATTTCCTTACAAATGGGGCAATGTCGTTCTTTCTGACAGCAGCATAGAATTCCATTGTGTATAAATACCACATCAACTGAGGGACATCTGGGTTGGTTCCATATCTTTGCTATGGTAAATAGTGCTGCAATGAACATCGTTGTGCTAGTGGATTTAGTATGTCCTTCTTTCTGGACGATTGGGTAAATGCCAAGAAATGGAATTGCTGGGTCATAGGGAAGCTCTATGTTTAGTCTTTTGAGGAACTGCCATACTGCTTTCCATAGTAGTTGGACAAGTTTGTACTCCCACCAACAGTGTAGTAATGATCCCACCTGTCTACATCCCCTCCAGCATCTGTTGTTATTAGTTTTCTTGATCCTGGCCATTCTAACTGGAGTGAGGTGGAATCTTAGAGTTGTTTTGATTTGCATTTCTTTTATGACAAGAGATGTCGAGCATTTCTTCATGTGTCTATAGGCCATTCTTATTTCTTCTTCAGAGAAGTCTCTCTTTAAGTCTTTGGCCCATCTTTTAATGGGATGGTTGTTTCTTTGGAGATTAGTTTGGGGGTGATTCAATTTTTTGAGCTGTTGATATACTTTAGATATGAGGCCTTTGTCTGTTTTATGGTTAGCGAAGGTCTTCTCCCACCCTGTAGGCTTTCTAGTTAATTCGCTAGCTACATTCTTTGCCATACAGAAGCTCTGCAGTTTAATGCAATACCACTTATCCAGCCTTTGTCTGATTTGTTGTGTTTCTTAGTCCTTATTAAGAAAGTTTCGACCTGTGCAAAGGAGACCTAAAGTATCTCCAATTCCTCCTTGTAAAGTTTTCCGTGTATCGGCTTTTACTTTGAGGTCTTTGATCCATTTGGAGTTAATTCTGTTGCAGGCTGACAAAGAAGGATCCAACTTTAGTTTTCTGCAGGTGTTTAACCAGTTCTGCCAGCAACATTTGTTGAAGAGGCTGTCTTTCTTTCATTCTATTTTTTGGCTCCCTTATCGAAGATTGGGTGGCCATAGGTCTGTGGGTTAATGTCTGGGTCCTCAGTTCTATTCCATTGGTCTTCTGGCCTGTTCTTGTGCCAGTAATAAGCTGTTTTGATCACTATACATCTGTAATAGAGTCTAAAGTTTGGTATTGAAGTTCCTCCTGCGCTCTTCTTTCTGCTAAGAAGTGTTTTTGCTATATGGGGTCTTTATTGTTCCATATGAAGTTTTGGATTGATTCTTCTATTTCTTTAAAGAATGCCATTGGGATGTTGATGGGTATTGCGTTGAATTTGTAGATAGCCCTTGGTAAGATTGCCATTTTCACGATGTTGATTCTTCCAATCCAGGAGCATGGGAGGTTTTTCCATTTCCTTAGTTCTGCTTTAAATTCCTTTTTCAGGGTTTTAATGTTTTCATCAAAAAGGTCCTTTACATTCTTAGTTAATTCCTAGGTACTTTATTTTCTTTGAGGCTATTGCAAAAGGAGTTGCTTTCCTGATTATTGTCTCGTTCTTCTCACTGTTGACATATAGGAAGGCAATTGATTTTTGAGGGTTAATTTTGTACCCTGCTACCTTGCCAAAGTTTTGAATCAGCTCAAGGAGATTGGGAGTGGAGTCCATAGGATTCTTTAAGTACAGAATCATGTCATCTGCGAAGAGGGAAAGTTTCACTTCCTTTTTCCCTATTTGGATCCCCTTTATGGTTGCTTCTTGCCTTATTGCTCTGGCTAGGAATTCTAATACTATGTTAAAGAGGATTGGAGAGAGTGGCTAGTGTGCTATTTTGCCTGGAGTTAGTCTCAGATTATGATCTTTCGACTTCTGCTTTCGAGGTAGCTGTGATTACAGGTGTATGCAACTAAGCCCAACCTGTCTTTGTATTTGTTTTTTTTTGTTGTTGTTTTTCTGTGTTTCTGGTGGTGTTTTTTGAGATAGAATCTTGCTAACATTTTTGCCTGAGCTGGTCTTTAACTACAATCATGTCACCTCCATATCTTATGTAGCTGGAACTATAGGCTTCCTTTTATGCTTGACTTTTCTTATAACTCTTAATATTTTTACTAGCTTTTAAATAGTAGTCTTCTTGGGACAATCATATTGTTGAAAACATCCATAGTGTATTATATTCAATACTCTATTTTACTTTGCTATTGCGAGCAATTATGCACTTTAGAGTTAGGAAACTAAAAGTTACGATCCTGTAACATTTGAAATATTTAATGGACTTAATGTTCAGTAGCATGCTATTTTAAAGAAATGAGTTCTAAAAATGCTGAAGTTACAGTAACGATGCTATTATATTCAAAATACTGCTTTGTAAAATTTCCCAGATTTGTTTTTGTGGTTTCAATGTTTAAGGACCTACACTTAAAGAGTATGTTAGAGAAAAATTTGCCAACATATATTAGGTAAAGTATTGTTTGTATTTCATATCTATAGTTATGTTATATGTTTCTTCTTTCTTCAGCCATATTTTCCATAAAACCTGTGTTGACCCATGGCTGTTAGAACACAGGACTTGCCCCATGTGCAAATGTGACATTCTCAAAGCTTTGGGAATTGAGGTAAACATTGCTATATTATTTGTATGAAGGAATTAAGCAGTGTGTTATTTATTCAGGAAAATAACATCCTTATTTTGAGTCCTTTAATATGCCAGACTTACATATTTACATCATAAACAATGAGATATTGTCATAGACCATCATCATTTCCCTTCTTTTCCTTCAACTTTAATGTGCTTATTATTTGGTCAGAATTTGAGTTGATATATAGATAGACAAATATACATATAGATAATTTGTAACCTCCCTTTTTATTTCCACTGCTTATTCAACCCAGTCAAATGAGTGTGTGTAATTTTGGAGAGCCTAATAAACATTAAGTTTTTTAGATTTGGTAAATGGAAAAACAGCTTATTTTCAAGATAAAATATATGTTAAGCTCAACAAAATTTACATGACTTGCACAGTTTCATAGACAACAGTGTCTCTCAAGTCTACTAGGAGACAGCATAATTGATAGACACATATTATATATAACATATTATATAACATATATGGTGACTGCCTTGTGCCAAACATTAGGTTATGTATGATGAGATTACCCAAATGAACAGGTGATATAGATAGTTCATTGGTAGATCTCATGAATACTTACTGCTCTGACTGGGGCCAGCAAAACATTTTTTTTTGGTCATCAAGAGGAATCATAATGTTTTAAAATTCTACTTTCATTTTCTTTTATTTAGTTTTGAGACCCACTCTGGTAATATGGCTCAGGCTGACCTCAAACTTGAAATCCTGCTGTGTCAGTGCTTAGAACTACTGAGTGATAGGATTACAGGCTTGTGCTAACACACCAGATAGGCTTGAAATTTAAAGAAATGAGTCAGGAGCATGGCCTACTCGTAGAGCACTCGCCAAGCACGCACAAAGCAGTGGGATTGATTCCTTAGTACCACATACCTATACAAAAAGCCAGAAGTGGTGCTATGGTTCAAGTGGTAGAGCACTAGCCTTGAGAAAGCTCAAGGACAGTGCTCAGGACCTGAGTTCAAGCCCCAGGACTGGAAAAATAATGTTAAGAACTATTGTGTAAATAAGTCACCTGTAAAGAAATTTTATGATGATACAGCAAGGAAAAGCATGTACTCAGAGTCTTTTTCCTTTTGTCAAATGCTATCCAAAGGTTGATGTTGAAGATGGATCAGTGTCTTTACAAGTCCCTGTATCCAATGACGCATCCAATAGTGCATCACCCCATGAAGAAGATAACCGCAGTGAAACTGCATCCTCTGGATATGCTTCAGTTCAGGGAGCAGATGAACCACCTTTGGAGGAACATGTGCAGTCAGCAAGTAAGTACTATATTGAAAGGCAATGAGTGTCTCACAAAGGACCACTGTGGATCATGCATCCATCCATTCTTGCTTTTTGAAGCTCTTCCATACAATGACTAAGACATTTCCTGTATTTTCTACTTAAAATGATACAACAAAAGATGTCTCCATGCCTTAATGTATGTGCATATTTGAATGTTCCTGATATAAATGAGCTCTGTTATTAATGGCGATTATTCACAAAGATTTATTGGAAGACTTTGATTCATCTCTGATGCATGTGTATGTTGTCTCATTACTTAATGAGGCTAAGAAGAAACTTTAGAGGGCATTTTTATTGAAAATAAATAAGAAAGTGAGAAAAAGGAGTCCTGAAATTATAAAATAGAATATTTACAAAAGCTCAGGGACTCATGTTGTGCAAAGGAAACGGCTTAACAATGGCATGTGCTGCCACCTGTTGACCACTTTCAAGGAAATGAATAAATTGTTGGAAACTAGAACCCATTACTTTCAGAGCTCAAGTTAATTTGTATTGAAATTTAGCCACTTTATACCAATAGAGAAAATTAAGAGAATTTCGTTGCTTATTTTCCTATAGGAGAAAATCTAAATATTAAAATCAATCTAAATACCTAAAATCTATCTAAATAAATATATATCTCATAAATATCATCTAAATGCATATATAGATATCTAAATATATCTGAATATTATATCTATATATGTATAAATATTTTATATAACCAAAATATTAAAATCTATATATTAAAACTATCTTCCTTTTATGTTTGTGTAAGATTGAAAGTATTTTCTTAATTATTTTTGAAGTAACCAAAATAACATAAAAGTAGAAGAAACTAATTTCAAGATAGCTTGTGGAGATTTCAATTTTCTGTGACATGAACATTTACCACTGGAGGCATATCATTCCTTCAGATACCATTTCTGAAGAAGTCACGAGGAACTGTCATGCAAAAGCAAACTTGGTATTGCATGTAATCTAATCTCCGGACATTTCTTTGAGTATGGTCATAAAAACCTGAATTATCTGTGCATTATTCTTCCTGTAATAATGAATCATTGTTTCTTTCATCACACATAATATTCTTCTCAATACTTACATGGTAATAGAATTTAGTGAAGATGAAGGTGACTTTTATGAGATAATTCAATTTATGCTAGGCAAGTAAAACACAAAAACATTCCAACCTATTTTATGATCTGTTCTTATTGATGGGAATAAAGATTTTTCACGTAATTTTAGAAGCAAATGGAATAATGACTTGATTTCCTCTTGTATCCTTTGCCTACTTAATGATAATATCACCCACCAAGGTTCCTAAAGATTCTTCTCCAGATTCTTAGGTACCTTAGATTCTTCCCCACTCTCTCTTTCATTGGTATCTTTCATCACTTTTCTCAGTTCAATTTCCTAATTTTAAACAATTTTTACACATAGTTTGAGCTATTCTTTGCCCATTCCTTCCACATTTTCTCACTGAAGAACTTGGGGGAACCCTGTCAGATTCTTGTTTCCCCCTTTAATACTTGTTCGCTTTTTGAGAAGCTTCTTATAACTTGCATGTCTGCCTCCTAGAATATCTGATTCTGTAAAATGCCTACCACTCCATTTATTGCACTGAATTATTTTAAAGGAGGTTCGAGTATATAGCTTAGTGATAGCACAATAAGGCCTGAGGCTCTGGTTCTATCCCCAAGACTGCCCATGAAATCCAAAAATCTTGCACTGAACATGAATTTTCAATATCTGAGTATTTAATACTATTAGTAAATTAGAATATGAATATGATTTTTAAATCTTCTTTTCTGTAGAGAAAGTTATATTTACTAATGCTGACCATGAACCTAGCATATGCTTCCATATGGAAGGTGAAGAAATTTGTGTTGACTAAATGATCACTTAGAACAAATTCAACTTTGTCTGTGAATGCATACTGCTAATTTGAGGATCTTTCAATATTAGCCAGTGATTCTTATTGTGATATGCAATTTGCATAACTTTGTAAAATAGACAGTTCATATCCTCTATGTATCACATCACTGGAGTAAGTTCTATTAGAATACTGCAAAGTGAAGCACTCATCAAATCCCCCAGAAAGCATGTTAAAACACAGGCCGCTATCAGAGAGTCTGACTCATGGGGCTGGATTGGAGCATTAGAATTTGCACTTATCACATGTTTCTGGATACTACTGATTCTCTTGGTCCCAGGATCCCACTCTGAGATCTGTTCAATAGGGTCCTTAGTTGTCAACTCCAGCTTTACCTCACAATCACTTGCAGAGATTTTTGTTTTATGTAAGTACTGGGGCTTGAACTCAGGGCCTGAGAACTGCCCCTCTTAGCCTTTTCACTGAAGGCTGGTTGTCTACCACTTGAGCCACAGCTCCACTTCTGACTTTCTGGTAGATAAATGGAAATAAGAGTCTTACAGGCTTCATTGTATAGACTAGCTTTGAACCCCTATCTTTAGATCTCACCCTCCTGAGTAGCTACAATTACAGGTGTAAGCTACCACTGGCCAACTACTTGGAGAGATTTTAAAGAATACTGATACACAGGTTCTACTGTAGAGCAGTTAAGTCAGAATCCATAAGAAATGGAACTCAAGCACAGGTCCTTTTTCATCTTCATTTTATTTTTAATTAAAATTTCATTTTAATTATATTTTTATTTTAAATAGTAGATTGAATAAACAAAAAAAGTTTCAACAAGACCATATCTCCTTCAGCCAGCTTCTAGAAGAAGCTTTGTTGTTGTTTTTTTGTTTATTTTTGTTTGTTGGTTTTTTTGGTGTGTGTCATGGGCCTGAGAGTTGTCCCTGAGCTCTTCCACTCAAGGCTACTGCCCAACGCCTGGGCCTGAGTGTTTTCCTTGAGCTCTTCAGCTCAAGGCTACCACCCTATCCTTTGAGCCACAGTCCCACTTCCTTTTTCTAGAAATTAATTCTAGATAAATGTCTCTTGGTGTTTAGTACCCGGGCTGGCTTTGAACTTTGATCCTCAGATCTCAGCCTCCTTAGTAGCTAGGATTACAGGCATAAGCCACCATGCCCAGCAAAAGTTAACATGTTATGTAACTATATATAATTTTCAAACCTAAGAAAGTAATTGCTAAAATATTATGAAGTATACATTTTACTCAGATTTCACCAATTGACCTATAGTTTCTTTTTTTTCTGTCTCAAATCTCACATTTCATTTCATTGCCTGTTCTTTGGTTTCTCAGTTTCATGATATTGACACTTTTTGAAGGGTACTTACAATTATTTAGGAGAATTTCCTTCTATTTAGATTCGTCTGCTCTTTTTTTTTACTCTTTTTTAAAAAATGTTGTGCCAATACTGGAGCATAAGCTCAGGTCCTATGCTCTTGTTTGCCTTTTTTATTCATGGCTGGCATTCTTACACTTGAGCCATACCTCAGGTCCAGTGTTTTGCAGGTTAATTGAATGTAATTGTATCACAGACTTTCCTGCCTGAGCTGCTTTGAAACATGGTTCTTAGATCTCAGCTTCCTAAGTAGTTTGGATTGCAGGTATAATTATGAAAGGAACAAAGAGTACAAGGTTTTGGGGAATGAATGTTGAATTTGGTCTTAAGAGAAGAGTAAAATTACCATTTCTTTTTAAAGATGAAAATCTACAGCTGGTACACCATGAAGCAAGTTCAGTGGCTGTGGATGTTGTTCCTCATATTGACAACCCAACGTTTGAAGAAGATGAAACTCCTGATCAAGAGACTGCTGCTCGAGAAATTAAATCATAAAATCTGTATCCATAGAACCTTTAGTAATAACAGGACTGCCAATCAGGGCCTAGTTTATTATTAATGAACTGGGTAAACATAATAAACTAAGAATGATACTGAAAGTACTGAGATGACTAATATTATACTATAGTTAAATGACTTAAAATATTTAACCTGTTAACTTTTTCCACACACTCATGATGTTTTCATAGGCAAGTTTCCTCTGAGTAGTGATCACATTTTTAAACAGTTAAAACGTCTTCAAGTAGTTATATTTTTCATTTATATAAATTTTCTTATAAAAACATATTGCTTTTCGAATGTGGAATAGCTGTAATCAATTTATTTTATGATTGTATCTTAATGAAAAGAATACTACTACTTTTAGCTTGGGCTCTATGTGTCAGGGGTTTTTCTCCAGGTGCTTATATTGATCTGGAATTGTAGTGTAAAAAGCAATGAAAACTTAGGCTAGCACTTCATGAAATGTCTATTTAAACTATATTAAGTTGATATAACAAGATAAAGCAAAATATTCATTTTAACTTTCTCTTCTTTTTCGTATTAGGATAAATAGCTAAATGTGCTTCATCTGCGTGGTGAGCATAGTATATCAGCACTATGCACCGAAATGATCGACTGGTATATTAATGTTACCAACTTGATACAAGATTATAGATGACCAGGTTTCTTGTGAAAATATGGTACAACTCTTTCTCTAGTGGGAATTTTCAAAAGCACAGTATATAAACTACAGTACTGCTGGAAAATGGCAATGACAGAGAAAACTCACACCAAAATTGGTCACTGGTCTGCATGCATGAATTAATGTACAGAAATTGTTCTGTAAAATTAGTCTATAGAAAATGTTTTCCAAATAAAGTTGACTCTGAAAATTGAGTTTACATTTGGCTAAAATGGGCTAAAATTGCATTAAGCAAAAATTCTGTCCATGTAACTATAATTTTGTGAATGCATTTCCTTGGTGTTTGAAAAAAAAAGAAATGGGGGGGATTTCTCCAGGTGCCTTAATATAAAGTTTGAAGCTTCATCCACCAAAGTTAAATAGAGCTATTTAAAAAATGCACTTTATTTGTATTCTATGTGGCTTCTCTTTGTTTTAGTTTGTTTCCAGTGCAAATTCCAGCAGAATTTAGACAAAGATAGAACAGAAATGTATTTTTGTTTGCTGAATATAGAATGGATGAAATCATTGCATTCTTGTATACTGATTTGAAATGCTGTAAATATGTCCTGATTTATATTGATTCTCTTTAAATATAAAATGTAAATAAAATATTCCAACAAAAGTGTGTGGTATGGTATTTAATTTAGCTTGCATATGATTACTTTTCCTATAAAATATGCCTGTGATTAAGAGGAAAAAAGTTGGATGTAAATAATCACTGTTGTATTTGATCAATAAAATATAAAATTTTAATATGTTGTATATTTACCTATTTCATTGCATAGAATGGACATGCCAATGTGATAACCAAATTCTCTCATATATCAGCCTATGAAGCAGACCAGTAATAAAATAGGTTTTACTATCCATGACATAAAGATATTTAGTACTTTCAAGTATGATGTTAGGATGATATAGTACGTTCAGTGTATCTCTTTTGTAAAACTTGGAACCCTCAGAATCATGGTTACCAAACCAGATGTACCCAGGTCTTTTTTTTTGACAGCACTAAAGTTTAAACTCAGAGCGTCATGCTTGCTAAGCAAGTGCTGTACCATTTTATCTATGTTTCTTTCCACAGACCCTTTATGCTTAGTTTTTTTTCAACAAGTCTTGGCCTTTTGCTTGGCACTGGCCTCAGACCTCAATCCACATATGTCCACCTCCCTAATAGATGAAATTACAGGTATAAACTACCACACATATTGAATCTTTTTCTTTTTTCTCATATTGTTTTAGAAAGGGGAAGAGTCTAAGCTGTTCTTGACCCATGATCCCTCTATTTCCAACTCTCAAGTAAATGTACACATTTTAAGTGATGAAATGCTAGGACTATGATACATAAATTCTTAGAGCTAATTTTGTAGGGATTCTTTTGGCAAGACATTTTTATCCTTTGTGAATAAACAGCTGTATTAAAGTATAATCTACATAACAACTTACTCATTGTAAATGTACAGCTGGATGATATTTAGCAAATATATAGACTACTACCACTATCCAGTTTTGGAGCATGCCATTATCCTAAAACTTTCATCAGGATCATTCACAGTCAATTCTTGTTCCCTTCATAATTCCACGCAATCACCAATCTGTTTTCTGCCTCTATAGATTTGCTTGTTCTAGAACTTTTATATGAATGTAATCATACAGTTCATGGCCTTTTGTGATTGCTTCCTATTAGCATAATGCTTTCAAGTTTTTAGTTTATTTTATTGAACATTTTCATTGTTATTATAAAAGTGATATAAAGAGAGGTTATAATTACATAAATCAAGCAAAGAGTACATTCAGTTTTAGACAATGTCACCCCTTCCTTCTCCCTCTCTCCTAGTTTTCCTATCCCCAAGTCGTATAGTTCATTTTCAGCATACAAGTTACAGGTTGTGTAGTTCATTTTCAATGTAATGTCTAGTGAGTACCACTACTGCATTTGTTCACTCTTTGTCCCACCCTGTCTATGCCCCCCCTTACCTTCCCAAAGATAGACAAACAAGACAAAAATGAAGGAAAACAAAACTGACAATGGAAAAACCTGTTTCCATTTCCTCGAATTTATTTTGATAAATATGATTTTATATGATCAAATGAACATAGGCCAAGTTCTAGCCATATTGTAGTATGTATCCGTAATTCATTCCTCTACATAGCTCAATAATATTCTGTTACATAGGTATACAACATTTGGTTGTCCACTCATCAGTGCTCTGCACATTACGGTTTAATTTGCTATGCACATCCATATGAAAGACTTTCTGTAGATGTATGTGTTAGACTCTCTTGAGTATATACTAAGGAAAGAAATTGCATGTCACTTGGGTATTATATTATTATTGTCATTATCAGTTGATATTCTTTACCTTGACTTTATGCTTTATATCCTTACATAATTGTCAAAATGTAAGCTGATTCTTTTCAACAGAGACTGTAAATAATAGTTTTGTGTGTTTTGGAGTCTTGAACTTAACAACAAAGAGTGATCTCGGTATTTGTAAGTTTATTGGGACACACGTTATATGATCTTAAAAATATACATTATTCCCTGGTCAGGCAGTAAAAATATGTTTAGGGAGACAACTAGAATACTAGAAAATTCCTTCTCCTCCATCTAGTTTTTGTTAATTTAGGACATATTTTAATTAAAGAATTTATCACCTCAGGCTATATCATTTTCAGATATTTATTTTGATTATTTCCATATTTTAAGCACATTAAACAATGTAGATTTATTTTATCTTCAAAATCATGAGTATGGTGGATATTTTTTGCCTACTTCTGCCATCATTACTTAATTGTCTGGGAAATAACTACCTGCCAGTTGTAAACTTTTTTCCCATGTAAACACAATCATATGAATTGTGAAACTTTCAGAGGCACACTAAGTTTAGACAGTTTGGAGAAATGTATAAAGATGATTTGGGTTGGGCACTGCAGGCTTACTCATGTAATCCTACCTACTCCGGAGTCTAAGAACTGAAAATAGAGAGTTCAAAGCCAGCTTGGCTAGGAAAGTCCGTGAAACTATTGTGTGTGCAGTACTAGGATCAAATCCAGATCAATGCACATGCTAGGCAAGCACTATAAATGAGCTACATCCCAGCCCTCCATGAAACTCTCACTGACTACCAAAAAAGCCATAAGTAGAGCTATGGCTAAAGAGATAAAATACTAGCCTTGAGAAAAAAGCTCATGGACAGAAATCAATCCCTGAATTCAAGTTGTGGGACCACCCACTCCCCCCCACACCACAGCTGAAAAAGAGTTTGGTATGGATGGAGGCTGTCATTTTTTCTTCTAGCTATAATTCTGATATCCTAGTTTTCAATTTAAGAAAACTTTCATGTGCATTCCTGGTATAAACTTTAAAAAGAAATTGATAGCAAAAATTAACAGCTTTAAAAATCTGAGTCGTAATGGAAAAATGATTGATTAACGCAAAATTATGCTTGATTTTCAAATATCTAATTTTCTTTAAATTGGTACACCTAAAACTTTTATGTGCCTACAATTACCTTTGGATCTTGTTTGAAGTGTGCATTATGATCAGCTGGTATAGTGTATGGTGTGAAAGTCTAGCAAGCTCCCCTGTGATCAGATGTTGTTGATCTGAGATCCATATTTTGAGTAGGAAAGCTTTAAATGGCTCTTTTACAGCAGTACTGTTTTAAAGCTTCCTGCACCTAAAAAGGATGCAAAGTGTTAAAAAAAAAGTTAAGCTAGTGAACATAATTTCAAATAAGAAGTCAGTAAACTCCGGAATGACAGCTTCAGCCTTTCTATAGCACATAGTTTGGCATGAGTATTTTGGATTGGCTGAAACCTTTGATCCTAGGTGTCCCTGGGCATGCTTTAGAAGACTGCCTTAGTGGAAAGAGTGACCTCTGGATAAGTGAGGTATTACTCATACCCAGATGGTATATTACTGGGCCCAAAATATACAGCTTGGATAAATCAGAAAACCAAAATGGAAGCAGACAAGTTAGGAAGCTATTAAAATAGTGCAGGAAGAAAGTGATGTGAGGTTGACTTAAAGCATTTTAGGAGGATGGAATTAGTTTTGGAAAAAGTAGGAGGGGATACCAGAGGCAAGGGCAAGGGAGAGGGGAGCAGGGAGAAAGAGGGGAAGGGAAAGGAGAAGGAGGAGGAGGAGAGAAGGGGGTCTAATGGAACTAGAGAAAAACAAAGGTAATGATCAATGCTTGATCATGTTGATAAACAGGAATACATTGAACTAAGGAAATCTTAGACTTGTTTTGATTTGCATTCCTTTTATGACCAGAGATGTTGAGCATTTCTTCATGTGTCTATAGGCCATTCTTTTTTCTTCTTCAGAGAAGACTCTCTTTAAGTCTTTGGCCCATTTTTTAATGGGATGGTTGTTACTTTGGAGATTAGTTTGGGAGTGATTCAATTTTTTGAGTTGTTGATATATTTTAGATATGAGGCCTTTGTCCGTTGTTTGGTTGGTGAAGATCTTCTCCCACTCTGTAGGCTTCCTAATTAATTTACTAGCTATGTCCTTTGCCATACAAAAGCTCTGCAGTTTAATGCAGTCCCACTTATCCAGCCTTTCTCTGATTTGTTGTGATTCTTGGTCCTTATTAAGAAAGTTTCGACCTGGGCCAAGGAGGCCTAGTGTATCTGCTATTCCTTCCTATGTACTTTCATTTGTAGTCAGACACATTAATCTCGGAATCCTAGCTCTTCCATTTGATTAACCTTGTGATCTTAAGAAAGTAACTTCTCTGAATATGCAAAAATACATGCTTACTTATGGATATTAAATGCTACATATTAGGTACCAGTACAATGCCAGCAATATTTACGGCAGTTGTAATCCTAGTTCTCCTTCCCTAAAAAATTTCCAGTACTATAAGCAACTGAATGTTGGCTAGAGTGGAAATTTTACTTTTAATATGGATTCAAAGAAATGCTTTTTAGTTGCAAAGAGTTGAAATAAATTGTTTATGACTAAACCAAATTTTTATATGACAAAAGTTATTTAATTTGTAAAAAAGTATTCTCTTTATACCATCTGTGAAATGTTTGTTTACTAATGCAGGAGGTCTCCAAATTATCTGTCTTGTACCAAAACTGGTCTCTATCTCCCAAGAGAGATGGAATTGAAGAGTAGACAGGTCAAAGAACAAATCAGTTCTCTTGGCCACAATTGTAACAAGGAGAGCTAGTGGAAAATAACACAGGATTGCTGAGGAACGAAATTAAAAACGGGAGAGAGTGCAAAAGAAAGGACAGATGACTCCGTTGGGAATGTGGGTAGAGTGTCTAGCAAGTTCAAGACCTTGAGTACAAAGCTTAATACAAACAACAAAAAAATGAATAAGGGAGGATAGCAATTGTCTACATTTGTTGCATTTACTCGCCTTTCACCAAAAAGTAAGAAAAACAAACAATGTGAATTATCTTTCCAAGGGTACATCCAAATTGGGGTGATTTTTCCCAAGGATCTGGGAGAATAGCCTCTTCCATGCTCTGCAGAGAACTGTGCTTGGTACTGTCTTTGAGCTTTCTCAAGGCTAGACTCTACCACTTGAGCCACAGAACCACTTCTAACTTTTTCTATGTATGTGATGCCAAGGAATCAAACCCAGGTCTTCATGCATGCTAGGCAGGCACTCTACCACTAGGCCATGCTCCAGACTCTTATAAATGTTTTGTTTTTGTTTTTTGGTATTTGAATTTTTTTCTTTTTTGTCATTGTCTGAGCTTGAACTCAGGGCTTGAGAACTGTCCTTGAGCTTTCTCAAGGCCAGTACTCTACCAGTTGAGCCACAGCACCACTTCTGGAGGAATCCAACCAGGGCTTCATAAATGCTAGGTGAGCACACTAGGCCAAGCTCCCATCCCTGTTCCCCCCATCCCCCATTTTATCACTCGCAAGAAAAATCCTTGCTTGTAGCACACACAACTGCCTTAGTAAAAGTGGGTCACATCTTAGAAGGGTTAAACTGGAGACACTTTTCTCTTCAGCACATTCCCTGGGCTCCAGGACTTGACACTTTAGCATGCCCACCCCATTGTTGTTGTTTTTTAAAACCCATATGACCTGACACTTCATTCTCCAAAGTAGTTGCCAACAGTAACAGTTTGTACGTTTCCTCCCTTCCTTCTGGTAAACTTCTTTCTACTTTTCGTACACTCCTTAATTCCAGGGACTAAATTTCCTAATAAAATCCAACTCTGATTCTTATAGCAGTGTCATGTAAATTAATTACTAGCGTTATTTACTTCTGCGTTTAAGTAGATGTGTATTATTACGAATATAACAAGTGAAGACTGCCATGAGAGGTGATTCCTTCTCTCCCCCAAAAAAGCCCAAGCACCCCAGGAAGGTTGTGGTTCAAGAAATTTGACCTACTCAGCAGGTTGAGATATGAGGATTACTGTTCAAAGCCAGCCCAGGCAAGAAGGGGGAAAAAATTAAAAACTCATAAATTTTTTAGTCACAAAAAGTTAAGACTAGACATTTTTGTGGGGGTTATAAAAATAGTCAAACTGTGCCACACAAGACAGAGAGAGAGAGAGAGGGGGGGGGAGGGAGTGAGAGTGGAGGGAGAGGTGAAGGGTGTGAAAAAATACGTGGATTTTGAGATTTTATATTATTTCCATAATGGCATGAAAGACTTAAGAATTTGAGATTTGGACAAGGAATTATAACATCCACTGTGTGACCTTGGATCAGTCCATTTACTCATTGGCGTTTTCCTTTATTAACGAAGAAAGTGACAACCACGATTTACTTTATAAGGCTTCTGTAAAATTCCCCGAAGTCGATCAAGAACGTAATGGTGGTTAAATGCGAGTTACAACCGAAGCTTCAAGAAAGGAGTCTTAGTCGAAAATTCTGGAAACTTCTTTTGTAAAGATCAATTCTCTCTGAGTTAACGTCTAAACCCATCTAAAAGGGGGAAGCAGGCGGGCTCATCATTTAAATAACAAAAAGAAGCTTTAAAGTTTAGGTCGGCAGAACACACTTAAAATTGGTGGCGGGACACGCTTTGAAAACATCTCCCCCCACCCATTTTTCACCAAAGTGCATTGTGGGAATTGTAGTTCCCTGCTGCCATGGCGCAAGTACAGAAGAGAAAGTAAGAAACTACAACTCCCAGGAGGTGAAGGAGCAGGACTATTTCCCAGCCTGGCGGTTGCTTCGTGGGCGGGAGTTGGCAACCTCCCTGCCTACGTGGGAGAGAAGGGGGGTGTGGAAAATCCGAACCTGAGAGGCGCTGCTGCCTGAGGAAGATTTTCGTGAGGAGTGGAGAGGAGGAAAGACGGGCTGTGGGTGAGCAGAGAAGGGTAAATAGGTCGCCGCTCTTGGAGCGGCACAAACTTCTTCGCGATGTGGTTGAAGCCTGAGGAAGTGCTCCTGAAAAATGCGTTCAAGCTGTGGCTGACGGAAAAGTCTAACGACTACTTTGTGCTGCAGCGGCGTCGAGGCTACGGGGGAGAAGGCGGAGGGGGGCTCACAGGTAAGCCGTGCTCACTTCCCTCTGCTTTCAGGTAGTGTAAAGGCGGCGTGCGAAATGGTTACTTGGGGCTGCCCAGAGCGGAGGGACTGGGGCTCCACTCCCTCCACACCTTTCGGCCGCCAACCTCCAGTCAGGTGAACGGCCGGCTGCGGCGCGGAGCCCTCGGATTGGGGGTGGGACCGGAGGAGGCGGGAATCTTACCTGCCGCGCCCCTTGTTCTGAGGGAAAGTACTCGAGCTAGACATTACTAACAATTTAGGCTGCTGATGGAAGCTAGTTCGTAGTTGTGGACATAACTTTTTCTCAAAAAAACGATCTCAGTATCACGGAGTGAAATGAGCGAAGGAGACGGGGGGGGAGGGGAAGGCGCGGGAATGGCAAGGGGAAACGCTTCCTGAGATTGTCTTCAAAAGAGAGATGGAACCTGGGCGAGGTTGGGTAAGGTGTTTTCTCTGCAAATCTCCGGAGTCCACTTTAGTATCTTTCACATGGGCCCCAAGTTTTCAGTCTTGGCGATCACCTCTCGGGCTATTATACCGTCTCACTGAATTTCTCGCTTCAGTCTTTGGCGCTTCTCGCTCCTTCAAAGCCATGATTCTGGAATATACCAATGAGACATCAGAAATTCAACTCTTAACTGTTTTACCTACCTTGTCCCCCAAACACTAAAAAACGTAGAAGTGTTCCTTGATCGAATGCCTAAAAGTCTCCACAGATGGTTATTATCGGATCACGTAACTGGGTGGAACCGGAACTTTCAAAATTTGGGGCCTTAGGGAGATGAGTTATTTTTTGTGGTAATTTCTACTTTTGTATTGTGGCCTTGAAGTGGTGGGCCAAGCTTAATTTAGTCAACGTGATGTAGGGGAAAGGGAGAAGAAGCAGAAACATTGTATTTAGGCAACGTGATATGGAGGGAGGAGGGCAGGAGAAGAGGTGAAACATTGTACTTTAGTCCCATCTTTTATCTGTTAGCTTGTTGAATGACAACTATTCAACAGTATGCCAGTACTGTGTGCTGCAAGGAGTGTTCAAGTTCAAAGACAATTCAGATTTTGTTCCTTACCTTTAAAGTTCTGGATAAGAGGGGAGGGGTGGAATAGGACTGGAGGAAGAGCAGCTCATAAAGAAAACAAATTTTAGTTAAAACCCAATGAGTGAAGGATGGGTGAAGATTAACCCCAGGATATGGCATGGCCTTTTCATATTTAATAAAACGAGTGCATACTAACACAGAGTTGACAAGATGAAATGAAAAATGATCAACATATGTTTATGTTAAGATGCTAATAAATGGTAATAAACGTTGTTTCTTTTTTTAGCGTCCACCAACACAAACCGAATTTTGAGTTTCCATGGGATACACAACACACACACATACACACACATTTTTTTGCTTCCAGGAGCTACTTATTTTACCACCTTCTAAAAAGTCACTCTTGAAAACATAGCCACAAAAATTGCCCCCATCAACTACAATTTTCTCATTTTCTGATTTTTAAGTGTTACAAGTATTATTTCACAGGAAAGTTTCCATTTAATAGATGAAAATAGTTTATAGATTAAAATGTTAAAATCACTGTTGTCAATCATGCAATTTACCCATCTGAGTCCATATACCTTGCAGCCCATCAGAAATGGTGTTCTAATACATGCTTATTCCTCATAATTTTACTTAAACAATATTTTTTGCCAGTCCTGGGGCTTGAACTCAGGGCCTGGGCACTGTTCTTGGATACCTTTTGCTCAAGGCTAGCGCTCTGACACTTGAGCAACAGCACCACTTCCAGCTTTCTCTGAGTATGTAGTACCAAGTAATTGAACCCAAGGCTTTGTGCATGCAAGGTGAGCACTCTACCACTAGGTTATGCTCCTGGCCCTACTTAAACAACCATTTTTACTGGTCTTACCAAACACATGTTGTTTTACTTCATACAAGTGTGTTCCTGAAAAAAAAAATAAAGTATATCAAATTCTAAAGAGTAAGCTCATTCTCGTGTAATATTAAATGCTCTTTTTCTTGTTTGACACCTTTAAACAGTCATTCCTTATTTGCATATTTGATTTTTCAGTTTCTATGATTTTTTAAAGTAGGCTTCTCTCCATCTCACCCACCTCTTTAATGGTCTCCTATTTCTAGAGTAAGGAAACTTGTCTGAAGAAATAAAGCAATATTTCCTCCACATATGTTCATATGTGTGTGTGTATAAATATATAGTGACTAGTGATGGTCTAACTGACTTAATGATCAATTTGTATTTCTGCATTGTCTTGTCCATAATATTGACAAGGTACTTCAGATTACTATAGGAGAGTTCTTGTATATTAAACAAAACAGCAAAAAGCAAAGAGATTTTTATTAGATTTGTTTAATTCATTTAGGTCTCTAGCAAAAGTGTTTTCATGGCTGATCAATTACTTTTTTTTAAGTTGTGAAGCCAAGAGCTTTGCTGTGTATGCCCTAAGTCCCTATTTGTATTAGCTCTCACTGGAGATTGTTTGCCAGCATATGGCCCTTGGCCATTTTGTTTGATAAAACACATTATGTTATCCCTTTCTAAAATTATTGTATACATTTTGTCTAATGAAGAAAAGATACTGACCATCTAGAAATGTTAATGATTGTATTTTCATTGTGATTTCATCTTTGCCATGTGATAACTATCAGTAACTTTAAGCAATGCAATGCTTATTGTTATGCGTAAATTTCCTGACATTTTTCCTCCCTAACAATGATTATAGAAACACCATAGTTGGGAATTCAAATTCTGAGGATTTGCATTGCATATTTTTTATTGTACTGGGGATTGAATTCAGGGCCTTTGGCTTGTGGGACAGGCACATTAGTACTTCAGCCATATCTTTAGCCCCTTTTTAAAATTAATTGTTTTTTGCGAGTCTTGAGGCTTGAACTGAGGGCCTGTACACAGTCCTTTAGCTTGCTTAAGGCTACTGCTCTACCACTCGAGCCACAGCACCACTTCTGGCTTTTTCTGGATATGTGGTACCAACGTATGGAACTCAGGGCTTTGGGCATGCTAGGCCACACTCTGGCCCCGCATTTTTTAAGGTAGGATGTTAATTTTTTGTTCTGGCTGCAGTCTGCTTGAACTCCAATCTTACCTGTGTTTTCCCTTGTTGCTGGGAACTACAGTTATATCACTACAGCTATAGCTGTATACAGCTATACAGATATGTCTCAAGCAATCAGCCTCTCAAAATTTTAGGCCCCCGCTGGCCTCAAACCATGATCACCTAATGTCCACCTCACAAGGACCTAGGAGTACAGGTTTGAGACACTGATAGTCTACCCCTTTCTGAAATATTTCTAGTAACTATTTGACTAACTTTATATTACTTAACTATTCTGGATCACAGCAGAGTGGGTTTTTAAGGAACATTTTGTTTTATGTAAGGTTGCAGTTTTGTTGGTTTTTGGTGCCAATGTGGGGGCTTGAATTCAAGGGCTCAGCATTGTCTCTGAACTTTTTCCACTCAAAGACAGCACTGTACCATTTGAGCCACAGATCCTCCCCCATGTTTTTAATGGTTAATTAGAGATAAGAGTCTTGGAATTTTCTGCCTGAGCTGATTTCTAATCACAATTCTCAGATTGCCACTTGCAGAGTAGCTAGGATTACCAGTGTGAGCCACCTGCACCTGGTTATCCTTTATTTTTGACAGTTCTGAGGTTTGAACTCAACACTTGCACTTCCTAGGTTGGCACTCTATGACTTGAACCACACATCCAGTCCATGATTTTCTTGGAGAAGTGATTTACCCATCTACATTTTTTTGCCAGTCTGGGCTTAGGCTCAGGGCCTGAGCACTGTCCTTGGACTTTCTCAAGGCTAGCACTCTACCACTTGAGCCTCAGAACCACTTCTGGCTTTTTGCTATGTATGTGGGGTACCAAGGAATCGAACCCAGGTCTTCGTGCATACTAGGCGAGCACTCTACCACTAGGCCAAACTCCCGGCCCCCTACCCATCTACATTTTTATAGTTATTTTATATTAATCCCTTGCTTTTGTAAGGGATTTTGCAAAGAATTTTCTATAACACCTAATTAGGCAATTTTCTTTATATGATTATAATTTATGGACATTTGATATATTAAATTCAAATAAGTAATTTCCTCTGGCAAATGAGATACTACACAGACTACATTCTTGCAACTACTGTAGTAGACTTAGATATACCAGTTAGGAGGCCTTAGCTTAAATAATTTGTTGAAATAATTTGTTGAATTTTCTATATCTGAATAGTATAAACAGGTTCTTGGATGTTAAGACTAGTACTCATCCTCAGTAGTCCTTGCAGGGATTTTTTTGGTAGTATACAATAAAGCATAAAAAGAAAACAGTAAAATGGAAGATTTTGGCTATTGTTTCTTTAGCTCCTCTTTCTCTTTGTGCCATTACTTTGCAGGTAAATAATCTGTATAAACTACAGCATACTGACATTTTAAAAAAGCCTGTCCTTTCAAAGGTGTTTGAAATGCAGCTTTCTGTTTGTGATATATAATAGACCATAAATTGCTGTCCTAATAATTTTTCATAAACATAACAAAGCTAAGCCTTTAAAAAAACAAAAAGAACTCATAATGACTATTCCTTGAGCAAACAAAGCTTTTTTTCTCAGTTTCTTCAATCCAACTCAAGGAGTCTAACACTGAAAATGTTTAAGCATCTATTATCAAACTATTCTTATATTTCATGCTCATAAAGAAATTATCAGGTGAGCGGCTGGGGGTTTGGCCTAGTGGTAGCATGCTTACCTACCATGTGCGAAGACCCCGCTTTAATTCCTCTGTACCACATACACAGAAAAAGCCAGAAGTGGTTCTGTGGCTCAAGTGATAGAGCTCTAGCCTTGCCAGAGCTCAAGGACAGTGCCCAGACTCTGTGTTCAAGCCCCAGGACTGGCAAAATACATACATAAACTTAACTCACATTGTAAATTTAATAAATTATCATTTTGACCTACTAAAATGAAAATGCCTCTGGACAACTGACAGGGAGGAGGATTAGCCACATTGTGTACTCCCCTCACTCCCTAGAACATCTTGATCCTTATAAAATCAAGTAAAAAATTACTTTTCAATGCCTCCTTGGATTAAAACAAAAAAGGCCTTGTAGGAGGTTTGGAGAAATGAAGCATGGTCAGTGTCACAGTGTTTGTGTTATATCTTTTTAGTCTTTTCCTTTATTTACTTTGATTTATACTGGCACTAGGGCTTGAATACGTGGACTTGCACTCTCACTCAGCTTCTTGGCTTTTTCTGCTTACAGTTGGTACTCCACCACTTGAGCTTATCCCCACTGTTGTTTGCTGGTTAATGGCAGCTAAAGTCTTTTGGATTTGTCTGCCCAGTCTAACTTTGTTAAACCTCAATTCTCAGATCTTAGCCTCCTGAGTATATAGGATTATAGACATGTGCCACCAGTGATCTTGGCTTTTCCACTCAAGGTTATTCTACCAGTTGATTCACATTTCTACTTCAAGCTTTTTGCTGGTTAGTTGGAGATGAAATTCACATAGCTTTTTTTTTCAGTCCTGGGTTTTAAACTCAGGTCCTGGGCACTGCCCTAGGACACTTTTGCTCAAGGCTAGCACTCTGCCACTTGAGTCACAACACCACTTCCTGCTTTTCCTGTGTGTGTGGTACCGAGGAATTGAACCCAAGATTTCATGCATGCTAGGCAAGCACCCTACCACAACCCTACATTCCTGGCCCCTTACACAGATATTTTAACCCAGGCTGGCCTCGAATCAGGATCCTTAGATCCCAGTCTCTTGATTAGCTAGGATTATAGATGTGAGCCATTCGTGTCCAGTTAATTTAATTCCTTTTTAATTTTTTATGGTTGGGGCCTTGGACTGGGTGCCTGGGCACTGTCCCTGAGCTCCTTTGCTCAAGGCTAGTACACTGCTACTTTGAGCCGTAGATCAATTTCTGGTTTTCTGATGGTCAATTGGAGATAAGAGTCTCAGGACTTTGCTGTAGGAGCTAGCTTTGAACTCCAATCCTTGTTATCTAAGCCTCCTGAGTAGCTAGGATTACAGGTGTGAGTAGAGTCACCAATGCCCGCCCTAACTTAACTCTTGAGGATTGAAAATTCACAGCCCTAAAGTGAATGGGAACATAAACTGAAGGATGGGAAATGGTGAGAGACCACATCCATTGTACTTTGAAAGGCATGAGGTTTGCTGCATACTGGTGGTTCAAGACTCAGGAGGCTGAGATCAGAGGATTTCAGTTCAAACCCAGCTGGATTGGGAAATCTGTGAGATTTTTCTCCAGTTAATTACCAAATAAGTCTAAAAGAACTGGAGCTCAATTGGTAGAGTGCCAACTTGGACCAAAAAGCTTAGGGACAGCACCCAGCCCTTGAGTTCAAATCTCAGGACTGGCATAAAAAGCAAAACAACTAAAATTTCTAGGTAAGTAGCCAGTACTTACTTGGAGTACTATCAAGACAGAATGTTGGCATTCATCACCCATCTCTCAAAATATCTATAAGGCTGCTCTTTCTCATGGAAGGAAATCTTTAAAGGTGTTTTTGTTTTAAGTTAACAAACATCAAGTATGTTACAGGAATCTCCATTTTCCAGTCCAGGAGATGAGCACTATGGTTTGCTATCTCTAGATATTACCCTATGTAATTTCCTTAATCCTCTCACTGTAAACCAACACCCACAAACATTCATATGCACCACTAAATCTAGTGACTCTCCATTAAGCCCACTTCTTTATTATCGAATGTTTCATGGTCTCCTTTCAGTTGCAATTTCCTACTCATTTGTAAAATAGGGATATCATTTGGCTTCCCTCTCTGAAAGCATTGTTGATTTGGGTCAAATGAGTTTTTTGCAACTTATAAACAACTGGCAGATACTTGACATGAAAGAGCATCTAGATATAAAGTGCCTTGTTTGGGGAACAGAAGACCAAAAGAAGACTGTGAGTGTTTGTGTGTTTGTTTCAAGGAGACTATGTATATGCAAATTGTCTTATTGTGTGAAGGAGGCTGCATATGTCAAAGAGGGGTGATTGTAAAAATGGCCATATATTTGTCTTTCTGAAGGAGGCTATGAAGAAGTACATGTTTGAAGGAGGTTTTGTGTGTTTTAAAAAGAGGCTTTTTGTGAGAAAGTTCTGTGTATGTGTGTGGATGTATGTGTGGATGTATGGATGTGTGAAAAAGGCTGTGTATGTATGTGAAGGAAGTCGGCTGTGTGTGAAAGAAGCTGTATATGTTTGTGTTAAAATGGCTGTGTGTATATGTAATATTTCTGAAATTTTCCCATAAGTAGGGATTGGTTTCAAATGATAACACTGACTATGTTCAAGGTAATGAAAACCTACAAAGAAATGTTTGATATATTGATTGTGCATTTATAATTTATAATCAGAATCATGTTTTACTGAAAAGAAGAAATATATTCCTTATTAAAGGTTGTTGGATAATGAGGGTAGGAAGACTGGGGAAAGAGAAAATGTTTGAAAGATTTCAATCTGATTTAAGTTCAATAAAAAGTGAATCTGAAATGCCATAGTGACACCTCTTTGAAGTTAAGATACACTTAAAAAGTGGAGCTGGGACCTGGTGGCTTACACCTGTAATCCTAGGTACTTGAGATGTTTGACCAACGTTTGGAACTAGCCTAAGCAGAAATTTCCAGGAGACTCTTGTCTTCAAAATAACAAGTAAATATAGGCTGAAAGCATGGCTCAAGTGGTAGAGGGCTTGCTGATCAAGCAAGCTGAGCAAGCACAAATTCCTGAGTTTAAAAAGTCAAGTTGTAAAATAGGTCCGACTGGGGTGTGGATGCTAGTGGGAGTGAGAAAAGTGAACGAAGGGTGAAATGGTTGATACATTTTATGTACATGCATGAAATTATAATAGCAAGGTTACTTGAGATCACTTTGAGGAGTGGGAAGGGAAAGAGGGAAAGTGATGGAAGTGAGTCTGGTCAAGATACAATGAAACTACAACTAACCTAAGCTTAAAAATAAGCTAAACAAGGCTTTGTACGGTGGCTCATGCCTGTAATCCTAGCTACTCAGGAGCCTGAGATCTGAGGATCTCTGTTCAAAGCCAGCCCAGGCACTAAAGTTTGTGATTCTTATCTTCAGCTAACCACTAGAAAACCATAAGTAGCACTGTGGCTCAAGGGGTAGGGTGATAGCCTTGAGCTGAAGAGCTCAGGGACAGCACCCAGGCCCAGAGTTCAATTCTCACCACCACCACCAACACAAAAGCTAAAAAATCAATTTAGATGCTAGTGATAAGCAATATAAAAAAAAAAACAAAAAACCTCTGCCCCTATAGGAGATAGTATCATTCTAGCTGAGAAAAGCAAATGCTGTATGATATGATGGGTGATGATAAGCAGTATGAAGAATAAAATAAAGTAAGGTATGGTGTGTGTTTTGTGTGTGTGCTGATACTTGGGCTTTACCTCAGGTCTTGCTCTCTGCTCAGCTTGCTCAGCTTTTCACTGAACAGGTGGTACTATACCTCATGAACCACACCTCCATATCTGGCATTTTTTGCTGCTTAACTGGAGATGAGTCACTTAGATTTTTTTGCTCAGGCTGGCACCCAGCTATGCTCCTCAGACTTCAACCTCCTGACTAGCTAGGATTATAAGTGTGAGCCACTGGTGTCTGAATTAAGGTGTATTAAAGAGGTTAGGGGTTGGTAGTTTAGATCAGTTGCTCTGAAAAGAAATATAAGCAGAGACTAGAGGTTCTTAAAAGATATGAGTCAAGCACATGTTTGAAACTAGAATAAATACAAGAATTTTGCTGGGATAGGATGAAGAGAGATGGTATAGTAGCTGGCCAGTCATGGAAGTGGGGTATACGATGGAAAATGTAGCAAAATGATTCATAACTTGACAGAGTTGATAAACAATTATTATTACAAGGGTAGTCAGTGACAGTAATATCAATGTGGTGTCTTGGGTCTATAAACCTCCATTAATAAGGTATTAAGCCAGGTGTGGTGGCTCACACCTGTAATCCTAGCTATTCAGGAGGCTGAGATCTGAGGACTGCAGTTCAAACCCAGCCTGGGCACTAAAGAACGTGAGACTCTTATCTCCAATTAACTACTGAAAATGAGAAGTGGTGCTGTGGCTCAATGGGTAGGGCGGTAGCCTTGAGCTGAAGCGCTCAGGGACAGCACCCCAGCCCAGAGTTCAAGCCATGTGACCAAAAAAAGAAGATATTAGAAACCTCTAAAGTAGTGTACTGGGACCAACTCTGGTACAATCCTTGCTTATCAGAAGTGCTGTTAAGGGCTTGGAGTTTGGCCTAGTGGTAGAGTGTTTGCCTAGCATGCATGAAGACCTGGGTTCAATTCCTTGGTACCACATTCATAGAAAAAAGCTGAAAGTGGTGCTGTGGCTCAAGTGGTAGAGCTCTAGCCTTGAGAAAGTGCTCGGGTCCTGAGTTCAAACCCTGGGACTGGCAAAAAAAAGTGCTGTTAAATGATACAGAGATTTTCTAAAACCAGTGAGTAATGACAATAGTTATTGTGCTGGCAGCAGAAATTGAGAGTGGCATCTGTGAAGCATTTTGCCAAAACCAATTTGGATTGTTTTTTAATTAAATCCACCTATGAGCACAACAGTATTTGGGAGTTGGTTTTGTAGGGAGAAGTGGGGAGGGCAGTCTAAGTGGGAGGAATAATGTGGCAGTACAAAAGTAAAAGATGACAGTTGTTGAAGACAAAGCAAACATTCCAAATTCATTTATTTGGAGTTGAAAATGTAAGAGTAAAGCTCTAATATCTTAGCAACTAGACAAAGGTCATTGAAGAGGATTATCTTCATCTGTGCAAGAAGAAAACTTGAAATAGAGAATTAAAGTACCTAAGAATTAAAACTTGAGAAGGTGTATCAATGTGTGTGAGGTAATGCACCTTCTATCTGACGAATATAACTGTAACACTTCTATTAATTACAATAAAAAGTAAACCTCTTGTTTCCTTATCCTAGAGTTCATTTTGCTTAACATTATTCTATAAGTCGTATTGTGCTCTTATTTATAACTAGCCAGTATAATAGTCTCTTGTTTTAGTTCATGTAAGTAATGTTGTAAAACAATATAGTATATGAGTTTGTTCATTTGTTGTCACAGTTGAATTTTTTGCTATGCTCTTAGGAATTTTGGCATTATATTTTATTTAATTTTTTAAGGTTATTCCTTTGTCCTTGTCTTTTTCTTTTCTTTTCTTTTTCTCCAGTCCTGGAGCTTGAACTCAGAGCCTGGGGCACTGTCCCTGAGCTTTTTTCTCAAAGCTGGCACTGACACTTTTGCCAAAGCACCATTTTCTGGCTTTCTTTTCAGTTTACACGGTACTAATGAATCAAACCCAGGGCTTCATGCTTGCTAGGCAAGCACTATACCACTAAGCCACATTCCCAGCCCAGGTTATTTCTTTTGTCTTTGGTGTATACATTTTGAAGAATAAGGACTGAGTGTAAAAGATTTTTTAACAGTTCTCTTTTTTCCCATATTTTAATTTTTAGAAATATTGATACAATAATTAACAGATTATTTATACTTTTTTCCTCTTATTTTCCCTATGAGATATTGTGATCTGATTTGTGGCTTGCTTTGTTTCCTTTGGTGAATAAAGATTTTGATTAGGGAAGGAAATGCTCTGTGTGTGTATGTATATGCATGTGTGTACATACACAATCTCCAGTTTTCAAGTCTAAAAGTATATAGGCAAAGGAGTCAAATGTTATAATGCTTCTGAACAACTAAAGAACTATTTAACAAAATGAAGGCCAGGAAGTGGAAACATGTTTGAGGAGAACAAGGTGCACATGAAGGAGGGAAGATAGCAAATGCAGTCAATCTATTCAATATACATTATGTAAAAAGTGTATTACGTACTTGAGGGTGGGAATGGGAGGAGGAAATGGGTGAGAATGCTGGAGGAGGTCACACTGATCAAAATGTATTCTACTCATAACCTGACTTAAGAAATTATAATCTCTTTGTTTACTTACTAATGAAAAGGAATATGGGCAAAGAGAAAAGCAATATGAAGAAAATTATTTTATGAACCATTTGCTACACAGTTCCTAGTGAAGAGTTGGCAGCTGTCAAAATGCCAACTGTGGCTATGCTATAGTATCATTCTAAAAAAAATATTCCACTACTTGTGTCTTTAAATCTTATAGAAAAATAATAGAATTAGAAAATCCAAACCTCTATAGAGCACACTACCTTTTCTTCTTTGAATATATCTCTCACTAAGTTCACTGGCAGCTTACTAATTACTTCATTAACATTTAATGAAGTTGAGATTATAAAAAATTCAACATAGGAATGAATACTAGTTTGACTTTGTAAGCTTGACAACTATAACAAGATAAAGGATCTACTTTTAAAGTTCTAGCAGCTATTGCTATGGATTAAATATATAATCCAACATTTTACTATGAATATAAGTAAATTTAATTTGTAATTAGGTTTGTTTACATGACTCTTCTGTAGCTAGAGCATTGTTGTCTTACAAATGTCCTCAATCTAGTGTACAACCACAAAGAGGCACTTGTTAAACTAAAGTACATTTTAGTTTGCCTGCTACATTAGCACATTAATAATGAGCATTATCTTCAAGTTGTAGTTGTTTTAATCGTTTTCTATCCTCTGTCTCTGTTCCTTCCTATTCATTGTTATCTTTGGTCTAATAAAAAAAAGATGCTTTCTAAATTAAATTTGCAAGTATCTAAAATTGGAAGAGACAGTGCTTTCGATTCGTGTTCTTAACACTGGCTTTATGTTAGATTCACATTCAACTGAGGACTTTTTGAAACAAAAAGACAAGATACCAAAGTAATTACAGATCAAGTGATATGATGTTTGAGACTTGCTTTAAAAAATTCCCAGGATCCAGGTGTGGTGGCTCACACATTTAATCCTAATGGTTTTGGAAACTGAAATCAATAGGATCACGGTTCGAGACCAACCTCAGCAAAACATTTGCGAGACACCTGCTGGGGCAGTAGCAGTGGGTTGTAACATGTTTGTCCATAACAACTTCGCATGAAGTTGGAAGATACCAATTTGAGGCCAGCCTTTCAAAAAAAAAAACTTTGTAAGATATCTCACAGGAAGAAACTGGATTTAGTAGCAGGCACCTGCCATCCGAATTACAGTATGAAGTGTAAAATAGGAGTACATCCAGGCAACAGCCTAGATTTATTTTGCCAGTCCTGGGGCTTCAACTCAAGACCTGAGCATTTTTCTTGGACTTTTTCCTCAAGGTTAGCACCCTACCACTTGAGCCACAGTACCATTTCAGGCTTTTCTTTTTTTTTTTTTGCCAGTCCTGGGCTTGCGCTCAGGGCCTGAGCACTGTCCTTGGACTTTCTCAAGGCTAGAGCTCTACCACTTGAGCCTCAGCACCACTTCCGGCTTTTTTCTATGTATGTGGTACCGAGGAATCGAACCCGGGTCTTCATGCATGCTAGGCAAGCACTTTAACCACTAGGCCAAACTCCCGGCCCCACTTCAGGCTTTTCTATGTATGTGGTACCAAGGAATTGGACCCAGGTCTTTGTGCATGCTAGGCAAGCACTCTACTACTAGGCCCAACTCCCAGCCAGAGCCTAGATTTTTAAAAAGTGAAAAATGTGACTATCTCAAAATGACCACTGCAAAGAAAGGGTTGCAGACATGGGTCAAGCAATACACCACATAACTAACAAGCAAGACACTCTGAGTTCAAACTCCGTTTTACTACTGTAGATATCTATATCTAGATATGTACTATCTAGATATAATATACATACTATATATATGACTAGATATAATACATATATGTTACTTTCCCCCAAAGGAAAATTGTCATTTGTGTGTGTGTGTGTGCGCGCACATGCTAGTACTGCAGCTTGAACCTCGGGGCCTCAAACTCTCGGCTGATACTGCTGACACTGTATGACTTGAGCCATGACAGGCAGAAGAGTCCAGAATACAACATCTCCAATTGGCCAGCAAAAGGCAGGACTGGAGGCATAGCTCAAGTATTAGAGGAAAAAAATCATCTGCATAGGAAAGCAAAGACCTAGGACTTACATTTATGGCCAAGAACAAGTTATCTTTGGTTACAAGTATATTTATGATATTATGTAGTGGCCACAAAAGCTTATCAATCTTATACTATATTAAAAGAGCCCATGAAACCATAAAAAGCCTGCATTTGTTCATATTCAATATTCAGGTTTGAATAACATTTAAATTATCCTTAGATAAATAAAAGTGTATTAAGAGAATGATAGAAGAAATAATCAGACTTGGACAACTTAACAGTTGAAAGAGCTAAGTGTATTTTAAACTGAAAGGGAATAAGAGGATACAAGATAGCCATGTTAATATTTCAATATCCTGTCATGTTGAACAGAATATGTTTTGCATTATTCTAATGTTGCTAGGAAATAGCATTTACACTGAAAAGGAATTTTTTCCTTTATTTTCTTTTTAAAATTTTTTTTGCCAGTTTTGGGCTTGAGCTCAGGGCCTGAGTAGCACTTGAGCACTACCACTTGGGCCTCAGCACCAATTCTGGCTTTTTTCTATGTATATGGTATACTGAGGAATCAAACCCAGGTCTTCATGCATGCTAGACAAGCACTCTACCACTAGGCCAAACTCCTGGCGCCCTTTATTTTCTTTTTGATGAGTAAAAAATAAATATGTTTCACTAAAAAACATATGACCCAGCAATTCCACTACTTGGCATTTACCCAACCATCCAGAAACAAGGACATACTAAATCCACTAGCACAACAATGTTCATTGCAGCACTATTCACCATAGCAAAGATATGGAACCAACCTAGATGTCCCTCAGTTGATGAGTGGATCAACAAGTTGTGGTATTTGTACACAATGGAATTCTATGCTGCTGTCAGAAAGAATGGCATCGCCCCATTTGTTAGGAAATGGAAAGACTTAGAAAAAATCATATTAAGTGAAGTAAGCCAGACTCAAAGGAACTTAGGCTCAATGGTTTCCCTCATTTGTCATAATCAGTAGAAACCTTGGGCTCTACTAGCAGAGATCTGCAATAGAGCAAAACCTTGATACATAAGGCCATATAGTATGAAGCTAATTGAAAGGACCTCCAGGATATTGAAACAAAAGCCATATAATGAATGATTGTTGTCCTTAATGTACTATGTTGTCTCTCATCTCCTTTGCTGTCCCTTGGTTATCTCATATTGGTATAGTATCTCACTTTGTTATCTGATATATTGAATTTATTTGTATTTGTATATTTGAAATTTGATAGGGAAGGGGGAAAACCAAGACGGGTGGGAGGTGGGGGGGGGGAGGGAAATGGGTACCAAGACATGTGAAAGGGTATCAATGTATGTGAATTAATGCACCTTCTATCTGGCAAATATCTTGTAACCCTTTTACTAATTACAATAAAAAGAAAAAAAAAACAAACAAGTGGATGAATCTAGAGCCAATCATGGTGAGACAAGTCAAGACCAAAGGAACAAAAGGCGCATGGTATCCTATTAGATCCAAACAGTATAAGAGCAAGGACTCAAAATTTGCATACCCAATGCTATGGACATGGTACTGGAAATATAAACACAAAGACTTAGACATAAAAAATTATGACTATATAAACAATGTTTTATTACATAGATTATTATGTATCTATAACATACAAGCCCTCAGCCTAATTTTGATTATGTTCTAAAATTTAAGTGCCAGTGATTGTATATTGAGATTCCCTTCTTAAATACTTGTTTGTTCAACTCATCATTTGAAATATTATGTAAAAATCAATGTTAATAAATTCTTTAATAAAAAAAAAACCAGAGGTAAAAATCAAAGTGTGATAGTAAGAACACATTGGGTTTCTATGTCTAAAGTGTTTAGAATAATACTGTCTGAAATATAGTAGAAGGCTTCTGGCTGGACTACAGAAAGCTCAGCTCTACTTGGTAGTACAGTGGTTTGCATTCTGATGAGTCAAAGAGGATGGCTGGCATGACTGGTCTGATTTTTATGTTAACATTATTACAGCTTGTTTGGGGAATAGACTATAGACTTTAAGAGTAGAAACAGAAAATCCAGCAATACAATAGTTGGTGATTATTGTCTCATAGCATTGACTACACTGAGTATACTCTGCTATATATTTGCATATGAATCTATCTTTTCCCTAAGAATCTTAGCTCCCTGAAGGCAGGGATTTTTCATTACTTAGTTCTTGTCTATATCCCCATGATCTAATGGATACATACATTACATAAAGTGCCCAATAAATATTTATTACATGAAAAAGTATTTACAAAAATTTCCAAAAAATGGGTATAGAAGAAATAAATCAGCGTTCCTCCATTTTCTCATTGGTACAGAGAACCACGCTCTCCAGACTTAGCTGTCTAATTTGTGGGATCCATTGCAAAATGAAAAAGACTCCTTCAAACAGTAAAATTCAAGACATTGACTAGGGAACATTAAACACAAAGATAAGGACTTATGCATAAGACATAAATTATAATAAGCTTTATAAGCTGAAACTAATGTTGAGTTATGTAAATCCTTTCATAATTTACAAAGGACTTTCTACTAGAACTTCCTACCAAGGCATTAGGCTGCCTGAGAAGTAAACTCAGAGCAAGACTGTCTTTCATGTTGTTACAGAGAGGATGAATATGCTCGATGGTGGATTACATGACCTGTTTGGTTGTTTTTGATTTCTGAAGTCTATAGTTCTGTAGTCAACAATAATTGGTACACAAACAGTAGTTATTATCCATGTTGTTTTTGTTATCTTCCTATGACATTTAATCATTTTTGTCACTTTGATTATGATGGTGAATTTTCTTAGAAAGTTGGGCATTAGTTGTATGGCAGATTGCTATCCAAACCCCATAGACCTATACTAGGATCTAGAAGATTGTCATTGATACCTTAGTTTTAGTTATCCAGAGGATGGTTTAAATTTATAGATGTTTTAAATTAGGCTACTTCATAGCCTTGACTATTCAGACTATCAGATAATAAACCTCTGTATTTAGAAAAACAGTCTGAAGTTGTATCATTTTCTTGTACCTTTAGAACCCAAACAATTGGCACATATTAATCCCTGAATGACTTGCAGGGACTTGATAATTACAGCTTAGTGAGCTGAAAGAGTTCCCTCAAGTGACTGGAAATGTGTTCTAATGCTAGCTTCCATATTATTTGTTGCATAGTTTTATATCAACTGCCTAATATCAAGCACCTAAGAAACTTAAATTTTTTTCTTTTGTACACAGTGTAAGACAGTTAAAATCTTGTGACTGTTTCAGTTATGTCACTTAGAAATGGTTCTGTAGCTGCCCCTTTCCTGTCTCTTTCCTCTCTGCCACTGTTATATTTCAGCTGAGCCAAACTTTACCACTTTTTTTTCTTCTATTTTCTGCTCACTACTTTTTACAGTGTATGTGAGTAAAAAAAATAGAATTTAAGCTAATTTTACTCATTTGATTTTTTTTCCTTTTGAAACCTTTTTGAGGATGTAAGTTCCTGGTAGATAAATGTTATCAAATCTTAATAGCTAAAACTGTTTTGGGGGGTTGGCCTTGGACTTGAAATCTAGGCCTAGGTTCTATCCCTGAGCTCCTTTGCTCAAGGCTAGCACTCTTACCACTTGAGTCACAACTCTACTTCAGGCTTTTTTTGTGATTAATTGGAGATAAGAATCTCATGGCTCACAGACTTTTTCCTGCTGCAGCTGGCTTCAAACCACAATCTTCAGATTTCAGAAGTATTACAAATGTGATCCACTGGCACCCAGCCAGACTGTCCTGCTTTCAATAAACACTTCCACTTGAAGTTCTACTTCCTTTCTTCCTTTATAATCACAGCTTTGTCAAGTTATTACACACACACACACACACACACACACACACACACACACATATATTGATGCTATTTGTCAACCTGGATGTAATTACCTCCTTTGGTTGCTTTCTTGCTACTCATTTTTCTTTCTCTTGAATGTTTTCATTGTCCTGAGAATGCTTTCCTTTTCTTCAT
Organism: Megascapheus bottae; assembly: GCF_031878675.1. Lineage (NCBI taxonomy): Eukaryota > Metazoa > Chordata > Mammalia > Rodentia > Geomyidae > Megascapheus > Megascapheus bottae. Next base: position 70,753,936 of record NC_143547.1, read on the forward strand.
TTTTGGATTAGATTGTCACATTGCCATTAAGACATTAGTATATGTTTCTTTATCCTTTTTTTCTTGGAGCTTATACTCTGGGCCTGAGCTCTGTCCCTGAGCTCTTCAGCTCAGGCTAGCACTCTACCACTTGAACTACATCCATTTCCAGCTGTTCTGGTGATTAATTGGGGATAAGAGTCTCATGGACTTTACTGCCTGGCTGGGCTGGCTTCAAACTATGATCCTCAGATATCAGCCCTCCTGAGTAGCTTCAATTAGAGGTTCCTGACTGTTTTTACTTTGCGTCTGTTCTTATATTCACTTGTTTTTAGCCAATTAAATTTCCCTTTATCTATTTGGCCAATTTTTTTCTTGATATGATTATAATAATTTCTTACTTCACATCTATCTATTTATATTTTCATTCAAAGCTTATTTGAAATATTAATTTCTTTTAAGAGTATATGGGTGATGAAAAAGCTAAATTTAATTTGTAATAGATTGTAATTTTCTTTAAAAATCTGTATATTAAAGGGAAATACTCATAAAACAAAATCAATGTTCAACCAATCAATCAAAGCATCTGGAAAAAGTAAGTAGATTTTTGTAATCCAGCCTTTCCATTAGACATTGTTAGGTCAGAAAACATATATTCATACTTAAGAATCCAAATTCATGGGCCAGGAGTTTGGCCTAGTGGTTAAAGTGCTTGCCTAGCATACATGAAGACCCGGGTTCGATTCCTTGGTACCACATACATAGAAAAAGCCGGAAGTGGTGCTGAGGCTCAAGTGGTAGAGCTCTATCCTTGAGAAAGTCCAAGGATATTGCTCAGGCCCTGAGCTCAAGCCCAGGACTGGCAAAAAAAAAAGAATCCAAATTCAGAGGTGAAAGCATGACTAGTATCCTTAGAGCCCTAGTAATATATAGAAGAAAACACAAATATTGTTTATGAAGCACATAGAAGGTAATTTTAATAACCACCCTACTAAGCAAATGCTAAAATGTGTAGTATAAAACTTACATAGAGGCCAGAAATTTGGCCTATTGGTAAGAGTGCCTGCCTAGCATACATGAAGACCCGGGTTAGATTCCTCAGTGCCATATATATGTGTGTGTGTGAGTATGTATGTGTGTGTGAAATATGAAAGGCTGGGAATGTGGCTTGGGGTAGAGTGTTTGCCTTGCACGCATCAAGCCACTGGGTTCAATTTCACAGTACCACATAGACAGAAATGCCAGAAGTGGTACTGTGGCTCAAATGGTAGAGTGCTAGCATTGAGCAAAAGAAGCTCAGGGACAGTGCCCAGGCCCCGAGGTCAAGGCACAGGACTGACAAAAAAAGAGAAGTATAAAATGAAGCTGGGCACCCATGGCTTACACCTGTAATCCTAGCTACTTTGTAGACTGAGATCTGAGGATTGTAGTTCAGAGTAAGCCCTAAGAAGAAAATCTGAATGACTCTTTATCTCTAATTAACCATCACAAAACCAGAAGTAGAGCTATGGCTTAAGTGATAGAGCACTGGCTTTGAGCAAAGACAACACCAAGGCCCTGAGTTCCAGCCTCAGAACTGGCACACACACAAAAAGAAAAGGATAGAAAATGTAGATTATCTGAATTGGGCCAGAAGACTTGTGTTAGCATTTCTCAGTAAAATAATAATAATAATAATAATAATAATAATTGTTTAGCAAAAACCCTAAGGGACAGATTGGCTGTTGCTTAAGAAAACAGCAAACTTGTAGGAAGTAGTGGAAAATCTAACCAGATAATTAAAGTGAAACAAATAGAGCAAGTGCTCAAATTTCATATTGAGGAAATAAGAATTGTAAATAAATAAATTAAAATTAAAATTAATAAATAAAACTTGTGCCAGTCCTGGAGCTTTAGTATTCATGGCTAGTGTTCTACACTTGAACCATAGTTCCCTGAGTTCCTGGGTGGAGGCTGCAGATCTCAGAGCTGCTCTGAATGGGGAGTTAGGCTTCACAGTCTGGAATAGATTTTTTTATAAAGTAACAGAATTAGCTAGTTTTGCAGTATGCTAAACATTGTTTTGAGTGATTTATATATGATTGGTCATTTAATGTTTACCACAACCCTTTGTGGTAGATTTTGTTTTAAGTTGTTTTACTGATGATATGGAAATAATATATACATTCAAACTGAAAACAAGTGATCACCCAAGATTGAGATGCAGGTACTCTCTGATACCATATATTGTGAATTCTTTTTGTGTTTGTCTGCTGTTTCCAGTGGCCTTAAGCTCTTGCTTGGCTTTCTTGATCATGACTGACATTGTTTTACTTGACTTATGACAGCTTTTTGCTGGTTAATTGGAGATAGAGTTTTGAAGGCGTTTCTGCCCAGGCTAGCTCTGTATGTCAGTCCTCTGAATCTCAGCCTACTAACTAGCTAGTTTCATTGGCATGAGCTACCAACACCCAACAGATTCTATGTTCTTATTTGTTATATTCACAGCTGCCTTATGGAGGTTTATAAGTACTGCAAATATATTGTAAGATTTGGATAATTCAACATGACTTTTTATTAGAAGATGATTTTCTGAAATACTACTCTGGACATGATAATCTTTTCATCTCAATTATGTGTTTTTTTCTTAAGAAAAACCTGTGTCAGTGATTCAAATAGAACAAGCAAACTAACTGAAATTGTTTGGGGAAGGGAAAGTGATAGAGTGAGTATATTGTGAATATGTCGGTATATAACAATGAAACTGTTTAATGTAATTAAAAAAACACCTCCCTGAAAAAAGAAAAACAAAAGAATATACATGTGTCAAGACTTGTCTATACAGTTTTAAAAGTAAGTCAATTTTTCATATGAAATGATTTTAACCATCTTTTTTATTACAATAGGGCTTCTGGTTGGGACACTTGATTCAGTCTTAGACTCTACTGCTAAAGTAGCTCCATTTCGCATCCTACACCAGACCCCAGATTCTCAAGTTTACTTGTCAATTGCATGTGGTAAGTATGATTTTGAAAATAGCTCAAATACAATAAACATAATAAACTGAATAAATTTATTTATATTCCTCAGTTGAGATTTAGAAGTGAATTAAATGTGACTCTACTTTAAGAATATAACCAAACCTGGGCCGGGAGTTTGGCCTAGTGGTAGAGTGCTTGCCTAGCATGCACGAAGACCCGGGTTCGATTCCTTGGTACCACATACATAGAAAAAAAGCCGGAAATGGTGCTGAGGCTCAAGTGGTAGAGCTCTAGCCTTGAGAAAGTCCAAGGATAGTGCTCAGGCCCTGAGCTCAAGCCCAGGACTGGCAAAAAAAGAATATCTGGGCAGATATTCATCTTTGTTACTACTATATGACTTCCAACTGCTAGAAAGATATGGTTCATACTATAAAATATAACTTAAAGATAAGAATTTTCCCAAGTCATTTCTAATAACTAGATGAGGAACCTATCTGTGAGCCCCAAATGTAAAGGTTGTTTGTAGAAGATAAGCTTGAAACTGCTTATTAGCCTGTAATTCCAGCTATTCAGGAGGCTGAGATATAGGGGATAACAATTTAAAGCAAGCTTGAGCAGCAAAATCACTGAGACTCATCTCCAAAATAACTACCAAAAAGCAAGTCTGATGGCATGGCTCAAGTGGTAGAGTATCAGCTAAGCACACAAGCCAAGTAAGAGCATGAGGCCCCCAGTTCAAGCCCCAGTACTATAAAAAATTTTTAAATTAAACTTTAAAATTGATGTGCCTACTTTCTCACAAAAGCATTGGATTCTTCAAATATGAAATAATGTCTTATACTATATATGTGTCTATACTAAGGTGCTTCACATGTATCAGGTCTCCACATGTATACTATGGGTAGAAAAGGAATTAGAGTAATTCTTTCTAGTAAATTAACTAAAAGTAAACTATTTTGTGTGGGTCATGGGGCTTGAACTTGGCCTGGACATTGTCCCTGAACTCTTCAGCTCAAGGCTAGTGCCTACTCTTGAGCCAAACCCCACTTCCCTTTTTATAGATTTTAATTGGAGATAAGAATCTCAGGTCCTTTTATGCCTGGGCTGGCTTTGAACCTTGATCCTCAGGTCTCAGCCTCCTGAGTAGCTAGGGTTACATGAGTGAGCCACGGGGCAGGCCAAAAATAAATTTTGGATAGTTAGCATACAATTAATTTTTTTTGCCAGTCCTGGGCTTGAGCTCAGGGCCTGAGCACTGTCCTTGGACTTTCTCAAGGCTAGAGCTCTACCACTTGAGCCTCAGCACCACTTCCGGCTTTTTTCTATGTATGTGGTACCAAGGAATTGAACCCGGGTCCTCATGCATGCTAGGCAAGCACTTTAACCACTAGGCCAAACTCCCGGCCCCCCAATTAATTTTTAAAATATGTGTTTTTTTTGTTCTTGCCCCTAGATTTCTTTTAGTGTTGCTAGGGAGTCTTATTTCCTGGCTCTTTCAAATAAAATGCCATTTAAACTAAGTGAAAGTGAAATTTGAAAATTCTATAACCTCTACTCTAAATCTAGTTAGTCAAAATTGCTTAGGAGAAACATCCTTTCTGCTTTAAAAAAGTAAGCAATTATTATACAAATTATTATTCCAAGTGAAACACTTAAAAATATAGTAGTTACCTGCAAATGTACTTCTTTATTAAGCCAAATGGATACAAATAATGATCTTGAAATTCCTCTATAGCTTTTATTCATGCTATGTTAAGGAAAATATTATTCATAGTATGATGACTTTAATAATATGAACAAAATTGTAAGTGAATAGAAGGTGTTAGGCAATTTTTGTATTATTAAGTTATTTCTTTTCAACGATGTTTTTATACTTTGTAATTCTGAAAAGATCTTAAAAGCATATTCTGGGCTGAGCATGGTAGCACATCTTTGTAACTCAGAAGACAGAGGCAGGAGGATAATGACTTGAAAGTCAGCCGGGGAAGGTTAGAAAGACCTTCAAAAGTGCTAGGACATAGTTCAGTTGGTATAGTGCTTGCCTGACAAACAGTTGACCCTGGGTTCGATCCTTCTGTACTGCCAAAAATGAAACAATACCTGCTATAGTAAATACTTTTTTTTGCTAGTCCTGGAGCTTGAACTCAGGGCCTGGCCACTGTCCTTGGGTTTTCCCAAGGCTAGCACTCTACCACTTGAGCCACAGAACCACTTCTGTCTTTTTCTGTGTATGTAGTACGGAAGAATCGAACCCAGGGCTTTGTGCGTGCTAGGCAAGCATTTTACCACTAGGCCATACTCCTGCCCTCATAGGAGATATTAACAGCCAATGAAATGTTCTTTAAGACAAAGCAACATAGAAATAATAATATTTAATCTGACTCTCAGAAGTTGGTTGGCCACAGTGGAAATCTACCTATACATAACATGTATAAGATTGTTGCTTGCATTCCATCTTGAGTCACACAGGTTTTATGCAAGATGTTAGCCACAAACAGAATTGGATTATGTTTATATATATTTCACTATTGCACATGTTCTCATGAAAGACAATGGTTACTCTCTAGACACCAGAAACCATTACCTTGTTTTTAGAAGTTTATCTGTTTTCATAAGCTGAAATAATTTTCTCCCCTTTTATTAAACATTTTACTCTTTCTATAATGACATCTACTGATCATGTCCATATATACAGGTGAGTATATATAATGCTTTTATAACTTTTTTATGATCATCATTTCTGAAAGGGAGTATTTTATTTTTCAAAACTAAACCTAAGAAGAGTGTTGCTGTGGAACTTTCCTTGAGACTTTCCTTTTCTTATGTTTTTAATTAGGAGCCAACAAAGAAGAAATAACAAAGCATTGGGAATGGCTGGAACAAAATATCATGACAACTTTATCTGTATTTGATTCAAATGAAGATATTACTAATTTTGTACAAGGCAAGATAAGAGTAAGTGGCATGGATGTATTTTGTAAATGGACCAGTAATGTCTTTGGCCTTCTTAGGTAAGGATTAGCGGTAGCATCAAGGTTGTTCTTTTATTGGCATCTTTTAGGATTGATAGAAACAAGCATCTGGATGGCAGAACGATTTCTTATAAATTTTTTTTCCTTGTAAATGTTGTTATGATACACTATCTTTGGGGTTTAATTAAAAACTTCAAAAGAAAATAGTTAACATTTGTATTTGTGGTAGACCCTTTGAAAGCATTAAAATGAAATCTGGCATAAAACTGAAGAAAATTTTCTCACTTCTATCCTAAGTGTGTATGTATTACCAAATATGTATGCACACATATACATATAACATATGTACCTGTATAGATATATGCAGTTGTATGTTGTTGGCTATTTAAAATGAAGCATATGTAGTGTGTTTTTGTTGATGATGAATTTTCAAAAAAAAACTTTTCTCCTCTAGGGATTAATTGCTGAGGAGGGAAAACAAAGTTTTGCAAAAGAAGATGATCCTGAGAAATTTCGAGAAGCCCTTTTGAAATTTGAAAAATCTTTTGGTTTACCAGAGCAGGAGAAATTAGTGACCTATTATTCATGCAGCTATTGGAAAGGACGGGTTCCTTGTCAAGGTTGGATATATCTTAGTACCAACTTTCTCAGTTTCTACTCTTTTTTGCTGGGATCAGAAAGTAAGTGGTTGGTTTTTTTGTTGTTGTTTTTGTTGTTTTAAGGATGGCTTTGAATGTGTTGACGAATTTGTTGACTAATCTATTAATTATATAGTAGTATTACATCACATGTAAAGTAATGGGATTGATATTAACAGTAATTTAACTACATTTCAAAAGTTCATCTCCATAAATAAAATGGGTACTTAATGTAGGAAACATTAGAGTTATATATTTTTAAAAAGCCTCACATATTGTGGGAAGTGAATTCATGTTGTGATAGTAATCTGTCTTGTTCCATTTTTACAAACTACCTACATGCATCCAGATGTGATGGTACACACTTGAATTCCAGCCACTTGGGAGACAGAGGTAGCAGAATCTCGAGTACAAGAATAGACCTGGCAAAGTTAGTGAGAAACTATCTAAAAACAAAATATAAATAAAAGGGCTAAATGCATAGCTCAAAGGGTGATCCCGTGCTGGGTTTAGGCCCTGCACTAGGTTTAATCTTCAGTTTCACAGAAAAATAGATAAAATACTTTTTTCAGTACATGTTTTAATTATAGTTTGAAATATAGAATATATATTAGTAATTATACCTCATGACCCACATCACATTTTGTAGCAACAGAGGAATCAGATATCACTGCTTATAGCATGCACACATATGTATATCTTTTCAATCAGCGATTATGCAATGTAATTACACAAGTATATAAATAAATAGACTTAAACATCAACCAGAGTCAGGGTCTTTTGTTTTGTTTTTCACTGTGTCAGTGTTGGGGCTTGAATTCGGGACTCGGGCACTGTCTCTTAGCTTTATCACTCAGGGCTGACACTTTGCCACTCAAGCCACAGCTCTAGTTTTGGCTTTTTGGTAGTTAATTGGAAGTAAGAGTTCCACATACTTTTTTTTTCACACACTTTTTTCTGATTGGGCAGGATTCTAATTATAATGCTCATATTTTACCTTTTGAGTAGCTAGGATTATAGGTGTGTACCACCAGTGCTTGTGCTAGAATAAGTTTTAATTCTTTTTTTTTTTTTTTGCCAGTCCGGGGACATGAACTCAGAGTCTGAGTACTGCCTTTGGGCTTTTCTCAAGGCCAGCGGTCTACCACTTAAGCTGTAGCACCACTTCTGGCTTTTACTGTGTATGTGGTACTGTGTATGTGGTACTGTGTATGTGCTAGGCAAGCACTCTACCACTAGGCCAAACTCCCAGCCCCCTAATTCTTTAAAATTATATCTGTTCCTAACCCTACTGCACTGCTGGTAAACTAGTACAACCACTTTGGAAGGCAATTTGGAAGTTCCTCAAAAAACTAAAAACAGACCTTCCCTACAACCCAGCCATACCACTCCTAGGCATCTACCCAGAGCATTATAACCCAGGATATCATAAGCATACTTGCACAGCCATGTTCATTGCTGCACTGTTCACAATAACAAAGTGATAGGAATAACCCAGTTGCCCCACTACAGATGAATGGATACAAAAAATGTGGTACCTATATACAATAGAATTCTACATAGCCACCAGACAAGATAAAATAGTGGCATTTTCTGAAAAGTGGATGGAACTAGAGAAAATCATGTTGAGTGAGATAAGCCAAGACCAAAGGAACAAAAGGTGCATGGTCTCCTTGATATTTGGATACTAAATCCAAACAATACAAGAGCAATGACTCAGGACACAAGTTCATTGGCATGAACTTGTAGATATAATTATAACTATATAGACATATAAGTATATGATTGGACATGTATTCTATAGATGTATTGATGTATAGATTGATATGTATCTATGATATACAACGACTCAGCTTAGTTTTAATTTTGTTCTGAAATTTATGTGCCAGTGATTGCATGTAGAGATACCATTCTTAAATACTTGTTTGTTAAACTTGACATTTGAAATATGATGTAAAAAACTCAGTGTTAATAAATCTAAAAAAAAATAAGGTGGGATTGAGTGTACAGCCTAGTGGTAGAGTGCTTGCCTCATATGCACGAAGTCCTGGGTACAATTCCTTGGTATCACATACACAGAAAAAGCCGGAAGTGGCGCTGTGGCTCAAGTGGCAGAGTGCTAGCCTTGAGCAAACAAAGAAAAAGTGTCCAAGGGCAGTGCCCATGCCCTGAGTTCAAGCCCCAGGACTAGTAAGTAAATAAATACGGTAGAAAAATATCCTGGAAACAGTAGGAAGTATGGCTACTAGAATAAAAACAGATATTAAAGATTATATATGTTCCTAGAGTCATTTTTAATTCTTTAAATTTGTATCTGTTCTGAGGTTATTTATATTCATGTTAATATTTCTCATTTTTTACCTGTCTCAAACCCTAAATTATTTTAGCTATTTGAAACATTGATTTTAACCATTGGTTGTTATTTTAAGAGATCTGATTTATGAACAGAAATCAATATTGAAAATTGAATCATGCTTACTTACAAATCTTATTTGCAGTAAAACTTATTATCTCCTGGGATGCAATCTCAAAACTTGAGAAGACCTCAAATGTCCTCCTGACAGAAAGTATTCATGTGTGTTCCCAAGGAGAAAGTTACTACTTTTCAATGTTTTTGCACATTAATGAAACATATCTTCTTATGGAACAACTGGCAAACTATGCCATAAGGCGACTTTTCGATAAGGAAACATTTGAAAATGACCCAGTACTTGATGATCCACTACAAATTACCAAAAGGTATTCAAAACTTAATATTTACTTCTTAAAGTATTGTGTACTGTGAGGTCAAGAGCATTGATTAGTACAGAAAGTTAATTACTTTTAACTGTTTTGACTTTTTCTTTATTCATAGCACTTGGGTTTATTGATAGTGTTTCAAAAATTATTTACTTTCCATGGGGTTTAATATTAAGAATTACTAAAAATTTAAGAAGTATTATTTGAGCATAAAATTAAACTATTATTTAAATAGTATTTTTCCTGGAGTGCTTTTAGAAATAATGAGATATGTGTCTGTGTATGTATACTTTTAATTCTAAGATTTCTCCATAAATAGTCTAATTACAAGTCTGGAATCATTAAATACTTATTAAAAATAATTTACAAACAATTGGTGGCTTAGTGTATGCCAGCTTTGCAAGTGTGAAGCCCTGAGTCCAAACCCTCAGTACTACCAACAAATCTAGTTAATTTATAAATAACATGATTTTTAAGTCAATAGAGTTAGTAGAGCATTCTGAAGTATGAATATGGATAAGTCCTTAAACAAGTCACAGTCTCTTAGAGCCTTGGCTTCCTTTTTGTCCTTTCTGCCTCAGGACACTTAAGAGACGTGAGTGAAACAGGTAAAAGTACTTTGTAAAGTGTAAAACCATGGCCAGTGTGGTGGCTCACACCTGAATCCCAGCTACTCAGGATGCTGAGATCTGAGATTCATGTTCAAAGCCAGCCCCTACACAAAAGGACTTATCTCCAGTTAAACTCTAGAAAACAGGAAATGAGGCTTGGCTCAAGGGTAGGGCAGTAGCCTTGAGCTGAAGAGCTCAGGGACAGCGCCAAGGCCCAGGGGTAGGGTGGTAGCATTGAGCTAAAGAGCTCAGGGACAGTACCCAGGCTGAGTTCAAGCCCCATGACCCACAAAAAATGTAATACCGTGCCAAGTCCTAATAATAGGAAGTGAGTAGTACAAAGTAGCTCAATAGCTAGGTATGATGGTGCAGGGAGATGCCAATGTTGAGGCCATTCCTTATCTCACAGGCTCACTCTGTCTCAAAAATTAAAAAATAGGAAATATCAGTTCTAACTGCTACTGTATTTATTTGGTTGAAACTGACCAAGAAATCCCTTTAGGCTTACTCAGTACTGAGTTAGGTGAAAGGAACTTGCCAACGGGCAGAAGGAGAAAAGATTAAGAAATAGGTAGCAGTGTGCACATATTTTTAAATTTCCTGTGTGTGTGTGTGTGTGAGAGTGCGTGTGCGCGCACCCATCCTGAGCTTAAACTCAGGGCCTGAGTGCTGGCAATGAGGGATTTTTTTTGTTTGTTTAAGGCTAGCACTCTACCACTTGAACCAGAACACCACTTCTGACTCTTATGTGGATAGTTTATTGGAAATAAGAATCTTTCATGCCTGGGCTGGCTTCCAACCACAATCCTCAGCCTTTTGTACATAGATTTTTTTTTTGCCAGTCCTGGGCTTGAGCTCAGGGCCTGAGCACTGTCCTTGGACTTTCTCAAGGCTAGAGCTCTACCACTTGAGCCTCAGCACCACTTCCGGCTTTTTTTTGTATGTATGTGGTACCAAGGAATCAAACCCAGGTCTTCGTGCATGCTAGGCAAGCACTTTAACCACTAGGCCAAACTCCCGGCCCAGTACATAGATTTTGACAAGAACAATGAGGTTATTTGCCTAATGGGGAAACCTAAGAGGCATTTAAACCAGAGTTGTATGGATAGACCAGAATAAGTTTGTGTGACTACTGGATATACTTGTTTTTCTTGCCTATACCTAAACCATTCCAAAGTCCAGAGGTTTGAGGATTCTTTTGTGATCCTGCCTTTCAGGTAATTAGATTAATGAGGTGAATTTTGCATGCTGTTTCCAAAAATAAGGTTTCAGTGTGCATGATTAATAAGTAGGATTAAAAATCCAGTTCCGCTTATTTTATAGTTGAGTATTTACTTTAGTTTCCTTCTTGATTGGCTGCCATAAACAATCTTTTTAGCCATTTTATATGCTTTAAAAGCCCACCTACCAAATTACTCATTCCAAGTCTATATTAAAATGAGATAGTAAATAACACAAACACATTCATCATTTTTCTAGTACATTATGAAGAACAAATTGAGTCTTCCAAATCATATTTCTGTAAACTAAAAGCACATTACTGCTTTCTGTGTATACAAGTGTGTATAACTTCTAAAAGCATTATAGCAATAGTTTAGTGTATCTTCATCTAATTTTGTAATATATGAATGAAAAATATTTGACAAATTTCTGAGTGGAACTTGGTGCTAATGACTCACACCTATAATCCTAGCTACTATAGGCTAAGGTCTGGAAGATGGCAGTTTTAAACCAGCCTGGACTTCAGTTTACTGGTGAAATGCTAGACTGGAGGCATGAATCAAGTAGTAGATCACCAGCTGAACCAGCAGGTCAAAAAGAGTGTAAAGTCATGAGTTCAAATTTTAGTAGTGACCAAAATAAAGAAAAAGAAAAAAATATTTAATGAAACAAAATATAACATTTTCTTCTTATTATAACATTTGATGAGCATTTTTCCATTTATGTAAGTGGATTGTGATTTCCTTTTAAATATTAGTGGAATAACCCACACAATTGCAACTTAAGTGAGGTTAAAAACATAATTTTCTCATCATATTGGAATTACTTTGAAAAACATGTTAAAGTATCACATCAAACAGTATATGCTAGAAGGATAAATTTAGTCTTAGTTGGATATGAGTTAGAACTTGCATAATTTACTTACTCTCCCACTGTGCTTTAGCAAAGTGTTTAGAGCCCATAAAAATTATGCTATTAATATATTTCTATATTTATATATTAATGAGCAAGCCTCCTTGTTAAGTACTGATTAACTTCTATCCTGTGTCCAATATTTTATAGTGTTTTTTTATCATGCCTCTACTTGGGAAGTTTTTGAATATTCATTTAAATTTTATCTAACTTGATTTTAATGTTCTAAAGACCGTTCTTCCTCCTTAAACTTTAATACCATACAGCTTTATTACTTTACTTTGATAGGTTTTCTGATAACCAGATATAAATTACTGCCTTTCAAGATTGGTTTTAGCCATAGTCACATATAATAGAGTCTTGAAGTAACCATCCCTTAACAGCTCTCAGTTTTGTGTATTTGATCTACTATTAAAATGCAATTAGAAGGGCCTGGAGTGTGGCCTAGTGGTATAGTGCTTGCCTAGCATGCACAAAGATCTGGGTTCGATTCCTCAGTACCACATACATACAAAAGCCGGAAATGGTGCTATGGCTCAAGTGGTAGAGCTCTAGCCTTTAGAAAACCCAAGGACAGTACTCAGGCCCTGAGTTCAAGCCCCAGGACTGGCAAAAAGAATGAAATTAGAAAAGTAACAAAGTGGCCAGGTGCTGGTGGCTCATGCCTGTAATCCTAGCTACTCAGGAAGCTGAGACCTGAGGATCACAGTTCAAAGCCAACCTAGAAACAGAAGTCCAGGTGACTCTTATCTCCAATATTCCACTAGAAAAACCAGACATAGCACTGTGGTTCAAGTGGTAGAATGCTAGTGTTAATTAAGCTAAAGAGCTAAGGGAGAGTGCCCAGATCCAGAATTCAAGCCCCATGACCACCACCAAAAAAAAAAAAAGAATGAAAGAAAAAAGGAAGGAAGGAAGGAAACTGAGTTTCTTTGGAGTGTGTTTTTCCCATTTGAGAATTCATTGAGAACATAGCATTTTGTGTTTAAGCTATGGATATTTTATCTTTATAGCTATTCATCATCTGAGCCCATTTGTCCCCTCTTTTCTTTCCTACAGAGGCTTGGAAAATCGAGCTCACAGTGAGCAATTCAATGCCCTTTTTAGGCTGCCCAAAGAAGAGACTTTGAAAGAAATACATGAATGTTTCTTGTGGGTTCCGTTCACCCACCTCAATACTCAAGGGAAAATGTGCATTTCACAAAATTATATCTGCTTTACTAGCCAGGATGGCAATCTTTGCAGTGTAATCATCCCATTACGAGAGGTAATATAAATTTGGTTGCATATATATTTTTAGTTTATAAAATCTTTTAATTTTATAAATTAATAAAAGCAGTATCCTTTTAGAGATTTAAAGTGATTTAAGTTCCAGAATTATTCTTCCAGATAAAAGGACTAGCTAAAGTCTGATATTTCCGTTCAGTAAAGCATTGTGGTCCTTACTGTAAGTAAAAACAGAAAAAGGTAAAAACTTTTCAAACCAGATAAAAGTTTCAAATAACATAAAATGAGCTTCTTCATTCAGATACTTAGCACATGAATACCAAAATTTAGATGATCACATTTTATATTCTTGGTCAAAAAGAAAGGAATTGATAGCTTTTATGTAAATGAGAAATAAATTATCAGTGCTCAACACTGAATATTTTGCATTTGTATTGGCAGTTTTAAAGGGCACATATTAAACCTTATCCTTGAAAAGTGAAATCATTTTCACTATAGTTAACTGGTGTCATAAGTAAAAGTAGAACCCAAATCTAGTCCTTTATATTCATACTACAGACCAAAACTTTTTAAGCCACAAAAGAGGAAGTCAAACCCATTGTACTCAAAATGTCAGCATTAAGAGAAAACATGCTTCATTTCTATCTTTTCACTTCACCCAGGTATTAGCTATAGATAAGACAGATGAGTCCACCAAATCTGTCATCATTAGCATCAAAGGAAAAAGAGCATTTCGCTTCAATGAAGTTAAAGAATATGAACACCTGGTGACAAAACTCAGACTCAAGTGTGGGACTTCTTCAACTCGATGTAATATAAGTACTGAGGTAATTATATTGCAATCAAACCACTTCTTGAAAACTTTGTATTTAGTATGATCTGTTCTTTCAAAAGGAATTCATATGCATATTTCCTTTTCATAACTAATTTTTTGAAGGTTACATATTTTAAAAGATGTGGAGCTCTCATTGATCATGTCTGTGATCTTATCTACTCAGGAGATTAAGATCCAGAAGATCATGATTGAGGCAGAAAAATAGACTAGACCCAGCTCCAAAATCATACCAAAAAGCAGGGCTAAAGATATGATTTAAGGGGTAGAGTACCAACTGAAAAAGCGATAGATCCTGAGTTCAAACCCCAGTACCACCATCAAAAGAAAGGCTAACTCCAAAGATACTCATTTTCTAGGTCCCAATCATGTAGCAGAAGTGAGAATGAAAGACTTTTAACTTTTTTTTGCCAGTCCTGGGCTTGAGCTCAGGGCCTGAGCACTGTCCTTGGACTTTATCTAGGCTAGAGCTCTACTACTTGAGCCTAAGCACCACTTCCGAGTTTTTTTTTCTACGTATGTGATACTGAGAAATCAAACCCGGATCTTCATGCATGCTAGGCAAGCACTCTACCAGTAGGCCAAACTCCTGGCCCGAGACTTTTTACTTTTTAGGAACTTACATGTTAAGAATTAAAATTTGAGGCCTGGCACAGTGGCTCACGCCTGTAATCCTAGCTACTCAGGAAGCTGAGATCTGAGGATCAAGGTTCAAAGTCAGCCTGGGCACAAAAATGATCTGAGACTCTTCTATAATTAACTTGTAGAAAACCAGAAGTGGGCTGGAGCCAAAAAGATCAGGGACAATGCCCAGGCCCAGGGTTAAGGCGGTAGCCTTGAGCTGAAGAGCTCAGGGACAGTACCCAGGATGAATTCAAGTCCCATGACCCACCAAAAAAAATGTTACACAGTTTAATATGTTATACTGAAATCTGACTATATAAACAGGTTTTTTCATATATTTTTATTGTAATTAATAGAAGGGTTACATTATATTTGCCATATAGAAGGTACATTAAACAGGTTTTATAAACTTCCAACCAACTTCTTGGAGAACAGAACCTTTTACTTACAATAAATATTAATAAATAATTTTGCAATGCTAAATAAAGGAAAAACAGACTCCTTTAACTTAGAATTCTGTTGTAAGCTAAAACTATTAAAGATCCCTTATTTGGTGGCTTTAAAACCTGCATTATAAAAGACTCATAGGAACTAATATCAAGAAAATAGAAATTGAGTGTAGGCTATGTTTAGATAAGCACTTATAGATATCAAAGTACTCGTATGTATATGTATTTCATTAGTTATTATAGCCAGTATTATCTTACTTTCTAGCTTTTTAAATTAGGAATAATGACTTACACTAATATTTATTCTGCTTAATAAGATGAAATTTTACCTGTTTCCAGAATGCAAGTAAGAGCAAATGAGTTTTCTTTAAAAAAAAACTTTTTTATTGTTTTATTTTATTGTTGAGATGATGTACAAAGGAGTTACAGTTACCTTCATCAGGTAGTGGGTACATTACTTCTGGAACATTGATGCCCCTTCCCTTGTTTTTCTCCTATTTTCCCCCATTCCCCTTTCACTTGTCTTGTTTTTCCCTTACCTTCCCATTTTCAAATACATAAATAAACATATATACAATTTACCCGGTACCAAAGTCAGATACAGTAACAACATGAGATAACCAAACCTTAAAGGGAAAGGATGAGAAAACAAATAGCTTCACATAGTACATTAAGAACAACAATCACAAAGATAAACCTCTGAAGCCAGTGAGATTTCTAAACTTAAAAGTAATGAGTTCCTTATTCTACATAATGCAGGGCTGAGAGCAAGGCTCAAGTGATAGAGCATCTGCCTAGCAAGCTCAAATACCACAGAAAGGGTATACATCATGCAGACAGGATTTATACTTTAATCTTCTATTCCTAAGTCTTGTTTACCTTACTAAAAACAAAGGTAATGAATTTCCTGTTTATAGTATAAATTGCAAATAGTTTAGCTGTGGGGGAGTAGATTGATTTCTAACTTAGGAAAACAAAACATTTTTTGGCCAATCCTTGGGCTTGAGCTCAGGACCCAAGCACTGTCCTTGGGCTTTCTCAAGGCTAGAGCTCTACCACTTGAGCCACTGTACCACTTCCAGCTTTTTCTATGTATGTGGTACTGAGGAATCAATCCCTGGTCTTCATGCATCCTAGGCAAGCACTCTTACTGCTAGGCCAAACTCCCAGCACAACAAAACATTTTTATTAAAAAATTAGAATTTATCCAGGCGTAGTAGCTCATACCTGTAATGCTAGCTACTCAGGAGGCTGAAATCTGAGGGTCACAGTTTGAAGCCAGCTTGGGCACTAAAGTCCATCACACTCTTGTCTCCAATTTCAGATATTTGAGAAGCTTTTTGTATTTTTCTCTTCACTTTGGGTCTTTTAGATCAACTCTAGTTCTCAGTCACTGTGTATTATGCTGAATTATTTTGAATTGAAATCCTTTACCTTATAGAATGGGTATACATGAGGAGATATTAATCTTCACCCTGTTTTCCTTCATTATTTAAGCTATATGCTGCTTCTAAACTTTATGTCAGGTATTAACAAACAAATGAGTTAAAGAGTATTTGCTAAAGAATACACAGCCTAAGTTGCTTTCTCCATGTCATTAGATTTGACTGCAGGACTGTTTCGTTTTCCAGTCATAATTGCAAGCACCCAAAGAAATGTCTACACAGAATAGGTGGGGTCAGGAGGTCAAAGTCAGTGTTCCAAAACATGAAGTTTTGTTCCTTGAACAATCTATTTCATTATGTTCTTTAAACAGTTCAGTTACTAAATTGCTTCAAACCACTGTCTTTGAAGATCAATGTTAATGTGGTTTTATGAATACTTCAAGGGTAATTATAATTAAGACAAGAGTGCTTGTACTCATAAACTTTGCTTAGGATTTTGTTGCTGAAGAGGTTTCATTTTCTGGGGCTGCAAGTGTGGCCTAGTGGTAGAGTACTTGCCTAGCATGCAGAAGCCGTGGATTCAATCCCTAGATACCATGTATACAGAAAGAGCCAACAGTGATGCTGTACCTCAAATGGTAGAGCACTAACCTTGAGGTAAGGCTCAAGTGGTAGAATGCTAGCCTTGAGAAAAAAAGAAGCTCAGATGCAGTGCCCAGGCCTTGAGTGCAAGCCCCAGGAATGGCAAAAAAAGCCACAAGTGGAGCCATGGCTCATGTGGTAAAGCCTTATCCTTGAGTAAAAAAAAGCCAAGGAATTATATACAGACCCTGAATCCAAGCCCCAATACTAGCACCAAAAATAAAATAATTTTTTTAAATCACCCAATAGAAAATGTCCGAGTTTGACCACTAGTTGGATTTCATAAAAAGAATTAAAGCGGCTATTATACATTCATTCAAAGAATAAAGATGATTATTTTCAAAATAGGAAAGTACTAGACCCTATCTCTTCACAGACCTATACGCCATAGAATAGGGCTTTCTATAAAGGATAGAGGACATAGATTTTTAAGTTTCCCAGACCATACAATCTCTAATCAACTTAGGCATTTTAGTGCTAAAATGGCTACTGACAAAATAACTGAATGACATAGCTATGTCTCAATATAATTTTATTTATAATGCCAGATCCTTGGTTGTCAGCCTCTATCCTAGAGGCTTTTTCAACGAACTGAGCTGTGAATCATGTCAAATGATCACACCTTAAAAGTAAAGATTTTCCAGAAACTTACAGTTTGATCCAAATACCAACTGTGCAATAGGGATGAAGTTTTAAATGAAGTACCGAAGGATCTTCTGGCTTTCATAGTACAGGTTTTCATGGCTGCCATACTTTTGAGTTGAGATGAATAGGAGTAGCCTAAAGGTAAAATCCACCAACACTGCTGTTCTTTTAGAGGTTTGTTAGTTTTCTTTTAGTGTTTCCTGAATGTTAGGCAAGCATATTATAATACTGAGCTACATCTTCAGCCCTTACTAGGTATTTTTTCCCCGTTACTGGAGCTTGAACTCGGGGCCTGGGCACCATCCTTGGGCTTTCTCAAGTGTAGCACTCTACTTTTTTAGCCACAGCACCACTTCTGGATTTTTCTGGCACTGAGGAATCAAACCCAGGGCTTTGTGCATGCTAGGTAAGCACTCTACCACTAGGCCATACTTCCAGACACTAGGTATTTTTTGAGTAGGTGTGGATCAATCCATTTTGGGCCTGTGATTAACTCTGGTGTTCTGAAATTTGTTTTCGTTTTTGGAGGAGGAGAAATCACAGGATTTCAGAGTTTGCTGTTTCATAGTCTCTTGGTATCTCACAGGAACATTAATTATAACTAATATGTACATAGATTGTGGTTTTTAAATGACAGGTGGCACATGAGAAATTTCATATTTTTTTTGTCAATCCTGGGACTTGAACTCAGGATTTGGATGATGTCTTTGAGCTCTCTAGCTCAAGGCTATTGCTCTACTGCTTTGAGCCACAGCAACACTTGTGGGTTTTATGTTTTGTTTTGTATTAATTTAAAATATTTATTTATTTTTATTACTTTCTTTGCCAATCCTGGGGCTTGAAGTCAGGACCTAAGCGCTGTCCTTGGGCTTTTTTCAAGGTGAGCACTCTACCACATGAGCCACAGTACCACTTTTGGCTTTTTCTGTTTATGTGGTACCAAGGAACTGAACACAGATCTTCATGCATACTAGGCAAGCACTCTGCCACTAGGCCATGCTCCTAGTACCACAATATTTATTTTTTTAATTTAACTTTATTGTCAGGGTGATGGACAGAGGGGTTATAGTTACATATGTAAGGTGGTGAGTATATTTCTTCTTGAACATTGTTACCTCTCCCATGTTTTCTCCTACTTTCTTCCCACCTCCCCCCACTCCACCAAGTTGTAAAGTTCATTTCCAACGTATTGTCTTGTGAGTAGAGTTGTTGCATTGGTTCACCTTTGTCCTTTGTCTCCCAATTTTGTTGTTCCCCTTTCTTTTCCTAATTCAAATAAACATATATACTATGTACCAGGTACCAAATCACATACAGTGAAAACAAGGAATAAGCCACGGGGCAGGAGACAAAAACAAAAGAAATCAGATAGTACATTAAAATCAACCACCATAAAATGCTTATTGTTTCCATATCTTGAAGTTCATTTTGCTTAGCATCATCTTATATGGTCATATGTATATAGCTATTTAGCTATTGTGATCTTCTGCTAGGACTATCCTAGATATTCCATTAGATACTACAAATGAGGGAAACCATGGAGTCTATGTTTCTTTGGTTCTGGCTTACTTCACTTAGTGTGATTTTTTTTCCCAAGCCTTTCCATTTCTTTAAAAATGGGGCAATGTCATTCTTTCTGATAGCAACAACATAAAATGCCATTGTGTGTGTGTGTGTGTGTGTGTGTGTGTGTGTGTGTGTGTGTGTGTGTGTGTGTGTGTGTGTGTGTATCACATTTTCTCGATCCATTCATCTACTAAGGAGCATCTAGGTTGATTTCATATTTAGCTATGGTAAATAATGCTGCAATGAACATGGTTGTGTGTGATTATTTGGAGATAAAACTCAAAAGGAGTAGGGAGTTTGGCCTAGTGGTAGAGTGCTTGCCTAGCATGCATGAAGATTCGGGTTCAATTCCTTGGTACCACATACATAGAAAAAAGCTGGAAGTGGTGCTAAGGCTCAAGTGGTAAAGCTTGAGCCTTGACAAAGTCCAAGGACAGTGCTCAGGCCCTGAGCTCAAGCCCAGGACTGGCAAAAAAAATCTGAAAATTGGGGCCAGGAATGTGGACTAGTGGTAGAGTGCTTGCCTAGCATGCACAAAGACCCAGGTTCAGTTCCTTGGTACCACATACATAGAAGAAAGGCAGAAATGGTGCTGAGGCTTAAGTGGTAGAGTTCTAGCTTTGAGAAAGTCCAAGGAGAGTGTTCAGGCCCTGAACTCAAACACAGGACTGGCAAAAAATAAGAATGGCCTGTAGACACATGAAGAAATGCTTGACATATCTGGCCATAAAAGAAATGCAAATCAAAACAACTTTGAGATTCCACCTCACTCCAGTTAGAATTGCCATGATCAAGAAATCTAATAACAACAGATGGTGGAGGGGATGTGGCCAGAAGGGATCACTACTACACTGTTGGTGGCAGGAGGGATCACTACTACAATGCTGGTGGGAGTGCAAACTCGTTCAACCACTATGGAAAGCAGTATGGCAGTTCCTCAAAAGACTAAACATAGAGTTCCCCTATGACCCAGGAATTCCACTACTTGGCATTTACCCAAATCGTCCAGAAACGAGGACATACTAAATCTACTAGCAGAATGATGTTCATTGCAGCACTATTTACTACAGCAAAAATATGGAACCAACCCAGATGCCCCTCAGTTGATGGATGGATCAACAAGATGTGGTTCTTATACACAATGGGATTCTATTCTGCTGTCAGAAAGAATGATATCCCCCCATTTGTAAGGAAATGGAAAGACTTAGAAAAAATCATATTAAGTGAAGCAAGCCAGACTCAGGAACATAGGCTCAATAGTTTCCCTCATTTGTCATAATCAGTAGAAACCTTAGGCTGTCCTAGCAGAGGTTTACAATAGAACAAAACCTAGATACATAAAGCCATATAGTATGACACTAAAGGAAAGGACCTCGAAGATATAGAAACAAAAGCCATATAATAAGTAATTGTTGTCTTTAATATACTGTTATTTCTCATTTCTTTTGCTGTCCCTTGGTTATCTCATTGTTACAGTATTTTACTGTATGTGTATGTGCTTATTTGGTTATTTGAAATAGAATAGGGAAGGGGGAAAAACAAGATGAGGGGCGGGGGGGAGGAAAATGGGGACCAAGACATGAGAAAGGGTATCAATGTTTGTGAAGTAATGCACCTACTATTTGGTGAATATAATGTAACCCTTCTACTAATTACAATAAAAATATATGAAAAAAACTCACAAGGACATTTTCTTCCCTGTCTGACTCTGAACCACAGTCCTCAGATCTCAACCTTCTGAGTAGCTGGGATTATGGGCATGAGCCTCCACAGTCTGGTCTTACCAAACTTTGAAGCATAGATTTGGGACAGTTACATTTTTATTTTCTTTTTCAGGTGGCTGTTAGTTCTGGCTCTGCAACCCCTTCTGCTGACCCTGAAGCACAGCCTTTGACAATTCAGAAAGAATGCAGTAAGACTGTGAGCACTGAAGCCTTAATGACAGTATTTCACCCTCAGAATTTGGAGACTCTTAATTCTAAAGTGGTAGGTGACCAAAATATTTCAGTATTTCAATCTGCGGACTCGGTTGTTGAAAATAATCTTAGAACATACAATAATCTTATAACATACAAGAAATTCAGACTTTTTGTTTGCGATTTGAAAAGGTTTTCTAACAACTACTAGTGTATACCTTTTTCAATCCTGTAATATACAAGGACTCTTATCAAGAAACAAGGAGATGCTGTTTTAGTTCCATAGCTCTCTAATAAATATATATGCTCCAGTAACTTTGATTTGGAAAGAGTCATGATTGATTCAAAGTTTTGCCTCCTAAATGCAATGTGATTTTTTTGCCATTTTTGTGAGTAAAAATTTAAATGCCAGGCTCCAGTGATTCATGCCTGTAATCCTAGCTACTCAGAAGGCTGAGATATTGGGATTGCAGTTTGAAGCCAGCCCAAGCAGAAAAGTCCTCATGAGACTCTTATCTCCAATTAACCTCTCAAGAAACAAAAGTGGCTCTGTGGCTCAAGTGGTAAAGTGCTAGCCTTGAGCACAGAGAGTCTCAGGGACTGCACGCATACCCTGAGTTCAAGCCCGTAAGTAAAAAAGTACTTTCTTTTAAAAAAATATTTAAAATAGTAAATGATGTTTTGCAGCATTTTAGATGGTTTGCCCTAAAACAATAAATTATGTATGAGAAATGATATACCCTCTGTCCGGCAAGTATAACACTGATCCCTCTACACATTACAATAAAAAATAAAATAAAACACAAGAAATTATAGGTTTTGTTACTAGAAATAGAAAAAATATCTAAAGAGAAAACAAAATAGTAAATGAAGATGTTAGGTTTGCATATGTTTAAAATTTTTGTTCAATTCCTATGAGGAAATTGAGTTAGACTCCTTTTGTTTCATGATGAATAGGGATAAGCAAGTTAATTTGAGAAAGTCATTACTTACTGTATTTAATTGCCTTGATATTTCCATTACAGTTGAAAGAAAAGATGAAAGAACAGTTGTGGAACATCTTATTTTCGGAATGTGGACGTGGTATTAGCATGTTTCGGACCAGAAAGACTAGAGATTTGGTTGTAAGAGGGATTCCAGAAACCTTAAGAGGAGAGCTCTGGATGCTTTTTTCAGGTATCTAGTCAGTTATTTAATAAACAGTAATTATACTTCTTCTTGGAGTTAGTACATAAAGTTAAACAATGCTCAGATATAAGTTAAGACTAGTCAAAGGAAGAAAAATAATGTATACTTTACCTATAAATCCATCATCCAGTGACCGAGATTAGCTTGTTAGGCAAGATTTAAGTAGTAGAATACGGAACTTCTATTTTCAAAGGTAAATTAAAGGAGCTAAGTGTGGTAGAATATGTCTGTAATTCCAACTACTAAACAGGTAGAAATAAGGAGATTAAAGTTTGAGGGGAGGCCAACCCAGGCAAAAAGTGAAACTTCTTTTTCATCCATGACAACCAGTAAACCAGTGATGGTGATTCCAGCTATGCAAGAGGTGTAAGTAGATGGTTCCTAATCAGAGGCCTGTCCTGTGGGAAAAGTAAAGCAAAAAAAGGGCTGGGTCATGGCTCAAGTGGTAGATTGCTTGCATACCAATCACAAGGTCATAAGTTCAAACTCCAGTACTACTAAAAACTAAAGGGAAAAAACTCTCATGAAAATGTTTTTGTTGGGGCTGGGAGTTTGGCCTAGTGGTAGAGGGCTTGCCTAGCATTCCTGAAAATCTGGATTTGGTTCCTCGATACCACATACTGAGGAAAATATTTTTGTTGTTTGTTTTTGTCAGTACCAGGGTGCGAACTCAACATGTTATACTTGTGAGACATATAGCAAATTTAAACAAGGTCTCCTTTTTTACCCAGACCAGACTAGACAGTGATCTTTCTATTTATACTTCCTTAATTATAGAAATGATGGGTACACACCACTATTCTCATCCTTTTTTTGATTGAGATGAAGTTTCTCAAACCCTTCCCTTCAGGCTGGCCTGGAACTGCAAGATTGCGTTCCTAGACTCTCAAGTAGCAAGGATTACACGTGTGAGCCACCAGCCTACCTGAAAATATTTTTCTATTTTTTCCCAGTCCTGGGCATGAACTCAGGACCTGAGCACTGTCCTTGGACTTTCTCAAGGCTAGAGCTCTACCACTTGAGCTTCAGCACCACTTCTGGCTTTTTTTCTATGTGTAGTACTGAGGAATCGAACCCAGGTCTTCGTGCATGCTAGGCAAGCACTCTACTACTGGGCCAAACTCCTGGCCCTTAAAAATATTTTTCTGATAGACAATTTTAACCTGACCCTATAGATTCCAGTGTAATGATTTTTTTCCTTTATTTTCTTCTTTGTGCTCAGATATCATTAAATTTCAAGGGAATACAATCCAATACTTAATGTACGTGCAAATATACTACTATATGAAAATCATAGCTTTATTCCTCTTTTTGTATGTGAATATAATCATCCTTGCAGGTGCTTGTAATGACATGGCTGCAAATCCTGGCTATTATTCTGAAGTAGTTGAACAGTCTCTTGGAACCTCCAACCTGGCTACTGAGGAAATTGAACGTGATTTGCGTCGCTCCCTGCCTGAACACCCAGCATTTCAGAGTGATACTGGTATATCTGCTCTGAGGCGGGTACTCACTGCTTACGCATATAGGAACCCCCAAATAGGATACTGCCAGGTATGAATTCATTGTTAGCCCAGCTCTGTGCATGATATCACTTCAAATCCAACCCTACTAATTTGGGGATTATGAATCTAAGGAAAGAAGTTGAGCTGAGATGAATAGTGAGTATTAATATTAGAAGTAGGATATGATGATGGGAATACTTAAAATGGATGTTTTATTAATTTCTTTTTTCTTTTTCATTTAACAAATACTTATTGAATTCCAGGTTAGTAAACAATAACTGTGCCACATAGTTATACAAAGATAGATGAGAGCCGGGCATGGTGACTCACGCTTCTAATCCTAGGTACACAGGAGGCTAGATCTGAGGATTGTAGTTCAAAGCCAGCCCGAGCACTAAAACTCCATGAGACTCTTACTTCCAATTAACCACCAGAAAACCGGAAGTGGCACTGTGGCTCAAGGGGTAGGGTGGTAGCTTTAAGCTGAAGAGCTAAGGAACAACACCCAGGTCCATAGTTCAAGCCCCATTACCGACCCCCGACCCCCAAAAAAGATAGATGAGGAAGATCTTGCTATTAAGATGTATAGATTAGTAGGTATTAATATATAAGCCATTTCCGTTGGGTAACTTTAAAACAGATGAAAGAAAGTGTTAGAATGATTAATGTAACATGAAGAAATATCTCTAATAAATTATTTCTAACTAGAAGAATCAGAAGGCTTCATGAAGAGGTAGCATTTGCAGATCATGAAATTTAATATTGCATGCATAGATAATGGAAAGATTGAACATCCTAGGTGAAAGACATAGTGATGTCCAACATAGATGGAAATCTATGGGGAGGACATCGAAGGAGGAATGTGAAAAGTGTGAAATGTATTAATGGGGCAGGATTAATGGAGCTAAGTGTTTGGAGGAAAATTAGGTACCTTATTTAACTCGGGAGTTTGGCTTTTATCTGTAGGCACTGGGGGAAAATCCATTAGGAGTACACAGTATTCATAAGGTAGGCTAAATGGGTGACACAGACACAGACATATAACTGAAACAGAAGAAGAGATTAGTTCTTTTGTGTGTATATGGTTGTGAGGCTTGAACTCAGGACCCAGTTGCTGTCTCTGAACTCTTTTTCTCAAGGCTAGAACTCTACCACTTTGAGCCACAGTGCCACTCCAGTTTTCTGGTGGTTCATTAGATCACAGACTTTCATGCTCAGGCTGGCTTTGAACAACAATCCTCAGATCTCAGCCTCCTGTGTAGCTAGAATTACAGGCATGAGCCATCAGCACCCGAATTAGATTATTTCTTAAAGTAATAGACCAAAGTCAACCTTTCAGTTGGTAGACAGTTCTCTTTCAGGCAGTGTTTCAGGGGCTGCTAAGTTATGGGCTAAAAGTTGACTGTCATCTTCTAAGCTGAGTTTCCAAGCTACTCTTTTACTTTATAACATTATTGTGCTCAGAAGGAACAGAGAGAATGGAGAAACAGTTGTGGCACATTTTCCAGGCCATGCTTGGAAGAGGTTACACATCACTTCACCTGCATTGTGACAAGGATTTCATCACGGGAGCACAACTATCTACAAAGAGTCTGAAATACAGTGCAGGTTGGGCAGATACACAGGCCAAGCTACAGTGGAAGAAAAGGCTGGATAATGGTGGTTGGCAGGCACTCCCTACTAAATAAATATGGATTTCTACTAGGTTAGGCACCTGTAGCAATTACATATCAATAATGGATAGTAGCTGTAACCACTGAAACTTATCATTAGAGTTTTTTTTCTGTCAAACTGTTAAGTGAATAAAACCTCTAATTGGCAAGTATTTTAGCATATATTAGGATCTCCAAAAGGTAACAAAGATACATAATACATCATTTCTCATACAACTTGCACTCTCAGAGCCTGTGGTGCTATCTATATGCAGTAGCTTAGACATAGATTTAAAATAGATAGCACATGGCTTTGACTTCTAGAAGAAGAGAGCAAATTTAGAGACATGGAGAGCAGGAAGAAAGTTATTCTAGGTTAAACTGACAATATCAGCATTCTCATTCAGGTGGAATGTCTGCCTTGACTATCAGACTGCTTAAAACTCATGTTCTGATCAAGGAGTAAATATAAGTTTGTGTGTCACAAGATCATAGAGAGCCTATAAAGCCTGAGAATTTAATGTGGCACGCAGTTTTTGTTGTTCTTAATGAAAAATTCATGTAAACAATACTAGACCTTATGGCTAGATGGCTAGCTGATTGACTTGGCCCCTCCCTCCCTCTTGTCTCTTCACTTCTCCCCTTCTCTCCCATTTTCTCCTCTCCTCCTTTTCCCTTCTCTCCCTATTTTCCCTCCCCTTTCTCTTCTCTCCCCTCTTTTCCCTCACCTATGGATCCTTTTCCCAATCCCTCCCTTCTCTATACCTACCTTCCTACCTATGATGTTAAAATACATCAACTATCACAAACTTTACCTTTTCATAATTCATTAAGAGAGGATCTGACAATGTAGCACAAACTGACCTGGGATGATATGGCCCAAGATAGCATTGAACTTGGAATCCTCAAGCCTCAGACTCTCTACTGCTGGGATTACAGCAGTGCTGAGATTATAGGCATGCACCATCATGTCTGACCCTGTTACCATTTTTTGGTATAATCACAGAGTTGCGTAACCATCACTACTATCTACTTCCAGAACATTTTCTTTACCCTCAAAAAAGAAAACATACACTCATTAACATTCTATTCCCCATTTCTCCTCTTCCCCCACCCAATCACTGTTCTTTCTGACTCTCTGGCTATTTGTGAACATCTTACTGAATGAAATGAAAGAATATGTGGTCTTTTCTACTTGCGTTCTTTCATTTGGCATATTGGTTTCAAGATTCATCGGTGCTGTACAGTATATATCCATACTACATTCTTTTTACAACTGAATAATATTGTATTATATGGATATACCACATTTTGCTTATCTATTGAACAGTTGATAAATTTGGACTCATTTTTTTCTGGATTGAATGCAAAGAATAATGTACTTATGAATATTTGTGTATAGACATTTAGGCCTTGTTTGTCATTTTTGGTGTATATGATGTTAAGCTTTCTCTACTTTGCATTTCCACCACCACTATACAAAGGTATATAATGGTTACAGTGAGTTCTCACTTACGCCTGCTCGCTCTCTCTCTCTCGCGCTCGCTCTCTCTCTCTCTCTCTCTCTCTCTCTCTCTCTCTCTCTCTCTCTCTCTCTCTCTCTCTCTTCTCTCTCTCCTCTCTCTTCTCTTTCTCTTCTCTCTCTTCTCTCTCTCTCTCTCTCCTTTCTCTTTCTCTTTCTCTCTCATTCTTTCACCCCTCCTTCCTTCTCCCCTCCCTCTCTTACTCTCCCCTTTTGCTCAAGGTTAACTAGAACTTTACCAGTTCTGGCATTTTTTAGTAGTCTATTGGAGACAGGGTTCTCATAGACTTTCATCTCTTTTGGATTACAACCATCTCAGTGATAACAAGGTAGACTTTTGATACATTGTTGAAATCAGTGAGCCAACCAGCCATAGTATTTATTTCTATAAACTCCATTCTGTTCCATTGAAGAGAGCCATACTGTTTTGATAACCACACAGATGCAGTAATCAGATTCTGAAGTTGGAAAGTGTAGAGCCATTTAATTATATTTTTTCATAAGTCTTTTGGCTTTGAGATTCCTTGTAGTCTCATATGAATTTTAGTATCAGCTTATCAATTTCTTTAAAAAATAGCCAGCTTAGATTTTGATAGTTATATTAAATCTATTGATCAATGTAGGGAGTATTATACATTAAGTCTTATGAATACACTATGCCTTTACATTTATTTAGTTCTTTCAAATTTTTCTGCAGACATATTTTCTAGCTTTCAATACTCCAAGTCACATAGTTCTTCAATAAATTTATTTCTCTAAGATTTTTTTTTGCCAGCCCTGCGCTTGATCTCGGGGCCTGAGCAATGTCCTTGGACTTTCTCAAGGCTAGAGCTCTACCACTTGAGCCTCAGCACCAATTCTGGCTTTTTTTCTATGTATGTGGTACCGAGGAATCGAACCCAGGTGTTCATGCATGCTAGGCAAGCACTCTACCACTAGGCTAAACTCCCGGCATATTTCTAAGATTTTTATCTCATATATGGTTTTTTTTATTGTCAGGTTACAGTGACATTCATCAGGTAGTAGGTGTATTATTTCTCACACATTGATACCCCTTCTCATGTTTTTGTCCCCATTTCCATCCCCCATCACCTCCCAATCATCTTGTTTTCCCCTTTTCCTTTCCTATTTCAAATAAACAAATAAACTTATATACAATATGCCAGGTAGCAAAGTCAGTTACAGTAACAATATGAGATTAACCAAAGGGCAATAAAAGGAGAAATAACATAGTACATTAGAAACAACTGTCACTCAAGATAAAGCTCTTATATCAATATTCTAGAGATCCTTTCATTTAGTCTCATCCTATATGATCTTATATACCTAGGTTTTGCGCTGTTGTAATCCTCTGCTAGGAAAGGCCTAGATGTGTACTAATTATTACAAATGAGGGAAACCATTGAGTCCATGTTCCTTTGGGTCTGGATTACTTCACTTAATGTGATTTTTTCCAAGTCTTTCCATTTCCTTACAAAGAGGGTGATGGCATTCTTTCTGATGGCAGCATAGAATTCCATTGTGTATAAATACCACATTTTGTTGATCCACTCATCAACTGAGGGGCATCTGGGTTGGTTCCATATCTTTGCTATGGTAAATAATGCTGCAATGAAAATCGTTTTGCTAGTGGCTTTAGTATGTCCTTATTTCTGGACATTTGGGAAACTGCCAAGGAGTGGGATTGCTGGGTCATATGGCAGCTTTATGAGGACTCGCCATACTGCTTTCCAGAGTGGTTGAATGAGTTTACACTCCCACCTACAGTGTAGTAGTGATTCCTCCTGGCCACATCCCCGTCAGCATCTGTTATTATTAGATTTCTGGATCATGGCCATTCTAACTGGAGTGAGGTAGAATCTCAAAGTTGTTTTGATTTGCATTTACTTTATGGCCAGAGATGTCAAGCCAGCTTATTTCTTTTTTTTTTTTTTTTGCCAGTCCCGGGCTTGAGCTCAGGGCCTGAGCACTGTCCTTGGACTTTCTCAAAGCTGGAGCTCTACCACTGGAGCCACAGCACCACTTCCAGCTTTTTTTTTTTCTATGTATGTGGTACCGAGGAATCGAACCCGGGTCTTCATGCATGCTAGGCAAGCACTTTAACCACTAGGCCAAACTCCCGGCCCCAAAGCCAGCTTATTTCCTCGTCAGAGTTTCAATTTTTTGAACTGTAGGTATATTTTAGATATAAGGACCTTGTTTGTTGTATGGATATTTCTAAGATTTTAATCTATAGCAAATGGATTTGTGTTTTTGTTTTCATTTTTGATTATTTGCTGTCAGTATTAGAAATACAATTCATTTTTTAATATTTTTATTTTGTCCTTTTAACCTTAGTAAGCTGATATCTTAGTTCTGATGGAGATATTATATGATATCCTTAGGAATTTCTATATACCAGATCTGAGTAGTAATATTTTTACTTCCATTACAATCTGGGCATATTTTTTCTCACCTAATTGATCTGGCTAAAACCTTTAATATAATATTAAATTGAAGTGGTGATGTTGTTTGGGGGTTTTGGTTTTTTAGACTGTCTTAAAATATTTCCCAGGTTGATTTTGAAGTCATGGATTAAAATGAACCTCTCACTCTAGCCTCCCAAACTGCTAAGACTATAGGTGCATGTTACATAGAACCTGGCTTGACAGAATTGAGAATGCACATCCCTGTCTTGGTATTTTTTTTTAGAAGAAAGCAATCTTTTATCACAGGGTTTAATGTTGGCTGTGAAGTTTATGAGATTGAAGGTTTTTTTTTTACATCCCTAGTTTATGAAGTTTTGTTATCATGGAAAAATATTTTATTTTATCAAATTTTGTGTCCGTTAAGGAAATCATGTGATTTTTTTTCCTTTTATTAAAATGACATGTGTCATTGATTGATTTTCATTTGTTGAGTCACCTTGCATTCCCAAGATAAATCTCACTTGGTCTTTGTGCATATATAGTCTTATTACATATGCAATAATATTTGGGTTTCTAGTATTTTGATAGTTTTTACATTTATATTCAACAACTATATTAATATGTATTTATCTTATCAAGTTTTCTTAGAATGAGTTGGATAGTATTTCCTGCTGTTATTTTCCAAAGAGTTTATGAAGGACTGGTGCTAATTCTTCCTTAAATGTTTTGCAGAATGTGCCAGTAAAGCCATCTGTTCAGAGAGTTTTCCTTGTGGGAGGTGTTTTCATTACTAATGCAATCTCTTATTATAAATAAATTCCAATTTTTCTTCTGGAGCTAATATCAGTAGTTTGTAGGGGTTATTAATTTGTTAACATACAGTTGTTCATCATAGTCCCATAAATTCATTTCAGTTTCTATAAGGTTAATATTATTTTTTCATATTGAAATAGTTTGAGTACTCTTTATTTTTTCAAAAATTTTGTGGTAAGTTTTTTCTAACTATATTCAATGATTTCCTTTTATCTTTCTAAACATTTTTATTGTTATTGTAAAGGTGATGTACAGAGGGATTACAATTACATACAATTACATATTTCTTTTTGGACAGTGTCTCCCCTTTATTCTTCTCTCCCAGTTTTTCCCTACGATGCCCACCTACACGTTGTATAGTTCATTTTTAACATAGTGTTCTTTTATCTGTTTTGTGTATGTGTATGTGTATGTGTATGTGGTACCAGGGAATCGAACCAAGGGCTTTGTGCATGCTAGGCAAGCACTCTAGACCACGCTCCTGGACCCTCTTTTATCTTCTTAAAAATTTATTTTCAGTGAGCCTAACTTTATTGATAGCTCTCTACTTTTTTCACTTTATCATCTTCTACTTTCTCAGAGCCTCAAGATGAAGCAGAGGTGAGAGCTAAGACTATTTCTGTTCTTTCCTAGACTTACAGACAACTATTTATACACATAAGGCTATACGCATATATATCGCTTCCTAAATTCCCAAGAATACGTTCAAGTTTACCTGATGTCTAGATTCTCATTTAGACATTTGTTAGCCTGTTTTTTGGCTCAACTGTTCTCAGTCACACATGTCAGCAGCTGCCTCTGATAATTTTCAACAAATATTCGTGGAGAAATGGCTTTTTGTCCTAAATGAGCTCTGTGTCAGATTAAATAAAAGATACCCTTGTGAGTTCAGTCTTCCAGGGAATCACAAGACAGAAGAAGAAAGTAGAATGGTAACAGAAATAGAAAGGAAGAAAGAGCAGATCTAAAAACATTTTATAAGAACTCTTGAATATTTTTTTAAAAAACCTAGATGTAGTAGATACAGATTTTCAACCTTATGCAAAATTAGGAAAAAACGTGAAAACAGGAAGTGGGGGTTGGCTCAAGGGTAGGGTGGTAGCATTGAGCTGTAGAGCTCTGGGACAACACCCAGGCCCAGGGGTAGGGCAGTAGTCTTGAGCTGAAGAGCTCAGGGCCAGTGCCCACGTTTTAGAAAACGAAAGATGATTGACATCTATGGGATATTTTTCGGTAGGGAGTTACAAATAGAGATAGATTGTTTCATCCACTTTTAGTATTACCTTCACATTGTGATCATTAGAATTTTTTATCCACTGAAATTAGCCTATATTAGGTTTTAGATAGTATGTTCCATATCTAAGATATTATGCTGCCTCGTTTTCTTGAATATAACCAGTTAGAAATGATTAGCCTGACTTCTCTTCATTTTACTTTGTGTTTATTGTTCTCATGGTTCCAAATTTATTGCTATCACTTAATCTTTCACTGTTGAAAACTACTATGCTTGAAAAAGTAATGCAGTGATTTACTTGATCAATGTTTACTTTTTTGTATCTTTTCTATGAAATTTAGGCAATGAACATTTTGACTTCAGTATTGCTTCTGTATGCAAAAGAAGAAGAAGCCTTTTGGCTTCTAGTTGCTGTATGTGAACGAATGTTGCCTGATTACTTTAATCGTCGAATCATTGGTAAAACAAACCACACATGTACACAGTCTTTGTTTTGTGTTCCTATAACAGATTATATGTTCACTCCTATAATCATAACTCACCAAGAGGCTAAGATCTGAAAATCGTAGTATAGAGCCTTGCAGAGAATTCCTTGAGACTTTATTTCTAGTTAACCAGGCTGGAAATAAAGATGTGGCCCAAGTGGTAGAGTGCTGGCTATAAACAAAAAAAGCTGACCAAGAACACAAGGCCCAGAGTTTAAGCCTCAGTACTTACATAAAAATTAAAACCTTACTTTATTCATGATTCCAGAGACTGAGAGTACTGAAAATATCCATAATCTGCATGGCATCTACTCAAGGTCTTCTTGCTGTATTATTATAGCATTATAGAGGATATGACAAAAAGAAGTATGCCATGGAGAATTTGCTTTTATCATGTCACTCTCTTGATGACCTATACTCAGTATTGTCTTTTTTTGTGCCAATTCTGGGGCTTGAATTCTGGGCCTGTGCTCTTGTTCAGCTTTCTTGCTCAAAGCTCAAATTATACACTTGTATAACATCTCCAGTTTGGTTTTCTGCTGGTTAAAAATAGAGTCTTCAAGCAAGGTGACAGTAAGCCACACCTGTAATCCTAGCTAGTCAGGAGGCTGAGATCTGAGGATGGTGTTTTAAAGCCAGCCTATGCAGGAAAGTCCAGTAACCATGAAAGCCAGAATTGGAGCTGTTGCTCAAGTGGTAAAGCATCAGCCTTGAGGGGGAAAAAAAACCTTCAAGGATATACTAGCCCCAGACTAGCACACATAAAAGAAATAGAGTTTTATAGACTTTCTAGCCTTGGCTGGATTTGAAACATGAGTCTCCTGGTCTCAGCCTCCTGAATAGCTATAACTACAAGGGTAAGCAACTAGAACCTGGGTATTAATCTGTTACTAATTCATAAATATTTTAATCTATTTAATAGAGCAGAGTCATTATAATCCAGTAGTGTCTCAAAACTCCTATTTCTAAATATAATTAGTACATACATTTAGGAATTAAGTTTCAAACACATGAAATATGGGATACCCATCCAAACCAAAAGAACATTTTGTGAAACATGAATATGTGACTATGTTTTTTGAAACAAGGTCTAGCTGTGTACCCCACACGAGCCTTGAAATTTTGCTGCTTTCACATCCCAAATGCTAGGATTACACTACAGGTCTGCTTGTTGTCATTTGAATTACCAAATACAAGAATCAATAAATTGGGAAATACACAAGCACTAAACTCCTTTCAAGAGCTAGGGATGTGGCATAGTGGTAGAGCACTAGCTGAACATGTACAAGACTCTGTTTCAACCCCAGCAACACAAAAGTAAGGCCCATTCATTAATAATAATACATTGTCTCTGCCTAATAAGGACTCAAATCTTCAAATGACTTTGGGATATTTTTGCTGGTCCTGGGGCTCGAACTCTGAGCCTAGGTGCTCTCCCTGAGGTTCTTTAGCTCAAGGCTAGCGCTCTACCAGTTGAGCCATAGCACCAATTCCAGCTTTTTCTGAGTAGTTTATTGGAGATAAGAATCTCACAGGCTTTCCTGCCTAAGCTGTCTTTGAACCATGATTCTCAGGTCTCAGCCTCCTAGTAGTTAGTATTACAGGAGTGAACCATGACACCCAGCTCCAGATAACTTTTAATGGTATTTCCCAAGTGTTTATAGGTTCATGACAGATGTATAAAGTACAGAAAAGGCACAAAAGGGATTCAGCAAGTTATGTAAAGGGAGAAACATGGAAAACAAGTACTTTAGAAGATGTTCATTTTTAAAATTAACTTGGTATTTTCCAGGTGCCTTGGTGGACCAGGCAGTGTTTGAAGAACTTATCAGGGATCACCTTCCTCAGCTGACTGAGCACATGACCGACATGACATTCTTTTCCTCCATTTCTCTGTCCTGGTTCCTCACACTTTTCATTAGTGTGCTGCCTATTGAAAGTGCAGTGAACGTTGTGGACTGTTTCTTCTATGATGGAATAAAGGCTATTTTACAACTGGGATTGGCAATACTTGACTATAACATAGACAAACTTCTGATCTGTAAAGATGATGCTGAGGCTGTGACAGTTTTAAACAGGTACTGTAAGAATTGTAAGTTTTAAATCTATATGAGATCTCTAAGACATCATGCTCTTCAATCCCTTTAAACTTATAGATGAGGAAATTGAAAGGCGGAAACATCAGATATATTGCTTGGTCACAGAACTACTTGAATAATATAGCTGGCTTGTGCTCCTGTCTTTTGTCTTCAAAAACATGCCATAAAGTAAATCACTGTGAAGTGAGCAGTTAGGCTATGTATGCTTTTATGTTAATATTATTAATTCAGTATGCTGTGGGTTTTCTCTCTTTCAGTACTGGAGTTTGAACTCAAGGCCTTATCCTTGCTAGACAAGTGGTCCATCTCTGAGCTATACCTCCAGTCCTTCATTACATTGTGTTGTTTGTTTTTTAGCAGTACAGGAGCTTGAGATTAATGCCTCGTAGTTGCTCTGCTAGAGCACTAATACTTAAGCCACATCTCCAGTCCTGCTTTTTGTTGGTTATTTTGGCAATGAGGTCTCTCAAACTTTTCTGCCCAGGTTGGCCTTTAATTGTGATCCTCCAGATCATCTCTGTCCCTAAGTAGCTTGATAGGTTTGAGCCACTAATGGCTAGCTTACATTGGATATTTTTAAGATAGGATCTCATTGCTTTCCCAAACATATGCTTTCCCACTGTGCCACAATATTTCTATTTCTAATATTTCTTAAAGCTTAAACTCAGGGCCTTAGCACTGTCCTTGGGCTTTCTCAAGGCTAGGACTTTACCACTTGGGCCACAGCACCACTTCAGGCCTTTTCTTCCCCATATATTTTTTATTGTAATTAGTAGAAGGGTTCCATTATATTAATCAGATAGAAGGTACATTACATCACAAGCATTGATACCCTTTCTCATGTCTTGGTCCCCATTTCCCTCCCCCCACCCCTCATCTTGATTTTTTATGTATGGGTACCGAGGAATTGAGCCTGAGTCTTCGTGCATGCTAGGCAAGGACTCTATTACTAAGCCAAACTCCCAGCCCCTGTTTCTATCCATGAAGCCAGGATAATAGGCACAAGCCACCATGTCTACCTATTAGTCAAGAAGTTATCTTGCAAACTTTTTTTTGCCCAGACTAGTCTTGGAACAATGATCTCCCTAGCTCAGCCTCCCAAGTAGTTAGGATTACAGACATAAACCACCAACATTGTGTTCCACTCTTTATTTCAGAATCCCAGTTTAAGCTAAACAGTGTTTCTATATAAAAGTAATTTGAGGAGAAAAGCGCTAGTTGATAAATGTTAAATATCCAGTGGGATTCCTGGTTTTCTAGGAATTTCAGTCACATGAATTAAACTATTTTCCTAGTGGCTTTTCTTTGCATTGTGTTTTGCATTAGAGTATGTGTGGGTTTTTTTAGTGTCCTTTTGTACATGCACACGTTTGTAAATGGTAAATCAATGAACATTTGTATTGGCAACTGTTGTAATGCTGCATTCCATGCAGAATATTATACATATGCCTCTAGCTCAGAACTCAGGAAATAATTCAGTGTTACTCATCTTATTTCCCCTTGCATGTCTATATATACTTTATTTTCCATTCTTGTTGGACTTATAATATTGGCTTAGAACACATCGAACCTATTTTCTTCTTTCATGCTATCCTTGCCCAGCCCAAAGTGATTTTGTCTCCATCCTATTGTATCCATGTCCTCCTTATTCCCAGCCATCTTCTTCATAAGAACTTTCCTTGTCATCTGCATTGAAATTAACCTCTGGCTTGCTAGGAATGAATTAGCTTTCATGTTCTTTACTTTAGCAATTTTAGTTGTACTGATTCCTATACTGCTATCACTTTTTGGCTAGGTTCTTCGACAGTGTCATTAACAAGGATAGCCCATTGCCTTCAAGTGTTCAGCAGGGTTCAAATGTGCATGAGGGAAAAAGCAGTGATACTACAGTGGATATTACAGATTTAATCAAAGAGTCTAATGAGGTAAGTTTTTTCGTATCATAAATATAATTGCATAGCATATTTAAAATGTTAGGCAATATTTAGTGGTATATTAAGAATAATCTGAGGAGCCAGGAGTTTGGCCTAGTGGTAGAATTCTTGCCTAGCATGCACAGAGACCTGGGTTTGACTCCTTAGTACCACTTACATAGAAAATGCTGGACATGGTGCTGTGTCTCAAGTGGTAGAGCTCTAGCCTTGAGAAAGTCCAAGGACAGCACTCAGGCCCTGAGTTCAAGCCCCAAGACTAGAAAAAAAGCGTAATGTGGAAATGCAAGATACAATTTAATATTTGTCTATTATGATGAATTTGTACAATAGATGCTATAGGATATTATAGCTTAGGATCCAGCCTTCTCTTGTTCCTTGAGCATTTTTACTCAACTTCTAAAGAACGGTACTTCATTTTATGTTAAGGAAAGCCTAAGACTCTCCAGTGATATTTGATATCATTTTTTAGTAAGCCCTTGCCTAGGGTACATACTAGTTTCTGATTTCTATTGCCATTCCTGTTCAAGATTCTCACTGGATGGAATGAAGTTTGAGTCAGTTCTTCTGCCTTTTTATAAGTTGTTTGAATGCTTTTTCTAAATTTGGAATTCAAATAAAAATGTGAACAATAGAAAAGATACGATTTCAAATGCAATTTCACTTTAAAATGAGTTTTATAAAAACCAGTTTTGTGAATTGGGCCTGGGCTATAGAATCTTTTTTGTACCAAGTTGTTTTACATTAAGCAAAGCTGCATCTTACTTTCACAAATCATGACCACTTTTAAACATGTGTTGCTATACAAGAAGGTGAGAAACTGATTCTTTTCTTAGAGACTTAAGAATCTTACCAATGTTCTTGTACTTAGTCTAGACACATAGTAAATGTGATTTTCTCCAGTGAACATGTATATGAATTGAAATGTGGGTGGTAAAAATATGCAAAAGCACTGAAAGAGTCAGAAAAATAGCCAGAAATAGAACCAAGGCCCTGAGAATTGAATGATGAAATTCAGTTGCAAAGGAAGCAGAATTTTTGATGAATGAGTATCTATTCAAATAATTTCCTGCAGAAATATGGTAACCTTCGCTATGAAGATATACATAGCATGCGCTGTCGAAATCGGTTGTATGTGATACAGACTCTAGAAGAAACAACCAAGCAGAATGTGGTAAGTATGGACTTATTGAGATGAAACAGTTAATGCAACATATTTTTGTAGAACAAATCATGTTAAGTGAGATTAGCCAAGATCAGAGAGACAAACTGCATGTTTTTTTTCTCATATGTGGAAGCTAGATCTAAAATACAGGTAGACATTCTAACTTATACAAGACTGTAGGCATTTACATACAGATTAAAAGAGAAAACTCTCAGGTGAGGAACCCAAAAGCTTAATTCCTCTGAATGTCATTTTAGATGTTTCAGTAAATTCGCATTTTAACTATTGAAACAAATACCCCAAAATGGAAAGGTGTTTGGTGGTGTTGGTGTTTGCTTCCCTTTCATGGTGGGAGGGGTAACACAGGGAGACACAGAAATGGAGGGAGGAGGAAAATTAAGCAGAAGTAGTCATGGTATTCAGTATACACTATGTGGAAAATGAACTATGCAACTTGTGGGCAGGGATGGGAGGGGGAAACTGGAGGAAAGCAACAGAAGGGGTGACATAGTTCCAAAAGAATTATATTCATTTAATGACACACAGTAGACATGGGAATGGAGCACAAGCATGACAGTAGTTATTCAGTGGGGTGATATTACTGGTGAATTGCCCTTGGTGTAGCCTTGATTGTGTATTACTTGTCTCTGTTTTGCCTGAATTTCTTATCCCAATCAATTCAGGTAGCTGCCTGATACCATTCTAACGAGCTTTGTTTCTGCCTAATAGAATCAGAATCTGCTTCTGTTGTTTATAGCCAAGAACCATGATGAGTTCATCTTACATTAAAATTTATAATTGGTTATATTTGATGCACATACAACCCATTGATTTTTGTAGCAGTATTAGAAATCATGGTAAAATAAATCATTTCACATTCCTGTCCAAAAAAAAACAAAAACAAAAAAATTATGCTGGGTGCTGATGGCTCACGCCTGTAATCCTAGCTACTCAGTAGGCTGAGATCTGAAAATTGCAGTTCAAAGCCAGCCCTGGAAGGAAAGTAGTTAGACTCTTATCTCTCATAAACTACTCAGAAAATGCTGGAAAGTAGCAATGTGGCATATGTGGTAAAGTATTAGCCTTGAGCCAAAGAAGCCTAAGGAGGCACTGAGGCCCTGAGTTCAAGCCCTAGAACTAATAAAAAAAGAATTATACTTATTACCTGACTTACAGAATAATAACTCCTTTGTATATCAATTTAATAATAAAAATGAGCCGGGCATGCTGGCCCATACCCCTAATCCTAGCTAATCAGGAGGCTGAGATCTGAGGATCATGGTTCAAAGCCAGCCTGGACACTAAAGGCCGTGAGATTCTTATCTCCAGTTAACCAGTAGAAAACCAGAAGTGGTGCTGTGGTTCACGGGGTAGGATGGTAGCCTTGAACTGAAGAGCTCAGGGACAATACCCAGGCCCAGAGTTCCACACCCCCAAACAACAAAAAATTATTTTAATAGTAATAATAATAAAATTATATTTAAAATACAAATAATCATTCCAGGCCAAGTACTGATGGTTTACATATGTAATCCTAGCCACTCATGAGACTGAGATGGGAAGATTTCAGAAACCAATCTAAGCAGAAGGTCTAAGACAAGCAAAAATCTGGGTTGGACACATGGCTCAAGTGGTGAAGTGCCAACCATGAATGAGAAAGCTAAGCAATTAAGTTCAAGCACTGGCATAAAAGAAAAAAAACTTATTCCATGTGAATAAAATGTAAGGGACTAAACTTTTCAACTGGATTCTTACCAAGGCTTTGCTTATTGTAAATATTTTAGAAGAAATATGTTGTTTTATTCAGGTTGAATTACTTTGTTTAATCCAGCATGTGTTGTGTTACTTGACCTTTGACACTGCTGTAGCACAGTACTGAATGCTGTGATGTTGTTGTAAAATGGTCACACAGTTATAACATGCTGCTTCAGTAAGTCCAACTGATCTCATAATAGTTCTGCTAATAAGCATTACTTTCCATGGAACATAAGGTAAAGGAAAAGGGCATAATGATCACTTAAAATATTTGGATGGCCCTGTAAGAAGAAGATAGTATGGTTTCCTCTGGTTAGTTGGATGAATAGATTCTTAGTCAGAGGGAAATAATTATAT
Source organism: Megascapheus bottae (assembly GCF_031878675.1). Taxonomy (NCBI): domain Eukaryota; kingdom Metazoa; phylum Chordata; class Mammalia; order Rodentia; family Geomyidae; genus Megascapheus; species Megascapheus bottae. The sequence continues at coordinate 70,793,368 of NC_143547.1, forward strand.
CCTGCTGTTTATATACTTCGGAAAGACTTGATCTTTGTTGTTTTGTAAACCTGCTTGCTTAAGCATCGGATCTTCACAAATACAATGTCGAAAGATAAACATTTCTGGAGATTTCAAGTTTAGATTTCACTTAAATAATTCACTGCTGTTTCTGGGGCATAGTTAACCTAGAGCCCACTTATTTTAGTTTTTGTATTTAAAGTAATCACTGAGATTGTGCACATTTGATTTAAATAACAAAGCATTCCAAGGTTCTCCAGTCTGGGAATAACCAACTCAAAAAAATTTAGTACATAACCTTCTAGACCCTTTTCCTATATATCTGTACACATGCATGTGTAGGTAGGTAGAGAAGAGACATGAAACTTTAAAAGAAACCATGCACCATACCAGTTACATTGTTCTACAGCTTTTGTCACTCAAAAATACATCATGGATGGGGCTGGGAGTGTGGCCTACTGGTAAAGTCCTCACCTAAGCATGCATGAAGCCTTAGGTTGGACTCCTTGGTACCACATACAGAGAAATAGCCAGAAGTGGTGCTATGTCACAAGTGGTAGATGGCTAGCCTTGAGAAAGCTCAAGGACAGTGCCTAAGCAGTGAGTTCAAGCCCTAGGACTGGGCAAAAAATACACACACACACACAGACACAAAGCCATGCATTGGTGGCTTATACATGATATCCTATCTACTCAGGAGGCTGAGATCTGAGGATCATGGTTGGAAACCAGCATAAGCAGGAAAAACTCTGTGAAACTCTTGCCTGTAATTATGCACCAAAAAAGCTGGAAGATGGAGCAAGTGTTAGCCTTGAGCAGAAAAGCAAAATAACAGCACCAAGGCTCGGAATTCAAGCCCCAGGACTAGCACACAAAAAGTACATCATGGTTATTGATTGTCATGGTTATTCCTTGTCAATTCATAAAGGTCTAAATCAATTTTCTTAATTTACTATTATACCATAGTATAGATAGGCTTTGATTTAACTATTTCTTTTCATGTACTATTTTAAAAAGTTTACTGTCAGGATAATGTATAGCAGGGTTACAGTTATAGTCGTCAGTTAGTAGGTACATTACTTCTCGGACATTGATGCCCCATCTTACCTTTTTGTCCCAGTTTCCCTCCCTCCACATGTACTTTTAATGTTGCCATTTTTCTGAAGAATAACATGATGTGGCTTAGAGATTTAGTTCGCTCAGTGGAGTCTTAACCAGTCAGTCCCAGACTCAGACCTTTAAAAAAAGACTACACAATATAAACATACTTCTACATGTATTTTAAACTTTATTTTCATAAGTTTCAGGAAGTAGAAGCTTGGCCTAAGAGTATGTCCATCTAAAGTTTCACTGATAGTGGCAAATTATCCTCCAAGATTTTTCCCAAATTATAATCCCACTAATAATATATAAGAATGTCCTTTTGATAGACCAGTGGTTCACATCTGTAATCCTTACTACGCAGAATCTTGTAGCTCGGCTGCCTTTAAGTAGGAGAAAGGTCCTTAATCCCCTTTTAGTTTTTTTTTCTTTTACATTTTAGTTTTGAGTTAATGCATATTTGCAGTGTAAGGGTGTTTCATTGTGGTATCCCCATACATTACATGTACTTAGAACCTTTTGAAAAAATTCACCCCCTCCACAGTATTACCATTCTTTTGCCCCTCCTTCTCATTGTACACATTTTGATGACTTTCATATCCACACTTTTATTATCCTTTATTTCTCAATGATTATCGTTTGTCAGGTTTTTTTCCCTGCCAGTTCTGGGCTGGAGCTCAGGGCTTGGGTGCTGTCCTTAAGCTTCTTTTTTGCTCAAGGATAGTACTCTACCATTTGAGCCACAGTTCAACTTTATGACTTTTTTGGAGGGGCAAGTTTTTGGAGATAAAGAATCTCATGGACTTTACCTGGGCTAGTTTTCAACCATGATCTTCAGATCTCAGCCTCCAGGGTAGCTAAGATTACAGGTGTAAGCCACTGGCACCTTACTCATTTGTACAAATGTTTGGGGTTTTTTGCTTGTTTGCTTTGTTTTGTCAGTCTTTGTTTTGTGAGTCTTCAACTCAGGGATAATACTCTACCATTTGAGCAACAGTACCACTTCTGGTTTTCTGGTGGTTAATTAGGGATAAGGGTCTCACAGAGAGTTTTTCATGCCTGGGCTGGCTTTGAACTATGATCCTCAGATATCAGCCTCCTGAGTAGCTAGGATTACAGGTTGTGAGCCTTCGGCACCTGGCCAATTTTTTTTAGATCACGCTTGCTAGTATGGTCATAAATTTGTCTGTATTATTTTAGTGAGTCCATTTTTCATTTTGTTTATTGAATGTTCTGGGATAGGGTTAATAATGTTCAGTTTTATTAATTACAGCTATTATTTTTATCTTTGCTTTTTAATCTATATGCCAGTACTGGGCTTAAAGTCAAATCTGGGTACAGTCCCTGAGCTTTTCACTCAAGGCTGGTGTTCTACTCCTTGAACTACAGCTCCACTTCTGGCTTTTCAGTGATTAATTGGAAATTCACATGGGCTTTCCTGCCCAGGCTGACTTTGATCTGTGATCCTCATATCTCAGCCTACTGAATAGCTCAGGTTACAGTCATGAGCCACTGGTGCCCAGCTTACACTTGGTTTTAAATTTCTCAAATTTGGTAGTACTTTTACAGTTAATCTTGCTGCTTCATGGGGCAGGGTAAAATTACAGATTTTCAAGGCTTATTTCTTGGATTATATTTTTGTCTTCGAGAGAAATGCACATGTCCTGAAGCCTTTGAAGTATTTAATGACAGCCTTTCTTGATGACTGGACAAATGGCTTTTATGATAAGAGGGATATAGGAATGATACTTGGAATACTGCTGCTGATATTTATAGATATGTGTGGCTGTCATTTGGCAGCAATTTCTCTATCTGAACACATGACTGTCAAGAGTCATGAGTAAGATTCAACTGTATCAGAGTAAGATTCAACTGTAATCTATATACAAAGGGTAAAGTAGGTGCTTTTAACTTTGTGATTTCTCTAGAAATTTGAAAGGAACATATTTTCTTCTGACAAAAGGAGATTCTTAAGCAGATTCAAAGCATTAATATACTGAAATGTTAGATTCTAATTTTTTTTATCTTTTTAAAGATGCGTGTCGTATCACAAGATGTTAAACTGAGCCTGTGGGAATTGGATGAACTTTATGCTATCTTTAAGGTATTATTCTTGTGAATAATAAAGCTCTTTTAGGAACGTTTTATCATATCTCTCTATAGATACTTTTTTAGCAGACATGTTTAAAGAAAAAAATGTTTTGTAATCACTTTTTCTGCTTTAATGACTTTCCTTTTTATTTGTTTTTAATAGAAAGAGCTGTTTTTATCTTACTATTGGTGCGTGGGTTATTCAGAATTGAAACACCACGACCCCAGCCTGCCATATCTGGAACAGTATCAGATCGACTGCCAGCAGTTCAGGGTGTTGTATCACTTGTTGAGTCCCTGGGCATGTTCCGCAAACAGAGACTCACTAGCTCTATGGACATTCAGACTGTTGGATGAAAATTATGATTGCCTTATAAACTTCAAAGAATTCGCCTCTGCAATTGGTAGGCAGATGTCCACTAAGTTTTTTAAGCAAAAAATAAGTTCTCCCTTAGAAATATTAGTACACTTGTTAATTATTACCAGCTAGTCTGATGATATCACCCTGTGTTATACTGTCTCCAGAATTACTAATTACTGGACTTTTTTGTTTGTTGCTGAAACTAAGTATATTGATCTCATGTTACCACAACCTTTTGAGGAAGGAAAATAATATCTGGATTTTTTTCCCACAGTTAACTGCATGGATGCAATAGAAAGATTTTTCACTTCAATAAAAAAAACAATGGCATAGCTTAGCAGAGTCGTAGAAAAGTACCCAACAAACATGTTCCTTCATGTAGTATGTGGTGCCTCAAAGTAGTACTGCATCTTCAGACTCACTAGCTATGGTTTCCTTTCAGATTATCCTTGAAGTGTAGATCTTGCTTTACTTGAGACACATAGGCTTCATCCAAAGGGCAAAACAAATCTGAGGTTGAGGAAAAGGAGATAGTAGAGAAAGCATCTTATTCTTCTGAGAGAATATTTTACTTATATGCCTGAAATATTTTGGCTACCTGAATGTTTAACTGTTAACTTAAGTAACAGAGCATTTCTGATTCCTATTTCCTGCTAGTGTCTATACCTTAATTAGCATCTTTTCTGGAATTGATTTGCTGTTCTTTGGATAAATAATGATTTACAAATGTATTTCATTGAACAGATACAATGTACAATGGAAATTTTACTGAGAAGCTTAAGTTGCTTTTTAAACTACATGTTCCCCCAGGTAAGAATTTAAAAGTCTTTAATGATCTAAAAGAGTAGTTCATTTCAATTTAATAAGCATCTTTTATTTTTGAGACAACATCTTGCTGTATAGCTCAGACTGGCCTTGAAATTCAGTCTTCCAGCTTTAAACCTCCATAGTGTTGGAATCACAAGCATATGGCTGGCCCCTATCATATGACTATTGGTATACTATTGAATTTTTGTTGTTCTCTTCATTAGAATAGCGATTATCTTTAGACAAACTACCAGACTTGCAAAGTACTACAAAATATTCAGAAAAAATAGGACCAGACAGCAGGGATCTTAAATACTTGGAAAAGAAAGAAATACAAGCTACCATTTATTGAATACTTGCTATGTGGAGGCTTTCACTTCACATGCATTCTTTCATTTAAGTCTTAGAATATCCCTGGCAGGTAGTAATATCCTACCAATTTTGACAGTAAGGAAACTGAAGGTTGGAAAGAATAGACTGTTTGACAAAGATCATATAGTTGGGATTCAAACTAAGGTTTCTTTATGACTCCAAATTTCAGCTTTCTTTCTATTCTACACTATTGCCTCAGAGTTCCCCCACCAAACATACTCCATTTTAATGTGAGTTTTTACTACTGACTGGAAAACAACATCTTTCCTAGACATCTCTACTCAGAGAAAATACTCATCTTTAAAACGAAGGAGGATTTTTTTAAGTAGTTAGTTTAATTCACAAAAGCAAACATTGCTTCATATTTTGTCTAAAGCCTAGAGTCCCTTTTAAAGTCTCGGGTTAGCCAGGAAACATTCTTTAATAGGCCAACAAAGTAAAGGCCATCTTTAACACTTCACGTACTCAAATGACAAAAACAAAAGACAAAGCACCTAAATCATTTTAATTTATAAAAACAGTTTCCAATCAAACTTTGTTTACAATAGAAAGCTTCATATTTCCTATTCAGGGTGATCAAAAGTGGATGAGACATTACTACCTCGTTGGTAATGCTCAGGTGGGAATTAAAGCAGAGAAATTGTGAGGGCCATATGTCAGAGATTTCCAAATTCCCAGGTTTTTTTTTACCTTTTAGTTTTGACATGGTTGTATAAAGAAGTTACAATTTAATATGTCTACTTATATGTCCAGTGCATCTTGATCAAAGTCACCCCTTTCATCCTTCTCCCACATCCTTCCTACCTCCTCCCACAATTCATATCATTTCCCATTATTTCAACTGGTAATATCTTCATAAAAATTAAGAAGCAAGTAAAAGAAATAATAGAATGCAAGCGATCAAATACTTTCTGAATTTACTATATAATAGTTTTGATGTTTTTTGTATACAACCCTTTGCTTAAATTCCTCCTCCTACAGTTTTTCTGCCAGTCCTGGGGCTTGAACTCGGGGCTTGGGCTCTGTCCTTACTTTGGTTTGTTTTTTTTTTTTTTTTTTTTTTTTTTTTTGCTCAGGGATAGCGGCCTGCAAACATGAGCCATAGCCCCACTTCTGGCTCTTTCCGTTTATGTGCTACGGAGGAATCAAACTCAGGGTTTCATGCATGCTAGGCAATCACTCTACCACTAGGCGAAACTCCTGGCCCTCCTCTCACATTTACCTAACCATTTGTATTACGTGTTTTCAGCTTATACAGAAATAACTAAGGATGCTTCAAAGGGAGATGAACTTACAACAGAAGAATTGCTGTATTTCAGCAAGCTCCATGGTAAATATTTGTTTAAAAAGATTGCATAGTTTTATTGTTTGGAAATGGGATTTCACTGTGTTGTCAGGCTGGCAAACTCCTGGGCTGCCCTGACCATAAGTAAATATGTTATATACTTCACTTATACAGAAGGATGTTTTTATTAATGTTGTTACTGTATATTAAAGTAAACACCAGCATTAGAACCTTAAAGGCATCTAGCTCGATAAATCAGTGCATTTTCAGAGAAAAGTTCTGAGGCCCAGGGAAAGTAGTCTCAAATGGGGATGTAGTTACACTTAGGATCTATAGCTCATTGATTGCTATAACTGTGTGTTTTTTTTTCCTGATCATATTTGAAATAAGTCACAAAGAAGAAAATACTACCCAGAAATAAATACTTAATCTTTGATATACTTCTTTCTAGAACTTTTAAAAATATTAATATTTCCCCAGTGCCCTTTATACTGTGAAGAGTTTTTAATATTTTGTTGTCTAATTAATGACAGCTGAAGTCAGCTAAAATTGGCTTTCTGAATTAAAAAAAGTAGCCTGTTCTTATAAATCTTTGTCTAAAGTGGTATTTTGCTTTTAAAATATATTTGTTAAATACTTTCAAATATTCAATTGCCTTCTGTTCACTTTAGTTTCCAGACCTGCTAATAAGAAGAAATCAGAATTAAGAAAACCCAGCTCAGCAAAAGGTACTATGACCTAGTAATACTATTTAGTTTATTAAATTACTGTGGGATTTTTGAGACATTGTCTCATTATAATAGGCACTGGGGCTTTCTTCAAACTCAAGATCCACCTGCCTCTGTCTCCTGAATGCAAGGATTCTAAGCATGTGCTCCTATACTCAGTTAAAATTATTGATTTTACAAATAAAGATAACTATAAAATGGAAAACATTAAGATTCCTTTTAAAAACTATAGATGTGTCCTGAGAACTTGCTTGGTTCCTTTGTGTTTAAATTGTTATTCTTTCTTATGTGACATTACTCTCAAAAATTATAAAAATATATTCATTTTGATTATTTTAGACATGCTTACTTTTTTGCCAGTCCTGGCACTTGAACACTGGGTCTGGGAATATGTTGACCTCATTCCCAGAAGACAACTTCAGCCTATGATTCTCTGTATTCCCAGAGCAGCCAGAATTTGTCTTGTAGGGCCCCTCAAGAAAAGTTTCCTTTTTCTTCTTTTTCTTTTTTTATCAGGCATGGGGCTTGAAACTCCAGGCCTTGGTGCTGTGCCTGTGCTCATTTGCTGAGAGCTCATTTGCTCAAGGCTAGTGCTCTATCCCTTTGAGCCACAGCTCTACTTCCAGTTTTCTCGGTTTTAGTTGGTGATGAGAGTCTGTTGGACTTTCCTGCCTGGGCTGGCTTTGAACCCTGAACCTCAGATCTGAGCCTCCTACAGGTGTGAGCCAACCGATGCCTAGTGATCAGGCTATCTCAAATGATTATTTAAAATCACATTACTATCCTCTAGACTAAACTACATTATTGTAAATTAATTGTATAAAGTTTTATTGTAGTATTTTAATACATGCATATAATGTGCTTTAATAATGTTCACTTCTCAATGAATAGTGCATTTTTGATGAAGAGCACCACTTTGTTATCGTTATACTAAGAATCCTGGTAGCTGGTTTAGCTGGGCACCAGTAAGTCACACCTGTAATCCTAGCTAATTGGAAGGCTCTGATCTGAGGGCAGTAGTTCAAAGCCAACCTGGACAGGAACATCCATGAGAATTCATCTCCAATTGACTGCCAAAAACCAGAAATGGGGTTGGGAATGTGGCTTACTGGTAGAGTGCTTCCCTAGCATGCATGAAGCCCTGGGTTCAATTCCTCAATACCACATAAACAGGAAAGGCCAGAAGTGGTGCTATGGCTCAAGTGGTAGAATGCTACCCTTGAGCTCAGAAACTAAGGGACAGTGCCCAGGTCTGGGTTCAAGCCATGGGACCTGCAGAAAAAGAGAATTATATTTAACTGATTTAAACTTAGCAGTTCATGTGAGAAGGGCTGGATGAGTTTTGGAGTTAGGTCAAGGTATACTGTTTTAATTTTTTCTACTGTTTTAATTTAAGTATAGCTTTTCCTCCTCTCTTTCCATGTTTTCTCTATTCTTAAACTTTCTCAAAATAAACGTTTAGTCCAAATGAAAATGGAGGAAGCATTTTGAAAGCCAGTAGGTTGAAATCAAAGGTAAATTCACATTGTTTCCTGGGTTAAAAGAAGTGAAATGTCTTTTCAATCATAATTATTCTTTTTGAAATTGGCTGCTTATTATGGTTTTATTCTCATTCAGGAAACATTGATATTCAAGCATATATAAGTAAGTGGCAAGAAGAGCTTCTCAAAAAACAAGAAAACATTAGAGATTTACCAAGAATGAATCAGGTATAGTACTTTCAAAGAGAAAATTCTAGGTCCTTGTTTTTTGGTATGAAAATGGGTGTGGAGAACACAGAAATCACTAACATGCTATTATAAAAATAGTCTGTGTACTATCTTTGTATGTTTCAGTTGATCATAAAGAAGGAAACAACTGTTTAAATGACTTTTTACTTTAAACACATGAATACATATAATATTCCAGATATTCCCTCTGCTGTAAAAATTTATGTCTCTAGAAAAAATGTATATATAGCATATTTCCAGGATTAATAGAAATGTTCATCTATCCAGTAAAAAATGTAATGACTATTGGATACCAAGACCATTGGTGCATACAGAGACTAAGAAATTACTAAAATAGGTCCTACACCTTAGTGCCTAATGATCTTGTATATGAACCCGTATTGATAATACTGATGGGGGCTAGGAGTGAGGCCTAGTGGTAGAGTGCCTACCTAGCATGAATGAAGCCCTGGGTTTAATTCCTCAGTATCATATACACAGAAAAAGCTAGAAGTGATGCTGTGGCTCAAGTGGTAGAGTGCTAGCCTTGAGAAAGCCCAAGGCCAGTGCCCAGGCACTGAGTTCAAGCTCCAGGATTGGCAAAAAAAACAAAACAAAAAAAACAGACAGTGCTGGTAACTATTTTTGACATTGACATTTTCATCATTTTCTGGGGCCGGGAGTTTGGCCTAGTGGTAGAGTGCTTGCCTCATATGCACGAAGACCTGGGTTCAATTCCTTGGTACCACTTACATAGAAAAAAGCCGGAAGTTGTGCTGAGGTTCAAGTGGTAGAGTTCTAGCCTTGAGAAAATCCAAGGACAGTGCTCAGGCCCTGAGCTTAAGCCCAGGACTGGCAAAAAATAATTTTTATCACTTTCTTATACAATATCAAGTCGGAATATGTTTGTGTGTATGTCTGTGTGACCATATACACGTCTGTGCCATGCATGTTGTTAGTAACAGAGCTTGAACTCAGAGCTTTTTGCTTTCACTGGGCTTTTTCTCTCTCAGCTGTTACTGTACCACTTGAGCTATGCCGCCACTTTATCTGTTTACTAGTTAATTGAAGATATAAAAATCTTTTGAAAACTTCGTTATCCATGAGCTGGTTTCAAACCAAAATTCTCAGATCTCAGTCTCCTGGATATCTAGAACTACATGCATGAGCCTCACATGCCTGGCTATTTAAAAATCTAGTTGTTACTGATACAAGAATCTCAAGAACTTTACCAAAATGAGAACTCTAATAGATTAGTATTTCTTAATAGACCATGTGATTTGATGGTTGAATAAGTACTTTTTAAGTGAAACAATGATATTTATTCTAAAATTACTATAAATGAATAGTACTAATAAGAATGAACACAAGCATTTGTTATATTTTATAAATAATATCCTTTACATTTGCCATTGTTTCTAAGATACTTTTCTGATTGACTTACAGAATTCTTGTGTTAGAATTGTTTTTGTTGTTTTTGTTGTTGTTGTTTTGCCAGTTGTGGACCATGAACTCAAGCCCTGAGCACTGTCCCTGGGCTTTCTCAAGGCTAGAGCTGTACCACTGGAGTCATAGCAACATTTCCAGCTTTTTTTTCTATATATGTACTACTGAGGAATCGAACTTGGGTCTTTGTGCATGCTAGGCAAGCACTCTTACCACTAGGCCAAACTCCAGGCCTGGAATTGTTTTTTAAATTGGCAAATATTTTCTGGAATAATTTGTGGATTATCTAGGGACATTTAGTAGAGTAACCAGTTCCTCTTCACTTTGACCCTACTCTAATATTAAGAGGAACATGTTCATATGGGTTCTTAGAGTTAATATTGTACTTAGATAGGTTCCCAAGAGTCATTCCATCCTAAATTTAAGTCATTTATATGTATGAAAGGTAACTTAATAAAAATTATACTGGAGGCCTGGACTTTGGCCTGATCTTCACCCACGTTCAAGAAAAAGCCAGAAATGGTGTTGTGGCTCAAGTGGCAAAGTGCTAATCTTGAGGAAAAAGCCCAAGACAGTGCTCAGGCCCTGAGTTCAAGCCCCAGGACTGGCAAAAAATTACACTGAAGAAGTCCAATAGTTTTTTGTCCTCAATCCTTTTGTTAAAATTGGTCAAGGAATAAATGATTTATATATAAAGAATTATGGAAAGTGGTTTAATAAAAAGTACACTGTAGTAATCCTTGCCTGCCTGGGAATCATTCTGTATATAATGGGCTGCTATTGGGCAATAAACAAAAGGTCTGGAATGAATATTCTTCTGTACTTCCTACACATCTTCCTAAAAGCAAAATTACTCTGGAATTCATCTACACTTCTGGGGTGAACAGTATATGCTTCTAAGGTCTCTCTTGCTAAGTTCAACATTAAAATGTTAAATTTCTAACTTATGTCTTCTAGGCACAATTTATTCAGTTTTCAAAGACCCTCTACAACTTATTTCATGAGGACACTGAAGAAGAGTCTTTATATCAAGCCATTGCTGTTGTAACCAGCCTTTTGCTCAGGATGGAAGAACTTGGCAGGAAACTACATAGCTCTTCATCGTGTGCCCAAGAAATCTCTGCTGCAATCAGTGCTGCTGAAGGAACCAGTGTGGAGAATACAGAGAGTTTTCTGGAGAGAAAGGCTATTCCTCGCAAGGATGAACATCAGTGGTCATTTTCATTTGAACAGATTCTTGCATCTCTGCTGAATGAACCAGTCTTGGTGAGGTTTTTTGAAAAACCTATAGATTTAAAATCCAAGCTAGAAAACGCAAGAATCTCTCAGTTAAAGTCTAGAACCAAGGTTCACATCTCTTGGTAAGAAGGAAGGATCCATCTTAGTTTTTCCTGGATTCTTATAGCTATCAACTTGATTCCTGGGAGTAAGACTCAGGGAGTAATCTTATTAACCAGTGCATTTGAAGGGAAAATGAGAGAGAATGTTACAGAAGCACAATGATCCATTCCTTTATGATCTCAATTTTTTAAATTCTCAAATACAGTCTTTATTAGCCACAATATAGGTAGTAAGAGAGGAATATGCTCAGTGAAACCACCAGAGGGCACCACTATATCATTTTATTAAGGAAATTACTGGCTAGTACTATTTTTGACACAATATTATTAATGATTTTTGAAAAGGTGACACTGTGCTTATTAGCAGTATTGATATGTCATATCATATCATATGTCAAATTGCCTCAATCCTACTAAAATATATTAGAAAAAAGCCTTAGATCTATACTCTTCTTAATTGTGTAGAAGCTCATTACCATTTGGAACCTTCCTTTTCATGTTAGCTAAATAAAATATTAGTAACACTTTAAAGTTAACTTCATTTGGCATAGTAATAAGTGATTTTTAGGAACTTGTAAATTCTCTCAACCGGAATGATTGAAAGGCTATTGGCTCATACTTGTTCCTAACTCTCTTAACAATAATCAAAACAAATCAGTAATTCTAAACTCTGGGCTGCTATAAAGAAAAACAACATTTGATTAGGTTTTAAGCTTTTTGAAAATGATTAGGCTAAGTGTCCAGGAGTCTCATTAGACTGAGGAGTTAACTATAAATCCTTCTGAGCACTACTGTTTGTGGCATTTGTCTCAAATAACTTGCGACTGCTTTGGTCCTAGATTTACACTTTGGATTTTGTCAAATTTTTATTTACATTAGATAAAAAACAATATTTAAAATGACCAAATATTTTATTAGTCTGACAAGTGCATAAGCTGTACTTACATGTGATACTTGCCAAGATAATGACATTTAGCTAAAAAGTTTTTGCCTCTCTGATTTTAGATGAATGGATCATTTCTATATAATTTATGCTGCTTTTGTTTCAATTACTACATGAAAGTCCATTTAGAGATATAATGGGCTTTGTTAGCACTTTATTTTTAAAAATGGAAAAAAGTAAACTACGTGTGAATTCTCTTCTGTCCTATTTCTGACAAAATCAATTGCTTAAGCAGTTGACTTAGGAAATAGGCAAAAATCATACATTGGCACTTCTTTATTCTCAAAAGACTGGTTTTCAGCCCTTTGATTTCTCGAGATGTGGAGCAATGAAGGGGCAGACAGACCTTTATAGTTACACATGATTTCTCTGTCTGAGGAATTGCTACATCAGCCTTTAACAAGAATCTACTGTGAACAAAACAACATAGAGGGCTTCATTGCCATAGAACATGTTATTTTCAGAGAAGTTATTGAATTTTCAAGTTGAGCCTTTGAAAATTCATCTGTGGAGTGTGGCCAAATATGTATTAGTAGTGACTTAAGATGATTTGATCACTTGTCTTTTTAAGGAAATTACCACTTAGAGATAACCTGGTAAATACCCATCTATGCCTTTACTAGAATGAATGATTGAAGTATGTCTAAATTTTAAAACTTGGTAATAATTTATATGAAAACATTTCACATCTGTTATGCAATGGTTCAATTGTATTAAAATACCACTAGAAATATATGGTGTATCCTATATGCATAGGCACCATTATATACACTTCATTAAATATTTTGTCAGTTGTATTTACAATAAATCCTTTTTAAGAGTATATGTTATTAATATTTGCTGTTATTTTAAAGTCACAATAGTGGCAATTACTGAGTATTATATTTTAGCTTAGAATAATTAAGATTGAATACTAAGATTTCCAAATTGCAGAAAGATTATAAATGTAACTTAAAATGACATTTATTTTCGAGTCTGCAAAAGAAATAAACTAATATATTATAGTTTTATAGCTGCTTCCTTGTTAAGCAAATACATTGTTAATATTTAAAATCTTATGTTATTGTGTCACATTGAACCAGTGTATTATACCTTATATGCTAAATGGTATAAGGTGATTCACTTGTCTTTATACAAATAAATGTTATAAATATTAATGAAAATTGTTTACTTTAAAAGATTCATATTATAACCGGGAGTGTTGCCTAGTGATAGATTGCTTGCCTAGCATGCACAAAACCCTGTGTTCAATTCCTCACTACCACATGCACAAAAAAAGCTGGAAGTGGTGCTGTGGCTCAAGTGTCAGAGTGCTAGCCTTGAACAAAAATTGTTCAAAGACAGTGCCCAGGCCCTGAGTTCAAGCTCCAGCACTGGCAAAAAAAAGATTCATATTATATTTTCTGCGATGTTTTCACATTTAGATATCACTTGATACCCTTTCTGTATCAATCCAGAATTCAATTACAAAGAACAGGAATCACTCCTAATTTGCTTAGGCAAGAAAATGTTGATTACTAGATGTTAAGTGGCTTACCTATGATAACTTGAATTTTCAAGAGCCACCCATATACTCATAAGCCACAAGGGAAATTCCTAACTGTTCTGTGATTTAAAAAAAAACTGCTACTTCTTATCACTACCTTCAGTGCTTCTAGAACCATACTCCACTCACTACGATTTATAGCAGCAAAATAGATGTCATGCCCCTGCCTCTCAGCACCCACAAGTTAATGACTAAATTGCAATACGGCAGCCACACATCCCCTCAACTGTGTGTACTAGCAGAGGTGGCAGAAACATAGCTGCTCCCTCACTTCTAACAATCACATCTCATATATGCATCTGATTGGCTTATAATAAATGCAGAATTATAGTTGCAAGGAAAGCCGGGAAGTCTGCTTTTACTCTGCAGTACAGAAGAGCACCGTAAGAGTTATACTTTATTATTGCACAAAGAGCACAACACATTATCTCACCTTTTCTGTGAGTCATGACCATGGGCTCAGCTAGGTCTTCTGACTGTGATTGCACAATGCCATTATCCAGGTTGTCAGCCACTCTCTGGTTCTCAAAGACCCAGTTGGGGAAGATTCCACTTTCAAGCTCATTCAAGCTGTAAAGAATTTCCTTACAGCGATAGGCCTGGAGGTACAGCTTGCTGGTATTTGACTAAAGGATGTGCTCTATTCTTAAAGGCTTCCCTCAGTTCCTAACAACTGCCCTTAGCTTCTACAAGCTTCCCATATTGCTTTGCTCTGGGCTTCTCCAAAATGGCCACTTCATCAAACCAGCAAGAAGAATCTTCAGAATTGAGTTTTTAAGCAGAGTGTCTTATGTAATATAATTACAATAGGTGGTATCCTTCCTTTATTATGTACAGTTTGTTAAAAAAAAATAACTTACACGGTAGCATTGATCAAGATGCATTGTACTTATAAACTGGTTGAATTGAAACCCTTTTGTACAATTACTTAAAGATTAAAAATATAATTTTTGAAAAATAAAAGTTACAGGGCTGGGAGTTTGGCCTAGTGGTTAAATTGCTTGCCTAGCATGCACAAAGACCCGGGTTCGAGTCCTTGGTACCACATACATAGAAAAAAGCCAGAAGTGGTGCTGAGGCTCAAGTGGTAGAGCTCTAGCCTTGAGAAAGTCCAAGGACAGTGCTCAGGCCCTGAGCCAAAGCCCAGGACTGGAAAAAAAGAAAAATAAAAGTTACAGGTCCTGTCCACACTCCAGGGGAAAGGATTACTGAAAGACATGAACATGAGGTCATGGGTGGAGGTATCTCTAGAGTGTTAGAGTCTGCATGACAAGCACCAATCTATGTTAATAACTTAATTGTTCACGTGGCAGTACACCCATTGCATGCTTTTAAATGACAGCTAGTAGCAACAGGAGCTTGCTCCTGCCTCGCCTAACAAATTCCCCTCAAACCAAAGTACACTAATCTCTCCTAAGGGAAGGTCCAAGTTTCTGTCAGTTACTTAAATCCATCTATGGCAGATGTTCAGAACACCTAATTCAGACCCATCTTGGCATCCTATAATGTAAACTTAATTGTAATGTTAACATTTACTCTCCTTTGTAACTCACCTTGTATAAAGCAGTAGGGGAAAACTAGGCAGGTAAATTAATTAGTATGTATAAAAATATAGCTAAAAGTGACAGGACCTGTGGGTGGCTGCCGTAGCTCTCATTTCTGTAGCTGGTCATGAGATAGTGGGATTTCTTCTGATCATACCATAAATTAATTTTTGGTGTATAATTATGTGAAATTTAACAGGTAAACCTACAACTGTTAAAATACCACAATATAAAATAGTTCTGGCATCCTAAGGAAACTACGCAAACTTTTAAAATTATATTTTACTATATTGTACACAATTGTATAGAATAGTTGCCAATCAACAAAGCAGTTTATGTGTACAATGCATTTTAATCTGTATCACCCCTTTTATCACCCTCCCCCTGTACCTCTCAACCCCACCCCTCCCTTCAGTTGTCTTAATTTTATAGGATATACACTGCATTTTATGACTATATTCTTCTCCCTCCCATTCCACCTTTTTTTTTGCCAGTCCTGGGCTTGAGCTCTATGTATGTGGTACTAAGGAATCGAACCCTGGTCTTCGTGCATGCTAGACAAGCACTCTACCACCAAGCTAAATTCCTGGCCCCCATGCCACCTTTTTTTATATACTGGTCTCCTCACCCTATATAATCAGGAACTAGTCCTTTACCAAATTTGACTTTCGTAGCAACTCTGACCCTTGTAGTCATACGACCGAAGGATGGTTTGTCAACTACTCCTAACATTGACTCTCAATCTATGGCCAGCAGGAGAGGAAGTAAAAAATCATAATATCAACACTCTGGTTTTGTTTTCACATATGCACAGTGACCATTATAACTATTCACCAACCATTCCTCTCCATTTCTCCACACCCTCCCTGTAATTTCCACTTCATTCAGAAAAGATGTTTCCTCTTCTGCTATTCATTTTGTTAAATGGCTAGTAAACTTTTCAAAGGTGTTACACTATGGAAATCCAGCCCTGGGTATATCATACTTTGGTCTGTTCGATTGAATATGCATGTGGTCTTCTGCAATTTGTCATACATGTTTGTATTTGGGAATCTTCACTCAACAAATTTTTCTCATCTTCATTTAACATGATTTTTCCTCAGTGCTATCTAGTTCCCTTCAACCTAACTTAAAGGGGACTGGGAGCATGGCTAGTGGTAGAGTGCTTGCCTAGCATGCACAAAGACCCGAGTTTGAATCCTTGGTACTACATACACAGAAAAAGCCGAAAGTGGTGTTGTAGCTCAAGTGGTAGAGCACTAGTCTTGAGAAAGCCCAAGGACAGTACTAGGCCCTGAGTTCAAGCCCCAGGACTGGCAAAAAATGAACTTGAAGGGATAGATGGAATTGGGATAGAGGTGGGAGAACAATAGGAGGGATGACACTGATACATAAATTGACATTTGGTTAATCCAATTGTACAACTATTTAAAGATAAAATGGCTTTTTAAATCCTGAGCCAAAAAAATGTTTTTTAACACTAGTTCTAAAATAGGGATTGGAGTTCTTTTCAATGCACATACTCTTCCCTCTTTGTAGGAGGAGCTTCTTAAGAGTTCAGTAGGGTTTCTTTCTTTTTCTCTTTTTTTTCTGGTGGTTATGGGACTTGAATTCAGGATCTGGGTGCTGTCCCTGAGTTTTTTGCTCAAGGCTAGCTTTCTACCACTTTGAGCCACAGCGCTATTTCCAGTTTTTGAGATAAAGAGTCTCTTGGGAACTGTTCTACCCAGGCAGCAATACCGAGTCTAATAATGTCTGGAAAGTCTGAGTAACATCTCTGTGTCTCTAGCGTATAGTTAGTCTAGTACATGCTTCTAACCTCTCAGCTAGGAAGAAAAAGGAAAGCTAGAAGAAAGATTTACAACATCCACTCATGGCATTGCAGTATATTTCCCTTTAAGGCCTCTGGCTGCAGAAATGACTCAGGGAAGCCCCAGAGATGAGGTGAGAGGCCATGAATTTGCGTCACAACAGACTATGTAGCATTTTCAGTACAGAGATATTTCATTGTTTTATTTCTATGTATATTCAAGATATAGACCAGTCTATCACGTCTCATGTCACTCTCCCAAAGCTTTGCAGTATTTATCTCTTTCCACTTCAGACTAAACAGTCATTTTATTGGTGATGACGCTGATCTGACAAGTGTGGCTGGAAGCAGTGGGGAGTGGTAGAGATCAGTATATGAGGAAAGTTGAGATTGTCATGCTTTCAAACTCAATCAGGTTTTCTAAGCAATGCCATTTTCTAATTTTCTTAAAAGACTGTCACCTGCAGTCACTGTATCCTTTACTGATCAAGGTTCAGTTTCAGAGAACAAAAGTCACTGCTGCTAAGTCAAAGGAGGAAGCAATTTATTACAGAATTGTTTAGAAAGACTGAAGAAGCATGTTAAATTGAACCTTCAAAAATAACTCTCAAGCTGGGTGCAGTAATCCTAGCTACTCAGGAGGCTGAGATCTGAAGAACAAGGTTCGAAGCCAGCCCAGGCACAAAAGGACGAGACTCTTATCTCCAATTAACCTCTAGAAAATGGGAAGTGGGGCTTGGCTCAAAGATAGAGTGGTACCCTTGAGCTGAAGAGCTCAGGGACAGTGCCCAGGCCTAGGGGTAGGGTGGTGGTCTTGAGCTGAAGATCTCAGGGCCAACACCCAGCCTGAGTTCAAGCCCCATGATCAACAAATAATGACTGAATAGAAAAGGAGTGACTCTCAAAGCCATATCCCAATGCAAGACTATAAAAAAGAGCTGCTGTCTTTCCGTATTATCAGGAAGTTCGTGATTCCAGAATCCTGTTAACACAATATATATGCCAAAGTGAGATGTTGTTTCTATTGCTGCAAGTTTCAGAATCATAGCAAAATGGATGCAGCATGCCCTGACTCCAGGGTACTGCATTGGACTGCACCCTGCGACTTCAGCTAACCCTATTGAAGTGACCAAACCCTTTAACCACTTTGCTGGTAGGCAGAGGGAGGAAAAACAAAGCAATGCCATATTACACCTTCTAAATTTCACACGAGTGTAGGTCAATGATTTGATTTAAATTATTCTGAACCTTGATTATAGTCTGAGAAACATGGTGTGTGTGTGTGTGTGTGTGTGTGTGTGTGTGTGTGTGTGTGTGTGTTCCACCATGCACAGAATAGGATGACACTAAAGTGAAGGTGGAATGCATATGAATACCACTTCCAATACTTATCATTTAGCAAATACTCAGTATGCTTACACTGAACCTCAATTCCAGGGTCACAGGAAGCTCACCATTCTCTTGTTCTCTATATATTGCTTTGAATCATCCTCCTCCACTTCTACATTAACAAGTTAGAAAATAGTCAGAAATTCCCCTTCACCAACTTCTAAAAGAAATTATAACACATAGAATTTATGGTAATGTTTATATTTTTTTCCTCAAGGCTTGTAAGAGTCAAGAAGAGGAAAGTCATATCAAGGGGCACATGGTCATCTGCCATAGCACTGGTCCCCAACCTTCTTCCTAACTTCTGTCTGAAAAAGAATCTGCATACACCAGTGTTGTGAATATTTCCAGGCAGTCCTCAAAATTTCAGTGGACACAACATTTTTTCCCATTTCCTTATATGCATGAATTTACTTCATTCACTTAATTTGTCATTGCTATATCTTGTTTTTAAAAATTAGCTTATTGGGCCAGCAATGTGGCCTAGTGATAGAGTGCTCATCTAGCATGTACAAAGCCCTGGGTTTGATTCCCTGGAACCACATACATAGAAAAAGCCAGAAGTGGCGTTGTGGCTCAAGTGACAGAGTGCTAGCCTTGAGCAACATGTGTCCAAGGATAGTGCCTAGGCCCTGAGTTCAAGCCCCAGGACTGGCCAAAAAAATAGCTTATCTTCTTGTTTTGGGATGGAGAAGGAAGCAAGGACCAACCAATATAAGATGTAAGAAATTTATTAGAGAGGATAATGGTGATGGAGTGAATATGATGGAAGTACACTATATAAATATATATATATGTATAAATATATGTGTGTGTCTGTGTGTGTCTGTGTCTGTGTCTGTGAAGATAGCATAATAATCCCACTAAAACTCATTTAAAAAAAGAGAAGGGAATGGAGTTTACCAAAAATGTAGATACTGAGGGTGTGAATTTGATTTAAAAAAACACATTTGTTATATGTTGGAAACCTCCTAGTACAAATTATGCTAACAAAAAAAGGAACAAAAGGAACATCTTGTTTTTTCACCTCTGGGAATTGACATACTTGATGTCCCAATATTTCTGTAACTGATTAGCATTACTGCCTGTTCCCTAGTTACTGATTAGTGGTACCTTAAGCATCTCAGTACAACTAGTGAGACTTGCTCATTTTCCTGCTTACCACTCCTAGAGGAATCGTGCAATTACAATGAAAAATTGGAGTTAGTTATGTCTATCTTCTTTCTATTTATCTGGAAGTTCTCAAAGGACATGAGAGATTGTAGGGCTTGAATATATTAGAAGTGATTAAATAGTGGCTTTTCTTCTGATCAGTAATTGATATATGATTTGACTAGGCCATGAGCTAGCTGCCCTTTCCATGACGTGAAGACTCAGCAAAAAGACTCGATGTACAGAGCACACACCCAAGTGGAATAGTGCCACTTCCAGTTTTCTGGTGGTTAATTGGAGATCAGAATCTCGTGGACTTCCATGCCTGGGCTGGCTTTGAACCACAATCCTCAGATCTCAGCCGCCTGAGTAGCTAGGATTACAGATGTGAGCCACAAGCACCCGGCTGCATTCCTGTTGTTTAGAACTAACCCAGTCTGGTTTTTTTTGGATAGCAGCCCAAATGAATAAAGATATCTATTTTTAAACATAGTTGGCTTTCTTGATAATGAATTTTTAGTTTCTTATGTATTTTGCATACTGGCCGAGTAGTTTGCAAATATTTCCTGCAATTCCATGCAATATTTCTTTAAGCTATCATTTCTTTTGCTAAACAGAAGTTTGGGGGTTGATGCAATCCCATTTGCCTATTTTTGTATCTATTTGATGTCTGCAATTTGGGGTACATATCCAAGAATCATTGCCCAAATTTATGTCAGAGAATTTTTCTCCTATGTTTTCACTTAGTAGTCTCACAATTTCAAGTCCTACCATTAAGACTAATCTGTTTTAAACGGTTTCATACAGGGTGAGATAAGAATCCAATTCCATTCTTTGGCACTTGGATATTCAATTTTCCTAATGCCATTTATTAAAATCACTGTAGTACTTACTTTTTTCCTTTCTCTATGATACAATGCCTAAAAGAAACAATTCAAGGAAAGAATTCTTTTGATCATGATTTAAGAAGTTCCATTCCCTTGTGACCAAAAGGGTGTGGGGAAGAAGAGCAGTCACCAGGGGGAAGCCAGTGAGCAGAGAATAAGGCAGGTACTGGGGACCAGGTGTATCTTTCAAAGACACACCCTCTAAAGTTCCCAGAAGCTCCAAAATAAAGCCACCAGCTGGGAAACAAACTGTATTTCAACACATATACCAGTGGGAGATGTTTCATATTCACTCTAACAATGTCTCTTCCCCATTGTGCTATCTGAGAAACTTAGCTGAAATCAATTGACCATAAACACTCAGGATTTTAAATTATTTTTCTGGATATAAATAACTTTAACAAAAACTTTTAAAATGCATCAGTGGTGCTGGTGGGGTTGTGGAGAAAAAGGAATCCTACTGCACCGCTGGTGCAGCCACTCAGTGTGGAGGTTTCTTAAAGAACTGAAAATTGACCTTCCCTACGATCCTGCCATACCACTCCTGGGCATCTACCCTGAACATCATAACCCAAGATATGATAAAGACACCTGCTCAGCTATGTTCATCTCTGCACTATTCACAATAGCCAGGTGATGGAAACAATCCAGATGCCCTAGTGCAGATGAATGGATACAGAAAATGTGGTATATATACACAATGGAATTCTACATAGCCAACAGACAAGATAAAATAATGGCATTCGCAGGGAAGTGGATGAATCTAGAGCGAATCATGTTGAGTGAGACAAGTCAAGACCAAAGGAACAAAAGGCGCATGGTATCCTTAATATGTGGCTATTAGATCCAAACAGTACAAGAACGAGGGCTCAATATTTGCATACCCAATGCTATGGACATGGTACTGGAAATATAAACACAACTATATAGCCAAAAAAATGTATGACTCTATAGACATAATGTTTTATTACATAGATTAATATGTATCTACGATATACAAACCCTCAGCCTAATTTTGATTATGTTCTAAAATCTAAGTGCCAGTGATTGTATATAGATTCCCTTCTTGAATACTTGTTTGTTAAATACGTCATTTGAAATATGATGTAAAAATCAATGTTAATTCTTTAATAGAAAGTGCATCAGTGGTACTCATTAGACTCTACCATGGAAAATGAACTATACAACTTGTGTGTAGGGACAGGAAGGAAAATCTGGGAGAGAGTGACGAAAGGGATGACATTGTCCAAAACAAAATGTACTCTTTACCTTTATGTAACTCTAACCCCTCTGTACATCAACTTTATAATCACAATAAAAAATAAAAATTGCTTTAATGAGGTAATAGTCTTGTCTCCAATAAGTCCTGTAGTTCCAATGTCGACTTTGCAGTGTAACATCTTATTCTGACCTAACTAGGCAAAATTCAGTGTTGGTTGACTTTTGTCGGAGCTTGAACTCAGGTTGTGGGCACTGTCCCTGAGATTTTCTGCTCTAAGCTAGCTCCCTACCACTTTGAGCTACAGCTCCACTTACATTTTTCTGGTGGTTAATTGGAGATGAGTCCCATGAACTTTCCTGGACAGGCTGGCTTTGAACCATGATCCTCAGATTGCAGTCTCCTGAGTAGCAAGGAATATAGGTGCAAGCCACTGGTGACCAGCCTAATTTTTTTTAGGTCAGGCGTGGGGCTTGAACTGTGGGCCTGGGTACTGGCCCCGAGCTCTTCACCTCAAAGCTACTGCCCTACCCCTGGGCTTGGGCATGCTCTCTGAGCTCCATAGCTCAAGGCTACCGCCCTACTCCTTGAGATACAGCGCCACTTCCAATTCTTTCAGGTGGTTAATTGGAGATAAGAGTCTTGAGGTCTTTAGTGCCTGGCTGGCTTTGAACCACGATCCTCATATCTCAGTCTCCTGAGTAGCTAGGATTACAGGTTCAAGCCACTGTGCCCACCTTGATAATTATTATTTTTTTTAGCTTCTTAAGGACTCTTACTTACCATGTGGGCACAGAACCACTGAGCCACACTTGTAGGAAATTTATTGGATTTTTAAAGTAGTGTAAACAAGGCAAACGTTCTTGAAAAGGTAGACATAGCAGTAAGGAACAGGAAGTAAGAAGCAGGAATTGATGCAACAATAAAGAAGCAGTACAAAAGACTTCTCTGGAGTGATGGAGCTTCTTCTCTATCCTGATTGTGGTAGTGGTCACATAATTCAATACATATTTTAAAACTTAGAGAATTGCATAGCAAATGAAAACGATAATTTGGCAATGATTCTGTAAGAAGATAATATTACAACATGAGAAAGGGTATCAATGTTTGTGAAGGAATGCACCTTCTATCTGGCGAATATAATGTAACCCTTCTATTAAAAATATATGAAAAGGGGCAGGGAGTTTGGCCTAGTGGGAGAGTGCTTGCCTAGCATGCACAAAGACCCAGGTTTGATTCCTCGGTACCACATACATAGAAAAAAAGCCAGAAGTGGTGCTGAGGCTCAAGTGGTAGAGCTCTAGCTTTGAGAAAGTCCAAGAACAGTGCTCAGGCCCTGAGCTCAAGCCCAGGACTGGCAAAAAAATTAAAAATTAAAAAAATATATATGAAAAAAAGACAAAAGAAAAAAAGAAGATAATATTACGTAGATAATAGGAACTAGTTTAATTTTTGGCCAGTCCTGGGGCTTGAACTGTGGGCCTGAGCACTGTCCTTGGACTTTCTCAAGGCTAGGGCTCTACCACTTGAACCACAGAGCCACTTCTGGCTTTTACTATGTATGTGGTACCGAGGACTCGAACCTGGGTCTTCATGCATGCTAGGCAAGCTCTCGACCACTAGGCCAAACTCCTGGCTCCAGGAATTACTTTAAAAGAATTTGGCTGTACTGGAATTTTAACTCAAGGTCTCATGCTTTCTAAATAGGTTCTCTGCTGCAACTCCAGCCCTTTTCCACACTATTAAATTTTTTACATAGAGCCTTACTTCTTGCCTTGGCTTGCCTTTGGAGTACAATTCTCCTGTCTTTCATTTTTTTATGTAGCTAGAATGACAGACACCTGCCACCACACCTCATTTGTTCTGTTAAAATGGAACATTGGGTACTTTTCCGCACAGGCTAGCCTCAAATCATGATCCTCTGAATTTCAGTTTTCCAAGTAGGTAAGATTACACACATGATCCACTAAGACTGAGTTAAGAAAAGATTTTCTGTACAGAATGTATCTGGAAAGAAACATGAGGCACACATTTTAGGAATTTCCTCTGAAGAGAGTGAGTGGATAGCTGGAGAATGGGCTAAAGAAGTACACTTGCTCCTTGTTTACCTTCTGCATGATCTTAATTTCTGTTTTTGAGTAAAGGTCTTAGGCTTACAATGGCCTCAAACTGGCAATCTTTCTGTCTCAGACTCCTGAGTGCTAGGATCACATGACATTTGATCTGGTAGTTTTCTTTTTTAATTTAAATAAATGATTTTTTCTATATATACAAGATGTATATATTTAGTTGAGTCCTGTCAAATGAACACATTCAAGGCACCAACCTTGATGTTGAGCCTCTTTCTGTTCCCTGCTAGTCCTTATCCTTTTTTCTTCTCTCCATAGAAAACCAAAGTACCTGAGTCAGTCGAGGTGGCTCATACCTGTAATGCTACTCAGGAGGCTGAGATCTGAGGATCAAGGTTCAGAGCCAGCCCGGGCACAAAAGGACCTGAGACTCTTATCGCCAATTAATCACTAGAAAATGGAAAGTTGGCCTGAGACACCAGGTGGTAGCCTTGAGCTGAAGATCTCAGGGACAATACTCAGTAGGAGTTCAAACCCCATGACCCACAAAAAAAAAAGAAAAGAAAAAGAAAGAAAACCAAAGTACAGACTTCCAGCTGAATGCTTATGGGATTTATTTATATGGTGTTTTGGCAGCTTATTATTCTTTATTGTGGTGTGATATTTCATTGTATAGATATAGTAGAAACATTTTTTCACTCTTCTATGGATGGAATTTTGGATTCTTTCCAGTTTTGTTATAAATATTGTGGCTGTGAACATTATTTTTTTTGCCACTCCTGGGCTTGAGCTCAGGGCCTGAGCACTGTCTCCTTGGACTTTCTCAAGGCTAGAGCTCTACCACTTGAGCTTCAGCACCACTTTCAGCTTTTTTCTATGTATGTGGTACCAAGGAATCGAACCCGGGTCTTTGTGCATGCTAGGAAAACACTCTAACACTAGGCCAAACTCCCGGCCCTGTCCTTGGGCTTTCTAAAGGCTAGAGCTCTACCACTTGAGCCACAGTACCACTTCTGGATTTTTTCTGTGTATGTAGTACTGAGGAATCAAACCCAGGTCTTCATGCATTCTAGGCAAGCACTCTACCATTAGGACAAACTCCCAGCCAAGAAGAATGTTTTTTTCTTTTCTTTGTGCCATTCTTGACTTGAACTCAGGGCCTGAGCACTGTCCTTGGGCTTTCTCAAGGCTAGAGCTCTACCACTTGAGATCTCAGCACTATTTCCGGCTTTTTCTATGTATGTGGTACTGAGGAATGGAACCTGGGTCTTCGTGCTCACTAGGCAAGCACTCTACCACTAGGCAAAACTCCCGCCCTATGGCTGTGAACATTCTTGTATTTGTCTTTTGGTGCCCATGTTTATGCATTTCTTTAAGATATATCTATATGTCATCATGGAATTGCTGGGACTGATATTTCTGCTTAATATTTTGAAGCACTTTCAAAGTGTCTGTGTCATTGTACATCCGCGCAATTGTGTGTGGGGCTTCTGTTTGCTCTGCATCTAACACTTGTTATCATCTGTGTTTTTGTTTAGCTTTCTTGTTATATAGTAATATGCCATTGTAGGGTTTTGCTGATATATATATGTATATATATATGTATGTATATATATTTTTTATTACTACTATGTATTCAAGGCTGTCTCAAACTCTCATGTTCCTGTCTTTCCTCCCAAATACCAGGATTATAAGCATGCACCATCACCAAGCCAGACTTTGACCGTGATTTTAATTTGTGTTTCCTTGATGTTAATCATGTTGAACCATTGTTTTATGTTATTATTGGTTGTTATGAAAGAGGCTGTATCCTCCTCTAATTCCTATTTGAAGTCCTAGCTTTAGTGTCTCAGAATGTGACTATATTTGGAGATGGGGCTTTTGTGAGGTAATTAAGCTAAAAATGAGGCTGTTAGATTGGGATCTGAATCTAATACAAATGATGTACCTCTGTGCCCTTAGTATTTCTTTCTCTTCTTATAAGAACATCATTCATACTGCATCCAGATCTAATGGCCACAATTTTAACTTAATCACCTCTTTAAAAGCCAGATCTTCAAATGCAGTCACATTCCAAGGCATTCAGGCTAGGAGATCAAATATGAGTTACTAGATTCTTTGCTTTGTGATGGACCAGAAGCAGAAAGAGAGGAAGGGACTAGGGACCAGGTACACACTTCAAAGTCATGTCCCCAGTGACCCCACTTTCTCCAGCTTGAACCACTTCTTAAAGCTTCTACCTCCTCCCCAAATAGTCCCCAGCTGGAAACGAATCATTGTATCCATGAGCCTGTCTGGTACATTTCCTATTTGAGCAAATGTTCTAGACTTTTTAAAAAATATTGTATATCATTATTAACTATAGTTACCATGGTGTACAATGGATCTCTTGGAATTTTTCCTCCTACCTAACTGAAATGTATGTCTTTTAACCAGGACCTTCCCCAGTAGTAATTGTCACTGTTCTTCCAATAAGCTTTATTGGAAATGAAATCAGTGGGCTGTGGAAACTTCTATGCTCTTCTCTTCTTTGGGTGCACTGTCCACATCTCCCTGGAAATAAAACCAACCTCAGTGATCAACTGATGAATGAATAAATAAAATATGGCACATACACATAAAAGAATTTTATTTGACCTTTTAATAAGAAGAAAAGCCTGTCATATGAGCAACATGGATGAATCCTGAGAACAATGCAGTATGTGGACTAAGCCATTCACAAAAAGAAATACCTAAGAATTGATCACATTTTGAGGTAATATTTGTAGAAACTATGAATTTTAATTCACGTTCATTTTTTGCCTCAGCTTGTCCAAGTCTTCCAGGCACCAAGGTTTGAAATGATTACCTAGCTTTCTCCACAGAAATGTTATTGTACCTTTGACAAAAAAAAACAGTGTGGCATATGTGTGTGGGTGTATTCTCTTTCATTTTGAAAAGCTATGTCTGCAGGACATCAAGTTCTAAATTTTTTTTAATTTGGTTTCCAGCCCTTTGACAAGATTATCCATGTGTCTTTGGTTTCTATTGGTTTTTTTTTATTAAACTGTCAACTTTATTGTTGTTCTTCTGAGGTTAATATGGCTTCTTTCTCTGACTGTGTTAACCCTTAACTGCAAAGTCTACAAACAATGCAAGTCCTCTAAGGAATATTTTTGTGGGGGTAGGACAGAAAATAAAATCACATATAATGCTACCAAGGCAGCATCACTACAGCTATGTATTTGGAGACAGGATTTTGTGCAAGCATTTATGAAATGGTCAATTTATTTTAAGATGGTTTAACCCTTTATTTCTCTTTTGATTCTAATCTCTGCTGTCTGGTTTCAGTTGTGTAATTTCCCATGATACTAGTTATTCTTTTTTAAATTTTATTTTGTCGGAGTAATACATAAAGGGGTTACAGTTACATTCATCAGGCAGCGGTACATTACTTCTTGAACTTTGATACCCCTTCTCATTTTTCCCCACCTTCCCTCACCTCACCCCAATCATCTTGTTCTTGAATTCACAAGTGTGGAAGTAAAGAAGTTTTGCAAACCTCTACAAGTATGATTCTGATCTTCTATTCCAATAGGAAGAGCAAAATTGTCATTTCTCCTAACTCCCTCTGGATCCACATATGGTTTTGTACATATGTAAGAAGATACATTAACATAAAAAGAATATATTAAGCCATGTACCAGTGACTAACCCCTGTAATCCCAGCTACTTCGGAGACTGAGACCTGGAGAGTCTCAGTTTGAAATTAGCACAAGCAGCAAAGTCATCAGTATTCCATCTCCAAATTTACCAGCAAGATGCCACACTGGATAGAGCAACAGAGCACCAGTTATGAGCAAAAAAGCCAAGTAAGAGTATGAGGTCCTGAGTTTAAAGCCCAGTACTGCCACCAAAAAGTATGTAACATATTAGCATAAAGCCTAGATAGACCATTTGCTTAGAAGATGTGAAGTCTACAGCTTTCATCTCAACCAAAAACAAACATAAATATGTTAGTATCTCCACCATTCTGTTTCTTGACTTTGATCATCTTTTGTATGTGCGTGTTCAGGTCTTTGAGGTTTGAACTCAGGGCCTGGGCAATATCCCTAAGCTTTTGTGCTCAAGGCTTGTACTCTACCACTTAAGCCACAGATTTACTTTTGTCTTTTTTACGTAATTAGCAATAAGTCTCTCAGACGTTTGTGCCTGGACTGACTTCTAACCACAACTCTCAGGGGTCAGCCTCTTGAGTAGCTACAATCACAGGTATGAGCCATTAGCATCTAGTTGAACATCTTATTTTTATTTCCATAATTCTGCTTTCATTTTACTTTTTATTTTTTAAGGAACAGACTAGCGAATTGGACTATATCCTACCATTTTTTTTGTCAGTACTGGGCTTGAGCTCAGGGCCTGAGCACTGTCCTTGGACTTTCTCAAGGCTAGAGCTCTACCACTTGAGCCTCAGCACCACTTCCAGCTTTTTTCTATGTATTTGGTACTGAGGAATTGAACCTGGGTCTTCGTGCATGCTAGGCAAGCACTCTACCACTAGGCCAAACTCCCAGCCCCTATCCTACCATTTTAAAAAGTATCATTTTGTGTCTGTGATAATTCTTTTGTGGATTATGTATACACTTTACCATCATTTTATTTAAACATTTGAAAATTTTTGGAGTTAGAATAGTATGAATCCTTAAAGCAGTTTATAGAAAAAAAAAAAAGATCAATTTGCCTAGCATGCTGGAGCTTTCTGAGTGACATGTGTTCATTTACTCAAATGTTCAAGCAACCTAGCAATGTAGAAATAACATGAGCTGACAAGTTATAAGTCGTTGCCAATGGCAACTACTAAATGTCACCAATCCCAATAACTCAAGCAAAGCTACTACTGCCGTATGCAGTTGCACACGCAGAGGGTATTTTTTTTGGACAGCTTTCTCAAACTGATTGGGAAATTGGGTCTTCAGGAAAATGGGCAAGGACAATGTGAACTATGTTTAGCAAAGTACCTATAGGCATAACATTATGAGCTTTAATTTCTCCGACAAATTACCTGAATAGTTTCTATGCCAAATATCCAAGGCTTTCTCTCAGAAACTTCAGGCAGGGGCTTTCTGGGCACCAGTGGCTGTCACCTGTAATCTTAGCTACTCAGGAAGCTGAGCTTCGAGGATCAGATTACAGTTTGAAGGTAGCCAGAGAAGAAAATTATGTAAGATTCTAATCTCCAATTAACCACCAGAAAATGGAAGTGAAGCTGTGACTTGAAGTAGTAGTACTAGCTTTAAGTAAAAAAGTACCAACGCCCCGAGTTCAAACTTCACAACCAACCTTCCCCCCTCCACCCAAATTCAGAGGCTTACATTTATATTTTCACCGTCCTTATTAAAATACAAATTTATATGACTTTTTATAGTTTTCAGAGTGGTTTCATCGTATAACTTTCCTTGTTGACAAATGAAACCCTATGAAGTTGATAGACTAAAAGCTGTTTCCTTTTTAAACATGAGGCTACCAGGTCACTCATCTAAGACTGTACAAGTGGTAAGTGACAGAACTGGGAGAAGGACCCAAATCCTATCTCCTGATGCGCCTGTATTCTTTCCTTCCCACAGCACTGCCCTTATTTCAAAACATTTTAAATATCCATTGGGTAAATCTGCTAAATTTCCAAAAAAAAAAATAACTTTCAATTACGTAGTTTTCCCA
Organism: Megascapheus bottae; assembly: GCF_031878675.1. Taxonomy (NCBI): domain Eukaryota; kingdom Metazoa; phylum Chordata; class Mammalia; order Rodentia; family Geomyidae; genus Megascapheus; species Megascapheus bottae. Next base: position 70,822,864 of record NC_143547.1, read on the forward strand.
TATGGAAACAGCGAGCTTCCAAAAATCTGTTTTGATAATTAAGCAAGTTTGCATAGTTGTGTTTGAGCAAAGGAAGTTTTTACAGCCCAAGACAAACACTAAAACTTTCACTCCATGATTTCCAGAAAAATGCTACCTATAATTGGAAAAGCTTAATACAAATTTGAATCTAGTAAGTTAGGCACAGAAAGAAAAACACCACAAATCCTCACTTGCATGTTGAAGCAAAAAGACTGAGCTCTAAGAAGTACTGCAGAGAACAGAAGTTAGGAGATGCTGAGAAGGGAGTGGGATGAGAAACCAAAGAGAATATAGAGAAGAGGCCCCAGGGATGCTGTCTATGATGAATGACTCCTGATATTCACAGTAAAATAACTGTAGTTGGCAACAATTGACGGAATATTTCAAAATATCTGATGGAGAGTTTTGAATGTTCTCAACACAAATAGTACATGTCTGGGGTGATATGTCAATTGCCCTCATCCACCCATTACTCACTAATTATCTTACTGAAATACCAAACTGTACCACCATTAATATGCACAATTACCATGTGTCCATTTAAAGTGGTATGCATTTAGAAAAAAGAATTGAAATTAAAAGTTAATGTGTTCCTCAGGTATTCAGAAGTCAGTGGTAAAAAAAAATTGAACATATACACCCTTTCCTGCCCAGTACAGGTGCTTCTTAAGTTTTGTGAGCTCAAGGGGGACTTTTCATACTTAAATCATACCACTCACCCCTCTCTTCAGAGCTTCCAACCAAGGCAGCTGTGTGTACATAAGCAATAATGGAACAGTAAACAAAATTTTAACAAAAGCTTGATTGGAGAATTCAGTACAGATTTGGTAAAGAGATCTTCCTCTTTTCTACCTTTCCGTTCGAGGGCATTCTGGAGGGTTTTTTTTGTTTGTTTATTTTTGGCACACTCCCGGGGCTTGACCTCAGGGCCTGAGCACTGTCCTTGGGTTTTCTCAAGGCTAGTACTCTGCCACTTGAGCCTCAGCACCACTTCCGGCTTTTTCTATATATGTGGTACTGAGGAATTGAACCCTGGTCTTCATGTATGCTAGGCAAGCACTCTACCACCTGGCCACGTTCCTGGCCCTGATTTTCTTTTACGAAACCAGTTCACTATGTTCTCCAGGTAGGTCTTGAACTGCTGGCCTCAAGTGACTGACATTCCTGCTTAAATCTCCCAAGTAGCTAAAGTAGAGGTGTGCAGCATCTGGGTTTTAAAAAAATGGATAGGAAGCTGGGTTCTCTGTCCTATAATCCTAGCTATTCAGAAGGCTGAGATCTGGGAATCACAATTGAAAGCCAGGCCTAGCAGGAAATTCTATGAGATTCTCCAATTAATCTTCAAAATAGCTCCAATTAATCTCCAAAGTATATCCAATTCATTACCAAACAAAGCAGAAATGGAACTGGGTGCCGGTGGCTCATGCCTTTAATCCTAGCTACTCAGGAGGCTGAGATCTGAGGATCTCAGTTCAAAGCCAGCCCAATCATTAAAATCCATGAGACTTATCTCCAGTTGACCATAAGTGTCACTGTGGCTCAAGTGGTAGAGTACTAGCCTTGAGTTGAAGAGCTCAAGGACAGAGACCAGGTCAAGCCCCATTACCGACAAAAACAAGCAAACAAACAAAGCAGAAATGAAACTGTAACTCAAGTATTATCCTTGAGTAAAATATGTAAGGGGCAGCACTCAAGCCCTGAGCTCAAACCCCAGTACCAGCACCAAAGCCTGGACTGGACAATAAAATTTGACACCATTTTTCTGGATATGGGATGTGGCACATCTATAATCCCAGCTGCATAAGAGCCAAGAAGAGATTGTGGTCTGATGCTAGCCTGGGAAAAGTATAAGACCACACATAAAGAACAAACAGAAAGGAAAATGACTGAGGGCATAGGTATGATGGTAGACAGCTTGTCTAGCAAGCTCAACACCCTGATTTTAAACTCCAGGACAGCCAAAACAAACAAACAAAAACCGTCTTCAAAGAACATTTTTACTTGACCTAATAACTCAACAGGAACTGAGTGGACTGCGATATCATAGATGTTTATCATTTTTCACCATGATGATTTTGCTCATTGGTGGCCCAATGATTAATAACTCCCATGGGGAAAGATTGAGGAGAAGGTATATAAAGTACCTACAATTACAAATGAAAACATTTGTTCTCCATCATGTACCAAAGCTGAAAAGGTTAAAAAAATATTCCGCCTCCCTAATATTAGGCACAGACTACATTTGCTATCCCACATAGACCTTCTGGGGAGGGGCTGATCTTGGTGCTGGTTTCTTCTCTTGGGTTGTCATGGTGACAAGAGACCAAAGAACAAGTGACAGCAGAAAGAGAAATTCAGTGTCACCAACAGATTCAGCACTCCGGAAGGAAGTAATGAGATTCCCTTCTGAGCAGAACCAAAGTTGCCAAGGCTTAAATGTCAACTAGGGAGCAGATGGGGGGGTCTGCAAGCTCCATGATTTGTTCTCTCAGAAGTTCTTGTGTTTTTGCCAGTGTGTTGGAAATAAGAGGACACAGCCACTGTGACTGACAAAAAAGCCTACAGTCTCTGCTCTTGGTCATGTCAAATGACATGGAGAGCTCGGAGTTGTTTATTGTCACCCTGCTTCTTCAGTGCCTGCAAACAGATACTGCCAGCCCGACCCATGCTACTGACACCTATCAACACTTCCCAGTGTGTGTGCTGACAGGAGACAGGGCTGCCCTCTGAGACCCTGGTGGTTAGGGCCAACATGGGCTGAGTGGCTAAAGCAAGCTGGCTGTGAAAGCAGCTAACTTCTGAGCATTGCACACAGCTTGGCACAGAAGATAATGTTCCTTTGGCCACCAACCTTTCATCTATCCTTCGATTGCATGCCTGGAAGTTTTGGAGTCATGGCTATTTTGGGGTCACCTTTTGTAGCACCATGCTGTCATTTCTTTCAAGTGAAGAATCCAAGTTCGAAAGTCACCTGCAATGCAACCTTGGCCTTCTGAGGAGGCAGGAAGTAGGTTGTCAGTGCAGTGACATGACCTTTGAATGCTAGCATGCTCTGGGTTACAGATAATTCTGTCTTAGCCAGGGTTCAGGGTCTTGTCTGATCGTAAAAGTTGATGGAAACAGTTGGGCTCAACCTAAAGGTTCTGGGTTCCTGTATTGACTTACAGTGCAACCTTGAGCATGTCATTTTCCTTTGCATTATATTCAATTTCCTCAGTGGGAAGAGAAGCAAAGAAATCATGTATGTAGAGTTACTCCAAAACACAGAGAAACCTCAGCACTGTGTTGACCAAGCTTACTAGCATGTATAGGAAAGTGAAAGAAAGATGAGCAGTTTAAGGTTCTTGAAAGTATACACAGAGGGCAGTAAGTATCCTAACCCATACATCTAACCCACAAGCCATATGAGAGGTGCCAGTGCTTCCCTTGGGTCAAAATAGTGGTTGTGAGGCCGCCAAAGACCTAACCTAACAAAATGGAGAAAGTGAGGGAAGTCACTTGCTATTAATAATATGATAGCATGTGTTAAAAACAGAAACTTGTTATAGACATATATTCATGTGCATGTGTGTAGTATGTGTGTTTATATAAATACGTGTATATGTGATATATTTGTATATGTATACAGTTCTCCCTCTATAATGTTCTAAGTACTCAAAACATTTTACATGTATTATCTAATTTAATCCTTATAATAACACAATGGAATGGTTATCACGATTTCTGTTTAATAGGTAAAGAAACTGAGCCATAAAGACTTATTTTTGTGCTGGGGACTGCATGTAGCTTAGAGCACTTGCGTAGCATGCACAAGGCTCTGGATGCTATCATGCACTGAAAGAGACTTATTTTTAGGAAACTTTTAGTAAGGAATCAGTATTTGAAAACACATTTAGTTTGATTTCAAAGCCTGTCCTCTTAACTAGCAGGCACTAAAAACTGGGGAATAATCCTGATCCCATACCTAGTGCTGCAGTCTACATCTCAGCAACTAGAGGGCGATGCCTCTCTTGCTGTTGGCAGACACTGATTGCACAGCTGAAGATATAGCTACAGTCTCCTTGGGGCCTAAGAATTCTGGAAGGACCCAGGGCCTGCTTCCGGCTGGTTCTTGGGCTCCTGACTTCAGCCTCTTAATTCATACTTGGCTTCAGGCATCAGGTATAACCAATGGTGGAAACACAGATGCCTTTGTGTGAGTTTACAAATGTTTTTCCTGTAGGCTGTAGGAGGCCACGGGCCTGCTTTCAGGGCTCTCACATTTTCTCTATGGGAATGAGAAGGCATTGAAGAGCCCTAGTAGTTAAGAACTAGGACTCTGAAGTTATACTGTCCCAGTATGTCTGTTGTCAGGCAGCTCCACTTTCCTGAGCCTGTTTCCTGTCTGTGAGCATGGGGATAACTTTTCCCTTTCCTGCTAAGCTTTGGTGAGACTTATTTTAGATAAGGTGTGTGGGGGAGGGGAACCTGACTTTCCAGCATGAAACAGAGCAGCTAAGACCCAGAATACAATGAAACAGCAACATACTGAGGGATGGGAATAGATCACCCTCATTGCCTATGCCTCTGGTGGCCCTGTGCCAAAGTCCCAGGATCCTCTGAAAGCCTACCATTTCCCAGCTGAAGGCCCCCAAATGCTCCTCTCTTGAGACACCTATCAATGGCCTTCAGCTTTTCCTGGCCCCTGGCCCAGAGGTCTTCATATCCTCTGACTCACTTCCCTTCAGGCAGAACTTAAACCTTTTCTCCTTTACCCTCCCACAGACCTAATCTTCCACCAAGTCCTGTTGATCCCACCTCCTAAAGGCAAAGAACCGAGGCTCCAGAATCGGATGCCTTGAGTCCTGTTTCTGCCATTTCACCATCAACATAACAATGAGCTAGTGCTGTCAGCTCCAGTCTTTGCCATTCACTATATGTGTCACCTTGAGCAGATACTTTAACTTTTCTAAACCCCAGTTTACTCATCTACAAAACCAGAATAATAACCCTACTTACATTTAGGGTTGTGGTAAGGATTAAATGAGGTCATACATGGCAAAGAACCTGGCACTTTTTGCCAACTGTGTGACTTAGGATATGCTTTTTTAACAACAACAAAAACACTGCTAGCCTCAGTTTGCTTAATTGTACCTGATCCACATAATTGTTGTACCAAAGAAGTTAGTGCAGCTGGGCACAGGGGCTCATGACTGTAATCTTAGCTACTCAGAAGGCTGAGATCTGAGGATCGAAGTTCAAAGCCAGCCTAGGCACTAAAGTCCCTGAGACTCTGATCTCCAATGAACTACTAGAAAACGGGAAGTGGGACTGAGTCTCAAAGGAATAGGGCGGTATCCTTGAGCTCAGGGACAACGCCCAGGCCCAGAGTCCAAGCCCTAGGACCGAAGGGAAAAAAAAAAGTTAGTGCATGGAAATTTCCTAGCTGTGCTCTCCAGCAGGAATTTAACAACTCTCAGCTAGTTACCCTTAGAGTCACCTTGTTGCCGATTCTTCCCTGGCAGTGGCATTACCAACTCCTGCTTACATACTCCCAAGTAGGTCTTTGTGCTTATCTAATAGCTAGTTTATCTCCTTTCTTCCCTGGTACCGTGTGGTATCTTGGTGGTCTTACTTCCTGTTCTCAAGTGTCTGGTACAAAGTACAAACTCAAGTACAAAAACCTGCTTAGCCTTTTCATTCCTAAGTGGGGATAGTATTTGTGCCTTTCTCTTGGGATTGCCACAATTACAGTGAGATAATGCATTACAGTAGCAGGTGCCTGGCAGAGTAAGCTCTGTAACTCTTACTTCCTCAACACTCCTTCCTTGCTACTTTTTTTCATTCTTCTTTCCTTCTTTCTTTCTTCCTTTTCTTCTTTCTTTCTTTCTTTCTTTCTCTCTTTCTTTCTTTCTTTCTTTCTTTCCTCCTCTTCCTCCTCCTCTTCCTTCTTTTGAATGCAAAAGAAGGATAGGACTCAAGGCCTTGTGCATACCAAGCAAGTGCTCAATCACTGAGCCACATGCTCAGCTCTCAGAACCGTTACATGAATCTGATTGCTGTAGGTCTTGTCAGCTGTGGGTAAACCAAAACCACAGAAACCAAAGCCAGGCTCCTGATGGGTCAAAATGGTGACTCAGTCCATGGCAACTTTTTGAGAGGAAGATTTGCTTCCTACTCACTCAATGAGCACACAGGCAGACTGATGGGACGACGTGAGAAAGTAAGGGTTGGTTAACACCCACTAGGGCCGGGGCAGGGTACTTTCAGTGCCTAAAAGCAGAGAATCAATAACTATTTCAATGAGTATAAATGAGTTGGGGAGAGAACAACAGACTTTGTAGTGAGAATATTAAAGAACAGATGGCAGGGCCAGGAAGAGTTCCTAGTGCCTATAATCCAAGCTACTCAGGAGGTGGAGATGCAGAGATCAGGGTTGGAGCCCAGCCCATGGAGAAAATGTTCATGTGCCTCCACCTCAACCAGTTCTGGGTACAGTGGTGCATGCATGTTCCCCAGCAACACGGGGAAGCACAAGGAGGAAGACTGAGGGCCAGGCTTGCCCTGGGGAGAAAAAGGCAAAAAAGAGCTTGGAAACATGGCTCAAGAGGTAAAATGCCTGCCAAACAAGTGCAAGGCCCTGAGTTCAAACTCTAATATTGCAAATACAGAGAGGGAGAGGGAGAGAGAGTATGTGCGTAACTGATCAAATTGCATTGCACACATAAATGGCTATGCTAAGCCACAAACTTCCTGTACAAGTATTTGAAGACAATTTTTAAAAATTAAAAATCAGGGACCGGAGTTTGGCCTAGTGGTAGAGTGCTTGCCTAGCATGCACAAAGACCCAGGTCCGATTCCTCAGTACCACATACATAAAAAAACAAAGCAAAACAAAAAAAACCCCAAAAAACTGGAAGTGGTGCCATGGCTCATGTAGTAGAGCTCTTTCTAGACTTGAGAAAGTCCAAGGACAGTGCTCAGGCGCTGAGTTCAAGCCCCACAACTGGCAAAAAAAAATCAGCTGGGCATGGTGTCTCATGCCTATAATCCTAGCTACTCAGGAGGTTGACATCTGAGGATCATGGTTCAAAAACTGCCTGGGCACTAAAGTCTGTGGGACTCTTTTTTTATTGTGATTAATAGAAGGGTTACATTATATTCACCAGATAGAAGGTGCATAACTTCACAAACATTGACATCCTTTCTCATGTCCTGGTCCCCATTTCCTTCCCACCCTTCTCCCGCTCATCTTGATTTCCCCCTTCCCTATCCAATTTCAAATAACCAATTAAGCACATATAAAATATATCAGATAACAAGGTGAAATATTGTAACAATATGAGATAACCAAGGGACAGCAAAAGAGATGAGCGATAACACAGTACATTAAGGACCACAGTCACTCATTATATGGCTTTTGTTTCCTTATCCTGGAGGTCCTTACATTTAGTATCGTACGATTTGGCCTGTCTCTAGATTTTGTTCTATTGTAAATGCTAGGAGACCTCAAGGTTTCTATTTATTATGACAAATGAGGGAGACTATTGGGCGCTATGTTCCTTTGAGTCTGGCTTATTTCACTTAATATGATTTTTTTCTAAGTCTTTCCATTTCCTTACAAATGGGGGGATGTCATTCTTTCTGACAGCAGCATAGAATTCCATTGTGTATAAATACCACATTTTGCTGATCTACTCATCAACTGAGGGGCATCTGGGTTGGTTCCATATCTTTGCTATGGTAAATAGTGCTGCAATGAACATCGTTGTGCTAGTGCATTTAGTCTGTCCTTGTTTCTGGACGATTGGGTAAATAAGTCTCTGAGACTCTTATTTCCAATTAACCACTAGAAAACTGGAAGTGGTGCTGTGGCTCAAGGGGTAGGGCAGTAGCCTTGAGCTAAAGAGCCCAGGGACAGTGCCCAGGCCCAGAGTTCAAGCACCAGGACAGACAAAAAAATTAAAAATCAATGAAAATAAAAGAGCAGAAAGCTGACTTTAACAATCCAGGGGAAAAGAGCAGTGAATAAAGACAGCATGTGTAGAATTTGAACCCAGGTTTGTCTTCTTCCAAAGCCCATACTTTTAATATATACAATCTTAGTATCTGCTAGCTAGTAGGTACTCAGGAACTAGATAGCTCATGAAAGGAATTCATATTTCTGCCACTTTCTGGGAAGTTTCTCTCTGTCTCTATTCATGCTCATCGTTCAAAGCCCAGCTCACATGTGAGCTTCCTCTGCTACTGTGGATGAGGTAGAGGAGGCATTTAGTGCTGGGGTGAGGAGATATTGTGGGCACTAGAATAATATTCCTGAGTGGAACTGAAAGAAAGATCCATGGTTTTGCACTGAATTTGTGTACTAGAATAGAAGTCGCTACAAGGTAATTTACACTGGATTTTGCCTAGTCAGAATCATTCTAATCACTTAGCAACCATCAGGCCAGGGGGTTGGGGAGGAATAGAAGTCATTTCAGGATAAGGGAACTGGGGGGAGGAGGTAAGACAAAATGTCTCTGCAGTAAATAACAGCACATGTGCATTAAGGATATGGGCAGGAGAATGAGAAGAATGCATTCTGATTTAAGAATTACTGCTCTTGCTGAAAGCAAAAAATAAAAATAAAAAAAGGACTGCTCCAAAGGTTTTAAGGTGTTTAAACCCCTGAGGATTTAGGGATTTGTAATTCTATGCTATATAATACTTTAAAACCAAGGATATTCAGATTCCAATGATTTTAAATCCCTATAACCTATGGACTCAAGCAATTTTTGAGCTATGAAATTCTGAGAGCTTAAAACCCAAAACAAGGATTTTTAACGGAACACTGGACATGTTAGATATTAATTAATCCCCCTGCAAGTTCAAATAATTCTTGGTTTAACTCTTGGGATAGTGGTTTCCAAATTGTCTTTCCCACAGTCTGGGAATCCCTGAAGGCATTACACTAAAGGGGGTGAAGAATGCTCATATATAGTGAAAAGGATGATTTGGCCCCTGCCATTTAGGCTTCCCAGGACAGCCCCATTTTTTAAGCATTCTTTTTTATTGTCAGGATACTATATAGTGAGGTTAGTTACATTCGTCAAGTAGAAGGTATATTACTTCTCACACATTGATACTCCTCATGTTTTTGTCCCTCCACCCCTCCCAATCATCTTGTTTCCCCCCTTCCCTTCTCTATTTCAAATAAACAAATACATGTATATACAATATACCAGATAACAAAGTCAGATACAATAACTTTATGAGATTAACCACAAGGGCAAAAAAGTAGAAGAGAAATAATATAGTACTTTAAGAACAACAATCACACAAGATAGGGCTCTTGTTTCCATATCCTAGAGATCCTTTCATTTAGTCTCATCCTGTATGACCTTATGTACCTAGGTTTTGTGCTATTGTAATCCTCTGCTAGGAGAGTCCTAGATGTGTACTAATTATTACAAATGGAGCCTGTGTTTCTTTGGGTATGGCTTACTTCACTTAACATGATTTTTTCCAAGTCTTTCCACTTCCTTATGAATGAGACATCCACATTCTTATCTGATTCATATATTGAACTTCTATATTCATTCCAAAGAAGGATTTTGCTGCTACAGCATGAAAAAACAGTAAATTTTGAAACTTTTGTCCTAGGACTACCATTTGAATGAAGAGTTGTCCAGGAAGCCACATGAGACCTTTGATGTTTTACTTTTACTTTTCTTTTTTCCCCTTTTCTTTTATGTGCAGATTAAAAGTTTACTAGTCCTGTGTCCAAAACCTCAGGGACAACACCCAGGCCCTCAGTTCAAGTCCCAGAACCAGCACCCTTTCCGTAAAAAATTACAAACAGGCAACAGGCATGGTGCTGATGGTTCACATCTATAATCCCAGATACTCAGGAGATTGAGATCTAAGGATCAAGTTTCTAAGTCATCCCTGCCAGGAAAGTCTGTGAGACTCTTATCTCTAATTAACAACCAAAATTCTGGAATTGCAATTGTGGTTCAAGTGGCAGAGCTCCAGCTATGAGCAAAAAAGGCCAAGTACTGGCATACATGCACACACCCTACAAATATTAAGTAATAACTAAGCAAATGGTACCAGAGAGATCAGATTAAAAGATCTAACATATGAGTCACACAAAACATTCAATCCTGTAAGCTCATTATTTTTTTGCCATTCCTGGGGCTTGAACTCAGGACCTGAACACTGTCCTTGAGCTTTCTCAAGGCTAGTGCTCTACATCTTGAGGCACAGCATGTGGTACTGAGGAATCTAACCTCAGGCTTTGTGCATGCTAGGCAAGCACTCTACTACTAGGCCCCACTCCCAGCCTACATATGTGAAATTAATAATATTGACTATTACTACTGTGAATTGAGTGGGGTTTTTTTTTTGCCAGTCCTTGGCTTGAGCTCAGGGCCTGAGCACTGTCCTTGGGCTTTCTAAAAGCTAGAGCTCTACCACTTGAGCCTTAGCACCACTTCTGGCTTTTTTCTATGTATGTGGTACCAAGGAATCGAACCCGGGTCTATGTGCATGCTAGGCAAACACTCTACCACTACGCCAACTCCTGGCCCTTGCATTGAGTGATTTTACTATTTGCCAGGGCTTGATATAAATATGGTACATATATGTTGCATAAGATTTATGCATACATATATGATTATATATAATGATTTATATATACATATATGAAGATTATATACAAATGCAGAGCATACATTTACATATTTTCACACTCACATATATATATACACACACACACATATATATATACACACACACACACATATATATTCTGAAAGCATTTCACAAAAGTCTGAAGGAGCTATCATTTTAAAGATAAGGAGACTAGACTAGAGCTCCAAGATGGTGAGTCTTGCCCAAGGTCGTGCATCTACCCCAAGGGAAATTCCACTTTAGTTACAAGCAGAAACAAAGTGACTAAAGTAATTAAAGTAGTCAAAGATCAACTAACAGCCTAGCAACCTTAATTTTTTTTTTTGGGGGGGGGAAGCACAGTTAAATTTTGACCAATAGATGGCATTAGTGTGTGAGTTTGATGGCCTGCCAAAGGCTAGGTCTGATTTGGGGAAATCTCATCACTAAAGTTGTTTATCTCAAATTGAGAGGAAAAAGTAAAGAATAAAAATAGTGATTGTTCCATTCAATAAGACGACACTGTCCGGTATCCTTTGAAACTAAGCAAAGACAGAGAAAAGGCAAGTGACTGTGCTTTGTGAAAGGACCTGAGAATAGTTCCTTCAGTATTTTCCTGAGCACCTCCTTTGTGTCTGGATGAGGGCTGAGCTTTGAAGTTATGAGAGACTATCAAACTCAGTGCCATGAGGAAATAGGTGCAAGTTAGGGGAGGCACCGGACATGGAGGGAGGTCATCCAGCATAGACTTGATTGCTTAGAGAAGCTTCCCCCAGGAGGGCTGTGTGAGTTGCTCTGTTTCTTAAAGGGGAGCTGACAAGATATTCAAAAGTAGAAAGGCATTTTAGGCTACAGGTTTAGAGTTGTGGGCATATTAGAAAGCATGCCACTTCCAAGGTGAGGCAGGGGAAATTTCCAGTGTTGAGAAATGAACCTCAGCAAACTGGAAAGTTCAAATATCAAATGAAGGGCTTTACTTGTGACTATATAGCACTGGAGGTATGTATATACATATGTATTTTTCTGATTCTCAAGGGGATCCATGACTAAAGGGGGTAGGGAGACAAACAGACCCTGAACTCAGCTGTTAGTGAAGCAATGGTATGACCTAGTCTGATCTGGAGTCTAGTGTGCAAGCCAAATTGCAAAAGACGTTACTGTAAGCAAGACAATGAGTTGAAAAGGAATTGGGGCAGGGGTAAACACACAGGCCTGAGCCACGGTACAGACAGAAGGAGCCAAGGAGGTAAAACTGAACAGATTTAGAAATGCCCCCCCAAACACTTTGCCTCATAGCTAACTCCAGTCTCCAGTGCAATGGTACCCCTCAAATTTCTAGCCCCTCCTTTGAACATTCAAGCAATACTTTAGGCGCTTTTTTGTTTCCTAAGTTGTCCTTGACATTTAAAAAAGCCTGATTTCTCAAGGTGACACAATGGTCCTGGCCCCATGCTGGGTCCCCCAGTTCTACATCTCAGTAGAAAAAAGTCTATCAACTGACCTGAGGTGGAGCACTGAATGGGCCTTGAGTTGGTCTCTGACCACACCCCCGTCCTGACCATGGCTTCACAACATGGGCAGAGTTCAGTTAAGAAATCAGCACAGTTCCAAGAAAAAGGCAAACATCACCCAGTTTATTTTTCTTCTGATTCATCTCATGCCAACACATAGACTTGAATGGATAATAGCGAGTAAAGTTGGAGGGGGTCCCCAAAGAAAGCTGATTCTCTAGTTCCCACTTCCCCTCCTGCCAGATCCATCAGAAAGGCACCCAAACTTTGCTCAGATCTGGTGCTGGGGTCCTTGGTGTCAAGCCAGTTGCCAGGCTTGGAGAGAATGAAGTTATATGGCCGCCTAAGAAGGCTGAGGGGTCAAAGGGCCCTGAGGAATGGGTGCTCCCTCTCTACAGGGTCCTGCTCTGTTTTTTTGTGATGTTAGACAGCAGATCTTCCATTTTCTGTTGCTCCCAGGACCCTAACAGTGTAGATATCCCAAGGCCAGGCCTCACAGGCCACTCATGGAAGCCAGGGTGAGCTGGGTAACTGGAGGACACAGTTTTCAGTCCACAAATCTGTGCCTGGAGACTCTTGGCTAATAAATGCCCACAAAAAGGTGCCAGGCATAGTGGACCCCAGTCTGACTGGGACTGCTTCAGTTTGGACTGGTCAGGGGAGGGGAAGGCAGGTGAGTTGTGACCTGGTGACGTGCAGATTCTGGTAATCTCACACACCCTTCTGGTTTCTTTTCATTGGCCACCTCTTTTGACTTCTCTTCATCTTCCTCCTCCTCGTCTTCTTCCTCCTCTTCTTCACTGTTAGAGTCCTCATATAGGTTGATTGTGGCCTGGACAGGGAAGTTATGTAGTAAAATCTCCCCAGCACTGTACAGGTAATCAAAGGAGCGGGATTTAGGCCAGAAGAGCCTGTGGATAGAGATACAAAGAACTGACATAGACTGTTGTCATATGTACAAGGGCTACTAGGGCCAGCAAGAAGCTAGTCTCCAACCCCTTTCTCTTAGCTGCAGTAATAGAGTTAGAGGGAAAGGAAGAAAGACAACTTCATAATACAGACTTTTGAATGATTGCAAAATGGCCTACCAGGAAGGAAGTTCACCTCTGATGAGCCTATAGCTATGTTGTGTAGCAATGCCCAGTATCTACCAGTTTTGCCTTAATCCTACCCTGGCATCCCAGAAGGATCTAGATAAGTAGGTTCTGGTCTTGTGCTCTCCATCTCTTCTCACTAAAGTTTCCTTCACAGCTGGGGACATAAGGACTCACTGACCATTTATCCAGAGAATGTAACTTTGGCCAGTTACATCCCTCAATCTCTCTTGGTAGCAGTTTCCTCAACTATGAAACAGGGATGAGAACAGTGCCTCTTTGCTCCTGCTTGTGAGGCAGTTGAGGGCTTAAACTGCTAATAGATTGTCAAGTTCTGAGCATGGGGCCAGGAGCTTACCTGACAGGGTGGTGGAACTCAGAGTTAGCTTTGGTGGACTCAGCAGCTATTGCCCCATGAGCAGCCTGTGCAAAACAAAAGCCAGCATGCAGCTCAATGTATAAGACCAGATAGATCAGAGGTCAGAAACATGCAGGAAGGCCTACAAGATACCTTAGACATCCCTGGGCTCCAACCACCTCCCAGCCCTGCTCTGTAAAAAGGAGGTCTGTCCTGGAATCTGACTGAAAAAATTAATGAACAGTCTTGGAGACCGCTTGCTTTGTGGTCCCTGTCCCAGCACTTGTTTGGAAGCTGTCCAGGTGACAGAGCTTGACTGAAGCAGCAAATATTGAGGGAGGCGGGGTACATGGGGACAAAGTTTCAGGAAGATAGGGATTTGACTACTGGCTCTGCCATACACTGACTGTGAGACCTCCCCCAAACACTTCCCCACTCTGAGGTTCAGTCGCTTAATCTTTCCATTTGCCCTAGAAATATTGGCTCTGCCAGCCTCACAGAGTTGCTGGAGAACCAAATGTTAGCAATGCTGTGAGGATGCTTTTCCAGATCTGTAGCTCAGGATTGAGCTTAGAGTATGTCTGGGAAGGGACTAGCCAGTGAATGCATGTGGCTGTGTATGCCTGTGAAAGTATGTCACAAGGAGTCAAACACATCCCCATCCACCATTTGTCCTCACCTGCCTTGAGAGATCATTTGTGGAAGACAGCCAGGGCCTCCAAAGACAAGTTCCTCTAGAACAAAGAAGAGAGGTCAATCTGAAACATGGGCTCCCTGAGCTAACAAAAGTGACTTCCAGAAAGCTCGGCTGTTGAACCATGTGCCCTAAGATCACTTTCCTAAGTCTTTTGAGCTATAGACCCTCCCTCTGCTCTCAGCTTCAACAATGTTATCATTGCTCTGATCCTATTGTTTCATGAGCTGTTTGATCACATCTGAATCCTCAACACTTAGCACAATGCCTGGTCCACAGGCCACGCTGCAGTAAACATTAGTTGAATAGGAAATACTTGGAGAAATAAACAAGGGTTGGGTGGAAAATATCTTGTCTTCTCTGTTGTGCTCCAAGAAGCAGAACGCAGAATCCCATTGCCTTTCTGAGTTAGAAAAGTACAGGGGTGTGGGCAACAGAAATATTTCTGGGTCCATAGCTTCTCCACTGAACTGCCAAAGGTAAGCAAAAAGCAAGTGGCAATGTCATAGAATGGCCAGGAAAAAGCAGCACCCTGTCAAAGATTTGTCCTTTCCATGCTCCCCCATCCCCCCGCCCTGGGGTTCAGGCGTCACAGTCAGGGTTGTGTCAAGTCCAGTGTTGATAGCAATCTTCCCCAGGGCCCTTAAGAGACTTTGTAATCTGGCTCTCAAGGCCCTAACTGCTTGGCCTCTGGCTTTGGCAATGTCTCCTATCACCCAGTCTTTCTGTCACCCAGAAGGATCAGTTAGGTGAAAAGTCAGATGAAATAATTCAGCCAGAGATGTGGAAGGAAGGTTGTGAGGGCATTGCTTCATTCTTTCATGGAGAATGGCACAATGGACATCTCATCCATCTCTCCCAAAGAACCCCCTTAACTTCAGTTGAGGTTGTCAAAGACCTCATTGTACTTACCCTTCATTTCCAGGTGCTTCTTGTCCAGAAGGGAGATGAGGTGAGGGGTATGAAAGGCCACAGGCCGCTTGAGAGGCTTGTGTTAGTGCAGGGCTTAGGGTAAGGGCCAGAGCCGGGCCAGGGGAAACAGTAGCGGCAGCAGCAGCAGTAGCGGCAGCAGTAGCAGGGACAGCAGGCTCCATCTTTAGGACAACCAGGCCAGGTGGGTCCTCCTACTTCTCAAAACCGTCCGTATGTCTTTGCTCTTTCTCCAGAGACCCTTGTATCCAGAGACCCTTTTATAAGCTGTGCCTGGACTCGTCAATTATTCCAAGAGTGTGAGGTAGGGGTGTGGGAGGGGACAAAAATTTAGGGAGGGGGCTCAGGAAGGAGAGCTGGGTTCCTGGGTGTGAAATCTCTCCCAGTTGAATAAACAGGGTTGCAATGGGGGGTGAGGGGTTTGTTTTAGCTTCAAGTCAGAAAGAAAAACAAAGACAGGACAAATTTCACACCATTTGTGTGAATTCCCCAGGCAGCAGCAAGACCCAAGTGGGGAAGGAGGGGAGCTCATTAGCGCCCAAAACTACCGAGGATTGTGTGGGGGGCAACAGAGAGTCGGGTCGATCCCAGTGACAAGAGACAGCTGCCCCCTCTAAGGAGAATGAGGGACTCACCCGCTCTTTCAGCTCAAATCCCAAAGAGATTTGCCAGGTAGGCCTGATAGAGGATAACTGCCATTAACCATGTCATCATCAAGGGCAGGAAAAAATGGGGTTCTGGGTAGCGTTGGCCCAATTGCCTATGGAGTAAATCACAAGTCTTCTTTCACTGCTCCCCCAACACACCCCATTTCAGACAACTGCCTGAAATCCCCTTTGGAGCTCAGCAGTAATGATGCAGTGAGCCAAAGCAAGCCGCAGGCAGCTCCCCGGGCCTCTGGGGCAGATTCCAAATCTCAGAGCTCAGCTTCCAGTTCAGGATCCCACGGGCAGAGGGACAGGAGAATTCTTCCCCACACTACATTGCCAAAGACCATCCCAGGCTTAGGTTCTCTCATGTGAGATGAAGATACTGGCTCAGTGGTCTTCAAAGGCCCTGGCAGCTTGAACACTCTGTGCAGAAGCTGGGTAATGGGTACTGACCCTGGGCAAGCCCAGAGGCTGAGCACAGGCCTTGGACTTACCCAGCTTTCTGGGCCGTAGCCAAAAAGCTTCCAGTTACAACTACTGGCAAGCACCTTGTGCTTTAGAGGTCTCAAAAATATTCCCCCTGACCTCAGTGTCCAGCTCTAGCACAGATTTAGTGTCTTGGATATTCATCACAGCCTGGTTTGTAATGATCAAAAATTAGAAACAACCTCAACACCCATTAATAGGAAACCAGTTGCATCAACGGGGACAAATCTTTGTAGCCAAATTCTAAACAGAAACTCACAATTGTGTTTTAGGAAGCATAATGATCAACATCGAAAATGGAAACAAATCAGACCATAAAATAGTTTCATCAATTTAATTGAATACGTTCTCATTTCCCTTCTCACCTATCCCCTCCACCTCCAGCCCACTTCAAATTCCAGCCTCACTGTGTTCTCTGCAGCAAAGACAAATGTAAACAATCAAAATGCTTTGCTTGCAAATAGCTGGTTAAATAAATCATTGAACAGTTAAATAATCTGATAATAAAAACTGGTCTTGTGGAAGAGTAAAAAGATCATATTTCAAGAGTATAAAACATAAATTTCAGCTGGGCACTGGTGGCTCATACCTGTAATCCTAGCTACTCAGGAGACTGAGAAGTGAGGATCGTGGTTCAAAGCCATCCCAGGCACTAAAGTCACCGAGACTCATCCCCAATTAACCACCAGAAAACCGGAAGTGGTGCTGTGGTAGAGCACTAGTCTTGAGCTGAAGAGCTCAGGGACAGCTCCCAGGCCCAGAGTTCAAGCCTCACAACTGACAAAAAAATTAATTAATTAATAAAAAATAAATTTCTAGGGGCCTGGTATTTGGCCTAGTGGTAGAGTGCTTGCCTAGCATGAAGGAAAACCCAAGTTCGATTCCTTGGTACCACATACATAGAAAAAAGCTGGAAGTGGTGCTGAGGCTCAAGTGGTAGAGCTCTAGCCTTGAGAAAGTCCAAGGACAGTGCTCAGGCTCTGAGCTCAAGTTCGGGACTAGAAAAAAAATAATAAATTTCTAAAATACTGCTTACAGGGCAATCCCATTTTGGTAAGAAAAAGTGTGGACTATGGAATACCCAGATAAATAAGAATTAGAAGAAAGGATGTCACAATTGTTGATTCTGAGGGTAAGATAATTCTTAACTTCCTTCTTTATGGTTTTTCTGAAATTTCAAAAAAATTGCACTAGGTTGGGGAAGAGAAAGCAATATAGAGGGTTTTTTTGAATAAGATACAATAACTGCACATCTGAAATACCATAATGAAACTCCTTGGTGCAATTAATGCACACTAATACATAAAAGAATGTCAGGAAAGTAAAACAAGCTCAAATAGGAGAGACTGGTCACCAGCACGAGTGGGGACAGCTAATGAAGAGGGTAAATGAGCATGAATACTGTCAATCTACTTATTTGCATATTTGAAACAGAACAATGAAACTTGAGGAATTTTTTAAGTAGGGGGAGAGAGCAGGAGAGAGATAGGTGCTGAGGTTGATTTGTATACATGGTTTACTTGTATGGAAATGTTGCCATGAAACCTGTTCAGAGAACAAATGCTATCCTAATTTGAAAAGGGGGAAAAAGAATGAATAGAAATAACTGCAGATTAAAAAGAAGAAGAAATACAGGGGAACATGAATATCCCTCAAGGAGAGAAAACTCTTAGGAAAATGGCACCCATTTTGAAATATCCAGGATTAGACCATGAGGTGAATACACTTGTTCTGTGTCACTTCAAAGAGCAGGGCTCAGGCCCAAGGAGAGAAGCTCCAGAGAGACACATTTTGGCTCAATCACAGGAAAACTTTCTAACAGCTCAGCCACCACCTAACCCAAGGCCCTGGCACTGTACCTCCCCTCAATAAACAGAAGTTTATTATATGAGATGAAATGAGTGCAGCAGAATGTGCTGCTTTGGGTCAGGGAGAGCAGTGTGTTCCTGAGATATTTTTTAAGTGCAAGCTGGATCCTGAAACTTATGAAGGGGAATCCTGGGGAGGTGAGGAATGCTGGGGAGTCCCAGCTTCTATGAGACTCTAAGAATTCATTGGGGGGGGATGCTATGAGCGGTGAGGCTGAGAAGAAGGGAAGCCTTAGAGAAGATTGAGATAAAACATAACAGCATGTGAGGGAGCGAGAAAATGCTCGGGATAGACTATCACATGATGGAGTCTTTTTGACCACTGCATAGCTTCTGATAATAGGCAGGAGGAGAGGAGGATAATGGTTCCTGCTCAAGCAGAGTCTCACCAGCCATCTTGCCAGCTCCCACCTTGAACTTGTGTTCCATCAGCCACTCTCTTCACTCTCCTCAATCGACAGTAATGTCTCAGGGGTCCCCTTGCATGCCACTCCCAGTCTGCTCTCTCAGAGCCCAGGAAACCTTAGGTCCTATCTTGACAGCTGCTTGTTTTTCCTATACAACTGCTTCTATGTGCGCTTAGGCTCTTTCATCTTGTAGGAGATGAAGGTCTTGGGCTCTCTTGTTGGCCTGTTCCCAGCCTGCAGGATTAAAGGCCTGTTGCTGGGTAAAAACGAGATCCTGGCCATTCTTTTGCTTTTAGCAAGGTAGCCAGCAAGGTAGCAGGAAAAGTGTTGATCAACCAAAATGAAGAATGGAACAATGAATATCTTGCTTCTGTTTTCTCTAACAATCCTTTTGTGCTTCTAGGTATTGTCAGTGATTGCTTTGCCAGACTTTCTGAGAGAACTATGTGTCCCATCTGGGTCACACACTGATGCACATTGTCTAGAGAGGGAATGGACTGGAAAGAAGGAGCTGTGGACCTTGTCTCAGAGTGTTCCCAACCTACAGGGGAAGACAAAACCTGCTAGAAGACAGCCTCAATTAAACTCTGCCAAGCAGATCCCCTCAGTCAACCTCTAACATGTTAGTTAGTCTGTCAAGTCCTCAGGGCCTCTATATTTCCCTGGGATTCGTTCCAAATTTCCTTCAGCTTGCTACCATGTTCCTGCCCCACCCCTCTCTCTGCTTGGAACAACCTCTTCTCCTACTTCCCTGAGAAAACACAGGCCTTCAAGCGTGAATTACCTCAGTGCCCTATTCTCCTACCTCCTCCACCCACAATTGGCCTACCTCTCCAACTTCCTTCCCTGGACAAGGTACCCCTTCCGTTAAAGTCTAATCCCTTCACCTAGACTGGGTCTTGGCCACATCCACCCTTCTTGTCTGAGCCCTTCCTCTAAGATTTCATGCTTCTTCTCCTCAGTAAAGTTTAGCTTTCCCATAACAGTTCTGTGTAGAACGTGTCGGTCTCTGTGCTGCCCAAGCAAGCACAACCCCCATGTTCCTTTGCTCCCTTATCTTGTTCTCTTTTTCTCCTTCCCTCCCTCCATGAGTCTCTCCTTGCTTCTCTTTCTTTTCTTTTCCATTGGTATGAATTTCCTTAAATTCTCCTGCCTCTTTAAAAATGTATCATTAATATAAAGGTGATGTACAGAGGGGTTAGAGTTACATAAGTCAGATAATGAGTACATTTCTTTTTGGGCAATGTCACTCCTTCCCTAGCTCTCTCCCAGAAGCTCCCTCACATCTCTACCCACATATTTTACAGTTCATTTTCAACATAGTGTCCAGTGAGTACAATTGCTTCATTTGTTCTCTCTTTTCTTCCCATCATCCTCAGGTTCATTGAGAGTACAGTCTAAGCTGTACACTGACACTTTCCCCAGCTTCCCATCGACACCTCAGCCAACTGCAAATTGGCTCCAGTTCCATCATTCCCATGAAAAGGGCAATGACAAAGGTCACCAATGCTCTTCTATTTGCCAAATTTCATGACCTCTTTGAACTCTGGGTGACAAAGACATTGTGGGCCAAGTGCTCATTTCTTCTATTGTGTTCCGTGATCCCTCTCTCCTTGTTTTCCTCCATTGTCTCAACCATTTCTGTCTTTTTCCTTCCTCCTACCACTCTCAGGCTGTCTCTGTGGAACTGAATCTCATAGTATCTCTTTTTGTTGTTGTGCTGTAGTATTTATTGCTAGAGATAGGATTATGTTTTGTAGCCCAGGCTGGTTTTTTTTTTAATTCATTACCCTCCGGCCTAACTCTCCCGAGTGCTGAGATCACAGGCAGAAACTATGGTGCCTGGGGCTCACTGTTTCTTTCACTGACTTTTCTTCTGTCCATATCCCCAATCAGTGGTCACCAAGGGCCAGTCTTTTGGTGAGGCTCATACATGTTTTCAATAGTTGCAATAAAAGGAGAAACATGGGGATGGGAGGGAGAAATTGGGAGAGAGTGAGGGAAGGGGGTAACATTATCCAAAAAGAAATGTACTCTTTACCTGACTTATGAAACTGTAACTCCTCTGCACATCACCTTTATAATAATAATAAAAAATAAAAAGGAGAAATACTGCGAAGATAATTTTTTAACAATCAAAATGTACTTCATTATAAACAATTGTTCTTCATTCTGAGAATATGTCCTTTTTTTGATGGTAAAACAATCTTTCCTTTTCAGAATGTAGATGAGAGCGAATGCTAGTTTATTTTCTTAATATTATTCTCATCTCAAAAAATAAAATGTTAGTTTCTCTGTCAGTCTCATACATATTCATCAAATAAATGAAAAAAAGGAGTTGTAACTCTTCTTGTATTTTCAGCCTGAAATTTTCTCAATAGATATCTCAAACTCATTCCAAAGTTGAATAGTTTTTCTTCCTAATAAATCTCTTCTGCACATATTCACTAACCAGTATCAAATCAACCCAGTTACCCTCAGCCTTTGAGCCTTCCTGACTCCTTTTCTGAGACAGGTTGTCTCACTATTCAGCCCAGGCTAGCCAGAGACTCCTAATCCATCTGCCTCTGCCTTCCAAATGCAATACAGAGGTATTGTAGAGCTTCCCTGTTGATTTTTTCATTTTTACTGTTTGAGTTTTTCGAATCTATACTCCTCATTCTCCTAGCTGTTTCATTGATAGCTTTCTCTGCATTGTCCCTATCTCTTCTGGGTGTCTGAAACAGCTTCCTGGTTGCCCTTGACTTAGTTTTGCCAGTCTCTTCTCCTCCTCACACATAGTTGGTGATCTAAAATACAGATGGTCTTCATCTGATTAAAAACTTTCAATGAGTCCTAACTGTCGAACAGAAAAATCCACACTCCTTCTATCTGTGAATATAATGTAACCCTTCTATTAATTACAATAAAAATATATGAAAAAAAGTCACACTCAATGTATGGGAGCCCTCTGCTATCTGAGGCCAGCCAGCCTTTCCAGCCTCTGCCTCCTCAGTCCTCCACACACTGTGAGTAGGCCATTCATCTGTAATCTTTTCAGGGGTTAGGGCCTCTGAACATCTTAATCTTATCCTGAATAAATTTTACCACAGAGGAAGGGAGATGCAAGGTCAAAACCCATGACAGAGCTTAAAACTAATTTACTTGGTTACTACCAGCACTCAGAAAAAATGATAGCAAATAGAAGAGGGGATCATAAGTAGCAAAACAGATATTACTCTGTGAATTCTTTGATTTACTCATGTGACTGTATCTATATAGAAATATACACAAATGTGTCCACTGGGTCATGCTGAGAAATATGGTTTTGTTTTATTTTCTTTTCACCCAGTCTCATTATTAGTCAAAGCTGGCCTTGAACACATTATGTAGTTGAGATAATTCTCTGACTTTAGCCTCCTATGTGCTAGGATTAATGTGCCACTTTGCTCAGCATCATGAAAAAATATTTCTTTGTTTTTATTTTCATTTCTGTTTTCTGGTACTAGGGATCAAATTGAGGACCTTGCACATATTAGACAAGTGTTTTACCAACTCAAGCCAGGCTCTTAGCGCCATAGATTGTCACAGTCAAACTATCTGACAACAGTAAAGGAGTGAGTGCAGATATTATTCTGTGACTCATCGAGTCAGTTCTGGTCACATCATAGCCCTTTGCTGTCACAATGGTTCTGGTTTCACTGGGGAGTAACAGAGATTGAGAGAATGGATAATGCCAGGAAGACTTCATGAGGGAGGGAAAGATCGACCTGACCTGGGTTTAAGGAGGCAGAAAAAAAGGGGGGAAATGTAATCTTGGCATGGAGAACTGGCACAGAGGCTGATATAAGAGTAGAGAACATTTGTTAAACATTTATGTGCCAGGCATTGTTCTAAATCCTTTGCATGGATTGATTTAAGCCTCATAAGCAACCTCATGAGAAAGATACTACCAAAAGCTTTATTTTTGTAGATGAGACTAGAGAATTTTCCCAAGGTCACAGAAATCCAAGTGATAAATGTAAGACTTCAGAGAGTCTCTGTGCTCTGATCACTGCCCACACTTCTGCCACTGGGGGAACAGGGAAAGGAGAAAAAGGAACACATCAAGCCCAGATCAGCAAGAGCTGATTGATGAAGCATGACCCTGAAAGCTGGGCTGCAAGCCCCAGCCACAGGCTTTCTTCTCCTATCCAGAAAGGAGATCTTCCTCATTTCCTCCAGCTTCTGCTCCTTGAGCCAAGGGTCTGGGTGGAGAACAGAAAGCCAATACTGGCCTAGTGAGGATGCCAGGTGGGGGAGGGTCTGTTCAGAGAGAGGAAGAAAGGAGAAGATCCTCTCCCCTGCCTAAGCCTGTCCCCAAAGCAAAACTAGCAAATGGTGCCTGGGACCTCTGTCCTCAAGTCCAAATGTCCCAAATGTGCCATGTCTTGGACCCAGCCCTTCGGGCTCCTGGGACAAGGAGTCCCCTCTGGAGAACAGTTTGTTGCTAGATCAGCTCTCCTCCTGCACCCTGTGCCTCTTGGCCCGCCATTTGAGTCAGGCCCGCGGCCCATGTGGTGCAGGCTTTCTTGGCAGAGCGTCTAGCAGCTCTCCATTTGCTCCTCATTTGCACTGCAGAGGCCTAGAAAAACAACTTTGAGGAGGAGGGCAGGAAGGAGAGGGCTTGGAAAGGTCAATCCCAGCTGGATTCCGTTTCTCCTGAATTCAGCAGTTCAGGTTTGAGACTGGCTTCTCTGACCAGACTCTCCAGGTCCTCTTCTGTGATGCCACCTCCTTTCCTTGCCTAGCATTGGACATTGGGAAGATGAAATGATGCTAAATTCAAAGCAATACAGTCTTATTAGTCTTATTGTCCTGGTGATCCAGGCTAAATCAGCAGCAGATCCTGGTAACCAGTGAATGATACCTTCTTCTGAGATATATCCTGACAAACTAACAATAAAAATGTCAACACAAATCTGGGACCAATGACAAAAGCTTGTCATCTTAGCTGTTTGGGAGGTGGAGATCAGGGGATCAGAGTTTGAGGAGAGCCCAGACATAAAAGTTCAGTAGACTCCATTTCAACCAATGTCTGGGGTAGGAGTACTTGACTGTCATCCTAGAGACAAAGGTAAGGACAAATACAAGGACTGCAGTCCAGGCTGGCTTGGGAACAGAGTAAAACTGTCTTGAAAATAATGCACCTTCTATATGGCAAATATCATGTAACCCTTTTATTAATTACAAAAAATAAATAAAATGTATGTGAAATATCAAAAAAAAAGAAAATAATCAACATGAAAAAGGGCTAGTGGAGTGGCTCAAGTGATAAAGCACCTACTTAACAAGCATAAGGCCCCTAAGTTCAAACTCCAGTACCACCAAGAATGATGACAGTGACAATTCAAATTGCTAATAGTTTTTTGAGTGCTTTCTACGTGTTAGGTACTTTATTGGTTCATTTATTTACCTCAATGTATATACATACATATATTTTATATATAAACATATATAAAACCTCCTATGAGGTTTTATGGCTCCTACTTAAAGATGAGCAGAAAATTGAGGTACAGAATTTGATTTACCATAGATCAGGTAGGTATAGGGTGGCTTGGCTTCCATTCTGCCATTCTGCTTCAAGATCCTTTGTTTTACAAAAACCTGGGCTCTAGAGTTCAACTTGAATAAGTGAACTCATAATTATCTTTACCTCACAGGCTGTCATGAAGATTGCATAATGCATAGATTTATTTTCATTATTATAATTATTCCTTCCCCCCTCATCACTGAATAGATTATGGCTATAGAGAGCACAGACTGGAAAAAGGCCTAGGTTGGAATCTTTCTTCAGTAATTGATCATCCAGATCTCCAATACTCAAATTCCTGGAAATGTACATAACAGAACCCATCTTACAAGGCTAGAGTGAGGATGAAATCAACTACTGTGGGTAAACCGCCATTGGTTCTTTTTTTCTCCTACACTTCCAGGTGTTGTCTACATATTGGGCAGCTTCAGCTCCCTCAGTATAGCGTCTATCCTACTGACTACATGCAGGGGCATATCAAGACTTATGGTAAGAGTTTGGCCTAGTGGTTAAAGTGCTTGCCTAGCATTCACGAAGACCCGGGTTCGATTCCTCGGTACCACATATAGAAAAAAGCCAGAAGTGGTGCTGAGGCTCAAGTGGTAGAGCTCTAGTCTTGAGAAAGTCCAAGGACAGTGCTCAGGCCCTGAGCTCAAGCCCAGGACTGGCAAAATAAATAAATAAATAAATAAAAATAAAAGAGTCTCATGGAAAAAAAAAAAGAAATCAGACACTCACAAATGTCCCCGATACTACTGGCGTCACCTCCAACTCCACACAGCTTTCCTCCTGGCTCTCACTAGGCTGGTTATTACCCAGTCCATGAACATGTCTACAATGCCTTCTCTTTCCCCGAACAGAAATTCTACCTCTCCATGTCTTCTTGAATCTTCTTCCTCCTGGGAGGCTCAAAGCATACTAACATTTGCCTCCTACCACAAGCTTCTCATCAGAGCTCCTCTCCCATGAAGGGGTGCTAGTCTTCTCTTTAATTACCTCCGCAGGTGTGAAGCAAGCCTCTATTGAAGTGATCCGGGAAGGGCTGTAGCTAAGTCATACTTCCTCCATCTCACTAGAAACTGGCACAGGCTAGGTACACAGCAGGTGCTCATTCCCATGAATGGTATTGTGGCTGACATAGGTATTTGGTCTGAGAAGACAAATAGATTTAGTTTAGCAGAGCAATGGAGCTAGAGTGTGGAATGGCAAACAGCCATGACAGGTGTCTGGGTCACTACAGGACTTATAAGACAGAACATCCAAAATCTCAAAATGGATGATTTTAGAGGGTGGCTGCTGATATGGCTATGATAGATAAGGAATAAAACAGATTAGAAATAGGAAGAGAGACAGCACAGGTGAGAAGGAAATGAAATTCTCTTCATCCCTTGCCACCTCCTCTACTGACAGGACATTTCTAAGCAGAACAAAAATCTCACCCAGTTTCAGCTCCACCTTCCCCAACTATCTTCCTACCTCTTGCAGTGTTGGCCTAGATTGAAAAAAACCCTACAAGTGTGGACTAAAGAATTTACAGGCCTCTATGATTCAGGGGGCAGGCTTCAGTCTAGTTTCATGAGAATACTAAAACATCATTGCCTTTTTCTCTAGGTCCTGATTTGAACTAAAAGGGGGCAAAGCAATTGGGGGTGGGGCCCTCACATGGATGAAGGCAGTATTCTTTTTTTTTTTTTTTTTGCCAGTCCTGGGCTTGAGCTCAGGGCCTGAGCACTGTCCTTGGACTTTCTCAAGGCTAGAGCTCTACCACTTGAGCCTCAGCACCACTTCTGGCTTTCTTCTATGTATGTGGTACCGAGGAATCGAACCCGGGTCTTCATGCATGCTAGGCAAGCACTCTACCACTAGGCCAAACTCCCAGCCCTGAAGGCAGTATTCTGTTACCCATTTTATTCTTCATCACCAATGTACCTCCTGCTGAAAGACAAAGCGTCAGTTTTACTTTAAAAATCACTCAATGAAACAATACAAATTATTAATTTTTTCTCATATCAAACTGTTGAATGTGTTTTAATAACGTGCAATAAAATAGAAGAATCACTTCTCCATACTGAAGTATAGATGGTTGTTAGGAAGAAAATCAGTTGTGTTACTGAGTCAGAAGCCAACCCAACTAAGTTGTGTGTGTGTGTGTGTGTGTGTGTGTGTGTGTGTGTGTGTGTGTATGTGTGTGTACACCAGTCCTGGTGCTTGAACTCAGCCCATGGGCCCTGTTCCTGAGCTTTTGTTTTGCTCAAGGCTAGCACTGTACTGCTTGAGATTCCAGTTCTAGCAGTTTGGTGATTAATTGGACTTTCCTCAGTCCCCTAAGTAGCTAAAATTACAGGATGAGCCACCAGCACCCAGCTTTAGCTAACTTTTTATGAAACAGTCTACCTAAAATGGACAAATTATGGTTATTTAAACTTGGGTATTTGGCCAGTATCGGTTGAAAATGAAGAAATGTTTCTGTCACCTCAAAGAAAACAGCCGAGTCTACTAGTTATCGATCATAAATTTTAAGCCTTCCAATAAAAAGCACTATCTTGGAAAAGTTAAGTGACAGTACACCCAACATCCTTAAAGACCTTTTTGATAAGATTAGTGGTGATATTAATGAACATGATTTTATATAGTATAATCATGAAGTGAGTCATCAATCAGAAGATCTGTATAACTGAATGGACTGATTTTTTCCAGATGACTAATATATGATGTTACAAAATCATGCACGGATAATGGATCCATTCAAAGTGCAAGATAATCCAATGGATTTCAGTGTAAGAGTACAAAAGGTTCATTGATATGATTGTGGTTTCAACACCCCAATAAACATTAAGAAATTATTACTTGCGAAGTTTAGATATAGTTATCAGGAAGAAGCCCACACAATTTATTATTTTTCTATTGCTGCCATAATAAATCACTGCACACTTAACAACTTAATGTAAGACTCATTAGCTCACAGTTATCTAGGTTCATCTGTAGTCTTTTCTTTAGGGTCTCACAAGGCTGAATTCAAGTTGTCAGCTAGGCTGGGCTCTTATCTGGAGATGCTAAAGAAAACAAAATCCCCTTCCAAGTTAGCTAGTGGAACTTAGTTCCTTCTGAGTATGTGTCTGAGGCCCTCCACTGCCTTGCTAGCTGTCATCCCCATGGCGCTTCGCTGCTCCAAGCTTCCTTCCTCAGGTGGCCACTACATTCTCAAGCCATCAATGACCCAGCAGGTATTTCTCACATTTGATTCCCACTTTCTTTCCTGCCAGAAGAACATCATCTCTCTTAAAAGGGCTCCTGTGATTATATTAGGTCTACCTTTATACTTTGTTTTCTACATAACATAACCATGAGAATATCTCATTATAAAATATTCTCAAAGAGGATGGAATTTTTATCCAGATGAGTTAGTGGGGTGGGGATGGGGGTTGTTCTTAGAATTCTTTGGAATAGTTATTGAATGCCTGCCTTTCTCCAGGTACTTTTATGAGACATGATTTTCTGTATCTCTCTGTCTCTGTCCCTGTCTCTGTCGCTGCTGTCTCTGTATCTCTGTCTCTCTGTCTCTCTCCCCCCCTCTCTCTTTCTCATTCCGGTACTAGGGCTTGAACTCAGTGCCTGGGTGCTGTCTCTTAGCTTTTTTATTCAAGGCTGGAACTCTGCCGCTTGAGTCATATCTCTACCTCCACCCCCAGCTTATTACTGGTAA
The DNA here is from genome assembly GCF_031878675.1 of Megascapheus bottae. Classification (NCBI taxonomy): domain Eukaryota; kingdom Metazoa; phylum Chordata; class Mammalia; order Rodentia; family Geomyidae; genus Megascapheus; species Megascapheus bottae. The sequence continues at coordinate 70,850,769 of NC_143547.1, forward strand.
ATTTGAAATATGAATCTCTTGGAATTGTCTGCATGGGCTGGCTTCAAACCATGATTCTCAAATCTCAGTCTCCTGAGTAGCTAGGATTGCAGGTATAAAGACAATTTTAAATTTTGAGATAAGGTTTTGCTCTATAGCTCAAACTTGCCTTGAATTCTGATTTTCCACCTTGTGTCCAGAGTGCTGAAACAATAGACATATAGCCCCACACTTGGATATCCAAATAATTTTTAAGAGTAGGATTTTTCCTGAGACAAAACTTTTAAGACCCACTGATATAGAATGTTCCCCTCGCAGCACTCTCCTCTCTTTGGCATTCCACAGACCAGTGCAATTTCAAGCATCCTAAAAACGAGAGATGTGAGGTTGCCAAATTTTAATTTCTGTCATTAGAGGCATTAAGTATTACTGTTTGTTATTTTACAAAACAAAACTTGAAATTCAAAGTAGTCAAAGGATAAGCATGGAATTCTGGATATTTCATTAAGTTGAATAAACTTATATAGTGTAAGGATTGACCTTGTTTCATCCCCTGGTGATTGATTTCTTTACCACACTTTCCTTCCTTCTTAAAAGTCCATGCATGAAGCCAGGCACCAGTGGCTACTCAGGAGGCTTGCCGATCATGATTCAAAGCCATTCTAAGCAGGAAAGTCTGTGAGATTCTTATCTTCAGTTAACCACCAAAAAAGCCAAAATTGGAGCTGTGGCTCAAGTGATAGAGTGCTAGCCTCAAGTGAAAAAGCTAAAGGACAATTCTCAGGCCGTATGTTCAAACCCCAATAGTGATATACCAAAAATAAATAAGTCCATGCACTGGGGCTTGGAGACCACTTTCTCCACACCTCCCGTAGATCTTCATATCCTCATCATATCTTCCCATTCTCTATCTTCATGGGCTTCTTGTTCTCCCTGCAGAAAAAATTTTCTTCTGTACCTCCAGCTACCTTTACATTACAGAATTTTTTGCCTCTCCCTCTTTTTTTCCCAGATCTCTCCCTTCCCTGATCCATTCACTATTTTTCTTTTCACCACATTCACATTGTCTTTTCGGTTCAATTCTAAACAACACTTATTATACGCTACTTACTTTATTTGGCTAGAATAAAATGATGAAAATGACAAAAGGAAGTCAAGCCCTTCAAACAGTCACAATCCAGTATGGAACAGAAACAGCAATTAAAACCCAGGAATGGGTCCGGGAATTTGGCCTAGTGGTGGAGTGCTTACCTAGCATGCATAGAAAAAAGCTGGAAGTGGTGCTAAGGCTCAAGTGGTTGAGCTCTAGCTTTGAGAAAGTCCAGGGACAATGCTCAGGCCCTGAACTCAAGCCCAGGACTGGAAAAAAAAAAACAGGCGGGCTTGGTATGGTGGTAAGCACCTGTAATCCCAGCATTCAGAGAATGAGGCATGAGGATCATGAGTTTGAAGCTAGCTTGGTTCTATAAGCAAGACCCTGAATAAAAACAACAACAAAGATATGGGCTGAAAGGCACTGATCCATGCTAGAGGATCTGCCTAGCAAGCATGAGGCCCTGAGTTCAAATCCAAGTACTAAAAAAGAAAATCCTCAGAGGGACAGTGGTCTTCCTGAACAAACATAAGAAGCTTTCGGGGGGGGGGGGGTCGGGAGTTTGGCCTAGTGGTAGAGTGCTTGCCTAGCATGCACAAAGACCCGGGTTCAATTCCTCGGTACCCCACATACATAGCAAAAAGCCGGAAGTGGTGCTGAGGCTCAAGTGGTAGAGCTCTAGCCTTGAGAAAGCCCAAGGACAGTGCACAAGCCCTGAGCCCAAGCCCAGGACTGGCAAAAAAAAGCTTTCGGGGGAAGCACAGAGGAGGGATTTCTATTCAGAGGTAGCAGGAATCAGGGGAACGATGCCTAAGCTGAAACCTGAATGCTAAGGAATTTTCTGAAGATGAGGTTAAGACCCAGAAACTTCCAGGCAAGAGAAAGGAGTCAGAGACACAAAGATATGGAACTGAAGACATGTTTGAGAAGCCCAAAGAAGGCCAGCAGGGAACATATTGAGTGAGGAGGGAAGTAGCACCAAATCAGTTTGTAGAACTCAGTGGAAGCCTGCTCATGCATACGTACTGTGTGAAGACTGGAATGTAAAAAGGAAAGAACAGAATCAGAAAACCAGGAGGCTATGGCAGTGTCCTAGAAAGAGATACTGGAAAGGGGTAGAAACAAGTTGAGAGGCAGAAAAGCTTTGCTTTGGAGTAAAATCACAAGGATTTACTGGTTAGATGAAATGGTATATGAAGAGTCAGAGAAAGAAAAGAGTGAACTTTATGATATGTCAGACTTCTTGTTTCAGCAACTGGCTTGCTCAGAGAAGACTAAAAGAAGATTTCTTTTAGTTCTAATGAGAATAGAAGACACAATTTTGGGCCAGGTATGGCAGCACAGGTCTGTAATCCCCATATGTGACATCATACATAGGAGGATTGCAACATCTAGGTCACCCGGGGGCACACAACGAGACTCTGTCTTAAAAAAGGGATATAATTTTGGATGTGTTGTCTGAACACTTTTTTTGCCAGTCCCGGGGCTTAAACTCAAGGCGTGAGCACTGCCCTTGGACTTTCTCAAGTCTAGGGCTCTACCACTTGAGCCACAGCACCATTTCCAGCTTTTTTCTATGTATGTGGTATAGAGGAATCGAACCCAGGTCTCTGTGCATGCTAGGCAAGCACCCTACCACTAGGCCAAACTCCCGGCCCCTGTCCCAACATTTTTGAATGACTTAAAATAAAAATGCCAGTACATAGATCTGAAACCCAGAGATCAAAGGTGAAAATAGCAGATTATAAATGGTCATTGAAAGCAGAAGGACAAGTGATACTTCTTGGAGTGGGGTACATAATGAACTGGATACAGTTCTGGAAATCTATACATAAAAATTTTGGTTTATGAATTCTTGGGGATATAACTTGGCTTTGCCTATGTTAGGCCAGTATTCTACCACTGAACTATATCTCCAGTCTCTTAAAATATTTAAAAAACTTGTAACTGAAAAATAATTGCACATATTTATGGGGTACTGTGAGATATTTCAAGGCACCTATACAATAAGCAAGGGTCAGGTAAAGGAAATTGCTGTGCCCAACACCTGAACCATTTATTACTTTTTGAATGGGGAACATTCAAAATCCTCTCTTCTACTTACTTTGCAATATTTTGTTAACTGTTAATAATGAGAAATGATTCTGCCTATCCTGCTGAATTCTTGTTCTTGTTAGCCATCTTCATTGCAGTACCCTATCCCACATCCTCCCTAGGCTCTCACAAATACTATTCTACATTATTCTTCCAAGACACACATAGAAGCCAGGAACTGATGGCTCACACCTGTAATTCTGGCTACTCAGGAGGCTGAGAACTGAGGATTGTGGTTCAAGGCTAGCATGAGCAAGAAAGTCCGTGAGACTCTTATCTCCAATTAAACACCAGAAAACTGGAAGTGGTGCTGTGGCTCAAGGGTTAGGTAGGTAGCCTTGAGCTGAAGAGCTCAGGGACAGCACCCAGGCCCAGAGTTCAAGCCACACAACTGACTCTGTTAGAAAAGAAACACACAGAGTAAGGATCTGACAGATGAGGAGCCACTGAAACAGTAGCTAGTAGGAAAACCAGGTGAATGCTGTATCACACAAGCCAGGAGTAGAAAGCATTTCAAGGAAGGGAATTATTGGGGGGATTGAAAACTGCATAGAAGTAAGGGAAATGAGGCCTGAAAAGCTGTCATTGAATTTAGTGCTGAGGACTCATTGGTGACGAGAACTTGTTTGTTTGGTGGTATGGTTAGGATGAAATCTAAGCCTCTTTCTGCCTTAGAACCTAACTCATTCTCCTAGAGTCGTGCATCCTTGCTAACATTTTTCCTCCAATGGATCTTATTTGTCCTTTTAGACTCTTCATAGTACAATATTCACTCTTTCCAAGACATTGCTTTGTATAGACTGCTTAGAGTTCCTTCCTCAATCACCCCGCTCCCACCTTGTTCCCTTAGCCATCACTTTCTGAACCCATTTTTCTTCCTTTGTTCTTATACTACTTTTCCTCTACTAGCTAATGCTTTTCTCGGGTTGTCGTTCTGTCTTCTCTTCTTTCAGACTCCACTCCATCCCCTGCCTAGTTAGGTTCCATGGATCTCAGCAAGGGGTCTTAGCAGAATAATTGAGGTACCACTCAAGCTCAACCCTGAGGAGTTATGCACTTTGGCATGATTCCACCAGGATCTGATAGGACCAACCTGTATGAAACATTGTTAAAACCTTGTCCTTGAGTGCTTGCCAATTTGGTAACCACATCCTGCCAGCACAGTGCCCTCATCCGCCCTGGCACCTGCTCCTAAGATTCTGCCTTTTCCTATCCTCAATTGCTCAGAACCACTGAACTGATAAGGTGTCCCTCCATTTCTACATCTAATATCATTCATTCAACCCACATTTTCTTTTATTCTTCCCTTCCTTCATTTCTTTTATCTGCCTGTTTCCTTCCTTCTTAAATTCTTTTCTTTCTTTCTCCCTCTCCTTCCTCCTCTTTATTTTTCACAGGCCTGTGGATTAAACTCAGGGCTTCACCACTTGAGCCATGTCCTTAGTTTCCAATCAGTATTTTCTGTGTGCCAACATATTTTCATTAGAAACGGATTCATTATGGGGGCTGGGAATGTGTCCTAGTGGTAGAATGCTTGCGTAGCATGCACAAAGATAGCATGCACAAAGCCCTGGGTTCGATTCCTTGGTATCACATACACAGAAAAAGCTGGAAGTGGTGCTTTGGCTCAAGTGTTAGAGCACTAGTCTTGAGGAAGCCCAAGACCAGTGAGTGCTCAGGCCCTGGGTTCAAGGCTCAGGACTGGCCAAAAAAAGAGAAATGGGTTCATTACAAAAACAGCTATTTTGAGAAAGAATATTGCTATCTTCTGAAATGCCATGGTGGAACCCTATGCTGGAATTAACATACAGTAAATCAATGATAAGAAAGTAAAACAGGTTCTATTGATGGACTATACTGTGATGGGGGGAGGGCTGACACAGAGAGTGAATCAGCGTGAATGCAATCATGTAGTTTATTTGCATATATGAAAATAGAACAATGAAACCTGCTGAAATTTAGAAAGGGGAGTGGGATTTGAAACAGTGATAGAGGAAGTAACATTAATGAGGATACATTGCTCATGTGTGTGTAAATGTCACAATGAACCTCCCACCCTTGTACAACTAATGTATCCTAATTACAAAGAAAGAAATGGGGCCAGGAGTTTAGCCTAGTGGTAGAGTGCTTGCCTAGCATGCATATAGACCCAGGTTCGATTCCTCCGTACCACATACATAGAAAAAGCTGGAAGTGGTGAAGTGGCTCAAGTGGCAGAGTGCTAACCTTAAGAAAAGCCCAAGGGCAATGCTCAGGCCCTGAGTTCAAGCCCCATGAAGAAATGGACTCATTAGCCTTGGGAAGTCAGGTGGGTGAAAGTTGGAGAAGGAAGATGAAAAGACTTGCCCAAGGATAATCTTGTATCTATCCTGCTTTTGATAACCTTCATGCTCCTAGACTCCCTGAGTTTAAGCATGGCTGCGCTTTAACAGGTAAAGAGGGACATCTTGGATACAGAGTCATGCTCTAAAGGACTGCTAGGGGAGCAACTGACCATTCATGTCTGCAAGACAGGAATGTGCTACCTTTGGAAGGAGAGTGATTTCTGATCTGCATCACTAAATAAACCCTAGGCAACAAGTATGTTTGCCTTGATATTATTTGAAAAAGGAATCAAGCCTAATGATTCAAAGTCAAACTCCAGATTTTGCTAGGTTTAGTACGCTGGTTAGCCCTGCCCTGAACTAGCTCAGTAAGATAATACATATGAAAAATCTTCAGCACAGTGCCTGGTACAGACAGTTCAATCACGGTCATGAGTTTTATCATATTTATGGGGGATTCCTTGGGAAGGATGGAGTCAGGGTGGTACACTGGAAATTTTTACTAAACTAGACTTCTAGATGCCAAATCTAGATGTGAACCATGAGATGTGTGTAATTCATTCTTGAATCCCAGTGGGCCCAAGTTTTTCTCATAGGTGAACAGTAATAGCTTCTGTACTTGCATAATAGATTGTATTTTCATTTCAAACATATACATTGTTTGATCTAGCAACTGTATGCCAGGAATTTGCCAGGACTGTGTTTGAAGATTTTAATAGTGAAAAACAGGAAATAACTGAAATTTCTGTTGATGGTTAAAGAAATGCAATGCAATAGAGCAATAAGAACAGAATATAGGGTTGGGAGCATGGCCTAGTGGTAGAGTGCTTGCCTAGCATGCATGAAGACCCAGGTTCGATTCTTCAGTACCAAATACATAGAAAAAGCCAGAAGTGGTGCTGTGGCTCAAGTGGTAGAGTGCTAACCTTGAGGAAAAAACCCAAGGACAGTGCTCAGGTCTAGAGTCTAAGCTCCACGACTGGCAAAAAAGAAAGGAAGGAAGGAAGGAAGGAAGGAAGGAAGGAAGGAAGGAAGGAAGGAAGGAAGGAAGAAAGAAAGAAGGAAGAAAAAGAAAGAAAGAAGGAAAGAAAGAAAGAAGCTCTAATTTTTCATTGACACAGGACCAGATCTATGATATATTTTTTTAAGAAAGGAAAGGATTATAGAATTGTAGGGATAGCATGACTCAAATTTATAAAATATATATTAGCAATGAACTCTGTGGCTACTACTCATTATGGTAGACCTTTATTTTCTTCTTTGTACTTTATTCTCTGAATTCTTTTCTATAGCATTTAGAGTTTTTCCCCTTTTTACTTTTTTTTTGCCGTGCCTGGGCTTGAGCTCAGGGCTGAGCACTGTCCTTGGACTTTCTCAAGGCTAGAGCTCTACCCCTTTTGCCTCAGCACCACTTCCAGCTTTTTTTTTTTCTATGTATGTGGTATCAAAGAATCGAACCTGGTTCTTCATGCGTGCTAGGCAAGCACTCAACCACTAGGCCAAACTCCTGGCTCCCCTTTTCACTTTTAAAGTAATATTTTTATAGTTTTTCCCACCTCAAAGAGAAAACCTAATCACTGCAGTACACAATCATTTTGAGAAGCTCAAATGATATTGTAGATGGTACTGCAATGTGTCATTCGAAAGAGGTTGGCTTGCCATTATGGTAGCCATGTTAATACCACCTTGGAGGACTCTATACTTATTTGCCTTTGAGTATCAAAGTTGGCCTTAGGGGTAGGGTAGTGCTGGAGACTAGGGGTGTCTGGAAAGCCAGACTGAGTGGGAGAGTGCCTGGAGCAGACTCTGTTTATGAGACTTACTTCCTGCTGGGCTTCAAGGCCCATAGCCAGGGACATCTAATGGACATTTTTTAAAAAGCCCTCCTCTTTAACCCTCCCCCAAAGTTGGAATGTTCTGAATTTTTCCTTAGGCCAATCTCTCCACCCACCCAAGGCTTCTCCTGTGCTCACAGAGGTCACCACACAAAAGCCCAGCTGGACTTTTGACAGGAAAAACATAAAACCCACCAAACCTTTTTTAAAGTACCTCAAACTTTCTTAGCCCTCAGGGGTTTAATTCTCATCTATAATAAGGCTCAGATTTTCAGATGGATTTTTACAAAGCTGTAGTAACCAATTAGAAATCCTTTATCACCTTAGCCTGTGGCCCCTTGGGCCTGGCTCTCCTATGTCAGGAACCTTTCCACCCTCTCCGGGGACATCTATCTCCTCTTGCAGAGGTGCTGCAAAAGAACTAAACTGCTCTGTAAGTATCTCAGTTTGGATTTGATTGCTGTGCTTTAACTTCACCTAGGCTGGTATTTCTCCTAGCTGCTACCAATTGAGCCCACAGTGGAGGGACGCTGGACTACTTTGGGTTCCTGAGTGGATGGTATGGGGAAAGGGTTCCTATGGCATTTGATGGTATTTGTTTCCCAGAAGCTGTCACAGGGCCAGAGAAACCATTCTTCAAATCTTAACATTTCTGGCTGCAGCTTTTGGGACAAAAGAAACAGGCTAAACCTAGATGGAAAGAGCTCCAAATAACTGTGGGGGGCTAGAGAAGGCTCCATAGCCTTCCCTGGCATGAGGCTTAGGGAGGTGAAGGCATGAAGGGTTCCCTTCAAATCCTTCAATGATTTCTCCCCACCAGCCTGCAAGATGTCATCAGAAATTTGTTGTTTGGACTAGGACATTTATTCTTAAGCCTTCTTGAAACCGGACTTGAAGTCAAAAAATTCACAGCATTTATAGGTGGGGATATTGTTGCTAACTTTTGTTCTCCAAATTCAACCCTTCAGTTTTGTAAGTATTCTAAACGAAGCATGATTTACTTGAATGATCAAGACCAAAACAAGTCAGCTTCTTTCTTTTCTTTTCTGTTTTTTTTTGGCCAGTCCTGGGGCTTGAACTCAGGGCCTGAGCATTGTCCTTGGGCTTTCTCAAAGCTAGCGTTCTACCACTTGAGCCATAGCACCACTTTCAGCTTCTTTTTTTTCTATGTGTGTGGTACTGAGGAATCAAACCTGGGTCTTCGTACATGCTAAGGCAAGCAGTCTACCACTAGGACAAACTTGTGGCCCCCAGTCAGCTTCTCTTTAAAACAATTAGAAAATCTCTCAATCCAATTGCAACTCCCAATCAGATGCAGAAAGAAAGGTGAACTGTTCTAAGAAGTTTCTTCTTAGAAAGTAGAGTCTCAAAGGAATAGCTTTGCCACCCATGAGAGCTGTTATAAGTTCAAGGAGGGTTGTAGAGTGGAGAGCAAGTGTCTCATATTCTTCTAAGGGGATATAACATCTAGGGAGAAATGAGAGGACTGTGATCATTTTCATCAGTTCCAGAAGGACCTTCCTTCAGCCACAGAATCAAAATTGTCTTATCTCACTCTGTCATTGGAAAGTGCTTACAAAGTGCTTGTGCTATGCACAAGCTATGGAGAGAGTATTGGGAAGGTACTCAGGTGAGAAGGAGTTAAGTCACGCACTGCTGTCAGTCTTAACCATTCTAATCCTCTCCTGGGGTTCTAATGCCTTCTCTAAAGAAGATTAGGTACAGATCCTAAGGGAAACTTTTTTTGCCCAGCCTTTGGGCCATGGAGTATGTTGGCCTCATTCCCAGAAGACAAATTCAGCTGGCAAGGCCTACAGCTCTCTGTACCCTAAGCAGCCAAAATTTGGCTTCTAAAATCCCTCAGGAAAAGGGGTTTTTTCCATTATGGGGCTTGAACTCAGGACCTGGGTACTATCCCTGAGCTCTTTTGCTCAAGGCAAGCACTGTTCTACTTTGATCCACAGCACCACATCTGTGTTTCAGGTGATTAATTGGAAATATGTTTCTGGACTTTCCTGCACAGGCTAGCTTTGAACCGTGATCCTCAGATCTCAGCCTTCTGAGTAGCTAGGATTATGGAGGTGAACCATTGGAGATGAACAACTGGCACCCTTTTAAAGAGAGCTGCTTCTAACAACTTTTCAGTCTTCCCTATTTGTGGAAATGACTTTCTGTCACCATTACCTTTTTAGAGATTCAAAACTCTAGAGTTGAGCATAGTAGGTTTTCATGTCTACTTCTCATCAAATACAAGCAAAGTATAGCCTGTCCCACCACCTAATCACTTGCTATTTTGTCTATCTTGCCTTCCTCACCCTTTCTGGAAGATAATCCCCATGGAGTCATTTTGAATGAGCTCTGACAACATCTCAGCTATGCCAAATTATTCTAAAGGTTCCAAGGCTCTGGGAGGACATTTTGTTGTCTCTGTCTTCTCCATGTCTCAACATACTCTCCTACTTATTGGGTCAGGACAGCTTCTTTTAAGTTCTCCTCTTAGGGTATACTATTGTTTCCTATGGGAAACTTGGGATTGGCTTTTCTGTCACCGTTCCAGAAAAAAAAATGGAAGCAAAAAGTGCTGGGAGCTAGGAGGTATTCCCCATAAAAAAAAAAGCTCAAGCAAGGTAAGTGCTGGAGGTTTGGCACAAATGGTAAAGCATTTGTCTAGCAAGTGTGAGCCTCTGGGTTTAATTCTCAGTGTTGCAAATAACAACAGAAATGAGTAAAAGAAAATCCTAAACACTTCAACATAGCTTGTCAAACTTTCACTGAAAGCCCAAATAGCTAGAAAATTCAAATGAAAAAGTATTTAACCCATCCTGAGTAGTAAGTGGAGGGCCCAAAGCCACTTTCAAGTAGATAAATGCTAAAAGATAACAAGCAAGTAGCCAAGGAAGTGTTGGGCGGCAGGGACTTTGAGATAGACATAAAAGCAGATTCAGTGCTCAAGTATGGCTGCATCATGTGTGTGTGCAGGAACAAAAGGCATGGCACTGATGGTTAATGGTGAGAGACAAGGCAGGGAAGAAGACCATAGGTCAAATACGTGACTTTCCTAGTAGATATAATTTTGTCCTGAAAGGAATTAAATGTCTCTGAGATTTATAAGCATAGCAAAGAGTACGTTGATTTCCACTTCAGAAAGACCATTGATAGATGAATTGATTCTAAGAACTGGACTGTAATGAAATTGGAAAGCGTTGGGCAGTGGGGATGGATAAAAGTGAGTGGATTCATAATTCTTTCTGAAGGCAGATCTAATAGGACTTCAACAATCATTATAGATCAACAAAAGGTGAAGAACCATGGGTGACTGGGTTATTGGGTAGTAAATACAGCTGATTATACAAAGAGTGAATTCAAGGGAGGTCTGAACCAGGCATGGCGGTGCACATCTACAACCCACTTACTCAGGAGACTTAGTAAGAGGGGTGTGCGTTCAAGGGCAACATAAGCTTATATAGGAAGGTCTTGTTTCTCAAATAAACAAAACCCCCCAAAAATCTCTAGCAGAGGTGTGGATTTAGCAGTCATTGGCATAGAGTCATTGGCATAGAGTAAATGAGAGAGTAAACTGGGGATGATGTGATGGAAAAGAATATTGGAGGAAGGAAGACATGTTGAAATAACCAAAATATGTGCATTGGATGTTGGGAATAATTAATAACATTGATGAGAACATTCTCAGTGGAGGGGGTGAGTGGAAGCAGCCAGACTACAGAGCACTACGGAGTGCATGGTAGGATAGAGAGGTAGGGAGATCGATATCAAGTGGCTTCTTTAAGGAACTTGGTTACAAAAGTAAATAATCAGGATAAACAGCAATACCTGCCTAGGGAAGAGGCAGGTGAGGGAGTTGAAGAAAAGAGTGGGAAATATTTTGAAGTCACTACTATAAGGGTATGGACCAGGGAGGAGCTGCTTAGACACGCATCACTGAAGGCCTCACTGAGATGTGCAGTGCTGATCAGGAGAGACATAGTGGTGCCCAGGTGAAAAGAAGAAAACCAATAGCAGGAAAGGACATGTTCAGGGTCACAACTGATAAGTGAAAGAGCTCTTCAGATATTTACTGGCTTCTGATCTGGACATCACCATCACCTCTGACACTAATGAATACTGTTGACTATGAGCCATGTTTCCAGTGGTACAGCAACACAGCTGAAGCTTAATGTAGGGTGAGTTTCACCATCCAATGGTTTCTAATTTAACTGAAAAGACAAATTTATTCAATAGATGAATATGTGTCACTTCTCCATATTTTCTACCTTTTCCTCTGATCTTCATCACAATCTTCTTTCCTGTTAGGAACCCTTCTACTACATTTAGAAAGTCTCTATTTTATAATCATCTGAGAGCCCTCCAACCTCTTAACCAGTTTTATTAATTTATTAGTATATATTTGTCTAGGCTCTAGTGGCTCACCTCTATAATCCTAACTATTCAAGAGGCTGAGATCTGAGGATCGAAGTTCAAAGCCAGTCTGAGCAGACAAATCCAAGAGACTCTTATCTTCAATTAACCAGTGAAAATGCCGGAAATGGAGGTGTCACTCAAGTGGTAGAACATCAACCTTGAATGAAAAAGTCAAGGGAGAGCAAAATGCCCTGAGCTCGAGCCCTATTATATATTTGAACAAGTGCTCTGGGTAAAGCACTTGGGTAAGCACATGAGCAACAAAGACAGGTAAGTTCCAAGTTCCTTCCCTTTAGTAACTCACAGACTATCAGAGAAGATTAAAAAGTTACATAGAAAATTGCAGTATAGTGCAAAAAAGTATACCTCTGCCTTCAGTTCCTTATCGATTCTACAACAAAAACAGTATCACAAAAAGTTGTAAGTAAAGGAGTTAACACATGTAAAGAACTTAAGAGAAACAATAAGGGAGACAATGTAGGTAAGAAGTGTAGCTCAAGTACTAGAGTGCCTGCTTAGCAAGTGTGAGGCCCCTGAGTTCAAACTCCAGTACCACTAGGAAAAAACCCACAAAATAGCTGGGTGTGGTGGTATAAGCTTGTAATCCCAGCAGTCAGGAATCTAAGACACAAGGACCAGCCTGGGCTACATAGCAATGCTCTGCTTCAAACAAACAATACCACTGTATACCTGTTGCTATTGTTATTGCAGTACTAGTGGCGATGCTGCTGCTGCTGCTGCTGAAAACAATGATAGAAGTAAATAAATATAAGATACTGTTAGAACAAAGAGGAGCAGCACTTAACCCAGCCTAGAATGAGAGATATCTGAACTGAGCCCCAAAGGATGAGAAAACATTACATGGAAGCAAAAAAAAAAAAAGAATGCAGGTTATTCCTCCTAGAACAGCTTGTGCTCATATTTAGAGGCAAAACACCACATGACATGATTGAAGAGCTGTGTTTAGTTCAGCAAGAGTTTAGGGTATGAGAAGGAGAATGGCAAGAGGTGAAGCTTGAAAGGTCATGGAGCACAAACAAGCCTGGACTTTATTCTTTAGCCAATGGGGAACCATTGGAATGTCTTATTTAGAATAGTGACTTGATGAGATTAATATGTTGAAAGATCATCTTGACCACAGTGTGAAGGATTGGAGGAGGCAAGATTGGAAGTAAGACTGATTAGGAAGCTGTTGCTTCCAGGTGAGAGAATAATTAAACCCTGTATTAGGAAGCAGCAGTGGAGATGGAAAAAACAAGGGGGATGGGGAATCATGGACTTGAGGGATATATATATATATATATATATGATATATATGAGAGAACTGGTGGGGTGTCGTAATTGTAGGATTCAGGGAATAAACAGAAGAAAGGTGGCAGGGGACCTTCCTAGAATTTGGTCTAGTGAAAGGAGCAGATAGATGTATTATCATTTGGTGACTACAGGGATTCTAGGGAAGAACTGTTTGGGGAGCAGTGCATGGGGGAGGGGATATGTTTTCTTTCAGACATGGCAAATCCAAGGTGCCTGTGAGATTTCTAGGTGGATTTTTTTGAATCCATACTGGAATTTCAACTCAGGACCTCTTGCCCTGAGAAGAGACGGGCACTCTACCACTTGAGCCATGCTCTCGGCTCTCTTTCTACATTGGTTATTTTTCAAGGTATAGTTTTGCTTTATGCTCAGATAGGCCTACTTATGCTTTCCTCTGTCACTGGGGATGACAAGCATGAACCCCTGTACCCATACCCAGCAACTGAGGAAGATAGTGTCTTGACAACTTTTTTTGGGGGGGTGGGGAGGGCTGGGCTGACCTCAAATCAAGATACTCCATTCTCTACCTCCTGAGGAGCTAAGACTATAGTTTGCACCATTGTACCTCACTCTAGGTAGAATTTTTGTTGTTGTTCGGTAGCACTGGGGTTTGAACTCAGAGGCTAGTGCTTGCTTGGCTGGTTATTTATGAAAAAAAAGTCTTGTTTTTGCCTGGGAAATTTTAACTAGAAGTTCCTCAGCCAGTCTTGAAGGTCAGGAAATTAAGATGTGGGAGTGTCAGTGGATGGGTAATAGATTAAGCCACGGAGGTGGATGTGTTTGCTCAAGGACAGAGTGTTAATTGACGAAAGAAAAGAATGGACTTCTGAGCAATGCTCGTTTTAAGATGGGAGTAGGGAGAAATTTTGGAGGTGCAAATAGAATCAACAGAGTGTACTGTGTTGAAAAATCAGTAGGATGGGGGGGGGGAATCTTGATTTTTAGTATCCTGTATCTTGGAAAGTGAAGACTCCATAAGCATTTCAAACTCCTGTACATCTTAGGAATTTCAAAGGATTGCCTTGGGTACTTGTCTATTAAAAGCTGTCTATTGAAAAAATAGCTTCCATTGTTCCTTCTATCTACATTACTGACCTAACAGCCCAGGGAACTTCAGGATCCTTTGTGGAGTAAGAAATATATTCGTTAGAGCTCTCCACATCATCTTGAAGGTTGATGATGGAAGCATCTGTTGGGAGATTAAACAAGAAATATCTTGTATTGTAATTTCGAGGGGCTTCACTTGCTAACTTGTAGATAAAGATTTAGGAAAGCTAGGAAGATCCAAGTTATCAGAGTGTGGGTAGAAAGCCTTGTCATGTGTTCCAATCTACTGGGGCACAGATTTTTACCATAGGCAGGATGGTGCAGGGTTAGGCTTGTAATCTCTAGTCCCATATAGATTGAAGAAGTCTCTGACAAGTCCACGGCTACATTCTAGGATCTGTTCCTGCTGATCCAGTCCCCTGGAATTTGGTCTCAGTCCGCAATTGAGGGGCCCTGTGGCTCTGTTGCTTGGCAATATGCTAAACACCAGGCTTTGGTAACTTAACAGTGGTGTTAACATAACCACCACAACCGCCACTGCCATCACAACCTTCTCGGAAAGCAGCCACCTGTCTCGCCCCTGCCTTTGTCTGACTGCCAACCTGAGGCATGTGCCTACGTAGAAGTGATGACATTCTGGCTCTCCTTTGAAAGTTTTTTTTCTTTCTCATGTGTTATTTCTAAAGATAACAAAGGTCAAAAGGCATCCAGCATTTTCTGGTCTCTCATAAGCTTCTGGTCAATATTTAATCTGGTTTATGGATTTTTTTAAGGTTTTCTAGATGCCTTCTTGAGCCTGCTTGTGGCCACCCACAGACACTTGTAAGGAGGAAAGAAGTCAGCCTGGCAGAGACAATCTCAAATGAGGGATTAGAGGCCAGAATCTAAGGCGCAACTGCTGCAGCCAGAAGACAAGGTAACAGCCCCTGAAGATACTTCTACTCAGAGGTCTGCCATGGCCTCTCTTGGCGTACAACTTGTGGGCTACATTCTAGGCCTTCTGGGGCTTTTGGGCACATTGGTTGCCATGCTGCTCCCCAGTTGGCGAATAAGTTCTTACGTTGGTGCTAGCATCGTGACAGCAGTTGGCTTCTCCAAGGGCCTCTGGATGGAATGTGCCACTCACAGCACAGGCATCACCCAGTGTGACATCTACAGTACCCTTCTAGGCCTGCCCGCTGACATCCAGGCTGCCCAGGCCATGATGGTGACTTCCAGTGCATTCTCTTCACTTGCCTGCATGATCTCTGTGGTGGGAATGAGGTGCACAGTGTTCTGCAAGGAATCTAGAGCCAAAGACAGGGTGGCCGTGGTGGGTGGAGTTTTCTTCATCCTTGGAGGCCTCCTAGGCTTCATCCCTGTTGCCTGGAATCTTCATGGAATCCTGCGAGACTTCTACTCACCACTGGTGCCGGACAGCATGAAATACGAGATTGGAGAGGCTCTTTATTTGGGCATTATTTCTTCCCTGTTCTCTCTGGTAGCTGGAATCATCCTCTGCTTTTCCTGCTCAACCAAGGGAAATCGCACCAACTACTATGATGGCTATCAGGCACAGCCTCTTGCCACCAGGAGTTCTCCAAGGCCTGGTCAACAACCCAAAGCCAAGAGTGAGTTCAACTCGTACAGCCTGACAGGGTATGTGTGAAGAACCAGGGGCCAGTACTGGGGGAGGGAGAGGGCTGGGTCTGGGAAAACCAGTGGACAGCACCACCAGGGACACAGGTGAGGGACATTGCCTACTGGATCATGTCAGAAGGTGTTGCTGAGAATAGACTGACTTTGGCCATTGGATCCAGTGAAGGTATGACAGTTTCCAGGTTGAATTGTCAAGGATATTGGCTGAACCAGCCTTTCTGTTTCTCTCACTTTGCCTCCATGCCCTGAGTCTTTAACCTTAACCCCAAGATCTTACCTTCCACCTTTGACCAGGCCACCGAGGTTCCCTCGACTCCTTTTGTGTACCTCAAAACGCACTCACAAACCTACTAGTTGCATCTCATTGACTGAATCTTTCTATGATCAAAGACTTTCCCTCTGGGTGCAGTTGGCTATTAGCTCACTGCTGGAGGACAGGGAGAAGGAAAAGCGGTGGCCTTTATGATCGTGCTTCTAAGCTCTTTGTTGAGCCTCCCTCCAAAGGAATGGATCAGCCACTAATAGGCCCAGGAATCTTCATTTCACTCCTGTTTTGACTACAGTGTGTCCGGTCTGAATTGTTCATGAACTGAAAGAAAACCATCGTATGGTATCCAGGGAACAAAAAACAACTAGGTACAAGAAAGGAGAGAAAGGGTCAGGGATTGAGCCTACAGCTAGAGGAAGGCAAAGGCAAGAAGATATTATGGAAAGCTCAAAGCAGCAGCAGACTTGGACTCCACTGAGGAACTGCCTGAGAAGGTATAGTTCCAACTCACACCAAAGCCTGGAGCTCCTGACTTGGTCTCCTATCTAAACCACAAGGCCAAGGACCCTAGATAATGGTTTTCCTTAGGAATAATCACCCTGTTTTCTAGAACTAACTCTTGGCTGGGGGATGATAACATGGGAACTGTAGAGGACCATATACCCCTTTGACCCTGACCAAAACAATTTGAATTTTGTTAATTTTGTTACCTAAGAAGCTGGTTGGACATGTGTGGTAGCTCCAGTGGGTTTTTCTACTCTTCCAGAGTTCCTTCCCCCTTCCCTTCCCCGCCCCCCGCCCAAGGAGTCTTCAGATCTAATGACAAATCAGCCTGAAAGGCTGGGATCAGACCCTCCCAACAGAGCACTGCAGAGCCTGTGAAAACCTGAAGTACCAGATGGGTCCCTTGTCAATTTTCATATTCCTCTCATCATCCATCAGAAGATATCAGATGGGACTTAAGGGCTCTGATGTGGAACCTCCATGCCCCAGGCATGATCTGAATGATAGTTGGAACTGAAGCCTGGGATTTCAATTGAAGTGGCAAAGTAGAGAACAGCTCCCTGGCAACAGTTGCATCTCAAAGGTCTGTGAATGCTCCATTTCCCCTGGAGTAGGAGTGAGGCCATAAACCAGGAACATTTTTCCTCACCAGCAAAATATGAGCAGCTTCTGAAGATATCCGAATATCCCCCAAAACTCAGCACCAGCAAAAGGGACCCAATTCTGTGGGGCCCCTCTGACATGACTTGCATACTTCTGCCCTTTCATTTTTGTTCAAGCTGTTCTGTAGAAGTTCATTTCCCGTAGTCAAGTCTCCCCCATGCTTGGAGATCTTGTTCAGCATCACCATTTCCTTCTTTGAGCCTTCTCTGACCACTCCATCTCCCTCATCCCTCTCCCTCCAATCTTCAATGTATAAATTACTTCATGTTTATCATTCATAAATTTTGATCATTAGTTCTGTGTATATGTGTGCACCAGATCTCAAATGCCCATTATTAAAACTTGGAGAGTATGTGCTTCATCTTAGAACTATCTGTATACCGCAGAATATCTGTCAGAGTGCTGGGCACACAATAGGTGATCAATAAACACTTGATTGAGTAACTGTTTCTTTAATTGAAAGGGACCCAGACAGCATGTGTCTGAAAAGAAATTGCACTGAATGGAGGGTACCACTTGGCCTTTCTTCCTACAGAGTGACTAAAAATTCCATATTTTACTGGAGACATTTAGAAGCAGAGTTATAAAACTAGGTCAGAAAAGTTATTCATCCTGCCCAGTACTCCTCCTTTTTGGAACAGTTATTTCACTGAGATTATTTACTAAACAGCTATGTGTTTATGAGAAACATAAAGTGTATCTGATTATATTCTTTTGGCAGGTGAGAAAAGTAGATTTTCCCAGGTCCCCATGGTATTTAACCACCTCTTGACTCACCAATTAATATACTGATGATCTAACAATATTCACAATCAATAGGAAGACCATACATGTGGACTCCACACAGCCAAAAGAAAGTAATTTATGGCCATCAAAGTAACAGGGTAGCCTGCAGGTTGCCCATAAGGTGATGGAGAAAAACAATTCAACTTTATGACATGGAGTTGCCTAGCTGTTCTATCAGAGGAATACCAGGTTTACATTCAAATAAGATATAGCATCTCAGTTCTAATTCCCTAACTCTGGACATGTGAGCCTGTGAGGCCAATGATTTTTGCCTCATTAGGAATTAACAAACACTAATTTGTAAAAGTATCTATCAAAATAACAGCAATAATGACAAAGCCCTATGAGATTCACCCTAACCAGCCCCTAAACCTAGCACACAGAAGCCAAGTTATTTCAGACACTATCCTTATACTTCTGGTGCAGGGGCTAGGGCCCAGCAATCAAGCCCATTCAATGGGGAATGGCGGGGGGAATGGGAGGGCTCTCTGGACAGAAGCATAACAAAATAAGTCTTGTCTCTGGTCTGGCACCAAGAACCTCAGAATGATTGTGTGCTGGAGAGGGAGTCAAGTCAGCATTACCTTGTGGATTCTGTTGTGCTGAGTGGGCAGATGTCTGGTATGGGCTCTGAGGATCAATCACCTGGCCTCCAAAGCACCTTAAGATCTCCTGACTTGATTATATCCTCCAAATCCCTCAGAGAAGTAGGTCTTTCCAAGGAGACAAATGCAGGACTAGAATGATTAAGTAAAAGCTCTCAAGTTGGAGTGAGTCTGGACATGAGCTTGGAGACACCATGGCAATGTGGGTTTGAGATTCTCTTCTCAAAAGTATGAGGGCCCATTGCTCTTTAAATGTCCCTTTCCCTGTCTGCCACTGCAATAGTTGAGCTTGTTAGGATGTTAGGGGACAGAGCTTTCCATTTGTCTTAGAATAAAGCTGGTCTGGTGATTTCTTTGTTAATCTGGAAAGTCTCAATGGAAGAAATTAGAAATTCATTCTTGGCTAGGGCAGAAAAAGAATCACTGATCCTTACTCTAGTTTCCTAGAAACCTCCTGAGTCTCAGTCCAAGTTGAACCATTTTCATTTACCTTCATTGCCTTCCATCATAAAGTAATTTAGATTAACTATAGACCTGGGGGATAGTGAAGGCCGTTGTGTTTATGTCCCCACTTCATGGCTCTGACCCTTGCACAAGGAAAGATGTTTCTGCCTTCCTTCATTCCTCTGATAATAGCATGACTCATGTTTTCCCCATTTGGGGCCCTTAGTGTCCACTGCTAAGTGATCATTAATGGAGGTAGGGAGACTGAAACTTGCTTCTCAGTGGCAAGGCAAGCTCCACCACTCTGAGAGATCTTCATCCAGCCATGCAGACACTCATCCAGCCATCTAACTGGCCAGTCAGCCAGATCACACCAATGGAACAGTTACTCTGTGTCAGGTAATGTAAGGTAAGAGCAAATAAGGGTTGTAAGGGTGAACTTGGAAAATCTGTGCACTGGATAAGTTGACAGCTAATCTAGGGGAGACAAGTCACACACCCCAACTGTAGTGCAACATGCAATACAGGCTACCTGTGAAAGATGGAGAAGAAGTAACGTAAGAGGTTTCAGATGCTGACAAAATTATTTACGTAAATTTCCTTAAATCTCAATAAATATGAAATAAGAGCCTAGAACCCCTAGAGATTGGGGAGGGAAGATCAAAGGAAAGTGCTCCTGGCAGCTGAAGGATTATGGCAAATAGATCAACAGAATGAAGAACAGTGCCATGGAGGAAATGGAGATACATGCCACAGCCAAGCCCTTTTAAGTTTGTCTTACAGGATCCCCCCAAGTGGCTTGAAGAGAGGGAGTGACCCTGGGACTCCTTCTCTTGGGCAGTTCTTCAGAAATTACTGGGACAGCTAAAGCTAAAAAGGAAGGTAAATGAGGCCTTGCCGGATCAACTGGTCCTTCCCACTCATTCTGGGTCCATGAACTTTTATTAGAGCTGCCCACTCTAGGACACAAAGGCCCTCAGACCGGGAAGTATATGTGCTCCTCCACATGTGATTGCAGCCCAGTCTTCACCCACCTGCTCACACAGTTTCTGGCTTTGATAGAAATTGTGTTATCTACAGGGGAAAGAACCTTAAACAGGAAGTCCAACAAGTTATTACTTTCCTACCACTGAAGTGGCAGTTCACTATATGCTGTGATGTGATCATTAATGAAAGATTAACAGTCTGTTATCGGACACAATGATACTGAGGCTATATAACCTGACCATTCCTGCCTGTCTGAAGTCCATCATTTCCCTGGGAATTGCACTGAGGAAGCCCTAGTTAACTCTCACCAACAATTCTAGTACTCACCTCATCGGATGATGACCGGAAGTATCTCTGGGCTTGACAAAGCAGGAAGCTACCATACAAAAATGCCCCATTTAGGGGACAGTCACTGATTTCCTGTGAACCCTGAAGTCCTATACTTCCACAATGGCACCCTTGCCACTTTACATGTTACCTCCTAGGAGGGCTTTGAAGAACTTTCTGTCAGCAAACATTCATAAACTTGTAAACATAACACTGCAGTATCTTTAAAATAACAAAAGTAGTGGGGAGCATTTGAGTTGCAGCTCCAGCAGGTCAACAATATTTTCAACCTGGGGATATTTTAAATTCTGTTACAAGGCCAGTCAAAGGTCAAAAGGAAGATGCACACTGAAGTTTCTATGTCTCCATTTGTTACTGGTACTTCCCAGTGGGATACAAGAGGGTGGATCAGGATTGTCTGAAGTTGTAAAGAGATTACACCCCTTTATTTAAAGTAGAGGTAGAGAATGCCCAATCATCCTCAAAATCACTAGGCTATATGACAGGATAGATATGTATGTTTCTTATCTGCTGCCTGCAGCCCATCTGCCTGTATCAATTACTTTATATGGCCCACAATGATATTATAAACATATTATAAACATTTATACAGCTCTTGGCAGAAAAAAGGTTCATCAATCCTGGACTTTAAAGTCACCGAAGGCCTTCATTAAAAAATCAAATTTGCAGTTTTTTTTCTTAGATTAGTTCTAAAGGAGCCAGAAAAGATACATTCAATGGATTTAAAAACTAAAATGGCTGGGCACTGGTTTCTCATACTTGAAATCCTAATTACTCAAGAAGCTGGGGATCTTTGGTTCAAAGCCAGTTTGGGCAGGGAAGTCCGTGAGACTCTGTCTCCAAATAACCAGCAAAAATGCCAGAAATGGAGCTGGGGCTCAAGTGGTAGAACACTGACATCAAGCAAAAAATGTCAGGGATAGTGTGTTGCCTAGGCCCTGAGTTCAAGTTCTAGAAATGGCACATAAGCACAAACACGTGCACGTGTGCGTGGGCATGTGCATGTGCATGCGCATGTACACACACACACACACACACACACACACACAGCTAGAATAGCAATGGAACTTATCTAGGTAACGTATGCACCCTTCAAGCAGATGATTCAAAAGCTTCAATGATGGAAACAAGATAGAAATCAAGAAAAAGGTACATAGGATGAGAAATGGTGTACCACCCTCCCATTGGCAATTCCAGAGGCATTTTGTGTGGTTAATTTTACTCCTGAGTGTGTAATAATAAACCAGTTATGTTCTCAAATGTCACTTTCTCACTCCCCAAGAGACTTGCCCAACTCAGCACTGTCTGGGGAGGAGGATCAAAGGAGCCAGTGAGAACAACCCAGGGCAGAGGACAACAAGTCCAGGACCTCCTGGAGTGTAAGAATAGGATCCCAGTGACTGTTTTCATATCAGGAAAGCTGCCAAGCAACAGCCAGAATGAAAAACCCAGTCAAGAGGAAATGAATTTCCACATTGTTTGGAGGGATATTCATTACATAAGTGAACGATTTCCTGATCATGAGAGCAGTTAAACATTGTGTGGGACTGTAGAAGGATTTTCCTTGGAAATTCCTATTAGTATGGTATTGTGTTAGCATTCTCCTATCAAGAGAAAGAAGGCTAGATTCTGTAAAATGTAGATGGCAAAGAGCTTGGGCTTCTGAGTCAGGAAAACCAGGGTTTGGATTTTGCCTTAGTACTTTGGGAACGCCATTTCTATTCTCTTACATAAAATGGGATACTACCTGCTACTCAGTAATTATCATGTAAATTCTAACAAATACATAACCATTATTATCTAATACACTAGTAACCTAAAGGGCAATGTTATTCACACCATCTTTGGAGCATAGGGGCAGATAAAAAGATGCATTTTCTACCATGGATTGGAATCTAAATTTTGTAAAGGAATTTACTTTCTCTGGATAATGCTTCTCAAGATTTTCTCCTAAAGTCAAAATTCCAAGGTCTGACGACCTTGGAAAGATTTTTACTCAGATTCTATTAGCAAAAAGCTAGGGAGAAAGTAGACCTGAAAAGGTGGAAGAAAAGAGGCTGGCTTTTACCTTCACCTAGATCTTTAAGAATCTGGAATAGGACAAAATAATCATTCACCAGGTCCCAAGAACTATGAGAAAAGTTCAGTCCAAGGGAATTACAGTGGGGTGACTTTCTAAACTTTGGAGCAATGGAAGAAATTTCTACAGCCCCTAGGCTAACTGGCAACCTCCAATAGCTCAACTGTTAAGCAGATTAAGCATAACCTGCCTCTTGCTAGCACTGCTCACTGGTTTATTCTGTACTTTGTGCTCCAGGTAAAAAGCATGGACAGTTCACTCTTTCTCAAGCACTCAAGGGTGTTTTGTATTTACACCTACTCTCTTGGGCTTGTGAGCTTGTTCACACGATTCTCAGTAACTGGAAAAACTCTCTCTTCACACCCCTTCTTGTCCAATTCTTATGTTTCCAGGTATTTCTGGAAGACCAAGTCCTTGGGGAGAGCACGTTCCCCAGCTCTTGCCTGACGTTACCTTGCCTGCCTTTGAGAACCTAATGGAAAGATGCATGTGTGTTTGGCATGTAGGAAAAATCCAAAACATTTTTACCCTTTTATATAAAATTGAATTAGGGACTTCTAATGATTCACGTCTAATCTTAGGGTAACAGGACAAGTTGCTTCTACAGATGTGCTTGTTCATTTGTCTTTGCGAGGGTAAGAGGAGACAAGGAAATGGAGGGACAAAGAGTGAACAGATGCAGCAGTGATAAACAGTAGACACTATGCTGAAAATGAACTATCCAACTTGTGGGTGGGGATGGGAGGGACAAACTGGGAGAGAGTGAGGAAAGGGGTGATACTGTCCAAAAACTTATTTTTTATTCTTTACATAACTTATGTAACTATAACTCCTCTACATCACCTTTGTAATAACAATAAAATTTAGGCTAAAGGTATAGCTTAATGATAGCATGTGAGTTTAGAGGGCACAAAGCCCCGGGTTCAGTCCCCGATACTAAAAAATAGAGAAATGCTTTACATACCTTAATGACTAAAACTTGCAAATGATGAAGACTGAGTCAGTTCTTTTAGTTATGTAGTTTATCATTCAAACATGAGTCTTGACTTTTGGTTCACAAAGTATGATTCCTGATATGAGTTAGGTAAGTCCTTGTCATAAAGTACGTCATCTTTGGGCAAGAAATCACACTTGGCTTTGCCTGAGCTTACACTCAGTAATCCAGAACAGACCTTTATGTGTCACTCCTAATGCAGTTCTACAGAAAGGTTTTATTCACAGAAAGGATTCTGAAAGACAGTTTTATCTGGAAACTGCATTTGGGAATTCAAAATCTGACAATCAGGCCTCTGATTTTTAAACAGAGCAAATAATTTGAAATTACTGACCATGGGAATGGAAACCTACCTGCCCCCTGGTGCCACAAGTACTCTGGGTCTAGTCCTCTTCAGGTGCTACTTGTTTATCTGACAAGGATGTACTGACCTCCATATTTGTGCCAGGAACTTGGTTCTTTGAGCTTTGTTCTGTCCATCCCTTGAAGATCTCTCTTCTTTCCTCAATTGAAACAAAGCAGCATCACTTATGGAAAAGTATCTTTTCCCTCTAGCTTTAGTTGTTATTCTCAAGATCTTGTATCTATACACTTCTCCAGGTTATATTTTGTAGTACTCAGCATTTAAAATTTACATGCTATGGAGGCCTTTTTTTTAAATGTGGAATGACTATGTGAACAACATTCATATTCCTTTGTGTGTTTGACAACTAAATCTTATGTGAAAAATTAGCAAAAGAGAAACCTTGCCACTCACTGACAGTGTCCCACCACTCCCACAACCTGAAGCATTTATGCAGAATTTCATTTTCAGAGTTTAAGGCCCAGGATTGTAAGATACCTCCCTTGTACTGTATTTATCCAACTCTTAACTGATTACTGAGATGGAGAAATGAAACATAATTCCCATCACTAAATCAATCATTAACATATTTTATTGAGCACTTAACTCTATTTCAGGGACAACAAGCAACTATGGTACAATGCAGGGGGAAAAAAGAGGCATGGACCATTCCCTTATGAAACTTACTACATAAGGAGGGCTATGTGAGTTATGGTCCTCACTGAGTATCACACTGCACAGAGTAGGTACCCAATAAATATTTCAGACAGTGAAAGCAAGCAACTTGGTATGTCATAAATTGTGAGAAGTGTCATCAATTGGCAAGGAACAGAAAACAGTGAGAGGTTAATAGGTTTGAGGAAAAAGGGAAGCTCTGTATGAGAAAAGATGGGGACAAGCTAGACACTAAGACTGGAGACCCAGAATTCAAGGAGAATAAGCAGTATGGGTAAGAATATTCTAGAAGACACAGTAAGGCTCCAACATAAGTGAAAGGCTAACATGTTTCTGTAGGAATCCAGGTGATCCAAGAGATAGATGGTAAATAATGAAAAGTTGCTATACAGGAAGTAGGCTGGGGCTTTTGGAAATTAGAAGGGGTTTAGAGCTTACTCTGTATGCAAGAATTCATTTATTGGCTGTAAGCTGGAGAGTCAATTTGGCATGTATTTTTTGAAGGAATCAAATCATTGGTGATAAGACAATCATGGAGAGAACAACAGGGCAGTATTATCTTGAGAGATGATGGATGGCAGCCTAGCTGCAACTAGTAGTGGTAAAAGTAGTCAAGATACTTTAGAAAAAGGAGTGACAAGCCTATTGACAGAATTCATGTGGGGGATAACAGAAGAGAACCATTAAGGATGAGTCTCCATGTTTCTAGCTTAAGCAACTAAGTAGGATGAGGTTCCATTTTCAAAGATAAGAACAACTGTGGAGGAAGAACAGTCCTGGCATATTTTACTGTTTATTTTTTCAACACGATTTACTTGTAAGGCCAGAGAGATGTATTGATGCCAAGTAGACAGTTAAATACCTGTATCTAGAGCATTCTGATAGGGAAGACTGGATCAAGAAGTTTTAATAAAAAGCCTTTTAGATGACATAAAATTCAATTGTTCAAAGAAAACTATTATCCTTAACCTGGGGGAACCAAAGGAATTTGTGGGGAGAGAAGTTGAATTTGAACCAACATTAACATGATGAAGCAATAGGGAATGGGATAGAAAATGTACACTGAGAAACTGAGAGTTCCATTTTATATGAAAATGTTGGAAATGTTGGAAAAATCAATCTATACTGGCTGGTTGAAACAAGATTACAAGTGTTGAGTACCATGCTAAGGAAGTTGTAGTCCATATTTTATTTAGTGAGCAACTGTGAGCACTATGAAGGATGTTTTTTTCATGGGAAGCAGGTCTGGGGTAACTCTGGGCCTCTTGCTGGCTTAGCTGGTACTCCAGCTTTTGAAACATGCCTCCAGCCTTTGGTTTCAGTTGGTCATTTTGAAGATGGACACTAGCAAATTTTTCTGTGAAAGCTGGCCTTGAACCATGATCCTCCAAATTTCAATTCCTGCATAGCTGGGATCTGAGCCACCAGAGGTATCCAGTTACTAACAAAACTTTGGGTTATGATAGGGCCTGTTCAAGTTAAGTCATTTAGTGATATTGAGTATGGTGGACTCAGGTATAGGAATAGTATGTAAAGGAGGCCAGTTAAGAATCTATTTCAGGTAGGCTAGGAATTTGGCCTAGTAGTAGAGTGCTTGCTTAGCATGCACTAAGACCCAGGGTTTGATTCCTCGGTACCACATACATAGAATAAAAACCAGGAGTGGTGCTGAGGCTCAAGTGGTAGAGCTCTCTCCTTGAGAAAGTCCAAGGACAGTGCTCAGGCCCTGAGCTCTAGCCCAGGACTGGCAAAAAAAAAAAAGAATCTATTTTAGGGGCCAAGAGTTTGGCCTTGCCTAGCATGCATGAAGACTTGGGTTCAATTCTTCTGTACCACATCACATACCCAGGAAAAAGCCAGAAAAACTGTGGCTCAAGTGGTAGAGCTCTAACTTTGAAAAAGCCCAATGACTACGCTCAGGCCCTGAGTTCAAGCCTGGGACTGGCAAAAAATCTATTCAGGCTAGATGCTAGAGGGTCACACCTATAATCCTCACAACCCAAGAGGTTGAGATCTGAGGATTGTGTTTCAAAACCAGACTGGGAAGGAAAGTCGGTGAGACTCTTATCTTCAACTGATCACCAGAAAATGGGCAGTGGCACTGTGGCTCAAGGTGGTAGAGTACTACCCTTGTACATAAAAGCTCAGAACAATGTCCAGGACCTGAGTTCATGTCCCAGGACCAATGAGGAAAATAAAGAACCTATTTCAGAGCCAGGTGTACTGATGCACATCTGTAATCCCAACTACTTGCGAGTTAAAGACTGGGGTTAAGGCAACCCTAGGCCAAAACTTAGCAAGACACCACACATCTAAATTACACAAGTCAGGCATGGTAGGTTCATGCCTATAATTCCAGCAATTCAAGAAATATAGGTAGGAGGATTGTGGTCATGGCAAGTGGTAGAGCATTTGATTAGCTAGCAAATAGCTTTGAATTTAAGCCCTAGTGCTACAAAAAAGAACAAGAAAATAATCTATTTTAGCTATAAGGCATGAAGCATAAAAGGATCTAAATATTGTTTAGCATTTATAAGCATTATGATAACATTAAGTGAAAATCCTAGAGGAGGTACCTAAGTTTTCTTCTCAATGTCTTTGCCTCCATACTAAGTTATCTGGAAAGGCTGGGAAACACCTTAGTTTTCCCACGGTGGTATTTAACACATTAAAAAGAACCTCATGGTAGAATGGTTCCACAGTAAATCGGTAACAAAGTGACAGGTCTGGTATTGAGACTCACATAGATCAATGTTGCTGGAAAAAGTAGTGTGGGGTCAAAACCATGGACCATCAGGACAGTGACAGTAGTTTAAATCTGGGTAAAATTTTCCATCCTTTTCCTTGTAAAGTCACACTGCCTGACCCTTCACTCACCGAACACTCACTCACACAAGCTGAACTCTCCGTGTTCTGAACTCTTCCCCTCACCAGACTCCCATTCACAGTATTCACGTGTGTGCAGTTCTCACCCCTCCTAGTTTTCCCCTGGTGAACAAGCATCACCAAACATGGTCCCCTTCCTCCAGTAATAGTTTCATGTAGACAAACAAGGAGCCTGCTCTAAACGGCTAACATGAGGCAATGATGCTTACTTAGGTATCTAGAATGTGAAGGCTGCCTAGCAGCTTCTCCTTAGCTTCTCTGCAGCCACTCTGGAACACCCATGCTAGGCTTCCTTTGAAAGGAGGTAAAAAATCTGTTTGGAAAAATCTGGTGAAGTAAATTGTCAGAGGAAACCAGAATGACTAGGCAAAGTGTTTTCTGTGGACTAGCACTGGTGGTCACCCTCCATTTATTTGGATACTCTCACTTCCTAGTAGTCATGACTGATATGTTTTTTGTGTGTGTACTATTCAATATCCCTGGAGGACTGCCTTATCTCTTCGAAGAACAGGTGCTATATAAACATAATAAAATCATAAACTAAAACATCTTTTACAAGAGTAAGTTTTACTATTTGGAATCCTCAGGAGAGCCTGAAAAGTAAGTATATTCCAAGGGTCGGAAGATAGATCTCCCTGCTCTAAAATACTTTTACCAATATCTGAAATTTCACAATGTAGTGGCATGTCTTTAAAATTTTTAAGTCTTAAATATTGGTTTTTAAGACTTCTCGTTAAATACAGATCCTACAGTGGGTTGGTAGGTAGATCATGAATTAACCTTACTTCTGTTTACATTATTAACCACTCCTCCTTTATAAAACACATTGATCACATTCTGGATTTCTCTGCACTTTTGCTTATGTTATTCTTCTAGAGACAATGCTAAGCTTCACATAAATTATGACATTACTTTATAATTTCACACAGTCTCAATTCAAAGCCAATCCTCCTAGTTCTTTTTAAAAACTTTTATTTTTGCCAACATAAGAAGAATAACAAGTGTGTTATAGAAAATTTGAAAAAGGCAAGAAGACAGGAACAAGAAAAAAACCATCAACCATACTCCTAGCACCTAAAAAACATCCATCATTAACAGCGCGGTATGCTTATTCTTTAAACTTTAGTTTCGGTCCCAAGTCTGGTGTGATGCTTTCCTTGAACTTCCACTTCCTCCTCCAGATCTTCTCTGCCATGTTTCTACAACCCACTTGGGCATCCCATGCAACTCTGTGGATAGTTAACTTGATGCGTCTTGTGTTTCCAACTAGACTTTCAGAACTTTGGCGGGCTGAAACCATGAGTTATACTTCTTAGCTTATTCCAAAAGATCAGGTACATTGAATGCTGTATTGGCTGACTGATTTCACCTAAATGAGCATAAACCATTTTGGAAAGGATATGAAATAGGCCAAGTATCCAGGCCATGAAAATTAAAGCTTTCTGGTCACCTAATTTGGTGACGATTGCCTTTCTATTTCTGGACTCCTGAGAAACTATTTAACTGTCATCTTCCTCCACACAAAAATAAGACTGAAAAGCAGATGAATTAAGAGCCAAGACTTATTCAGAGACTCTCTATATAAGGCGTAAAAGTGAGAGGGAGGACACTAGTGGAAAGAAGGAAAGGAGAGAGGAGGTGGAGAATGGAAGAGTAGGGAGAACAGAATAGTTATAGTAGTATACAGGCTGAAAAGACAAGGCTAGAGGAGGGTGTATATAGTGTGGTGCTCAGTCCAGTATGTGATTTGCCTCCAGCACCGTGTACAGGATCCCATCCACTTGCTCTGAGTCATACCCGATCTCACGAAGCTCCAAGTGAGGGAGGACAGAAGTAAGGAGACAGCTGACGTGGACACGCAGCCGCGTAAGCTTTGCCAAAGCCCTGTATAATGGAGTGAGGAGCAGAAGAGATGACATGAAGTCATTAGTCAACAGAATAAAATGAAGTCCCTTCAAAATGGGCCTAACATTTCTCAACAGTTAAAATGTTTGCACTAGCTAGAAAGAAAGAAGAAAAGTACATTGCTGCCGAGCACAGGGAGAATGACTGGCAGCTTCCCGAGCAGTTATTATTCAATCCTTGGTGGTCTTTGAATTAGGGCTTCTTCCTTTACCTACAACCAGTAACTGGGGGTCCAATGGGAAGCTACCCATGAGCACTTACGAGCTTATAACTAAACCTTAGTAATTAACCTTTCTAGGTCATCTCCCTCTGGGGTCCGGTAGGAGACCTGAGCCTTCTGTAGTACTTCCAAGTGTGTCTCTGTCTCCTTCAGTTTCTCCTTTAATTCTTGCTTTTCCTCTTTGGTTCTTTCCAGCTCAGCTTTCAGAATCTGGAGTTCTGCTTGGCGATAGCCCATGTGTTTCTTGCTCCAATACAAGCCTTCCGTCTCCTGGGTATTATAGTTTACCAGTTCACTTTGAACTTTCTTGTATTCAGAATGCCAGTGATTCTTTTCCTGTTCCAGTGCCTCCACCTTTGGTCCAAGAAACAGAAATTCAATCAGCCTATATATTACTGCAAGTTTGAGACTTCCCCAAAATGTCTCTACTCTATCTACACTGTGGTTCCATCAACCTGAAAATGAGAGGGAAGCCCATTAAAGTTCACTCAGTCTGAGATATACCACAGAATGGTTCAGTATTTTTTTTGTGATAGTTATGGGGCTTGAACTCAGGGCCTAGGCATTATCCTTGAGCTTTTGTGCTCAACGATAACACTCTACCACTAGAGCTACACCCCCACTTCCAGCTTTTTGGTTGGTTAATTAGAGATAAGAATCTAGTGGGGTTTCCTGCCTGGACTGGCTTTGACTTGTAATCCTCAAATCTCAGCCTCTGGAGTGGCTAGGTTTAGCCACTAGTGCCCAGATCAGTGGCATATTTTTGCTTTAAAATTTCAGAGCATAAAATCCTCAGTGCACCAACACCCCAGCCTCTTGGTTACAATGATCTCTTATTTGTAGTATTAAAATGTTGATCATACCTTTTGCTGGAACAAATCCCTTTCAGCCAAAACACGTTCCAGTTTTTCTGTGGTTCTCTTCAATTCTTCAAGCTCTCTCTGGTTCTTTATCTTTGGTACATTTCGCCCTCCACTCTCCTCATAGCTTCTTCCTTTCTCCCTGACAGCTGTGGCAGGGACAGCAGCAGCAGCACAGGGTGCTATATTCCAGGATTCTGCTACTTTTCTTTTCTCAGGCAACTCCCCTCTATTAAAAGGGACAAGCTGAATGGGAGCTCCTGAATCTTGAAGTCCTTTTGCAACACCAACAACAGCTACAAAAGGTCCCTTCTTCACGTCTTCTTTGTTTATGTTCACGCTGCTTCTGTTTGATTCTTCTGCTACCAATCTTGGCATTTGAACCTCTAACTCTTCAGGGATCCCGGACCCTGGCTGTTGGTATTGGGACCCTGGATACCCAACTGAAGCTTCCCTGCTCTGACTGGTATTCTTGTTTACTTCAGGGTATTCTGGGAAAAGGTATGGTGGTGTACTTCTTTCGGAGCTGCATTTCTCATGGCTGTTTTCCCCTTCTGGGTAGCCAGCAGCTGCCTCTGCTCTCCTGTAAGAACCATGCAAAGAATAATCGAGAGGCCATAATGCCATCTCATTTTGGAGCCTTCTTCGTTTCTCCACAGGTTCTTCACCTGGGTTCCATTTGTACTTACTGTAAAAGGAAGAAATGTAATTGTTAGTTGTCATAATACAAGGTGAGTATGTTCTTATGCTATGCAGCTGATTCTCACAATGCTTCACTTTTCAGTACTGACTCTAAATGTTACAGATTAGTTCAGGTTAGGGATGTCATTGCTACGGTTTAGCTGGGGTTGGTCCCCTAAGGGTTCGTGTTTGGAACCTTAACCCTAGTATGGCAATGTTAGTAGTATGGAACCTCTTAGAGATTAACCCTAGTGAGAGGTTGTTAGATCACTGATGGTGCTGTCCTCAAAAGGGATTAAAGCAGTTCTCATGGGATGCTGAGTTCCTGCAAGAACAATATGACATAAAAGGGATGCTGATTCTCATGCTGCACCCTATGCTTCTCACATGGCAATGTGATTTCCTCCCCTCAAACACGTCATTCCTGACTATTATATGTATATTCACCATAAGGCTTTCCTTAGATCAAAACTAATAGTGGTGCTCTACCCTTGAACATCCAGAACCGAGTTAAATAAATCTCATTATAAAATTACCCAGCATCTTGTGTTTTGTTGGAGTAACAAATAGATTAACCTAATAACTTCACCCACTAAGTCTCAACCCTTTTTATTCATACAACTGGCTGAATATGCAATTAGTGTTAGGACAGAGGTAAATTTGAAAGGTCTGAACAGTCAGAAACATCTGAATAAAACAGGAATTGGATGATTTTGGTAAAAAGTCTAGAAATGAACATGGAACCATCCTGACTTAAAAGTTTCCTAAATGCAATAAAAGAAGACAAAGAAAAAAATAGACAAACAAAACCTACAGCAAAGTCATAAAAAGCCTACTAGTGTGTGCAGAGAAGAAAGCCAGCTTGTTAATTTTAAAGTGTGACAAAACCATGTAGTATCAAAGACTTATGTACCTTTTTATATTGCAGTAGAACACCATACAATTCCTTTGCCAGCTAACTGGATTATGGCTATTGCCTATTATTGACTTGTAAAAGTTAATTAAAACACAAGGTCGTAGTCAGAAACAAAGTGAATAGGCCAATTTATTTCCCCATTGGGACAAAGAATTCCCCTAGGTGAGGCACAAAGCTGCACCTACTCTTTTTTTCAGAAGCCCAGGATGAAGACCTCAGTTACCTTCCATTTCTGACTGCTCTATACACTAAGCTTAAAGAAGATACCAGTGAAATCCACAGGCTATTTTATAACATATAGTAATATGGAAATCCAAGTGTTGTCTTTTTAACTATTCTGCCATCTCTCTGGATAAACCAACCAAAACATCTCAAGATCAATACTAACTTTCACACTTTCAATGAGAAATAAATCATACTATTTAGTATCTACTTTATAGTACCTCAAGGTTGCCCATATCTCTTGGCAATTTCTTAAAACACGTATAAGACCACTCAAATCTCAGCTGTTCATGTTCTTCAGATATAAAACTGGCCTGCTACCTCAACAGATTTTGTTGTGTCAGTCTTAGAGGAAAAGCAAACGGATTTATGGATCATATAAGAACAAATGACTGGACACCAGTGGTTCATGGTTGTAATCCTAGCTACTAAGGAGGCTGAGATCTGAGGATCATATCTTCACTCTAACCCAGGCAGGAAAGTTCGGGATACTCTTCCCTCCGATTAATCATCACAGCGCTGGAAGGGGAGCTCAAAATGATAGAGCTAGCCTTGAGTAAAAATGCTCAGGGATTGTGCGCAGGTCCTGAGTTCAAGTCATAGGACCAGTGCACACACACTCACACACCACCAACAAATCTTTAAAATCGTGCAAAGGGCTCTACAGATGGACCATTAATCTGTGCTACTAAGGAAGACAGTTAATCAGTTGGCAGGAATGAAGGAAAGTTGTGTGTGTGTGCGCGCACATGCATGGGCACATAATATAGTAACAACAAAGTTTTATGAAAGGCAATTAAAGTAATTTGGCCTGCCTTATCTTCATTTTCCCAACTCTCAAGGGTTCTGTCCTTAACTGCCTCTTTTCTGGACTATATTTCTTCTTTTTGGTAACCCCAAACAACTTCTTGGCTATTGTCTCTGGCAAAAACATTCTCCTAAGCCCTGACCTCTAGTATTATATTTTCAATGTGCCTATCACACATTTCTGCCTGGACGTCCCAATGTGATCTCAAAACTTAGTATGTATAAAAGTGACTTTTTGTTTGTACCTTCAGTCCTGTTTCTTCTCCTGTGTTTTTAGTCATGTTACCACCAGCACACTGTAATTTTTATAGTTTTATACAGTGATCTATAGACTGTCAACACTAATTCTATCCCTCTGATCTCTACTATCCTCTCTGGATCATCTATGGAAAAATTAATCTTACTAAAGCACAATTGGAGATTACACTATTTCTTATTCGAAACCTTTGTTGTTCACAACATAAAACCTCAGATATATGATTAGTGCTTATTCTCCCAATAACTATTGGTGATCAGAAAGATGGCTAGTAGGCAGCAGAGCTGGGAGGTAATCTGGCCTTAACTTTATCTTCTATTACTCATTTCAGAAATGCCAGCCAAACTGAACTCCCCATGCCTATTTGTGCTGCTCCTCTTAATTAAAATGAATTTCTCTTAACACAGCATGAACTGAACTCCTATATCACATGTAAGAACATTCTTGGGGTGGGGGAAATGGGGACCAAGCCATGAGAAAGGGTATCAATGTTTGTGAAGTAATGCACCTTCTATCTGGTGAATATAATGTAACCCTTCCATTAATTACAATAAAAATATATGAAAAAAATAATAAAAGAAACCACTTACTTGCAAAAAAAGAACATTCTTAGACTACATATCTTTGTCAATCTGTTATGTATATGTTCTCTTCTAATGGGGCTGGGGATAGAACTCAGTGCCTTATATGTGCTAGGCAAGTGTTCTACCACTAAGCCAATTCCTCAGTACCGTGTGTATATTTAGGTATGTGAATCCTAGGTTATCTTACTAAAATATGAAAGTATATGCTCCTTGAGGAGCTTAATTAAGGCAACAAAACTCATTAGTGTCAATCTAAAACCTTTATGTATATGAGAAATAAGTGAATTTTACTCATTGGACCCGTCTCTCTCTCTCTCTCTCTCTCTTTTCCTCTACATACACAGGCGCGCGCGCACATACACACATACACACACACACACATACAAACACACACACACACATACACACATATCTGGCTAGTCTGGTCTTTCCCTCTAGGAGTATACTCTCATATCATACCTGTATTCTTTGATTTAGTAAAGATTAATTTGTTAGGGACTTTTTGTGTGTGTTTATGTGTATGTATGACGGTCTGGGGTTTGAACTCAGGGCCTGGGTGCTGTTCCTGAGCTTTTGTGTGCAAGGCTAATGCTCTACCACTTGAGTCACAGCTCCACTTTTTCCTTTTCTAGGATAGTTAAATATAGATAAGAGTCTCATGGACTTTCCTACTGTGGCTGGCTTTGAACTTCAATCCTCTAACTAGGAACTTGGCTAAAACTACAAAGTTTCTTCTCATTTTCTTCTTTTTTCTTTTTTCGTCTTATTACTTCTATTTCTCCATAGTAACTTTATACGTATTTCTGAGTCATTTTCTAAGTATTTTTTGGCAGTCCCAGGACTTGAACTCAAGGCCTGGGCACTTTCCTTGGGCTTTTTCAAGGCTAGAGCTCTGAGCCACAGTACCACTTCCAGCCTTTTCTTTGTATGTGGTACCAAGGAATCAAACACAGAGCTTCAAGCATGCTAGGCAAGCACTCTACCACTAGCATATTTTTCAGTTTTCAAAGTGCTCTCTGAGGGGTTTATATATCAAATATATAATCATTTAATATCTCACTAACCAGCACAGCGAATACTACAGTCAAACTTAGTATATGCTGTTCATGGATCCATCCATGTTTCCTCCTATGCTTAAGACACTATGATAGGGTCTGGGAATGTGGATTAGTGGTAGAGTGCTTGCCTAGCACGCATGAAACCCTAGGTTTGATTCCTCAATACCATACAAACGGAAAAAGCCAGAAGTGGCACTATGGTTCAGGTGGTAAAGTGCTATATTTGAGCAAAAGAAGCACAAGGACAGTGCACAGAGTCTGAGTTCAAGCCCCAGTACTGGCAAAAAATATACTCTATGATAGGCAAAAGTAAGGACCAAAGCAAAGTTCTTGCCTAGCATGTTCAACTTCTAGGGTTTAATACCGAGTAGGCTCAATGGTTTCCCTCATTCGTCATAATCAGTAGAAACCTTGGGCTCTACTAGCAGAGATCTGCAATAGAGCAAAATCTTGATACATAAGGCCATATACTATAAAGCTAATTGAAAGGACCTCCAGGATATTGAAACAAAAGCCATATAACGAATGATTGTTGTCCTTAATGTACTATGTTGTCTCTCATCTCCTTTGCTGTCCCTTGGTTATCTCATATTGTTACAGTATCTCACTTTGTTACCTGATATATTGAATTTATTTGTATTTGGTTATTTGAAATTTGATAGGGAAGGGGGGAAAACCAAGACAGGTGGGGGGTGTGGCGGGGAGGGTAATGGGTACCAAGACATGTGAAAGGGTATCAATGTATGTGAATTAATGCACCTTCTATCTGGCAAATATCATGTAACCCCTTTACTAATTACAATAAAAAAATTAAGGACCCCACCAAGTAGGGAAAGAGGAAGTAAAACTATCCCTCTTTGCAGATGACATGATTCTTTTTTTTTTAATTTCACAATAGCCTCAAAGAAAATAAAGTACCTAGGAATTAGCTTAACTCAGGAACTCTTTGATGAAAACTTTAAAACGCTAAAAAAGGAAATTAAAGCAGAACTAAGGAAATGGAAAAACCTCCCATGCTCCTGGATTGGAAGAATCAACATTGTGAAAATGACAATCTTACCAAGGGCTATCTACAAATTCAACGCAATACCCATCAATATCCCAATGGCATTCTTTAAAGAAATAGAAGAGGCAATCCAAAATTTCATATGGAATAATAAAAGACCCTGTATAGTAAAAACACTTCTTAGCAGAAAGAACAGGGCTGGAGGAATTTCAATTCCAAACTTTAGACTCTATTACAGGGCTATAATTATCAAAACAGCTTGGTACTGGCACAATAACAGGCCTGAAGACCAATGGAATAGAACTGAAGACCCAGATATTAAACCACTGACCTATGGCCACCTAATCTTTGACAAGGGAGCCAAAAAAATAGAATGGAAGAAAGACAGCCTCTTCAACAAGTTGTGCTGGCAGAACTGGTTAAGCACCTGCAGAAAACTAAAGTTGGATGCTTCTTTGTCACCCTGCACTAGAATTAACTCCAAATGGATCAAAGACCTGGAGGTAACAGCTGACACACTGAAAACTTTACAAGAAGGAATAGGAGATACACTAGGCCTCCTTGGCACAGGTCAAAACTTTCTTAATAAGGACCAAGAATCACAACAAGTAAGAGAAAGGCTGGATAAGTGGGACTGCATTAAGCTGCAGAGCTTTTGTATGGCAAAAGACATAGCTAGTAAATTAAACAGGAAGCCTACAGAGTGGGAGAAGATCTTCACCAACCAAACAACGGACAAAGGCCTCATATCTAAAATATATCAACAACTCAAAAAATTGAATCACTCCAAAACTAATCTCCAAAGTAACAACAATCCCATTAAAAAATGGGCCAAAGACTTAAAGAGAGTCTTCTCTGAAGAAGAAACAAAAATGGCCTATAGACACATGAAGAAATGCTCAACATCTCTGGTCATAAAAGAAATGCAAATCAAAACAACTCTAAGATTCCACCTCACTCCAGTTAGAATGGCCAGGATCAGGAAAACGAATAATAACAGGTGCTGGAGGGGATGTGGCCAGGAGGGATCACTACTACACTGTTGGTGGGAGTGCAAACTCGTTCAACCACTATGGAAAGCAGTGTGGCAGTTCCTCAAAAGGCTAAACATAGAACTCCCCTATGACCCAGCAATTCCACTACTTGGCATTTACCCAATCATCCAGAAACAAGGGCATACTAAATCCACTAGCACAACAATGTTCATTGCAGCACTATTCACCATAGCAGAGATATGGAACCAACCTAGATGTCCCTCAGTTGATGAGTGGATCAACAAGTTGTGGTATTTGTACACAATGGAATTCTATGCTGCGGTCAGAAAGAATGACATCGACCCATTTGTTAGGAAATGGAAAGACTTAGAAAAAATCATATTAAGTGAAGTAAGCCAGACTCAAAGGAACTTAGGCTCAATGGTTTCCCTCATTTGTCATAACCAGTAGAAACCTTGGGCTCTACTAGCAGAGATCTGCAATAGAGCAAAACCTTGATATATAAGGCCATATAGTATGAAGCTAATTGAAAGGACCTCCAGGATACTGAAACAAAAGCCATATAATGAATGATTGTTGTCCTTAAAGTACTATGTTATCTTTCATCTCCTTTGCTGTCTCTTGGATATCTCATATTGTTGCAGTATCTCACTTTGTAATCTGATATATTGAATTTATTGGTATTTGGTTATTTGAAATTTGATAGGGAAGGGGGGAAAACCAAGACGGGGGGTGGGTGGTGGGTGGGGGGGCGGGTGATGGGTACCAAGACATGTGAAAGGGTATCAATGTATGTGAATTAATGCACCTTCTATCTGGCAAATATCATGTAACCCTTTTATTAATTACAATAAAAAATTAAGGACCCCAAACCACAACTCCATTACAGT
Organism: Megascapheus bottae; assembly: GCF_031878675.1. Taxonomy (NCBI): domain Eukaryota; kingdom Metazoa; phylum Chordata; class Mammalia; order Rodentia; family Geomyidae; genus Megascapheus; species Megascapheus bottae. The sequence continues at coordinate 70,888,495 of NC_143547.1, forward strand.
GCACATGTACTCTCTCTTTCCAGATAACTTATTTCTAAGTATCTTTATTGGGAAGTAAATGTTGTGAATTATCCCATTTAAATATGCAACTCACCAGCTTTAATATACTCAGAGTGAAATAACTATTACCACAATCTAAGCTTAGTAAGATTACATTATCCAAAGATAAACCCTTACCCAATTAGTCACCATACCCCAACCACCTCTAGGCAACTATTAAGACAAGTTTTGCTACCTTGAATATGGAAACCAATTGTAGATATTTTATAAAACAGAATAAAACATGTAGATATTTTAGGGTTCCTGTTGTTTCTGAGATGGGTGTCTTGAACTAATGGGCCCAGGTGATCATGTTCTGGAATAGGTGAGATTACAAACTTGGTATTATTGCTTGTTGTTTGGAACTGGATTTTACTTAACATAATTATTTAAAAGGTTTAGCCATTTTGGAGCATGTATTAGTAATTCCTTGTTGCTATGGTGTTGGTATGGTTTGAGTATGTCCTCAAGGCTTCAGGTATTAACACTTAGTCCCAATTGTGAAATATTAAGAAAGTGGATACTATCGTGTTTGTTATTGGTGGCTGTCTTTGGGAAGTAATTAAAAATAAGGTAAGCTCATCAAGCCAGAGCCTCCATGGTAAAATATTGGTGGCTATATATAAAGAAAGAAGGGACTCAAGGATGAAGGAAGAAAGAAAGGAGAGAAAGAAAGGAGACGGTGCAGAAGAGAGACAGGGAGAGAATAGGATATAAATGTAAACATGTAACAGAAACAGAAACTTGAATGTGCTCACAACTGAAGTTTTAGCTCAGTAATGAATCAAGATATTTATAGTTACTGAACTTTTTTTTTTCTCAAGGCTAGAACTCTACCACTTGAGCCATAGCACCATTCCTGGCTTTTTTCTATGTCTGTGATACCAAGGAATCGAAACCAGGTATTCATGCACTCTACCACTAAGCTAAACTCCTGGCCCCTTCAACTTTTTTTGTTTGTTTTTGGGTGCTAGTACTGGGACTTGAACAAGGCCTGGGTACTGTCCCTTAGCACATTTGCTCAGGGCTGGCACTCTACCACTTAGGATTTAAGAGTCCCTTGGATTAGTTTGTCTGGGCTGTGTTTGAACTCTAATCTTCATATCTCGGCCTTCTTCCCAGCTAGGATTACAGACATGCCTGCCTATTTTCTTCTTCTGTAATCCTAACTTGAAAAACATTAAGACATAATTTTAATAGAAATGGGTCAAATAAGACCTATATACTGAAAACTACAAAATATTGTGAATGAAATGGAAAACAAATAGGAAGATTTTTTTTTGTGGGTCATGGGTCTTGAACTGTGGACCTGGGCTCTGTTCCTGAGCTCTTCAGATCAAGGCTACCACCCTAATCCTTGAGTCACAGCCCCACTTCCAGTTTTCTAGTAGTTAATTGGAGTCTCACGTTCTGAGGTACCCGGGCTAGCTTTGAATCTTGATCCTCAGATCTCAGCCTCCTGAGTAGCTATGATTACAGGCATGAGCAACCGTACCCAGCAGTGGAAAGACATTTCTTATTGGTGGATCAAAAGATTTAAGTTTTTTTTTTAATATGAGCAATTCTTGACTGAACTCAGGGCCATACCCTTGCTAGCTGGCACTCTACTTCCCAAGCCATGGTATCAGCTCTAAAAGAGTTATTATTAAGGCAGTAGCATTCCCAAATTCAAGTATAGATTCAATATCATCTCTTGTAATAAAATATCACCAGATGGTTCTTTTGCATAAATCTAGCACCTCACCCTAAAATTCATCTTGAAATACTCAGAGTATAGAATCATCAAAATGATGTTGCTACTGATATAGGATTTTCAGTGCTAGTAGGCTTTGAATGCTTGTGAAGCAGGTGCTCTACTGCTGAGCCACTGTTCCATCCCAACAGCCTTGAAATAGAAGAAATTTGGGGGAGCCATACTATCTTATGATAACTTACAGTAAAGTATTAGGTTAATTACACACATTTTAAAAAGTTCTTTCCCTTTTTCTTCCTCACTCTCTTATTCCTCCATCCCCCAGAATCCCCTACTCCCCATGTAATGGAATTCAAGAATGTTCAACAGTTCCAGGCAAGGTCACCCCACTCCTCTCCTGACCTTGCTGACCACAGGAATGAAAGAACATTTGGACAGTAAGGAAGGAACACAACTCTGGAGAATAATATCAGAATACCAAGGAATAGGTTGGATCAAGGCTACTATCTCTGCCTGAAGTCATAACCCAGCATGTACATCCAGAAACCTGCTTTTCTGGGCCTTTTGTCCCCTCCGGTGGAACTGGGGTTTTGAACTCAGGGCACTGTTCTTACTAGGCAGGTGCTCTAATATACTAAATCACGCCTACAGTGCTCTCCTGGGCCTTTCTATAAAAGCTATCCTCATCTGCCCCCCAAGGTGCTGAGGCTCAAGTGGTAGAGCTCTAGGCTTGAGAAAAAGAACCCAAGAACAGTGCTCAGGCCCTGAGTCCAAGCCCAGGACTGACAAAAAAAGAAATAAAAAAAATCTAGTGATCACAAATGTAAGGATTTATTTGTTGGCTGTTTCATTGAAGTATATGTATAACTTTATACTGGTAGCACTCTCTTGATAACTATTTCTTTCCTTTCTACTCTCTCCTTCCCCCTTCTTATTCTCCTTCCCCCTCTCTCTTCTTCCCTCCCTCACTCCCCCTCTCATTTTTGCAGTATTGGAGACTGCAAATGAAAATTTGCCTAAAACATTTATGAAAGGCCCAGTGTCAGGTGGATCCCAAAGTGCTATTAGCTCTCCCAAGGAAAGAAAAGAGGCATAAGCTCACTTTCCAGTGCCTATTCAGAACCACAGGGGGTGAAGAGGCTGCCTTCCCCAGGTCAAAAGGTCATCCCCAGAGACCCTAGTAATTGCAGCATCTGGAGACCAAAAGCAATTTTTTTTCTATCAGTCCTGTTAGCCGAGGTATACACATGAAAACTTCCAACTCTTATTCTCATAAAATATGTGCCGCCTATTTGTGCTTCTGTGGGAAGGTCCAGAGCTTGTCTGAGGTTCTTTATGGGTGTCTCTCAGCCTCTCTTTCCCTCCTTCCCTCCCTCTCTTCCTCCTCTCTTCACCCGGGGACTGAACTCTGAACTCAAGGCCACATGCTCTTGCTTGACTTTATCCCCTCAAGACTGGCATTCCACTACTTCAGCCACACCTCTACTTCTGGCTTTTTGGTGTTTAAGTGGAGATAAGAATCACACAGACTTTCCTGCTCAGGCTGGCTTCAAACCTCCATCTGCAAACAATCTCATCCTTCTAAATAGCTAGGAGTATAGGTGTAAGTTACCAGCTTCTGGCTCTTTTCTCTTTTTTATTAATGGACATAAATTGCACAAAGAGGCTTCATTGTGGTATTTCCATTCATATATATAATGTACTCTTTTATCAAAGTTATCCCTTCTGCTACTCTTTCTTTTCCCTCATTTTTAAAAACCATTTTAAAAGATCATTATCTTAGTCTCACAACTGCATATGAAGTCTTTCTTCCTATTTGCCCTCTTAACTCTCATTTTCTTTTGTCCTGGGGATTGAACTCTTGTGCCTGGGCACTGTCCCTAAGCTCTTCAGCTCAAGGCGAGCATGTTACCACTTTGAGCACAGTGCCACTTCCTGTTTTCTGGTGGTTAACAGGAGATGAGTCTCATGGACTTTTCTGACTGGGCTGGCTTTAAACCACAATCCTCAGATCTGGTCTTTTTGGAGTTGGAGTCTCCTGGACTTTTCTCCTCGGGTTAGCTTCAAACTGGGATCCTTTAGATCAGTCTTTTGAATAACTAGGATTACAAGTGTGAGTCTCTGATATCCAAGCTAAAATGACACAAATATCATTGACTGAGTTTTTATAAACAGTATAAGAAGCATCAGGTTATCATGTACCTTTTTCTCTTTAAAGAATATTATTTTCAATAAATTAAAATTACAACCTGGGGATGTAGCACCGTGGTAGTTTGCCCAATGAGCACAATGACATGTGCTCAATCCTTAACACCACGAAAAAGAAACAAGAAATCAGACTTATAAAAAATGGTCAAAGATCTTGACCTGTCCTCTACCAGGCCTAAATCTTACTCTAGATATATTCCTAAAGACTCATACAAACAAGCCAATAAAGATTGATGAAGTATGCCACCCAATGGATACATTATAGTACTGCACTAAAAAAGTGTACAAATAACCATTTGTAATCCCTCTAGGATTACAAATATCATATCACTAAAGAATTAAAGAAGAAATACTCAGGATTCAAATGCAATTACATGGTAAGTGTCCAGAAGACCAAGGTACAGTAGTAACAAAAAGTACTTACTGTATGCCACTGAAACATACAATGGGAGTTTTTTTTTCTTGGGCAATCCTAGAACTTGAACTCAGGGCCTGGGCATTGTCCTTGGACTTTCTCAAAGGTAGAACTCTACCCCTTGAACCACAGCACCATTTCCGGCCATTTCCATGTACGTGGTACCGAGGAATTGAACCTAGGTCTTCGTGCATGCTAGGCAAGCACTCTACCATTATGCCAAACTCCCTGCCTAGGAGTTTTAAAAGTATACCTGAGAAAGGGTAGAGCTAACTAAGCTCAATATACTGAGACTAAGGCTAGACTATAACTTACACTCTCAATACAAATTTCAATTATAAATTTCTCCTTCAAAATGACTCAACTATTACTTATGAATATCTACTACGTTCCAGATGATTTCGATAAGATTATCATTTAACTCTTTAAAAGTTTAATTCTGGCTGTAAGTGTGGCCTAGTGGTAGAGTGCTTGCCTAGCATTCCTGGAAAAAAACAGAAAACAAAACCAAAAAAAAAAACCAGCTCTATTCCTAAAAGATTGCTTCATCTTGAGAGTATACTCTCAAGGTCAGAGGGTCCTGAGGTTTCTCCATTATTTACCTGGCTTAATTATGGAATAATCACTGAACAGAGGACTTTCAAACCTGTAGAATTGTGTACCTAGATAAGCTACAAAGACATTAAGAAGAAACCAAGAGGTAAAGCACCAGTAATACTTACATAAAATTTACCAATATTAATTTACCCTACAATGTAGTATTCAAGAAGACATTCAAACTGAAAAGTTCAGTATATAAAAGCCACACTATTGACAAATACAGTTTCTACTATTGCAGAGCAACTGCCAGAGTGAAGAAGCATAGCAGAGTAGAAAGCAAGGAGTTATGAAATGGAGTTCTGAGCCCATTCTCAAAGCAGTATGAATGCAGTCCTATCTTTCAGAATTTCAGATACTCCTGATATTTAAGAAAATGAATTCTCATGCAGTTTTTTTTCTTACAAGGACCAACACATTAACATGGGTGAGGCACTGAATGAACAAGTATAAAGCCCAATACTACACCTTTCCTAATATACTCTAGAGAAAGAACAATGCATGATAGTATGAATTTTTACTAGTTATTTTTATACATAACCAAGATGTGTTAGGTCTTACGAATTCTCTAAAGACTCAAGGATAGGAACAGTGCTTGGCTATATTACCTTATTTATAAACACTTTAGTTTTTTAAGTGCTATTATATCCATTACTTTACCTTGTAAAATTCCCAACATAACCTAAACACCTAATATGTAAAAGAACCTACAAAATACATACACTTAACACAGCAGCTGTGCCACAGTAAAAAGTGCATGCAACACAATATTCTAGCAACCCCTAACTATGCCTCTCCTTGTGAATGCCATGAAACAGATCAACATAGTCTACAGGAAAACAGACACTGTAACTTCCTACTGACAATGGACAATGTTCTTAGTCACCTGGAGAAATGAAAAACACTTGAATCCAGAGGTTTAAGTTGAAGAGAAGGTAATCTGTTTTCATCTTCAGCAGGTAGAAGCAGGCGAGGGCTTTCCATTCTCTCAAATCCAATTGTCTTGGCATTAAATCCAGCCATATCTTGAACAGGAGGAATCTTTGGTGGATTGCTGAATACCTAGCAAATAAAGAAAGAGTTCATAAAAATCTCAAAATCAAACAAAAAAAATTTAAGGACCAGTCAATCCTTCTGAAGCTAGGAAAGAATGCTTGGCCAAATAAAAGCAAACTGTTCCCTACAGAAACAAACAGTACACAGCAATATACACTGGAACACTGAACTCAGGCACGTTCAGTCATTAACCTTACCAGCTAGACACTTACAGGCCTCCCTCAACTCATGTATTGGCTCCTAGAACTATCCCACCCACAACATAAACCCAGGCCCCCAATTGTTGTGTTTCCCTCTGGTGACCCAGTTTAAGGCTGGGTTTTCATTCTTCTGAGGTTTGTGATGAAAGTAGGGGTGGAGAGAAAAAGCGTTGCAGCAAGTGTCTGTGCTGGTTTTGGAGAAATGCATGCATGCTGGAGACTAATATTTTCATAGTACACTCACTGAGACATGCAGCTGGGATCTTGTGGAAGAGCCAGCTTATAAAGAGAATATGAATGACTCAGGTAAAGGAAAACAGGGGGAAGGTAAACTGAATGAGGACAGGGCAGTAGGAAAGCTCCCAATCTCTCCATCACATATTAAGCCAAGACATTAGTATATGAAACCTAACTGCTCATATGCTTGGGGTTGAGCAGGCCATCAGAAGCATTAGTATCAAACTGCCTCTCTCCTCATCAGTCTGACCTACCCGCACCAAGAGGGCAGAAAGTAAATATAACATGCAACTAGCAGATTTTTGGAAAATAGGGAAAGCATGCAGAAAGGCAAGGTTGGGAGGGAAGATATATGGGTGCTATGGTGGCTGTCAGGAAAGGATTGTCTCTGAAAGGACGGCCAACCTTATTGCACCCTTCAGCGTCCGGAGCTGGGCAATCATGTCCGAGAGACAGTGCTCCTGAAAATTCAAAACAGCAAAGTCTTTACAAAGCCAGCCAGCATGAAAGCAGGGATAGGAGTGAAGACACAAGGACCCAACCCTTCTTCCCAAGAGAAAAAGAGGAAGAAATCATCTCTGAATCCTGAAAGAAAAGAGACAGGAAACCCAGACACTCAAGAGGAGCAGCCTGTATGAGGATGGAACACAGCCTGGACTATTCTGTGATACTGAATGTGACATTCACACTGCCCAGAGTCAGTAATGAATCCAAATCTGAGAACCAAATCATTTGACTCTTCTGTTGTAGGTGATCTGAACATCAGTAACAGCAGGTTAACAGAAAACCAAAAGATTCAATAGAAAAGAAAATACCATGAAGAGAAATCCTTATCATTTCAATGCAGCTTTCAGGACTGCTGCTTGCTTCAACCTTTGTACTCTGTTGGGACAATTTTTATGTAAGAACAGACCTTTCTCTCACCTGTTGGTGCATATTTTCCACAGGCTTCTTCTTCTTCTCAATAGTTTGAGCTCTAGAAGATAAAAATGCTATTTAGATTTCAGAAGTGGCAGCAGGAGGACAGTGAAATTAAAGTCACACTAGCCTACAGAGCAAAAATCTGCACCCCTCCCCCCAAAACACCACATTTTCAAATGGAATATCAAGGATATATTTAGGACAAAATGTTCATTCAAATTAGAAATAATGTGAGCCTTGTTGAGTAACTAAGATTTTCTTCCTAACCTATGCTACTAAAGAGTTTTCAAATTCTATATGGGATAGGGAGAAGGGGAAGGAGACGACTGGAAACATTCAGAATATTAGGAGATGATTAGAAGTAAACAGGAATAAAGAATTGGCAGGACATAAGAGTTGAAGAAGGAAATTGAGAACCTTCTTCTGAAAGAGCCAGGTTCATCTACTCTATATGATGAAGCCCACCGCCTCACATATACTCAACTGTTGCTTAGCCTTGCTCAGGTACAGGTCTTCATCAATGAGTTCTTGTTCTTCTGGAACAGAGCATCTCCTGTAATACAGAGAATAAATCGATCTCTTGAAAGCAGCTTATCTTTTACTTCCCTTAAACTATGATAGGGTAGTTTAACCTAAGATAGGGTAGTTTAATCCTCAGGCACCAAAGAGTTCATGTCCCAGTCACTGAACAAAATTTTGCTGGATATAAAGCATAAAGAAGACAATTGATAATTTTAGGAGTAAAAACTCAATGTATTCAATGCTCAAAAGTGATCATACAAAATAAACAAAAATGAATAACAATCAGAAACTAAGCACATTTTATAAGACAGTAAATGTTACAAGAGACTAAATGTTAGGACTATTGCCTGGAAGAGAATCTCTTGGATTAATTAAGTAGGAACAAATAAAGGATTAAAATGAAACAAGCACTTATTCTCCTAATTCTATTCATACAGTCACCATTCAATTTACATAGAAAGATACCTAGGCATATCTAAAGACTATATGTTATAGACCTAGACTTCACTTACTTTATATGTTCCATTTTAAACATTTTCCCTAAATAGAGAAATATTTCTGTTAGAATAGACCTTTTTTTGTTTTTATGGAACTTGGTTTAAACTCAGGGCCTCATGTTTTCTTGACTGGCATGCATAGCTAGCACTCTGTCACGTAAGCTGCCAGCCCAGCTTTTTGCTACTTAGTTTGGAAATGTAGTCTCACAGACTTTTCCTTTATTTTTAAGTTCCAACACTGGAACTCAAACTCCATACCTTACACTTTCACTCTCTGGCTAGTGCTCTACCAACTGAGCCATGCCTCCAATCCCCAAATGGTTGATTATTTCTTTTCTTTTTTTCCTCACAGAAATTTCTTCTCAGGCTGTCTTTGAGCTGTCACCATCCAGATCTCAGTCTCTAAGTAGCTAGGATTACTGGTATGACCCTTCAGTGCCGGGCACATAAACCTTTTATTCTATCAGTATTTATCCTACAAAAAAAGATTTTTAATTACTCACCTGATTGAAGGACTAATTAAAATTATCATGCTAAGTAAAAAAAAAAAGATTTTTAAAAAGTCACAATTGTGGGCCGGGAGGTTAGCCTAGTGGTAGAGTGCTTGCCTAGCATGCACAAAGACCTGGGTTCGATTCCTCGGTACCATCCACATAGAAAAAAGCTAGAAGTGGTGCTGAGACTCAAGTGGTAGAGCTCTAGCCTTGAGTAAGTCTAAGGACAGTGCTCAGGCCCTGAGCTCAAGCCCAGGACTGGCAAAAATAAGTCACAATTGTATTGAAGCAGTTAATTACTATGAACATTTATGACTGCCGAGTCAGATTTAAAAAACTGTTAAACTGAAGCCAACATCCATAGACAATTTAGATGTTGGACACTACAAAGAACACATGGCATATGAAAGATAAACATATAAATAGTACTGAATGGACACTAGGACCTATTAACACTGATTCCAAATAGGAGGCACATAAAAAGTCATCAACTCAATCTGCAATGTAAAGATCATTTTCACAAATTTGAAATCCCATGAGGAACCAGAGTATATATAGAATTGTTCAGCTGAGGGCTGTAGATTTGAGATGAAGTATGTTAGAATATATAGACAAATGAAAAGTTACTGAGACCTACAACATTACCTGTAGTTTGGATGAGGATTATAGTAACAAAACCATCTTATGGGTAATGTAGAGGGATCAACCTTTCCAGGGAGCTTCCTCCATTTAAGACATTCATCACACTGTACCCATGTCTGATCAGGAATCTTCCTAAATGAGGAAAACAGAAGTATAATGGTGTACATCCTAGCTCTGTGTTTAGTAGTACGTAAGAAATATACATTCACAAAAGAAAAAAAAACAAAGTTTCACATAGAAAATCTGTGAAAATGTCATAGTTGATAGGTAAAATGCTTGTATTTTTAATTTCATAGATAAAACGGTAGAGCAAGCTGGGCACTGGTGGCTCATGCCTATAATCCTAACTACTCAAGAGGCTGAGATCTAAGGATTGCGGTTCAAAGCAAGCACAGGCAGGAAAAATCAGAGACAGAAGGGGAGAGGGAGAGGGAGAGAGAGAAAAGACAAAAAGAAGAGAGAGGAGAAAAGTAAAGAGCAGAGAAGAGAGTAGAGGGAGAGAGGAGACAGAAAAAAGTGAGGAGAAAGAGAGAGGGAGGAAGAGAGAGAGATTCCACCTCCAATTAGCTAGTAAAATTCCAGACTGGAGGCAAGAATCAAATGATAGAGTATAAGCTGTGAGCAAGCTGTATGAGACTGAAGTCATGAATTCAAGCCCCAGAAGGGGCCAAAAATAATGGAACTATACCAGAGATTAAAAAAATACTGAGTACTAATATGGCAGGCTACCATTATTTATGGAGCTCAGTAATACTTGTCCTAAAAACTTTTTTCCTGAAAACTTTTATCCTAAGCAAATAACAGCATGATTATAACTATAATTTATTAACTTGCTAAAAGCACTTGATAGTCAAAATTTTACCCAGTTATTCTTTATATAAAATTTGTTTAAATTTCATAAGTAAAATAATAACTGATTCATAACTAGAAACAGTTAAATCCATATCAATAAGGTTTAATTACAAAATCTTCCACAGTTTAAGACTCTAAAATGTACACCCATTCCCATTTACCCTCAGAAGTATAACCCAGTCACCTACACCTTCTAGTGAATTTTTTTTCTCTGTAAAGGGTAGCCCACATGTGGTAAAAATAGTCAATAGATAGGATGTGAAAGGCAGATTAGATAGAAGAGAGCAAAAGCTAGAAAAAAAGGGAAAGGCTAAGACAGATACTTTGGGCCCATGTCACTACTAGATCTTGTACATATTGCATTTACAATGCTTTTATATAAATCTGTTATGGAATCACTGGAATATACAGAAACATATAAATAAAATAGAATACCAAGACATGTGAAAGGGTATCAATGTATGTGAATTAATGCACCTTCTATCTAGCAAATATCATGTAACCCTTTTACTAATGACAATAAAAAATAAATAAATAAATAAATAAAATAGAAGACATTCATAAATTTACCACTCAAACACAATGTCTTCTTTTTAAAAAGTGCTTTAGCAAAAGGCACGTTACATGATTGCAGAGCTAGACCTTCCTCTTAAGATTTGCAGTCTTTCAGATTTAGGCTCAGGCCTGACCTCTGCTGTCTGTATATTTATTCCCACACAGCCATTGTTTTCTTCAGAGCCAGAGCCTGCAAGCAGCTGCTTCAGCAGTAATAGAGGAGAGAGGAAAGGTCATAGTTTTGGTTCTCAAGCTTATGCAGGAAGCATGTCTTCCAGAAAGCCAACATTATTCCCTCAGGAAAAGGCACAACTCTCCACTTTACATTCTACACATACCACAATAGGTCCTTTCAATACAGGAAAACAAGAGAGGTTCTGAACTAATGCTTGCAGGAAAGATAGGAAAGAAAGAAAAGAAAGAAAGGGAAGGAAAGAAGAAGAAAGGGGAGGGAGGGAAGGAGGTAGGGAGGGAGAGTGTAAGGGAGAAAGGAAAAAAGGAAATGAAGGGGAGGATAAGGGAGCTGTACTATATTTCCCCTCTGTATCCCTCCAGAGGAATGGAGGTTTAGGGGGCAGAATACCTATATTTGAACCTTAGGTATGCCATATTCCAACTGTCTATAGACAAAAAAGTAGTATCTGTGTATCTCAAGATTATTGGGATTATTTAACAAATTATTATACACGAAGAATTTAAAACACTGAGTGGCATATAAGTACTCAAGAATAATTTCTAAAAGTAAAATTGTTACCTCTAACATACATATTCTCTAGCAGTATAAGAACATGTGTGACTGCAATAATCATTGCTAACTTGAAAGGTAAGCAAAAGAACTTGCCTTCATTTCAATTTTTTTGAATAACCAAGGATAGACATGAGCTGAAATCTTTAGAATGAGGTAGAAACACACATATAGTCATCGGGTTGCATTTGAAATTAAAATGTACATCATACATTTGTTATATAGATGCCTCCCCTAAAATAAGTGAAAGCATTGTAAACACTCTCATATTGAAATTTTTGTCTTGATGGTGGTACAGCTAGCTGTGCATGTGTTGTTACTCAATCTACCCTGTGTACTATCTCCTTTCTTATCCCACTATGGCATTTTATCTAGGTCTGGGTTCCATTCCTTCTCCTAGACTCAATTCTACCTTTTCTATAATATGCCATTTCTAAGTTGAAATACTAGTTCAGTATTTTCAGTAGTAGTAAAGAGAAGAAAAGCTTTCTCTTTGTGTCCAAGACCAGGATTCAAACTCATTATCTGATGCTTGTTTTCACTCACTGACTGGAACTCTACCACCTGAGAAAGAAATGTCATTAACATATTTGACAGTTACTCTATGCTGGGCACTGTGCTAAATATGTCATCTAATTCAATGCAACGAGATAGGTGAAGGAACTTACCACTGTCCACCAAAACATTCAGAAACAAATCATACTTTAATTCCAGAGGTTAGTGTTTTCAGCAGCCAGTATCCCATATTACTCTTTCAACTAAACTAACAGTACCTAAATGCTTATATTTATGATTCAAAAACACAAGTATGAAAGCAGAATGAGGAAGTTTACAATGTGATGTAATAAGCAGTTGCACAAAGGGACTTCAATTCAACGTATCAGTTTCATGCATTTTATTGCTTACGGTACTATTCTGGCAATAGGAAAGAACTCCAAATTCCCTTCAGATGTCTTTTCCTTCCAATAAGCATTCAGCTTCTGAGCAAGGGCACTTATTGTTGATCTGAAAGAAAATGCAGGAAGTATGTCAAAGCTCAAAAGCTCAACACTAGTTGGAAAAAAATCTCTAAGAAGCTCCCATTTAACAGAGGCTAATCATTTATAGCATTCGGCATAGTTTTCAACATCTACTCCTCAAGAAACTAAGGTGGGTGTACACTGTCCTGAAAATCTTCATATCATAATCATTTTCCTTGAAAAGTCAGAATTGTCACTAGAACTAGCCTAGAAATCAGGGTTCTGCAAAGTGTCAAACTATGGCATAGTCTATGGCAGAGCACCAAACTGCAGAGCTAGGACAAAGTCAAATACTATTACACTGATAGCGAGTGATTTGTCAGATGACAAAAGGAGAAGACATCAGGATCAAGTTCAAAGCCAGAGAATCAAATACTGTATTCTATTATAAAGCAATAAAGTATTTGTTTTATATATCAATGCAGTTCCTCTGTAAACAAATACTGACTATAGCAGTAATAGTAATGGAAATGGAGAAAAAAATTCCTGCAAATACTTTACTATAAATCTACTATTGAATTCTAGCTTTGCCTAATTAACAATTCCTACTTAATTCTATATTATAGGATTACAACTCAATGTAGAGCTATATATACCTGGAACATTACAAATTTAGAATTAAAAAAATTTGCATTCTGAATTTTCTTCAAAGTTTCTGCAGAACTATTCTCTCTTTAAGAATAACTCTTCCAGGGCCGGGAGCGTAGGCTAGTAGTAGCATGCTTACCTAGCATGCACAGCCCTGCATTCAATTCCCCAGAAACTCATATACAAAAAGCCAGAAGTGGTGCTGTGGCTCATTTGACAGAGTGCTAGCCTTGAGCGAAGTGTCCAAGGACAGTGTCCAGGTCCTGAGTTCAAGACCCAGGACTGGCAAAAACAAATAAAGAATAACTTCCAGATAGGATGTAATGACAAGCGCCTATAAACAAAGTTAATCTTGGATATTTAGGAGGGAGAAACCAGGAGGATTGTGGAATAAGGCTAGCCTGAGCAAAAAGTTAGCAATATCCTATCTTAACCAATAAATCGGACACTGTAGTATGTGCCTATAATTCCAGCTACTGAAGAAAATTGAGAAGAAAGATTGTGGTCCAAGGCCAGCCTAGGGAAAAACATGAAGCCTTATCTGAAAAATAAACTAAAGAAAAACTGGGTTCATCAATCTAGATGTCCCTCAGTTGATGGGTGGATCAACAAGATGTGGTATTTATACACAATGGAATTCTATGCTGCTGTCAGAAAGAACGATATTGCCCCATTTGTTAGGAAATGGAAAGACTTAGAAAAAAATCATACTTAGTGAAGTAAGCCAGACTCAAAGGAACATAGGCTCAATGGTTTCCCTCATTTGTCATAATCAGTAGAAACCTTGGGCTCTCCTAGCAGAGATTCACAATAGATCAAAATCTAGATATATAAGGGCATATTGTATGATGCTAAATGAAAGGACCTCCAGGATATAGAAACAAAAACCATATAATGGGTGACTATTTTCCTTAATGTACTGTTATCTCTCATCTCTTTTACTGTCCCTTGGTTATCTCATATTGTTGCAATATTTCACCTTGTGATCTGATATATTTTATATATGCTTAATTGGTTATTTGAAATAGGAGAGGGAAGGGGGGAAATCAAGTTGTGCAGGGGGAGGGAGGGAGGGAAATGGGGACCATGACATAAAAAGGGTATCAACATGTGTGAAGTAATGTACCTTCTATAATGTAACCCTTCTATTAATTACAATAAAAATATATTTAAAGAATCAAAAAAAGAAAACAAAAAATGGGTTCAAGTGCTAGAATACTTGCTTAGCAAGCATGAATCAGTAAGTTCAAACTCTAGTCCTGCCAAAAACAATAACATCCGTACCTCTACTTTACTTATATTGGATTCTCATATATAGACAAGACTAATAAACTCACCATATATAATCTCTGCTATATACTCTGCTTCTCCAATGTCCCCATGCTCCTACTGTGCTATTAATAAATATCATTTACTAAAGTCACAATATAGTATGATACCTTATTTTCTCTTTAAAATCCACTTAAGGAAGGAAATGAGAAAGGCCAGGAAGATGGCGGAGTAGGAACATCTCTCCTAGCCTAGACAACAACTGCATTAGGACAATCTGCCTGCTGTAAGTACTGTGGAACTCTGAGATGGCAAACTGTGGTTAATTTTGTTCATGGTCACTTAGCAGAGTAACAGCTGCCCATGGTAGGCAAACTGCATGTGTTCCAGGAGCACCTTGTAGGGAAGCAAATGAGATGCTATCCCCCAAACATGGGACCTGTGCTCATCACCCACTGCTATTTCTGTTCACAGTATATAAAAGGCAAGTGGCCAATAAGCACCTCTTCTGTTACTACAAGCTTGTCTTCTTCCAGCTGACAAAGTGCCTAAAGGAGTAAAAGAAATGGTACCTTGCTTAACATTTTTGATTTCTCTCTTTTCTGTTTTGGGAGCAAGATATTAAAAACTAAGATATTCAAAAGCAATCACATATATGTGGAAAATTAGAAAGTCACTGTGAATTCTGAAAGGAAGTGTTAAAACCTAAAGTTTGCACTTTAGTCTGATTCCTGGCACAAAGCTAGTTTAGCTTACAAATAAGCAAACCATGGGAAAATAAGGGAATGTTTTCCAGTGTGGCCATGCTATTAGCTTCAATTGTCCAGCTTTCAACAACAATCACAATGCAAAGAAAACTGTTCCTAAAGATGAACACACCAAAGACATTAAAACAACTATCTTAAAGATGATGTTCAGAGTCAAATGCAAAATGAAGGAAATCAAGAAAATGGTGAGAAGTCTACAGCTGGAAAGCACAAAACCCCTAATGAACAGTTCACTACAGGGATTCAAAGGCAGCTTCAAACATATTAAAAAAAATAAGCCTGAAGAAATCAATTAATTATTGAGACTAAGGAGTAAAAATAAAGTTTAAGAACAGGGACTGAGTCACAGGCATCTTTGGGATACCATTAATGGCATTAACATAGTCATCACAGAGGTACAGAAGGTGAAGAGAGAACAGATATTAAAAATGATCTCTATGTGGTAAACACAGAAAAGCAACAGCTAGTACAAAAATATAGAAAAATACATTAGAGGGGCCAGGAGTGTGGCCTAGTGGTAGAGTGCTTGCCTGGCTTACATGAAGCCCTGGGTTTGATTCCTTGGTAGCACATACATACAAAAGGCTGGAAATGGGGCCAGGAGTTTGGCCTAGTGGTAGAGTGCTTGCTTAGCATGCACAAAGACCCGGGTTCGATTCCTCGGTACCACATACATAGAAAAAAAAAAGCTGGAAGTGGTGCTAAGGCTCAAGTGGTAGAGAGCTCTAGCCTTTAGAAAGTCCAAGGACAGTGCTCAGGCCCTGAGCCCAAGCCCAAGACTGGCAAAAAAAAAGAAAGAAAAGGCTGGAAGTGGAGCTGTGGCTCAGGTGGTAGAGCTCTAGCCTTGAGAAAGCCCAAGATATTGCTCAGTCCCTGAGATCAAGCCACACAACTGACCAAAAAAAAGTTAGCAAGACCTATACCTATCATCTCAGCTAGACAGGAGGTATAAATATAAGAATGTGGTCCAGGCTGTCCTTTGCAAAAATGCAAGATGCAATATAATTAAAGGGCCTGGGAATGTGGCCTAGTGGTAGAGTGCTTGTCTAGCATGCATGAAGCCCTGGGTTTGGATTCCTCAGTACCACATAAACTGAAAAAGCCCAAATCGGTGCTGTGGTGCAAGTAGTGGAGTGTTTGCCTTGTGCAAAAGAAGCTCAGGGACAATGCCTAAGCTCTGAGTTAAAGCCCCAGGGTTAGCAAAATAATTATTATAATTATTATTAAAGCTTTGATGGCAGCCTAATGAGTGTGAGACAGACTTCAAAACTTCAGAACTACAGAAAGGCAGTGGAGAGGAGAGAAAAAAAGAAGAAAAAATATATGAAAACATATATGCAATGGACTTTTACTCAAGTCATAGTAACAGAGAAGTTACTAGTTGGGAAGTGCCAAGGGGAAGAGAAAAGGAGGTAGGAGATAAAAGGGAATAATGGAGTAATGATGTATGACATTGTATGCATGCTTGGGAATACAATGAAACACTGTATTGGGTACAATTAATATAAACCCATTTAAAAAGGAAATAAGGATATCATATCAAAAGGTTTACTGGTGACGACTAAGAATGAAGTGAAAAAACTGGAGAAAATACAAATTTTCTTAGAAAATAATATTTATACAGACTGTTAGTGGAAACATGGTAAAGCATTGCTAATAAAGGCCCAGAAGAAAAATAAACTTATTACAGAAAAATGAGACAAATACTTATTACATAGTGGTAACAAAGCACAATTTGTAAATGATGAAACACAATCTTTAGCTTGAGATCTCCAGGCAATGTGGTCAAAGTGGTGTCTGGGGTTCTCAGGCTGTTGATATAAAATGCAAGAGGTAAGAGATAAACTGTTGAGCTCAAAGGAAACTGAGACTTGATTTGGAAAGTCTCAACCCACCCCAATTGCAAAATGTTTAAAAATTTATGGAGATTCACTGTCAGGAAAATGTACTCTAGAAAAATAGCAGAGAGAGAGAAAAAAAAGAAAAATAGCAGACAGTGAAGTTGAAGAACCTTGTAGTATTATCTCAGTAAGATCAAACGCTCAAAATATTCAGTCACACAAAACGATCTTTGGAAAGATTAGGCATGTGACTCATAGTCATCTCAGCTAAAGCCAAGAATAGAAATGGGATTATCTAGGCAAGATGTCAATAGCTTCTTGTTGAAGGAATGAACATTCATTACATACACAGAGGACCCACAAGGTTCTTGAGGATGGTGCAAGCACAAAAGTTTCCAACTTGGATCAACAGGGTTGGAGAGTATCTTGTTGGATCTTCAAAATTCTATAGTCAGGAAACAGGTTAATAACACTATTCAGATGCAAATATATGCTACCCTTCATCAACAAAGATAATTTCTAGAGTGAACTATAAGAGCAAGAAGTCAAAGCTTCAAGATCAGAAGGTAGAGTTGAAAGCCCCAGAATTTATCCCCAGTCTTTATAATTTTAATGGAATTTGCCTAGCTAGACGGAAAGTGCTTATTAGACGTGACACTTTTTTTTTCCTCTACCAGTTTTAACTGAATCTTGTAATGGAAGAAGAGGAGAGAGTGAAGATACATCCACATATGGAGGGGGATGTACCCCAACATGCAGAGGGTTTCATATGTGGTTTAGATAATGGAATTTAAGAATTTAAACTGATGAGATTTAGTTGAGATTTTAGACTAAGTTAATAATGTAGGGTAGAGATTTTGAGGGTCACTGGAACAAGTTGAACACATTCTAAATGTGAGAAGTGAATCTTAGGGCACCAGAAGACAGACTGTAGCAAAATAAAATAATGGCCATACAAATGTGTCTAATTATAATTTAAATATTTGAGTATGTTTAGTTTATACCAATGGGGGAATTAAGATTATATATGGAATTAAGGCTATTCATGAACTAGTCTAAAAATAAGACTATCCAAAGTTACCCAATTTAAATACAGGGATCTTAAAAATTGAAAAGTGAAGAAGAGACAGAATCAGAGAAGGAAATATGATGGCAAAAAGCAAGGTACTAGAATGATGCAACATGAGAAAGCAACCCATCACTACTGACTTTGAAGTTGGAAAAGAGGGCCTTGAGCCAAGAAATGCTGGCAGCCTCTAGAAGCTGGAAAAGGCAAGGAAATGGATTCTACCCTAGAGCCTTCAGAAAGGAATGCAGTCTGCCAACACCTTGATTTTAGATGCAACAAGATCTACATTAAGATAATAAGATGGTGTTGTTTTAAGCCACTACATTTGTGGTAATTTGTCTCAACAATAGAAGACACTTTTTATTGTTTATAGATAGAAGCTGAATATCACTGTATTTCCCACAAAAATTTAAAATATGGCTCCCCTGTGAGTACACTGTGTAATTTGGCACATAGTTGAGTAACGGTGGTCTAAGATGGTGTTAGCAAACTACAGCCTGAGAGGCAAATTCCACTCACTGCCTGCTTTTGTCAACAAAATTATACTTGGACATATCAATGCTTATCCCATTACTAAGTGTCCATATTTGCTTTCTTTCTATGGCAGAACTGAGTAGCTGTGACAGAGATTAGTTAGCGCACAAAGGCCATACTACTTGTCTTCCGGGCCTTCTCAGAAAATGTTTTACCAATCTCTGCTCTAAGATGTGGCCCTCCCTTGTCCATCTAACTTGGTATCATCTCATTCCAATTACATTTTCTTTATTTCCCTTGGCCATACTGTTTCCATTCTAAGACCCTGTCATAACCTTAGTTCATGCTATAATTCCATGCTGGAATTTCCTTCCCTCTAGTTTCCTTTTGCCACTCCTGGAGCTTGGATCCAGGGCCTCAGCACTGTTCCCGAGCTGCTTTTATTCAAGACTAGCACTCTAATTACAATAAAAATATATGAAAAAAAAGACTAGCACTCTACTACTAGAGCCACAGGACCATTTTCAGCTTTTTTTGTTTATGTAGTACTGAGGAATCAAACCCATGGCTTCATGTATTCTAGCAAGCACTCTACCACAAAGCCACATTCCCAGCATTCCTTCTCTTTTCTTGTATTCTTGTGCCTTAAGACCTATCCTAGGTCATACTTCCTACCTGAATCCTCTTGTCTATTCTACCATGGTATTTTTTGCCAAGTAGAATTTTTACCATACCAGTGAAGATTTTGACTGACCCATTAGCTATTTTAATACTCTCTTAACTTGTTTCCTAAGTGTGTCAACCTATTATCAACATGGTATGGTCCTTAAAGCAACTATGTCTTGCATTTCCCTGATATTAAATACTAAATCTCCTGCATCAAAAACAAAATGGACATTTAATAACCGGATGGAACAAGAACTATGCAAATATATGATCCTCAAAAGACTATTCACCAGTGCATTCTGTTTTTAATAAAATATGTACCATAAATTAACTGCTTAAACCTGAAATCCTGTATGTTTAACAAAATGTAGACTATTTAGCTGGATAGTCCACAATTATCTCAATCAAACTCAAATTCTAATCAATATGCACTAGAATAGCATCCCTCTACTTGCCCACCTTGAAAGCTTCAACCTTTAAGTTCAGCTCAAATAATTTGCTTTGTAAAGCATTCCTTGGTTTTCTTTCAGGAGATTTGCCTTACAAGAGCTATTTTACTTTATATGTATTCAAGCTTCTTAGTTGCATATTTCTACCTTTGTTCAATAAGCATCAAGGACTCTATTTTTTCAGGCTCCTGTCATTTACAACTAAGATCTAGGAAATATTAAACCCCAGGCCTTGTGCATGCCAGGAAGTAGTGTACCACTGCATTAAACCTCTAACTCAAAACCTATTTTAGTCTGGATTCAACAATTCTTATCTCCTAAAACTATCTCTAATGATTCTTACCTCCTGGTTTTCCCTGATAAATCTAGATGGTTCCCTGAAATCATCTTTCTTGCTGACCTAAGAAAATGTCTGTAATGAACTTCAAGTTTTTACCTTACTGTATATGCAATATTTTCAGATCAAGTTGTCTCTTTAAGGTGAGTAACAATGTCCTTGAATTTATCACAAATATATGAGCAAATGACTTGTGAGTTCATTTTAACATTTCTAAACCTAAGATTTAGCTCAACTGACGTCATATTATCGACTTTCAAGCATTAGTTTTTAAAAATGAAATCATTTTATTTCTAATCCTGGAAAATAGACATTAAGTTTCAGTTAATATATCCAGCTGATTTTTAGTGATTGTTTTTGAGGTTTCAGAGTACAGATTCATATCTGAGCAAATTATGAGAAACACACAGAGTTGAAAGTGACTCACCTGTACTCCTTGTTGTACTCAAAGTCTTGTTTGTTGTAGACAGGTTTTAGGAAATTGCACTCAATGACTCCAATTACTCCCACACCTTCTCCATGAGTTGGCTTAGAAGAAAATATTAATTTCAACACTTACATTACAGTTAACTGCCAGAGGCATTTCCTTTTGATTCCACATAATCATAGAAAGGTTACATAATGTTTTGAATATAGAATAGCCATCAAGATCTAGAGAACCAGAATGTTCTTCAAAAGATTACAAGTGCTACATGAAACTAGAAACTAAGAAATTCTAGGACAGAAAATACTCAAATTATGATTCATGGACCCCTAGGATATTTCAGGGACTAATAGCTACCCTCTACTCAAACAACCTCAATTTTTATCTGTTTATTTTTTTTCTGTAGCTTGAACTCAAGCCCTGGGCACTGTCCTTGGACACTTTTTGCTCGAGGCTAGCACTCTGCCACTGGAGCCATACCACCACTCCAGGCTTTTTTGTTAATGTGGTACCGAGGAATGGAACCCAGGGCATCATGCATGCAAGGTGAACATTATCACTTGGCCACACTCCTATCCCTCATCTGTTTGATATTTTAATATTTCTCTAAGATTTCATATTACACTTGTAAAAGTCAAGATTAAATACTACTGCTCTAGAAAACTAAAATAAAATTTTTAGCATTGTTATGTGATCATTATACATATTCATCTGTTAAAATAAGCATACTCTCCATATACACAGTCTACCAATTATTAAAGGAATGAAATTTCAAATGATTAAGGTTTTTTTGTTTTGTTTTGTTTTGTTTTGGTGGGTCATGGGGTTTGAACTCGGCCCGGGCACGGTCCCTGAGCTGAAGCTCAAGGCTACTGCCCTACCCTTGAGCCAAGCCTCACTTTCTGTTTTCTAGAGGTTAATTGGAACAGGAGTCTCAGGTCCTTTTGTGCCCAGGCTGGCTTTGAACCTTAATCCTCAAATCTCAGCATCCTGATTAGCTGGGATTACAGGCGTGAGCCACCGTGCCCAGCAGTTTTAAGGTTTTAAACCTCTATTCCTTAATGGAATGAACTGATTCCAGGTGCTAATTAGACAGGCACACTGAGTTGTTTTCAATTGTTACAATAATAAAGATGTAATAATAATGAGGCATTGGTGGATCACATCTGTAATCCTAGCTACTCAGGAAGATGGGATCTAAGGACCACAGTTCAAAGCCATCCACGCAGGAAAACTTGTGAGACTCTCATCTATAATAAACTAGCAAAAAGCCTGAAATAGAGCTGTAGCTCAAGTGGCAGAATGCTAGCCTTGAGCAAAACAAGCTCAGGGACAGTGGTCAAGATTCAGAGATTAAGCCCCAAGACAGGCACACATACATACATACAAAAGTTTATGTAACAATTAAAAAATAAGGGGCCGGGAGTTTGGCCTAGTGGTAGAGTGCTTGCCTAGCATGCACAAATACCCGGGTTCGATTCCTCGGTACCACATACATAGAAAAAAGCCGGAAGTGGTGCTGCGGCTCAAGTGGTAGAGCTCTGGCCTTGACAAAGTCCAAGGACAGTGCTCAGGCCCTGAGTTCAAGCCCAGGACTGGCAAAAAAATAAAATAAAATACGCTCCAGTTAGTTATCTAACCATACATAGCTGTCCAACAATGGAATATAAAGTAGCCTGTAATTCATTGTGCTTTAGTAACATAATGGTAGAATCTACTACTTTTTTAAACTATTAAAACATTAAATATATGTTGTTTGATATATGAATTAGTTTATATATTTTGGCCCATTTAAATTTCTCAACCATGAAACTATGCGTAGAAAAATCTACTGTTTCCATTTACAGGTTAGGAAACTGAATCTCGCAGAAATAAAATGATTAAAGGATACAGCTCATAATAACAGAATCAAGGACCCAAACCTTTGTCATTGATGACCAAATTTTATGGATTTACAATACACATTTTTGTCCCTCCAAGATAATGTGAAGAACAAGTTTATTAACTGATAAGCTAATACAGGTAGTGAAGTTGTTGGTATTCTAACTTTGCCTCTCATTAACAGATACCTAGACAACGCATTCAGTAAATTCCTTTGGGTGACTAACATCTATGAAGAATAGCAAGCAGTAAGAACTTTTGCAACACAAAATAGCTCAATGGTAACATAGAATTCCTGTATGAGAATTTAACAGCCAGCACTAGCTAGAGATAAAACCATTAATAAAGCTCTCCCTTTTTACAAACTTGAAATTCTCCTTCTAGTCTTTCCAGTCCTCTTTGTCAAAGATATATTAATCACTCACCTTTATCTGGCATCCCACCTTCTCATAGGACTTTATGAGCCGATTGTTATGGTACATCATCACTCCAAACTGGCTACTACTTTTGCAAGAGAATCCGAAAGTGATTCTCACCTGCTTATTCTAAGAAAGTCATTAAGGAAACAAGCACCAGACAAAAAATTGCATTATGTTGCAAAAAAACCTCTAAATGTCAATCCTTCTAGAAGACATTCAAAAATATGTCACAAACGCTTATAAATATACTTAACCTGCCAGCTGCTGGTGGCTCACACATGCAATCCTAGCTACTCAGGAGGCTGAGATCTGGACATTGTGATCTGAAGCCAGCCCAGGCAGGAAAGTGTGTTACTCATATCTCTAATAGCCTACCCAAAAGCAGGAAGTGAAACTGGCTAGCTCTAGCCTTGAATAATGAGTTTTTAATGATTCCTACTTGATTCAAAAACCAAGATAAGAGAATGAGAAAAACATGAAAGAAAGATAGAAGACTTTGTATTTCCATTAAAATACAAACATAAAGTCCCAGCTACTTTGAAGACAGAAATCAAGAAGATTGTGATTTGAGGCTAGACTGGGCAAGAAGTTAGGGATACCCTGCTTGAAACCTATAAATTGGGTGAGGTAGCCAGGTGCCAGTTGCTCACACTGGTAGTCCTAGCTACTCAGGAGGCTGAGATCTGAGAATCATGGTTCAAAGCCAGCCGGGACATGTAAGTCCCTATGACACTTATCTCCAATTTACCACCAGAAAACCCGAAGTGGAACTTTGGCTCAAAGGGGTAGAATGCTAGCCTTGAGCAAAAGAGCTTAGGGACAGCTCCCAGGCCCATAGTTCAAGCCCCCACGATTGACAAAATAAATAAAAATACATACATACATAAAATTTGGTGAGGAGCCATGTATCTATGATATAGAAAATAAATTAAGACCAATGTTTACAACTGCTTAAGAGCTATCAGCTTTCCAAGACATTGCTTTTACTCATAAATCTATCAATAAAAACTAGCCTAATGTATGCAATTTAAACTAAAATTTTCTCTAGTATCTAGAATCCACTCCCACTGCAATGAAGTACAGGAGTGAAAGTGAACACACTTCTAAATGGCCACCAATATGAGGAGTTACAAAAAAAAATCATGTTAAATTTGTTAACACTTCATATCATTACAAAATCCAACACACCTAACTCCATCAAAATCTAAAATAGGACCTATACAGCAATAAAATACACTAGTCAATATTCTATTTGAATCAACTGAATATAACAAAATATAATATGTATCATAGTGAATTATTCCTATGGCTGAGACTCTCAAGCCTGGTTGCTCATTAGAACATGCTGAGGATTTTTAAAAATCATTATTGTAAAGGTAATATATAGAGGGGTTACAGTTACAAGTGAGATAAAGAGTACATTTCTTTTTGGATGATGTCACCCCTTCCCTAGCTCTTTCCCAATTTTTGCCTCCTGTCTCCACCCACAAGTTGTATAGTTCATTTTTAACATAACATCTAGTGAACATCACTGCTACATTTGTTCACCTTTTGTCTCATCATTTCTGTGCCCCCTTAACCCTCCCAAAGACAGATAAACTAGCAAGACAAAAGGAAAAAGAAATGAAAGAAAAGGAAAGCAAGGAAAATAAAAACTTCATGTTTCCAGAAAAAGCCAGAAGTGGTGCTGTGGTTCAAGTGGTAGAGTACTAGCTTTAAGCAAAACGTGACCAAGGACAGATCCCAGGTCCTGAATTCAAGCCCCAGGAATGGCCAAAGAGATCTTCGTGTTTCCAATTCTTGGAGTTCATTTCAATAAATACTACAGCTATTATACCTTAATAATCGTCTTCGTAGAATATCCTCCATTGGTCAAGCCGAGGATTTTTTAAAAAATATTTTTCATCTTAAAATAAAATTCCAAAATTTACTGAACCATAATCTACAAGGTCTCAGGAACATTACCTAAAAATTCCTAAGTGATTTCTGACACAACTGGTGCACAGATTAACAATTAAATGTTTCCTCTTAAGGGCAACAATGTTCTAGAACTAATGCACCCACTACCTGACGAATGTAACTGTAACCTCTCTATACATTACCCCAAGAATAAAATTAAAAATAAACACTTTCTCTTGGGTTGGGAGTGTTGTCTAGTGGTAGAATGCTTGTCTAGCATGCACAAAGCCCTGGATTCAATTCCTCAGCACCACATACATAGAAAAAGCTAGAAGTGTTGCACAAAAAGCTCAAGGACAGTGCCAAGGTCCTAAGTTCAAGCTCCAGGACTGGCAAAAAAGAGAAATGCTTCCTTTTAAATAGAGGTATAGTTCAAGTGGTAGAGCACCAGCCTTGAGTGAAAAAGTTAAGAGACAATTCCCAGGCCCTGAGTTCAAGCCCCTGTAATAGTACAAAAATAGAAGTCCATGCATTGAGGTTCGGAATCCACTTGTTACAACACTCTCCTAGAGGTTTGTATCTTCTTAATGTCCTCCCAAATCATTACTCTTTCCTTCCCAACATCTTCATGGGCTCTTCTCTTATGACCCAAATTGACTCATGTGGTAGAGAGCCAACCTTGATTGGAAAAGCCAAGCAAGAGTGTGAAGCCCTGTATTCAAGCCCTGGTAATAGCAAAAGGCAGAGACAGAAATAGACAAGAGAGAGGTTTCCTTAGATTATCCTATAAGATTTGTATTATTTTTATATTGGAAAAGGCAAGTTTGGGGCTTCTTGTGACAATCCAGAAATTTAACCCTGAAATGACCACGTCAAATACATGCAGGTTTAAGGATACTGTGTAGGTAGGTTTATATATATCATATCCTACATTTGCCAGGCTCTTGGCAATCATCTGGGTAGTCACCTTCTTCTGACGCAGAAAGATTTTCATCCTTGGTTTCATATACAGAATACTACAATATGCCTAAGGAACAGTGAAGGGAAAGTTATTGTGTTTCATTGCCAATCCTACCAAAATTCTCATTAAAATATTGTTAGCCAGCTAAGCCTTTGCTGGGCAAAGATTTGGTTTAGTTGGTATATCTTGCTATCTGATACCAACAACCACACTGAAATGCTACTATCACCTAAACTGCTTTGGTGGAGGCTGTGCAAAGGAATTCTAGCACAGAGCTAAACTTTTACCTTTCATATTATAGGGCATCTTACCTCTTACTGTTGAAGAACCACTGTTACTCACCCGTAAAGAATACTCTGTTTCTGGCAGCTTTGAGGTAAAATCATCAGCCTCTTTTTCTTCAGCATCAAAGTCTGATACCAGGATGTCATATTGATCTGTATCAAAGTCTAACTCAGACTTTCCATCTTTGTTTCTGGGTAAAAAATACAGATACTAATCTAAAAAGATCTAGTTCCAGAGGGGGAAAATTCACATGGAACCCAAGAGAGAAACAACATGAACCAATACTCAGGCACATTTCTTCCCCTGATCACTAGTGCAAAGAAACTATGAATTTAATTCGATACAATATATAAAGGTATTGCCAGTCTAGGAAAATCTACTGTTTCATAGTAGTGGTAATAAGCTTCTAAGGAAAAAGAAATATTAAATGTTTAAATCACATAGATGTCAGCTATCCTCAAATGTGGATCTTAAAATAGATCCCAGATTTCTGAGTATTGCTGGAGAAGTTACTAAACAGCACTTTTATCAACTGAATAAATAGATCAAGCAAAATCATCCCTCCAAACCTAAGCAATAGCATGAAATACCAAGATATTCTCTGATCTATTACTGTGTCTTAGAAGGAAAAAAAAGAGCCAGTCACAGTAGCTGATGCCTATAATGTTAGCTACTTGTGAAATGTAGCTCTATAGGACTGCAGTTCATGGTCAGACATGGAAAAAAGTTTGAGACCCCATCTCAACTACTAAAGCTGAACATGGTGGCATATGCCTTTCATCGCAGCTGGTTGACAAGTATAAAAATTAGGCCCACTGTCCTGATGAAACACCCAAAGCAAAAAGGATCAGGGGGAAATAGCTCAAGGGGCAGAGTGCCTGCCTAGCACATGGGAAGCCCTGAGTTTAACACTCAGTACCACAAAAAAAAAAAGGAAAAATGGTTGCTACAGGAGGAGCAACATATATTTACTAGCTCTCTAGGATATTATTGCTAGAATCATCACTTAAATATAATAGTACTAACATTCCTTTCATAAGGACCTTTCTTACTCTCGTTTGGGGCCACTGGCTTTTGTCCACTCCAAAACCCTGCCACTGCGAGGGGAAAAATGCAAGATTCATCTTTGTTCCTGAAAACTCAAAACAAATTATGGGTTATAGAGAAAAAAGTACATATCAGAAAATATAGTTCCTAACGTGCATTCTGTGGAATCATAGTCCCTAAAAATATTAAGAAAACAAAGATTAGAGAGCAAAAGAAAAAAATGAAAAAATATTGACCAAATAAAATTATGAAACAACTCTTAGAAGCTCTAATGTCACCTCCTTCATACTGTAGGCCACTAAGTGGTAGATCCAAGTTTGATTCCTCAGTACCACATACATAGAAAAAAGCTGGAAGTGGTGCTGAGGCTCAAGTGGCAGAGCTCTAGCCTTGACAGAGATAACTTTTCAGCACAAAACTCTTGAGTTTGGGGGCCTACAGTACATAGGAGGTGACATTAGAACTATATTTGAACCTCAATCCTCAGATTCAGGATTACAGGCCTGAGCCACAGCACCCAGCTGACAAGTCTTTTTAAGATGTGTATAACATTGGAAATATCTCAAGAAAACATTATTGAGGTTTTCCCCATAGGTCAGCAAGGATCTACTTTTATCATCTTATTTTTTTTAATTATAAGTCTTTGTGTTAGCCAGTATTGTTTGAGTATAAGTTTAACCTAAGACTAGAATAATGACTGTATCAGATACTCTGCTCAAACATGTCATCAATGCTTCTATTTTATATTAAAAACGTTTTAGTATTAGGTTTTTATAATCTTAAATGTATATTTGATATGCTGTGATTAAACGATGCATCCTGGAGTTTTTCTTGATTATTTTATTCATCCTTAATACATGACCTTAAGACAGTCTCATTATAGTTGAAACTGACCAACCTCAATACTTTTTGTACCTCTATTCCAGCTGTTCCAAAATACTATCAACATTATTTTTTGAAAGATCACATTTAGTTAATCACTGTTTCTCATATTTCATTTGTCAAACATGTAGAATAACTATCATCTAACAATTTCAAAACTGTCCTATGAATAGGAAATCAATGTTTATAAAGGATTCTGAGGACCTTACATAGAATATACCATTTATCTTTGGCAATAACCTCAGGATATACATGTTTTAAGATCCACTATTTTAATACAACTAAGATAAGATTGTAAAAAAATGTATTCGGTCTACTTCTCTAGATTAAAATCTGCTTCATCATTCTTTTTTTGTTGCTTGATTTTTATCCTGGGACTTGAACTCAGGGCCTGAGTACTGGACCTGACCCTCTTTGTGCTCAAGGCTACTGCTCTAACACTTTGAGCCACAGCTCTACTTCCTGTTTTTGAGTGGTTAATTGGAGTAGCTAGGATTACAGGCATGAGCTATTGGTACCTGGCTTAAACTCTGCTTCATCATTCTACTTTGTCTATCGGTATCTATTATCCTTGGAATAGTATACCTGCGGACATTCCAAATTAGAACACGAGTTCCTTTTTTGCCTGGGATGGCATCAAACTGGGCCAGTAGGTCATTTTCATTGTTGAAAATTGAATAGTTCAAGATGGCTTCTAGACTGGGCAAGGAATCCTCAGTAATAATCATTTTTTGTAAAACCAAATACAGTTAAGGAAAAACTTACACTTGCAGAATACATCTTCAAAGACATAATACAAAAAAAGATGTTATATTAGTGCATATGTCAAAGGCTAAAATTTTAAGCTATTTGGTAGCAGTAGTTCAATCTTATTGCCATATTACTCTTGTTAAACCAATATGATCTCTATAAGAAATAACTTGTCCAGGTACAAGGAAATGAGCAAGTATCAATTCTGCTATCAGGTTAGCTGATACATAGTGATTTTACAAGTATAAGCATAACTATGGCCCACAGGAAAAAAAGGAGGTCCTAAAAATTGTACCAAAGGGTGGTGATTGGGTAAAATAGCCTATATAGATCAAGCTACACAACAATGAAAGTTTCAACAGAGTAAAGGTATTTCTGAACTTCCGTCCATGGTCTTATTTATTTTAAAAATATTTAATAAGGAGAAATTATACTTAAATTTAAGACATTTGAATATATTTCTAAATATTAAAACTTATTTGAAATATGAAATATCAAGAGATAGCTGCAAATGCCCAGAAGAACAAACTAGACTAATTTTTAACCAACACAAAATTTTAACCAACACAAAGGATATTGTTTTGCTGACTGTAAGGAACAATTGGTACAATAACTGCCTGTGCATGGACACATTCCAGATAGGTCTGTGATAGGAGTCCAACAGTGAGAGTACTCCCATTCTTGGTGAAGACAAGAGCATCCTTTCCTAGACGCATGGAACCTGACTTGAAACCATTGCCAAAGACTCCGATGGGACACTGGCTCTTCTTTATTACTTTATCTGTAAAGCCAAAGCTGTAATTACACAAGAAAAAAATCAGAAATGTAAAAATCATCCTAAAATAGAATAATTACTTATACTTGAAGAATACATTTTTACTCCTTTTTGTTTGCAAACTGTAAGTTAAAGCATAGGAAATTACTGGTAATGAGATTTTTTTTCTGAGTTGTCTGTGTGTAAATAGTTCCACAGTGCTAGAACAAATGTAAAGGCATACTTTCATTGGCCAACAGAGAGAGCTGGCAAAGGCCTCTGCAGCTGCTTTCTTCTCTAGATAAAAAAGAAAATTAGGGAAGGTTGAAAAGGGTAGTTGCTTGCAGATTGTAACAAAAGTACCAGATAGTGGCACTGATAAAAGGTAGTAAAGATGCTATCTTTCAAATCTGGTCACATCACACTCTAGAAATCTGAAAGTTGGAGATCATATATCTTGACAATTTCAACTCTCTACCCAAAGGATAACCCTTCCAATTCTTACCCTCTCCTCGGCTAGGACAGTTCACTGGAATATGACCAAGAGATAAAAATAGGTAGTTCTGCCTCTGAATATCTGCAAACAGCTGCAGTATAAAGTCTCTCTTGTTCTATTAAGGGCCTCTCACTGAGTCAGCTCACAAACTCTGTAGCCCCTAATGATTAGCTTGATCTCAGAACCAGAATCATTCCCTTTCTTGCTTGCCATTCAGATACTCACATACAAAAAGAATGGAACCTAAAAAGTTTAAAGAAATGGTATGTAGAATATTATCTTCGCCACAGATAAAACAAATTTTGAAGACTTTTTCTCTAGGTCGATTTATTTTTACAAAGATGTACATTATCATTAAGTTAATATTTATTAAATATACTATGTGCTGTACATTGTGCATAGCACTGGATACACAACAGTGAATTATAAAGACGTAATTTTTATCCTTTTACTATAGTCTAAGGAAAGATTTCATGATTTATAGACTAGATGTTTCTCCAATAAGAATAAAATGAATACTTTATGCCATAATTGGGTGGCAGGGAGGTTTTGAGCAGGGAGAGTGAAGATGCTTGTTCTCCATTTACTGAAGATTATGGTTTTGTTTACTTCAAGAAAGGGGTATTACTATACAGTAATACCATTATATATCTTTGGGGGGCAAAAATTCATTAAGAGTTTTTTGTGCATCCTACAAATAAATCCAATGACAAAGAAAGGTAATGTCCAAGGCAAGTGTCCTTTGAACAACAAAGAACACCGAGATAGTGATGTCTGTGGGCCTCAGTATTTCGGGAATTAAGACTTAGAAATTGGTAGGATTCCAACATTCTCATTTCTCTTGTGAAATAACTGGGTAGGAACCAAACGCTGGTGGCTCATGCCTGTAATCCTAGCTACTTAGGAGGCTGATATCTGAGGATCATGATTCAAAGATAGCCTGGGCAAAAAAGTCCATAAAGACTTTGATCTCCAATTAACCACCAGAAAACCAGAAGCTGCACTGTGGCTCAAATGGAGGAGTGCTAGCCTTGAGCTGAAGAGCTCAGGGACAACACCCAGACCCAGAGTTCAAGCTCAAGACTGGCTAGGAAAGATGGGGTAATTATGAAAATTACATATTGTATGCAAAATATTAAAATGACTGGAGTCATTTTTGAGGAAAGATTGAAGCACAAGTGGTATAGTATTGGCTTTAAACTCAAAGCTCTGAATTCAAATCTCAGTACTACCAAACTAAAAAAAATAAAAATAGAATTCATTGAGATTTATCACATTATTCCCTATCACTATTTCAGATCTAATGCCACATGTAAAACACAGAACTTTTCAAAAATAGGACTTTTTTCTGCCATATGATACGACTCTGTATGCTTATCTAGAGTTATAAAAAAACAGTGAGGCTCTATTTATTCCCTTATTTCCTAGCCATCTTTTACCATGTTCTCTTAGTAAGTTATTATATGCCTTCATTGTGTCACTCAGTTTTGGGAGACCAGATGACTATATAAAGCTGAGAAAATAAGTAACAGGATAGGGCTAAAAGCAGAATCCAAAAGCACAGACATAATGAGAAGAGAATTGCCCGATGGTCTGGATTTGCTGATGATGTTGTTATGTTTCACGGAACTCTTCCCAGATGCTTTTTATCACCTCAGTTCCCAGACTAGGTATTCTATTTAAATGCTAATTTGTAGACATGCCTAGTACCAATCAAACACATAAAATGTTTCACCACACACAATGATAGAATTATAAAGAGTAATTTTATAGTTGAGTATAGCTCAAAAAATTTCCAGATAGACTGGTGGCTCATACTTGCTATATATATAATTCTAGCAACTCAGGAAGTTGAGGTCTGTGGATGGTGATTCGAAGCCAGATGCCCAAGTAGGAAAGTCCATAAGACTTATCTTCAATTTACCATCAAAAAGTAGAATTGTGGCTCAATTAGTAGAGCACTAGTCATGATCAAAAAAGCTAAGAGAATATTATTCAGGCTCTAAGTTCAAGCCCCACTAGGACCACACAAAAAATTACAATGAGCTATCATGACTTAGCTTAGACAGATGGTTTCCCCTCACTGAGTCATTCCTGCTCTAGACTCTCATGTAAGAAACAACATTGTTTATACACCAATGGATTCAGGTACCAGCTTTTTGAATGGAATCCAGGAATACTGTTTACTTCCTCTTGAATACCTTAAGAGATCACAAAATCTAGAGTCCTAGTGAGAAAAATTTAAATTAGGATGTTGACCAATGGAACAAACCTTCCCCAAAATGAAAACACACAAAGACAGGCACTATTGTTGACTGGATATACTGGTGATGTAATAGATGAATTCAAAGTGTTATAAGCATCCTGTTACTCTCTGGCTTCTGTTTTAGAACAGCTCTCCTAGGATATACACTTCTGAGCAGAGGCAGCAAATACCTTCAATCTGTGGCTGTTTTTAACCCTTGACCTTTGAAAGAAATTTTCCATCTTACTAGGAAAAGCAGTTGAGTATAGAGGACACATGGTCCACACAATATTCCCAGAAACTAAAAATACTAACAGTGTGCCTTTAAAAATTTAATGATAAGCATTTTTAATTGGACTTTCAAAGGATTCTGTATTTATAAGAAACTGTCATTGTACTATTTCATCAGCATGAAAGTAGGAAGAGGAACACAGGGCTGGAAAATAGGAAACAGGATAACAAACAAAATTTATGAATGCTTAACAATTTTCAATAGTACTTGCTATTATTTTCCAAATAGAAACATAAGCCATATAATGAATGATTGTTGTTCTTAAGGTACTATGTTATCTCTCATCTCTTTTGCTGTCCCTTGATTATCTCATATTGTTACAGTATCTCACTTTGTTACCTGATATATCAGATATATTTGTATTTGGTTATTTGAAATTGGATAGGGAACGGGGGAAAACAAGATGAGGGGTGGGGGTGGGGGGAGGGAAATGGGGACCAAGACATGTGAAAGGGTATCAATGTATGGGAATTAATGCACCATCTATCTTGCAAATATCATGTAACCCTTCTATTAATTACAATAAAAATATATGAAAAAAATAAAAAAAAGAAAAGTAAACTGCATGTAATTCTCATCCAATAAATAAGGATTGGAGATCAGCAGATTAAAAAAAAACTAGAAAATATACTTAATATTTACAAAGCTCCTTCTGAAGTTTCTTTATAATAATAGCAAATCATATACAAGTATGAAAATGGATTATTTTTACAATGAATATTCAATAATTTAAAAAAAGACCAAAACAAGGAATTGAGTTCAGTGGCATCTTTGGCTTACTGTTAAGACTCAGATTAAGTGATCTCTTGTAAGTAAATAGTATTTTTAGCTAATACAAGTTTGTTTTAGGATTCATATACAAATCCAGTACATAGTGTATTAAACACTCATTAAAATAGTCCTCTAGAATATAGAAACAAAAGCCATATAATGAATGATTATTGTCCTTAATGTACTACGTTATCTCTCATCTTTTTGCTGTCCCTTGGTTATCTCATATTGTTACAGTATCTCACTTTGTTATCTGATATATCGGATATATTTGTATTGGTTATTTGAAATTGGATAGGAAAGGGGGGAAAACAAGATGAGGGGTGGGGGGGAGGGAAATGGGTACCAAGACATGTGAAAGGGTATCAATGTATGGGAATTAATGCACCTTCTATCCGGCAAATATCATGTAACCCTTCTATTAATTACAATAAAAATATAAGAAAAAAATTAAAAAATAAAATAGCCCCCTAGAATTAATTTTGTAAATAAATAAAAACTGCTCAGAGCAAATTACTAGGAAATATATTTAACCTGTAAAGACAGAGACAACCCTAAATCTAAAGAAGTTTCTGCCTGTTTTGTCCCAGGACTGGCAGAAAAAAAAAAGATGTGTTGTAAAGGACTCACTAAGATAAGTAACTTTAAGGGGAATTTGCGACATACAGAATTGGATATATATATATATATATATATATATATATATATGTCTGTATATATATATATATACAGACATACATATATATATACTTTCCATCTCATCTAAATTGTCTTTTTCTTTTCTAAACATTTAATTTCACTTTACTTTCTTGCAGCCTGAGTCTTTACCTAGTGACTGTACTCCATCCCTCTCCACGGCCCCCCAACACCACTTCCCAGCATCTGCAGCCTGCCCACAAGTTACTTCCCTACACCCTGGAGGGGTGGGGCAGTTCTGGTCTGTCAGGGATGGTAGAAGCAAAATCAGGGACATCCAGTGCAAGGGGTTGGATGGGGTGGGGTGGGATGAGATGAGGAGAAATGGCTTTCACTTTTTTTAATGAAAAATAGAGGAAGATTTTTAATTTTTTTCTAAATCTATTAATATATTGAGGAAACTTTGTTGTTATAAATTAAAGAACAGGGTCAACTCATACTTTCATCAATATATTGCCCACGTTTTCACCTTCCTTCTAACGGCATTCCTCAAATATTCTTCTATGGGGATCTGAGACACAAGGCATTTAGACTTGGGTTGTAAAATACAACCAATTGCTCTGACAGACCAAAGGCTTTTTCCTATAAACAGGGATAGTAATTTGGGGGGATAGTAATTTCAAACTGAAACCAAATAAAGTTTTCATTTTTAGGGTACTAAGCCCATTACCTCCTCCTTAGCACCACTTAATTTTTTCTCATGCTTTCACACACTAGTTCAGGAAGCCACATGGAATTATCAACCACATTTGCTAAAAAACTAAGATAAGAAAGGAATCAAGGTAACTCATCTTGTACTCAAGTGTGATAAAGTATAAACATGTACTATCAACCATAGATATTTTAAAGCAATGAAGTGAAACTGAGAGTGACAACAGAAATTTATCATCACTTCAACAGTTTAAAAGAGAGGATTTCCTTACTCTACTGAAAAAAACTTCAAAAAGTATGCATATGCCTGCCTTTTACTTATCTTTTATGGGGCTCAATTACCTTCACGGCATCCCAGATGTCATCTCAATCACAATACTTGTGACTGAAAAGTAAGCTTAGCTTAATTAGGAATTGGAAAAAGGTATTTAAAAAATTACTAAAGTCTTAAGTGGAGTTCAAGTTCATGAAGTCAGTAGGAAAAGAATGAAAACATTTTTACCTGAGCATTCGATGGAGTTTGTGAGGTGTCATCCCACATCCATCATCAGTAAAAGTCAAACAAGATTTAGTCTTGATTTCTTCAACATCTATGAAAACTGTTCTTGCCGATACATCTGGATCTACAGCATTATCTGAAAAAGGTAGAAATCTTTGATATTAGATGCTTTTTCAATATTATCAAATCTCTATTGTTCAGCCAGGTACCAGTGGCCTATAACGCTAGCTAATCAGGACGCTAACTTCTGAAGATTACAGTTTAAAGCCAGCCCAGGTAGGAAAAGTCCATAAGACTCTTTCTTAATCTCCAATTAACCACCAAAAAGCTGGAAGTTGAACTGTGGCTCAAATGATAACAGGCTAGCCTTGAGCAACAAAGCTCAGGGACAGAGTCTAAGTCCCAAGTTCAAGCCTCAGGAACTTACTTCCCCTCCAAAATTTCTACTTCAGTATCCCCATGACATGAATGATCCTTAAAGTACATAGGGAGCATTATAAGTAGCACATGTACACTGAGTTATGGAGAATAGACAGGGTAGCAGAGAAAGTTATGAAGTTGATTTCTAGATTTCATTGAAAAGGTGATTTGTAATCTACATTTCTCCAAGATTAGGATCTATGGTGAAACTATTTTTTAAACATTTTTCTCTGATTCTGGCTTTAACATTTCTTATCTTTTAGCCATTTTACTGCTCACAAATACATATAGTAAAAAAGTTGAACCAGCAATTTTGGCAAAATATTGATATATATTACACACATCACAGTTTATTTATGCTAATTTTATTTTCTACTTTTTAAACCAACTGTTAACACAGACTTTATCATGATCCCTGTTCATTACATAAGAACAACTGAAAGAGTCAGGGGTTAAAATCAAATCATTTTCAGTACCTACCTAAATCCCGGTGATTACCACAAGCATGCTTAAGAGAGAAAGAACAATTCTGCTGTTTTTGTATTAGTCTTAAAGGTGAGGTTGCTTATACTCTCCCCCTTTCTTTTGGGAATATTAAGGTTTGAAGTCAGGACATAATTTTCAATCATTTGAGTCATGCCTCCAATACTGCTCTTTCTTTTTTTTCTTTGTGGGTCGCTTAAACTCCGCCTGGGTGTTGTCCCTGAGCTCTTCAGCTCAACGCTACTGCCTTACCCTTTTGTGCCCTGGCTGGCTTTGAACCTTGCTTCTCAGATCTCAGCTTCCTGAGTAGCTAGGATTACAAGTAAGTCACCATGCCCAGTTCCCAATATCCAATACCATTTTCAGTAGCTATTTTAGAAATAGGGTCGTGTGGACTTTTTGTTAGGGCTGGCCTCTATTGTGATCCCTTTATTCACATCCTTTTGAGTACGCAAGTATGAACCATGGGTGCCTCATTCTGCCCCCTTATGAAATGAAAAGCATTGAATTAAAGTAGAACAAAGTACACAGAAACTCTCATAATCAGTTTTGGAGTTACATCTTCACAGCAGATTATTTACAACTCCAAAGACATCAAATATAATCGTATTTTATAAGGTATTCGGCATGCTCCCCCCAAAGACTAGTATTGTCTGGTGGCTATAACTTTTGCCATAGGCAACATTTTAGACAGTTGTCCATCACTGACATATGCAGCTCAAAAATTTCCTTTAGACTCACTATCTCAGATACAGGTACATTCTGTACCACATGTTAACCAGTGTTATTTATATACTATTTGTACCCTAAAAGATGAGGTAGAAGCATGGTTTCTAGTGGTGCCCAGTTAGTGGAAATTTGCAGGAGTGGAGAACATTTTCCTGCCAAAGGCCATATGGATATGTATTCAATTATATTATTCAAGAGCCATACAAAATCATCAATACAGGCAGATGGGCAATGGAAAGCCAACTAGCATAGCCTTATATGGCCTCCAGGCCACAAGTTCACCATCACTGCTAACTGCAGCCTATGCAAGGTAATTATGTCATAGAGGATGATTCCCTTGGAAGGGACTGATGCTGTTAAGTTTGAAAGGGCAGGATTAGTTCCCGCTAGAGGGGCTTGCTGTAATGTTAAGACTGCTTTGTGAGTTTGGGTCCATTTTGCTTTCTCTGCCACATTGTGATGCCTTGTTTTGAAGCATTCAGGAGGCTCTTGCCAAGGTATCAGAATCATGCTATTTGGACAAACATATCTGTTTACATCTCAAGTACCCAGGCTCAGGTGTAGTGTTAAGTGATACAAAATGAACTAATACAGATACATTTCTTAATTGTTCCTGTTTCTCCTAGCTGTTTAGACCTTCCAACTATTCCCTTGCTCTGACATTTTTAAACTGACACCATGCTGCTGGGCTGAGCCACATAGGAGCCTAATCATATACTCATCCAACTACCCTTGACCAAACCATGTTATTTCCCCAATGGGAACTTCCCTGAAAAATCAAGAAAAGTATTACACATTAAAAATAAACGTGTTTTACAATACAATTAACAGTATCAGTTACACTCACTTGAATGTGTTAAATGGCTACCAAATAAAACAAGACATAGGCTGAATTTGATTCAAGGGCCACTACGGTGTTGCCAGGGCCACTGGTAAAACCTATCAGTAATTGTAACCTCAAAAAAATCTGAACAGTCAACAGGTATTGCCAATAGCCCCAATTGATCTGATAGTCAATTTTCAGGTTAAACTGGGGCCTAAGCACCATATTATGTGCCAACATAATTTGGTTAACTTTGGGCAGGGTTTTGCTTTGGTTTTTGATTTTTTGGTCATGGGGTTTGAACTCTCGGCCTGAGTGCTGTCCCTGAGCTCTTGAGTTCAAGGCTCTACCACTTGAACAACACTGTCACATCCAGTTTTCTGGTTATTAATTGAAGATAAGAGTCTCATAGACTTTCAGCTTTCAGAATTTTTTCTTTTTTTCATATATTTTTATTGTAATTAATAGAAGGGTTACACGATATTTGCCAGATAAAAGGTGCATTAATTCACATACATTGATACCCTTTCACATGTCTTGGTCCCCATTTCCCTCCCCCCGCCCCCTCCCCTCATCTTGTTTTCCCCCATTCCCTATCCAATTTCAAATTTCAGAATTTTGTGCCAGGATGGCTTAGAACCACAATCATCAGATCTCACCCTACTGAGTAGCCAGAGTTACAGGTGTGAGACACTGGCACCCTTGCTGTAATGATAAGTTTATCAGAAAGAAAGCTCTTTACGTCGTAAGATTAACGAATTCTTATTAAAGAATTCTTTTTCTTTTTTTTGTTGGTTGGGGGGCTTGAACTCTGGGCCTAAGCATTGTCCCTGAGGTCTTCAGCTCAAGGCTACTGCCCGACTCCTTGATCCAAGCCCCACTTCCCTTTTTCTAGAGGTTAACTGTAGATAAGAGTCTCAGGTCCTTTGGTGCCCGGGCTGGCTTTAAACCTTGACCCTCAGATCTCAGTCTCCTGAGTAGCTAGGATTACAGGCGTGAGCCACCGTGCCCGGGAATAATTTTTTTTCTCTGACAGGAGGATCCAACACTGTATAGAAGTCTGTACTCTTTCAAGAAATTTTATTTGGCAAGTAGAGCCTTGTATCAGTCATTCCTGTTGATAGATAACTAAAAATATTGAGACTAATGCAATTTTGACAACAAAAAAAAATGAAGAAAGGGCCGGGAGTTTGGCCTAGTGATAGAGTGCTTGCCTCGCGTGCACAAAGATCCGGATTCGATTCTTCGGTACCACATACATAGAAAAATGCCAGAAGTGGTGCTGAGGCTCAAGTGGTAGAGCTCTAGCCTTGAGAAAGTCCAAGAACAGTGCTTAGGCTCTGAGCCCAAGCCCAGTTCTGGCCAAAAAAAAAACGGACACTGAAAAATCTTTTCCAATGCTTTATGAATATTCACAATTTACATGCAACATAATAATTCAAATTACACACTTATACAACAGCTCATTGAATGAATCAGTTTATAGGTCTAGCAAAATTGCTTTTTTTTCCTCCAAAACTTTACCAAGTTCTTTTTTTTTCTGGTCCTGAGGCTTTAAACTCAGTGCTGGGAGGTGTCCCTGAACTTCTTTGTGCTCAAGGTTAGTCCTCTACCACTTGAGCGCAGCACCACTTCTGGCTTTTTCTGAGTAGTTTAGATAAGAGAGTTTCACAGACTTTCCTGCCCAGGCTGGCTTGGAACTGTGATCCTCAGATGTCAGCCTCCTGAGTAGCTAGGATTACAGGAGTGAACCACCTGGCTGGCTCCCAAGTTTTGCTTTTTTTAAAAAAACAAGACTATAACAAAGAGGTACTTAAAGAGTTACACAGTAGTTGCCAGAACAGCTATGTTATCTCCTTGTCTGAAAACTCATGGAGTACAATTAGGAGGGTACAGAGGAGAGGCCAGGGTCAGGTGGATCAGCAGGGAAAATGAAATCAATGGGTGACCACTAGCAAACAACTTTCCACACCTACTTGCTATTTTATATAGCCTTTCATTTTGCCTTAACAAATAATATGATCAGCCTCAACAGATGAATTTATAACAATAAACCTCAAACTGGCAGCTTCTTTCAACTCTTGGCTGTTTAATCCTCTAAAAATTGGTCACCAAATAGCATAGAGTCTCTTCTCCCCTAGCCCTACCTAGAGAGACAATGAGGAACCTTTTACTCTCCCCTTCTCCCTCTACTAGTTGAGAGCTGTACTGTCAGATTCTGCAGTGCCTTTATCTCTAACCTGGTAACACTGTCCCCTGTGCTACTAGACCCCAGGGAGTCTTGGCTTGTCTCCCTTTAGTGGGAGGATCCTATCTCTAACTTCCTTCACCCTTTGGCATGGACATGAGAATCTTTGTCTTCTAAAAAACTTGCAACTGAGGCCTCAAATCTCATGAGAACCTTAGATATAATAAGAAACTATTTGACAATGATAGCCTCCCATGAGAGATATGGTTTGTAGGAGGCTGCTTTGAGACAGTGTTTTCATAAGCTTCTATCTTTTCCTATTCAGATACATAGATACTTGCAAGGTTGCCAGAGTCAGATTGCTGACTTACAGTCGTTCTTTGAGTAACTAAAATTACTCTTGCCTGAAAGTTGCCTCTGCCTGTTTTTTTGCATGTCTACAGACATGCACACACACATACACTGGCACTTGACTTACCAAATTTTGCAATTTGACAAAAGTTTTGGGGACTCAGCGGTAGAGAACTTTCCAAGCATACATGAGGTGAGACCCTGGGTCTGATGTCTAGACAAAAAATATTATTTTGTCCCTCCCTTTGCATGTATTATATATACTTAGACCATGCTATATACTGTCATTCTCTTACAGACTATCTACTCAGGAGGCTGAGATCTGAGGATCCAGGTTCAAAGCCAGCCCAGGCACAAAAGGACCTGAGACTCTTATCTCCCATTAACCTCTAGAAAACACGAAGTGGGGCTTGCTTCAAGGGTATGGTGGTAGCCTTGAGCTGAAGAGCTCAGGGACAGCACGGAGGTGGAGTTCAAGCCCCATGATCAAAAAACAAAAACAAAAACCTGTGTTTGAGTCCTGGATCTCTTACATGTTAGGCATTATTTCCCTGGAAAAATATATTAATTCTGTGAACCTCCATTTCCTCATTGAAAAATAGTAATACTACTTGATACCGCTACTTATAATATTTAATAACTTCAAAAGGCAAATTTAAAGACATTTGTAAAGGTTCTTTGCAGACTTACAGAGGACCTATAGTTTTACTATTTTTGAACTCCAAATCAACAGCTCAGTATTTTCTATGCTTCTTTTCACCCATCCAGTTATTCATCCACTTGTTCCTTTATTAAGTTTTAAAATTGTTTTTATAAAGGTGATGTACATAGGGGTAACATTTTATAAGTCAGGTAATGAGTACTTGTGAAGGGAAACAGATGAACCTAGAACAAATTATATTAAGTGAGGTAAGCCAAGTTCAAAGAGACCAATGGCGCATGTTTTCTCTTGTGTGTGGAAGCCAGTTGTTCCTCTAGACTGTACTGCCCTCCCCCCCACCATATCCACATGTCCCAATCCTTCAAATCTCAGCTCAAAAGTCATCCACTCCACAAAGCCTTTCCTAACCCTCCTCTTCCTGATAAACTGCTTTTTCCTCTCAATTCTGCAATAGTGAGTATATCTTTACTGCTATATTTTTTTCTATTTTTGGCCATATAAAACCAACACCTTCTTTCTATGTTTATCTCCCCTGTTAGAAGAGTGAATATAAATTGCATTCATCTGTGTATTTAGCATACTGCCGTTTTATACAGTGGATGCTCAATATATATCTACTCAATGAATAATTCACTAGAAAATTAATGGATGTATGTAGAGAAAATTGTTGATGGAAAACTGAAAATGAAAAATATGGATAACCTGTTAATACTCTAGTGTTCCTTTTTCCTAGTAATATCACCACAAGTATTTGTGATTTCACTTTAAAATCTGTGTTGGTACATATGTATGCATGTGTGTCTGTCTATAACAACATCCATATTCATAGTATAATTACATCTTAGGCCTGATCTAGGTTTTTTCATACATACCTATGTTTTTATATATTTATAAATTAGAATTACAAAACTCATTAATACTCAGTTAATGCACAACATACACAATTCAACACATGTATTGCAAGATGAAAGAAAAACAAACTGCTCCCAGCACATTTGTTTCTCCTATCTGCCACTACGTTATTAATGTTTTTATGTTACATGTACTATGATCTCATCTTACTCCACAGAGTTTTACTGAGGCACAGTGCTAAGCATAAAATATAGAGGACATTTTTAGAATTGAAAGACA
Organism: Megascapheus bottae; assembly: GCF_031878675.1. NCBI lineage: Eukaryota > Metazoa > Chordata > Mammalia > Rodentia > Geomyidae > Megascapheus > Megascapheus bottae. The sequence goes on from NC_143547.1 coordinate 70,930,385, forward strand.
TCAATACCACCTTCCAGAATTTTCTAATTCAGTCAATTATACCACAAAACATTTGGTGTCACATAATGAAAATATTTTATCATCAAAATTCTCTATCATCTTCCAACTAACTCTCTTTTTGCTATCAAATTCATGACATGGCCCCAGAGATGGGCTAGGAAAGGACTAAGTGTCCTAAGGCCGCTCATTCCAGCTTTGAAACTGGTTTCAAGATTTGCTGTGTTAAGTCTCCTAAATGTCTCCCTTCAGGCTTCTGAGGCGTTTAAAATGTGCTCTGTGTGCTGCTCTATTTTATGTAGGAGTGCCTTTTTTTCTTTGCTTTCCACACAGTATTCTGCATGGTATCGCAAAAGCTGGTGGACTTGGCTTCCAGGGATCAACCAAAAAAAAAAAAAAAAGCTTTAAAAGCAAACACCGGTAGAGTAAGAGGTTAAGTCCTCAGTGTTCATTCCAGCGGTGTGAGGGCGCTCGTGGACTACGAACCCAGCCCTCGGCAGTTTCAGGGAGCCAAATGCACTCGTGTCATCTCTTAAGAGATGTCCCATCATTCCTAGACTTTCTTGTGTCCAAAATTAAAGAGACCTTCTCTCGATCTTTCCTAATCACCCTACCCAGTTGTCTGCTATTTTCCCTCGCTGGCTTGGCATTCTCAGTGACTTGCTAGCCCTTGTGAAGAAGCACAGCTGCCCGGCTCGAGAATTTTATGCATCTCCTTTGGGTTATTCCAAAGTTGCTGAAATCCCACAAGGCAATGAGAAAAACCACGCTGGACTCAACTGTACATGTATATTACTGTTTTCCTCCATTTTCTCCATGGAGCCTTTGGACAGAAACCCACCCCCCTTTCAGGGCTGCTGGAGGTGGAAATGGTCCTGAAGTCCCCTCACAGCCGCCGAGTCAACCCCAACCCAGAACCCGACTGTGACCCCAGCCCAGGCCCACGCGGCTTTACGCATTACAGTCGCGTTCGCAGCACCACGCTGGCACCACTGCCTCGGCCCAACGCAATCGGGCCCGCCCTCACCACTCACCTAGCAGCTCCGCGATGGCACTGAAGGGTCGCGTGTGGCTGCTGGAGTTGCTCTGTAGATAGCGGGGGCTCATCTGGGGGTGAGAGAAGGTCCCGTCCCGCGTGAGGCCTCGGCCTGCCGAGCCCGCCCCAAGCGCCCCCCGCAACCCCAGGGCCCGCGCTCGAGTCCGCCCCCTCGGGCTATCCCTTCACTCCCAGTTCCTCCGACCTACCGTGCTCAAGCGGATCCCGAAGGCCTGAGGGACATTGCCTAGCCGGGAGAACCCGACGCCAGGCGGCCCAGAGCCCGCCGGGGCCCCTCGACCCAGGAGCATTTTTTTGGCCGCCACGATAGTAGTCTGCTGCCGCCGGACTGCTACCCGGCCGCCCCTGACTAGTCCTCACTCCCACTCGCCCACGCAGCTGGCGGCGGCCGTCCGGGACTGGTCGTCTCCAGATCCAACCCGCAGCTGGCGGAGGCGGAGCGCTCTCCAGCCACCTGTCCCTAGCGGGAGGGGGTGGGTGGGAGGCTGGGCGAGCTGAGAGGAAGCCCCGCCCTGCCAGCACCTCTCCTGACCTACCAAGTACCAGCAGCCACTTCGGGACCGTACAGATATATGGCGGCCTCCTGATGGCCGTTCCCTGATCCCCGCCCCTTATTTATTCTTGGCGTTTGCCATAGGCCAGACCGCCGAGCGGGAAAGCACGAGGGGAGGAGGGGTAGGAGTTCGGAGGCGCGTGGAGCGGGGCGGGGCAGAGTGGGATGGGGCGGGACAGAGCAGGATGGGGCGGGACGAAGCGGGACAGAACGGGGCGGGAACAAGGCAAGCGAATGGACACGGTGTGGGATTTCTGGAATGGAGTCTACTTAGGCTGCGTGACTAACCGACAGGATAAGACACGTCTTTCAGCTTCGAAAGAGTACAGGGTTTTTTCTCCCCCTCTCTCACGTAAACAGAAAACATCCTGATTAGTTATGTCAAATGCCTCTGAAAGCACCCAAACTTTTCTAAATTGCAATTGATAAGCTATCTATAAATCCTGTGACCCTGCAAGGAGACTGTTTATAAAACAAGAAAATGCGTATACTTAAATATTGTACCGCAAACTAGATTAAATTCTACACAACCCATGAATTACAGTAGCATAGGAGACTTGCTCTCTACCACTGAGCTAAATTCTCTTTGTTTTTATGAGGCACACTGTAACAGATCCCACACTGGCCTTGAACTGGTGAGCCATCCCCAGCACTCCTATCACAGAGCAATGGATTCTTATGTTGTCCTACATTAATTTTTTATTTGTAGTGAAAACGTTTGCAGTTGTTTTTTAATCTCCTATGTTTTTATAAAGATATTGAAGCTTAAACTGAGGGTTTGGGCACGTTTTCACTGAAGACTGTCATGGACTTAGACTACCCAACCTTAAAACTGACATTGTCAGATCTTGACCTCCGGAGTTGATAAAATTACAGACATAAGCCATCAACTTTCTAGCTATTGTGAAATACAAAATACCTTATTAACTGAATTTACTCTACTGTCCATTCAAACACCAGAACTTACTCCTCCTAATTTTGTACTAGTTCAGTACTCTGTCCATCTTTCCCACTCCTACCCTTCTCAAGTCTCTAGGAACTGATATTCTACTTTATACTTCTAAAGATCTTACTTCAGATTATGTACATGAGCAACAAAATGCATTGTTTGCCATTCTATGTCTGATTTGTGTCAACACAGTGTCCTCCAAATCCATATATGTCTGAAATAGCAGAATTTCATTATAATGTGGCTTAGTAATATTCCCATTCTTTATCCACTCATCCACTGTCAAATGCTTAGGCTGATTTTAACTCCTGGCTATTGTGATTACTACTGTAATAGAGGAGCACAAATGTCTTTCCAACAGACTGATTTTATTCCTTTTCAATATATGATATATATATCCAGTGGTACAATTGCTTGTTTTCCTTGGTCTTTTTTTTTGTATGGGTTGTGGGGCTTGAACTTGGCCTGAGCACTGTCCCTGACCTCTTCAGCTCAAGGCTACCACTCTACCTATGAGCCAAGCCCCACTTTCCGTTTTTTTTTCTTTTCTTTTTTCCAGTCTTGGGGCTTAAACTCAGGGCCTGAGCATTGTTGTTGCACTTTTTCAAGGCTAGTGCTCTACCACTTGAGCCCAGCACCACTTCTGGCATTTTTTTTCTATGTATGTGGTACCAAGGAATCTATCCCAGCTCATTGTGCATGATGCACTCTACCACAAGGCCAAACTCCCGGCCCACCACTTCCTGTTTCCTAGAGGTTAATTGGAGATAAGAGTCATAGATCCTTTTTGCCTGGGCTGGCTTTGAACCTTGGTCCTCAGATCTCAGCCTGTAGCTAATATTACAGGCGTGAGCCTGTCCTTTGTCCTTTTAATAGTACTCATTCTTGCTTGATTAAAGTAGTATGCCATTATGCTTTTAATTTATCTTTCCCCAATCATTTGTGATGTTTATTTTCACATGTCTATTGGTCGTGTGTGTGTGTGTGTGTGTGTGTGTGTGTGTGTGTGTGTGTGTGTGTTTACAGACAGGGTCTCTCTGTGTAGTCTAGGCTGGCTTCCAATTTGTGATTTTCCTGCCTCAGTCTTCCAAGAACTGGAATTGCCGCCCTACCACCACCACATCTAGCTTTCTGTATCCTCTTTTGAGAATTGTCAATTGAAGATTTTTGACCATTTTTAAAATCAGGTTGTTTTTACACAATTTTAAAATTGGCTTTTGTGTTGTTTAAGTTTCTTTTATATGTTAGATATTAGCCCCAAGATGAATATTTATTGCTGTAAAAATTCACAAGTTTGCCAAGTATACTGGCTAATGCTTTTGTAATCCCAGCTATTCAGTCGAAGGCCAGCCAGGCAAAAAGTTAATTGCAACCATATACACTCATCTTGTCTGTGCATAAGACCATAGGTAGAAGCAAGGATCATGATTTGATTGCAGCCTTGGGTAAAAATGTGAGACACAACATGAAAAATGAACAGTGAGTAAAAGGGGGGGTGTTTTTTTCTGAGTAGTTTATTGGAGTCTTGTGGACTTTTATACCTGAGCTAGTTTCAAATCATGATCCTCAGATTTCAGGCTCTTGAGTAGCTAGGATTACAAAGAACCACTAACACTCAACTGCATGAGTACTGCTTAATAAGAATACTGCACAATAAACTGCATCATGGATTTTCCTCCCTAGGGAACTCAAACTGTGCTACTTGAAATTGGGAAACCCAATAAACTTGGCACTAATATTATTTTCTAGGAGCTAGCTCACTCACTGCCCAGTTGGTAATGCATCATATCATAAGAAATAGGTAGAGGCCACAGAACTCCTACCACAAGGTTGTAGAATAGTATACTGGTAGCAAAGAATGTGTTGTCTGGTATGATATATCCATCAAGTTTTGGAGAAATGCGGAGCAAGTAGTAGCTACCTGAAAATGGAATTTTATAGTACCGAGTTCCAAAATATTGTCTTCCAGGGCTGGGAGTTTGGCCTAGTGGTAGAGTGCTTGCCTACCAGGTTTGATTCCTCAGTACCACATATGTAGAAAAAAAAATCCAGAAGTGGTACTCTGACCCAAGTGGTAAAGCTCTAGCCTTGAGAAAGCCCAAGGACAGTGCTCAGGCTCTAAGTTCAAGTCCCCATACTGGCAAAAAAAAATGGTCTTCCCAATGAAGCAAATTTTTCTATGTGAAAACTAGGATGTTCCTTGGGAAAGAATAGGACTCTAACAAGTGGTTTGTGATATTTTAAAATAAAATGATGCCAGCAAATCTTCAGTCCCCAAATTTCCTTGAGTTTGTAAAACTGGCTCAAACTGCCTCATCCCCTTGGATATACAGCACTTCTTCCCAAGACAAGATGTACACTATTTTCCCTCCTAGCATTAGTCCTATAACAAGAGTTAGCCTTAACTCTTGTTGAGGCATGGATATGGTAGGCCTGTTAGTAGAAAAGAGTTATTAGTTTCCAAAGAGATAGATAGAACAGTTGGCTAGCATGGCTTGACAGGAACTGGAACAGTTCACACAGACTCAGATTCTAGGAGTATTTGATTACACAAGCTAGACTGTAACATTGGACAATGGACAATTTATCACTGTGGGAGTTCTCTCCTGAGATACAGGATTTAGTGCTGACAACATCCACAGGAGATGGTGCAAACAGTACTAGATGATTCCTAGAAGTATAGAACAAATGATCCATCATGTTAAATGAGATCAAAAGACTATGGTTTGCTGTAGTAATGGTGGAATAAGTGACCAGAATATTTAGAAGAGAACAAAACTGTGAAACTCAAAAAGAAAGGCATATAATATGTTATTAGCCAAGACCAAAAGAAATGTGCTGGCTGAAGAAACAATATTGTGGTTATAGGAAAAACAACAGGAGTAAGTGGTGACTCCATTCCCTGTAATGATAGCCACCTTTGCCATATTTTACCATTGGAAAAAAGGAGGGAAGGTCTAAGTAAAATCACCTTGCCCTCAGGAGCCTTCCTGTTACCTTGATCAGAGCTGGGTGGTGGGGGCTTTTCACACAGCTTCAAAGGCATCCTTTGAATTGCAGATGCCAGGCTCAATAGGTAAAGTGAAGAAGGGCTCGGCTTCCTGAAATGAAAAGACACATCCTGTTGGTTAGCTCCAGAGAAACTGCTCCTTGTGTTTATGTTTATGTCCTGGCTTTTGTCTCTAGTCTGTGGTTTTTGTTTTTAAAATCTTGGTTCAGACCTTGTTTGGGGCTGCAGGTCTTAAAGATAGGAATCCTCCCACCGACTCCAGCTTTCTGATTTTAAAAAAAAATGTAGCTTCTATGCTGCTTGCTGACAGGGATACCACAGCAATAGGGACTGAAAAATAATAGAGGCACCATGGTTGAGTTTAACCAAATTAATTTAGTAGTTGTATCATGAGTGACAAGATCGGAAGAACAGCCAGAGAGTCTGAGTACAGTATAATGATAAATAGAATTTGGCCTCTCAAAGAGAAAAACAAACAAGGAAAATACAGGCCTATTACAGAGATGTTTTAACCAAACCCTTCTCTCTGGTTGGAACATTTGCAGAATGACCCACTGACCTTTTTTTACTCCCTGACTACAGTACCAGCATTTGGGAAGCCTTGTTCGCCTCAGCAGCTTAGGCAAAGCCCACTGCCTGCCTTTTTCTGAGACATGCCTGTGTGGTCTTCCTGCCTCACTATCCTCAGGGCATTGGAAACTGCCACATTAAGTACAGGCATGTTTACTACTTGTGGGATTTGGTGTTTAAACAAAAGCCTGTTGCCCTCCCCAGCATTTGGCCTCCTGATTGGCAGCTGGGGTCCAAAAAGCCCTTCTGCCCCCTCCCCAAACCCACGTCAGTCAATCCCTAGGGAATCATAGGAGCTGCCAAGAGTCTAGGGCCTGACCTACTGAGGCCTTGCAGCAGCAATAAAAGCAGCAAATGATTCCATCCAAATCCTACCACTGTGGCTCCACAGGGCAGCAGAAAGGCCCAAACACAAGGTTCACACAGATAGCCACCCAACAGGCCTTCTGGTGCCTCTGGTATTGATGAAAGAATTTCCCAGCAGCAAGGTTTGCCCAATTGTGGGAGCCCAGGTTTTGGTGCCCATGAGTCCAAGTGCTTAAGCAGGGTGTGGCAGACCCCCACCCAAAAAAAAAGAATTCCCACCTTCTTGAGACAGAAATTCACAGACAACCTTCCCCTTGTTTCAGAGTCTAAGATCTGAACCTTTGAACCATCTACAAAACTCTTACTTTTATTTCAGAAGATCCCTTTTCATGGTCCACTCTCTTAGAGAGAATTCACATTCGTGAAGGAATCCTGTACAAACACTAGCTGCCCCAGAGCCTTTGTTTGGTGATGAACTATGTGGAAAGGAGCCTAGAGGCACAGACATTTCCTCCTAGTCAGTAAGCTTTAACAGAGAGCTCTAAGGATTTGACGCATACACATATTACCATGCTCAGCACCAGGTGCAGTGTGTGTGTGTGTGTGTGTGGTGTGTGTGTGTGTGTGTGTGTGTGTGTGTTTGTGTGTATGTCTCTGTTTCCTCTAGTGTATTCTGATGTGTTCTTTAAGGTCATCCAAGTTTCTGTATGGACATGATAAACTCTAGAACATATCAGGGTGACAGGCGAGCCAGGTATACCTTGTAGAAAGGCTGAGAGTTAGAATATGTATCTGAGTCTATTCAATCAGCCTCACCAACTATGATTCAGGAAAGCAGACTGTTCAAGGCTTTGTGGGCAGGAGGAAAGGGAGCACGATTAGAATCAGGGCACTGGGCAATGGAGGGAGTAGAACCACTGTGCAGCCTCAACAAGGCCTCAGCAGACCTCATGGAAGCTCAGAAAGGTTCTGGATCGCAATAATGTGTCAACCATGCTGTGGCCCTGAACAGTCATTCGATGCAGGATGCACCTGGGGAAGGATTATAAATTTGGCGCCTTAGGCTTCCTTCAGGCTAGGCCATCCCCGGATGGGGACTCAGCTGTGCACTGGTGACCACCAGAATTCCCTGTAGCAATCCTGACAAAGGAGTGCTTGCTTGCTAAAGAGGAGAGTCAGGGCCCAGTAGCACCTGTAAGACATGTGTTCCCACCTGTAAGACAGTGCCCAGGAGGAGCTCAGTCTCTCTTCCAGCCCAGGGCTCTAGGATTATACCAGCCTCCCCCATCCCCTTCCCCATTCCTACTATCCACTTCCTGTCAAGCTACATAGCACCTAGCACCTGGCCCCTTCCTTTCTTCGTGCATTGATGGCTGATCTTATATAGTACAGATCCTTAGGGAATCTAAGGCTGTTTCAAGAGCCTTTCCAATGAAACCCATCCAGAGCATCAGCTTCCTTGTTGCTTCCTTACTCTCCTTGGTGAATGTCTTGTTTCTATCCTGTTTCCCCAAGTCACTCTCCTCTCCTTTGTCCTGTCGATAAGGATGGGTAGTTTCATTGATGTACATATATAGGGGGAAGGGCTTTGGAGCCAGACCTAGGGTGGAATCTCAGTTCGGCTATCTTGAGCTGCATGATGGTAGGCAGGTCATTTCAGCTCTCTAAGGCTTTTTCTTTTTTTGGGGAGGGGGTCATGCGGCTTGAACTCCAGGCCTGGGCACTGTCCCTGAGCTCTTCAGCTCAAAGCTACCTCCCTGTCCCTGGGCCTGGGCGTTGTCCCTGAGCATTTCAACTCAAGGTTACCGCCCTACCCCTGAGCCACAGCCCCCCCATCTTTCTAGTGATTAATTGGAGATAAGAATCTCTAGTTCTTTAGTGTCCAGCCTGGCTTTGAACCTCAATCCTCAGACCTCAGCCTCCTGTGTAGCTACAATTACAGGCAGGAGCCACTGCAACTGGCTCTAAGGCCTTTTCTTTATCTTCAGGAAATGAAGTTACTGCCTGATATGGTGGTACAGGTTCATAAATTCAACACTTGGCCAGTAGAGACAGATAGATCAGGAATTTGAGGCAAGCTATATATGAAGAACCTGCCTGAAATGGAAAAAAAATATATAAAAAGGAGGTATTGACATGCTTGCATCACAAACTGCCTACTGCATAACTCAATGTAGCTCAATAAATATTAGCTCTCTTTCTTTCTCCCTTCATGGAAATGCCTGAACCTAAAACAACCTTCAATAATTAGTTTCAAAATACTGTATTTCATTGTTATTTTTAATCAAATTAACTGTTTTCAACATAACATTATTTTTAAATGTTTACAAATAACACCTTTTATTTTCTGAGATAAGGTCTGGGTATGTAGGCCAGGCTGGCCTCAAACTCATTATTTTCTCCAGTGTTGGCAGCCCAACCAGAACATTTGAGATATAATGTAACTAAGTATTTTGGGCTGCAATTTTGTTGTAGCCACTGGTGTGGTGAGCTTTGCAGCTCTGATTTCAATTTCTGTTCTCAGAAAAGAAAAAAATTATGAATGACAGAAGTGGAGGACATATACTCCTTAAATGGCAGATCAGTTACCAATCTAAATTGATCTAGGGGGCTAAATTTCTTATACTATGTTTTAGTACAAGAAGCAGGGGCTGAAACACTAGGTCATGGTCAAGCAAGGAGCACTCCCTAGGGAAGGAAGAGCCTAGGGCCCAACAAGGCTGGCTAAGAACCTGAGGAGGAGATGCTGGGGGCAAAAGGGAACTCTGGGAGAAGGTCTGAGGGCATATCAGGGCTAGGGTCTCAGGCTTGGAATATACAGTGATAAAGTACTAGCTATAGTGATAACTGCATGGCAGGTGGGTAAAAATTTGCTGGGGAGTCAAGAGATGTCCACCCTTACTAACCTACTCTGGGCCTGAAAATCCTAGAGCCATGACAAGAACAAAACGCCCTAAGAATTAGTATTCCCTAAAGGAGAAATAATACACTAGGAATGAATATGCCCCCTTAAATTTTTCTGCCTCTGGGAGCCGGGAGTTTGGCCTAGTGGTAGAGAGCTTGCCTAGCATGCATGAAGACCTGGGTTCGATTTCTCGGTACCACATACATAGAAAAAAGCCAGAAGTGGTGCTGAGGCTCAAATGGTAAAGTTCTAGCCTTGAGAAAATCCAAGGACAGTACTCAGGCCCTGCGCTCAAGCCTAGGACTGGAAAGAAAAAGTTTCAGCCTCTGGTGGTAGAATAAAGGCTTATCTCAGAATTCAAGCCACCCCCTAGCTAAAAATGTATCTATTTCCTGGTTTTTGGTTCATCTTTTCTACAAATTATAACAATGCTATGAGCAAGAGGCCATAGCTGAATTTCTCTTTCCCTGATTTTAGACAAAGCTGTAAACAATCATTTGTATATTTGTAAGTGTGCTTACATACCCACAGAATCACAAAGGTTCAATAGCTATGTGCATATAATCATATAAAATATTAAAATGAACTCTAGGAAATAGAAACAAGTGTGCTTATGTGTGCAAGAATTTTTTTTTCCAGTCGTGGGCCTGAGCTCAGGGCCTGAGCACTGTCCTTGGACTTTCTCAAGGCTAGAACTCTACCACTTGAGCCTCAGCACCACTTCCGACTTTTTCTATATATGTGGTACCAAGGAATCGAACCCAGGTCTTCGTGCATACTAGGCAAGTTGTGTGCAAGAATTTTTATATTACCTATTTTATGTCTCTATATCTACATGTATATAGAGATAATATACATCTATATACACATATGCATATATACATGTATATGTGTATACATGTGCACACACACATATATATGTACACACACACACACACACACACACACACACATACATTTTCTCTTCACATTAAGAAAGTGTTTGGATCCAGAACCAGATCTTATGTCTAGGAACTCTGGTAAAATAATGGACCTCCTCCACTTCCCTAACCAGTGACCTTATCAGGCTTAGATGGGGATCCTTTCCTTTTTCCAGTCTGCAGGAAAGTACAGGAAGGGACAATCTGATCAATGGTGGATACCATACTGCTTTTCTCTAGATTAATGCAAAGCATAATACCTTCCAAAAGAAAGCTACTCTCATGCTTGCATTGTGTTTCTTTTCAATGAATCCGTTTTCTTTCTCTTCCCAGTGTCTTTTTTTCTTTGGGGGAATTATTTTTTTTGCATTTTTATTATCATTATAAAGGCGATAGTACTGAGAGGTTAGTTTCTTAATTCAGATGAACAGTACATTTTTTTAAACAATGTCATCCTTTCCCTCACCCTCTCCTAGTTCTTCCCTGCAGTTCCCACCCACAGGTTATATAGTTGTCAACATAATGTCCAGTATCATTGCTGCATTTTCTCATGCTCTGTCCCATCTCTGTAACACCTTCCTCTACCCTCACAAAAACAGATAAACTAGATGACAAAATAAAAAGTAAACAAAAACAGCAACAAAGAACAAAACCCCACTTGTTTCTATTTCCTTCCTTCTTTTCTTCCTTCCTTTCCTTCTTTCTTTCTTTCTCTCGTTCTTTCTCTCATTCTTCCTTTCTTTCTTTCGTTCTTCCTTTCTTCCTTTCTTCCTTGTCAGTCCTGGGGGCTTAGCTCAGGTCCGAGCACAGTCCTTTGACACTTTTGGCTTAAGGCTAGCACTCTGCCACTTGATCCACAGCACCACTTCTGGCTTTTCCTATATATATGGTACCAAGGAATTGAACCTGGGTCTTGGTGCATGCTAGGCAAGCTCTCTACCAGTAGGCCAAACTCCCAGCCCTCCTAGCTTTCATTTTGATGATTTTTTTTTTACGGGCATATGCACATAGCTATTGAACCTTTGTGATTATCTGCTAAGAATAGCATCCTTTGGTCTCACTCTGTGTGAATGCCTAGAGACTTGTATTATTTACCATGTGCCAGTGTATTTTTTTTCCATCCAGAGTGTTTACTTGTAGATTTATTGGCATCATGTGATTACTACAAATAAGGGAAACCATGCAACTGCTCTTTCTTTGAGTCTGGCTTACTTCACTTAATATAATTTTCTTCCAAGTCCTTTTGTTTTGCCAGTCCTGGGACTTGAACTCAGGGGCTGAGCACTGTCCTTGGGCTTTCTCAAGGCTAGAGCTCTACCACTTGAGCCACAGCACCACTTTCAGCTTTTTTCTATTTATGTGGCAGCGAGGAATTGAACCCGGGTCTTGGTGCATGATAGGAGAACACTCTATCCCTAGGCAAGGTCCCAGCCCTAAGTCCATTTCTTTATGAATGGTACAATATCATTCTTTCTGATGGATGAGTAGAATTCCATTATGTATATGTACTGTATTTTCTTGAGCCATTTGTCCACTGAAGTGCATCTGCATTGATTCTACATCTTGGCTATGGTAAACAGAACTGCATTGAACATGGTTGTGCTGGTATCGTTAGGGTGGTCTTGATTGCGTCTTATTCCAAACTCAACTAACATATCCCAGGATTTGGGCCTTAGCTTGTAGTATGTACATTCAGTTTTTCTTTTCCTCTCAGGACACTTATCCTTGCTCCTATCTGATAAGAATTTCAGAGTGTGTCATAGGGGAAGTGCGGTAGCTCCAGCTACCTCAGGGGACAGGAAGGAGATGTATGTTATGCAGAGGTATGTTCCAGACTAGATAGGAATTTGCTGTTGGCTGTCTTTGGTAGTCTTTTGTGTGGGTGCCAGCTGACCATGGACAGTGAGTCAAGGAGGGGTGTCCTCTGACTATGTGGTGTTTAGGGGGAAAAAAGTCACTTGTATATTCTATGCACAAAAGACTAGATGAGTAGTTTGTTGGTTCACTCCAGTAAGGGCTTGTTCTGAGTGTTTTTGTGTATTTAGGGAAAAGTACTTAAATGATATGATTAGCAGAAATGAAGTTGTCCAAATTTTTCAAAGATTTTAGCATTTTTATCGTGTGAAAATTTTACCTAAAAATAAAGGTAAAGAAACAAACAAAAAAAACCCACATTGATCTCTAAAGCAATGCAGGCTGTAGCATTTTGGGAAAATGCACAAAAAATAGGTTTGTTGATGAATGAATATAAGAATGGGTAAATACATGCATAATAAGGCAAATACAAGAAAATATACATCTTAGAATTTGTTTGTCTATATGGATGTTCATGACATGGTTCGATTTTTTGTATGTTTGGAAAATTTCTATAACGTTGTACTTCTAACTTTGTTAAAATCCAGCAACTTTAAGCCACTTCCAGTTGGTTTTCTTTTTCACAAGAATAAGGTAAAGAAGTAGATTAAGTCTTCAGAAGAGCTGTGCTAATTATTGACCAAGCCTTCCTTGACAGTTCCCCATACTAAGTTAGCTAAGCCTGTCTAGTGGTGGATAAAGTTTGCACCCAGGGGACCATGAAATAGTTAATAGACTTTCTATGTTGTTAAAATTTTGTTTCACACCAAAAATAGTTTATACAGGTTGTGTAACAGCTGCTGTTGAAATTATGTCTAATGGAAGGTTTTGATTCACACCAAAAACACTTACATGTGTTTTGAGTGGCTAAAATTCTGGTTTCCTAGGAAATAACTATACAAGTCTACCCTGGGGACTCTGAAATCATCCTTCTTACTTTTGCCTGGTTCACTGCCTTGGAAACATTCAAAACAGATTGCTGGTCTGCTTCTAGGCACAGGGATTATGAGACTTGCTTGTCCCTTTTATTTAGGAAAAATGTTTTTCTGATTATACAAGTAATTACATGCTCACTGTAAAAAATTCGAAAGACAGAAAAGTATAAAAAGAAATAAAATTAGAATCACTTGTAGCCCTACCATTCAGAAGCAACCACTGTTAATATTTTGGCATATTTTCTTCCAATTTTCCTTGCAAGCAATTCCTATATAGTTGAGCTCATCTTGAACATATGATTTTGACATTGCTTTCATCAAGTAATGTGATAAAAATGAGCAATTTCCAATAAATCATGCCTTTATAACTATTTTATTTAAATAAACCTCCGATTGACCTTACTACTTCCTATTTATATTTAACTTGTTTCTGCTGTACAAGTAGGGTATATACCTGGGGATAAAAATAGTCTATATTTGAAACTATCATCCATTTTCAATGTTAGTGATGGTGTTGTCTAAGCGCTATAGTTTCGTTATAAATTTTCAGCTTTAATTATCATGGTGAATTCCAGGGTATTTCAATCCATTAATTAAGAGGCAGCTTTCTTCCACAAAATATAATACAAGAAAAATAAAATTATTATTCCAGTGACAGAAAGGTCAAGCATGTCATCCCCAAATCCAAATATAATGAGCTTTCAGAAGACTGATAATAACATATCTTTCTATTAAACCCACACTACTAAACTACTAAAATATAAATGTCTTTATTATCCTTTTTATTCTTATCTGAAATGAAAAGTTTCCCATTGTTGTTTGTTCTGGATGAACTCCTTAAGAAAAGGGCCAAAGACACCTTGTCCAGCTGAGCAGTGTGTTGCTAGCTGAGCTAATGCATTAACAGATTTCACTAAAACTAAAATCTTTTTTTTCTTTTTTTCTCATCCTCTAAAATCGTTTTTTCAAAACAAAAAAGTGGTCATTTATTTACAGCTAAAAACTTGTGAGTCCCGGAAGGACATATATGTTCTCATTCTGATGTCACACTCCTTCAAAGCTTTTTCAAAAGTAAGATGATATTTGTTTTCAAATAACCCATAAAAGTTATAATATATGAAGAAACAGATGAAACAAGATCACTAAAATGAGGACAACTGTCTACCCTTGAATATGCTTAGAATATTCCATAATAATGAGACAGAAATAAAGAGACAGGTATAGACTAAAGAACCCGAAAGATCTAAAAATTAAAAATACGAAACAGAACTAAAGCTCCCATAAGATAGATATTCAAAGAGGAGATAATATTTAATCTTTTGAGGTTGCTAGGATTTTTACCTCTAACTTATTTTCCTTTTTTTCATTTCTTTTCTTTCATTCTTTTTTTTTTCTCGTAATGGTTTGTGCCAGTCTTGGAGCTTGAAATCAAGGCCTGTGCATTGTCCCTGAGCTTCTTTGCTCAAGGATAGTGCTCTTCCATTCCAGTCACAGCTCCAGTTCTGGCTTTCTTGTTACTTTACTGGAGATAAAAGTCTCACAGAATTTCCTGAGTGGGCTGGCTTCAAACCTCAATCTTCAGATCTCAGTCTTTTGAGTAACTAGATTTACAGGCATGAGCCACTGACACCTGGCTTTAAAATTACTTTTAAGTAGTTGTACAAAGGGATTTAGATACAATATGTCAGCTTATGAGTAGGCTGCATCTTGATAAATGTCACCCTTTCCATTATTTTCCCCCATGTTTGATAGTATGTTGCTTTTTTTTCTTTGCCAGTCCTAGGCTTGAACTCAGGGCCTGAGCACTGTCCTTGGACTTTCTCAAGGCCAGAGCTCTACCACTTGAGTCACAGCATCATTTCTGGCTTTTTCTATGCATGGGGTACCAAGGAATTGAACCCAGGTGTTCGTGCATGAGAGGCAAGCATTCTACCACTAGGCCAAACTCCTGGCCCCACTACACATCACGTTTTAAGAAACATAATAATGTGAGTTCTTGCCTATAATAATTTGGCTATGAGAAACAGAATCATCTTTATTCTGAACTGAGGAGGCTAAGTCTAAATGAACTTTGTAGCGCTCTCCTGACGCCTTGCTGAATGAAGGGATTTTCCACTCAGTACTGAAAATGCCTAGGGATGAGAGAGGCCATTCATTGCATACAGATGCCTAGGTCAAGGTGAGCTAGGAGAACTCTGCTTCAGAGAAATGCAGATGTCATAGCCTTAGGAAAACTTTGCTAGAATTCTGGCTTTCTGTTTTCCCTACAAGATCTGATTTGTTTGTGTCTGATCATCTGCATATATGGAAGTTTTAGGAGTACTCCCTATAGGGAAGGTGTAAGGTGGTACCTGAGCTACTGCCCTAATAAGATCTGTATCTGCTGGATTTGGAGCTCCACCCCAAAGCGTGTTGCAGGGGCTGGGAGTTTGGCCTAGTGGTAGAGTGCTTGCCTAGCATGCACCAAGACCCGGGTTTGACTCCTCGGTACCACATACATATAAAAGCCGGAAGTAGTGCTGTGGCTCAAGTGCTAGAGCACTAGCCTCGAGGAAAGCCCCAGGACAGTGTTCAGGCCCTGAATTCAAGCCCCAGGACTGGCAAAAAAAAGCTTGCTGCAGGCACTGTGCAGACCTGCAAATCTTTGAGACAGAAGTCCACCTGCAGATGTTGGCTTTTCAATAAGGATTCCCAACCCAATTCGACCTCCCAAAATGTGGATTGTCTGGTTTTTTGTGTGACTAGATTCACAACTGAGATTTACAACAATTCCTAAACAAATGATGAATTCCATTGGCTTAGAAACTACTTCAGTTTATGACTATTTTCTTTCACATGTCACATAGTAGATGAATGTAAGTGACTTCACAGTTTCTTAGAGGTCAAGCAGCATTACAACTATCTATTGTACACAGACAGACATCTATTCCAGTGGCATGAAATCAACTTTCTATTGTTTCCCACAGCAGAAGCAGTTGTTCTACCCAATTTTGTAGTACATGTGACAGCCTTTGGCATGTAATATTATTTTGTAAGCACTGAGGTTGAAGCCGAGGCCTGATGTTTGCCAGAAATGTACTCTTACCACTATGCACTCTGGCCTCTGTTTTTTTGCCAGTCCTAGGCTTGGGCTCAGGACCTGAGCACTGTCCTTGGGTTTTCTAAGGCTAGAGATCTACCACTTGAGCCACAGCACAACTTCTGGCTTTTTAAAATTTATGCGATACTGAGGAATTGAACCTGAGTCTTCGTGCATGCTAGGCAAACACTCTACCACTAGGCTAAACTTCCAGCCCCTGCCTGGCCACTGTTATAACTGATTATTTTCAAGATAAGATGTTACTTCCAATCCAGATCTCACTTCCAATCTCTTAGGCTATGGTGCACTTATTTTAGATTTCTCAACACAGTTAGGATAATAGCCCTCACCACTAAGTCCAACTCTATACTGAGAAGACGTCTCATGAACTTTTATGCTCAGGCTGGCCTCTACTTACAGTCCTCTCAATGTTAGACTCCCAAATTAACTAGGTTTGTATGTCACTATAGCTCTCTTTGTTGCTCATTCTTCCTCTCTAGAATGTCAGCTGTTTTGAAATCAAGGCTGTGTTCTGGTTAGTTTTTGTTTTCATAATACCTGGCACAGTCTCTGGAAAGTTCTAAGCATCATAAATATATGACAAATTAACAAAAGAATAAATACACAAAAGCACTGGAACTGGAGATGAAAACGGACAGTCAAGACCTGGCTTGTGTTTTTAGTTGTTATAGCATTAATAAAATTCCTTAAATCTATGTGAGTCTCAGCTACAAAGTTAGAATAGTATTGCCAAACTTTCCTACTTCAGAATATTATTGTAAGACTTAAAATCAAGTTAAAATAATTCATGCAAAAGTATTTTGGAAACCAAAAGGAAGGAAGGCCACCTGTGTTGTGTTAAGGAGAGAGACAGCATAACTTGGTGTTTACAGCCTCTTTCATTCGATTGCTGTGATAATAAAAGGAGGTGATATATGTAAAACACTTGGCAAAGTACATGGGACAAAACAATCTTTTGAGAAATGGCAGCAGGCCTGATTATCTTTTATGATAAAGGATCCCAGGTGGTGGGACTAATGGGAGCTGGTACTATAGACCAAGTATCCTTTTAGTTTCCTCCATAATATCATGGTAGATAATTCAAAGTCCTTTGTCATGTCTAAACAATATGAGAGGCCATACATAATCTCTTTATGACTATTGCCTTTACTGTGCCTAAGAATGGCCCTTCTATGAGTACATATACATGTGTGCTGGATATATGGCTATATGAATGTGTGCATGTTTGTCCATGTATCTGTGTGTGTACTTGCATATATTTGTATACATGTAATGTTGAACTTGAAGATAACCTGAACTCAAAAAAATATATATATGGTGATATATAGGTTATATGTGGATGTATTTGTTATTGCTATATTTGCATGTGTATATATATGCATGCATTTCACATTTGTGTATATAAGTCTATATACATATATAGGACATGCACCTATGTAATTGCCTTTTGGTTAGAGCTGGCCACTTTAGCTGATCTGAGGGGAAGGATGCAGGCTAGGCCAGGTGCTGGGCTGAAGCAAGCAGTAGGCCACATGCGTGCAAACAGAGCTGTGGTCAGGCAGTGGGATACTGGTGTGAAATCAGAAGGCTAGATGAGAATCTTCACATCATAGTTCTACCTGAAGCAATGTTGGGCATGATGTAGAAGCCAAAACACAGTGCATTTGGAGGTCAGAATCTGTGGCTAAAAGTTACCAGATGATGAGAGTACATTGTATTGTTGGATATGAGGAGAAGGGAAGTTGTAGCACAGTGCCAAGGGCAAGAGTCACCGCGGCACTTTCTAATTTCCAAACAGTTTTCTCCTAGAATAGATATTTCCCTGAGGTGGATTCAAATGCTTGGGAAACTGGCTTTGCCACTGAAGGCTCAAACCACATTTCATGTTGATAGGATGTTAAGTTGATAAGATAGAAGTACAGTCAACCCTGTAATCCTCTTACTCAGGAGGCTGAGATCTCAAGATGGCAGTTTGAGCTATCTGTGCAGGAAAGTTTGTGAGATTCCTATCTCTGAATAACTGCCAAAAAAGCCAGATGCGGAGCTGTGTCTCAAGTGGTAGAATGTTAGCCTTAAGCAAAAGAAGCTCAAGGAAAATATCCAGATCCTGAGTTCAAGACGTAGGACCAACAAGAATAGAAGTACAGTCGGCCTCTCTTAAGCTTCTCTTAAGAAAAATTTATAGATAATTCTATTTAAAGAGCCTTGTGTTCAAACAGCCAAATTCTCCACTGTGTGTATTTCAGAGATCCCAAAAATATTATCTAAAAGCTGAAAACTTTATTGATCCTTCAAGAGTTCAGTCTATTTCATGACACTCAAGAGAATAGATTTTTTATAACACCCAAAAGAATACGTAGCACAGACTTATATGATAATTAAGTGACCTAAAAAGTAGTATTTGGATTTTCTTATTGTCTAACTTTAGTTGGAAAGTGAGAAAAGATGACAGCAAAAATATCCTATAAAAGGAAATTACATGGGGCTGGGAGTTTGGCCTAATGGTAGAATGCTTGCCTAGCATGCACGAAGACCCAGGTTTGATTCCTCAGGACTGCATACATAGAAAAAAGCTGGAAGTGGTGCTGAGGCTCAAGTGGTAGAATGCTAGCCTTGAGAATGTCCAAGGACAGTGCTCAGGCCCTGAGCCCAAGCCCAAGACTGGCAAAAAAAAATTACATGAAGAACTGAGACATGCCACCTAAGAACAGAAACAAGACCTCAGTGCAATGTGCAATGGGACATTATTGGATCTTCTTGCCTCAGCTGAGCTGCCCTAGATGTAAGGCAGATCTGCCTTATCTGAATTTCAGATCCATGGCATGATAAAAATAATTGGTTATTTTTTCACTGTGTTTTGGGAATATTTGTTATAAGACTGATAACTGAAACAATGTTGCAAAAAAATTCATGCTAAACCAACTAAGCATTAGGCTGCCTACTTTAAGCTATGACACATACATGCAAGCCCATCCACTTTACAGCAGAGAGACAGGCCCTGACAGAAGTTCTATGAGTACTGATGACAAACAACCGAAATACTTCTGTGATAGTTTCTCCTTTTTAAAATAATCAAAGGAAAATGCTTTAAAAATCAAAGATCTTAAAAGTACTTTTTAATAAATCTATTATTTAGTATATTCTGTTCAAGTTAAGAACAGTTCATTAACCTATGCTAGACACAAGAAAGTTTCCAACTCACCTAATTCTACAACTACTGAATCTATCTATCTGTCTGTCTATCTATCACAATTCTGGGGCTTTATTCTACCACTTTTAGCTATAGCACCAGTTTCAGCTTTTTCTGTGATTAATTGGAGATAAGAATTTCACAGACTTTCCTGCCTGTGCTGATCCTTAGATTTCAAGTTCTTGAGTAGCTAGGATTGCAGGTGTGAGCAACCAGCACCTGGCTAAACTATTCACTCTAAGTATTTAAGGTTACTCCCATTTTAAAATGGGAAAATTGAGATTGAGGCTAAATATGGACACGTTTACATGGCTAAAAAGCAGGAAGAGAGAATTATACTTAAGATTTCTTCAGTTACTAGTAACTTTTTTTTGCCAGTCCTGGGCTTGAGCTCAGGGCCTGAGCACTGTCCTTGGACTTTCTCAAGGCTAGAACTCTACCACTTGAGCCTCAGCACCACTTCTGGCTTTTTCTATATATGTGGTACCGAGGAATTGAACCTAGGTCTTCATGCATGCTAGGCTAGCACTCTACCATTAGCCAAACTCCCAGCTTGCCAGTAACTCTTTTATTCCTAACTCCTCAAGAGGATGAGATCTGGAAGATTGTGGCCCAATGCCAACCAAGCAAATAAGTCCAAGAGAATCTATCTCCAGAATAAGCAGAAAAAAGCCAAGCTGGAGGCATGGCACTTTATACAGTGCCAGCTCAGCAAACAAGCTGAGCAAGTACAAGCCCTTGAATTCATCTCCTTAATATCAGCCAAAAAAAGAATTACACTCATCTTTTTTTACTTCCGCATTCTACACTGTTAGTATTTAGATAAAATCCCCCAAAGGCTCATTTGTTAAAGGATAAATTCCAAGCTGGTAGTGATATTAAGAACTGATTGGATCATAAGGATGCTAACTCACTTCATCAATGGGTTCATTCAATTAGTTGATACCTCAGTGAGTTAGTAAGGAGTGGATCCTAGATGGAGGAAGTAGATTACTGTGGGTACACCTTTGAAGGGGACATCTTATTCTTGATCCATTTCAATTTCTCTCTGTTTCCTGTCAGGCATGAGGTGAGTAGATTTCCTCTGCCATATCATCCTGTCATATTTCTGCCTCATCACAACCAATAAATAGTGGAGCCAGTTTACCATGGAGAGATATAGTTGAATTGTGATCTGGAATAGTTCTTTCCTCTCTCAAGTTGATTATGTCAGATACTTTGTCACACTTGCAAACTGATGAACATGTACCTTTAAGCAGCATGCATGATAACCCTCAAACATTGATACTTCAGGATATCATGATTATGCTATGGTGATGCATGAAGTAAGAGAAAGGGAAGAGAAGGAGCCTATTAGTCTCATTCCCTCCAGTTGTTGTTACCAAATGGAGCATTCCTTCTTTTATTCTGAATACAGATCAAAGCTCATTAGTCACACTGGCCTTAAGAAATTGTTAACCTACCATATCTGAAATGAGTCAGACAGAATTCAAGGGCTTTTGTATATTAGGAGATATATAAAAGCATATTCATAGTAGTAATATTTTATGACATTCAAATGTTATAAATAGCTATGATGTCTATTATAGTCACAATGGACTGACTGTGGTATGTTCATATAATTGTATACTGTACAAGAATAAACCAACTGCAGATATCTCTAATAGTGTGGGTAAATATCTACAGCAAATAAATACATAACAACAGAAAGTGAGTTAGTGGTTGCTTGGAGGAAAGATGAGGGGAGAGGCATACTAATGATTACACATACTCTTTGGGGAGTAATAAAATGTTTTAACAGCTCTAGCTAGTCAGGAAGCTGAGATCTTGAGATTATGATCCAAAGCCAGCCCAGACAGGAAAGTCCATGAAATTCTTATCTCCAATGAACCACCAAAAGTCAGAAGTGGAGCTGTGGATCAAGTGGTAGAGCACTAGCCTTGAGCATAAAAGCTGAAAACCAGCACCCAGGTTTTGCGTTCAATCACTGGAACCAGCACTAAAAAAAGAGAAAGGCTTCAACAGTATGGTAATACTGACAGGAATGTCGCTCAAGTTGTAGAATACGCATCTAACAAATGAGACATTGAATTCAATCTCCAGAACTGTAAATATTAAAACTGTGGTGGGATACAGTTCTGTGAATGTTCTAGAAAGCAGAATTGAATACTTTCATTCAAAGTGGATTGTATAATATGTGGATATTATTACACGAGTTAAAATCCCAGTAAGAGATTTTTGAAATCTGGAAGTCTTAAAGGTAGGGCATAGAAGGCTAGAGGACAGACTGTCAGCTTTTTGCCAATGTACCAAAATCACCTCTTGTATCCCAGGACTGGACGGGGATTCTGGCAAAGGACAAGGATATGTTTCCAAAGGTACAATGACAAAGTAAGCAAATGAAGGACTCACACCTGTAATCCTAGCTACTCAGGAGGCTGAGATCTGAGGATGGTGGATCAAAGCCAGCCTGGGCACAAAAGACAATAAGACTCTTATCACCAATTAAGCACCAGAAAACTGGAAGTAGCACTATAGCACAAGTGGCAGAGCGCTGAAATGTCTAGGCTCAGAGTTCAAGCCCCACGACTGACAAAAAACAAAACAAAACAGGGCCAGGAGTTTGGCATAGTGATAGAGTGCTTGCCTACCATGTGTGAAGACCCAGGTTCAATTCCTGGCAACCACACACATGGAAACCCCAGAAGTGGGGTTATGGTTTAAGTGGCAGGGCCTCAACCTTGAGGGGGGAGAAAGCCCAAGGACAGTGCTCAAGCCCTGAGTTCAAGACCCAAGACTGGCAAAAATAAAAGCCAATGAAGGAAGGCAGTAGATCCTGTCACAGAAGTGTAGCTTTTAGTTCCCTGTGAAATCTAGAGCTGTGGGGGTCATGTGAGTTTACTAACTGTAACTGCTTATCCATTTAGCACATTATACTTCATAATAGACCCCATTTTACCAGTGGGGTTCAGGGAATTAGCTATGTGTTATAGCATTGAGGGTGCTGGGGTTCACTAAGTCCAGCTGCTTGGAGATAAAAAGAGATGCTTTCACATTGTTTACTTTAAAAATTGACTCCTAGCTGGGCGTGGTGGCTCACACCTGTAATCCTAGCTACTCAGGAGGCTGAGATCTGAAGACTGTGGTTCAAAGCCAGCCCAGGCACTAAAGAATATGAGACTCTTCTGTCCAATTAACCACTAGAAAATGAGAAGTGGGGCTGATGCTCAAGGGTTAGGGTGGTAGCCTTAAGCTGAAGAGTTTAGGGACAGCACCCAGGCCCAGAGTTCAAGCTCCACGACCCCCCAAAAATGACTCCTACAGGCCTACCTGAATTAAGGGATTATAATCATTCTGTACAACTCAATCATCATCATCATAATAATATTCTTTAAAGAAAGGATACCTACCAAAAGCCCACTATGGGAAGTTAGAGGACATTTTAGGCCAAAATATTTGAAAAACAGAAAAAGAGAACCATCTCATTTTTTGTACTGGGATGGTAGACTTGAGTTACAGTGCAGCTATGTGTAACTCAGAAACACCTTGGTGCTTTTTTGGCTCTGTTTCCTCAGAAAGGAAACAGTCTTAAGTGGTTAGATCAGTTTTTCCCTCAACATCTTTCAGGAAACTCTACAGTATTTTAATGAACTGTATTACCCACTAAGTCATGTT
Source organism: Megascapheus bottae (assembly GCF_031878675.1). Classification (NCBI taxonomy): domain Eukaryota; kingdom Metazoa; phylum Chordata; class Mammalia; order Rodentia; family Geomyidae; genus Megascapheus; species Megascapheus bottae. The sequence continues at coordinate 70,953,406 of NC_143547.1, forward strand.
AAAGTTCTGGCCTTCAGTGTAAATACATTTGTAAATATGGCCTATATAAGTAAAAGATGAAGCTCTAAGTTTGTGGTCTTAATTATATAGGACTTTGTATCTCTATAAAAAGAGGAAGATATGACATATGTATCTGCCTCCTCTCCTCCATATGAGAACATTATGAGAGGGTAGTCTTGTACTACAGATAGTCTTACTAGAACAAAAACCAACCCTTAGAGCACCTTGAGGGAGGGGGAAGGTAAAGGGTGTAGAAGAATGGGGCAAATACAGTCATAACCAATGTACATATGTGAAAATAGAAGTAGGTAAATTAAGGGTAATGGGTAGGGTTGGGAGAGGTGGGGGGCAATGATGGGATGGGGTGACATCCATCAAGATGTCACATAACTCAAAAACTGATATCTTGAATCGAAGTTCCTCTGTACAGCTAGAGATAGATTTAAAACCAAAAGAAGTACTGAAGCGAAATTCTCTTTTTCAAATTAGAAATTCTTGACATTCCCTTCTACAATATACTTCTTTCCCCTCTACAGCCCCACTACAACCACCTGCTCATGCATGAGGATGTTGGTTTGTGACATGTAAACCGCTCTGGTCGGGGATTGGCTGGTGAGAGTGGCTATCTGATCTAATAATGACTAAGGGCGTGGCCACCCTGTCCTGGGGTATATGTATGAGTGTCCGGTGGATGAACCGTTAAACCGTCCCAACAGCTCCAGACTGTGAAGAAGCAACCATGGTTGTGATCACTCGGAGCAGGGCTGCCGCCATCGCCGCCCTGTTGGCTGCCCAGGAGGGGACCTCACTCCCACGAGGGCCACTGAACAAACGCAAGAAGAACAAGAAGAAGGCCACGTGTCCCCACAGCTCCAAAGGAAAGGTGAGGTGACTCACACAAGGCCTTGTTACCCTTGTTCCTTGATGCGTCCCATCCAAAAGGCCCTTCCCTGGCCTCCGCTGGCACAAAATGTTCCCAGCCCTCACCCCTTCCGGTCAGTGCGCTGTTTCCATCTCCCCTCCTCCCTCTCCTCCCCATCTGTGCCTTTGTAAGAACTTGTGGTTGTCCTTCCAGGCCCCGGCAACACCTGCTGTGGTGGGTCATATCAAGCGCCGTGGCCGGTATGGGACCTGGAAAGTCGTGCCTATCACTGCGGTACCAACGCCCGACAGTGGAACAGGACCAGCGCCAACCAGTGATCGCGTCCCTAATGTGCGCCTGCGTAAAATCCAACCTGCGAAGAACCAGAAGAAGAAGAAAAGTCCATCCTCTTAGTGTCCACCTAGGCAGCCACTACCGTGAGAGCCGGGGACGATCCTCGGGGCCATCTCCGAGGCCTCCACCGCCTTGGCCTTTAGCAGGTGGTAAGCTGTGTCCCAACGTATGTTATCAGTGAGGGCACAAGATGATGAAATAAAATACAACCAGATGATCCAGTTGTGCTTCTCTGTGCTCTGTGATGGTGGGGACGGAGAGAGAAGGAAAGGGGAGAAGAGGGTGAGGGGGAAGGGGGAGGAAGGTGAGTCCACTGGGGATGGCTGTCCAATCTACAGATGCCCAGTGAACCAGACATGGAGGAATAAAACCCATGGAAGGTGACAGGGAAGACAAATTTCTCCCTTAGCACTTTGTCCTATAGGTGAAGGAAAGGATGCGTGTGTGTGTGTGTGTATAGACTGAGATCCAGGTGAGCAGAGCTATTAGAGGTGAAGTGGTAGTATTCTTTCCCCAAAAGGGAAAAATCTGATTAAAATACTGTATATGGGTGTGAAATACAATGGTGAAACCCCTTTAAAGAGGGGGGGGGAGGTGGAGGGATAGTGCCAGAGGGGGTGATCTGGATCAAGGCACAGTGTTTGCATATATGCACATGTCACAATGAGCAGTGTGTGTTCAGTGGGTGGTGGTGGCATGGGGATGGTGAGTGTGTAAGGGAGATATGGTGTGTGTGGTGGTGGTATCTCTCCACAAAATAGCACACAACTTAATTGGCCCCAAGACAGAGTACTATTTCGTGGCTCCAACCCAGTAAACTAAGCCATGGAAGGCCCTAAAATGGACCCAAAATGTGTGTCAAGAAGTGTGCCGAATATCAAGGGGAAGGCAAATAGACACATGGAGAGGAAGGTTTGGCAGACACAGGCAAAATATTCAATGCAAAACTTAGGTTTATGGATGGATTTGAAGGAGATTAAGAAAATGAATGCAAAGTTGATGATTAAAATGCATTGTATTTTTTTTTTGCCAGTCCCGGGCTTGGGCTCAGGTCCTGAGCACTGTCCTTGGACTTTCTCAAGGCTAGCACTGTACCATTTGAGCCTCAGCACCACTTCTGGCTTTTTGCTATGTAAGTGGGGTACCGAGGAATCGAACCCGGGTCTTCCTGCATGCTAGGCAAGCACACTACGACTAGGCCAAACTCCCGGCCCCCTTATAAATCTTATTTTTTTTGCCAGTCCTGGGCTTAAGCTCAGGGCCTGAGCACTGTCCTTGGATTTTTCTCAAGGCTAGAGCTCTACCACTTGAGCCTCAGCACCACTTCTGGCTTTTTCTAAGTATGTGGTACCAAGGAATCGAACACTGGTCTTTGTGCATGCTAGGCAAGCACTCTACCACTAGGCCAAACTCCCGGCCCTTGTATTTTTAAACTCACATGGAGACATCCATTTGTTCAACTACTTAAAGTGAAAATAAATAGACAAAAGAGCACTTTGATGTTGAGCTTTGAGTCAGTAGAACTATCAGAAATGAATGATGTTTAAGCCATCAAGTCACCAGCATTGTGTTATGGAACTTTTAGCAGACTGATATTGCTATAGTGGAATGAATATATCAGTTCATAAATTTTCATTTAATTTTTTAAAATTTAAAAGCCCTAATAAAAGTCATGGATATATCTATATGTGTTGTTTGCCCAAAAATGTTCATATTTGGAAAGATCATTGAATAGGACTTTTTCCTGTGAGCTTAGATGAAGAGCAATGGTTATTTCAGGATAATATGTGTTCGATAAATATATAACTAAGTCTAGATTCAAGTAAGAATCCAAATAAACCCTCCTGACAATAGGAAAAATGTGAATTCATGACCATCTTGAAGTTTTTACCGTGGTAAAATACACCTGACAAAATTTACCATCTTTTGTCCCTCAGTTGATGAGTGGATCAACAAGTTGTGGTATTTGTACACAATGGAATTCTATGCTGCTGTCAGAAAAAATGACATCGACCCATTTGTTAAGAAATGGAAAGTCTTAGAAAAAATCATATTAAGTGAAGCAAGCCAGACTCAAAGGAACTTAGGCTCAATGGTTTCCCTCATTTATCATAATCAGTAGAAACCTTGGGCTCGACTAGCAGAGATCTGCAATAGAGCAAAACCTTGATACAAAAGGCCATATAGTATGAAGCTAATTGAAAGACCTCCAGAATATTGAAACAAAAGCCATATAATGAATGATTGTTGTCCTTAATGTACTATGTTATCTCGCAGCTCTTTTGCTGTTCCTTGGTTATCTCATATTGTTACAGTATCTCACTTTGTTATCTGATATATTGGATTTATTTGTATTTGGTTATTTGAAATTGGATAGGGAAGGGGGGAAAACCAAGACTGGGGGGGCGGGTGGAGGGGAGGGTAATGGGTACCAAGACATGTGAAAGGGTATCAATATATGTGAATTAATGCACCTTCTATCTGGCAAATATCATGTAACCCCTTTATTAATTACAATAAAAAATATAAAAAAGAAAAATTACCATCTTTACTTTTTGAACTCTTCAGTTCAGAAGTGGCAGTAAATGCATTCTTTGTGTTTTGCAATCATCACCAACCATCCAACTCCATTTTTTCATCTTGTAAAATGGCGATTTTATACTCATTACAGAATAAGTATCCTTTCTTCATCTGCCTACCCACTGTCATCTATGAGTCTACTTTAAATTGGTATCATATTTTGTTGTTCTGGCCCTGGAGCTTGAACTCAGGGCGTGGGAGCTACCTTCAGCTTCTCTTGCTCAAGGCTAATGCTCCTCCACTTCAGCCACAGCTCTACTTTCAGCTTTTTGGTGGTTAATTTTGTAGATAAAATCCTCACTGACTTTCCTGCCTGGGCTTGCTTTGAACTGTGACCCTCAGATCTCAACTTCCTGAGTAGAGATCTTTGCTGAGCTACTGACGCCCAGCAAATAAGGAATAATTTTGAATTAAAACATATTTCACCTTGCATTATTTTCACTTAATCTACTTTCTACTCTTCAGTTGGAATCCATATATCATTCTCACACATCTCCACACTCCATCCTCAGGCCCTTATGTTTTTTTGTTTTTGCCAGTCCTGGAGTCCTGGTGCTTGAACTCAGGAACTGGGCCTGAGCCTTTCTTTGCTCAAGGCCAGTGCTCTACTATTTGAGCCACAGAGTCACTTTCAGCTATTCTCTATTTATGTGGTACTGAGGAGTCAAACTCAGGGTTTCATGCATACTAGACAAGCACTCTACTACTAAGCCACATACCCAGCCCTCAGGCTCTTATGTTATACTTTATTTTTCATTGCATGTACTATTTATAATAAGTAGCTCTTCACATATGTACTTTATGGTCCTGGGGCAAGACAGATTAAGGAATATGAGACATAATATACAGCTATCAGAAATTCAAAATATTTAAAGCAAATACAGGAGATATTCATCCATTTACTTCCCTTAAGATTAAGAAACCAAAGTAATTTTAGGGAAAATTTAGGATAAATTCTGAAAAGTGAAGCCCGGGAAAGGCAACTCAGACAAAAGGAAAAAACCCAGAAGCACTATCTTCTTCCAAGAGAGACAACAAGACTCCTTCCTTATCTCAAGGATAAGCATCTGTTTTATGGCAGGATGCATTCTCACCTGGAAGAATGCTGAAAACAGCTAAGAACTCAAAGTGTAACAGCAGGAGTGATTAGAGCAAACATAAAATCCCTATCTTGGCATAACTTTGAAGTCAGAGTCCCCCCCTCCCGCCTTTATCATGTAAATATCCCTGATGCCAAAGAACTGAGATTCTATCTTCCTTCTTCAGCACCCACACTCTTAGTATAGAGTCCCCACTTTTAGAGGGAAATGTCACAAACACTCATCTGTATCCAGTACCAGTCCTAGATGTCAGTCACTCAGTGGATGCCTATCACTCTCACCCAACCTACTTCTTTAGTCTGATTGCCGAAGGTTTTATAAGCCAATCAATCAAAGCTGAGTGTTTATGGAATCCTTACACCATTGCAATCTCTTTGCTGGATGTTGAAGGTGAGCTTGTGAAAAAGCCACAGAAGCATACACACCTACTGAGGAATACAAACCAGTCAACGTAGCAGGATTGATTTAATGATGAAGACATTACAAATGCCTTGAGCATATGTAAGAAGGAAAATGGAATCCACTTTACAAATGAGAAACCTGAGTCTTAAATGAACTTACATGCTCAATCACAATAGCTGGGAAGAGTTGAAGAAAGAAATTCTCAAGTTTTTGTTTTCTTCCCTATGGAGTTATTCCACACATTAAATCAGTGTGGAATCCTATTCTTAACCAGCATACTACTCATTAATTAAAGCCTTCATTATTAAAATAAGATTATTTTTATAATGAAATTATTCTATAGACTTATTGCAGTGGAGCGGTGGAGGTTATTTTTGGACTGAAAACTTTTAGCATGCAGTGGCTTTTTCTCTCTTTATAAGTAAGCCCATTGTTCTCTTGGTTGATTAAAGGCTCCATACTGAGTAGCATAGCATTTAATAATACCATAATATCTGTTCAGTATGGCAGAGATTTTTTTTCATTGTATAACTATTCTGTTGAGGGAGTGTCTTGATCATAGAAGGTATTATAAGTAATATAATTCCATTTCTAGGAGCTGACTTGGGATTCCTTAGGAAAGAATAGCTTTTTAAAATATTCTGGGCCTAGGCCCTGAGTTTAAGCTCCAGGACTGGTGGAAAAAAAAAAAGTTTTCAGGTCGGGAGTTTGGCCTATTGGTAGAGTGCTTGCCTAACATGCATGAAGACCCAGGTTCAATTCCTCTGTACCACACACAGAGAAAAAGCCAGACGTGGTGCTGTGGCTCAAGTGGTAGAGCTCTAGTGTTGAGAGCTGCCAAAGATAGTGTTCAGGCTCTGAGCTAAAAGCTCAGGACTGGCAAAAAGAAATTCTGGGAAAGTTTATTTTCCAATAAAATATGTAGGGAGTCATCCAGTGAGATTCTTGATAAAAAAAATTGGGATAAGAATTTTCTTGAGGGGTCGGGAGTTTGGCCTAGTGGTTAAAGTGCTTGCCTAGCGTGCATGGAGACCCGGGTTTGATTCCTCAGTACCACATATATAGAAAAAAAGCCGGAAGTGGTGCTGAGGCTCAAGTAGTAGAGCTCTAGCCTTGAGAAAGTCCAAGGACAGTGCTCAGGCCCTGAGCTCAAGCCCAGGACTGGCAAAAAAGAAAAAAAAAGAATTTTCTTGATAAGAAAATTAATTTTCTTGGTAAGAAAATAGGCTATCTACCCTAGAAAACCTAACTGTTGGTCATTCAGAACACATATTGCAAACTGCCACCATTGGTAGTTAGTATGCTTCTCAGTATGTTTTTGTTTTGTCTAGGTGACTTAAATTTGTTATTTTACAAATTTCCATCCATCCCAAAGCAGTCTCCTTGAGCTTCCAGTTTCTGCATAGATGATTATCACTATCTTCATCCTCCCTATTTCCTCCTCCCTGTGTTTGATCCCCTTTCCCACTCCCATTTAGTCTCCAAATTAGTTTTTGTCATAAACTGCATGTTAATTGCTCGAGGTTTCAGCGCCTGCAAGTATCATTCCTCCCCTCCCCCATCCAGAAATGAGGCAGTAAGCTTTTTGGGTGAGATTTTTAAAAAAAGTACAAATGGCGTTTCATGCTTTAAATAATGCAACTGCTTTTGCACAGCCTCAAGATCAACCCATAAGTAAAGGCTTTTCTCAGGTGGTTGCTAAGCACTACCAACGCAGCCTGAGCTTGTGTGAATCCGGCTTGTAGATTCTCGCGACCATGTTGGAGCCAATCAAAGCTCTTTACTCCCAGGATGTTGATTACTGTATTGTCTGCTTCAACTGTTGCCTGTTCCCTCAAGGAGCAGTGACTAAACCGTTTTCCTATAAATGTTTTTTTTTTTTTCACAAATTCTTCCTGGGGACTTTAGCACTGGATTAATTCCAACTGGCAAAATAACTCTAAGCTTGTTTGAGAGAATCTTCCACACAGCCACTGAACAGATCAAATCAGGACAATTCTTTGTGTATGCAGCCCATTTCATTCCCTCTGGTACCAAAAATATGGGGTTTCATTTTCAATGCTATCCTGAGCTAAAGGATGGTGGATGGGACTGGAGTAAGTGAAAACATCACAGTGCTTGCTGTATTTACTCAGATTCAGCTGTTTTTTTTTTTAAAATAAGTGTGTTTCATATTGTTAAAAGCTTTTGATTAGCTTCCAGATTTCCTAACAAAGTTAATTATACCAGTTTCTGACATTTTTTCTAGTGAAGGCACAAAATTCAGAGTGTGATTTTTTAATGGTATTTTTCATGGTGTTATAGTTCTTCTATACTTGGGCAAAATTTTAATTATTGGGCAACTCAAAGAGGTCAAATTTTTACTCATTTTGAACATGTCATCATACATATAAGATTTGCAAAGCTATACAACTGTTTCATGGGTATGACAGGGCATAAATTTGGGCTCACTCACACTAACATCAAGTGTTTCTACAGAGCTTATCTAGAATCAGCACTTGGCTGAGTATTTATGAAACTAAAATCATACAAGGTATTTCTCTTGAATATATTGAGCCAAATTTTAGGACCAGGACCATAAAATTTTTCTTGGCTCTCCTCAGGTTTTTGGAAACTGAACTAAGCAAACAAAAAGTATAGGAAAAAATAGAAAGCTGTTCAAGAACACTGCATAATTTTGAGGTTGACTTTGGACCTGCAGAGACAGGAATATAACCCACAACATTTCTTTACCTAGCAGTGCTCAGCATTTAGGTAGTTACTGTGATGTTTCATGAAAGTTTTTTTTTTAATTTTATTTTGGAAAGTCTCACAATGTGATCCATGGTGATCTTGAACTTGAGATCCTCTTATGTGAGCCTCCCAAGTGTAGGAGTGTTCTTCCACTCTATATTATATTATGACTATTTTAATATAAATAATATTGGAGCCTGAATGGTCTATTGCCGGAAGCAGTGGTTCACACCTGTAATCTTAGCTACTCAGGAGGCTGGGATCTGAGGACTGCAGTTTAAAGCCCTTGTTCTAAAGTCCGTGAGATTCTTATCTTCAATTAACTACTGAAAGTGCTTACCACTGGAAGTGGGGCTGTGGCTCAAGGGGCAGGGCGGTAGCCTTGCGCTGAAGAGCTCAGGGACAGCACCCAGTCCCAGAGTTCAAGCCCCATAACCACCACTGCCACCACCACCAACAACAACAACAAAAGCAACAAAAATATCAGTCTCTCTAGAAGAGCAAAAGAGAAAAAAAGTGAAGTCTTAGCATTAAGTAATTTGAATTTAGGTGTCAATTTCCAGAAAGTTGCTGGTAATACCAGTCTCCAAATCACAAAAGGAGCATGGAAGAGGTTGAGTTCATGGGTAGTCCTTTTCAGTGAGAAAAGAAAGATCCCTTAAAACTCATCTCCAGGCAATCATGAGGATTGCCAGTGTCATTCATCTCACTACTATCTTAGGAATTATCAAACTGTGTTAAACTTAGGTGTTTATCTTGTCTTTATGACTAATCTGGATGACTTTTGAGGCCAAGGACTCTTTTTTATTGGTCCTCATATCTCCATCATCTAGTCAGGTTTTAGATATATCAGTTCCTTTGAATGAATGACATGCCCTCTAAAATCTCATTGGAAGGGGCTATTCAACCAGCTTATTTAATAGGCACCACTCACTTATATGAGCCTTTAAAAGAATATCCTGCTGGTGCTGAGAGCATAGCCTAGTGTTAGAGTGCTTGCCTAGCATGCAGGCAGCTCTGGGTTTGATTCCTAGGTACCACATACTCAGAAAAACCCGAAAGGGGGCTCTGTGTCTCAAGTGGCAGAGCACTAGCCTTGAGCAAAATGTGTCCAAGGACAGTACCCAGCCTCTGAGTTCAAGCCCCCGGACTGGGAAAGAAAAAAATTACACTGCTGCCTAAAAACTGTAGAAACTAAATTTGAAAATAGCAAAGCTAGCAGAACGAAGTGTTGATCACAGTGGAGACTTAAACATTCGGTGACTCCTTAAGTTTAGTGCATGAGTGTTTATTATCCTTCACTAATTTCAGTCATGGTCACACAGAAGAAAGGAACACAATAGAACTTGAAATAGTATGAGAAGGCCTTTAAACTTTTGTCTCTTTCATTTTGTCAGTTGTGGAGTGTAAACTCAGGGCCTGGATGCTGTGCCTGGGTTTGTTGTTTTGTTTTGTTTTGTCTTGTTTTTCCAGTCCTGGGCCTTGAACTTGGCCTGAATTCTATTCCTAAGCTTACTTCACTTAAAATCGTTATTTCCAGTTCAATCCATTTTCCTGAAAATAACAATTCCATTTTCTTCAAGACCAAAGAATGCTCATTGTATATGTGTACTCCATTTTCTTCATTCAGTCATCACTTTATGGCCATTTGGGTTGAGACTGAAGTTGTGCTGCTGTGAATGGTGCTGCTAAAACGTGTGTGCAGAGATCTCTATTGTATAATGTAAGTCATGTGCATTTTGTGGTTTTTTTTTTTTGCCAGTCCTGGGCTTGAGCTCAAGGCCTGAGCACTATCCTTGGACTTTCTCAAGGCTAGAGCTCTACCACTTGAGCCTCAGCATCACTTCCAGCTTTTTTCTATGCATGTGGTACCGAGGAATCGAACCAGGGTCTTCGTGTATGCTAAGCAAACACTCCACCACTGGGCCAAATGCCCGGATCGCATTTTTTATTTATTTACTAAGTGATAGTAGTCTGAAAGAGCTACATCCTAATTGATAATAGATAGTTTGAAAGGGATACATACTATAGAATGTCAACTCTATGATATTCTGGAAAAAGCAAAAATATAGAGATAAAAAAATAACAGGTTGCAGAAGAGAAAGACAGAAAGAGGTACATACATCACTAGAATTTTAAGCATTTGCATTTAACACCCAGCCATACTCTCTTAACTCTTTCGGTCATAAATGCATATGCCCATCTAAATTATTCTGAGACTGACACTTCAGAACAGAAAATTATAGATGGATGTTATGGATATAGCTGCAAACCTCCTCAACCAAATACTAGGAAACCAAAGACACAAATTTTTAGCACCATTATGTGCCGTCACCACATAGGATGTACCTATGAATAGTCCAAGAACGTATGGCTGATTTAGTATCCGAAAATCAATCACAATACACTATAGTGAAAGGGTATACTCGTTGGGAGGCAAGACTCATCCTGCTTGGCCTGCATCTTTTCCTAACAACAAGAAACATTGCAAGAGAGACAACATTGTTTCAAATGAGAGTTCAGCAAGACAAAAGCAATTTACCTCATTTCCTCTCTAGCCCCTTCTAGTTCTGAATTCGGAAAGGGACCCGATCAGGAATTAACAACCAGCAAGTTGAGGGATCTAATCAACAAAAAAATCACTTTCCAAAACATCAAATTGATAACAGGAGAAAATAATCAGAGCACAGCCTAAGATATAAACACCCTGACACTCAGCCTCTTTGAGAGAGAGAGAGAGGAGCAGTGGCCTTGAACTGAGATACTTCTCTTTAAAGTTTTCCACACTCACTCTTTGTTGGCCTAGTTCTTGAGGCAAGAACTTGAGAAATCAACAGCAACAGTAACTATTTCTTTTTATTAAATATTTTTATCATTATAAAGGTGATGTACAGAGAGGTTACTGTTTCATAAGTCAGGAAATGAGGACATTTCTTTTAGGACAATGTCATCCCTTTTTTTCTGTTCTCTCCTAGAGAAACTAGTTCTTATTAGTTTGGGTAAACTTAGATGTCAATGGCTGAAGATTATTTTGCAAGTAACTCTTTTTAATGCAAAATATTAATGTCCAGTGGAAAAAAATGACCCTAAAGGTTATGTTTTCATTGCGGTAAGGACTCTGAACACTTTTTATCTTAGAATCTTAGTATTGTTTTTTATTACACTATTTTAAATACAATTTCACAATTCTTCCTTTGAACCTTCTTTATCATCTGCCTGGTTCCTTCAATAATATTTTAATTCTTTAACATACACAGAAACATTTATTAGAAAGGAATACACTTGTTTTGATTTTTTGATTTTTTTTTAATCATCGGGGTGATATCCAGGGGGGTTACAATTACAAAAGGTAATGAGTTCATTTCTTGTTGCACATTGTTATACCTCCCGTATTTATCTTCCACTTTCCTTCTACCCCCCAAGTTGTAGAGTTTATTTCCAACAACACTGACTTGTACATATTGTTACATTGGTTCACTCTGTCCTTTGCCTCATTATTTTGTTGTTCCCCTTCCCTAGGAAAGGAATATACTTTAAACAGACCCGAAGTGGATCATTCTAAAGAGAATGATTTTTATCCTGAATAGTTAAAAATATTTATTTTATTTTTTGTTTGAGTGTGCTAAACCCACGGCTTGAATTCAGAGCCTGGGCACTGTCCTTGAGCTATTTTGCTCAAAGTTAGTGCTTTGCCACATGAGCCTCTTCTGGTTTTGGGTGGTTAATTAGAGATGAGTCTCACACATTTTTAAATGGCAAAAGGAAGATGGCTGTCATGCACAATAATAGACATAACACAAAAATGAATTGTTTTTTCAGAGTAAAAAAAACAGAGAGAGAGAGAGAAATGAGTCTCACAGACTGTATTGCCTGACCCGATTTTGAACTTCGATCCTCAGATTTTAACCTCCTGAGTAGTTAATATTTTATGTGTGGGCCATTTTTGTATACATGAATGTGGTCCTGGATCCCTCCCCAGGACCAGGTCATGGGCAGAGTCACTGTCCCAGGGTTTACAACACATCAGGAATTCTACATGACATTTAGATTTTTGTTTGCTAGTCCTGGGGCTTGAACTCTAGGCCTGGGCACTCTCTCCGAGCTTCTTTGTGCTCAAGACTGGTGCTATACCACTTGAGCCAAAGCACTACTACTGGCTTTTTCTGAGTAGTTTGTTGGAGATAAAGAGTCTCATGGACTTTTCTGCCTAGGCTGGCTTCAAACTGCAATCCTCAGATCTCAACCTACTGAGAACGAGGATTACAGGCATGAGCCACCAGTGCTTGGCCATATCTATTTTTAATAACTAGGTTTCTGTCTATTTTATGTGTGTTTATGTGTGTACTTGGAAACATAACCCAGAACCTTGCATATGCTAGGCAAGAGCTTATTTTTATTCAGCCCTGGGGCTTGAATGCAGGGCCTGGGCACTCTCCTTGGGCTTTCTCAAGTCTAGTGCTCTACCACTTGAGTCACAGCACCATGTCTGGCTTTTTCTATGTATGTGGTGCTGAGGAATCAAACCCAGAGCTTCATGCATACTAGGCAAGCACTCTACCATTCAGCCATGCTTCTGGCACCTAGGCAATAACTTTTTATGTACGAGGCTCTATAGCTCTAGCCTCTCTAGCCTCTCACTCCTTTCTGGTGCTAGTCCTGGGGTTGGAACTCAGGGCCTGAGCACTGTCCCTGACCTTTGGCACTCAAGTCTAGCTCTCTACAACTTGAGCCACAGTATTATTTCCAGCTTTAGGCAGTTACTTGGAAATAAATGTCTCATCAATTTTCCTTCTCAGGCTGGCTTTAAACCATGATTCTCAGATCACAGCCTCTTTAGTAGCTAGCATTATATCAGTGCATAGCAGCTTTTTTCTTTTAAAGCATTGATTAAAAAATACTGGGTAACAATCTAATCAGAACATGAATATATGAACATCTATTCTACTATGTGATATTATGAGATATTAAGTTAGCACACATCTTTTTCTTTCTCTAATGTACGTTGTCGTGGTATTGGGGTTTGAACTCAGAACCTTGTCATTGCATGCAGTGAGCTGCTGTTGTTCAATGGCCTAGGTTTCTTTTTCCCACTTGCTTTTGCCATGTGTTTAATAGCAGTTGGTTTTGATCACTAATCTAATAATTAAAACCCATCTTGGTTGAATTTATAGCCTCTGCATCTCCATGAGTAGTATATTCTTTCTTATATCTTGCCAGTTATTCTCCTTGATCTGTAAGTCTTGTATCTTGCCTGTACTTCTTTGATCTTCAAAAACGGCTTTCAAGGCCACCAGCTGGGAGTTGGAAGCTGGAAGGGCAGACAGTAGATCTTCCCAAGACAATTTTTCAAGGCTGGGGCCTCTAAGGGGAAAGGGCCGCTTTCAAGTTGTAGGTTCATTTCTTTCCACAATAATGGAGTTATGGTACCTGTTCAAATATTGCCGGCTTGGCAACAACAGTCACCAATATGAAAATGAATCCCCATGGGTGGCCCTGCTCTTATTCCTTATCCACCAGTACATTTCCTAAATTAATCCAAAGCAGGGAAGTTTTTTTTTATTACTGTATGACATTTCATAAAAATAGTTACCAATAGTTAGTGTGGAATTCTTCTCCCTCTTCCTGGAAATGGATTAGTCACGTTTGCCTCACTTAGAGATATCCAGCTCTTCCAAGCTTCACCTTGGCAGCCATTAAGCAAAAGAAAAACATGGTAGTCATCCAAAAAGGGACAACCCAGTGTTAGAGGGCAGGCTTCATGAAAATCCTTCCCATTGCCCTATTAGTTTTGCCAAGCATCTTAGCCAGAATGATTATTCCTGGAACCTTATATACCTTGTTGAGATGTTACCGTAGTAAGCCCTTTATATACATGTAGAAATTTGCATGCTCACATTCAGTAGAGAGTGCTAGATGGTTCTTCAAAGTACTTTCATCAATGCACATTTCTATGTACAACAGTTGAGAGCTCCTGTTCCTGTTCCCCCACATCCTCATCATTTGCTATTAACATCTTTAACTTGGACATAGGCAAGAGAGTGGTTTTTTTATTGTGGCTTTAATGTAAAATTCCTTGATGACTGACATTGCCCACCTTTTAATATATTTATTGGCCATTTGGAAATGTTCTTTTACTATGTGTCTCTTGAAGTTGCAGGCTCATTTTCCCATGGTCTTCTGTTGTTTTCTTACTGATATGTGAGAAATATTTATTTTGTAGCAAATATCGCATACTCTTTGGCTTGCCTTTCCACTCCCTTCCGTCCCTCCTTCCTTCCTTTGTTCTTTCTTTCTTTTTTCTCATGATTTTATTCAATACTGGATTTGAGCTCAAGGACTTGTACTTGCTAGATAGGTGATTTACAACTCAAACTATATCCCTAGCCCTGTTGTGCATTATTTTACAAATGAAGCTTTTGATTTTTTGCTCACACCAGCCTCAGTCCTTCTACCTGTGGCCCCCAATGTGACTGGAACCACAAACATGTACCAGCATGTTCAACATATTGCTTAAGATGGGGTCTTGCTAACTTTTTTTCCAGACTAATCTCAAACTAATCTCCTCAATCTCTACCTCACGAGTAGCTGGTCGGGCTGGCTTTGAACCATAATCCTCAGATCTCAATCTCCTGATTAGCTAGGATTACAGGTGTGAGCCTCTGTGCCCAGCCACAAATTCAAATATGTTGTAGCATATTTGAATTAGAAGCATCACTACTCTTGCATTTGGGGCTACTATTAAGTAAAGTAAGAATTACTTGAACATAAACACTGCAATGATTAAAACCTACTCTGATAGCTGAGATATTAAATGACTAAACAAGTGCGTTACTAAACAAGTGGGTAGCACATACAGTATGGATACACTAGGTGATTAGCATAATGGGGGAAGAACAACATGATATTTCAACACGTTACCCAGAAGTATGTGCAATTTAAGATTTATGAATTGTTTTATTTCTGAAATTTTCTATTTCGTATTTTTAGATCATGGTTGATCATGGGTAACAACAATATGAAAAGCGCTGGGTGTCGGTGGCTCACACCTTTAATCCTAGCTACTCAGGAGGTTGAGATCTGAGGATCACGGTTCAAAGCCAGCCTGGGCATAAAAGTCTGCAAGACTCAAATGTCCAATTAACCACCAGAAAACCAGAAGTGGCACTGTGGATCAAGTGGTAGAGCACTAGCCTTGAGCTGAAGAGCTCAAGGACAGCACCCAGCCCCACAACACATACACCACACACACACACACACACACACACACACATACACATACACACACACACACACACACACAGAGTATATATATGAAAGGCCAACCTTACATCATGGGGCTGGGCTGCTGTACATTTTAAGACTATATGGATATACGTGTACACAGACACACAGACACACAGACACACACACACACACACACACACAAACTTATAATGTCTCTTGGGAGACTGAAGCAAAGGAATGTGTCACATTTGACAACAAACTAAACAAACTCATCTAATTAATTACTAGTTGCTTAGCATAATTCTGTTCTTTATTCCTTTTCCATGTGGTCCATTTATCCCAATCTTGCTGGCTGCAAGCTACTAAGATAAGTATCAGAGTGTCAAATAGGTTGCCTATGCCTTCTTTGAAAATGCAGTCTTTGTAACATAGCCCTGTACCAGGTCCCATGAAATGTAAAGGACTTCTCTCCTCCGTGTTACACGGAGTTGCTTAGAATCTAGAGCATATCATTGAACGGAATTCCAGAGCCTTTCTTCAAATGTTCCCTACAACTTCTGGCTTTCTCACCATTTACTGACCACAAGAGGTCACTCAGTACATAGAGATAGGGTCAAAAACCTATTAACTCTGTCCTCTTCCTTTGTCTCTTGGTTCACTTCTCTAGAAAACCTCCCACAGTTTATATGTAGAAACAAATGCAGTGTGATGGATAGACAACTAAATTCTTATGCTAGCTGCAGCCAACATAGAAGTTCCCATTTACTTTACCAATAGTAAAAGCTCTGCAGATTCTTGATTGAATCGACCAATCCTTAAAATGTGTGTATCTGGTGAAGATGCAGTCACAAATTATGTAGGAATTGGAATAATAGAAAGAGACACTTGAAACATAACTAAATAGAATATAGAAACTGAGACCCTTTTTGCATGAGATCCTTAGGTAGGCCGAAATCCAATTTGACTGGTGGTCTTATAAGAGAAAAATTTGACAGCATAGGGAAGAGGTGACTTCCTGCAAACCAAGAAAAGAAGTCTCTAAAACAACTAGCACTATTGAGAGCTTGATTTCACACTTTAAAACCTCAGGATTTGGAGAAAATAAATTCCCATTATTTAAACCACTGTCTTTGTTACAATAACCCTAGCAAACTAATATACTGTTCCATATAGCATAGTAATTGATAGTTTATTACTTCATAATTTTGGCATTTTAAAGATGAAAAAACTTGGCCCAGAGCTGCCACAGATACTTTGGAAAAACTTAACCAAAGTTGACATAAAACAAAAAGAGGCAAAAGTTCAGTCCATGAGCTTCTGACCAGATGTACACTTGCAAGTTAAACAACCATAAACAGGACAAAGTATACAAAATAATAGCTTTTAGACATTGAGCAATAGGTAGGACAGGGCAAATTATCTCCAGGACAAAGGGAGGTTCTCAGTTTACTAAATCCCCCAGTTTACATTTTGTCGTTTTGTTGTAAACATAGATGAGGACACAGATTCAATAAGCCTACAAATTAAGAGTTGGGCACTAGTGACTCATGCCTATAATCCCAGCTCCTCTGGAGGCTGAGATCTAAGGATCCCAGGTCAAATTCAGCCACAGATGGCAAATCTGAAAGACTTCTTTTTTTGTGGGGGGGGTCAGTTTTGGGGCTTGAGCACAGGGCCTGGGCACTGTCTCTGACCTTTTTCACTCTGTCACTCTAAGCCACAGCACCACTTCCAGTTTTGGGGTGGTTCATTGGAGATAAGTCTCACAAACTTTCCTGCTTGAGCTGGCTTTGAACTCCTTCCTGAGTAGGTAGATCTCAGCCTACTGAGTAACCAGGATTTCAGGCATGAGCCACCAGTGCCTTACTATAAGATTCTTATCTTCAATTTACCAGCAGAAATATGGATGTGGAATTGCTCAAATGGTAGAATGCCAGCTGTGAATGAAAAAGCCCAGCGAGAGCACATGGCCCAGAGTTCAAGTCCTAGTACAGACATTCCCCACAAAAAGAAAAAAAGGAGGAAGAAAAAGAAAAAAAGGAACAGAGATTATAAGAGGTATAGGAAGAGAAGGGGGAAGAGGAAGAGATGAGAGGTGAATCCCCAAAAATGTCACTTATCAGCCAGGCACGGTGGCTCACGCCTATAATTCTAGCTATTCAGGTGGCTGAGATCTGACGATCCTGGTTCAAAGCAGCCTGGGCATTAAAGTCCACATGACTCTTATCTCCAGTTAACCACCAGAAAACCAGAGGTGGCGCTGTGTCTCCAAGGGTAGGGTGGTAGCCTTGAGCTGAAGAGCTCAGCTCCATGATGGAGCCAAAAAAACAAAATCACATATAAATGTAATAATAAAAAACAAAAAATTAAAATTAAAAAAATCCATCCAATGGAATGCTCATCATTACTGATACCCAATAGAAATTAATCAAGCATACAAAGAAGCATGGAAATACAACTCATCATGAGGATAAAAGTAAATCAATAGAAATATGAGCTAAAGAAACATGCAAGAAGGTGACTATAATTACAGCTATTTGAAAGACAGATTTTGTGACAATTTCAGTTTGAGGCCTGTCTGGGCCTAAAATTCACAAGACTCCATCTCAGCAGTGGACATGGTAACAGGTACTGAGATTCAAGGCAGGCACTGTGCAAAAATGTGAGATCCTATCCAAAAAATACCTATGGAAAAAAAGGACTGCATGGTTGACTCACAGGTTCAAGTACCTTGTTAGTAAGATCAAGACCCTGAATGCACAGTACCACAAAAATAAATAAATAGAAAATTAAAACATATGAGAGAATTACTAGGTGCAAACATTAAAATAGCTACTATAGCTAGTTCCAAATGTTCAAAAAGGTACTAAAAATTATGAAGATATTAAGAGGCATGGAAGACCCAAAGTAACTTCGAAAAAGGTAATTTCTGAAATAAACAATATCTAAAAGTAATTAACAGTAGATTAAATACTGCAGATGGAATATAACAAACATGAAGACATAGCAAAAGAAACATTCAACTGAATACAGAAAAAAAGGCCAAAAAATGATAGAGCGCCATTTAGCTCTGTGAGATCACTTGAAGAAGTCTAATACAATGTAGAGTTCGGGAAGACAGAAAAGAAACATTTAAAGAAGCAATAGTAAAAAACAATATGAGAATAAAATATACAAATCTGAAAGGCTCAATGAGTCTCAAGCCACGTGAAATAGTAAGAAAAACGCATATAGGCATAGGTTTAACTACTTAAAATCAGTGATAAATGGAAAATCATAAATGAAACCTGAAAACATATTATATGCAGAGCTACATTAATTACAGAAGAACAAAGATAAGGATACAAACCGGAAGAAACACTTTTTCAATATACTTCTACCAGGATAATTATGTTAACATGAATTTGCAATATTTGGTTGAACTCTGCTATTGTTTTTTAAGATTTTATTAACATTGATTTTTACATCATATTTCAAATGTCATGTTTAACAAACAAGTATTCAAGAAGGGAATCTCTATCAGAAGAAACATATTTGAGGAAGAGAAAAATACACTACCAACATTCCTATGAAAAATAGTCTTCAAAGGAATGTGAAATAAATACATTTACAGGTAGAAAAGAGCCCAAAAATATATCAATCAAAAATATATCAATCCAAAGTTCAAAAAACAGTAGGGCAAATTCTTTAGATGTCAACAAAGTAACAGAGTAAAAGTCCCACATAACGAATTCCACAGAAACAAAGTCAACAACCACAAATCCCATCCATCCCGTATCTGTCAGAGCCAACTTAGAATTATGGAAAGCAGTCAGATGCTTATAGCCACCAAGTAAACAGTAAATCAAGATAAAGGTAACCTTTTCCTACCCCCTTCTTTGCTCAGCAGTAATCTTTCTGACAGAAACCAGATTTCTAGTGTGGATCCCTTGTTGCTAATTCCAAAAAGATCAGAGAAGATGATATCCACAGAACACTGTGCTAACCTCATTAATGTGTTTATCCATTTATGAACTCACAGCTGAGTAGGCCATTAGGAGACGGAGGCTAGTTGGAGGCTATAACTTTAAAGAGTATGTCTTAACCTCAGACCCTTTGATCTCATTGCTTTCTAGCTGCCTCGAGGTGAGCAACTGTGTTCCATTTAGCCCTCTCCATTATGACGCACTGCCTTACCTCAGGCCCAAAGCACTGGAGCTATTTGCCAATGGACTGAAACCTCTGAAACTGTGACCCAGAAACAAGATGAAAAAACATTCTTGAGGCTATTTTCTCAGGTATTTCCTCATGGTCATGTAAAGCTGAGTAACACACAAGGGTGACCACATTGCATTTGAATGTCCAGTATTAACAAAAACACAACACAAAGAAACAAGAAAGTCTAACCCATGGAAATGAAAAATTAAGTATCAGAAATTGTCTTTGTGAAATCAAGACATTAGACTTTATCTTGAGCCTTTTGTGCTACTATAATAAAATGTCATACAGTAGATAATTTATTTAAAAACAGAAGTTGATTTCTTGTAATTCTGTGAACTAGGATAACTAAGATCAAGTCACTGGCAGTTTTGATATCAGACTGAGTCAAGTTCTCTGTCTCTAGGGTGGTTCACTATTCAGAGGGAAGGAATACTATATCTCCCATGCAAAAATGCAGAAGACACTAATTTTTTTTTTGTTTTTTTATTTTCATTTATTTTTATTTTTTATTGTAATTAATAAAAGGATTACATGATATTTGCCATATAGAAGGCGCATTAATTCACATACATTGATACCCTTTCACATGTCTTGGTACCCTTTATCCTCAGCCCCACCGCCCCGCCCCCCCCCCCCCCCCCCCCGTCTTGGTTTTCCCCGCTTCCCTATCAAATTTCAAATAATCAAATACAAATAAATTCAATATATCAGATAACAAAGTGAGGTACTGTAACAATATGAGATACCCAAGGGACAGCAAAGGAGATGAGAGATAATACATTAAGGACAACAATCATTCATTATATGGCTTTTGTTTCAATATCCTGGAGGTCCTTTCAATTAGCTTCATACTATATGGCCTTATGTATCAAGGTTTTGCTGTATTGTAGATCAGAAGAGACTAATTTTTCCTATGTTCTTTTCAGAAGATCAGAATTCCACTCATGAGGGCTATGCTCTCATAATCTAATTTCCTCTTTGTAGTTCTCTATCTATAACTACTATCACACTGACAATTAAGTTTTGATTATCATATATGAATTGTTCAAGAAATTTCATCGCTGTAATATTTCTACACATGCATATAATGTGCTTTGATTAAATTCACCCCTCTATTGTTTTTTTTATCTTTCCTTCTCCCCTTTCAAAGCAATTGTAATGGGCTTGAGTTATTGTATTTTATACATGTTTATAAAGTACTTCGATCATATCTATCCCCAGTTCAATCTATTTTTCCCCCTTTCACTGGTTCCCAAACCTAAGAAGTCCCCATTAGACACTCATGTCTTTCTTTGTTTTCCTTAGGTCTAGTTTTTTTTTAACTTAATCATTTTTTAATATATTTTTATTGTAATTAATGAAAGGGTTACATGATATTTTCCAGATAGAAGGTGCATTAATTCACATACATTGATACCCTTTCACATATCTTGGTGCCCATTACCCTCCCCACCCCACAACTCCTTAGGTCTAGTTTTGCATATGAAAGAAAACAGAAAGTATTGATCTTTCTCAAACTAGCTGACTTGCTTAGCACAATGATCTCCAGTTTGATCTGTTTTCCTGAATATTATATAATTCCATTCTTTTTCATGGTTAAATGATTTTCCATTGTATATCTATACTACATTTTTAAATTCATCAGTGGATGGGAAAGTAGGCTAATTTGTAGTTTTGTTATTATGAATAGTGCCACTATAAACATGGTTCTGTAGTTACATCCACTATATGCTGACTTATTTTCCTTCATGTGTATGTGCAGGAGGATACATCAAGATTATGTATTAAGTATATATTTAGTTTTATTGGGGGGGAGGATGACTTTTTTTGGCAGTCATGGGGATTGAACTCAGGGCCTGGGCACTGTCCTAGAGTACTTTTCTACAAGGCTAGCACTCTGCCACTTGGGCCACAGCAAAACTGCTGGCCTTTTCTCTGTATGTGGTACTGAGGAATCAAACACAGGTCTTCATGCATGGCCACTAGCCATAATCCCGGCTCTTCAGCTCAAGGCTACTGCCCTATCCTGAGCCAAGCCCCACTTCCCATTTTCTAGAGGTTAATTGGAGATAAGAGTCTCAGGTCCTTTTGTGCCGGGGCTGCCTTTGAACCTTGATCCTCAGATATGAACTTCCTGAGTAGCTAGGATTACAGGCATGAGCCACCACGCATGGCTTAGGAAGATTTTTCTTAAGGATCTTCTTCACTCATTTTCATCATAGCCATAGTTTACATTCCCACCAAGAGTGTATGGAGTTCCTTTTTTTTCCTGCATAATTGTCAGCATTTCTTGTTTTCATAATGATTGACATTCTGACTGGAGCTAGATGGAATCTTAGTGTTATTTTGACTTACATTTCCTTTATGATGAATGATGTTGAACATTTCTTTACATATTTATTTCCAATTTGTACTTTTTTTTGCCAGTCCTGGGCTTGAGCTCAGGGCCTGAGCACTGTCCTTGGACTTTCTCAAGTCTAGAGCTCTACCACTTGAGCCTCAGCACCACTTCCGGCTTTTTTCTATGTATGTGGTACCGAGGAATCGAACCCAGGTCTTCATGCATGCTAGGCAAGCACTTTAACCACTAGGCCAAACTCCCGGCCCCCCAATTTGTACTTTTTGATAATTGCTCATTCATTTGCGTATTTATTAATTGGATTATTTGTATTTTGATGCTTAATTTTTGGAGCTCTTGCCTTATGGATATTAGTCATTTGATAGATAGGTGGCAAAGATTTTTTTCCATTCCATAAGTTGTCTGTTGATTTTGGTAATTGCTTCTTTTGATGTTCAAAAGCTTTTTAATTTGATGGAATTCCATTTGTTAAATTTTGCTCATTTCCTGAGCAGTTCTATTCAGAAAATGCTTATCTGCACCTATATATTCAAAAGGCTTTCTCATGCTTTCCTATAATTGTTTCAAAGTTCAAGGGTATAAGACTTTTGCTACATTTTGAATTTTTTTATAGAATGAAAAATAAGGGCCCACTCATTTCCGTCTTTTACATATGGTTTTCCCAAAATTGTTGTTGAACTGTTTGTCTTTTCTCCAAAAACTGTTTTTGTTACTTTTGTTGAAAATCAGGTGACTGTATTTGTGTAAGTTTTATTGCTGCATCTTCTATTTTATTCCATTTATCTACATGTCTGATTTTGTCCCAATACCATGCTGTTATTTTTACCATGGCTCTGTACTATAGCTGGATCAGGTACTATGATATCTCCAGCATTATTCAGTTTGTCTAGGTTTGCTTTGAATATTTGTGACTATTTGTGCTCCCATATGAATTTTAAGAATTAATTTCGAATTGATTTTTCTATTTCTGTGAAGAATGTCTTTAGAATTTGATGAGACAAGGATTGTATTGAATTTGTAGAATCATTTTTCACAGTATTAATTTGGCTGGTTCATTTCCATTTTCTACCATTTTCCTACTCAAAGTATTATATATAGTTTTCATTGTAGAAGTATTTAGCATCTTCAGTTAAATTTAGTCTTAGGTGTATATTTTTTGTAGCCACTGACTTGTATGTTTATTTTGTATCCTACTAGTTTGTCAAAAGTTCATCAGATATAAGGTTTGTTGTGGAGTCTTTGAAATCTTTAAGTGTAGGATCATATCATCTGCAAGTAGAGACATTTGACCTTTTCCTTTCCTACTTGTAATTCTTTCTTCCCCTTCTCATGTCTCATTGCTCTAGCAAAGAAGTTAAGCTGAGCAAAAGTAGAAAGAGACCTTTGCTTCATTCCTTATAGTAAATGGTATCAGTTTTCCCTCACTTAATACAATGTTGGCTATAGGTTTATTGCATATTACCTTCATGGTACTGAAATACATCTCTTCTATTACACTTTTGTTTAGGGATTTCATCATGAGTGGAAGTTGAATTCTGTCAAAGACTCTATTTATTTAGATGTGATTTTTTTCTTTATTCTCTTTACGTACATTATATCTATTGAGTTGAAGCATTCTTGCATCCATAAAATGAAAACAATTTGATGATGGTGTGTCTGATCTTTTTAAAAATGTTGTTGAATTACAGTTTGCAAGTATTTAAAAAGTAATGTTGGATCTATCTGTATTCATCAACGAACTTGGCCTATCATTTTCTCTTTTTCATATTCTTGTGTACTTTATTTTTTGCCAGTCTTTGGGCTTAAACTCAGGGCCTGAGCACTGTCCTTGGGCTTTCTCAAGGCTAAAGCTCTGCCCCTTGAGCCACAGCACCACTTCTGCCTTTTTCTATATATATGGTACTGAGGAATTGAACCCAGGTCTTCGTAAATGCTAGGCAAGCACTCTACCTCTAGGCCAAACTCCTAGCCCCTCTTGTCTACTTTTTGTCTCACTTATTTCTTTAGTGTTCACTGTTCAAAGTGAATTTTCAGTCTCTGAATATTTTTTATGCTTCCTCTTGATATCTGGTTTTATTTTGGTCTGGTCTGACAAAGTGCAAGAAATTATTTCAGTTTTCTCAAATTTAAGACTTGCTTTATGTCCTAAAATTTGTCTGTCTTTGATCAAGTTCTATGGTCTGCTGAAAAGGACTTAATTCTGTGGCCTTTGGATAAACTATTTTGTACATGTTTGTTAAATCCATTTGATACACAGTGTTACTGAATTCTGAAGTTTTCTTGTTGATTTTTTTTTGTCTAGATGCCCTATTGTTGAAAGAATAGGAATTGTAAAGTTACCACTATTATTGTTTGGGGTTTTATCTTTGCTTTTATATTCAGAAGTGTTTGTTGTAAGAAACTGAGTGTGCTTACAGTTACTATTTTACCCTATTCCCTCTACCAGGGTTAAGATTTGCAGGATGTGGGAGATTATCCTGCAGCTCAAATTGTCAGTCATCAGGCCCTTCTGCCTTGTGACTATGTTTTCAGCTTCTTATTTCCCCTGGGGCCTGCGATTGTTTCCTGTTTTTCTCATTTGCCTTTCTGGTTTTCCATTATTTTCTATTGTCCTACCTACATCTTGATTACTGATCCCTCCCCCCTCTTCACTTACTCTCTCTCTTTTGTTGCCAATCCTGTGGCTTGAACTCAGGGCCTGCACGCTGTCCTTGGACACATTTTGCTCAAGGCTAGTGCCCTGCCACTTGAGTCACAGAGCTACCTTCGACTTTTTCTGTGTACATGGTAGGGAAAAATTGAACCCAGGGCTTTGTGCATGCTAGATGAGCACTCTACCACTAGGCTATGCTTCCAGCCCCGTCACCCTCTCTATCTTCATAAGACAGTGTCTCTTCTGTTACCTGAATCTTCTTATAAATTAAGTTAAAATAGTGGATACTTTTAACCTACCAGCTTTCCCTATATTCCTACAATCAACTTCTAACACAAATTTGGGAAGAAATATCATCGCTGAAATTACATCTGACCCTTGACTTCTCCTAAAATTTATGCTTTTCTCACATATAGAGCATATTTATTTCATCTCAATAATCTCAAAATGTCTTAACTGGCTCCAGCATAAAGTTTATAGTGTAAGTCCTAAGTGTCACCTAAGTGTCAACAAGATTGATCTGAAGCACCGTAGAAATCAGGTATGTGTGATACTCAGGGATTGTTTCATCTTGAGGCAAATTTACCTCCAGCTTTGAACCTATAAAATCAAACAATTAAATGTTCCTCAAATATGTAGATATATCAATTCCAAAATGGAGAAATAGAAGTGAAAGGTGCCATGTAAGTCTAAAACTGATCAAGGCAAACATTAAACAAGTCTTAAGAATGGTCTTCTTTGATCCCATATATATGTCACATTTTCTAGACACACCGAGGCAGTAGTTAAGTCCCAAAGACTGCATGGGACCCCACCATGCAGTTTTGATGTATACAGACCTTACACAAGTTCTCCCCGGGTTGAGTCTTGGCCTTAAGCTGTCTCAGCTGACACTATGTATGATGCTGGCTGTCTTTGCCCTCACAACTCCAATAGGCATTACCTTAGTTGGGGCTATCTACAGATTTGCTAGCCTTTTCTAAAGAGGAGAATGTATGCAGTATCCCTGTATCCATAGTTTTACTTGGCATATCCCTACTAGAAGAAGCCCTCTTTGGTAGCTCCAATGCCATGGCTCTTCTGGGAATTGCACGAGTAGAATTTTTCTGTGTGTGTGATTGTTCTACCCCTGTAAGAAATTCTCTACCTCCACCCAGAAATTCTTTGAGCCCTCTTTTGAAATTTCTGTGGGGGAATCCATACCTGAATAGCCTGTACATACTGTGGACTCTTAGAATTAAAAGTATTGGGGCTGGGAGTTTGGCTTATTGGTAGAGTGCTTGCCTAGCATACATGAAGGCCCGGGTTAAATTTTTTGGTACCATATACATAGAAAAATCTGGAAGTGGTGCTGTGGCTCAAGTAATAGAGCTCTAGCCTTGAGAAAGCGCAAGGACAGTGCTAAGGCCCTGAGTTCAAGCCCTAGGAGTGCCAAAAATATTGGACAGGTGCCGGTGGCTCATGCCTGTAATCCTATCTACTCAAGAGACTACAATAAAAGGATTGCAGTAGGAAGCCAGCCCTAGCAGGAGAGCCCATGAGAGCCTTGTCTCCAATTAACCACTGAAAAAGCCAGAAGTGAAGCTGTGGCTTAAGTGGTAGCGCACTAGTCTTGAGCAGAAAGCTCAGAGACAGAGCCCAGGCTCTGAGTGCATACCCTGTAACTTACAAAAAACAACCAAAAAAGAATTAGGATTATGTGGATGCTGCTTAGATTTACAACTTTCACTCTCCAGTGGAGTATGTGGCCACTTCTGGGCCCATTTGACCATACTTGGGATAGCCAAGGCGTAATAATGTACAAATGAACAAAATAGTGATTTGAGGTGGTCTTAGATAGTGAATGATAAGACAGTAAAAAAGAAATATATATATGTATATATATAAAGACAGTTTGTGCTTAAGGGTTAGAAGACAATATTGTTAATGTAGTATCACCTAATATGATGGAGATATTGAATAAATTCTCTCCTAAATTCCCAATGGTATTTGGTGCAGAAATGAAAAACATTCATATGGCATTTCAGTTATGACTGTCAAAAGCAACTTGAAAAAATAAATTTGGAAGTTTCACACTTTCCAGTTATAGAAATTAGTACAAAGTTGCAGTCACCAACATTGGTGGCAGTGGCATCAATATAAATGTACAGACAAATGGTAAACAACTGAGAGTCCACAAATAGATCCCTCTCATTTCTGGTCAATGAGTTCCAGTAAGGATGCCAAGGCAATCAAGCAGAAACAGAAACAGAATAATATCTTCAATGAATAGTACTGTTAAACTTCCTATGTACATGGAAAAGAATGCTAGATTCTTTCCTATGTATAAAAATCAACTCAAAACAAATCAAAGACCTAAAGTTAATTAAAGTTATAAAACTCTTAGATAAAGTAATCATTGTACATGACCTTGGATTTGACAATAATCCAGAAAATTAACTCAGGATAAATATAGCTAGACAAATATTTTCACATATACTTATACACAAATGAAATCCTTAGAACTGCTACAGTATGGATAAACATTTTAAATGCTACACTGGGGACACTAGTCAGTTAATATTTCTTTTGTAATTTGATATTGATGTCTCTCATACAACATGGTCTGTAAACTCTAGCCATATCCTGATAAGGCCTTAAAGATTTGGTCATGAGTATTTACAACATGCCTTTTGTGAAATGCTTCTACTTTACCCTAGCAGATGATCTAATGCCTAAATGTCTGACTCATGACCACGTGTCCCTCTCACAGGAAACTTGTTGATACTGGCAGATACCCATGTAACTTTGTCTGACATATGTCCAGTTTATTCCTAACTAGATAAAATGTCAGGAGATAAACTATGCTTACAAAGTCTCCAGAAAAAGCATTCTCTAAAAGAATGGATCAATTAGATACAATTGCACTCTTAGGTGAAACATAATACACATGCTAGAACAGAGGCAGACTTATAGTGACAGACTCCAGAGAGAAGAAGGAAACATGCATTGCAGGCCAATGGATAGTGTGGGACCCATACTTAGTTTGACAATGGCAGAAAGGGTTAGATCTGAGAGCCAAATCCTTTATTAGGGTCCAGAATTCGGTTTTCCCATGAGAGGATTTCTTTCTCCATTGATGCTAGTGCTCTTGCACTTCAGTCACAGCTCCACTTCTGGCTTTTTGGTGCTTAATTGGAGATAAATTTTCACAGACTTTCCTACCTGGGTTGGCTTTGAACCACAAGTCCTCAGCTCTCAGCCTCCTGAGGACAGGCATGAACCACCAGTGCCTAGCCCCATGAGGAAATTTACTTGATGAATTTAGAGCAGGTAGGGATGATTTCGGAGAGTCACATTGGAAGAGGTGGTAACTTGGGAATATTTACCCAGTGTACATGTAGTATAGTAGTCAGTGAGACATGCCATGTATTTCAGATCTTTCTATAATACAGGAGGCAGGCATCACTTGAAGATGATTTCATAAAGCAATTGTGTGGATTGACTATACTGAGGAGCTGATAGAATGTGGAGAACTGGAGTCTGTGTTGACTGTCCTGCTTTTAGTATGTGAAAGACCAAATTATATTTAAAGTGGATGCTAAGGCAACAAAATTCTAACAGTTCACTGCACTTGGAAAAATACTGTACGATTGCACTTACCTGAAATAGCTAGGATAAGTGAACTCCATACAGGCAGAAAGAAAATTAGAGTTTACTGTGGCCAAGTGGAAGGAAATTCAGAGTTATTGCTTCATTTGTACAGTTTTTGGCTGAAGTGATGAAAACTCTTAGAAATAGTAGTGATGGTTGCACAACATTTTAAATGTAATTCATATCACTGAATTATAACCTTAAAGATGGTTAAAATGACAAAACTTGAACTATGACCTTATACAAAGGAAATCCTCCAGGCAAAAGGAACATAATTTAAAATGTAAGTCTAGATACACACAAAGAAATGAGGAACACACAACATGGAAAATTTTGTCCCTAAAAGACATTAAATTTTACAGCAAAATAAATAATAATGAAATAATGGCTTTATAACTTTTGTAGAAGTATTATTTAAGCCAACAATAGCAAAAAGGCTAAAAGAATAGAAATGGAAATATACTTACTGTAAATGTCAAGTGATATATTTACATGAAGATACACTGTGCTAAATCAAATAAATATATTATAAACTATTTACCACAAAATAAAACTTACAACCAACAACCCAATAAAACTGATAAAATATAATCATAAAGATAATTAATTTAAAAAAAAGGTAGAAAGGAGGAAAAGAACACCCATACACACAGATACACTAACACCAGATGGAACAAATAGAAAGCAATGGCTTTTGGCAGACTTAAACTCAACCATATCGATAATCACACTAAATAAAGTGGTTAAAGTCTTAATTAAACACAGATATTGTCTGAATGGCTAAAATCAAAGACTCATAAGGAATTACTGGAAATTAAAAAGATTATGGATAAAAGATTTTATTTTAGTGAAAATCAAAGAAAAGCTAGAGTTGTTTATATTAGTGTCATACAAAATAAAATTCAGAACAAGCAATGTTATCAAGAATAAAAAGGAAAACTGGAAATGTGACTCAAGTGGTAGAGCGCCATCTGTGAGCAAAAATGAAAAGTGCTATTTTTGTTTTTGTTTTTGCCAGTCCTGTGCCTTGAACTCAGGGCTTGGGCACTGTCCTTGGGCACTTGGGCTTTCTCAAGGCTAGAGCTCTACCACTAGAGCCACAGACACATTTCTGAGTTTTTTTTTTCTGTGTGGTATTGAGGACTCGAACCTGGGTCTTGGTGCATGCTAGGCAAGCACTTTACCACTAAGCTAAACTCCCAGCCCCAAAGTGCTGTTTTTTAATGAAGAAAAGAGGACCCTTCATTAAGAGGACAAAACAATATTAATTTTTTGTGTACTTAACAATGGAACTTCAAAATTTGTGGTGCAAAATCTGATATAACTGAAAAGGGAAACAGCTCTACAATAACAGAAATTTAATATAACTTTTAATAAACTAGAGAACAGACAAAATCAATGAGGATATAGAAGACTTGAACCAACCTATGAAAAATTTCTACCTAATTGATACCTATAAAATACTTCAGAAAACTACAGCAGAATGCACTTTGTTTCCAAGGTTCAATTCCAGATAGAACATTAATCAACATATGCCATATTCAGAGTCACAAAGCAAGTCACAATAAATACCCATTTAACTTACACTTTCCAAAAATCTACAAAATCTATCAAGTTCTTAAATATTAAAAACCAAGTATATTCTCTGACTATAAATTAGACAATCTGACTATATGTTCTCTGACTCTAAGTTAAAGTAGAAATAAAACATTTAAAACAAGATGGTTGGGAGGGAGTAGAGGAGAGAAAATGGGAGAAAAATATGAGAAGGGGTATCAATGTTCAAGAAGTAATGTACCCACTACCTGATGAATGTAATTCTAATCCCTCTATACATTACCTCGACAATAAAATACAATAAAAAAGAAAAAGCATTTAAAATGTCTCCAATACATGAAAGTGAAAAGGTATACTTCTAAACAATCTCTGTGTCAAAGAAGATATCATATGAGAAAAGTGATAGCATTTTAGACTGAGTGGAACAGAAAACAGCATACTAAATTTATGAGAACCTAAGTATTTAATAGCACTACATGATTTTATGAAAAACATGTAGTGCCACAGCTAAACATATTCCAAAAAAGAAAGGCCCAGGACTACAATCTCTTGAATTCTACCAGAACTTTAAATAAAAAAAGAGTGCTACTCAAATTATTATATAAAATAGAAGGGCAAGGAACACTTCCAAATTCATTCTATGAGGCCAGTGATACTGTTATAGTTGATCTTGTCAACTTGGTTGGACTCCGAAATACCTAAGAGAGGGCTGGTCTGCAGCTCAGTGGGAAAGTGCTTGCCTAGCAAGTACAACATCCTGGGTTCAATCCCCACTACCAAAAAAGTAAAGACATAAAAATATAGTTTAATGGGCTGGGAGTTTGGCCTAGTGGTAGAGTGCTTGCCTAGCATGCACGAAGACCCAGGTTCGATTCCTAGGTATCACATACCTAGAAAAAACTGGAAGTGGTGCTGTGGTTCAAGTGGTAGAGCACTAGCGTTGAGGAAAGCCCAAGGACAATGTTCAGGCCCTGAGTTCAAGCCCCCAGTTTAAAAAGAAATACCTAAAAGATTGCTAATGTATATCTTTGAGTGTGTGAAGGTGTTTTCTGGAGATAATTAGTTAATGAGATCCCTAACCCAATGAATAGATTAATCCCTTGATGGACTCATAATACAATGGCAAATATGATACCAAAGCCAGACAAGGACACAGCAAAAAACAAAAGTATAGACCAATTTCCTTGATGAATATTGATACCAAAATCCTCAAAAAAAATACTGGCAAAACTGAATTGAACAACACAATAAAAAAGATACTATACCTTGATCAAGGTGCTTTCATGCCACGGATGAAAGGGCAGGTCAATATTAAGAAATGTAATATTGTACAGAAATCAAGAGAAAACAGTGACACAGTTATTTCAGTGGCTGTAAAAAAGAAAGTCCTTCCTCTTCCTTAATGACAAAAGCATTGAAACAAAGAGGAATCAAACCTCCGAGAAAATAGTCTTTCTTCAACATTGTACTGAATGGAGGAAAAAAAAACCTGAAAGCATTTCCTCTAAAATGGGGGAAAAGACTCTTTACTCTTACCAATCTTACTCAGTATAGTCCTTGAATTCTTAGCCAGAGCAATAAAGCATGATAAATAAATAAAACATATAAACAGGAAAGAAAGAAGTACAATTCTCCCTATGTGCAGAGGATGCGCCTTTGGATAGATATGGTCAAATCAAATTTGGGTGACCCTTGATCAGCTCCTACTTGGATATTTGGATCCTTTTCTTGATTTAGAAAGTTTTCTACTATATGACTGCACTTTCCATCCCTCTGACATTCTGTCTTAAACGTGGATATTTGTTTCAGAATATTTTAATACCTTCATGAAATTATAATACATTTTCATTTTTTCTTGCTCCCTGTCTCTTCTCTTTCCTTCCTCTCCCCTTTTTCTTTTGTGCTGGTACTGGGGCTTGAACTTGGGGCCCCTAGCTCTCTCTTGATGTTTTTTTTGCTCAAGTGCTCTACCACTTGAGCCACACTTCTACTTCTGGCTTTTTTTCTGGTCAGTGAGGGACAAAAGTCTCTTGGATTTGTCTGCCTACTCTGGCTTGAAACTGATTCTCATATCTCAGCCTCCTAAAGAGTTATAGGCTTAAATTACTGACACACAGACCCTTTTCTTATCATCTATATTTCAATATATCTTTGAGTTTGCTATTGATCAATTAAGCTTGATTTATCTTGTTATTAATGCTATGGGTTACATTTTTAGTTTCACTGTGTATTTTTCAGCTCAAGAATTTTAGTTGGATTTTTCCAAATCTTTTTATATTCTTGTTACATTTTTCTATTTACTTCTTTTTTTTTTGCCAGTCCCAGGACTTGGGCACTGTCCTTGAGTTGTCACAAGGCTAGTGCACTACCACTTGAGCCATAGCACCACTTCTGGCCTTTTCTGTGTATGTAGCACTGAAAAATAAAACCCAGGGGTTCATGCATGCTTGTCAGGCACTCTGCCACTAGGCCACGCTGTTGGCCCTTCTTTTACAGTAGCAAAACATTGTGTTCTCTTGGACAAGGACAAGTTTCTTTAAGAGTTTTAAATTCTTTATGTATGAATTGTTCCATACTGGTTACTATCTGGTCAGTTTCTTGTACTCTGTTTCAACTGGTAGATGAAGTCATGTTTTCCTGATAGTTCTTTGATGCTTGTTGGTGTGTGCCATCATCTGGACACTGATTAGGTACTTATTCTAGTATCTAGCTTTGTTTATGTCTATCTTTTCAGAAATTCAAGCAGGTTGTTTATATTCTCTGAACCTGTAGTCACTTGCAATTTTTACACCGGAATATGCCTTATGTCCAGGTTTTGCACAAGTGTATTTTTGGTGTGTGTCACTGTTTCAGAAGTAGCAGGTGGTATAAGTCCAGGCTCCTAGTGTGCACCTGGTGGGTTATCAATAATTGGCTACAGCAACTAAAAAGCACAGTCCTTCTCTATAAGCCTCTCCCCAGAGCAGGTATAGGCCCCTAATCCATATCCACAGTATCTAGTTGTGGATGAGTAAGTGTGGAATTAAACATGGCTCTTGGCAAAATAAGTGGAGAATGATGCTTGGTCTCCTATGCAATATCTGTGGCCATGAATAATACAATGCTGTATCAGATTCAGAATGCACAATACATCAAGACTAATTCTGTACACAGTAGGGCCAAAGCCTTTATAGTATGCCTACTGCTGATATTTGCTTGTTGGTAGAACAGTGAATGGCAGAAGACCAGAATAAGCATGCTTGATTCTAGCTGGGATAGAAGTCTGATCAACTGGGGCCATGTGTTGTCACCTGACATTTGGGGCTGATGCATGGCTCCGTCCACAGGCAATGCATGTTCTAGAACAACATTTAAAAAGTGAAGATATCTAGCATATAAATACTTAAACCTAATGATTTACAACATCTATTTCCTAATATGATGCCCTAAAGTAGACATAATTTCTATGTATTAACAGAAATGTAAAACTTCAATTTAATAATGAGAACATATCTGACAATACCCTAGATATTTTTCATGGTAGTGCACACCTATAATCCCAAGACGCTTGAGGCAGGAGTGTTGTGAGTTCCAGTATAGCCTTGGTTGCATAGTGAGACTCTATCTCAGAAAACAAACAAGGGCCGGTAGTTTGGCCTAGTGGCAGAGTGCTTGCCTAGCATGTATGAAGACCTGGGTTTGATTCCTCAGTACCACATACACAGAAAAAGCCGGAAGTGGTACTGTGGTTCAAGAGGTAGAGCACTAGCCTTGAGAAAGCTCAAGGGCAGTGCTCAGGCCATGAGTTCAAGCTCCAGGACTGGCAAAAAAAATAAAAACAAAATTGTAGGAATTGGTAGCTTGAAGAGTATGGGTGAGAATGTTGAAAGGAGTGACACTGATCAAAATGAATTTCATTCATAAACTGCTCTATCAAATGACAATTCCTTTGTACAGCTACTTTAGGATAATAAAAATAAAAACAAACACAAACCCCCAAAAACAAGCTGGTTAGGAAATGAAAATTCTACAAAACAACTGACCAGTGTTAGTCAAAATTTTCAGTCATCAAAGACAAAGAATGAAAATCTTCAAGTATAAAAACAAAAGTAGACATGATAACAAAATGCAGTGTGAATACTGAATTTGATCTCAGATTAGAACAGTAAGACAATTGACAAAATTCAAATAGGGTATATCTTAGCTAAGAGTACCGAAGTAATTATTTTCTTGGTTTCAATAATTATACTACAATTAAGTAGGTTGTTAACCTAAGAAAAAACTGGGTGTAGAATAATGAGACCTCTTACTGATTTTCGCAACTTTTCTATAAACTTACTCAGGTCCTTTTGTGCCTGGGCTGCCTTTGAACCGTGATCCTCAGATCTCAGCTTCCTGAGTAGCTAGGATTACTAGGTGTGAGCCACTGGTGCCTGGCTCCAAAGTTTTATTGTTTTTTTTTTAAAGATAGCATATTTTCCTGGTTTATGCCAGGCAGAAACATTTGACTTTTTAGTTGGTTACATCTTTTTCCCTATTTTTTTTTTACCAGTTCTAGGCCTTGAACTCAGGGCCTGAACACTTGGGCTTTCTCAAGGCTAGCGCTCTACCACTTGAGCTACAGCACCACTTCTGGCTTTTTTCTATGTATGTGGTATCGAGGAATTGAATCCCAGTCTTCATGCATGCTATGCAAGCACTCTACCACTAGGCCAAACTCCCAGCCCTTCCATAAATTTCTTTTTGCACATTTTGTAATTTTACCATTGATTTGTTATACAGGAGTTGTTATAGATATGATTGCATTGAGAGAAGATAAACTTCTGGGTGTGTCTAAGATAATTGGCATGCTGTGACAATGAATTAGAGAATCTATTCTGAAGGTGGGTTGGGATTAGATGAAACTAAAATAGGAGAAGTGCACTACAGCAGGCTCACTCTTGTCTCTTAGCTTTCTGGTTACTATTAGAACTTTGCTCTACCATCTGCCCTCTGCCCTTGGGTCCAAAAGCAACCGAGACAGGTGACCATGGACTGAAACTTCTGAAAAAGGGAGCCAGAAGAAATCTCCCCTCCTTTGAGCCATTTTTCTCAGGTATTTTTCCCAGCATTAAAAAGTTTAACGTGATAATTTCCATGATTATCTTCAGTGAATCATGATCCAAAACCATTAAATAGAAAATTAGAGAAATAACTAAATTACGAATTTGTCTGAGTATTGTTGACAAAATCTCATCTACTCCATCCTGTCCCATCCCACCCAGGATGTAAACCATTCCTTTATTCTGAGTATTTTTTCTATCTATATACATTATCCACCAGAGTCATCTCAGTTATCAGGCTTGACGGTTAAGGCATCCTAGTGTTTATTTTAATACTTAAATATGGCTCCAAAGAGCAAAAGTAGTGATGCAAAGGCAGTACTATGTCAGAAATGAAGGGCAATTTAAATCTAGTAACATATGGCAAAGTTTCAGGGAATATAGAGAAAAAATATGGTTTATTTCAGGCATTCACTAGTGGTCTTGCAATGGAGGTACTGAGCTCTTTATAGTACTAAAGTACTTTCCAGTTTTTTTTTTTAGTCAGTTGTGTGGCTTGAACTCTGGGCCTGGGCACTGTCCCTGAGCTCTTTAGCTCAAGGCTAGTACTCTACTTTGAGCCACAGTGTCACTTCCGGTTTCTTGGTGTTAACTGGAAATAAGTCTAATGAACTTTCATGCCCAGCCTGGCTTTGAACCATGATCCTCAGATCTCAGCCTCCTGAGTAGCTAGGATTACAGACCTGAGCCACCAATGTCTGAATCATTTTTTTTAAATGATGGGATTATGTGTATATAGATTTTGCTTGGTATTCAACTATACTTTTTATTTTTTAAATTTTGCTTCATATGTATTTGCTTTCTTTAATTATATTTTATCATAAATGTGATGTACAGGGGATTGCAGTAACCTGTCAGGTATGAGTACATGTCTTTTTGAACAGTGTCACCTCTTCCTTCTTTCTCTCCCGCTTTTTCCCTCCAGATCCCCCCATGTTGTGTAGTTCATTTTCTACATAGTGTCTAGTAAGTATAATTACTGAATTAGTTCACCCTGTCTTATCATTTCTGTACTTCCCCTTACTCTCTCCAAATCAGATAAACTTACATAAAAGACAAAAGGTACAGAAATTAAAAACATTGACAAAAGAAAAAAAACAGAAAAAA
Organism: Megascapheus bottae; assembly: GCF_031878675.1. NCBI lineage: Eukaryota > Metazoa > Chordata > Mammalia > Rodentia > Geomyidae > Megascapheus > Megascapheus bottae. Next base: position 70,989,251 of record NC_143547.1, read on the forward strand.
GAAAAATAAACAAAGTAAATTAAAAACCTTTTGTTTCATTTCTTGGAGTTCATTTTGATAAGGGTCATTTTATACGATCATATACACATAGGTATTGAGCCTTTGAGATCCTTTCCTAAGAATATTTTCTTTGGTTTCATTGTGTGAATGTTTAGATTCCTGTTTAACTTACCATGTTCAAATGTAATTCTTTGTCGTTTACTGTACATTGTATTTAATTGTAAATTTATGGGCACGTTATAATTATTACAAATGAGGGAAACAATAAAACCTATGTTTCTTTGGGTCTGGCTTACCTTGATTGATAAATTTTTTTCCAAGTCTTTCTATTTCCTATGAGTGGGGAAGTATCATTCTTTCTGATGGAAGCATAGAATTCCGTTGTGTATATATACACATTTTGTTGAGAGGCATCTGGGCTGATTTCATATCTTGGTCATGGTGAACAATGCTGCAATGAACATGGTTTGTGGTCAATTGGATAAATGCCCAGGAGTGGAATTGCAGGGTCATAGGGAAGTTCTATGTTTAGTCTTTTAAGAAAATTCCATACTGCTTTCCAGAGTGGTTGAACAAATTTACACTCCTAACGACAGTGTAGTAGCATTCCTTATTGGCCACGTCCCTGCCAACGTTTGTTATTGTTAATTTTCTTGATAATGGCCATTCTAACTGGGGTAAGGTGGAATCACAATGTTGGTTTGAATTGCATTTCTTTCATGGCCAGAGATGTTGAACATTTCTTCATGTGTCTATTGGCCATTGCTCTTCTTCTGAGAAATCAGGCAGAAAAAAAGTAGTAGTAAAGGGGTTTTAATGTTTTAGCTATAACAAAAGATCGTGGAATACATACACTTGTGAAAGAAATGACTCTAAATGTTTTTTTTCATTAAAATTACATTTATTGAAAAACTTACAACAGGAAGAGTCCTCTTTCTAATGTACAATTCTATAAGTTTTGACAAGTGCGTAAACTCATGGAATTACAAACAAGGTTCAGAAAATTACCATCATTCAAATAAATTCCTAATGCTACAACTTTGTAGTCACAGAATACATCAATATTACTCCCATATTCATTCCTATTGTTTTGTCTTTCCTAGAATATATACAAGGAATCAAACAGTAAGTAGCCTTTGAGCCTGGATTCTTTTACTTAGCAAGATGCATTTAAGATTCATTTGAGTTGTTGCATAGATGGTTATTAGTTTTTATTGCTGAGCAGAATTTCATTGGTTATATACAGTTTCTGTATCAATGCACCATTTGAAAAGTTTTCTTTATATTTATTTTTCTCCATTATTAGTGGTTTGCAGATCTAGTATAGGGCAGAATGAGATTTTCCACCCAACAGGAAACAGTTCCTTCTGGAAAGTCTAGCTGAAAAACCTATGTCCCTGGTTAACATGTAAAAGAGGCTATAACCAGGTAATTTACTTTTTATCTCTTAAACTATATTTAAAAGACTAGTTAAAATCCTAAGTGAGTAGTATAGCATATCAAAGAAATAGGAGTTGTCCTGAGTAAAGTCAGATAATGTCTGACAAATATTCTGGAAGCCATGTCATAGCAAGAGTAAATTTTTTTTCAATTAAAATACTGGAAAAAAGTAAAAACTACCTAAAATTGTACCACCCTAAAATTTTCATAAAGTGAAAGCCTCCTTTCAGTCTATGAAATTTTATTTCCAAAAGATTTACAATTTTCTTTAAACATATCAGGTTCTGAGTATAAAGTATCTTGATCAGTATGCCCTTTCCATCCTCTCATTAATTTTTAAATTAATGCAAACTATTAGGAGTTTAGGCAAGAATATATTCATAGATGTGATCTGCTATTTTAATGGATACAAAGTAAGTGGAGTTACTCATTTTCCAACTGATGGATATTTGTTAATATCCAACTTCCTATATTTTGTATTTGTTATATACTATAGTTTTAGTATATGAATGCTATGTGTTCATTTGGCACAGTTTTAGAACACTTTCATCAAATTCTCAAGAAAACTCATAGACTTTACTATTGTCCCCAATCATTTCCATTCCTTTCCTTCCCATCCCAAACAAATAGTATCACATATATTTGCCAACTGGACACTTTATATAAATGAAATCAGATCATACGTAGTCATTTGTGACTTTCACTGAGCATATTCCTGGGATTCAATGCTGTATAAGGTGTCAGATATGTTCCCTATTGTATTGGAGGAGGAGTTTGTGACTAAATTGCATTTTTTTGGGGGGGGGTTATTGTGTTACCCCAGAAGTCATGTGAGTCTGGGCTTTGTGTGGATTCTTTTTTATTACTCATTTTATATATTTAGTTATTAGGTCTATTTCTTAATATAATTCTACCTTTTGAAGATAGTATTTAATATATATTCCCAGTCCTGGGCTTGAACTCAGTGCCTGAACACTGTCCTTGGGCTTTCTCAAGTTTACAGCTTGAGCCACAGCACCACTTCTATATATGTGGTTCCTAGGAATTAAACCCAGTTCTTTGTACATGCTAGGCAAGCACTGTACCACTAGGCCAAACTCTCTCCCCCTTAAAAATTAATCTTAAAGGCATAACTTTCCTGAACATTTAAAGTACTATTTGTCAAAACAAATTGGTGGTGGTGGTGATGGTAGTGTTTGTATGTGCTATTTTCCTTTTTCTGTTTCTAAGGGAGGTGATAAGGAAAAGTGCAGAAAAGGAAGGAGAAAGGGTGAACAAATTCAATCATGGTAATCAGTATACATTATTTGGAAAATGAAGTATATGAAGTTTGTGACATGTGGGCAAGGACAGAAGGGGGAAATGGGGGAGGGGAATGAAGGAGTGACACTGTCCAAAAGAGAAATGTATGCATTACCTGAATTGTGGAATGGTAATCCCTCTGTACAACACCTTAATAATAACAATAAAATTATATTAAAATTAAACTTTCTCCTTTCTTATTTTTCTATTTGTTCCTATGAACTTAAGTACTATATTTTATTTCTTTAGTAAAATACATCACTATGTCCATCTAGCTTCTTTTTGTCCTGTTATTATCACATCCATGCCAAACAAAATACCTATAAATATATAACCATATACAATTAAAACTATTCAAGAGAATAAAGGAAAATGCATTGCTTGTCTCCTATAATTACCTTTTTCTGTTTCTTTTTATATGTAGAGTCAACTTACTGTCTCAAGTCACTTGCTTTCAATCAAAAAGTTCCTTTTTATGTCCTATAAGGCTGGCTAGCAAGAGTTTTTTTGTTACACGGGAACATTTTACTTTATCTTCATTTTTAGAAAATTAGTTTTATTGTATGTAGGTTCACAAATTAGTTATTTTTCTCTAAGCATTTTGAATATATTATCTTAGTACTCTAATACTCTAAAATCACACTTACAATTCCTTTATCTGCTTTTTGCTTTTGTTTGTTTTTTGGAGACAGGGTTGGTCTCAAACTCCAGGCCTCAAGCAACCCTGCTGTCTTAATCTCCTGAGTTAGGTGGGATTAAATCAGGCCTACAGCTACTGTTACTAATGAGAAATCAGATTTGTGTTTCTCATCACATTAAAAATATTTATAGCTAGTGTTTCTTGCGCTATTTTTCTGTAACACTGTCTTTTCTGTCACTTTCATAACATAGAGTTCCTAATGCTCTGTCAGATACCCTGCATTCTATCAATTTTACACATTCTATTTTCTTTGTTTCTCACTTTGGAAAATATCTCATCTAACCCTCACAACATAAGTAGTAAGATTTGAAACTTAAGTTTACATTAATTGAACTGCCAAGTTTAGTGCCATGTGTGGGCCATGAGATTCACAGGGATGTCTGACTCTACTATTGGCACCAATTCTTCTATACCATATTGTCTTTCTATTCTTCTGCAATCATAAACAAATAAGTATAGGATTTTTGATAGGCTGTCTCTCTTCTAGAGAACTTTTTTTCCCATGACATTTAGTACTACTTGTAAGCATAGCACTCTTCTAGAATCCACATACCTAATATTTAACACATATCAGACATCTTCTTAATGTTTATTGCTTTGAATCAACACTTACTCAGTGGTATCTAGCTTTAAATGGTCATGAAAACACCAATATTTTGATCTAAAAGATTTAATTAGAAAAATATACAGCCCTTTGAAGGCTCTGAGAACTGAAATGGAGAAGTATTCATTAAATATGGAAACTCACCTATAGAATTACCTACTGCTGATATCTTTGATATAACAGCACAGATTGATATTTATGTCTTTTATTCATTAGTTGGATAAAATTATAGATTATTGTGTTGCAGCAAATAAATATTTCAACATTTAATCATTTTTTTAAAGTTTTACAGATAGAAAGCAATTCTGAAAGAATGTTATTCTAGGAGTGAATAGTTTAAGACTCCAGAAAATGGTAAAAAAAATTTTAATCCTCAGGAATAATCCTATGTTCAGTGAAAATAATATTCTGTGTATTGCCCTTAATACTCAGTATAGTACATGTCCTATATAGTATTTGACTGTAGAAAATATTTCCTACTAGGGCCAGGAGTTTGGCCTAGTGGTAGAGTGCTTGCTTAGCATGCACGAACCCCTGGGTTTGATTACCTGGTACCACATCACAGAAAAAGCCAGAAGTGGTCCTGTGGCTCAAGTGGTAGAGCACTAGCCTTGACAAAGCCCAAGGACAGTGCTTAGGCCCTGAGTTCAAGTCCCAAAACTGGCAAAAAAACAATAACGACAAAAAAGAAATAAAAGAAAATATTTCCTACCAATTATTTTCAAAAGCTGAAATTCTTTTTCTAATTTCTTACTCTCTAATTTCTCCTTTTTCACTCCCAAAGATATTTCTACCCATACATAAATTCTAGAATCAAGATTCTCATGCCAAAAAGACCATCCAGCTAGAACATGTGCATATGTAAATATACATGCACATTGATTATATATAACTACTGACTTCTTTACGACTGCCTGTATTGTCTGAAGAAGATGATGCAAGAGAAGCAGCCTTGAGATGTAATTGTTCCTTTCTGTTCTTTCCAAACTCTATCACCAATATTTTCCCATGCAGGTTATATCCATTTACTCGATGCAATGCTTGGCATGCTATTTCCTCATCTAAAAGAAAAAAGAAGGTATCAATTTACATAGAGGTTAATTATTCCATTCTAATACAAGTCCAATTTTGATTGTTTTACCTGAAAATTTAGGCAAGAGTAACAATGCTGTTTGATTTTATCATCTTTTCTATAATCTCCAATTTATATAACTAAGCAAATTTAAAGCACTGGCTGACAGGAATAACAATAAAAAATCAAAACAGATATTAGAGGGTATTTTTTAAAATTCAAGGATATAGGTTAAACAAACAAGGATATAAGCAATGTGCTAAAGAAATCTAAGCTATGCCTAATTATACGTCTCTACTGCAAAACAAATTACAGATATTATAAAAACCAAGTATTTCTCAACATGGTAACTGAAATGGAAGATGCTGTCATGTGATTTAGTATACCTTGCTTCCTTTTCTTTCAGTGACGGTGGGAATCTTTACAGGGACAAGTAACCTTGAAGTATATAGAAGCTTTGGGTATATAAGTGTACAACGGGAATATTCAACATATGGGTTTCAGAACCTGGATGTGAAAAATAAGATGGGGGATCCGGGAGTTTGGCCTAGTGGTAGAGTGCTTGCCTACCATGTACGAAGACCTGGGTTCAATACCTTGGTATCACAAAAGCAGAAAAGCTGGAATGGTGCTGTGGTTCAAGTGATAGAGTGTTAATCTTGAGGAAAGCCCAAAGACAATATTCAGACCCTAAGTTAAAAAAAAGGAGGGGGTGGATTACGTCTAGTAGCTTGCAGAATCAAAAGTTAATAAGGTCATTAGTGAACCTGTTTTGTATCAGATATACTAAAAAGTTTCAAATGTACACTGTAACTACAGTTAAGAATAGTGAAGCAGCTACACTTTTAAGTGCATATAGCTTATAAAACCTTTCTTTTTTTTCCAGTTCTAGGCTTGAGCTCAGGGCCTGAGCACTGTCCTTGGACTTTTCTCAAGACTAGAGCTCTACTACTTCAGCCTCAGCACCACTTCTGGCTTTTTTCTATGTATGTGGTACTGAGGAATCAAACTCGGGTCTTGGTGCATGGTAGGCAAGCACTCTACCTGTAGGCCAAACTCCTGGCCCATAAAACCTTTCTATCATGTATTTTAATTAGTGTATACAATTATGTGAGGGTATTTTAGGCATTTTTTTAAATTTAAAAGGGATCCTTATAGTTTGAAAGACTGGAAACAAAACCACTGGTAATGAGGATCTACAAATTTTCAATGGCATAAAGAAGAGATACATAAATGTATAACAACCATGACTAGCATTACTCAGGTCTACACAGAGGCTGTAAAAACAATTACAGTTTAGGGATAATGAAGGATATAGATCTTATCTAGCTACCCCATAAAAGACATAAACCGTCTAGTTTATCACAGAAAAAACAATTCTCTATTTTTCTTGTATTTTAATAAAATGCTAAATCCATGTAGTAATATACAAGTGAGATTTACAAGAATGCATCATTGCCCATTAAGAATTAGTAGTGAGGTGCTGGTGGCTCATGTGTGTAATCCTAGCTACTCAGGAGGCTGAGATATGAACATCACAGTTTTAAGCCAGCCCAGGCAGGAAAGTCCCTGAAAGTCTTATCTCCAATAAACCACTCAGTAAAAGCTTGAAGTGACACTGTGGCTTAAGTGGTATAACACTGGGCTTGAGCAAAAGAAACTCAGGGACAGTGCCCATGCTTCATGTTCAAGCTCTAGAGATGGCAAAAATATATATATATATATTTATATATGTAAATATATTTATATGTATAATCATATACACAATATTTATATATATGTAAATACATTTTATATATGTGTATTTATACATACACATATATACATATGCACACACACACACACACACACACACACACACACACACACACACACACACACTATTTTACCCTGAAGTCACTTAGTCCTCAATAGAGCACAAACAAGTACACATGTTCTCATCTGAATGTCAATATATGAAATAGTGAATAATCTAATTACAACTTGGACTAGAAATTCAAATGTTATAAAAAAGAAAAAAATTGGTGAAATATGAAGGAAATGCCAAGATTGGGGATATGAGGGCCATTTGGATAAGGTGCTCATGCACTGCCAACCACGGAGAAAGAGAGACAGAGAGGACAGAGGAGCACTGAAAATATATCTTCTGTACTTCTATCTTCTTATGGGCTGTGAAGAATCAAGGCTACAATTAGAGAAATTATACATAACTGAATAAGTATGTACATAGATGGATCTGCTTACTGGGAAAGGTGATGAAAGCTTGTCCCTTCATTCTTCCAGTCATCATTTGGAATTCAATTGGAGGTCCATTTTTCTCCTGGAAGCGGGCGAATAATGAGATAAGGTCTCTATCTGTCACTCGAGGGCTAAGGTTCTTCAGGTATAACACCTAATGTAAATTGGAAATCAAGAAAAATACCATATAAGAAAGGTAAAGCAACTCTTCCATTATTGCCAGAATTAGTTTCAGAGAGATAGTGGATTAAATAAATTAATCAAAGTTTCCTCTCTCCAGAAAACTCTAGAACTACAAGGACTTAACAAACACAAACCAAACAAGGTCCAAAAGAACAAAGGAAGACGGCAATAGCAACACTATTTTGGTAGCTGGAAAATAAATGGATAAGCAGGAATAACTTAGCACACTCAAGAAAGCCGAATAATAAATCAGCAATGGGGAAGCCAAGAACTCACCTAATCTCTACCTAAGAATCTTCATAAGCCAGCTGTGGTGGCATGCAACTATAAGTCCCAGCTATAAGTCCCAGCTACTAGGGAAGCTGAGGTAGGAAGACAGTGCAGCAAGGACAACATACTGACACCTTGTTTCAAAAAAACAAGAGGAAAGTAGGGGGGAAGGAAGCTTGATATATCTCTGGAAATGTATGTGAAGGGTTGGGATTAAAATGTAATTAGATCTCTAAATGTCTTCCACAGCATGCTATTGGGTGAGAGTAACCAATAAACTTGGTACAGAAGGTAGAGAATACCATATATAGTTGAAGTTGTAAATGCTATTTCTGAAAGCAAGGAGATTAAGAGAGAGAGAGTGCACATTGAAGGCTAGGAACTCTTGGGCCTTCCCATCCTAGAATGTTTGTGTGTTCTCTTGAAGATATCCAAAGTAGTCTCCTTTGGAGAAACTCAAAATCCCACAAAGGAAAGATAAAAATACTGACTTGGGATAGTGAATTTCTCCAACAAATGGTCTAGTCAATGTCTTGAGACATGAGTCTTCCTATGTAGCCAAAACTGGCCTTTAGCTCACGACCTTCTTGCCTCAGCCTCTCAAGTGCTGGGACTTCAGTAGACCACTTTAAAGTGCAGTTCAATGTTCTCAAAGGTCACTCATGTTCACCATGGATTATCAAATATCTGGGTAAAGCCTCTAATATGAAAGATAGTGAATAGAATAAACAGAAAAGAAAGCAAATAGGAGAAAACAGAAATTATCAAAGGAGAAAACAAAACTTTGAAGAACTTTACTAATCCACTTAGAAAAACAAAATATTCCATAAATTGAAAATAAGATACTATCTAAAAATATAAGAGAAAAGAGCTGTTACAAATAATTCAACTTAAGGCACTATCAGTTTTAAGCAGTTTTATGTGTATAGCAACTGCAAGGAAAATAGAGGCAAAAGAAAGAGAAAAATGAACAAGGAATCACAGCATGTCACTACAGAAATAAAGTAATGCCAAATTAAAAAAAATTAATGAAAATCAAGGGCATACAGGTAAGAGGGAAATAGACAAGAGTTATAAGACAGACCAAAAACAATGAATAATAAATAGCCGCACTAAGTCCATATCTATTAATAATTACCTTAAATGTAACTGGATTAAACTCATGAAAAGATAAAGTAGCTAAATGGATAAAATAAACAAGATTTAACTGTGTGCTGAATAAGAGATTCATTTTCAACTTAAGGATGTATGTAGGCTCAAAGTGAAAAGATGAAACATTCCATGCAATGGTAACAAAAAGGTAGCATGGGTGTCTTTTACTTACATTAGACAACATAGGCCTCAAATTAAAACTGTCATGAAGACAAAGGATATTATATATTGATAAAAGGGTCAATTCACTAGGAAATGAAATTTTAATATAACTGAATAGGTTTCAATATAAAAATTACTAGAGCATTTAAATATATGAAGCAAATAATGACTGAACTGAAGGAAGAAAACAGAATTACAATAATAGATTTCAATACTCTACTATCAATCATGGATAGGACATTCAAACACATAAGATCAACAAAGAAACAGAGGGATAGGAGTGTAGCTCAGTGATAGAGCACTTGCCTAGCATATGCGAGGCCCTGGGTTCAATCCCCAGCACTGCAAAACAAAACCAAAAATGTCAATAAAGAAACAGAAGACTTTAACAACACTGTAGATCAAATGATCTTAACAGATATATACAGATCATTCCACACAACAGTAACAGAATATATATTCTTCAGTACACATAAAACATTATTTGGGGCAGGTTACATATTAGGTCTCAAAAGTCTTTTAACAAAATTTAAAAGGCTTAAAGAAAAGTAAAATCTCTCTTTCTCTCTCCCTTTTACTACAATGGAATGAAACTAGAAATCAATAGCAGAACAAAATTAGAAAATTAAAAGTATGTACCAATTAGAAAATACAGCCTTGAACAACTGACATCCAATCAAAAAATCAAAAAAGTATTTGAAAATACATTGAGACAAATAAGAATGAAAACATATTTTATCAAAAGTTACAGGATGCTACAAAAGCAGAACTAAGCAGGGATATTTGTGTGTATGTGCCAGTTCTAGACTTGAACTAGGTGTTATTCCTGATAATTTTTTTTTCTTTTTCCTTTTTGCAAGGCTAGCGCTCTCCCACTCGAACATCATTTCTGGCCTTCTGGTAGTTTTTTTTTTAAAGATAAGAACCTCATAGATTTTTTCTGCATGGGCTGGCTTCAAACCTTGATCCTTGGATCTCAGCTTCCTCAGCAGCTCCGATTGCAGGCATGAGCCACTGGTACCCAGGTTATACATAAATTTTATAGAAATAATTACATTCTAAAAAGGCCAGAGAAACTATGAGAGAGTGTGAATGAGGATAAATATGGTTGAAGTAGTTTATTTGCAGATATGAAAATAGAACAATGAAACCTGTTGAAATTGTTTTAGAAGGAAGGTAAGGGAGAGTGATAGAGGAGGTTAGTTTGATCCTTTAGAGATACAGTGTATGCATGTATGGAAATGTCACAATAAAACCTGGCTTGTGAAATTAATGCATACTAATAAAAAATGGATAGTTAAAAAAAAGATCTTTAGCTGGGTGCAATGGCTCGTACCTATTATCCTAATTATTTGGGAGGCAGAGATAGGGAGGTCTCAGTTCAAGGACACTCAGGGCAAAAAATTCTTAAATCTTATTTCAACCAATTAAAAGACGTTCATAGTGGTATGTACCCATCATCTCATTATACAAAAAGCCTAAGTAGAAGGATTGTCGTTCATGTTTGCATGGGGATTAATGTGACAACCTCTCTAGAAAAAACAAACAAACAAACAAAAAAAACGGGTTGGAGGTATGGCTCACACGACAGAGTACCTGCCAGGAAAGCACAACACCATGAGTTCAAGCCCCAAAACTGCCATTAATAAAGATCTCAAATAAACAACCCACGGCTGGGATGTAGCTCAGTGGCAAAGTGCTTGCCTAGCAAGTGCAACATCCTGGGTTTGACAACCAGAACCAAAAAAGAAAAGACAAAAAAATAGCTTTTTTTTAAAAAAACCAAAATATCAAATACATAACCTAATTCTATATGTCAAGCAAGCAGAAAAGAACTAAGACCAAAGTTAGCAGAAGAATAGTAATAATAAAGGGTAGAGCAGAAATAATTTTTTAAATCAATAAAGGCAAGATGGTTTTTGAAAAGACCAACAGACTTTTAGACCAACAAAATTGTAGCTAACAAAAATAAAAATTAGAAATGGAAGAAGAAACATTATATAACTAGTATCACAGAAATAAGGTTTATAAGGGATTAAAAACAATTACACATCAACAAATTAGAGAATGTAGAAGGATAAATTCCTAGAAACATAAAACTTACTTTGTTGAATTATGAAGAAATAGAAAGTGGGAATTGATCAATAATAAGGAAAACAAATCAGTAATAAAAAAGTTCCTAATCAATAAAAGCCTGTGATCAGATGTCCTCACTAATGAATTACACTAAATATTTAAGGAGCTGATGCAAATCTTCCTTAAACTCTTCCAAAAAAATGAAGAGGCCAGAACACTTCCAGAGTCACTGTGTAAGGCCAGAGTTATCCTTATACCAATTCAGAAAACAACAGTGTAAGTGTAGACTAATGTCCTTGCTGAATGCAGTACAAAAATCCTGAAGGAAATACTACCACAATGAATTCAACAGACTACTGACCACGTGGGATGTGTCCTTCAGATCTGAAGATGGTTTAACATGCAAAAGTCAGTATCAAACAACATATATTAGAATGAAAGTTACATGATCATCTCTGTAGATGTACAGCATTTGACTAAATTCAACACCATTTATGATAACTTTACTAAATAAACTAGTGAAAGAAGAAAATTACCTCAACAAATTGAAAACCATAAATGGACATCTACAGCTAGCATCATATTCAACAGCAAAAAAAGAAAAAGCAAAGTCTTTCTTCTAAGATCAAGGATATGCATCCTTGCCACTTCCATCAATACTATAATGAAAGTCTTAGCCAGAGCAATTAGGCAAGGGAAATAAATAAAACACATCTAAATCAGACAGAAAGAGAAAAACTATTTTTGTTCACATATGAAATGACCATAAATACTGAAAAAAATCAACAAAAAATGTAGAACTTAGCAAAGTTGCAGAATATCTAATTAACATAATTTAGTTGTTTGTCTATGCATTAGCATCTAACAATTTTTAAAGGAAATCCATTTCCAATGCCATCAAAAAGAATAGAATACTGAAGAATGAGTGTAACAAAGACTAACAATAAAACCAACTAAATGTGAAATAAATTAAGACAAATAAATAGAATGACGTTGTTTTCACGCACTGGAAACTTGTTAAGGTATTTGCACTAACCAAAGTGTACTCTCTAGCAAAGTCCCAATGGCACTTTAAACAAAAATAGAAAAATACTGTAAAATCATAAAGAACCACAAATGTTATCAAAGAGCCACAATGATCTTGAGGCATAAGGAAGCTAGAAGTTTCATTTCTTATTTCAAGACGTTTTACTAAGAAATCCAACAGTATGATACTGCCATATGCAGATATATAGATCTATGAATAGGAAAACTAGAAATGCATCATGAATTTATAGTCTAGTTAACTAATCTATAAGTGTACTATGAACACAAAATTGGGGGACATATTCTATTCAACAAAATGTTAGACACTTAAAAAAATCAACCCCAGGGGCGGTTTAGCCAGGTGGTAGAGTGCTTGCCTATCATGCACGAAGACCTGGGTTCAATTCCTCAGTACCACACACATAGAAAAAAGCCAGAAATGGTGCTGTGGCTCAAGTGGTAGAGCTGTAGCCTTGAGAAAGCCCAAGGACAGTGCCAAGGCCCTAAGTTCAAGGCCCAGGATTAGCAAAAAAAATCAACCCCAAATATATAAAAGACTAAGACCTAAAACTGTAAAGTTCCCAGAGAAAATAAATATTTCTTGGCATTGGTTTTGACAATTATTTTGATATAACATCAGAAGCACATGCAGGGAAAAGAAAAACAGAAAAGTAGTACTAACTACATCAAACTAAAAATCTCTGCACAGCAAAACAATCAATAGTGAAAAGGCAATCTATAAAATAGCAAAAGTACATGCAAGTCATGTTCAATAAGCAATTCTTAGCTAACAAAGATTTCAATAGTCAAAAACAAATATAATGTGATTAAAATATGGTCAAAAGACTTGAGCAGATGTTGCATCAATGAAGATATACGTATATGCATATATGAGAAGATATTCAATATTATTAGTCACTATAGAAATGCAAATCAAAGCCATAATGATGTATGCCTACTGGGATATACGCTATCAAATCAAAAAAGAAATAGCAAGTTCTGGCCGGGAGTTTGGCCTAGTGGTTAAAGTGCTTGCCTAGCGTGCACGAGGACCCGGGTTCGATTCCTCGGTACCACATACATAGAAAAAAGCCGGAAGTGGTGCTGAGGCTCAAGTGGTAGAGCTCTGGCCTTGAGAAAGTCCAAGGACAGTGCTCAGGCCCTGAGCTCAAGCCCAGGACTGGCAAAAAAAAAAAAAAAAGAAATAGCAAGTTCTGGCATGGATATGGAAAAACTGGAACTCTTGTATACTATTGGTGGGAATGTAAATCAACACAGTTGCTGTGTAGAACATTATGGAAGTTTGAAAATGCAAACTGAAATACAATCAAATAATCCTTTTAGGTATTTATTCAAAAGTTTACTGTGATCTGAAACTCCCATGTTCATTGTTGAATTGCTCACAATGGCTGAAATGTAGGAACAATCTGCCCATTTATGAATGAATAAAAGGTGAAATAGAGGGTAGCATATAATTCAGCCATACAAAGAAAATTCTGTCATATGGATGAAAGGTAAGTAAAATAAGCAACTTAGTAAAAAAGGATAAATTTCATGCTACTACTCATATAAAATAATCATGAATGCATGGTTCCCATGGTCTGGAAAGGGACATGAGTTGTTGCTCAACGGGTAAAAATTTTCAATCATGGAAGATGAAAACTTTCTATAGGCATGCTGGTTGATATGCTTATAGTTATCAATTCTGTAGTAGACACTTAAAAATTTGTTCAGAGTGTACATTCAAATGGAAGAGAAACAAAGATCATAATACAAAAAAGAAGAGCAAAAAAGATGGTATTAGGTATATCCTTTTTAGCCAGGAATCTGTATCATTTTAAAGGAGCTAAGAAAGAATTCAAGCAGGAAGAGTAAAAATAAAGTTAGAAAATGGATCCCAATTAAATGACTTATTCACTGAAATAAAAACACTAAGCATTGTTAACTAGTAGTAGAACCTTTGTCTCAAGTCACACATTTAGCATTTATAGATGCTTGAATCTTATAGCATGTTTATGATTTATTTCAGTAATTTTAGGTGATCCTGAGTTTTGACTTTCAAATACTCATGTTTCTCTCCAATTAAGAAAGTCAGTTTCTCACCAAAAAGCATGTTAGTTAATGGATATTTTAGATATTCTTTATCTCTTAGAGGGCATTTTTCTCTATTTCTAGTTTTCCGAGAGTTTTTTTTTTTTTATTGGTGCCAGTCCCCTAGGCCATGGGCACTGACCCTAAGTTTTATTATCCAGGTCAGTGCTATAACACTTGGGCCACAGCACTACTTCTAACCTTTTGGTGGTTAATTGGAGATGAAGGGTCCTATAGACTTTTTCTGTCTAGGTCAGCACTGAACTATGATCTTCATATCTCAGCCTCCTGCATAGGTAGGATTACAGGTGTGAGCCATCAGCATCCATTTTGTTTTTGTGGGTTGTGGGGCTTGACATCTGGGCCTGGGCACTGTCCCTGAGCTCTTCAGCTTATGGCTAACACCATAACCCTTGAGCCACAGTGCCACTTCCGGTTTTCTAGTGGTTAACTGGAGATAAGAATCTCACGGTCTTTAGTGCCCAGGCTGGCTTTGAACCTTGATCCTTAGATCTCAGCCTCCTGAGTAGCTAGGATTATAGGCATGAGCCACCGTGGCCAGTCTTTTATGTGTGTGTGTGTGTGAAAAATTCCTTGAAGATGCATGAACATCAGTTGCCATGATATTTATAATCCAATAACAATATTTTAGAATACCTGTTCTGTATATTCCCAATACTTTGCATCGTTAGACTTTTAAACATATGCTAATATCCTGGATATTTAATGATATATACTATTGTGGTTTTATTCTCTATTTTCTTGACTACTAATTACATTTTCTGTCTATTGGACATCCATGTTTCTAACCTCTGTGAATTGGCCATTCAAATCTTTTTTTTTTTTTTTTTTGCCAGTCCTGGGCTTGAGCTCAGGGCCTGAGCACTGTCCTTGGACTTTCTCAAGGCTAGAGCTCTACCACTTGAGCCTCAGCACCACTTCCGGCTTTTTTCTATGTATGTGGTACCGAGGAATGGAACCCGGGTCTTCATGCATGCTAGGCAAGCACTTTAACCAGTAGGCCAAACTCCCAGCCCCTGGCCATTTAAATCTTAAGCATATTTTTGTTAGGATGTTTCTATTTTGCTTATTGATTTATGATGGATTTCCATAAAATGACTCAAAAAGTACAAACCATGAAAATGGATAATTTGATACTATTTAAAGACTTCTTCTGCTCAACAAAATATATTAAAAATTGTCATTTACTGGAAAAAGATATATGCTAGGTAAACAGCAAAGATTTGTGTCCAAAAATTTAAAATCCCAATAAATAAGTAAATATGTAAGGCAAAATATGATATGATGGGCAGAGGAACAAAAAAGCTAATTAATTCACAGAGGGTTGATGACTGGCTAACAAATATATGAATATCTGCATCACTTCATTGGAATCAGAAACATGTAAATTAAAAACATATAAGGGCAGGGAGTTTGGCCTAGTGGTTAAAGTGCTTGCCTAGCATGCACAAAGACCCGGGTTCGATTCCTTGGTACCACCTACGTAGAAAAAAAAAGCCGGAAGTGGTGCTGAGACTCAAGTGGTAGAGCTCTAGCCTTGAGAAAGTCCAAGGGCAGTGCTCAGGCCCTGTGAGCTCAAGCCCAGGACTGGCAAAAAAAAAAAGAATTTCATGAACTTTGGAGCTGGGAGTTTGGCCTAATGGTAGAGTGCTTGCCTAGCATGCACGAAGACCCGGGTTCGATTCCTTGGTATCACATACATAGAAAAAAGCTGGAAGTGGTGCTGAGGCTCAAGTGGTAGAGCTCTAGCCTTGAGAAAGTCCAAGGACAGTGCTCAGGCCTTGAGCTCAAGCCCAGGGCTGGCCAAAAAAAAAAAAAAAAAACATATGGTACCTTCTAAAATGTATTAGAATATCAGAATTAAGTCTAATATTATGAAATCTTGGCAAATATATAAAAGGAAATCTCTAAGATTTCTCTTATTGGAAATGGAAGATACATATATCCTATATCATAGTAATTCCACTTCTAGAATATATAATCTAGAAAATTAATTCTGAAAATGTCACTTTCAGATCAAGAGCATCAGCATCTCCTGGAAACTAGTTAGAAATACAAATGGTCAAATTGTCCTAATTGTTACTCAAGATCTACTGAGCCAAAAATTCTGGGGATGGAGCCCAGCAATCTGTTTTTTTTTTTGTCAGTCGTGGGCTGAACAAAAACATGTGAAAACCACTGTAAACCAATGATACATCTCTGATTTTTAAAATTGAGACTTACAGGAAAACCTGCATTTTGTATTGTGGCTCACAGGTAATCTGCCTCTCCTATCCATCTTCCTTATGATATCAACAATAAAGTTTTAAAATGTATAAAAGTATGTTTATGACTACAGATACTACTGAACTTACAGTGGAGTTGCATCCTACATTTAACACAATTTTTCTACATAGTTTAGCACTATAGAATACCTTAGAGTACCAGTTGTTTCCCCTCATGGTCACATGGCTGACCAGAAGCTGCACATCAAGAGAATACCATGAAACATATTGCTAGCAGGGAAAGAAACCAAATTAAAATATCAAAGTACATATTCTACTGGATGCATATTGCTTTCACACAGCTAAAAAGTAAAAAAATGTATGTTGTCATCATAAATGAGGGACAATCTGTCTACAGACATGTAGTAAACAGCTGGAAACAGAAAATTTGGAATAGTGGTTATATCTGGAAAGAAAAATGGGATTGGTTAGAGACACATAGAAGTCTTTGGGTGTATCTACAATACTTTACTGTTTTTAAATTAAGTACATATGTAAACTATTTAGACTTGGTAGATACGACTAAATAGGTACCTGAGTAGCTAGGATTACAGGTGTGATCCACTTGTACCCAGAACTTCTATGTAATTCTTGATATTTTGTAACAAATAGTAAGTAAAAAAATCAAGCTACCATTAAACAAAGAGGAATTCCTATCACTTGAATAAAAGTGCCTTAATGGTCTTTATTCACAATGGCTTTACTAAAAAATTCATAGCCAGTCAGAAACTGGTACTATTATTTGGTTTAGCTTTCCAAGATAGAAACTGTAAAATAATGTTCTAGAAGTTTGGGCAGTCTCTTTGGGTAACTTGACAATGTATTCCATTCCAGATGTAACATATAACAAATATAAAATAATGATTTGGTCGAAATAAGGATAATATGCAACATTACTTGGTTATAATTGACCAGTTTCTCAAAGCTTGGACCTGTGTTCTCAATTTACTGAGTTGCTAACAGCAACTTAAGTCACATTGTATGAAAGCAAGGTGCACCCTAAAGATAAAACTCACATGGTAACTGTCAACCCTTCTCATATCAGGTGGTCTATTATTTACTGACTAATTACATGGATACCACTTGATTGTTTTTATCCCTGGAAATTGGGGTTACCTTTTCTTCCATTTGGGGCTCTTAGTGGATATGGATTACATGGAGTCTTGTCAAGATTCTTTTTAAAATTCTAAGCATAGCTTATGACCTAAGAAGAACACCAAGAAGATTGCCAGAAATACTACTTATAAAGTATGCAGAGAATGAATAGTTAAAAATCAAGGACAAACAAAATCACTGTGTCCATATTACAATTCTTTTATATAATCAATGACATTTAAAAGTATTACTTTAGTTAGAGAGAAATAAAAGTGAAAACAACCCATGTTGTTTTTCTTGGTTTGGCCTATACCTTGTTCGGTTTCCCTGGATTATATGAAGAAAACATAGGAATGTTTCGGATCTCTTCCTCGGACAAACGATTTCTCTGGATTTCATCTTCTGGGACAAACTCTATTGGCTCTGTCAGCTTCTTAGGCCCAGTCCAACACTGCTCAGGTGAAAAATCATTAACTTTTGCCACATGGAGACTGGGGCCTTTACCCTGTGCTGCCTGATTCCCCTCGTCCTGGAGTAATGACGAGTTCTCAGCTGTGGCACTATCACTCACTGATGTAGCTGAGACCAGTGAGTGGGAAGCAAGGGGTTCACCTCTCATAAGTTGGAACTCTTCAAGATGCTTTTTCATTATCACCTCTTGGTAAAAATTTTCCAGGTTGTTCATGGGATCACCTCTGTTCTTCTTTCGGGATTCATCTAGATCAAGACAAAAAGATAGGAAAGTTCTACAAGCCTACCAGCACAAACATTAACAAATTATTAAAATTAGATACTGGATTTCAAATAGAGAAATTCTACTGGGAAAGATCTTTACAACCCACAACAAATGGCAATAAAATAAGCCATCTATGACACTGCACTTATAACAAGGCAGGAATTTTGATAAGTAAGGCATCTAGGACTTTCAGGACTATTTCCTTACTATTATCTATTACCAAATCATATTTAAATTGCTTTATTTCAAATGTTTTAATTCAAGATCTAAATGAGTTTTTAGCTGTTCTAATTCTTAATTCTTTTAAAAACAGCACCCTTTCCTTCCTCTTTAGCTTGCTTTCTCCTCTGCTATTTTCTTTGAAAAACTATATGTGGTCTATGAACAAATATATGATAGTTTTCTGATTAATTTATTCTTCAATACTTTCTGTATCTCAGCAGCTAACTCCAAAACTATGTAACCTAATTAAAATGTGTTTTAAATTTTTTGTATGAAAGTCAGTATTGAAATACAAATTTAGTTCCTCATGCACACAGGGCTTGCTTGCTCAGAGCTAGTGCTCCAGCTTTTTGCTGGTTAATTGGATATCATTGGACTTTTCTACCTGGGTTGACATCAAACTACAATCCAAGACTCAGCTTCCTGAGTAGGCAGTATTACAGGTGTAAGCCACCAGTATCTGGCCACATTATATCTTTAATATCTATTTATGAAACTAAACTAAGCACATTTCAAAGTGCAGTAGCCATGTCTGGCAAGCAAAACTGAACTAGAACTGATAAAAACGGTATTATAGAAACTGTCTAAAGGTTTGACTATATATTTTTAGGAAATATGTGTTATCCTATTGAATATCATAAGGCACCCATATGGTGATCTAATTTTTTAGTAATGTTAAAATGAATCTGTGCTGTGGTGCTAGCCTCATCCCTTCCAATATTAAGTTCTCTCATTTACATTTCTCCTAATGGGTTTTATATTCATTGATAAATATTGCCTCAAGTGGTTAATTTATTAAGAGCTGTAAAATGGGGCCATCCTAATTCTGTTATTTCTATTTTTTCTAAAATTTTTATTAGTGCCAGTAGAAGGGGGTTTCATTTTGAAATGTCTATATATGCATACAATGTACCATTTATTTTATTGGTTATCTGGCATTTTATAATTAACTTACTGTCACATCATCAACATTTAGTTTCCCTATAGTATATACAGGAATAGAAAGATAAATGCTTGATTCTTTCCCATTCTTTTTTTTGGGGGGGGGAGGGTGGGGAGACATGGGACTTGAACTCTGGGCCTGGGCGCTGTCCCTGAGCTCTTCAGCTCAAGGCTACCATCCTACCCCTGAGCCACAGTGCCACTTCCCATTTTCTAGCAATTAATTGGAGATAAGAGACTCACGGTTTTTAGTGCCCAGGCTGGCTTTGAACCACGAGCCTCAGATCTCAGCTTTCAGAGAAACTAGGATTACAGGCATGAGCCACCACACCAGCTCTTTATCAATTACAACACTACTGAAGTAGCATCTTAGAAATGCTTAATCATGATCAATGGTTAATTTATTATAACTATGAAATCATAAATTTTCATACAGTTTATTTTATGTGTTTCAATAAAACATTCTCCCCCCCCACCTCCCTTCGACGGTACTAAGGATTGAACTTAGGGCTTCATGCTTTCGAGGCAGAAAGACTACAACTTGAGCCATGTCTCTGGACCTTTGTTTGAATTGCGTTATGCTCAGCTGGCCCGGAACACAGTCTTCCTACTTGTGTTTCTTCCTGTTGCTGAGGATGATGGGTTCATGATGATGTGCTCAGCCACTGTATTATTCCCATAGCTTGTATAATAGGTGCCCACCACCTCATTTAGCTGAAATGGAGTCTTCCAAATTTTTATGCGTAGGTTGACCTTTCACTGTGAGTTGTCAATCTCTGCCTCTTAAATAGCTGAGTGAGATTAATAGGTGACAGGACCCATCATGCGTGGCTGAATTTTTTCCCCTCGTGATCAACATCCCACTTAGGACTACTAGGAGTCCCTTCCAGTAAGTTCTTTATTGTGTATTGGTTTTTCTGGCACAGAAAGAGTAAGTTTAAATTATGCATTTTCTAACTTGAACCTGGAATATTTCTCCAAGGATCCTTGATTCCTTTCAAAGAGACATGGTACTTAGGAACCACTGTGTTGTTAGGTATATTTACTGCTGTTGAACTATTGCTGCCTACAGGTCTTTACAGGGTAAAAAGCTACCACCTTTGGTAGCAGAAAATACACCTTGCATTCTTATTACTACCAACTATTCGAATTTAATATAACTGGGTTTTTACTTCTTTGATTTTTTTAATTTCTATTTCTTTTCCTTTACACTTGAGTTATCAGATTTGTTTTTGTTTATTTTTCCCCCAAAAGTGCTGGAAATTAAATCCAGGACCATTTGTATCCTATGCAAACATTTTTTACCAGTCTATATTCCTTGCCACTAATATTTTAATATTATCAAAACTACTCATTAGCTTCTTCCTAAAATACTTACATGATTTTAAGATTTCAAAACTATATTAAAAGTCACTAAAAGCATTTTCTCTATACCAAATTTATTTATTATTAGGTTCATTTGTACTTGGTTGTTTCTGAATTATATTGATTTATTTCCCCTCCCCTTTTTGTGATACAGAGGATTGATCTCTGGGCCTCATAAATGCTAAATAGCAAGTCTACAATGAGCTACATCCTACAGCCTGTTTTTCATTTTTTATTACATTTTAATTATGGAATAATGGATCTATAATGAAAACTGTTACAAAGCATGTTAGATAAATTTTACTTCCACCTCTGTCCCATTTATCCCATTAACTTCCTCCCCATGAGTAAATAAATTTGGCTTATAGTTCTGTTGTTTCTTTGTTTAAAATATAAGCAAACAAGTTCCCACATCCGCATACTCACATTTATATATACAAGTCATTAGCTATACCTGTCTACTACATAAAAGGAATCCAGTATACTGTTTCACAACTAACTTTTTAGGACTTAGCAATATATTCTACCAGACAACTCTATTAATGTGTAAAAATCTTTCTTTTTATACTTGCAAAGTACTCCATTGTTTACAATAGTTTATTCAAGTACTCATTTTGATAAACATTGGTCTTATGCTATTATGAATAATCCTTGAAAAACAGCTATGCTATATGGGATTTGCTATTTTTTCTCAGGATATATTTGAAATAAATTCTATAAAGAAAGTTGTGAGATAGAGAGTAAATATGTATATAATTTTATATATGTTATTAAATATCATTCTGTATGAATTTTACTATTCTGTTATCTCCACCAAGCTATAAGTTTATAGAAGCATTTTTCGTGGGTTATGGGGGCTTGAACTCAGCCTGGGTGTTGTCCCTGAGCTCTTCAGCTCAAGGTTACCATCCTAAGCTTGGGCTTGGGTATTATCCCTGAGCTCTTCAACTCAAGTCTACTGCCCTACCCTGGAGCCAAGCCCCACTTCATGTTTTCTAGAGGTTAATTGGAGATGGGAGTCTCAGGTTCTTTTGTGCCCAGGCTGACTCTGAACCTTGATCCTCAGATCTCAGGCTCCTGAGTAGCTAGGATTACAGGCGTGAGCCACTGCACCCAGCAACAGAAGTATTTTGTAAGACAAAAAAGGTGCTGACTCTTAAGGAAAAGATTGGTAAATTCAACTGTAATAAAATTAGAAGTTTCCGTTCATCAAAAATTTCATAAAGAGACAGAAAAGCAAAGATGCAGAATAAGAAAAGACATTTGCTATAGAGAGCCACTACACCATTTGAAATCACTAAAAATTGAGCAAAGGATTGAAGAGATAGTCTATTAAAGATGGAACACACATGGCTAACAAATATATTCAAAAGTGCTCAACCACATTAGAATTCAGGGAAATGAAAGTTAGGAAGGAAATGAGACACATAAAGAAAACTGACATATTGAAAAAATGTAAAATAACTAAAATATTATGTATTAGTGAGTCTGGAAAAAAACTGGAACTAGATGAATCTACTTATGTGTATATTTGAAAAGACTATATGAACCAGATACATTTCCTGAGATATATCAATAAACAAATACCCTGGGAACTATTGCACAAGATGGCACAGATAATCCTCCAGTGATTTCTCCTTAGGCACACTAAATTGAACAGTTATAGAAGCACAAGAGCTGAGGAAATCAGCTGAGTGACTATAATGCTTGCTTCTAGAATAACACAATGAAAAAATAAAAACACATTGAAGAAGGCAAAAATGAAAGAGATTGGAGTAATATGAGAAACAGCTCAAGAACCAAAGAATGCCTGTGGCTTCTAGAAGCTGCACAAAGCCTGCCTAGAGTTAGGTACCATGGTTCCTGGCAGTAGCTTATCCTAGCCACTGGGAAGTGCAGATGGGAAGAACTGTGGTTCCAGGCCAGTTTGGGCAAAAATATTCTTGAGATTCCCATCTCAACAAAAATAGCTGCATAGGATATCATGTCGGTCATGTCAACTATATAGCAAGCATAAACAGGGGATTTAGATCCAGACCAACCTGGTGGGGGGAATTCTATTTCAAATAAACAGAGCAAAAAGGGCTGGAAGCATAGCTCAAGCACTAAAGTTTCTGACTTACAAATAGGTAGCCCTGAGCTCAAGCCAAAGTACTACTAATAAAACTCCAATAACATTAAAAAAAGAACTAGGAGCTGGTGGCTCACACCTTTAATCCTAGCTACTCAAGTATCAAGGCAGCCTGGGTAGGAAAGTCTGTTATTTCTAACTAGTCACTAGAAACCTCGAAGCGGAGCTGTGGCTCAAGTGGTAAAGTGCTATCCTTGACCACAAAAGCTCAGGAGAGCACACAAGCCCTGAATTCAATCCCCCTGACCAATAAAGAAAAAACAAAAACTCCAAGCTCATCTAGAGTTCATAGAAGGATATGTTGATTTTTGGACTTCTGAGTTCTAGAACTATTAAGAGAAGAAATGGATGTTTAAGCCACCAAATTTATGGTTTTCCCATGGGAAAACAATATACTGCCACAAGATAGAGTTAGGCACAATTTCCATTCAGCATAGTAATCAAGGTTCTGGAGAATATAAGGAGATGTTGATAATGATGATGATGATGATGATAATGATAAAATGTTCATATTAGGAAAAGAAGTAACACCATTCCCAGGAGCATTATATAGAAAATCCTAAACTATCCGATAATAAAACCATTACAACTAATGAGAGAATTTTAGTCACAGGCTATAAAATCAATATATAAAACTTAACTTCTGTGCACTTGTATGGAACACTCAGAAATTGAAATAGGAAAAAATTTTTCTTGAGTATCAAAACAAATAAAATTCAGAGAAATGAATTTTGAAGGAAAGAATGAAATTGGTAAACTAGCTGGCTGTCATGGCACACATCTATAATTGTAGCTACTCTGGAGGCTGAGGCAGGACAATAGTGAGTTTAATTCAGGACTGCCTGGGCAAAATTTGTAAGGCCCTATCTCTAAACTATAACAGAAAAAAAGGCCTGTAGCATGGTTCTAGGAGAAAGGTACTTCACTACCAATTTTCCAGGCCCTGGGTTTACACTCCATGGGGAGATGGGAGAAGATTGTGAAACCAAAAATATTAAACAGTGCTGAAATAAATTGTTTATCTAAATAAAGGCAGACATATTCCATACTCATGAATTAGGAGAAACTGTCATTTAAAAAATAACATCAAAACAAGTTTTCCTCAGTCAAATTAGATTTCAGTTCAATTCCTTTTAAATCCCAACAGGGTAATTTTGGTTTAGGAAATGGACAAGTGTGAATGGAAACAAAGTTATAGAATAACCCAGAATGCGTTAAGCCAGGATACTTGAAGACACTTCCACATCGATGTTCACTGCTCTGCTATTCTGAATAGCTAAATTGTAGAAATAGCTCAGATGCCTTTACACAATGGAATTTTACACAGCCATTAAGAAGAATAATGTCATTTGCAGGGAAATGGATGGACGCACACATATCTGTTAAGTGTTAGATGCCAAGCTCAGAGAGGCAAATGGCACATGTTTTCACTCCTCTATGGTAACTAGACCTAAAATATATTGGGACTTGGAGTATTTACATACAGTGTGAGACCAAAAGACTATTAGGAAAAGAACACAAAGGCCTCTGATCAGAAAAAAAAATAATACTGTATTTATTGAACTCCAGGACATGGATAAGAGGTTTTTTTTTTCTTTGTTGCTGTTTTTGTTTTCTTTTACTTTTGTTTGTTCATTTTATATGTCTTTGGGACTGTAAGAAGAGGCACAAAATGGAGGGACAAATAAACAAATGTAGCAGAGGTACTTATTAGACACTGTTGGAAAATTTGTGGGTGAGGATGGGAGGGAAAAACTGAGAGAGGGAAGGAAGAGGTGATAATGTTCAAAAATAAATGAAATCTTTATCTAACTTATATAACTGCAATCCCTCTGTACGTTACCTTTTTTTTTTTTTGCCAGTCCTGAGCTTGAGCTCAGTGCCTGAGCACTGTCCTTGGATTTTCTCAAGGCTAGAGCTCTACCACTTGAGCCTCAGCACCACTTCCGGCTTTTTTCTATATATGTCGTGCCACGGAATCGAACCCTGGTCTTTGTACATGCTAAGCAAACTACAACTAGGCCAAACTCCCGGCTCCTCTACATTGCCTTTATAACAATAAAAATTAGCCTGGAGTTTGGACAAGTGCTAACAGGGAAAATAATAGTCTTTGCAACCTATAATGGTGAGGCAATTGGAAAAAATAAAAATAAAAAGTGGGGTTGTGGCTCAAGGGGTAGGGCGGTAGCCTTGAGCTGAAGAGCTCAGGGACAACACCCAGACCCAAAGTTCAAGCCCCATGATCAACCAAAAAAAAAAAAAACACAAAAAAACAAGAATTTGGATGGAAGTGATGCTATGACTCAAGTGGTAAAGTGGTAGCCTTGAGCTGAAGATCTCAGGGACAGTGATTACCCAGGCCCAGAGTTCAAGCCTCACAACCGAAAATAAAAAAAGAATTTGGACATTTTTGCTGGGTGTTAGTAGCTCATGGTGATGATAATCCTAGCAACTCAGGAGGCTGAAATCTAGAGGCTGATAGTTCAAAGCCAGCCCGGGCAGAATAGTTCTTAATATTTCATCTTGTATTAACCAGCAAAAAGCTGAGCTGGAGGCATGGCTCAAGTAGGTGAGAACTAGCTATGAGTAAAACAAGCAGATTAAGAATGAGACCCTGAATTCAAGCCTTGGTACCATCAAAAATTAAAAAAAGGACTTCAACCCTTTGCCTCACACACAAAAAATAATGTTACATGCATAATGGACCTCACACACAAAAATTAATGTTACATGCACAATGGACCTCACACAAAAATTAATGTTACATGCACAATGGTCCTGAACTTTAGAACTAAGACATGAGCAAGGGTATCAATATATGTGAAGTAATGCACCTTCTATCTGGTAAATATAATGTAACCCTTCTATTAATTACAATAAAAATATATGAAAAAAAGAAAATACAAAAGAATATCTTTCTAACCTTGATTTCAGCAAAGATTTTTTAGATATAACACCAAAAACTTAACAAATTGAACTTCATTGGAATAAAAAATTGTGCTTCAAAAGATATTTAAGAAATTAAAAGGAAAGCTACAAATAAGCAGCAATATACATTATGTAATTATTTTTTTTGGCCATGGGGCTTGAACTTTGGGCCTGGGTAGTGTCCCTGAGCTCTTCAGCTCAAGGCTAGCACTCTACCACTGAGCCACAACACCATTTCCAGTTTTCTGGTGGTGAACTGGAGATAAGAGTCTCACAGATCTTCTTGCCCTGGCTTTGAACCATCATCCTCAGATCTAAGGCCCCTGAGTAGCTAGGATTACAAATGTGAGCCACTGGTGCCAGGCTTTATACAATTCTTTAAAAAGGACCTGTATTCTAAATACAAGAACTTTCACCACTCAATACTAAGAAAACAACTCAATTGAAAAAAAAAATTGGCCAAGGGCGAGGAGTTTGGTCTAGTGGTAGAGTACTTACTTGCCTAGCATGCATGAAGACTTGGACTCAATTCCTCGGTACCACATACATAGAAAAAGCCAGAAGTGGTGCTGTGGCTCAAGTGGTAGAGCCCTGGCCTTGAGAAAGCCCAATGACAGTGCTGAAGCCCTGAGTTCAAGCCCCAGGACTGGCCCCCCCAAATAGGCCAAAATATCATAATGGCAATGAAATAATAACAGAATGAGAATAAACATTTCAACACATAACAGCAAAATAATCCATAGTAATAAACCACTTATTAGTATTACATTTATTACACAAATCTAAGCAATTCCACCTAAGTTTAGAAAAGAAGAGCAGAGATAGAATATTTAGAATATCTTATGCCAATACTTTCCTGGCAGGTCATGTGTTAGTTTTCAGATAGAATTCTAGCTTTGATACATGCCCAGAGTTATGATACATGCCCAGAGCTTTGACACATGCCCAGATACAAGACCACATCCAGGAAGTTGCACTATGAATCAAGGGATAGGGGGTTAGCCTTGAGCTGAAGAGCTCAGGAACAGTGCTCAGGCAAATCCCATGACAAAAGAAAAACAAAAAACAAAAAAAAAACAAAAAAATACATCCAGGGATAAGGAACCTTTTTTTCTTTCAAGTGCCATTTTGGATATTTATAATATCATAACTGGTCATACAAAATTGTCTATACAGGTGGACAGCTGTGGGCAGCTGAAAACAGCCAATACGTATCATACGAGCATCATGTTGTTCTGGTGCAGTGCCTCACACCTGTAATACTAGCTACTCAGGACGCTGAGATCTGAGGATCAAGGTCCAAAGCCAGCCTGGGCACTAAAGAACTGAAGAACATGGAACTCTTATCTCCAATTAATCATTAGAAAATGGATGGAAAGTGGGGTTGTGGCTCAAGGGGTAGGGCAGTAGCCTTGAGCTGATGAGCTCAGGAACAGTGCCTAAGCCTAGAGTTTTCAAACACCATGACCCACCAAAAAAAACCACATCATGTACCAATGATTTTAAGGGCTTTATATTGTCCAGCCAGATATCCCCTATCCTTGTCACAAATATCTAGGCAATAACCAGGTATTTTATGTTTGCCACATGGACAAAGTAACTGAATAACGATTTTACAAAGGAGGCAATCCAAATGGTCAATAAAATGTGACATGTCCACTTATTATTAAGAAAATAAAGGTTAAACCACAGCAAAACAAACAACATATGCACAAAATCCTGAAAAAAATACAGAAGCTGAGGAACACAACACAAACATGCATACACATAGTACAAGGGAAAGTTCAGAGAAACTACAGCATGTGATCCCTGACTGTAGAGTGAATAAACCATAAATGTGATTATAAACTCTGTATTAGATAATATGATAGTGATCATAAAACTGTAATTATATAAGAAATGTCCTTGTTCTTAGGAAATGCAAAATGAGGTATTTAGAAATAAAACTTCATTTCATCATATACTTATTTTGACAGAGACAAACAAATGTGGCAGTATGTCAACAACTAGTAGCACAGATGATATGTGTGTGTCTTTAATTTTTAAATGTTCATATTTGAAAAATTTAAAAACAAAAGTGGTGGAAAATAACTCTTGTTTAAGGGTTAAAAATAAATTAACATTAACTATTTCTTAAGAAGAGAAGGCTGGGCTGGGAATGTGGCTTAGTGGTACAGTGCTTGTCTTGCATGCATGAAGCCCTTGATTCCTCAGTACCACATAAACAGAAAAAGCTAGAAGTGGCCCTGTGGTTCAAGTGATAAGAGTGTGCACCTTAAGTAAAAGAAGCTCAGGGACAGTGCTCAGGCCCTGAGTTCAAGTCCCAGGACTGGAAAAAAGAAAAGAAAACAAGGCAATAAGAATAAAAGTAGAATATGGTAAAACCCAATGTGGACAAGAATATGGAGCAATGTGAACATTTCTACATGATTTGTGGTATTTTAACGGGTAAAATCTGAAATTAGTATCTACTAAACAGAGGACATATTCAACTGTTCACTCCTCAATTCCATTCTAACACATATACCCTAAGAAACTCTTAATGATGAGTGTTAAGAATACTGTACAAAAATCATAGTAGTAAGACTGATTCTTGTAGCTCCCCACCTCCAAAAGGAAACAAACCAAATATCAAGAACCCAGTAGAATAGAAAAAATTATGGTATGATAGTAATAGGAGGCAATGCTAAATTTTGATGAAAACTATCTATATATAGTAAACTATCTATATATAGTAATAGAAATCAGCTATATTATATATACATAACACTATAAATACAATATAATATTAAGTACAAAAAGAAGAATCAATTGAATACGTACAGTATAATCTATTTCTACAATGCTTACTATTCATTGATATAAAAATGCAAAACTTGCTGACATCTGAGGAAGCCAGCCCAGAGAGAAAATTCTGTGAGACTTCACAAAAATGCAAAACTAAATACTTCTAGTGCTGGATAAATGGTACAAATATTTTTTAAAATAAGTAAATTATTAATACAAGTCAAGACAGAGGTTATACCTGATGGGGAAAAGGTTTAATTTGTGTAGTGTGTAAGAGGCTTATAGTGGGCTGACAATTTTCTAGTTCTTGGTCTAACTGAGCATGCATATTTTCAGCACTCTTAACATCTTGCAAAATCTCTGGTTTGTCACTTTCAGCAAAAGTAGAATACAAAATCAACACACAAAATTCAATAGCTTTTGTAGACACCAACAATAAAAAAGTTGAGAAAGAAACTAGGAAAACAATCTCATTCACTATAGCCTAAAAAAACCATCTAGAAATAAAATCGTAAAGATATGGAAATAGGAGGGTTTTTTTTTACTGTATGCAGTTATTTTCCTTTACTTTTGTTTTTCTTCCCTTTGGTTTACCCTCTGGTTACTGATTTTTATTTTAGTACCCTCTGTATCGTATTCAAGTTTATCTGATTCGGGAATGGGAAGGGGAATCACAGAAATGGTAAGACAAAGGAAAAAGGGTAAACCAATGGAACAGTGATACTCACAAGACACTATGTTGGGCCGGGCCATGGTAGCTCACCCCTGTAATCTTAGCTACTCAGGAGGCTGAGATCTGAGGATCAAGGTTCAAAGCCAGCCCAGGCACAAAACTGTTATCTCCAATTAACCTATAGAAAACTGGAAGTAGGAGGTTTGGCTCAAGGGTAGGGTGGAAGCCTTGAGCTAAAGAGCTTAGAGACAGTGCCCAGGCCAAATTCAAGCTCCATGATCCATCCACACACAAAAAAGACACTATGTTGGAAATGAATTTTACAACTTAGGGGGGGAAGGGAAGAGGGAGGGAAAGTGGGAGTAAAGAAGGAGTGGGACCGTAGCCTAGTGGTAGAGTGCTTGCCTACCATGCACAAAGACCCAGGTTTAGTTCCTCAGTACCACATATATAGAAAAAGCTAGATGTGGTGCTATGGCTCAAATGGTAGAGCTTTAGCCTTCAAAAAGCCCCAGGGCAGTGCTCAGTCACTAAGCTCAAGCCAGGGACTGGCACAAAAACAAATAAAACAAAATAAAACAACAAAGGAGGGGGGTAACACTGTTGGAAAATAAATTGACTCATTACCTTACTTATGTGACTATAACCCCTCTTACATCACCTTTACAATAAAAGAATGGAAACAATGTTATGAGTTTAACATAAAAAAGGTTAAAGACCTCTACTATGTCAACTATAAAATTTAAAAAGAAGATATGGAAAGAAAACACTAGAATAAAAGACCTCTTGTTCACCAATCAGAATTTATATTATATATACTATACTATCAAAAGCAATCTACAAATTCAGTACAATCCCCAGCAAAATTCCAATGTCATTTTTTTTACAAAAATAGAAATATCCTAAAATTCATAGGAAGCATAAAAGACCCCAAATTGCCAAGGCAATTCTGAGCAAAACCAGAAAAGCTTTTAGAAGATAAGGATAGAATTTGGTACTAAGGTATAAAGATTAGCAGCGTTAAGTAGCAAGGATTTTCCTAAGACTTGAATTCAGTAGAAAGAAAGGGAGAGTTAAAATGTTGAAGTTAGCAGAAAACAGAGCAAGGAGTTGAAAATTGGACAGAATTCTGTTAAGAAATAAAACATATGTAATGGTATGAAGGATATATATACACACAAACACACATACACAGAAAACATTTGTAACTGTGGGACTATTTGAGGGGATTAGAGGGAGTGGGAAGGAAAAGAGAACATCAAGAGGGTGAACAATAGTCAAAACACATTACATCTGTGAATAAAAATGGCAAACCTAAACTCACTGAAAGCTGATGCATAATAATGGGTAGTAGGGATGGAGAAAGTGAGAATAAGGGTCAATCCGATTAAAATATTTTGTATGCATGTGTGAAATGATATGCTGCAAAATCCTTTGATCAATGAACAGGCATTTAAAAAAATGCCTGGAATATAAAATAGGTCTAGATAGGGTGTAGACAGATAATAGGAGAAGGGGAATAGAGGATGATTGAAGGTGTATTGGTCAAAATAGATTAAGTATTTGTGTGGAACAATAAAGCTGGTTAGACTGGTTTGGGAAGGAGAGAGTGGGAGAGGGTGGGCTTGATCAAGGTATATCGTATGTACACACACACACAGACATATCAAAATGAAATTCCCTTGTATAACTGGTGGAAAGGAAATGGAATAGAATGGAAAAATAATAAAGATATAAGATAATATAGAAGAGGTTTCTGAAAAATGCAATGAGAAAATTGGTTTTTTAAAAAAACTGTCAGAGGGGCGGGGAGTTTGGCCTAATGGTAAAAGTGCTCACCTAGCATGCACAAAGACCCAGGTTCAATTCCTTGGTACCACATCCATAAAAAAAACCCAGAAGTGATGCTGTGGCTCAAGTGGTAGAGCTCTAGCCTTGAGCAAAACGTATCCATGCACAGTGCCCAGGCCCTGGGTTCAAGCCCCAGGACTGGCAAAACAAAAAACAAAAAAAACCAAAACAACAAAAAAGCTGTCAGATTCTGCAGGGCACTGGTGGCTCACACTTGTAATTCAGCTACTCAAGAGGTTGAGATGTGAGGATCACAGTTCACAAATCAGTCCTGGCAGAAAAGTCGTGATAATTACCTCCAACTAACCACTAAAAAGCTAGAAGTGGAGCTGTGGCATAAGCAGTACAGTGATAGCCTTGCGTGAAAAAGCTCAAGGATAGTTTCTAGCCCCAGGACTAGCATAAACAAAACAAAACAATATATATTGGCATCAGTCTTTCTGAGACTCTTGGCTTGCAAAACTTCTCTTTCTTTTTTTCCCAATAAAGTGCTTAAAAACAAGACAAAACCTGTCAGAATCAATTTTCATAATTCTAGAAAATAACTAAAAGCTTGCAACAATTGGGGGTCATTTCTTTTAGAAAAACAGCTAAAGCATAGTAAGAATGATGCATTTTGTGGTGTACAATTGGGGGTCATTTCTTTAAGAAAAACAGCTAAAGCATAGTAAGAATGATGCATTTTGTGGTGTCTTTACTTGTCCTATTTCCATTCTTTTCTCTCAGATCAGTAGGAACCTTAAAAGCCAATAATCTAAAAAACAAAACAAATTAACATTAAAGACAGCCACTAGAGGGAAGAAATGGGACTGGAACCCTTTAAAGCACAATTCCTAGAGAACCGTTTTAACATGATCTGTCTGGTGATCTCTACGAAAATCTCACAAGCAAAATCTTCTATTTGACTAAACTCCAAGTCTACCAAGTATAAACAGCCTTTTTCCCAAGACTATCAAAAATGAATGAAAGCGGGCAATGGCTCAGGCCTGTAATCCTAGCTACTCAGGAGGCCGAGATCTGAGGATCAAGGTTCAAAGCCAGCCTGGGCAAAAAAGGACCTGAGACTTTTATCTATAGTTAACCTCTAGAAAAGGGAAGTGGGGCTTGGCTCAAGGGTAGGGTGACAGTCTTGAGCTGAAGGACTAAGGGATAACGCCCAGGCCCAGGGGTAGGGTGGTAGCCTTTAGCTGAAGAGCTCAGGGACAGTTAAGCCCCATGACCCACAAAAAAATGAATGTAAGGCTGTTGTTTAATGTCATAGCTACCTGAGGTGGTGGGTCATAGAGAAAATCTAGGTAAGTCAAAAAGCTTACAAAGGCAAAATCTGGGGAATGAGATGTCCAGAAGAGGTTCTAAAAAGCTCCTGCACAAGCCAGGACAGTGGCTCACTCCTGTAATCCTAGCTACTCAAGATGCTGAGATCTGAGGATTGTAGTTGAAAGCCATCTCCAAGCCAGCCCTGGCACTAAAGAACAGAATTTGAGACTCTTATCTCTAATTAGAAAACAGGAAGTGGGGCTGTGGCTCAAGGGCCAGCTCAACCAAGCTTTGAGCTGAAGAGTTCAGGGACAAGGCCTAGGCCCAGGGTAGCATTGAGCTGAAGAGCTCAAGAGGTCAGGACAGCCCCAAGGTCAGAGTTCAAGCCCCAAGACTCACAAACAAACAAACAAACAAACAAACAAAAAGCTCTAGGATATTTCTGGTAATCTAGACAGCCACAGACATACTTTATAGCTATCAACATGCTAAGGCTTGTGCATGCTTAGGAAAGATCTGAAAAAGCTCTATGAACTCATCTTTGACTAACCTAGAGGATTTGTGTACCAGGAAATGGAAGCTAAAATGGAAATGTAAACTGTATGGCTAAGTATTGAAGATGTTCTCAGCACATACCCAGAATCCCTCAGGGAACCTGAAAAGGTACTAGTTCCAGACATAATGTTCTAGATGTAATGGAAACATTATACTAAGTTAGAGAACATTACATATTATATGATCCATTTATATAAAATTCCAAAATAGACAAATCCATAGGGATTAGATAGTAGATTAAGGAAATGGGAACTGAGAGAAATGCTGGAAGTGATAGAAATGTTCTAAAACTAGACTGCAGTTATGTTTGATGAATTTTTATAAATCTACTACAAATCATTGAATTATACACTTAAGAGAAGAAAGTTTTATGGTGTGTAATAAATGAAAACTCAACAAAACTGTGAAAATGTCCTAACTAGATGATATATAAAAAAAACCTCCCTTTTTTCCCAAATATAATAATATAAATAGGATAGTGGTAAAATAATGGAGAGAATTCAATTATGGAATGTTCATGTAAGGAACTCAGTCTTCTCTTCCATAAAAGCAAAAAGTACAATGGCAAGTCTGGAAATAAACAAAAGGGGTGTAACAAAACATGAATTTTCAAGAAGAACTCAGTAAGACAAGTAACATTTCTAATATTGCAATTTCTATAATTCCATCTCCCTCTCTCTAGCATTACAGTAGTCTTGAAACCAACAACATTGCAACTATAGTAGATATAAAATTCAGCAGTATAGCTGGGCGCCGGTGGCTCATGCCAGTAATCTTAGCTACTCACGAGGCTGAGATCTGAGGCTCACAGTCCAAAGCCAGCCCAGGCACAGAAGTCCATGAGATTCTTATCTCCAATTAACTATGAGAAAACTGGAAGTGTCACTGTGGCTCAAGCGTTAGAACACTAGCCTTGAGCTGAAAAGCTCAGGGGCAGTGCCCAGGCCCAGAGATCAAGCCCCATGACTGAAGAAAAAAAGCAGTATAGGTGAAACCAAAGGGACAGTATTGGTTATGAACATCCCAAGAACCCCATCCTCAGAGAATATTTCCTATTGGACATTATGAGTGATCGTCTTTGACCTGTCTTATATCCCACTTTGTGAGAATAGTCCATCTCTAGGGTATTTGTCAAAAATCAAACATTACAGACTCTGTAACAGTGCAGTTGTTTGAGACAATATTAACAGTTAACACTAATGACAGACTAATACAAAGTAAAAAAACTTAAAACAGGAATGAGATTTCCACAGAGGCTTTAAAAATTCCAAACATATTCTTGACAATGTAGAAGGTAATGAACTGTTTGAGGTGTGGCTTAATTGGTAAAACACTAGCTAGTGGGCAAAAGTGTCAGGTACCAAGTTTGAGTCCCAGTCTCAGACCTAAAAAACAAACAAACAAAAAATCACCTCTGGCTGGAACTGAGGCTCTAGGCAAGGAGAAAGTGAAGTCTAGGGCAGAATACTATACTGCTAACAGCCTGAATATTGAAAGAATATCCCCAACATAAATACACAAGAGCCTCAGCAAAGACTGGTAGAGTTTTTGATTCAAGCCATTTAAGAAAAACTCCCTCCAATTGTTAGCAGACTATTGCATTAACTGAACACAGAAAAATTACAGAATTCACCTAGGAATGTCATTCAACATCAAAGCCACAGGATAGTGGAGAATCAATTTTTTAAATTATCATACTACATTACTTAAAATATCTAATTTACACCAAACTTTACAAAATGCTGGAGAAAAAAAAGGAAGTATAGCACATACACAGGGCAAGGAAGTCAACACAATCTGTCCTAAGGAAGCATATTGGGTTTTAAAATGGTTATTAAAAATTCTTCAAACAACTAAACTATGGAGCCAAGCACTATGGTTTACTCCTTTAATCCTAGTTATTCAGGAGGCAGAGATATGAAAACTGTGGTTCTGAAGCCAGGCTGGGCAGGAAAGACTGAGAGATTCTTATCTCTAGCCAGGAAAAATTAGGAAGTGGGGTCAAGTGGTATACAGTTAGCCTTGACCCCAAAAAACTCAGGGACAACACCCAGGCCCTGAGTTCAAACCCCAGGACTGGCACCAAAAAAGTATACTACATACAAGGAACTAAGTTTCAGAATGTCTTATAGAATAGGTAATAAAATAATCAGAAAAGCCAGACACAGTGACTCAAGCCTGAAATCCTAGCTACTTATAGGAGTCAGAGATAAGATACTATGTTGGCAAAATAAAATTTTCCTGTGAAATAACATTATCTTTGTTTTTTTTAAAAAAAGAACATCATAGTTCATAGACAACTCAGGCATAAAAATCTGTGAGTGCACATGCCCCCTCCATAGCTTTGGGGTGAAGAAAAGGGTCAACCCCAAGAGACTTGGCTCATAGCTCTGGCCTTGTGACTGTGATACTTTTTCCCTTTGGGACACAGAGTTACCCTGAGCCTCCAGTTGTAGCCGTGGGCTCCAGTTCTCTTAGTGGCTCTGAGCCCCACAATTTTCGATTAATATTGAAGAAACAACAACTGAGAAAAGCATGCTTCTTCAACAAATGTTTTAAGGAACTCATGTTATGAAAGGCATTGAACTGGGCTTTGAAGATATAGAATGAAATGGCACACTCAAGCTGTTTCACGAGTTATTAGTATCTCTGTAGTCCCGCTGAATTTTGGTGTTTCTTTTCTTTTTTTAATTCCAGAAACATGATTTTTAACATGATTTTCCCAGAAATGAGCAAAAATCTTGTTTCACATTAACCAAACTGATAAAAATTTAGGCAGTAAATTGTCATTTCATCAATTTACAATAAAAAAGAATCTATAAGAGATTTAGGAGTTTAGCCTAGTGCCAAAGGCATAAAAGGAAGTATAAATGCTCTAAAGAGGAAGATGTATCCTCTGAAAACTAAAACATTATAAAAGGAAGTAAGACTCGGGTGGGGGTGGGGAGGAGGGAAATGGGGACCAAGACATGTGAAAGGGTATCAATGTATGGGAATTAATGCACCATCTATCTGGCAAATATCATGTAACCATTCTATTAATTACAATAAAAATATATGAAAAAAAGAACTAAATGAAAGAATTCTATGATATGGAAACAACAAAAAAAGGAAGTAAGACTCAAATAACAGAAAAGTATCCTATGGTCACGCATTAATGATGCCTATTTTACTCAAAGCTATCTATAGATTCAATGCATTCACTACAGAAATTTCAATTATATAATTTTGCACCAATAGAAAAATCTACCCTAAAATTCCTATGGAATTTCATGTGACCTCTTCAAATAGCCAAAACAATGATGAAAAAAATTAATCAACACTATTGCAAGTCTCATGCTTTCTTTCAAAACTTACTACAATGTTACAATAATTAAAATTCTGAGAAGAGCGA
Organism: Megascapheus bottae; assembly: GCF_031878675.1. NCBI lineage: Eukaryota > Metazoa > Chordata > Mammalia > Rodentia > Geomyidae > Megascapheus > Megascapheus bottae. Next base: position 71,025,788 of record NC_143547.1, read on the forward strand.
GGACTCAATATTTGTGTACCCAATGCTATGGACATGGTATTGGAAATATAAACACAACTACATAGACATAAAAATCTATGCTCTACAGACATAATGTTTTATTATATAAATTAATATATTTCTATGACATACAAACTCTCAGCCTAATTTTGATTATGTTCTAAAATCTAAGTGCCAGTGATTGTATATAGAGATTCCTTTCTTGAATACTTGTTTGTTAAACATTGAAGTAAAAATCAATGTTAATAAATTCTTTAATAAAAAAATTCTGTGGTACTGTTATAAAGATAGATATACCAAAAGAGTTAGAAGAGAGAGCACAGAAGTGAACTCCCATTAATATGGTCAAATCATTTCTGAACAGGATGCCAAGATTATTCAGTGGAAAAAGAAATGTTTTCAAAAAATGGTACTGGGAAAACTGTATATCAATAAGCAACTCAAGAAATTTGAGACTTATACCATATGCAAATATTAATTCAAAATGGGTAAACAACCTAAACAACAAAGCAAAAATTCTAAAATCTCAGAAGATAACATGTGGGAGCGTTTTACGACACTTGATTTAGTAATGATTTCCTGGATATGGCATGAAAAGCAAAAATCAAAAGACAAAATAAACAAACTGTATTTCATAAAAACTTTGCTCATCAAAGGAAACTATCAAAAAAGTTAAAAGGAAACTCACAGAAGAGGAATTATTTACAAATCCTATATCTGATAAGAGATAAATACTACTATAAACATAGAACTCCTATAACTCAACAAAAATGCAAGCAAGCCATTTTAAAATAAGCAAATATACTTGAACAGACATTTCTCCAAAGAAAATATACAAATATTTCTGCAGTATATAACACTAGTTATTAGGGAAGTTTAAACCAAAACTACAATGACAACTTCATATCTATCAAGGTAGCTAATATCAAGAACAAGAGAAGAAGGGGTGAAAGGGAAAACCCTAGAAAACAAATGTTACTCAGTATAAGGAAATTGAAATTTTTGTGCATTGCTGGTAGGAATGTAATGGAAAGGATATGTGGTTGTCCATAAAGAATTAAGTGTAGGTTATCATGTGATTCTACTTCTGGGTATCTACACAAAAATAATTGAAACTAGACAAATCTATCTGTACATTCATGCTTACAGAACCATTACTCCCAATACCTAAATCATCAAAACCACCAAGCTGTCCACTGGCAAATTTTTCTAAATGATATCGTATGGAGATATATCAATAAAACCCCTTAATATAATTAATACACACTAATAAAAATTGGCATATACACACAATGTAATTATTATTTAGCTTTTAAAAGGAAATACATTCTGACATATTTTATCAGTGAACCTTGAAGGGTATTGCACACTTATAATCTTAGCACTTGGAAGCTGAAGCAGGAAGATCATAAATACAAGGCCAGCCTGGACTACACAGAGTTTCAGGCCAGCCTGAACTATATAACAGACTATCTTGAAAACAAACTAAAATAGAAATAACAAAACCCAGCTATAAAAGGAAAAACAGTGCATGATTCTGTTTATATGAGGTACCTAGAGTAGTTTAATTCATAGACAGTAATTAGCATTGTGGTTTCCAGAAGGTGGGGGAGAGGGAAATGAGGATGTAGTATTAAATGGGTTCAGTTAAAATGTGCTGGAGGTAGGTCAGGAGTGTGCCCTAGTGGTAGAGTGTTTGCCTAGCATGCACAATGCCCTGGGTTTGATTCCTTGGTACCAAATACACAGCCAGAAGTGGTGCGATGGCTCAATGCTAGAGCGCTAGCCTTGAGCATAAAAAAACTCAAGGACAGTGCCAAGGCCCTGAGTTCCTAAGCCCCAGGACTTAGGAAAAAAAAGTTCTGGAGCTAGATGATGATAACTGTTGTAAAACAATGTGAATATCTTTGTCTTTAGAAGTATACACATAAAGTGGTTAACATGTTAAATTTTATGTTTTATATATATATATGTATACACATACATATTCTATGAAATGAAAACAAAGGTTTTAGCTATAAAAGATACTATTAAGAAAATGAAAAGACAGGCTATAAACTGGAAAAATTACTGTAAATTACATATTCAATAGCACTATGCTTATAATATATCTGAAATCTCAGAAGTCATCAGGAAGGAAATAAACCAGAGATAAAATAGCCAAAGGTTTGAATGCACACTTTAGCACAAAGTATACAAAGATGGCAAATAAGCACATGAAAAGATATTATCATTAGGCATTAAAGAAATGCAAATTAAAAAAACAATGAAGTACCACTTCAAATGTGTCAGAACAATCAAAATAAATACTGACGATACCAAGTGGTGGGAATGCAAAATGGTACAGCCACTCTGAAAATGGTTTGGCAGTTTCATATAAAGTTAAATGTACACTTACCATATGACCCAGTAATCCCACTTGATATTTACCTTAGAGAAATAAAAACTTATGTTCACAGAGAAACCTGTACAAGAATGTTCATAACAATATTATTCATAACCTGGAAATAAGCCAAATTATATATCAATGGATAAATGATAAATTATGGAACATCCATACAATGAAATGTTGACTTCACAAAGTGAATGAACTATCGATGCAAATAACTTGAATGAGTTTCAAGGGCATTATGCTGAGTGAAAGGAGTCTGACCTAAAGATTATACATTGTGTGATTCCATTTAAGTGACAGTTCCTAAAAAATAAATCTAAAATGATGGAGAACACATCAGTGATAGTCAGGATTTATGGAAGAGGGTTAGAGTGACTATATAGAGAGATAGTATGAGGGAGTTTTTCAGAGTAATGGAGCAGTTCTTTCTAATGTTTGTGATGGTGGTTATGTGACTCTACATGATAGATAACTCACAGAACTGCATGTAAAAAAAACAGCCCCATGCAATGTTATTATAAGTGCATTTCAAAAATAAAATGTTAGCTATTATATCACCAGCATTATCAATAATTATACTTTACTGATTAATAAAAATATTCAGAATTATTTGCAAAATAGGATCTAATGAAATGAGTAAGGTCAATTTATGATTGGCACAATAACTTAAAAGCACAGAGATAAAAATAACACCAATTATAAAAGCATAACATTTCTCTACTAATTTCTCTAATATTTTGGATCAGGGTAGTATTGTCTAGCTGGATCATTCCTGTAAACATTTTCATATACTGAATAAGGAATTACATAAAGTTTAACTTAGAATTTTGGGACCCTAGGTAACATTCCTAAAACTAACACTTTAAGAAAACTCTCAACTTGCCTTTTGTGCCTAATATTATCTTCCTCTTCATTGAGGTCATGTACTTGTCTGCACTTGTCTTTTTGTGGTGTGCTGTGAAGGTTTAAAAGGAGTTCAAAGGTTGGAAACAGAACAGTTTCATATACCCTCCCATCCCCCCACCCAAATAGCAGGCGGTGTTTAAAGTGATTTACATGTATTATCTCAATTAGTCCTTAACAATTTTATACTATAGCTACTATCAATATTCTCATTTTATAGGTGAAGAAACTTAACTATAGAGAAATAATTTGCTCAGCATCTCATAGTTAGTAGGTGGGGGAGCCAGATCTTCCTAGGCAGTCTGACTTCACAGCCCATGTTCATAATTAGCATCCCATAATACCTATCCGCAAAAGGCTGCTCATTTGTTCATTCGTTTCTTCCTTCACCACCACACTGACACATCTATAGTCTGTTTCTAACAAATCATCTTCTCATGTCTTTAAGATACCATCTAAGCAGAGATGATTTTCAGTGCCACATACCTTGCTCTGACTTCTTTCTCCCCATGGCTTTGTTTCTAATTGCCACTCTCAACCAACTCAAATTTTCACATGTAGGATTTCTTAATTTTGCCAATTATTAAGTTTAATAGCCTTGAAATATCTGCACATCTATGACACATTCCTCTTCGTTTACCTTCTTCCTTCATTCTCAATCAACAAGTTACATCAATTCTTCCTTTATGGTAACTCTTATAACCAAACCCTTGCCAGTCGCACTGTCATCATTGTGGTCTAGATCTTCATGTCTAAATGAATATAAAGCTCCTCACCATTTTCTGTTCCCTCTGTCTACTATTTATTGGCTATCACATTAATCATCTTCAAATATGGTTTTTATCATATTACTCCTAGCTCAACATCTTTCCTGTTTAGATTCATTAATTGAAAGCCTGTGTATACCTCTTTACTACCAAGCAAATGAACTCTATGACTGTTAGCTACATTTCCAAGCTTATCTCCAACAACTCTCCCAAACCATTAGTACCATTTACACCAATACTGGAAATGTCATTCCTTGTCTAAGTAGGCAGTATTAAAAGAACATTGAAATTTTACTTCCTCTGAGGCCTTCAGCCACACCAATAAAACTGAACTTCCATAGCACTTAGAAATCTTATCTAGTATTATATATATTATATATAATATATATATAATATATATAGTGCTAATTTACAGACCCTTCATAATCTAGCCTTACCTCGCAAATCAGTATCAGTCCGACATTCTCTACGACACCTCATACCCTTGCCACATTGAACTTCTTATTCTCTAGGTACACCAAGCCCTTTCAGTTCTGTTCCTATTCACTATCTGTAACATCCTTTCCCCTGCTCATCCATCAAAACAGAGTGTCAACTTCTAACTCCCCCAAATAAATTTAGAATCTATATGTTCTGTGCTCCCCCAGCACTTGATTCAAATCACTATAACAATTTCCATGCTTTCATGCAAGTAACTGCACATATTTTCTCTGTGTTGTGGAACTCTACATTCCTTAAGAGTAGTAATAGCTTGTCTTTCCCCCCAGTCCCTTCACTAATTCTCTATATCTAATGCAGTAATATTAAATCTTTCTCTCAATAAAAGAACATAGCAAAATCAGTGAGCATGATCACATACCTTGGTAATAAAGAGCCTTAAGGAAGGAGTGTCGATCAGCACCCTGAAATAAAGACTTTTCTATTTCCATTTCTCTTCGGGTCAGTTGTTTGCTTTTTGAAAATCTTTGTGGCAGGCAAAGGATGCGTTGACGCTCTGAGATCCTTTCTTCAATATCTTGGAGGCGATTCTGTATTGCTTCAGGAGTTGCCCTTAGCCTTTTCTTCTGAAACCAGAGAAAGGAGATAGCGTATATCATAGAAGACATTGCCTGAAAGTGAAGCTCTGCTGCCACAAGTAAGAAAGATGATCAAGGTTCAAAAATTGAAAGCAGGGGCCGGGAGTTTGGCCTAGTGGTTAAAGTGCTTGCCTAGCATGCATGAAGACCCGGGTTCGATTCCTCGGTACCACATACATAGACAAAAGCCAGAAGTGGTGCTGAGGCTCAAGTGGTAGAGCTCTAGCCTTGAGAAAGTCCAAGGACAGTGCTCAGGCCCTGAGCTCAAGCTCAGGACTGGCAAAAAAAATTGAAAGCATTACATGGGAAGGCTTAACAATGTAACAATGTTCAAGAAGTTATGTACCCCCTACCTGATGAATATAACTGTAACCCCAACATCACCCCAACAAAAAAATAAAATTTAAAAATACTGAAAGCATTTATAGTGGTAACTAAGAAGTAAACAAACAGGAATTGGAGGCATAGCTCATCTGGTACAGTGATAGCTAATGAAGGAAAGCATCAGGTACCGAGTTTAATTTCTGTCTCAGACCCTAAAAAGAAAAGTCAACAAAGTGCTGTTCTTTCATAAATGTCTAGATCTTAAAAGCCAAAGGAGTCTCAGTACAAAGCTCAGTTTTGTGAGAACTGAAGACAAAAATATTTTAATGTCAAAAGAAAGAGATAATGTTCTTTATTCTTCATACCCCACTCACCTTATCACCTGAAACATGGCTCTTCCAGATCAAGATTTCTGTTTCACTAAGCCCTAGTTCCCTGAGAGAAGCAGTTTCCTGGTCCTTTTCATGCAGTGTCTGGAATTGGGACAAAGTCATAGTCCCAGCTGCTTCCTTGCCAAAGGGTTTGTACATAGTACCAGGAGCAAAGCTCTCTTTCTTGGAGACACATCTGCAAAACAGAATTCACAGCAATAGGGTTCAGCATTTTACAGGCACAGTGGAACACATGCATTTCTTTCTTGCCTGTTTCTAAGTTGATGCATCCCTGTAACTAAATAGAATTCTACCAATAGTTCACTCATTCAGGACTAATCAATTAATAAATTATAAATATTGCCAGGTGCTGGTGACTTATGCCTGTAATTCTAGCTACTCAAGAGGCTGAGATCTCAGCATCACTGCTTGAAGCCAGCCTGGACAGGAAAAGTCATGAGACTCTTATCTCCAATTAACTATCAAAAAGAAAATGGAAGTATTTCCGTGGTAGAGTGCTACTAGCCTTGAGCAAAAAAGCTCAGGGACAGCACTCAGAGCCTGAGTTAAAGCCCCATGGACAACAACAACAACAAAAATAATATTTACTGAGTACTTACTATGTATCACTTTGCCATATTTTGAGGGCTTAATAGTTAAAAAAGAAGATTAAAATATCTCTTACTTTTGTGAAAGAACAGTGGAAGGTAGAAGACAGGCAAATAAACAAGCTATTTACAATACTGGGTTATAAATGCTATATTGTGGAAAATTCAGGGTATATAAGAAAGGTCCTTGGCCCAGGTTATGGGAATTAAGAAGCTTCCTAGAGGAAGAGACAACTAAGCAAAACCTTGGTCAATATGTAAAGCCTGCCAAAAAAGTTGGCAGAGTGTTCTATCCAGGCTTTAAGAGGATCTATCACCTGAGTGTGGTGTCTCAAGCCTATAATCCTAGCTACTCAGAGGCAAAAATAGGAAGATCACAGTTTAAGTCCAGACTGCATACAGAAGTTCTTGAGGCTCTGCATCAACCAATGGTTGGATGCAGTGGCATATACCTGCTATCCCAACCAACAAGGGAAGCAGTATCTTCCTTATCATCATTGCAGAGACAAAAGGAAACACAAATAGGAGTACAATAATCCAGGGTGGCTACAGCATAAGATGAGATCCTATCTTGAAAACAGCCAAAGTTAAAAGGGGCTGGCTGAATGGCTCAAGAGGTACAGTATCTCCCTAGCAGCATGAGGCCCTAATTTCAAACCACCAAATTCCCCAACCAACTGAGTGGTCTGTCCCTTGGGAAGGTCTATAAAATTCTTTCTTTTCTGCAAAATCAACACCTACTCCTCAATGGAGACAGAGGTGTCAAGCTGATGCTGAAGGAGGCTTTTCAGCTGCCTCTCTCCTTCTGTTTCCAGCTCTTCCAGGACTTGTTCATCGCTCTTCATACAGCTGTTTATCCTAGAGCAGATATAAGAATAGATACAGAAAGTTTAGAAGAGAGTGTCTCAAAATAATATTCCTTATGTGTATTACTGAACATCAATAACTCCACTAAATCCAAAATATTTTAATAATTCACTGCTCTTTATAGTCCATTCTACAGGCCTAATATCCAAAATATACAAGGAACTTAAGAAATTAGTCCCCCTGCCCCTCAGCCTTGATAGACCAAGCATTAAATGGACAAAGGACCTAAAGAGAAACTTCTCAGAAGTAAGGATGGCAAATAAAAACATGAGGAAATGTTCAACACCCCTGGACCATAAAGAACGTGCAAACTTAAAACAACTTTGAGATACCATCTCACTCTGGTTTAATTGGCCAACATGAAGAATTCAAACAACAAATGCTGGTAGGGACTGAGGAAAAGGAACCTTATGCACTGGCGGTGGGAATGTAAACTGGTACAATCACTCTGGATGGTGGTTTGGAAGGTCCTCAAAAATCCAAACACAGAACTTCCCTGTGACCCAGCCATACCACTTTTGGATAAGTACCCAGAACATTATGTGGTAAATACACTTGCATATCCATGTTCATTGCTACACCATTCACAATAGCCCTGTTACAGAAACAGTTCAGATGCCCTACAATAAGTGAGTGGATTAAAAAATGTGGTGCATATTTCATTCTACAAATATTTACTAATTATCTACTTACACAGAAGGCACTGTGCTAGATAGTGATGGAAATCAAAAGATACTTTAAAAAGAGTTTCTATCTTTAAAAAGTTTGTAATCTATTTATGGAGAAGAGATATACATGGTAGTATTCTGTGTATATGCCCAGGGGAAGAGAGACAGAATATGAATGAATAATGTACACACACATACACACATATATCGATATATACTTTTTTTGGTGCTGGTCCTGGTGTTTTTGAATTTAGGGACTGCACTCTGTTCCTTTTTTTGCCAGTCCTGTGGCTTGAACTCAAGGCCTGGGCACTGTCCTTTAGCTTTCTGAAGGCTAGCATCTAACACTTCAGCATCAGCACCACTTCCAGCTTTTTCTGAGGACTCAAACCCAAGGCTTTGTGCATGCCAGGCAAGCATTCTACCACTAGGCCATGGTCCCAGCCCCTGGGCTGTGTTTGCTCAAAGCTAGCATTTTCACTTCAGCCACAGCTCTGCTTCTGGCTTCTTTTTGATAGTGAACTGGAGATGAGTCTCATGAACTTTCCTGCCCTAGCAGGCTTTGAACTGTATTCCTCCCATTTCAGCCTCCTGAGTAGGTAGGATTTTTTTTGCCAGTCCTGGGGCTTGAAATTAGGGCTTGGCCCTGTGCTTGGACATGTTTGCTCAAGGCTACTGCTCTGCCACTTGACCACAGCTCCATTTCTGGCTTTTTATGTGTATATGGTACTAAGGAATTGAACTCAGGGCTTCATGCATGATAGGCGAGCAGTCTACCACTAGGCTATGTTCCTGGCCCCCAGTAGGTAGGATTTTAAGCAGTGTGCCACTTGCATCTAGCAACATTCAGTTTTTTGAATGAAGAAACCATAGGTAAATTCATCAACGCACAAAAATCTGAAGAAGAAATGTCATGCTGGGAGCTGCTAGCTCATGCCTGTAATCCTAGCTACTCAGGAGGCTAAGATTTGAGGATAGTGGTTTGAAGTCAACCCAGGCAAGAGACTCATCTCCATAAACTACCTAAAAGCCAGTAGTAGAGCTGTGGCTCAAACGGTAGAGCACTAGCACTGAGCGAAAGAAGCTCAGGAATAGAGCCAGGCCTTGAGTTCAATCCCTAGGACACACACGTGTATACACACACACACACACACACATGCACGCACACACAGAAAAAATGTCATTATAACACTTAAATATTGCTTGGCTTAAGAATCATTAAGATGTGTGTAAATGATTAAAATCAATAAGATTAATTGTAATCTGGGATAGATTTTACATATAAAACATTTCATCTACATAAAATCTTACCTAAATTCATTTGATTTGAAAAAGCAAGAAACAGAAAAATTCATACAATATGTACTCATTTGTATAAAACAGAAAATGGATAAAACTAGCAACATTTTGTTCAGGAATTAAATTATAAGTGGAAAAACTATTTAAAAAACAAAATTAGAACAATGCAATTACACTATTCAGCATACACTATATGGGAAATGACCTGAGTAACTTGTGGGCAGGAAGGATAGAGGGAAACTGAGGGAAAGTGAAAGACTGAATGACCCTGTCCAAAAATAGAAATGTATTATGTGATATGAAATGGTAATCTCCCTGTGCCACACTCATTAATAACAATGAAATTATATTTTAAAAACTAAGCAAGAGGATAATTAAGACAAAATTCTGGATAGTGGTCAGTGTGAGGGGGAAAAGGCAGTAAGGGAGGATTTTTTAAGTTTGTGGTATATTCAAACAATAATTATTCTTTAAACTATATGTACATTATGCATATTATTTTTCATGTATAAGATGGATCTTGTTATATTAAAGGTTATTTTCCAGGCAGACAAAATCAAAAACACTTAAAAGGCGAGAGATCCCAGTAACTGAGAGTGTAGATGAGAATATTTTAAATTCACCGCACTATTCCAGAATGATCATTTTCTGGCATAGTGAAGACAACTGTAATATAATGAGGACCCTTTTAAAGGGCTTTCGGAGCCATCCATCACCATGAGCCTGTAGTTCTCAACAATAAGCATCTGGATGCATATGACCATTTACCAGTAGGGGGAACTGCTGACAGCAATACCTTTCTTTTCCTGTAATAATTCAGCCAGCCAACTTTGTACTTTCCTTTCCAATATGTGATAAGCATTGTTTTCTCCATGTGAAATTTGAAAGCGCTACATGGTTTTGTGACCTCCGTCCTTAAGTCGCAAAGAATACAAATAAATGCCCCCCCCCCCCCCCCCCCCGCGCACAACTGTTCAAGGATGAGAATGAGGTGGAGGGGGCCGGCCGGAAGGAACCTGTCAGTGTATAACCAGCGTTGGGCCTAGGTGGGTCTTCATGGGCGGCTCTTCCCGAAAAGAGAAGAAGCCTTGACGCGTGTGTCGTCTCCTTGGGTCTCCACTGCCAGGGCGTTCCTCCGAAAACCGCCCTGGTTACTGCCTTTCCATAACTTTACGCGGCAGGCCTACCTTGCCCCACTTCTCTTTTGTCTTCCCACACACACTCAACCGCCCCCCAAGAACGTCACAGATCCAAGACAGAAATAAAGGCCGTTTTCAAGGTAAAAGGTTAAACAGAGCTACCCGCGCTGCCTAAAAGGCAGACAGGCCCTTACCTCTTCATGTTTCCACAGGCCCCTAGCAATAGCTCGCATGACTAGGCCGCGGACCTCAACTCCCAGGATTCTGCGCGAGAAACTCCGAGAGGACTGTGGTGCCGCATGGGATTCTGGGAATTGTAGTATCAGAGCGCTACATAGTAGCAGAAAGCATTGTAACGTAATGACTTAAGAATCTCTTCCAAAACAGGGCGCTGGTGGCTCACACCTGTAATCCTAGCTATTCACCTGGCTTGAGATCTCAGGATAACGGTTCAATGCCAGCCCAGGCAAGAAAGTCCATGAGAATCATCTCCAATTAATCACCAGAAAACCGGAAGTTGTGCTGTGGTTCAAGTGCAAGAATGTGCTAGCCTTGAGTTGAAGAGGTCAGGGACAGCACCCAAGTCCAGAGTTCAAGCCCCACAACCCACAAAAAAAATTTCTCTTAGGAATTGGAAGGATGGCTCAAGGGATACAGCACTTTCCTTATAAATGTGAGTTTATGAGTTCAAGCCCTTGTATCAGCCAGTAAGGAAAAAAAAATAAGACATTTCTCATATAGATTTAACACTCCAGAAGTCACTATTGTAATTTTTTTCCCAAAAGAACCAACCCTCTTGTTTCTATTTCCTGGATCACCACTGTAATCTTGACTCCTTCAACCAGTATCAACTTTTATAAATTTTTGCCAGGCTTCAGGCCTAAACTCAAGGCCTGAGCACTGTCCTTGGGTTTTCTCAAAGCCGGCGCTTTACCACTTGAGCCACAGCACGACTCCCCTCTTTTTCTATGTATGTGGTACCCAGGAATTGAACTTAGTGCTTGGTGAATGCTAGGCAGGCATTCTACCTCTAGGGCACGCTCCTGGCCCCAGTATCACCTTTTTCAAAAATCTACTAACTCTGCCTCTCTTTCTGTTTATCTGACCTATCTGCTGTTTCCAGTCAAACCTGTAGTGTATTTGTCCCTTAGTCCTATTCTATCTATAACATACTTCTGAACTCTAACAATTTAGTAAAAACTTGTATGCATTCCAACCATTGAATATCTTATTGATAAAAATATGGTAAATCAACAGTAAAGTAAAGGCTCCGGTAGTGGTTCACACCTGTAATCTTCTTGCTGTTGGTTGTGGTGATTGTGGAGCTTGAACTCTGGGCCTGGGTACTCTGCCTGAGCTCTTCAACTCAAGGCTAACATTCTACCTCTTGAGCCACAGCGCCAATTCTGGTTTTGTAGTGGAGATAATTGGAGATAAGAATCTCACAGACTTTCCTGCCCAGACTGGCTCTGAATCATGACCCTCAGATCCCAGCCCTTTGTAGTTAGGATTAGAGGAGACATCCTGTATGTATTCTTGAGATCCAATAAGACCAGACCAGACCAGGACAGACTAGCTACGGCTGGACCAGACCTGACTAGAATGGATCAGAAAGGACCAGACCAGACCGATGGGACAGTACCAACCGGATTGGATTGGAATGGACCAATCCGGCCAGAACAGACCAAACTAGACAGGCTTAGACCAGAACAGACCAGAAAAAAAACTAGACCAAACGAAATGAGACCAGAGAAGACCAGACAAAACCGGAAGGGATTTGGCGAGACCAGACTAGACCAGACTGGACCAGACTGGAATCTTACCTACTCAGGAGGATCGGAAGTTTGAAGCTAGCTAAAACTTCCTTGAGGCTCCATTCCCAATTAACCACCAAAATCTGCATAGTAGGTATAGTTGAAATGGCAGAGTATCATCCTTAAGAAAGTACAGAGGGAGGATAGGAGTGTGGCCTAGCATACATGACGCTCTGGGTTCGATTCCCCAGTAGCGCGGAAACTGAAAAAGCCGAAAGTGGTGCAGTGGGTCACACCTGTAATCCTAGCTACTCAGGAGGCTGAGATCTGAGGATCAAGGTTGAAAGCCAGCCCTGGCACAAAAGGACCTGAGACTCTTATCTCCATTTAACATCTAGAAAATGGGAAGTGGGGATTGACTCAAGAGTAGGGCTGTAGCCTAGAGCTGAAGAGCATTTCACCTTGTTTTCTGATATATTGTATATATGCTTATTTGGTTATTTGAAATGGGATAGGAAAGTGGGGGAAACAAGATGAGGGGTGGGTGTGGGAGGAGGGAAATGGGGACCAAGACATGAGAAAGGTATCAATGTTTGTGAAGTAATGCACCTTCTATCTGGTGAGTATAATGTAATCCTTCTATTAATTACAATAAAAATATTTGAAAAAAAGGAAACCCTTCTTATAACAAAAGGAGACAAAACGAAAAATGTGGTTTGGGGGTTTGTACTACTTGGCTTTGAATTGTAGTTCGTAATTATTAAGATAAATGTATAGCATGACTTTTGCAGTGATCTATGCTTACCATTTTTGTAAGTTACTGGAGTATGTGAGGTTCTAGAAATATCTACTTTATGCTAGCTTACTCAAATATAAAGTAGGGTTAATATTTCAGAAGAATAGGGTGTTAGAGTAAATATTTCAGGCTATCCAGAAGGTTTAGTCTTATTTAAACACCTTTGAATTGCCCATGCTCAAGTTAAACAAAAGACTGAAAAGCAGCTATTAGGGCAACAAGAAATAGAAACCACTACTTTGTAGTCCATATCCTCAGAACTTCTGGCAGATTAAAGACATGCTATTAGATTTAAAGTTTATCATATATGCATGCAAGTTTATCGTATGCACAGAACAGAATGAAGGCAGATATGTGCACTGTCCTAAATCTCTGTCACAGAACAAGGACTGAAGGGAAGCATCTTATATGATAGCCTGCATCAGGAAATCCTGAGAGGCGGTGAAGTTTTCTTTTGCTCTTCAGACACTCCACTTAACCCATTAATCAATAATGACATGGAAAGACACACCGAGGTTGCTAGAGTGCTTGTCCTCTGGGAAGATGGCAGAGCAGAACTTGCATCACATCACACTTCTAATCCTATGCTCTTCATGAAACATGCTGTCTATTGGTGCTCGACTGAGACACACTACTTTACTGATCCACTAGGTGGAATGAGTGGAGAATGAATAGCTAAAATATACTCAGAGCTGTGGAATTATGACTGGAAAGCAGGTCATAAATACTGGATGCATCTGAATGGAACTGTAGCCAGCCCAAATGGACATTCAGAAAATACCAAACTTTTTTTTTTTGTCATGGGACTTGATCTCTGGGCCTGGGCATTGTCCCTGAGCTCTGTAGTTCACAGCCTGATCTGTTTTTCTGGTGATTAATTGGAGATAAGAATCTCTCAGGCTTTGTAGTGCCCAGGCTGGCTTTGAACCATGATCCTCAGATCTCAGCCTCTTGAGTAGCTAGGATTACAGGCGTGAACCACAGTGCTCAGCTCTATCAAACTTTTTAACTGTGTAACACTAGCCATCTGCTCCCCACAGCAACCCTCACCACACCTCAGAACGGTACCAGACAGTGTATGAAAAGCTTTGAGATCTGTACATAAAATCCAAGGGCTCAGGAAACTCACCCTGAAGTACTTTCACAAATTTACCCCTAGAAAATTTTATGACAACTGAAAAGTACTCATTTGTTTTTCTCCCAATTAAACAAGGTTAAGACAAGCTCCTCAATGTATTTATTTTCAGAATTTGTCCTTCCAAGGTGCTTTATTGACAGCATACTCCTGATGAATACAATATGAAGCAGTTCTATGTGAAAATGTAACAATGAACCCCCCCTGCATAACTAATGTAACTTAGTAATAAAAAAGAGTGAACCCTTGTTTAAACTTTGGGCTTTGGATGATAATGCTGTCTTAATGTATATTCATCAACTATAAAGCATGTATCATATTGGTGGCTTATACCAATGATAGGGGAGCTATGTACATATATGGTTGGAAGTATATAAGGATTTTCTTTTTGTACAATTTTGCTGTTAAACTAAGACAAAATATGTAAGTAAATAAAAATAAATAGTAACTCCAACATATGAAGATTCTAGGAAAAATAAAAAAAAACTCTTTTGAGTGTATACGTCAACTAATATTAAGAATAACAACTGTTCATATTTTAAATTCCCCCGAGATAGCTGGTCAAAACAAAATAGACACAGTATCTTTTTAAAGGATCAAAACAGTTATGCAGCCAGGCACCAGTGGCTCATGCCTGTAATCCTGACCACTATGGAGCTGAGACCTGAGGATCACAGTTTGTAGCCAACCCAGGCAGGAAAGTTCATGACATGATATTCTTATCTCCAATTAGCCACCAAAAAGCTGAAAGTGGATCTGTGTGTATGTGTGCATGTGCACACACAAATCAAAGTAGATATGCATAAAGTATTAATATAAAACAATTTAGACTTCTCAGCTGGGAATTGGGCTCAGAGCTATATGCAATCACAAGGCTGAAATGAACTATATCCTAGGTAGAAAAGTTTGAGACCATGTTCTCAATTCATATTTGGGCATAGTTGTAGCACGTGACTGGCATCCTAGGTAGCGCATGCCTGTCATCTTAGCAATGTGGGAAGCTGAGGGTAGGAAGATAATGGTTGCAGAATAGCTTGGGGAGAAAAGCTGAGATTTCATCTTAACAGAGGGAAGGTGTACTTGTTGATGCATACCTGTCATCCCAGTTGTGGTGGGAAACCAAAAGTAGGTCGACTGTGTTCCAGGAACATGCTTGTGCAGCAAGTAAGACCCTATTTCTCAAGAATAACCAATGAAAAACAGGGTTGGGGGTGGAAGGGTGGGAATATAGTGCCTGCCTAGCAAGGGTGAAGTTCTGACTTCAAATCCCATTCTGACTCCGAAACCCAAAAACTTCGTTTTCAGCTAATATATTAGCTGGTTAGAAGGGATTTTAAATATCTGGGCCTTACAAAAAGGTTGCCTTAATATTCCTGGTAAAAAATACATTATTTCTAACCTTTCAAATGACTATTTGCTCAACAAGGACATGGCCAAGTCTTTGAATTCAACATAGTACACTGAGCCTCTTCAGTAAATCCTAGAGCAATAGTAGACTGATCTAGAATCCACCTGATATTCTCCAATATCTTCTATGTGCTGGGGGAGAAAAAAAAACATTATGACTCACAGTAGAGATAGAGCAACAAGACAATGCAGGCAGGCTCTTAGCTTCCTCTTTATTTACTTAGGAAATTTACAGTAAAAAAAGAACACTTATGCGCACCTCAAAACTTTGGTGATAGGAAAACTAGTGTATTCTCACAAAACAGCTGAGGAAACACCAATTTGAACCATTTTTTTTCATTTTTGTAGACGAAATATAATGCTCCAAACGAAGTTATTTGTCCAATTACTTAGGTAGACACAAGATGATAACTAGAATTTCTTCTAAAATACTATATTCTCTTACTGAACTTAACTTATATACTAGCTATGTGATGGGAGGTGAATATTTATAGTCAATGATCTCCATACTCAATTAAAAATTTTAGTATATTAATCTCAAAATTTTTTTTTACCAACAGAACTTTAGAAGATTTATTGGTCTCTATTATTTTCACCTCATTTTAGTTGTGAGGGATGAAAAAATTTACCTAAAGAAGTAGATGCTACCTTTGCATCGGTGAAAGAGAGACCATTTTGAGTTCTGGCATTTATTTTAGCCTACACATTAGACTATCACTAATATTCATTTCAAAAATATTTTCTTCCTATTGTGTAAATCTTTAGTCTATTCACATGTGCTCAGAACAAAAGAACTTCATCCCAGCCATTTAAAAACTTTCAAGTATTTTACTTTAATTTTAAAAATATTATTTAAGATTCAAGTAAAATACAAAATAAAAGAATGTTCCAGAGCTTAACAGAAGGCTTTCTTTCTTGATAAACAAAGGATAAAAATACACAAAAGCAGCAGTTACAAATCATACAGTAACAACAAAACACGAGGCTATCAATATAATTAAAAAGTAACTAAAATGCCTGAATGTCACCTTTTTAAAATAACCTAATTCAGGACTGAGGTATACTCTAGTTGTCCAGTGTTAATAGTGCGCATGTGCAGCCCAGGCCTTTATGTTTAGTACCATGAATAAAAAGCAAAACACAAAAAGTCATAATCCAAATCCCATAACCACCTTATTGCTTTCTTTCTGCACTACAGTAAGTCATAATACACATTTTTGAATTGTCAATACTGTTTTCATCCAGATACAAATTAGTTACATTCCCAACTTTGGATAGTAAATGCTACTGATCACAGATATTTAAAATATCTAGCAATTAATACTGAACATAAGTAGCACACTTTAAAAATGACTGGCATGTGATTTTGGCAAATATGTCTTCATAATTCACATGGGGTAAGGCAGAAGATATATTCTGTTGGAGAGTATGTCTTACAGCACACACAGAGAACCCACATTTAACTATGATTTGGATGAAGAGCTTAAAATCATTTTTACACAATTTCAAAAGCAATGAGCATAATTCTAAATAGCACAGTATAAGAATGAAAAACAGAGAGGAAAAAAAGAATGAAAAACACATACAAACATATAGCTTATTGCAACAAAAGATTAAGTAGTAATTGTAAACACTACTTTATTTAACATCATTAAAAACTCATAGGCAATGAATAATCCAGTCTTCAGATCACGTTTTTGCTGTTATCTCTTCTGCCTTCATATTCATTATGCCTATAAGGGGGGAAATTTACACAATCATTAATCTGAGGTCAAAATATTACAGAAGTATAATACATCCTTCCTTCAACAATGATAAAAACTTTACATATCAACTAGGTGCCAGTGGCTCATGCTTATAATCTGAGCTACTCAGGAAGCTTAGATCTGGGGATTGTAGTTCAAAGCTGGCTAAGACAGGAAGTCCTTCCATAAAACTCTTATTTCCAATTGACCAGCAAAAACTCAGATGTAGAGCTGTGGGTCAAGTAGAAGAGTGCTAGCCTTGTGCAAAGAAGCTCAGGGACAGTCCAGGCCCTGAATTCAAGCCTCAAGCCTAGCACAAAAACAAAATAAATAAAAACTTCATATATCAGTTTTAATTGAAGTTTTTTAAAAAATAAAATTAAATTCATTTATTTAGAAACTGTGGAAACAGTGGACCAAATTCTTTTTTATCTGCTCTCCATAGGCTTCATACAAATAACAGTGTACTTAACATCTTGTCTTTGTTGACGAGAAGTGTTTTGTTTTTTAATATTTTACTCATTGCAGTCTAAAATTACAATTTAATTGATGGTATAGATTTGAATGTTCTTAGTTATCTATAAGGCCTGATGCTGGAGGCACATTCCTATAATATTGGATATTAAAGAGGCTGAGATCTGGAGGATCAAGATTTGAATTCAGCTCAGGCAGAAAAAAGTCCATGAGACTTTGCTCTGAAACAACCAGCAAAAACCAGGGCTGGATGTGTGGCTCAACTAGCAGAATATCAGCTGAGAATGAGGCCCAGAGTTCAAATCTTATTACTTCTGAAAAAGACAAACACACAGAAGGGAGGGAGGGAGGGAGGGAGGGAGGGAGGAAGAGAGAGAGAGAGAAGCATACAAGGAAAAACAAGTCATACATTGGCCAGAAACAGTAGCTAAAGCTTGTAATCCTAGTTATTTGGAAGGTGTAGATAAGACTTAAGGCCAGCCTGGGCATAAAAGTACACAAGACTGCATTTCAATCAAATGCTAGATGTGGTGGCACATGCCTGTTATCCCCACTACAAGGGAAACAAAAAGGCGAGGCACAGTGGCATGAACTTGTCATCCCTAGTGAAAAGCACAAGTAGAAGGATCACAGCCCAGGCTGGCCCCAGAATAAAGTAAGATCCTAACCTGTAAATAATCAAGGCCAAAAGGGGCTGGGATTGTGGTTCCAGTGGTAGAGTACCTGTCTAGTAAGTTCCGGGTCATGAGTTCAGTTCCCAGTACCATTAAATAAAAGAAATGAGCATGTTTACAGTTTTATTCCTTTCTACTAGTTAACTTAAGGGTTCTTAAATTTGGTTAGGGGCAGTGAACTACAAAATGTCATTGACAATAACATATGGTATGTTTCTGCCATTAAAATAAACTGTTGAAATAAATATGATAATGTAGTCGTTCTAACAACAGGCATAAGTAAACCTGGTTATTTGCTTGAGTCCAGTAATGCTTACTAGTGGATAGCAGTAACCAGTGCCTACAAAATCAGAACATTTTTATAAAGCAAAAACTAAAAAAAAAAAATTAAGCATTATACTTTCATTTTTTTCCCAGCCAACTGGAACAGCCCTAATGTTTATTCAGTTTTTAAAGTATGATACCTTATCTTAACTTACAACAAATAAACATTCTGCAAGATTACACTTTAGGAACAAGTAATTTAAATGGTGGTTGTCATCTAGAAAAAACAGTATGTTGAGCCTGGCAATATAAATCCTCCATTTGTTGTAATAACTAACAGCAGGGTGCAAATTTTTCCCCCAAATAACATTTTTAATGTGATGGAAACACAAATGAGCACTACAACAAACCATTAACTTGAGACTCAAAATGTCAGCATAAGCACAATCTACTAATATGCTGATTGATACATATTAAATGCAAAGGAGGACATTTATAACAATCTAAAAAATTCAATACAATGTCAAGAAACACAAGTCAGCATTATTAAGAAAACCTTACTATAAACATTCTATCATGTCCTCTAATTGAATTCCAAGATGATTTCTGTATTAACATATTAGTTACAGTGTTTTAGGATTCCAGTTAATTTAAGAGCAAGGAACTGCACCAAGGCACATAAGAGTATTGGTTCCTAGACAAGTATAGGTGATTGGCTTTTGTCAGTGCTTTAAATTATATACTACACTAGAAATAAAATGCTAATAGTAGTCAACAATTGGAGGAAGTAATATGCCATACACATCTTGAAATTATTCAAAATGATTATACTGAATATGAAACTAAAAAAGCAATCTTACCTTGTTATCTGGTACATTGTATATATGTTTGTTTATTTGAAATAGGATAGGGAAGCGGGGAAAACAAGATGAGGGGAGGGGGTGAGGAGAGGGGAATGGGGACAAAAACATGAGAAGGGGTATCAATGTTTGTGAAGAAATGCACCTTCTATCTGGCGAATATATTGTAACCCTTCTATTAATTACAATACAAATAAAAAATAAAATTAGAAAAAGAAATAAAATGTGGTGTGAATCCATAGAATGGACAAAGCAATGCACAGGAATGAAATGCTGAATGTGTAACAACATGAATGAATAGTGAGAATATTATTCCAAGTGCAAGAAGCCAGACATGCACTACTGGTCACCACGTATATTCATTACTATAAATACTCTAAATTGAGTAAATCTACCAAGACAGAAATGGGATTAGTGATTATCTAAGATTTTGGATAAGACTGGACAGAAATTGGAAAAAGGCAAGCAGCAATAAAATATAGTGGAAGTATAAATTAGTATAATTTGCGTATAAGAAAATACACATCAGAAGCCTTTAAAACATGCACAACTACTCTGGTGCTGGTGGCTCACAACTGTAATCCTAACCACTCAGGACCAGGACACTGAGATCTGAGGATTGTGATATAAAGCCTGCCCCAGTAGAAAAGCCCATGAGATTCCAATCAACTGCCAAAAAGCTAGATCTGGAGATGTGACTCAAGTGGTAGAACACCAGTCAGGAGCAAAAAAAAAAATCTCAAGAATACAGCTCAGGCCCTGAGTTCAAGCACTAGGAATCACAAACACACACACACACACACACACACACACACACACACACACACACACACACCCTCCATAGAAAACTTCTTCCCTTCTAATAATTATACTTATATTAGTAATCATTTTATAACTTAAATTTTACCTATAGCTAGGTTGACTTCAGCACACTTTAATATAATAAAAAAGACTTTGGAGTATTAACCAATACTTAATAGTGGTTTATTAATTTTAAGAAGATGGCATATTAACATAGGCAAATATTTAACATCCATTAAACATCAAAAAATTCATATATACTGTCAGCTTTACATATCTTTCTCCATCAAAAGCTGGATATAGTATGCCATGTGCTTATTAGGGAACAAATAAATGCAAAACATATCCTGGACCCCAGGCTCATACCAGACATTGCTAAATACTGAAAATACAAATATATAATTAAGGCAAAAGTTCTATGTAGAAGCTCAATTTTTAGTAAGGAGTCATGTAAATATATAACTGCAATGTTGCAATAAATGCTGATTATGTGCTATGGAGACACAGTATGAATATAAATGAAGAGTATAAACATTTATTAGAATGAGGTAAGGGATGCTTCCTAGAAGAGATGGCTCTTAAATTACATCTTAATATGGGAACTAGGCAAACAATGATAGGGTGAGGTACTCCAGAGAGTAGAAACTGAACAAACATCAAAAATATGTAACAGGAAAGAATATTAGGTGTTTTAAAAAATAAGATATAGTTTTGCCAACAAAAGATGAGGCTGTAGAGACAGGTTAGTTTATACTTCAGGGTACATTGTATATTATGCAAGGAACTAGAATTCATCATTGGACAATCAAAACTAGAGGGGTTTTTAATAAAGAGGTGAAGAGAACAGAGCTCAACATTTTATGAAGATCAATTGACGGCAGTGTGAAAGTAAATTGGAATCAGGTAAGATGAGGAAGGAGACCATTAAGGTCCCTGAAGATTAAATCCATGCATTTACCCCTGCTGAATTCTAATAAACCTGTATAAAAAAGAAAGATAAAAATCACAAGGAGAAAAATAATGGCAAAACAAATGTGGCAAACAACAGGGTTTATACTAGAGAACTCTAGAAAGGACACTGAGTTAACAGAACTAGGTAATTTAAAGTGGCATTGAAAGACAAGCTGGAAATCAGATTATAAATGATTAAGAAGCTGAGTGAATGCTCTCCTCCACATCCTCTATCTGGATAATTCTTCGTATCCAGGTTCTGCAGATGATTTTGCACTAAAGAATGTGAACCAGATAAGCTCTGGATAAAGAAAGGAAGAACAAGGAAAGGGCAAGGATTCTGAACCAAAAGTATAGATTAAATAAAAATTGACAAGGGATTAAGTAAAAGCCTAAAAACTGAACATACATATTCCAGTTCCAAGAATACTGGGTTAACACCAGTATTTCGCTCAGTTGAGCGAAATAGCTCAGGGACAGCACCCAGATTCTAAGTTCAAGCCCTAGGACCAACACACAAAAAATGATAGCTCTGTAGGTCCTTCAAGACCTAATGAAGTGATCTTATACTAAGTTAATAAACCCACTTAACAAAACTAAAACATTTAGCCTATCATTTTTATTATGAATAAACAATCAAAAAGTACCAGACAAACAAGGATATCCTAATAGGATAATAACTAAAACAGAATAGAGATATAAAATGCTAAAATAAACAATATTAAGAATAAAGTCCTTTTTGAAAAAATTAATATCCTTATTCTATTCTTATTTTTATGAACCCATGAAAGAAACATGTGAATACTTCATGAATCCACAAATTAGAACATAATTCTATTAAATAACATACATACACATAGCACAGTTCTTGCAAAATAAAAACTATGGCAGCAAGTAAAGATAAATAAAAAACATTGCAATAAAAATTTGAATACAGGTCTGGGAGTTTGGCCTAATGGTAGAGTGCTTGCCTAGCATGCATGAAGACCTGGTTTCAATTCCTCGGTACTATATACATAGAAATAGCCGAAAATGGTGCTATGGCTCAAGCGGTAGAGCTCTAGCCTTGACTAAGCCCAAGAACAGTGTTCAGGCCCTGAGTTCAAGCTCCAGGATTGGCAAAAATAGGTGAATACAGTCAGGCACTAGTGTCTCACACTTGTAATCTTAGCTACTCAGGAGGCTATCTGATGATAGAGGTTTGAAGCCAGCCCAGGCGGGAAAGTCTGTGAGACTCTTATCTCCAATAAATCATCAAAAAAATGGAAATGAAGTTGTATCTCAAATGGTAGAGCACTAGCATTGAGCAAAGGAAGCTCAGAGACAGCACCCAGGCTCTGAGTTCAAGACCCAAGACCAACAAAAACAAAACCCAAAACTAAAACAAAAAACAGAAACAAGTTGAGCATAGAGCCAAAAAAATTACAAAATTACAAAGAAAAAAAAGGAAAGAATAGAAATGTAGAGTATTACAAGAAAGAACAGATAACACAGAGAAATAAGTCAGAAGAAATCTAATGTAAGAAAATAGCCTCTAACAGAGAAAAATGCCGTTCCTAATTCACCAATACCAGGATTAGTGAATGCAAAAGCTCCACATCTGAGTACATCCTCTACAATATAAGGGTTCTGAGTGGGAACTTAACGTTTTCCTTAAGATGAACACCCACATAAATGAAGAGGTCAAGATAATTAAAGAACCTAGAAACCCAAATTTGTCAGCATACAGGCTACAAATAAACTCATCCTATTTTCTCCACATAACCATCAACCTTTGGGTTACCAGAGAACACAACTAGGAAAAACAGAAACTCACCTAAAACTTAGCCAAGCAAAGGAAAAAGAGGTTAGCAGGTTAGCTTCCTTGCTCTATCTCTGGGATACTGATGGCCTCTTTTTTTTTTTAAGTAACGATTGTAGATTTGCACTCAGTTTTGTCGGTCTTATTTTTAGCTTTACTATTATTTCTTTTTGGACCCAGAATATTATCTTCAGAATATTAGGCAAATGATAAGAATAATCAACCTTCTTAAATAGAACATGTACAAATTCAAATAAAATACAAATAAATGATTGAATTAAATGAGGAAGACAGTAAGTTCCATTCTAGAGATTAATGGATAGTTCAACACATGCAAATTGATGAGCATAATATAATACACAAACAGAAAGACAAAAATTATGTTCATCAAGAAGTACAGAAATAGCATTTGACAAAATTCAATATCCCTTCACAAGAAAAGCTCTGTAAAAATAGTAGCAGAAGTAATGTACCTTAGTATAAATAAAGGCTATATATGACAAATTGACAGACAGCATCATACTAAATGGGAAAATATTGAAACCATTCCAAATAGTAAAATTGAATATGGGAATCTTTTAGCTCAGTAGGTAGGGCTCTTGCTTAGCCTGAATCTTAAGTTTGATTCTTAGCACTGCTAAACACAAAAGCAAACAGAACCACACAATACAAACAAAACTGGTGCTATAGTACAGAAACTGGTCATATATTACAGATTAGAAAGCTCTGGAAAATGTGAATCAAAGAAAATGGAAACCAAAGCCTTGAGCTGAAGAGCTCAGGGACAGCGCCCAGGCCTAGTTCAAGCCCCATGACCCACACACAAAAAAAAAAGAGAAAAAATATGAAACCGATAGATTTAAATAAGTGAGGGCCTTAGGGAATGAATATCTGGTAAACACTGAAAACTTGAAATAAGATTCAAAAGAAATCAAAACTGGTGAATAAAGAGGAGATAAGATAGTTTATATATTGGCCTGAGAGTAGCAGTTGTATAATCGTAATTCAAATGTTAACTATTGATGGAGGTGAACTTTATGATATATGAAATATATTTGGAGAATGAAGACATATAGTCATATAATGAATTGTGAGTTAAATATTCACGTTTCATTTTGCAGTTAGTAGAGAATGCTTAATATGGGAAAACTAAAAAGTAGCAATACACATGTAAAATGTTAGCTAAAATAATTTAAGAAATGATTGCAACTGAGGATGAGAAATGGGGTTTGGAAGAAAGTAATAAACCTTATAAAGTTACTATACTTTAAGTTTCTGTACTATGAAAGAGGCTGAAACAAGGTGTCTGTTAAGAAGTAAGGATTAATAAATATAATCATCATTACTTAATGAAGAAGTAGAAATACCCTGCCTTAGATTACTGAATAAAAACTTTAGTTGAGAAAAGGTAAATGATTTATAGATACAGGAGACAGTTTCGTTTTAGACAAGTGTTATTTGAGGCTCCTTTGGATATTAATGTGCAGACGTTTGTTAACATGGTATTTTACAATGAATACTAAAATAAATATTAGTGTAAATGGTTGGAGATAACAACTACAGTTAAAATATTGCTAATTATCAGAAATGACTTAAAACAAATACTGTTAGAAATAAAGAAAGGTCTCAAATAAGTTATCTAAAATTCCTACTTTAAGAAAAGGGTAAACAAAATCACAGATAAGAATGGTAATATCACGACAGCAATTACCAAGATCCAGAGCATCATAAGGTAATACTTTTCAAACCTTTATGTCAACAAATTTGAGAATCTAGAAGAAATGGATGAATTTCTAGCCAATATTTACCTACCCAAATCAAACCAACACAACCTAATCCAACTAAACTGACATATTTCAAGCACTGTAATAGAACTAGAAATAAGAGACCTCCCATAAAAGAAAAGCCCAGGGCCAGATGGATTCACAGCTGAATTCTATAAGGTCTTCAAAGCAGAGCTCACACCAAAACTCCTCAAGCTCTTCAATGAAATTGAAAACAAAGGCTCTTTGCCAAACTCATTCTATGAAGCCACTATAACTCTCATCCTCAAATCAGACAGAGATTCATCAAAGAAAGAGAACTATAGACCCATTTCTTTGATCAATATTGATGCAAAACTTCTCAACAAAATACTGGCTAACCGTCTTCAGCAATTCATCAAAAAAATTATACACTATGTTCAATCAGGAATCATCATAGGGATGCAAAGCTGGTTCAACATACACAAGTCAATTAATATAATTCAATATATCAATAGGAGCAAGGACAAGAATCACATGATTGTCTCAATAGATGCAGAAAAGGCATTTGGTGAGATCCAACCCCCCTTTATGCTAAAAGCTCTGTAGAAACTAGGAATCCATGGAACATTCCTCAGTATAATAAAGGCTGTGTACGACAAACACACAGCCAAAAGCTAAAGCCATTTCCTCTAAAATCAGGAACGAGACAAGGATGCCCACTCGCTCCACTCCTCTTTAACATAGTACTAGAATTCCTAGCCAGAACAATAAGGCAAGAAGCAAGCATAAAGGGGATCCACATGGGGAAAGAGGAAGTGAACGTTTCCCTCTTTGCAGATGACATGATTCTGTATTTAAAGAACCCTATAGACTCCACTCCCAAGCTGCTTGAGCTGATTCAAAACTTTGGCAAGGTAGCAGGGTAGAAAATTAGTCCTCAAAAAATCAACTGCCTTCCTTTATGTCAACAAGAGAAACGAGGCAACAATGAGGATAGCAACTCCTTTTGCAATAGCCTCAAAGAAAATAAAATACCTAGGAATTAACTAAAAATGTAAAGGACCTTTTTGATGAAAACTTAAAAACTCTGAAAAAGGAAATTAAAGCAGAACTGAGGAAATGGTAAAACCTCCCATTCTCCTGGATTGGAAGAAACAACATCGCAAAAATGGCAATCTTGCCAAGGGCTATCTACAAATTCAATGCAATACCCATCAATATTCCAATGTCATTCTTTAAAGAAATAGAAGAGGCAATCCAAAATTTCATATGGAATAATAAAAGACCCCATACAGCAAAAAAATTCTTAGCAGAAAGAACAGCACAGGAGGAATTTCAATACTAAACCAATGCAATAGAACTGAGCATCCAGATATTAACCCACAGACCTATGGCCACCTAATCTTTGATAAAGGAGCCAAAACATAGAATGGAAGAAAGACAGAACTGGTTAAGCACATGCAGAAAATTAAGTTGGCTCCTTCTTTTTCACCCTGAACCAGGGTTAACTTCAAATGGATCAAAGACATCGATGTAAAAGCAGATACACTGAAAACTTTACAAGAAGGAACTGGAGATACACTAGGTCCTTGGCACAGGTCAAACTTTCTTAATAAGGACCCAGAAACAACAAATCAGAGAAAGTCTGGATAAGTGGGACTGCATTAAACTGCAGAGCTTCTGTAAGGCAAAAGATATAGCTAGCAAACTAATTAGAAAGCCTACAGAGTGGGACAAGATCTTCACCAACTATATACTACAGACAAAGGCCTAATATCTAAAATATATCAAAAGCTCAAAAAATTGAATCACTCCAAAACTTATCTCCAAAGAAACAACCATCCCATTAAAAGATGGGCCAAAGACTTAAAGAGAGTCTTCTCTGAAGAAGAAATAAGAATGGCCTATAGACACATGAAGAAATGCTCAGCATCTATGGCCATAAAAGAAATTCAAATCAAAACAACTCTAAGATTCAACCTCACTCCAGTTAGAATGGCCATGATCAAGAAATGTAATAATAATAGATGCTGGAGGGGATGTGGCCAGGAGGGATCACTGCAACACTGTTGGTGGGAGTGCAAACTCGTTCAACCACTATGGAAAGCAGTATGGCAGTTCCTCAAGAGACTAAACATAGAGCTCCCCTATGACCCAGCAATTCCACTTCTTGGCATTTACCCAATCGTCCAGAAACAAGGACAGACTAAATCCACTAGCACAGTGATGAGTGGATCAACAAGATGGGGCATTTATACACAATGGAATTCTATGCTGCTGTCAGAAAGAAGGACATCGCTCCATTTGTAAGGAAATGGAAAGACATAGAAAAAAATCATATTAAGTGAAGTAAGCCAGACTCAAAGGAACATAGGCTCAATGGTTTCCCTCATTTGTCATAATCAGTAGAAACCTTGGTCTCTCCTAGGAGAAATTTACAATAGAGCAAAACCTAGATATATAAGGCCATATAGGATGACGGTAAATGAAAGGACCTCCAGGATATAGAAACAAAAGCCATATAATGAGTGATTGTTGTCCTTAATGTACTATGTTATCTCATCGCTTTTGCTGTCCCTTGGTTATCTCATATTGTTACAGTGTTTCACCTTGTTATCTGATATATTGTATACATGCTTATTTGGTTATTTGAAATGAGATAGTGAAGGGGGTAAAAAAATATAAGGGGCTGGAATGGGGGGAGGGAAATGGGAACCAAGACATTAGAAAGGGTATCAATGTGAAGTAATGCATTTTCTATCTGGTGAATATAATGTAACACTTCTATTAATTACAATAAAAAAATAAAAATGTAAAAAAGAAAATAGAAAAGGGTAAAATTACTCAAAAGCATGCAGAAGGAAGACAATAATAAAGACAAGAGAAGCTACCAATAAGACTGCAAACAGAAACACCACAGGAGAAAAATAAAATCAATGAAACCAAAAGCTATTTCTTTAAGGAAAAAAATCAATAAAATTAGCAAACCTGTAGGCAAGAGAGAAAAATAAAACCAGAGAAAACATAAATCACCAATATCAGGAAAGACACAGGATATATCACTGTAGATTCTAAAGCAATTGAAAGGATAAAAAGGAAATTCAATAAACAACTTTATGCTTACAAATTCAACAACCTAGCAGAAATGCACTAACTCCTCAACAATCCCCACAATCAATGGAAATTCAACCAAGATGAAATAGATAATCTGCTTAGTCCTAGAAACATCAAAAATTGAATTTGTAATTTAAAAGCTGCCAAAAAAATATCCAGACCCAAGCAAATGTTTAGTACTCTACTAAACATTTAAAGAACCGAAACCATTGCTTCACAAATTCCTTTATAAAAAGTGCACAATATTAATCTAACAAAACTAGACAAAGAATACAAATGAAAATTATAGACCAATACATCTTTAGATACTTAAAATATATCATATATTGGTACATATGCTTATTTGGTTATTTGAAATCAGATAGGGAAGGGGGGAAAACAAGATGAGGGGTGGGTGTGGGGGAGGGAAATGGGGACCAAGACATGAGAAAGGGTATCAATGTTTGTGAAGTAATGCACCTTCTATCTGATGAATATAATGTAACCCTTCTACTAATTACAATAAAATATATGAAAAATATCATATATTTTAAATATTCAACCAAATATTAGCTAACTTAATACAATGATTTTTTCAAAGTATTTATAAATCAGGACCAAGTACATTTACTTCCACATAATATATATATGTAAATGACTCAACATTTCAAATGCTTCACTATAATCAACTGTATCTCAATGAATTAAGAAAAAATAATATATCAACTGATGAAGAAAAACCTTGACAAAAATTCAATCTCTACTCATTAAAAAAATCTCAGCTAGTTAACAGAGAGGAATTACATGCATTTGATCTAGAGCATCTATAAAAACCCTATAGCCAACATACCCCACAGCAATGACTAGTCTTTCCACATGAGGATAAGAGAAAAAACAAGGATGCTGCTCTCATTTCTCTTACTCAGAGCGTACTGGGAGGTGTAGTCAGTGCAAAAAAAAAAAAAAAAAAAAAAAACATCCAAGTGAGATTCTTCCTTTGGAAAGAAAGAACTAATACTACAGTTATTTGCAGATATAATAATAATGCATTTATTTGCAGATATCATATCTGCTTATGAAGAAAATCCCCACAAATCCACAAAAAGCTCCAAGAACTAAGAATTGGGTCCAGCAGCACCAAAGGGTTTAAGATCAACATACACACACAAAAATATTGTGCTTGTAAAGTATTAGCAATAAATGTCGAGATTTGAGGCCAACCTGGGCATACATTCAAGACCTCTTCTCAACCAATAGCTAAGCATGGTGACACAAATCTATTATCCTAGCTACATAGGAGCCTGAGACCAAGAGAACTGAAGTTCCAGGCCAACTTGAGGAAGTAAGGAAGAAAGGAAGGGGGTGGGGAGGGAATGAGGAGTCTGTAAGACTCCATCTAAGTAGAAGACAGACTAAATATAACAGGTAGATCACCATCCACTTGTGAAAAATTTGAGACCCTGTTTCAAAAGAAACAGCAAAAAAAGGCTGGAAGCATGGCTCAGCAGTAGAGCACTTGCCTTGCAAGCACAAGGCCCTGAGCTCAAAACTTCAGTAGTGCCAAACACATCAAA
The DNA here is from genome assembly GCF_031878675.1 of Megascapheus bottae. Classification (NCBI taxonomy): domain Eukaryota; kingdom Metazoa; phylum Chordata; class Mammalia; order Rodentia; family Geomyidae; genus Megascapheus; species Megascapheus bottae. The sequence goes on from NC_143547.1 coordinate 71,055,276, forward strand.
TAAATCATTGATAAAGTAGTCATCATCAAAGTTGGAAATATTTGTTTTCAAGTAACACTATTAAGAAGATTAGTAGATAAGCTAAAGAATAGGAGAGAGTATTCACAAGTCATATATCTGATAAAGGCCTTGCAAACAGAGTTAATGAAGTACTTGTAAAAGTGAACAAAAAAAAAAGAATTAGAAGACAGGCAAAAGACATAGGAGATTTCAAAGAAATGGATATTATAATAATAAGTATGCACAGTAAAAGAACTTCAGCATCATTAGGCATCAGGGAAGTGCAACATTATATTGACATTTCTATACATCCATCTCAGGAATAAAATTTAAAATACTGGAAACAACAAATATTGGTAAACACAAAAGCTTCATTACTCTTACATAAATAATGAGATCATGAAACAGTACATCCCCTTTGGAATGCATATGATGATTTCTTATAAAATTAAACATGTATCTGGGCACTGGTAGTTTATGCCTATAATCCTAGCTACCCAGGAGGAGATCTGAAAATTGCAGTACAAAGTCAGCCTAGGCAGAAAAGTCCATGAGACTTATCACCAATTAACCATCAGAAAAGTGAAACTGGAGCTATGGTTCAAAGTGGTAGAGCCCTAGCCTTGAGCATAAAATCTCAAGGACAGCACCTAAGCCCTTAGTTCAAGCCCCAAGACAGACGAAAAAAGAAAAAAAAGCCTGCCTCATAAAATTAAACATGTAACCAGAAGAGAGTGAGGGAAGGGGTGATACTGTCTAAAAAGAAATGTACTCATTACCTGGCTTATGAAATAGTAACCCCTCTGTACATCACCTTTATAATAAGAATTAAAAAAATTGATATATTCAAAGTATTGTTATTACCAGTCCTGGGGCTTAAACTAAGGGCCTGGGCACTGTCCTTGTGCTGTCTCATGGCTAGAGTTCTACCACTTGAATCACAGCCCCATTTCTGGCTTTTTCTGTGCGTGTGGTACCAAGAAATTGAACTCAGAGTTTCATGCATGCTAGGCAAGTGCTCTCCCACTAGGCCACTCTCCTGGCCCTTCGAAGTATTTTTTTTTTTTGCCAGTCCTGGGCTTGAGCTCAGAGGCCGAGCACTGTCCTTGAACTTTCTCAAGGCTCTATACTTGAGCCCCTCAGCACCACTTCTGGCTTTCTTCTATGTATGTGGTACCAAGGAATCGAACCTGGGTCTTTGTGCATGCTAGGCAAGCACTCTACCACTAGGCCAAACTACCGGTCCCTTCAAAATATTTCTTAAAATCCTAATAAACATGTACTCCCATATGATCCAGCAATTCCACCCTGGGGTTTTTATCCCAAAGAAATGCAACTATGAACATAAATGTTCATAGGAGGCTTAGTCATAGTAAATATTAACTTGAAGTAGCACAGATGTCCTTCAACAGAGGGTTTAACTTGTATGCTCATACCATAAAATCCTACTTAGCAATATGTAAGATCAAACTGCTAAGACACATAGCAACTCAGATAGTTCTTCAGGGAATTATGTTGAATGAAAATAAATAAACCAATCCACAAATTTTACATGCTATGTGATTTTATTTATACAATACAACAAAATGATAAAATTTTTACAAAGTACTAGATTAGTAGTTCTAGGAATTAGGAACCGGGGGTAACTGTAAGTCGTGGTGAAACCCTGTAGGGCATATAACTGGTCTGTACCTTGGTATGGTGAAGGACTATGAAAACTTCATGTGTTCCAGATGCATGTGAATAAAAAGCATATACTGCACGCGTACAGTGAACTATAAACTCATTGATATATATATATATAATGAATTCATGTTAATAGAAAATAAGGGGTTAAGCTGAGTGTAGTTGCTCACACCTGTAATCCTAGCTACTTAGGTGGCTGAGATCTGAGGATCTTGGTTCAAATCCAGCCTGGGCACTAAAGAACGTGCTACTCTTATCTCCAATTAACCACCAGAAAACCAGAAGTGGTGCTGTGGCTCAAGTGGTAGGGCAGTAGCCTTGGGGTGAAGAGCTCAGGGACAACATTCAGGCCCAGAGTTCAAGTCCCATGACCACCAAAAAACAAGAAAGAATAGAAGGGGTTATATGTAGTGGTTCACACCTGTAATCCATGACACTCAGCAGTGGAGATCAACAGGATCACTATTTATAGGCAGCCCAGGAAAAAAAATAATGAAATGAACTAATACGCTGGGTACGGTAGTGCATACCTACCCATAGAAGAATCATGAGTCAAGCCAACTTAGACAAAAATATGAGACAATAACTTGTCATTTAAAATATGATATGAAAATCAATGTTAATAAATTCTTTAATAAAAAACTACAATAAAAGGGCTGTGAGCATGGATCAAGTGGTAAAGTACTTGCCTAGTAAATGTGAGGTCTTGAGTTCAACATGAGCATTATCAAAAAGGAGTGTAAAGTACAATACTGAGCTAATAATTATCACTACAACAGTATGTTGTCCCCTCAAGCACTGAAATGTTCAGCATGTCCTGAAGCACATCTATAAATTTAACTGATGAAATATCAGTTGAATTCGTCTTGGAAGTAGTCATCGTGCATGGTTCCTAAAACTGCATTATAGGGAGGTTCTACTCTTATTTATATTTTTTAGTCACAGGAAGAAAATTACTTTGGAGAAAAATGTGTCTTCTCACAAACAACATAGATTCTGCTATTTGGAAATGATTTAAATTGTGCTGCATATAATTCATGTGGGGAGGCTCTCCAGCTTGAGGAAATTCATTTGGGCACAAAATGTACGTAAGAAGGATTAGTGAGGAATCTAATTTTGCAGATGCATTGAGTGTATTTCAAATCTGGATTTACATAGAGAAAACGAAACATGAGAAGTAGAGCTCTAAGAATGTCAACCACCATACTCTCCTAACAAGAATTAAAGACTTGCTTAATTCTACCCTTAGTACCCTATAATCTAACTTACAAGAAGTTAAAATGAGTTCAAAACAAGATACAAAGGTGTTACAATGAACCTATTTTGTCTGTGGAGAGCAGAAGAGATGAGCAAGCAAGTGGCACACTAACAAAGGAGAGACATAAATACCTTTCAATGAATTGCACTGGAAGATAGGAAGTGAGCTCTGTGAACAAGAGTGCCTTCATGTTGCTATCACATCTCTGGCAGAGGGCATTCAATTCACAAGTACCTGAAGTGGAACATTATACTCCAGAACACCAAGAAATGACCTGTCCATTAACTAAAGTCATCAAGATTCCCAAAGAATTCAAGAAAAGGAGTAATTATTAAGTAATTATGAGGGGCTGTTCCTAAGAACTTGTAATGATTATTGATAAAATATGTTTTTTTTATTCTTGAAGTTTGGGTCTCTCTCACGAAGGATATCATGAGAGCATTCATTGAATTTTCAAATAATACAAGTATAGGATTTTCCACTTGTTTATCGTGGTGTTTGATAAAAACTAAAAGACATGATAGTGGTTTGGTGTAAGAAGTAACAGGAAATGTATATCCTCCATTACACTTCTTTAAAAAAGTAGCCAGTAGCTCTATGTACTTAAAATGAATAACAAATTAGCTTGGGTTGGACTGCCAACCCTGTCATAAGTGGTCCCAATGGAGCTAGAGCTGCCGCATTTTCAGTGACTGCCAACTCAGAAGACAGATGTGTGACTACAGCACTATTATGTAGCCAGCCTGGAAATCATGTACTTTTTTTCTTTTACAGAAAGAAAGACAATAGAGGGAACTGGTATCTGACTATGGCTTTATGAATTACCAGTGTTAATCTGGGGGAAAGGAGGTAATGGTAAACAGTGGCTATCAAGTTTCATAACTGGTTGCTACCTGCACATGCTCAGAGCCCGCTTTGTTTGATGCTCTCTGCCCACTTTCTGTTTCAGTCTTATCACTGCTGATTCTCCATAGGTTAGAGGACAAAAGGACCTGGCTTTCTACAACTTGCTTAAGATGTTAAATTGACTGGACTGTGTAATCAATTATCATACTTGAGTATAGTGTTTAATTTCCAATTTACATTTATCTTTCCTTTTAAATATAATTAGAACTTTTTTGCCAGTCCTGGGCTTGGGCTCAGGGCCTGAGCACTGTCCTTGGGTTTTCTCAAGGCTAGAGCTCTACCACTTGAGCCACAGTACCACTTCTGGCTTTTTTGTTTGTATGTGTACCGAGGAATCAAACCCAGGTCTTGGTGCGTGCTAGGTAAGCACTCTTCCACTAGGCCAAATTCCCGGCCAATTACAACACTTTTGAGAGTAGTTTTAGGTCCCAACAATACTGAGCATAAGCTAGAGAAAATGTCCATGTTCTTCTTGCCACCACAAATGCACAGCTTCTTTTACTACAAACATCCCACAACTGAGTAAGTTTCCAACAAATGAACCTACATTAACCTATCATAATCACACAGTATCCATAATTTCCACTATGGTTTACATTTGATTTTGTACATTTTTGGGGTGTTGGCAAATTTACAATGAAATGTATGCACCAGTACAATATGCAAGATATTTTCACTGTGTTTTCCTACTCATCCCTCCTCCCAGACCATTTTTATGTCTTCAGTTTCCCCTTTTCCAGGTTATTATTATAGGTGGAATTACATAGTATTATATAGCCTGTCCATATTAGCTTCTTTCTCATAGGCTTTTTTCTCCTCTGATACTCTGACCTGGGCATTGTCCTTTAGAATTTTTTTTTGCTCAAGACTACTGTCTACCTCTTGAGCCACAGTTTGGTCTTTTGGTGGTAAATTGAAGAAAAGTGTTAGGGACTTTGCTGCTTGGGCTGGCTTAGAACCTCAGTCCTCAGATCTCAAACTTCTGAGTAGCTAAGTTTAAAGTTGTAAGCTGCCACACCCAGTTTAGTTAATTACATCAAAATCACTTTTAAAGAGTTTGCTTTTTAGTTTAAATATGTGATTCTATTAGTGTAATAGTTGCTATGTTGGAAAATATCTGTGCCAGAATCAAGGATATTAAATCACATACAAGAAAATAGTTCCCAGCAACCTTTAAAATAAAGATTTGATTTTATATACAAGTTAATTTTTTTTAGTAAAAATGTATTTGTATTGCAAATCTCATTCATTAGTTTTTCTATAACTATTATCTGAATGTGAATAACTGAATTCATTTAATCTTCAAACTTTCAGTACATAGATCATTTCAGCCAACATGATCCAATTAGCTATTAAAAATCAAAATAAAACAAGAAAAAACATCTCAGACAGCATAATTAAACCCTGCCATGCTCCATTTCTTGATCATGTTATTTCCTGAGATGAAAAGGAAAGACTTATTGGATGCGAATAGCAAAATAGAAGCCTTGAAATATCAAGAATTACTAGGCTTTCACCATTTTCATCATGGCTTGCCTTGTCTCTCTTGACAACTGATGGAATTTCATTGCATCTTCAGCTCAAATGAATTTTTAGCACAAAAGTAATTTCAGTAATCATTAATCCCTATTGTCTTATCCTTTTTTGCCAGCATCACTGTTTGTTAACAGACCCAGTTACAAAAACAGCATGGCAGACACCTCAGTTCATCCTTCTAATACGCCTATTGATCTGATCCTCCCTGTTGCCAGCATCTCCACTTTCTACAAAGTGGGTGGTCTTCTTCTTCATGCCACCTCGTGGAGAAGATAACTTGAAGGGACACAGGAAGTTATTTGCTTCCTTGAAGCCTTTTCCAACAGTATAGATCTCATGAATCAGATCCTTCATGAAGATGATGCCATATTTACCAAGAGATCGAGAAATCAAAGCATTAGCTGTTAAGGCAATTCGCTTCTTATTGATTTTGCCATAACCACGCTTGTAGATGAGCTCATTGACTGACTTCAGGTTTGGGTACCCCCATGCAATATATGGTTCCACAATCCGAAGCATATTAATCTAAGGCTTATTGAGCTTCACAAAGTTGCCATTGAAGATCTGGAGAAGGCAAAGAAGCTGCAACACCTTAAGGACTTTTGGACTCACACCATTGCTATCTCGGATTCTGATGACAAAAGCCAATTTAGGCTCTGCAGGTACATAGGAGTTGCCCACTTTTCTGGCCATTCTAGCTGATCGGATCTCAGTTCTGTACATTTGCCTGTATTCTTTGTGATAGTGCTAAGCTTTCTCATAGATGAGCTTCCTCCTTGCCTTTCGAAGCATCTTTTGGGCACATTTCTTTCTCGGGCACTTTATTTTCAGCTCAGCAAAATTTCTTCGCTTTTTCTTAAGGGTTTCTGGCACAGCAGGAACCTTCTTTTTCTTCTCTTCAGCACCCTCCATGGTTCCAGCCAGAAAAGAGGCCTATTGTCTTATTCTTTTTAACTTGTGTTCATTCAGAACTTCACCTAGATGACTAAATCTCATATCCAGATACCTAAATCTCATATCCCCATATAAAACACTATCATACTTCAAACACATGTCCTTTAGAAACATTATCAAAATTTGTATATCCAGAGATAAGCATTCGAATTGTTTTAAGAGTATACCAAAAAGAAAAAAAATACAATCCTGATAATAAGGAAATCTGAATTCTAGTTCTAGCTCTACCTCCAATTAGCTCTGTGTTCTAAAGGAAGTCATTCAACCTCTCTGAGCCACAATTGCTTCACTTACATAAAGTAAATCCCTTGTAACTAATTTTATGAAAGAAACATTGGCGGAGAGCCTTGAGCTTTCTTTTATGACAAAGAGAATTCCTATCAAGTACAAAAAAGCAGAAATTACTTTTTGACACCCTCCTCTCAACTCCACTCAAAAGGCACTGTTCACTGCAAAAAATATGCCATAGATCAGAAGATTTTGTATAATCTCATTCTTCAGTGTTTTCCACTTATTGATGTTCTTCTATACCCTAGGTATTTTTCTCACAACTATTCTTAGTGAGTAGTTTTTAATGATAATCTCCCTGGAATTGTCTTCTCTAGATTAGGTTTAATAGCTACATTCTAAGCCCATGACCTCTCTTGCCTCTGTCCCCTCTCTCATACAAACAGTACATTTTAACGAGTAGTAACCAATTCTGAAACTACCATTTACTGACCACCAACCATGGACCATGCACTGTTCTAAGAAAATCATACAATGCTTATCATGCATTTAAAAAATAGCTATTATCCCTCATGTTTTAAATGGTGATACAGGTTCAGAGAGACTAAGTAACAATTAAAGTCTCTAAATTATATAGCCTGTATTTTCCAAGAAAAGGATATCTTTCTACATAAAAAATTTTAACTATCACACCAAGAAAAATGAACAATATTCAATTCCCTTAATTCTCCTAAATATTTCTTTCTTTTATTTTTTTGGCAGTCCTGGGTTTGGCCTCAGGGCCTGAGCACTTTCCTTGGGTTTTCTCAAGGCTAGAGCTCTACCACGTGAGCCTCAGCACCACTCCTGGATTTTTTTCCTAAGTATGTGGTACCGAAGAATCAAATCTGGATCTTCGTGCATGCTAGGCAAGCACTCTACCACTACGCCAAACTCTTGGCCCTAAATATTTCTTTCATGTTTGCTTTGGTCCAATATCTGATTTACAGCCATGACTGTTGTATCTCTTTTAATCTGATTTTAGTATTTTTTTGTGCTTGTGAATAGTTTTGTAAACAGTCCAAGGGCCTGTTATCTTTCAAAATGTCTCCCATATACAATGTCTGATAATATAAGTGATATTGTATAGTTGTACATCAAATCAAAAGACTCATATTAAGTATTCCACTTTCGGTGCAGAATGTTTGACTACTTCATTAAAGTGGTACATGCCAGACAGCTTTTGCAATGGAGTATTTTCTCTTTTGTAATTATAAATCTATAAGTCTGTAATCTGTAATCTGTAAAGTGATATTTTGAGACCATTCAATTTTCTTATTCCCTAATAATCTGTAACTCGGTAGTTAGAGAATTCATGTATGATCCTTGCTTGAATCAACTGTTAAAATTGGGAAGACAAAATTGTGATTAATGTACTGAACTGTACAACTAAAATGCAGAGTTTTATGGCTTGCAAATTATGCTGCAATAAAACTGTCTTTAAAAAACATTGGCTAAATAACTTAGAGTCTGTATTTGGTCCATTTCCTGCTGATATGTTTTTCTTCCATGAAATGACTGACAGTTAAAGCATTTTATAAATGAGGCAGGGTATTGAGGATCACATTGAACTTAATAAAAGTACATCCCTGAAAAATATTATGGTGGCTTCCTAATTCTATAGTTCCTCCTAAAATCACTACTTGGCTTCTGTAAAGATTTTCTCCCATACGTTTCCTTTCTCCTCTTTGAGTATCATTGTGAACTCACAAGTTGTTTATCCCCTTGGTGTATTATGATCTAGTACTGCTTTTCTTTCTCATGTTGAAATCATACCAATAAGACAATGGGAATCCCTGAAGCAATCCTGTGTTCTGATAATAACTTAATTAGTCTTTGAACAATGTTCGCTTTCTTGCAGAAAAAGTCCCAAGCTCACGTACACATTTTCTTCCAGAGTCCTAAGATGAGAGAATTCCTCAAGATTATTTGATATCTTTTACTGGGAATGGTACTTTAGAAATCCAGATCTAGGTCCTAAGGTGTGCTCACTGTTCCTGGCTCTACTGGCTCACTGCTTAGAGCACTTTTCCATATACAGAACCAAGGAATAAGAATTCATGACTGATGCTTGGTGTTCTTAAGGCACTATGTGAAGTAATTTCTTTTCTCTTTTTATTCCTTTATGGTTTATCTCATGTTGTTACTGCATATGACTTTGGCACCAGGTATAGTATGTATGTGTTTATTCGTTTATTTCGAATAGGGAAGGGAAAGGAAAAAGAATTCATTATTGATATTTATAATTCAAATGTATGGTACAAATATACAAACAAAAAACCTAACTTGTCTCTCATTTTTCAATGGAAATTGTGATTTCTATTGTTATTAATACACATATCATTTTCTTTATTCTACTATGTATAAAGTGGTAGAATATTAATAATATAATTCTGAAAGTAACAATAAACCTATTAAGAAAGATCTCTTTGTAATGTAATTCCTTGAACATTTAAAATGACTTCCTAGTGTCAGGTGCTACTCCACATAAAAAATGCTGAAAACACCAAGACAGTTCAAAAGTAGCAACTTCAATTTTGAAAGAAATTCAATTATAAGAAAATTAAAGCAATATAAACTGGTTGACAATGGCTCATTCCTATAATCCTGGCTACTGAGGGACTTCAAGTCCAGAGGATTGCATTTTGAAGCTAGTTCTAGACAGAAAAGTCAGGGAGACTTCACCTGCAATTAACCAGCAAAAAATCTGGGCTAGAAGTGTGGCTCAAATGGTAGAGTGCCAGGCCAGTAAGCAAGCTGAGCAAGCGTGTGACACTGAGTTCATCATAGTACTAGAAGAATAAAGACTTCGTATAAAATTGCATATGCTATTTGGGGCACTGAAAGATATTGAAACTGAATGATAAGGCTATAAATTACATAAATTCAGATTTAGTATATATTCAATTTTAGTACTTGTCTTTCTTCTCAGCATTTTTGGTTCAATTCTAATTTTGAGTATATGAAACATTTATATACATTATATACATTATATACAGTTCTTAAACCAAGCTACATAAAGACATATTCAGAAAAGTATTGCTTCTATTGATATTTCTTTCCTATGCCCCATTCCTACTCACCCTATTTTAATTAATTTGTAGTTGGTTCTTAAGAACTAATGTGAGCATAAGGTAAATAATAAACATGAAACTGAGCCCTTATATAAGTGTAATCATGGAACATGCAATCTGTTTGTGTCACATTTAATATTCCGACCTTGGTATACCAATGAACTCTCATCTGAACTCTGATGAATTCTCAACAGAACCCATTCAAGCATTCAGATTTTACAGTTCTACTAGAGCTAAAAACGTGTCCAGGATTTTCAGATTATACTTATTCTGGTGTGGTAAACATAAAACAAACATAAGACACTGAAATTAGGAAGTAACTTTTTTTTGTGAGTCATGGGGTTTGAACTCTGGGCCTGGGTGCTGTCTCTGAGCTCTTTGGCTCTACCGCCCTATCCCTGGAGCCATAGCCCAAGTTCCTATTTCCTAGAGGTTAATGGGAGATAAGAGTCTCACAGTCTGTCTTTAGTGCCTGAGCTGGTTTTGAACCATGATCCTCAGATCTCAGCCTCCTGTGTAGCTAGGATTACAGGCAGAAGCCACTATGCTCAGCAGGAAATAACTTAATTTTTGTGATAAGATATGCACTGAGAATGAACCATTAATGGATTCTTTTTGTTATTTCATATGTACAATGCTCATTACCTTTATATATTAGTGGAACTCAATTATCTTATTACTGTCAGGGGCTACACTGCAAAAATGCAGTAAGAAACTGAGTACCATAATATGGAACTCACGAAAGAACATGAAAAGACAATCCATTTAAGAGGTAAATTCATTTTTTCAAATTAAGACTAGGTCAGGTGCCAGTGGCTCAGGCCTGGAATCCTACTCACTCAGGAGGCAAAGATTTGAAGATTATGGTTTGAAACCAGTCCACAAAGAATAGTCCATGAAACTCTTTCTCCAATTACCCACCAAAAAGGTGGAAGTTGAGTTTTCGATCAAATGATAGAGCTCAAGGAAAGCACCCAGGCCCTGAGTTCAAGCCCCAGGACAAGCACACACACACACACACACACACACACACACACACACACACACACACACACACAAATTAAGAATACCACCATTTACCAATTGAATCACTAAATTTTTAAGTGGTAATATTTAATTGGCAAGTGCAGGTTGAACAATCTCTTATTCAAAATGTTTGGAACCACAAATGCTTTGATTTTTTATTTTTCTTTATTTTATTTTAGTAGTATATCAAGACTGTTTGTTTTTGTTTTTCCTGACATAAGTGACTGGGATGTTTAGGATGTGTGAGTTAAGGGTAATTTTTCTGTTGTTTGATTTTTATGAAAAGATTTTAACATGGATTTTTACATCATATTTCAAATGTTAAGTTTAACAAACAAGTATTCAAGACTGGAATCTCTATGTGCAATCACTGGCACATAAATTTAAGAACAAATTAAAATTATATTGATCTACATTCATGTCAATGACCTTGAGCACCCGAGTATTGAGTAATTGCTCTTGTATTGTTTGGATCTAATATCCACATATCAAGGAGACCATTTGCCTTTCCTTCTTTTGGTCTTGGCTTATCTCGCTCAGCATGATTTGTTCTAGTTTCATCCACTTCCCAGTGAATGCCATTATTTTATCTGGTCTGTGGCAATGTAGAATTCCATTGTATATATGTACCATGTTTTTTATCCATTCATCTGCAGTGGGGCATCTGGGTTGTTCCCATTGCTTGGCTATTGTGAATAGTGCAGCAATGAACTTAGCTGTGCAGGTGTTCTTATCATCACTTGGGTTATGATGCTCAGGGTAGGTTCCTAGGGGTGGTATGGCTGGGTTGTAGAAAAGGTCTATTTTTAATTTTTTGAGGAACCTCCAAATTGCCTTCCAAAGTGGTTGTACTAGTTTACATTCCCACCCGCAGTGCAGTAGGGTTCCTCTTTCTCTACAACCCCACCAGCATTTGTTGTTGTTTGAGTTCAGAATACTTGCCATTCTGATTGGGCGACTCCTCAATGATCATGGATGATGAGCATTTTCTCATATTTTTCTTTGCCATTTTTACCTTTTCCTCTGATAAGTATCTCTTTAGTTCCTTTGCCTATTTAGTGATAGATTTGTTGGGTGCTGTTTGATTTTTGAATTTTAATTTTTCTTACATTTTAGAATCTCTGTGTGTATGTATAGATATGTATACATATACATATAGATAGATAGATAGATAGATAGATAGATAGATAGATAGATAGATATGTATAATGAGATACTTCAGAAATAAGATAAGTCTATGGGGCCAGGAATGTATCCTATTGGCAGAGTGCTGAGCAAGCATGCATGAAGGCCCAGATTTGATTCCTTAGTACTACATACACAGAAAAAGCAGGGAGTGGTGCTGTGGTTCAAGTGGTAGAGTGTTAGCCTTTAGAAAGCTCAAGGATAGTGCCTAGACCCTGAGTTCAAGACCCAGTACTGGCAAATAAAAAGGTTTTCCAGGGGCTCTGGTATCACATTACAAGGTCACTAACTACCTATATTTTGGCAGTTGCCATTATTTAATAGAAAATATTTCCTTCTCAACAAAAATGTTTAGGTTTGCTAATAAAATGCTTAGAAGAGATTGAGTACTAAATAAATACTTATTGAATTAGAATCTAAAATATATAATGGAACTCACTAGCCTAAGATTGTAATGACAAAGTTTTCAAGTTAGCCTTGAGAAAGCCCAAGGACAATGCCCAGGTCCTGAGTTCAAGCCCCAGTGCTGGCAAAAAAAAATAGATTTTGGCCGAGAGTGTGGCCAAAATGGTAGTGTGCTTGCCCAGCCTCAGGACTGCAGAAAAAAATAAGACATAAATAGAATTTATGTCTCATACATACTTTATATGTAAGATAATATGATATATACTTTATATGAAGATAAACTGTGTGTGTGTGTGTGTGTGTGTGTGTGTGTGTGTGTGTATGTGCGCGCGCACCAATCATGGGGCTTAAACTCAGGACTTGGGTGCTGTCCCTAAGCTTTTTTGCTGAAGGACAGCACGATGCCACTTGAGCGTAGCTCCATTTCCATCTTTTTACTGCGTGCTTAATTGGAGCTAAGTCTCATGGACTTTCTTTCTAGGGCTGACTTCGAACTGTGATCCTCAGATCTCAGCCTCCTCAGTAGCTAGGATTACAGGTATGAGCCATTGGTTCCCAATCTGAAGATAATTTAAAATAACATTTTTACTATTCTGACATTTTGGTTTGTTTATTTGCACTGCTGAGGATCCACCAATGGCATCTCAAAAGCTAGACAACTGCTCTATCACTGAGCTCTATCTTCAGCCTCCAAACATCTGTGTTTTGACTACAACTCATCCCATGAGATCCCAGTGGAAATTCCAAATTTCCACTTGTAACATCATTTCATCACATAAAAAGTTTCACAGTTTGGAACACTTCTTCAAATTTTCAAAATATGAATGCTTAATCTATGTAGAGAAAATAGAACATTAATATATAGCTTGTAGTACTAGATATGGCTCAACTTTCCAAAATGTCAACTTGTATAGATGTGTCAAAATAGGGCTGGGAGTGTGGCCTAGTGATGTGGTGCTTGCCTAATGTACACAAAGTCCTGGGTTCAATTCCGTGGTACCATATATTTAGAAAAAGCTGGAAGTGGTGCTGTGGTTCAAGTGGTAGAGTGCTATTACACTGTTGGTGGAAGTGTAAACTCATCCAACCACTCTGGAAAGCAGTATCACAATTCCTCCAAAGATTAAACATAGAGCTCCCCTATGACCCAGCAATTCCATTCCTTGGCATTTACCCAAATGTCCAGAAACAAGGACATACTAAATACACTAGCACAATGATGTTCATTGCAGCATTATTTACTATAGCAAAGATATGGAACCAACCCAGATGACCCTCAGTAGATGACTGGATCCAAAAGATGTGGTACTTATACACAATGGAATTCTATGCTGCCATCACAAAGAATGGCACTAAAGTCCGTGAGACTCTTATCTCCAGTTAATCACCAGAAAAAAGGACACAGGTGAATCCCATCTCCATGAATATTGAAATACATAAATTTTCTACTGTGGTATATGGTAGGTATTGGTAGGTATATTAAGTTGTCTATAAGAACATTATCATTCAGAAAATGTTTTTGTTTCCTGTTCAATGATTTATGCTATCTAAAAAAAAGGGATGAGTTTTTGTTGAACTTTTGCTTCTTTTGTCCTGCATTCAAGCAGTAATTACACTTAATTCATTCATCCTGAACATCCTAATCATTCATGTCAGGAAAAACAAAAACAAACATTTTCTGATCCACTACTAAAATAAAGCAATCTAGGGCTAAGCAGGGAAAAAGGACAAAGAATTATAGCTGCCTTTTACTTATTCTGCTAGGAACATGTATCATATATTAATTCAATGCAAAGAGTCTAAACATCAAGTTCTGTTTCATGTTTAAATCTGCATGTATTTATCAAAATTCTATTACAACAATTCAATTTTAAGTTTTGATATTGCAACAATGATCTGATATTATATTAAATGGAAATCTATATTTGACCACTCTACATTTGATCATATGTGTGAATGCAGGGAGATAGTAGCATGGATAATCATCCACTAATTTATATTTGTCTTTGTCCAACTTTTAGATGCGCCGAAGTAGAGAATGGCTTAATTTTTATAAGCTAGAATGGACTTAAAGATCATTTTTTCTATCCTTGACATTTTGCAAAAGAAGAAGCTAAGACTTAGAGATTAAGTGACTTAAACAAAATTCTAATGCTTTCTCAACTATAACACATTGTCTTTTTATAATTAAAAAAGCTGGTAATGTGTATGTAGATAAAGAACTGTCTGGTTATAATTGGACAAAGAGGTTACTACAGAATAATCACCACTTATGTGTATGTCATTCATTCTCATTTATCCAGATCCTGGCCTCACTCCTACTTGTAATTAACTGATCCAAAGCACAATAGGAGCTCCCACAATGGGAGATTCCTCTCCCTATTACTGCCATGGAGTGGGAGTTGGGGAAAAGAGGATTCCATTTAGCTGCTAAGACAATAGGGAAAAAGTAGAGAAAAGAAGCTCTTTTAATTATAGCGTAGAAAAAGAGAAAAATCCAATGCTTTCTTAGGGCTAAATTAATTCACAGTATCTTGATTGTAAGTGGAGCCTCAGCTGTATACACCCATAACATAATACACTTACATTATGAGCCACATAATATTCTACAGGTCAGGTGAAAAGCTAATGACCACAGTTGATATAATTTCTATGGATATGTTAAGACTCAATACTTTTCTCACCACAGTTTTAAAGATATAACCTACTCACAAATTAAAGCTTGCCCGGATATATCTAACAGATTCAAACGTATCTGCTCACATTTATAGGAATGAACAATATGTAAAGGGAAAATGAACAAGTAATAAGTGAAAAGAAAAAAAGTAGCTGGATAACGTAGCCAAAGGGTGAATGCTCACTTAGGAGAGATGTTAACTAGTCCAGTTGAGCTATAGTCATGTCTAGAGGTGAAGGCATGAGCAGCACTGACTTCCTTCACTGTCTTTAGACTTAAAATTCAAATGTCAAAGTATCAACAAGTATCAAAATGGATTATAAAACATTAATGTATTTGTTTTACATCCACTGTCTACATAAAGTTAAATCATTCAAACCTGAAAAAATATATAAAGGCAATACTGTCAATTGTATATGTGTCAGTTCTCATTACTTTCTAAGAGGGTCTCACTTATGACTAGTGGTGCATCCTCATAAATACACTATCCATAACCATGTTACCACCATGTTCTTCAACTCCAAAGGCAAAGGTTTTTATCTACCTTGACACTTTTACTGTCACCTACAGGCACAAGTATGCCTGAAGCAAAGGAACAATGAGGGTCGAAATACATTCAAAGAGCCTTTAGGTATACATAAATTAGTGTTTAGCAATAATCAACAAATTCTGAATTGTCTTCAATGAAAAAGCATATGTACATTTTCAAAGTAAAACCTCATATAAATATAAGTATAATTCACCCAGCAATAAACATGTTAAAGAAATAAATTTTAGGATAAAAAACAGTACATAAATAGAAATTCACAATAAATTGATTACTTATCTACATTCTCAAGGTTTCACTCAGGCTATTTGCTAAACATACACAAATCCATAGACACAGACACACATACACTTAACCTACTCAATAAATATGTTTATAAAAATTAAAATGGACTAAGGCATTTTAATGCCTATAAAATTAACTTACTTAAATTTGTTGGTGGCAAAGTACTTATTGATAATTTGTTCCCCAAACTGTTGAAAATTCTGGTGAAAGTTTTATAAAAAATAAACTTGACTAAAAAGAAGGAATTGGAAAGGAATCAGTCTTTTAAATTTTCCTTCAAACCACAGTTAGAATTGTATGACTACAAATGTAACTGTTTCCAAAAAACAATAAAATGTACAGAAATTAATACCCCACCTCAAAAAAGAAGGTAGGAAGGTAGGAAGTAATGCAACAGGGAGGGAGGGGCAGAGGAAAGAAAGAAGGAAAGAAGAAATAAATTAGGAAAGGTCTAAATTTGAAAGCAAAATCAGAATTAGACGCAGTACAAATTAGCTGTACTTACATTTACTATCCCTAATAAAAAAAGTTAACTTCGTAAGCCTTTAAAAAATAAGCTTAAAAGCTGTGTGTCAGTGGCTCATGGTTGTAATTCTCATTACTCAGGATGCTGAGATCTAGAGGATCAAGGTTTGAATCTGCCAAAGCAGATACCTATAATTAAGTAATGAACAAAAATACTAGACTAGAGACATGGATCTAGTGGTAGAGTGCAAGCTGTGAGCAATAAAGCCAAGCAAGAGCGTGAAGCCTTGAATTCAAATTCCAGTACTTTGGAAACAAAAAAATAAAACAAATAAAAAATAAGCTCAGCTAGGTACATGACATGCATCAGCAGGTTTAGCTACACAGAGGCTGAGGCAGGAGATTCACTTGAATTTAGGAGTTTGAGACTAGCATGGAAAATATAGTGAGACAAAACAAAACAAAAGAGTTCAATCTGAACCAACTAGTAAGTTGCTGATGAGGGTAAATTAGTTTCAATTTAGATTATGTAGTAATGGGTACATCATATAAGATTATATAGTACTCTTTAAATTAATTTGGTTACTAAATCTAAGTTCCATAGATAAAGTGACTAAAGGAATGACAATGAAGTGATAGACAAAAAAACACTGAATAGTATATAAATAAAACATACGTTGACTACAATATTGACAAAACCATGCCTTTTTAAAAAGTTTTGTAGCTTATGCTGATATAAAAATTCCTTTAAAATAGAAAATCATTTGGTTTAGAAGAGTCTATGTAGATAAGACACTATAAATATTCCACAATATTGTGACACTATTCAAATAAAATTTGTCCTTCTAATTTAAGTACCTACGTGACAAATAGAAGAACTTTAGAGTAGACATATATAAGTGTGAGATGAGTCATAATGTGCAAAAGGCCAAAAACCAAAATTCATTTCCAGGTATCCAGAAATGATAAATGCAAAATAGTCAACTATAAAATCCTGTCTTTTTTTTTTTTTACCAATATTTATCCTCTGCCTGTGGAATTAAATTTTCCCCTCTTTTGGATCGTTCTCATAGGAAGTTAAGTTGTCCCACATTCCTCAGTCTTTACTCAGTTACTTACATCATCTAAGATTCCTCATCATCATTTTCCACATTAAGGTGCTCATTCTGCTGTTTTATGCAGGTCTCAGTAGGCTTCAGCATTTCTTGTAGTTCCTTCTGCTCTACCATCAGACAGCTCAGTTCAAGTTTCAATCTGAATGAAATGAGTCAGCAGAAGCATTGATGAAAGGGATTTGGAATAACAAAATCAATGTAAGCAAGGTATATGCAAAAAAGCCCTGAACAATAGATCTTTAATTTTACAACCAAGCAAATACTACCTTCTTTGATGCATTTTCACTTTTTCCATTCTTCCATGTAAGGCAGTCAACTTTGGAGAGAAAAAAAATGCAACACTTTATTTGATCTTACTTAATCTCTTCAGAGCACTATTTTCTCAAATATATCTCAAATATGAAACATTAATTGAGGCTACATGGGACCTAAGAAAATACTTTAAATCTGCATAGTTTCAATAGAAAACTAACCACAAAAAATATAAGCCTATTTTCTTGTGTTTGTCTGAAAATACTTGTACAATGCAGGTAGATTAATGAGAATATCTTTTTACCTCTTCAAGATTTGCATCCAATTTACGGTCCCAAATACTGACTTGAGTGGCCAGTTGGAGAAATTTCTTGTCTTCATCCAGTAACTCAACCTTCACATTCTTGGTTATATCATCCAGATGAACATATGTCACCACAGGAGTTACTATCGAACTATAACATAAAAGGAATACAGTATGATCATATTTTAATGTATAACCATATTTTTATAACAAACAATACCTTCTATAGCTGATGAAAGTGTCTTTCAGAAACAGGAGCAAATTAAAATATTTTAACACAAAGCAAAAGGAGCTGATTTGCTAACATACCTACCTTTGACCACTATTTACTATAGAGAAAGGAAATGAAAATCGGAAATTAGGAGCATCATATACATGAAAAAGAATGTCAAAATAGGCAAAAAGGGTAAATATACAATTCTACTTCTCATGAATTTCTTAGATATTTGACTGCTGAAACAAAAATTATAAACTGCCATTTTGTTATGTTCACTGTGCACAGAAGAAATAGTTTAGAAGATCATGTAGAAACCTTATTAAATGAACTCTCTTTATGTAACATCCTTGTAAGTATGATATAAATGTGGTTAAAAATACACTTTGAAAATGTTGGCATTTAAAGAGCAAATAGGTATCCAGGTGCTAGTGGTTCACACCTGTAATCCTAGCTACTAAAGAGGCTGAGATCTGAGGATCGTAGTTCAAAGCCAGCCCAGACACTAATGTCCATGAGACTCTTATCTTCAATTAACCACCACAAAACAGGAAGTGGCTCTGTGGCTCAACGTGGTAGTGAACTAGCCTTGAGCTGAAGACTGCAGGGACAGTGCCCAGAGTTCAAGACCCATGATCGACCAAAACAAAATCACCAAGTAACTACATTCCTGGGCATTTATCTCAAAGACATGATAGTTACACTCACAAAATCATCTCTATATTAATATTAATGCTATCTTTATCTATGACCAAAAACCTGGAAATAATCTAGATATCTATCAATAGGTAAATGGTTAGATGAACCATTGTACAACACCATATCCTGAAATACTACTCAGAAATTTAAAATATGAACAAGAAAAGGTGAGAGTTAAGGATCATAGTTTGTAGCCAGCTTGGGTCCAGAAGTCCATGAGACTCTTATCTCCAATTAGCTACCAAAAAAATATCTTGAAGTGAAACTATGATTGAAGTAATGGAGCACTAAGTAAAAAAACCTTAGGGACAGTGCCCAAGTCCTGAATTCAATACCCAAGATTGGCACACACACACACACACACACACACACACACACACACAATAAAGCATGCCAAAGACTAAGGATGTATGATTCCCTCTGTATAATATGTGTGAAATGCCAAGATTACAAAAATGAAACATAGGCTCATTTCTTTTTGCTTAGGGATGGAAAAAAAGAGGAATGTAGTAGGTGTGGCTATTAAAAAACCCAAAGGAGGAATCCTTGCAGTGACGGAACTATCTTGTACTTTCCATTGACATAAATACTCTGGCTATGCTACTGTACCATAATAATGCAAATGTTATCATCTGGGAAAAAGAAAACAGCATGATTTATATAATATGTAAGAATATAGGCTCTAGAATCTGAAATTTTCATCTATATATAGGAACAAAAATAGAGTCTATCTCAGTCTCATGGAGCAATTGTGAGAAGTGATATGATATTTTTAAAACATTGTCATCCTGTTAAACATACAGTGATTGCAAAGTAAATGGAAACTATCATTAGTAATAATAACAATGGCGTTGCAATAGGATTCAGAAGGCTTTCGATTGTTCAACATCCTGAGCTACAGCAATCTTTCTCTAACTGCTCATTCAATTCATTATCTAGCTTTCAAAAATGCTCTAAAGATATGGAAGCACATTGTGCCTTGTATGAGGATAAAAATAAACCAAGCACACTACAAAGATGGTTAAAAGGCACTTGAAATGATAGTCAACATCATTAGTCATCAGGCAAATAAGAAATTCAAACATACTAGGATATCACTTATCTTCACATATATCTTAAAAAATATTGTAAAGGTGATATATAGAGGGGTTACAGTTATATAATTAAGATAATAAATACATTTATTTTTGAACAGTGTTACCTCCTACCTCATTTTCTCCCACTCCCCCTCATCCCCCTTCCTCCCAGGTTGTAAAGTTCATTTCCAACATAATGTCTAATGAGTATCATTGTTGCATTAGTTCATCCTTTCTCCTCCCTTCCCCAAATCAAATAAACTTATATACAAGACAAAGGGTACAAAAATTTTAAAGAAAACAGTGATGACAGGGAATAAACCAGAGGAAAAAAGAAGGAAAAAAGAAATAACTATAAAAAAGTACAAAAAAACCCTCTTGCTTTCATTTCTTGGAGCTTATTTTGAAAAGCATAATTTTATATGGTCACATCCACATCACTGTTGAGCCACTGTGATCCTCTGCTAAGAATATCTTAGAAAGACTTGGAAAAAATCATATTAAGTGAAGAAAGCCAGACCCATAGGAACATAGGCTCAATGGTTTCCCTTATTTGTAATAATTAGTGCAAACCTAGGACTCTCCTAGCAGAGGATTAATAGCTCATACCCTAGATACATAAGGCCATATAGGATAAGGCTAAAAGAAAAGATCTCTAGGATATGGAAACAAGAACTTTGAGTGACTGTTGTTCTTAATGTACTATGCTATTTCTCTTCTCTTTTTTGCCCTTATGGTTAATCTCATATTGTTACTGTACCTGAATTTGTTACCTGGTATATTGTATATACATTTATTTGTTTATTTGAAATAGGAAAGGGAAGGGGGGAAAACAAGATGATTGGAGGAGGTGCAGGGACATGGTGACAAAAACATGAGAAGTGGTATCAATGTGTGAGAAGTAATGCACTTAGTATCTGGTGAATATAACTGTAACCCCTCTATACATTACCCCAACAATAAAAAATAAAATTAAAAATAGGGTGGGAGTTTGGCCTAGTGGTAGAGTGCTTGCCTAGCATGCACGAAGACCCGGGTTCAATTCCTCAGCACCACATACATAGAAAAAGCCAAAAGTGGTGCTGAGGCTCAAGTGGTAGAGCTCTAGCCTTGAGAAAGTCCAAGGACAGTGCTCAGGCCCTGAGCTCAAGCCCAGGACTGGCAAAAAAATAAAGTAAAATTTGAAAAGAATGTCTTAGACATATACTAATTATAAATGAGAGAAATGATGCAGCCTATGTTTCTTTGGGTCTGGCTTACTTCACTTACTACAATTCTAAGTCTTTCCATTTCCTTACGAATGGGATGATGTCATTCTTTCTGACGGAAACATAGAATTCCATTGCGTGTATATACCATATTTTCTTGATCTATTCATCTACTGAGGGGCATCTGTGTTGATTTTATATCTTAGCCATGATAAATAATGCTGCAATAAATATGATTGTACTGGCAGCTTTGGTGTGATCGTATTTTTGGTCATTTGGACAAATGCCCAGGAGTGTGATAAATGGGTCATAGGGGATCTCTAGTTTAGTCTTTTGAGGAACCTCTATACTGTCATATCTATCTTAAAGACTAAAATAAAAGGACAAGCCCAGGTTCATTTCAAATGCTTACGGCACACATGTAGTAGCAGCAGTCGAATGAACATTGAAATGAATCCATGGATGCAGATTCAGATGAAAGCCACTAGTGGTTGTAGTAGTGGTATTGGTGGGAACCGTGATCGTGGCAGTTGTTGAAGTTGTAGCTGGAAAATGAAATACAGGATTCAGTAAAAAATGAGAAACATGTTTTGGTAAAGCCTTGGAGCACTCAAAATAAAAAATTACAGAGGTATTTGCTAAAATGTGAATTAGAAATCAAGGCTGTGGATTTGGATTCACCACTGTTGTACTATACAGTGGTACAATGCAGACCAGCTATCTAGATTAATCTTCATGCTGAAACCTGAAATTGAATGAATAAAACACAAAAATAAAACACAAGCAGCTTTCCAAGCATTGAAGAAACTGCCATTAATCTGCAAAATTCTTCCCAAAAGAAAATCCCAAACCTCAGGTGACATCATTAGTAAATTCTTCTAAACTTGAAGAAAGAATAATTGCATTTTACACAATCTTTCTATATTTCTGGCATACTTACATATCTGCAAATAATCTTCATGAATGAGACATCTGGGTTGCTATGCTTCCAATTTTAATACATTTAAAAAATTGCCCTATCAGAATCATTTTGCCAATATATATACCTATCAATGGGGGAGAGTTCCTTTTTTATCTAGAGCATAACACTTGGCATACATCTTTTCCATTGTAATAGGCAAAAGCCTAACAAAATTTTACGTATAGCTCAGAACCTCTTTCCTGTCTTTCTGCTGCATCTCTGCCATAATGTCTAAATATACTTCACAGACTAGCTTAAATTCTTCATTCTCAAATTTATTACCCTCCTCTCTTCTACTTAGTTCTCTTTAGTTTTCTGAACTTAGAGAGGACTTTGGATTCTTACTGTACCCTGTACATTTAAAGCACAAGGCTCAGAAAACTATGGCTATTGGGAAGAGGAATAGGGAAATTACAGTGTCTTCCACATGCACTAAGTGAGCTGACCTCACTGTTGCGGCCGGAACAGGCACACAGTTCAGTCTTTATTCTAGGTAACTCTGACCTTTGCTCCTGGTTCATGGTTGATTCAGCCAAGGATAGGTATGTGAAATACAGGAAACCATTCTTGTGCTACTAGCCTAAGGAAATGTCTGGCACAAAAAGCTCAAACCAAACAGGAATAAGGTGGATCAGAATCTAATTCTGAAAAGCTCAACAATACAGAAGAATAAAACTCTAGGTAGAATAGGTGAATACTTACATAAATACTTACAGAAATGTGGAAAGAATCAAAGAAGGAGCAGAAATGGAAATATCTCCCCAAATGTAGAAGGAACCCAACTGTTGGCAGAGAGAATAGAAAAGACACAAGAAGGCCCTAAAGCAGAAACAAAGTATAAAGTAATAAACAAATCTAAAGTGGGAAGAAGATATAAAACAGGAAGGCAGCAAGAGAGGACAGCAGTGGGTAGCTGATAAAGAAAATCCTAGATAAAAAGAAAATAACTGAATTCAACATATGTACTACTTCACACAGGCAGTCCTAAAACTGTCTTATGAACAATCCTTGAGTTCCACCTCCTTAGAGTAAAGGGTGCCAGATCAATGTTTATACAAGATTCTTAGTATCCCTGTTGGCATAAAGATGTATATGCTAATTTACTCTTCTCTGTGTTAGCCTTAGTGAAGACAGAATAAAAAGACAATAACCAATTAGCATATCTCTGTGGTCACTGCCAATTAGAACATGGGATCCTGGATTGCATTCCTTAAAGCCAGATTTCAACATTTTCTTTATCTGAAAAACAAAATCTTACCTTAAAGGAAATTCTTTTGGGAAATGCTGGAAATTAATGATATTATCAAAAGACCAGCTGAATCAAATTACTCATACATTACTAACTACTACCTACCAATATTCAAAGGAAAAGAGAAAAAGATTTTTAAAAGAATCTTTCATATAAATGAATATATCTTCATCTCAAGGGCATTCTCCCTTCCCCCTTGCCTCCCTAGATTTAGAGTTTGAACTCAGAGAGAGCATTTAGCTTGCTCAGTTGGCACTCTATCACTCTAGCCATAACTCCAGCCCTCTCTTTTCTGGTTATTTTGGAGATTTTAAAGTCTCATGTCTCATGTATTTTTCAGCCCTGGCTGGCTTCAAATCATGTTCCTCTGGATCCCAGCCACCTGATCAGATATGATCTGATTCCCAGATTCAAGGAAGACTTTTTAATAAAATAACCTTTATATCCTGATAGATATGTAAATATGCATATACAAGATGAAATAGTAAATTCTACTATTAGTACTAGGACAAAATGACTATTTTTACAAAACAAATGAATTTAATATATGATTTACATGTTTTATAAAAAATGCTAAAAAGATAAATGTGATCTGTGCATATATACATGTATATGTGGATTATGGTTTTTATGATAAAAACTAACAATCTAAAGAAATGTGTAAATAAATAAAATAACTTCCCCAAATATGTTGCATGTATTCTTGTGAAATTAATACCTACAAGCCAAAATAGGGGCCAGTGGCTCATGCCTATAAACCTAGCTACTTAAGAGGCTAAGATCTGAGGATAGTGCTTCAAAGCCAGACTAGGTAGGAAAATCTGTGAGACTCTTATCTAGAATTAATCTCCAAAAAGCCATCAGTAGACTGGTGGCTTAAATGGGATAGTGCTGGCCTTGAGCAAAAAGCTCAAAATAGTTCACAGGCCCAGAGTTCAAGCCCCAGAACCAGCACACACAAAATGGTATGGATGTTTGAACATTTTAGACAGTATTTTTCTTCGTTTTTTTCACATTATCTTTAAAAGGCATAAAATAGGACTGCAAATTCAAATAGGAATATTTCCATTAATATCAAAAGCTGTAATGTATTTAAAAGTGAAATATTTATCAGTCTGATTTTGCATGTTACAACTTTAGGCTACAAGTACTTAATACATTTATATTGCCTATGAAAATAAAGGGAATCATAGATGTATATATAATACAAAATAACTGCATAGTAAATTTAGATTCATATTTAAATAAACTTCATTTATCTGGGTACCTCTGGCTCACACCTGCAATCCTAGCTACTCAGGAGGCTGAGTTTTGATGAGCACAGTTCATAGACCAGTGGAGAAAGTCCATGAGCCTCTTATGTCTTATTAATCACCAGAAATATCAGATGTGGAGCTGTGGCTCAAGTCATAGAGTGCAAGCCTAAGCCAAAAAAAATCTGAGGGACAGTATATGGGCCCTGAGTTCAAGCCCCAGTACCCACCCCCCAAATAAATAAACTTCATTTTGGTAGTCTTAAAATAATTTATATAAAATAGTAGAAATAATCTTTAAAAGATCCTCTCATCTAATTTTCCTTTCCTGCTCTTTATCAATAATTATATAGTTTACTTCATGTGGGGAATAGACATCATAGCTTTCTCATAGGAAAAAATAAGATCAATCAAAAGGAAGCTTCACCAGCACAACCATGTTCATTGCAACATTGTTTACCATACCCAAGATATGGGATCAACCTAGATGCCCTTCAATGGATGAATGGATCAAGAAAATATGTAAAATATACACAATGGAATTCTACTCATCCATCAGAAAGAATGATATTATACCATTCATATTAAGCGAAATTAAGCCAGACACAAAGAAAAATACATTTCATGATTTCCCTCACTTGTGGTAACTAGATTGTATCTACAAATCTAAAAGTATACATGGTGGATGATATAAAAAGTAGTCTGAGACTTGATAAATTATACAGGTGTCTAGTTAATCACACAGAGACAAAAAGAGGCTATTCTTAGGGGGATGACAAAGGTGCAACAGTTATGTGCACCTGATCATATAAAATAATATTTATTGGCCGGGAGCATGCCCTAGTGGTATAGTGCTTGCCTAGCATGCGGGAAGCACTGGGTTCAATTTCTCCTAACCACATACACAGAAAAGGCTGGAAGTAGTAATGTAGCTCATGTGGCATAGTGCTAGCCTCCAGAAAGCCCGAGAACAGTGCCTGGGACTTGAGTTCAAGCTCCAGGACTGGGAAAAATATTTCTTGAAGTCCTGGAAATGATAACAAGATGTATTTTTTTCTTTGTTGCTGTTTTTATTTTCTTTTCCTTTTGAATTGTCTTTTCATTTATCTGTCTTGGAGAGGGTAAGGGGAGAGCACAGAAATGGTGGGACAAAGGGTGAATAAATTCAGCAGCGATACTAGACACTATAATGAAATGAGTTATACAACTTGTGGGTGGGGTGAGGAAGACTGGGAGAGAGTGAGAAGGGGTGACTGTTCAAAAAGAAATGTATTCTTCATCTGACTTTTGTATCTGTAATGCCTCTGTACATCACTTTTACAATAACAGTAAAAAGGAAGCTTCTCTTAATGCTGCAGTGATTATACCTAGGACAGAATAAGAGCTTTAAATCTGCATACGCAGACATGTGAAAACTGTTCGAAATGAAGTAAATGCACATGGAGCAAGTAAATATACATGGGAAGAAAGGTGAGTAGGGCAAAAACACATAGGTTTGGGAATGTCACCTACCTGATGGAGAGGGGGTAAAAATTGTGGGAATGGTGCCAAGTAATGTGCTAATTGCAAGGATATCCATCTGCAAGAAGGGTGTTAATACTTGGATACATAATGAGTGAGTTATGACAGAGTCTGAGTTTGAAAATTCATATTTCTATGACTACACCCATGAATGAAAGAATTTTAGTATTTTCAGCATTTTACTGGAGCCTTCATTATGTTTTATTTTTTTTGAAAATATGCTTATTTGTAAAGTTGTCATGACACATCCTTCTCATAGCTTTCAACAGTTGGCCAATTAGATTGTGGCATGGTAGAAGAAGTATTAACTAGATAAAAAAAGGTATAGAGATGGTATATATATATATATATATCTGCTTAGGAATAATTATTTTAAGCGTAAGGGGAGTTAGCTTTTAATTTATGCCAGCTTTGAAGAGAGATTCATTTCATCCCTAAATAAGCTTCTCTGATTTTGTCAGTATGGTGTTGAGGTTTGAACTTGGGGTTCAATGCTTGCTATACATTCACTCTGCCCCTGAACCAGGGCTCTAGCCCTTTATTGTTCTAGCCCTTTATTGTGTGGGTTATATGGAGGTTCGATCTTACCCTCAACCCAAGCACATGCTTGAACCACATTCTATGAATGTAGGCTTCCAGTCATTGCTTGGAAGCCAGGTGTACTCCACCACTTTCAGGTTCTTCCTGTTGAAATGGATGTCTGATGAAATTTTCTGCCCAGGCTGGCTTGGAACACTAATCTTTTCCATCTGAGTCCCTTACGTATTTTAGGATGACCAGGCATGTGCTACCATTTTCAGCTAAGAGTTTAGAAAACAGTCTCAAAATCTTTTATGACTGGGCAAATATCATCATAGACCTTAGTGTCCAGGCTGGCTTTGAACCATGATCCATCCTCAGATCTCAGTATTGCAATAGCTACAATGACAAGCCTGAGCAATGAAAGCCTGGCTGTAAGTAAACTTTTTATTTTCTAAGAAATTATTTTGTGCTAGTCCTGGGGCTTGAACTCAGGGTCTGGGAACTGTCCTTGAACGTTGATGCTCTGTCATTGAGCCATAGCTCCACTTCTGGCTTTTTTGTAGTTTATTGAACATAAGAGTCTCATGGACTTTCTTGCCAGATCTGGCTTTTTGATCTATGAATCTGAGATCTCAGCCTCTGAGTAGCTATGACTGCAGGTATGAGTCATTAATAACTTGTAAATAAACATTTAAAGAATAAATTGAGCAAGGCATGGTAGCATATATCTAAATACAAGAAAATTACTATATTAATTCCCATTTTATGTCCTCCATATGGACAAAAATTTCTTTCATTCAGAAATATCTGGCAAAACTCCCACTTCTTTTGGGCTCAGTAGCTTCAAGAAGTAATTTTCAAAACATCACATTGTTAACAAGTTCAATACTTAAATTTATTATTTTAAGCCAAAACAACCATGTTAATTAAAAAAACTAACATTTAAATTCATAACAATTATTTTCTATAACAGTCAAATATAATGATAACTTGTGAGATGTAGAGCAGCTGCAGAGCCATAGTTTACATTGGCAAAGTGAGTTTAGTGAACTCCTTAGGAATAATAGTATTTTCTTTGGAGAGAGTAAAACTTACATGAAAATTCCTTAGTAGTTATTAAGTTGTGAGTGTTTAGTACTTTGGAAAACATCCTGAAGATTGATCTAAGTGTAGAGAAACAGTAGACACTGGAGCAAAACCTAAAACAAAAGACAATTATCAGATAAATGTTGTTGAAGAAAAACTTTGGAAGACACCACCATCACAAGGTTCATTTAAATTGAGGGAGCCAGGCACTGGTGACTCATGCCTGTAATTCTAGCTACTCAGTAGGCTGACATCTGAGAATCACGGTCTGTGCATAGCCTGGGCAAGAAAGTCTAAGATTTCTGATTTCCAATTAATACCAAAAATGCCAGAGGTAGAGCTGTGTCTGAAGTGATGGAGCATCAGCCTTGAGCAAAAAAGCTAAGGAACCCAGACCCTGAGTTTCAGCTCTGGAATAACGCAGAAAAGAAGTCAAGTAAAAGCAAGAACCCTGAAACCTATTACATACCCAAAAAAAGCTGGAAATGGTGCAGTGGCTCAACTGGTAGAGAGCTAGCCCCGAGAAAGCCCAAGGACAATCAATGTCCAGGCCTTGAGTTCAAGCCCCAGGACTGGCAAAAAATAGCTTGGTAGAATTGTTTAGGATAGCCAGTCTCATAGCACTATCATACCAGACCAAACAAAAACTGAAAAAAATCAATGAAGAAAGGCATCCACTCCCAGAACTGTAGCATAAGTTGTCCTGCAAAATTGTTCCTTAGTGAAACATCGTTAATGGGCAGAAATTATTTTTTAAATTGGAAACTGGAAATTGTCCTAAGGGCAGTATTCATGAAAATCTGCCCACTGCTCTCAATCAAAGGGTGCAATATCTCAATGGGACAAACAGCCAACACTTCTTACCACCTTCAAATCAGATTTGAAGGTATAGAGTTTGGGGGTAAATTTGTTAACCAGCTCCTACACACACACACACACACACACACACACACACACACACACACACACACACACACACACACGGGTTGAGACTTCACCCCTGGCACAAATAACTGAGAATACTGAGTTCTGAAACACCTTCACCCAGATTACCTCAACCAAGCCCATTTTAGGGCTAAGTTCCACATTTGAAGAGGTAATCAAGAAACCATCAGCTATTACCACTGTCCAGCCCTTGAAGCAATGGCTCAAAGATTTAGCCCGAGGTAAAGAAGGTTCAGAAGAACAGAGAGATCCCAAGCTATCTCCTAAAGAAATGTGTTTATTTTACACAGAATAGGAGTAAATTCAAGTTGAAGATTTCCCTACTGAAAAATAAGACTTGGAAAGAAAGCAGAAACAAAATAAATGAAACAAAAAGAAAAGAAAAATGGAGAGTTGGAAGTAAGCAATTAAGAGGTACTAGGTAGCTTTTTAAGGGAAATAATTCAGACAGTAAGTTAATTAGCTTATCAGAGATAACCAGGGAAAAGGAGAAGTTGAAAAGAACTGTCCCAGCATCAGAAGAATTAGGCAATGATATACGTTACTTCAAAAATAAATTGTAGAAGGATAGGCACAAAAAGCCATACATTGCATGGCATTATTCTATTTATATGAAATATTCAGAATAGGCAAGTTCATAGAGAGAAAGTGTATTAGTTGCCAGGGGCTGGAGGACGGGGTAATGGGGAGTGACTACTAATAGTACAGGGTTTCTTTTTGGGGTAATGGAAATATCTTCAAATTACATAGTGGTGATGGTTACAGAGTATATTAAAAAGCACTGAATTGTACATTTTTGAAGGGTGAATTTTAAGATGTGAATTATGCCACAATTATGCTGTTATTAAAAACACATTAGCATTTCAAGAGAAGCAGAAAAGGCATTTGATAAAATCCAACGCCTTTTCACTATAAAACATTCAACATGATAGGAAGCGAAGGGGACTTCCTCAACCCTCAAAGAATAACATCAACCTTCATTATTGATTTTTATTTTTAGTTGTGCTGTTTATTTATTTTGTTATGGTAGGGCTTGAACTCAGGGCCTGGGCACTTTCCTTCATTCAGGGCTGGTGCTGTATCACTTAAGCCACACTTCCATTTCCCTCTAGGTTTCAGTGATTAATTAGAGATGCATAGACTTTTTTGTCAAGGCTAGTTTCAAATCTTGATCCTCAGCTCTCACCCTCTTGAGTAGCTAGGCTTACCTGTGTGAGTCAGCAGCACGTGGCTCACTCTGTTTTGTGTGTGTGTGTGTGTGTGTTTTCTCTTTTTTTTGTATTTACTCTTAATACAGTTACAGGCTGATGCCTGTAATACTAGCTACTCAGGAGGTTGAGATCCAGGAGACAGAAAAAGCTCACCACACTCCATCTCTAATTAACCAGCAAAATGGGAAATGTGAAACTGGAGATATAGCTCCAGTGTTAGAGTACTAGCCAAAAGCAAGCAAGCTAAGAAAGAGTACAAGGGTGTATCAGGGATATTTATTATATCATATGGTTATATGTTATTTTAAAATGCTACACATTCATCATTGACTTTTTTACTATTACTATGAAAAAAATCTTTTCATCATTTTTATCATCTAGGGTCTCTATGTTATGTTCAAATGAACTTCTTTCTGCACATAAAAAAAATATCTGATGTTTAAGAGATCCTAACTACGCAGGAGGTTGAGATCCAGAGGATAGCAGAAAAATCCCACCGTACTCCATCTCTAATTAACAAGCAAAATGTGAGACTAAAGGTATGGCTCAAGTGGTAGAGCACTAGCCAAAAGCAAGCAAGCTAAGAAAGAGTGCCAGGGTATAGTAGAGGTATTTATTTTGTCATAGGGATATATATGATAAAAATCCCCCTATACATCTATCATTGGCATTTTCTTATTTTATATGAAGACAAATCTTTTCACCATTTTTATGGTCTAAGGTCTCCTTATCATGGTCAAAAGAATGTCCAGTATATAAAAAGGTGTTCAAGAGAAAACTGCAAATTATTACTACATTGAGAACAATTTCACAGAACAGATAACAAGAAGTCTAAAACCAGTAACATACTGTAAACAAACAGCAAGTCTTGCCTGTTCCTAAAGGGAGTGGAAATTGATCCAACTCCTGTGGAAAACAAGTAGTCAATGTTTTTAAAATTACAAATGCATCTTTTTGAACCAGCAGTGCTTTTTCTAGAAATTTATCCATAAAGAATGTACTTTATGTTATTGAAAAGTGATTAAAATGGTAAAGTTTTCTACATTTTACCATAGGAAAAATGTACTCACACACATGTAGATGTAGTTGTACACTTTTAAAAAACATGGCAATGGTATGAAGTACACATCACTGTATTAGAAAAGAGGAAACAACCCAAATTCAGTCATCAAGAGAACGGATACACAAATCACAGTACATACAGACCCAGACCATGGAATATTATGATGCTATAGAAAAATAATTATGCAGCTCTCTGTATACTGACTGACATGAAAAAAATGCACAATGTGTCGAGTAGATATGATATAAAATTTTAACAAAATTTAGAGCATAGAAAAATGTGTGGAGTATAACATTTATGTCAAAAAGATAGAAGTTTAAGATTATATATGCCTTTGTAATCAAATCCATGGAGAAATTGGAAAGATAGATATAAGAAATAATTTACCATGGCTGAATATGGGAAGGGGAAAAAGTATAGTACAGATGAGGAACAGTATATTTGTTTATAATATAGTTTTGATTGCTTGAAAATGACACACAAACAAATGTTCCTCTCTCCAATGCAAGAAATATTGTTTACATTTTTTCAAAAATGTATGGTTTCATTTTCTATCTTTAATTCATGCAAAATTATGATTATTTATTATAGTCATCTCGTCTCCGAAAAGCACTTAGCTAACAACTATTGCAACTAATTTAGTCATTATTGCATCCCCTTCCCTTTACAATGTCACTTTATAAACACAGGTTTGCTTCTGTCCTTAAATATTTTACTGATTTTTCTTTCTATATCTGTTCTATAACCGAGTTCCAATTATTCTAGCCCTAGAACTCAATTAGTTATACATTATGGAACATTTTAAATTTACAGGAAGGAAATAAATTATATATTTTCACCATTTCCGTGCAACTACTCCATCATCATTTGCCTTATAGAACAACAGGCGTGGCTAATTTCATGCATTTAAGCATCCATTCAAATTTCAGAATCTTGTCAAGTTCTTCCTCCCTTTCCTTCTCCCAAAAGACTCCCATTATGGCCTTACAGGAATTGCATTAAATATACAGATTAATCTGGAGGCAATGGATATTTTTATATTAGAGTCTGTCCATTCAGTGAGTCTTTTCATATTCATCATCCCAAGCAAAATGTTGAGGTTTTCTTCGTCTTAGTAATGCACAATTTTAAAAAATTATTCTTAGGCATTTATCTCATACTTTTGGCCAAAAATTGTTAATTGGACTTTTATCAATTATATTTCCCAACAACTATTATTGCTTAAACATAGAGAAGCTATTGATTTTTGTATTATTTATTTTGTAACTGGCTGAATTGCTGAAATCTCTTCACTGGCTCTAATTAAATTATACTTGATTTATGCCCATATTTTAAAATCTTGATCATGTGTTTCAAATATTGGCACAGTTTCAAGGTCTGACCTTAAATCACATATCTAGAGATAACTAAGGAAGAAAATACCACTTAATATAATTTGCTTTTAAGTTAAATGAGTCTTACTCCAAAATAAAGAGATTTAAAGCCAAGAGTCAGCGGCTCATGCCTGCCATCCTACCTCCATAGGAGGTAAGACATCTGAGGATTATGGTTCAAATTCAGCCCAGGCAGGAAAGTCTGCTTATCTCCAATTAACCACCAAAAAGGTGAAAGTGGAGCTGTGGCTCCGCTGTGGTAGAGAACTGTCCTTCCTTGATGTTGTTGCAAAAAACGGAAAACTCAGAGACAATATCCAGGCCCTGAATCCAAGCCCCAGGACCATCACAAAAAGTGATAAAGGACTTAAGACACAAAATTTTATTTTCTCCAAGGATTAGAGTAGTTTCTCAACATGGTACTAATAACACTAATGGGACTGATATTTTGTGATAGATAGCTGCTTTATGCACCACAGGATATTTAAGCAGCGTGATTAGGGTTCAATAGGGACTTACAATGGTATCTTACAGACGTCACTAATCCCTCTGTAGTCTTGACAACTAGAATGTTTTCTGCATAGTCAGATATCAACAAGAAAGAGAGTAGGGAACAAAATTACCACCAGTTGAGAACCACAGGTCAAGAGGAATAATCTGAATTATAATTTCCTCTACTTAGTGATATATGCATGCCAAAACCAGCTGGAATTCTTTATGTTTAAGAATATAAGAAGAATTGGGGTGTGTCTGAGTGCCTGTCTAGGCATTTGTGAGGCCCTAGGTTTGTTCCTCCACAATGTTATAGATAAGTATATACATGATAGATGACAGGCACATGAAAATTCCTACTACCTTAATAATTTGTTAAGTATAGAATTAATTTTTTGTCTTTTTTTAGATCCGAGTCTGGAACTCTAACACAGTACCTGCTACTTTGGCTCATTGGCTACCACTATACCAACTGAGTCATAACTCCAACCACAGCACTGAATTGGCTCCCAATCAAATGGGAGAAAGCAGCCTTATACCACAAGATGGAAGAGCATGCTATAGTCATAAAAATAGTGATAGTGGAACAATAAAAGACAGACAAATGAAAGACTAGGAGTCCAGAAGCATATCAGTATATCAGGAAGATAATAACAAATTTAATAAATAGGAAAAAGATGTCTAAAAGAATAGTTCAACTCACTAACAATTTAGAAAAAGTGAGATTCTTAACTATATAAACCATAAAAACACTACCAATAAGCTCGAAGAAATCTAGATATATGAAAGATTGTAGAAAGTAGAATTTTTACTCCATTTCAAGGAAGACTTGGAAGATGTATTTTTCTTTCTCCTTCTAGATACAACTAACACTGAATATGATATACAAAACAAAAAAGACCTTGAATGATGGAGAAAAGGCAAATGAGCTAGGGATCTCAACACCAAATAAATAGAGCAGTAATGAGTTTTTTAGGTTTATTTTGCTTTATTTTCTCCCTTTGCTGTTACTGGGGATTGAAATCAAGGCCTCATGCTCTCACTAAGCTTTTTTCCTTAAGGCTACCACTCTACCATTGAGCCACAGTTCCATTTCTGGTTTTGTTGATGATTAATTAGAGAAAGAATATCACTGACTTTCTGGCCCTGACTGGCTTCAATTGAAGATTCCCAGATCTCCTCTTCCTGAGTAGCTAGAAATAAGCCTGGCTAAAATAAGCCATCTTTGATACCAAAAAAAATTCTTCATTTTGAAGGAATTAGAAATAATAAAGCAATTTGAATGGACTATTAACATGTACACTTAGTAAGTTCCAAAGTCTTGAGAAAAACAGACATTAAAAATACAAACCAATACATATAAGGGGAATAAAGTTCCAAGAATTAAGTATCAGAAATGCACTAACACTTTTCCTCCCTTGCTGTCTGAAAGTCTGCTGCCATCATGAATGACAGTAACTATTCAAACCAGGAAGTTCATGACCAACTGACTACTTCAGAGGAAGCAGATGGTTATTGATGTCCTTCACCCTGGAAAGGCAACAGTACCTAAGACAGAAATCTGGGAAAAACTTGCCAAAATATATAAGACCACACCTGATGTCATCTTTGTATTTTGATTCAGAACCCATTTTGGTGGAGGCAAGACAACCGACTTTGACATGATTTATTTTTTTCCATATATTTTTATTGTAATTAATAGAAGGGTTACATTATATTCACCAGATAGAAGGTGCATGACTTCAGAAGCATTGATACCCTTTCTCATGTCCTGGTCCCCATTTCCCTTCCCCCATCCCCCAGCTCATCTTGATTTCCCCCCTTCCCTAGCCAATTTCAAATAACCAATTAAGCATATATAGAATATATCAGATAACAAGGTGAAATATTGTAACAATATGAGATAAACAAGAGACAGCAAAAGAGATGAGAGATAACAGTACATTAAGGACAACAGTCACTCATTATATGGCTTTTGTTTCCTTATCCTGGAGGTCCTTACATTTAGCGTCATACTATATGGTCTTATGTATCTAGGTTTTGCTCTATTGTAAATCTCTGCTATGACAGCCCAAGGTTTCTACTGATTATGACAAGTGAGGGAGACCATTGAGCCTATGTTCCTTTGAGTCTGGCTTACTTCACTTAATATGATTTTTTTCCAAGTCTTTCCATTTCCTTACAAATGGGGCGATGTCATTCTTTCTGACAGCAGCATAAAATTCCATTGTGTATAAATACCCCATCTTGTTGATCCACTCATCAACTGAGGGGCTTCTGGGTTGGTTCCATATCTTTGCTAATACTGTGGCATGATTTATGATTCTTTGGATTATGCAAAGAAAAATGAACCCAAACATAGACTTGCAAGACATGGCCTGTATGAAAACAAAAAGACCTCTGGAAACAGCGAAAGGAACGCAAAAACAGAACAAAGAAAGTCAGAGGTACTGCCAAGGCCAATGTTAGAGCTGGCAAAAAGCCAAAGGAATGAAGATCCTGCAAAGACTTGACCTGAAGTGATGACGGATTTTTCACAGAGGGATTAATAAATTGTAAAAACCTGTTTTTTAAAAAAAGAAATGCACTAACAATGCAAGAAAAGGGAGAGAAATATTTTTAAGAGGGCTGGAGTTGTAGCTCAAGCAGTACAATACCTGCCTGCCATGCACTAGGCCCTGAGTTCAATACCTAGTGGTACCCAAATACATAAATAATTGCTCAGAATTAACAAAAATAAAAGAGTTCAATAGATAGTTTAAAATAATAGGCTAGATATAGCTAAAGAGAGAAAAATATTAATGAATTCGAAGAGAAAACAGAAGAAACTGCCAGAACACAGGGCATATAAGATGATAAGAAGACAGAAATTAAAAGATAATCTAATTTTTATCCATTACAAATTCAGAAGTAAAAACTAGAATGGCATTGACAATATTAATAGAGTTAACAATCAATTTTGCTAGAAATAAAGAAAAATGTTTTCTTACATTTAAAAGGTTACCAAGTACAAGTAAGCAACCCTTCACCACCATGTACACATACATAAACCCATATGTATATCTATATACACACACACGTATATATATATATATATACTATATTGAAATGGTAGAATATTAAGTGCAGAGAAAAAATTCTGACACTTACGTGAGAAACAAATGATTTACCTAAAAGGCAGTAATAACAAGACTGACAGCCGGCTCTTCCTTACCAACAATAAAAGTTGGAAGACAAGAGAAAAACATTTCAAAGTGCTATGAGAAAAATAATTCTGAAATTATAATCCTTCTCCAATCAAAATGAATAGACAGTGCATGGGCACTGTCACTGAGCTTTTGTGCTCCAGGCTAGTGCTCTACCAATTTGAGCCACAACTCCACAGTCTGCTTTTTTTGTGTGCCTAATTAGAGATAGAAGCCTCAAGGCGGGCCAGGAGTTTGGCCTAGTGGTACAGTGCTTGCCTGGCATGCACGAAGACCTGGGTTCGATTCCTCGTTACCACATACATAGACAAAAGTCGGAAATGGTGCTATTGCTCAAGTGGTAGAGCTCTAGCCTTGAGAAAGTCTAAGAACAGTGCCCAGGCCCTGAGTTCAAGGCTCAGGACTGGCAAAAAAAAAGAGCCTCAAGGATTTTTGGCATCGGATCCTTAAAATTATGATCCTCAGAGCTCAAAGTCTTGAGTAGCTAGGATTATAGGTGTGATCCCATTGTACTTGGCTAAAAATTAACTTTTATACAACAGCCATGAATGATCATTTAAATAATCAGTTTCAAAAGTATTTTATAAAAGAAAAAAGTCCTGTTACTTTACATGCTACTCACTAGGATCACTAGGAAAGAAAGTGGAAACAACAAAACTAGTCATATTTTCTCATCACCATACGTTATTGTTTTTGCTGGTCCTGGGACTCGAACTCAGTTTGGGCACTGTCTCTGAGCTACTTTTGCTCAAGGTTCTAATGCTCTAACAATTGAGCGAGTGCAATTTCTGGCTTTTTCTGAGTGGTTTATTGTAGATAAGAGTCTCATGAACTTTCTCCTGCCTGGGCTGGCTTTGATCTGTTTCTGGGGAAGCTGGGATTATAGCTGTGAGCCAAACTGTTCCTGGTTCACTTTTTACTTTTTTTAAAAATGATTTTATAAACATTGATTTTTACATCATATTTCAAATGTCATGTTTAACAAACAAGTATTCAAGAAGGGAATCTCTATATAAACACTGGCACATAGATTTTAGAACTAATTAAAATTAAGCTGAGGGTTTGTATGTCATAGATACATATCAATCTATATAATATAATATTGTCTACAGAGTAATATTCCATCATATATCTTTATGTCTATGTAGTTATGCTTATATCTTTTGGACCATGCCCATAACCTTGGGTATCCGAATATTGAGTCACTGGTCTTGTAGTATTTGGATCTAATATCCACATATCAAGGAGACCATGTTCCATTTGTTCCTTTAGTCTTGACTTATCTCACTCAACATGATTCACTCTAGTTTCATCCACTTCCCAGCCATTACTTTATCTTGTCTGTTGGCTATGTAGAATTCCATTGTACATATGTACCACATTTTTGTAACTGTTCATCTATAGTGGGGCATCTGGGTTGTTTCCATCACTTGGCTATTGTGAATAGTGCAGAGATGTATATGGCTGAGCAGGTGTCCTTATCATATCCTGGGTTATGATGCTCAGGGTAGATGCCCAGGTAGGATTGTAGGAAAGGTCTATTTTCAGTTTTTTGTTTTGTTTTGTTTTTAAAAAAAAAAACCCTCCAATCTTCCTTCCAGAGTGGCTGTACTAGTTTACATTCCCACCAGCAATGCAGTAGGGTTCCTCTTTCTCCACAACCCCACCACTTTTTACTTTTTGAAAGAGCTGTTTTCATTGACAGCATGAAACACTAGACAGTAAAGAAAGCATAAGTTAAGGTATTGTATCTCTATTATGTTTCACATGCAAAATCCTATTTCCAACTCAATAGCTTGGCATCTTCTATGTTATTGAGAACACATGGAAACAGTGTATTTTTTAATTAACACTGAAGTCTTCAAGCTTGCTAGGCTGGTCAGATGTCACTTGAGCTACACCCTTAACACTTCTGGTTGTATTTTCCAAATGGGGTCCCTTCCAGAAAAAAATCTGCCACTACCTCCAAAGTAGCTGGGATTATAGACATGCACCACAGCAATTACCACTGAGGTAGCATTCCATAAAAAGAACTAAAAGAGGGACCTGGAGTTTGGCCTAGTGGTAGAGTGCTTGCCTAGCATGCACGAAGACCCGGGTTCAATTCCTCGGTACCACATACGTAGCAAAAAGCCAGAAGTGGTGCTGTGGCTCAAGTGGTAGAGCCCTAGCCTTGAGAAAATCCAGGGACAGTGCTCAGGCCCTGAGCCCAAGCCCAGGATTGGAAAAAAAAAGAACTAAAAGTCATTTTTTCCTGTGGGTCATGGGGCTTGAACCCTGGACCTGCATGCATTGTCCCTGAGCTCTTCATCTCAAGGCTGCCTCCCTACCCCTGGAGCCATAGCCCCACTTCGCGTTTTTCTAGTAGTTAATTGAAGATAAGAATAATGTGAAGCTAATTGAAAGGACCTCCAGGATAGTGAAACAAAAGCTATATAATGAATGATTGTTGTCCTTAATGTACTATGTTGTCTCTCATCTCCTTTGCTGTCCCTTGGTTATCTCATATTGGTATAGTATCTCACTTTGTTATCTGATATATTGAACTTATTTGTATTTGGATATTTGAAATTTGATAGGGAAGGGGGGAAAACCAAGACGGGTGGGGGGTGTGGGGGGGGGAGGGAAATGGGTACCAAGACATGTGAAAGGGTATCAATGTATGTGAATTAATGCACCTTCTATCTGGCAAATATCATGTAACCCTTTTACTAATTACAATAAAAAAAAAGAATGTCACATTTTTTAGTGCCTAGGCTGGCTTTGAACCGTGTTCCTCAGATTGCAGCCTCCTGAGTAGCTAGGATTACAGCTGTGAGTCACTGCGCCTGGCTCTAAAAGACATTTTTGTTACATTCCTTTCTAAATGTCAGTTGTGGAGCTTGAACTCAATGCCTGGATGCTGTCCCTAAGCCTCTTTGTGCTCAAGGCTAGCACTCTACCACTTAAGCCACAGCACCACTTCCAGTCGTTGAGTGGATTAATTGGAGATAAGAGTCTCATATGGGACTTTTCTGCCTTGGCCAGTTTCAAACCACGATCTTCAGATCTCAGCCTCCTGAATAGCTAGGATTACAGGCATGAGCGCCTGCACTTATTTTTTGTTACATTCTTAAGTCAGTTTTGAAAATTCATAGACTAACTTATGTCTTCATATAAGTAATTAAATGTGATTCAACAGATCATCATTTTCTTCCCACAAGTACTAGTTTCTAGAAGTTAAAGAGAACCCAGTTGTCTCAGAGGTTTTGCACCCCGAGTTCTCATCATGCAAGTTTCAGTCGCAGAATTTCTTCTTTTTTTTGCCAGTCCTGGGCTTGAGCTCAGGGCCTGAGCACTATCCTTGGGCTTTCTCAAGGCTAGAGCTCTACCACTTGAGCCTCAGCACCACTTCCGGGCTTTTTTTCTATGTTTGTGGTACCGAGGAATCAAATCTGGGTCTTCGCCCATGCTAGGCAAGCACTCTACCACTAGGCCAAACTCCCAACCTTAGTCCCAGATTTGAGTTTGTTATCAATCAATATTTCCTATCTTTCTCACAAATAGGACTGTAGCACACTTTGATGTTCCTGTGTAAGATCATCATTTTATTAAAAATGGAGAAGATATCTGCCACACCTGTTTGCTATTAGTAGGCATATTTATCTTTGTCTAATTGAGTTCCTCTGGGAAACCTATGTTCTACTTCTAACATGTAACTTAATAGCTCAAAAGGGAACAAAACCACATCTTCCCCTATAAAGTAGTTTACAGTTATATCTTGGGTGACATATGTTCAAACCAATAATACTGCATGGTGAAGAGCTGCAGAACACTCACCAGAGCTCACTGGAAGGACTAATGTAAGACATGGGCAGGTGTTCTCAGCCTGACGGTGTAATCAGAATGGGGCTTGCTGAATTAACTAGAGGACTTGAAAGGGAAAAACAGTGCACTGAGTGCTGATGCCTCCAGACTGTAGCAGTCTCTTAAAACCATGGATGCCCAGTTTCCTCATTATGACTCTCTAGAAGTTCTACTGAGTAACTTTCATCAAAAAATAAATTTACTAAGGACTCTGCATATTTTACTTTACCTAATTTAATTTAATAATGGAAAGTGCTATGTGAAAGCATCCAAAATATGATGATGGGGTTATCATTGCTGTGGGTGAAGAATCAGCAAATCAAGGATAATTGTGGAGCACTCTCAGCTGGCCTGGGGAGTAAACATAAATTGGATTGCAAATTGCTATTCCAAAATAGTTACCACACATCGATCTCCTTTATCAGCATGCAAATTATCTGCTATATGTACTACTGCTTGTCATTTATTGATCCTGGAGTCTTTGGGTAGGAAAGTGATATATCAGTTTCCTATCATCAATAAATTATGACATATCACTTAGGAACCCATCACTTTACCATTCCAGTTCTTGTATAGTTTTGTAATATTAAAAAACAAAAAGCAAAAATGGAAGCACTTACTAATCTCAAATCCCTCATCTTTAGTGAATGAACAACAAATCAGAATGGGACTTTTAACTCTATTCTGTAGCTATGGAAACCAATGCATGAAGATGACTGAACATCTTCCCTAGATTCAAGAGACTAGTAAATAAAGGAAAATGACATAGTTTGTCTATTTTAATATTAGAATAAAAAATTAAAATAATACTATTATAAAATATCAAAAGACAACAAGATGAATTCAACACGAATATGCAGGGACTTCTGTCTCAAAAAAGTTTGTGATTTCTGGAGGATTATACATACATACCACTATTTCCGCACATTTCTTCAAGAAATGACTATCAAGAGGTAGCTAACAGAAACTCATGTATATAATTTATTAAAAAATATTCCTACTTTCTTGGAAGCAAATAAACTATTCTTTCTTAGAGGCAGTATTTTCTCTAAACTATCTAGTTACTTGACAACCATCGTGTTCCACAAATGCACTTTACCTCCTCAAGAACATCATGACAAAAAGATATGCCTTGAAAAGTCATGCAATATGATTAGTCACGTTATGGAACTGCTTCTACAAACAGTGATCACTCACCATATATGTGGTTCTCTAACATTCATTCATTAGAGAGGCAGAAAAGCAAAAGTAAAGAACTAATTCACTGAAGAAAATCCTATATCTCCAAGATAATTTCTTTCAGAAAAAGTTCTATAGAACAAAGGGGGAGAAATTAAAATCCTCTAGTACAGGATTTGCCAATAATACTCATGCATGCCAATTTCTGAAGTCAAAATTAAGTTAATATTTTACTGCAGAGACAAATGGCTATGGAGGGGTGAAATTTACAGACATTAAACTTAGATTAAACTTAGAATGGCGATCATTTTCTCTGATAATAAAGCACAATATGGGGTTTCTGAAAATAATATACTAGTTTGGGGGTTCATATTAAATATCTTAAGCAGTATATTTCATATTAAATCCTTCTTTGCCTTCATACTGTAACTTTCCAAAGCCATAAGGTCAAAATCTATTTTTTTGGCCAGTCATGGGGCTTGAACTCAGGCCCTGAGCACTGTCCATGGGCTTTCTCAGGGCTAGAGCTCTATCGAGCCATAAGCACCACTTTCAGCTTTTTCTATGTATGTGGTACAAAGCAACTGAACCAGGGCTTTGTGCATGCTAGGCAAGCACTCTACCACTAGGTCACACTCCTGGCCTATCAGTAATTTTAAGATGGAGAAAAAGGGTTTTTTAATGTTGTTTTATTTTGTTGCTTGATGGTACTAAGGCTTGAACTCAGGAGCACTGAATTCACTTGATATCTTGTTAGCTCGCTTGAGCCATACTTCCAATCCAACTTTTAGCTTGTTAATTGGAGATGAAATCATAGAGACCTTTTC
The DNA here is from genome assembly GCF_031878675.1 of Megascapheus bottae. Classification (NCBI taxonomy): domain Eukaryota; kingdom Metazoa; phylum Chordata; class Mammalia; order Rodentia; family Geomyidae; genus Megascapheus; species Megascapheus bottae. The sequence goes on from NC_143547.1 coordinate 71,097,149, forward strand.
TTTTCCCCTGCTTGCTTCAAATGATAATTCCCCAAGTCTTGGCCTCCTGAGCCACTGATTATAGTGCTCAGCTAGAAGAAGTTTTTGTGTTTTTTTTAAATCCAAAACCAACATAAGCCTTCTAAATATTCAAAGTGTGAGGCTTGGAATGGTAGTTCAGTGGTACAGCACTTGTCTGGTAAGTGTGAGGCCCTAGGTTCTATCTCCAGCATTGCAAAAATGAGTGTGATCTTTCAGAAGATTGGAAATGTGTATTAATGAGATCTCGTTTTCAGTGAATGACCTTAGCAGTATCAAACTTTGAAAAGGAAAGTCCAGGGTGGTATCAAAGGGGAGAATAAGCAGCAGGATTTAAGAGAGAATCTTGGAGGAAGTGAGCACAAGAGACTGCAAGCATAGAGAGCAAAGACTGGCATGGTCCCCCAGCCCATGTGGAAAGCAGTTAGATGGACCTAAGAGAGAGGAGGGAAGATCAGTTATGGACCAATTAGAAGGGCAAAAAATTCAAACACTTGAGAGAATAAGTCAAGTAAAAAGGTGAAAGGCATTCAAATAAAAAACACAGCTTAAAAATGTACCTATTGGGGCCGGGAGTTTGGCCTAGTGGTAGAGTGCTTGCCTGGCATGCACGAAGACCTGGGTTTGATTCCTCAGTACCACATACATAGAAAAAAAAAGCCCGGAAGTGGTGCTGAGGCTCTAGCCTTGAGAAAGTCCAAGGACAGTGCTCAGGCCCTGAGCTCAAGCCCAGGACTGGCAAAAAAATGCACCTATTAGCCCAGAGCTGAGAGCTTATACTTGTAGTACAAGCTACTCATAAGGCTCAGATCTGAGAATCACAGTTTAAAGCCAGTGTGGGCAAGAAAGTCTGAGAGACTCCTTTCTCCACTTAATCATCAGAAAGCTGGAAGAAGAACTGTGGCTTAAGTGGTAGAGTAATGGCCTTGAGCAAAAAAGCTTACTGACAGTGCCCAGATCAAGTTCAAGCCCCAGTACTGGTATAAAAAAGTGCCCATAGTTAGAAGAGCTGGGACCAAAACATTGGAGACCTAGAGGAAAAAGAAGAAAGTACGGATAAAATACAAACAAAACTGAAGACTGAATTCTGGTGTTGAAAATAAAAATCCTTTACTCCTTTATAAGGATGATAAAATTGTTTTTTCTTCTTTATCAGTAATGGGGTTTGAAATCAAGGCCTTATAACTGCTAGGTAGGTATTCTACCTCTGATCTTTTTTGGGCTTGTTATTTTCAAGATTGGGTCCCATTTCCTGTTGAGGCATGTGCCTGGATCTCGATCTTCCTATTTTTTGCTTCCTACCATAGTAATAGGCACATGCCGCAATTCACAGTTTCTTGCAAAGGATAGATTTTTCTGCCAGGGCTGGCCTGGAACTGTGGTCCTCCTGATGTCAAATAACCAGGATTAAGGTGAGAGCACGGGCATTCAGTTAAAGTTGTCACTTAAGGAAGTAAAAAACTGTTGGGTATGGGTGATTCAAGCCTATAAACTTAACTATTTAGGAGGCTGACATTGGAGAATCAAGGTTCAAGGTCAGTCTAGGCAAGAAAAGATCTTAGGACTCTTTCCAACCAAGGACTGGGCACAATAGCACTCATTTGTCATCCCAGAAACATGAGGATGCACACCTAAGAGATTCACAGTCCAAAATGACTTAGCATTAAAAGGAAGACACTATCTCAAAAATACCAACTAGCCAGATGCCAGTGCCTCATGTTTGTAATCCTAGCTATTCAGGAGGCTGTGAACTGGAAAGTCCACTTTCAAATCCAGCCCAGGCAGAAAAGTCTGCAAGATTCCACCTCTACAATAACCAGCAAAGTACTTGTACTTAAAAAAAAATATGAACATGATTTCCAGTCTTCCAAATTAACTTTTCTTAATTACCACAGGAGTATTTTCCTTTAATAAAAAGTACCTGTAGGATTAAATAAAATAATCAGCAAAAAGCCAGGCAGGAGGCATGGCTCAAGTGGTAGAACACAAAAAAACAAAATTATCAAGTATGTGCTTTCGTAAGATAAGCATGATTCTTGTTTGGAATTTTGTGTTTTTATTTTGGTAAATGATACAAGACATAAAAGTTGCCATTTTATTGTTAAGTACAAATTCAATGGCACTAAATACATTCACAATGCTGTTTAACTGCTACCAGAATTAGAAAACTTTTCCATTTTCCCAAACAGAAACTATATCACTTGATATAGTCCCAAACTTGGTAATCCTTCTTTCTTTCTGTCTCTGAATTTCCCTATTCTACATACCTCATGTAAGTGGGAAAATACTTGTCTGATTTATATATGAATATCTGTACACATAAACTAAATCTCCAAACCTCCAAACCTCTAACAAAGGTACATAATGAAGATTTTAAAAGCAATATTGTCATAATAGAATACAAAAATAAAAATAACTACATTTAAAAGACTTAAAAAACTGTGTTGGCCATAAAATGTTACAGAAGTGTAACTCCAGTACACTGTTTATATAGATGTAAAAGACAGACATATATTACAATTCATTTATGACAGCATTTCAGTGCACTTAGAAAAACTATACTAGCTTCCAAAAAGCAATTATCTGGCCAGGGAGTTTGGCCTAGTGATAGAGTGCTTGCCTAACAGGCACAAAGACCTGGGTTCGATTCCTTGGTATCACATACATAGAAAAAGCCAGAAGTTGGGGCCAGGAGTTTGGCCTAGTGGTAGATTGCTTGCCTAGCATGCATGAGGACCCGGGTTCGATTCCTCGGTACCCCACATACATAGCAAAAAACTGGAAGTGGTGCTGAGGCTCAAGTGGTAGAGTGCTAGCCTTGAGAAAGTCCAAGGACAGTGCTCAAGCCCTGAGCCCAAGCCCAGGACTGGCAAAAAAAGCCAGAAGTGGTGCTGTGGCTCAGGTAGTAGACCTCTAGCCTTGAGAAAGCCCAAGGACCGTGCTCAGGCCCTGGGTTCATGCCCCAGGATTGGCAAAAATTGCTCAATTACCTGGGATGGGAAGGAAATGAAACTAGGATACTATAGAATGAGGTGGCTGCACTGATTTAGTTCTTTAAAAACGGGGAGATATGAAAGTGTAGCTCTGTGTTAGTCAGCATATGTGAAATCTCGGGTTCAATCTCCAGTATACCAAAAAACAGCACCTGGAAAAATGCTAATAATAGTTAAATCCTTGGTGAGAGGTAATATATAGTTGTATTTTTCTGTTCAAACTATTGCACAATTTTTTTCTGGGTCATGGAGCTTGAACTCAGGGTCCAGGCGCGATACCTGAGCATTTTTGCTCAAGGCTAAAGCTCTACCAATTTGAGCCACAACACCACTTTTTGTCTTCTGGTGGTTAAATGGAGATGAGTCTCACATTGAGGTCAAAGGAGGAAATGCATAGGAGTGGATGAAACAGGCTCAATAGCTATGTTCATATGATCATATAAAAATAGTGTTTTATGAAATGAACTCCAAGAAATAGAAATGAGATTTTTTTTAAATTGCTGCTGTTGCTCTTTTTGTTTTCTTTTCCTTTTTCCTTCTTTGTTAGTTTCTTTGTGTTTGGGAGGGTAAGAAGGAACACAGAAAGAGTAGAACAAAGTGTGAACGAATACAACAGTGGTACTCACTATGTGGAAAATGAAATGTATATCTTTTGGGTGGGGGCAGGAAAGAAAATCTGGGAGAGAATGAGGGAAGGAAAGACATGGTTGAAAATTATACTCATCATCTGACTCATGAAACTGTAACCCCTCTGTGAATCTCCTTTAAATAACAATTAAAACAAGACTCTCAGACTTTACTGTCTATGATGGCTTTGAACCTTGATCCTCAGAACTCAGCCTCTTGAGTAGCTAGGATTACAGTCATGAGCCACTGGCACCAGGCTGCACAATTTCTTTTGCCAATCCTGGGGCTTGAACTCAGGGCCTGGGTACTGTCTTTGGAAACTTTTTGCTCAAGGCTAATGCTCTGTCACTTGAGACACAGCACCACTTTCAGCTTTCTCTGTGTATGTGGTACCGAGGAATCGAACCTAGGGCTTCAGGCATGCTAGCAGAGCACTCTACCACTAGGCTATGCTCCAGGCCCTGCACAATTTTTTAAAGGACTACTCAGTATTGTTATGACAGACAAAAGTCAGTATATGTGCTCAAGAGATAGAGAAAGAGAGACAGAGAGACAGACAGACAGCAGACAGAAACAGAGAGGCTGTAAGATCAATTACAGCTTTTATTCATTTAGTCAACATAAATGGCTGCATTATTAAAAATATATTAAATATTACTTGACATTCATATAATTTTTTAAGAGATATTAACAAAGAAATCTTGTAAGTGTGTCATTATGGCACTTGAAACTGGTTGAATGTGCTATGATTCATATATCTATAAGGTAAATATTTTTGAAAATGTCTATACTTACTAATTTAAAAAATATATTCAGCTGGGCACCAGTGGTTCACACCTATAATCCTAGCTACCCATGAGGCTGAGATCTGAGGATCAAGGTTCAAAGTCATCCGGGGCACAAGTCTGTGAGACTCAGCTCTAATTAAACACCAGAAAACTGGAAGTGGTGCTGTGGCTCAAGTAGTAGAACACTAGACTTATGCTGAAATGATCAGAGACAGTGCCCAGTCCCTGAGTTTAAGCCCCACAACAAACCAAAAAAAGTAACTCATGTGTGTGTGTGTGTGTGTGTGTGTGTGTGTGTGTGTGTGTGTGTGTGTAAAGATCAGGGTTTGAAGTCAATTGGGCACATATATCCTTGAGACTCTTATTTCCAACTTATTAGCAAAAAGCTGAAAGAGGAAATGTCACTTAAGTGGCAGAGCCATATCCTTGAGAAGAAAAAGCTGATTGTTAACTTTGGACTTCAATTTCCAGTACCAGCATGTTCATGCATGTACATATGCACACATAGACACAGACACACACACACACACACACACACACATATGTGCCAAATGGGCAATAGCTTTCATTTCATATCCAGATCACTCTTCTACTTACCAGGCTTCCTGTCAATCTCAGTGAAATAAAAGACTTCAGTCTTAGAAAATCAAGAGTTTATAATGTTATTTTTATAATAGGAAATAACTTTTCTATTAGTAGTTACTTAATTGTTATTGCTGGTTTATTTTAGTAATTAAATTATAGACTACTTATGGAATATTAAGATAATAATAATGCAAAATTAAACACTCAACATAAAAAGATTCTCAGGACAATTTTCAGTAAATTGAACAACAAACAAAAAGCCTGAGTAGGCAAAGATTACAATTCTGTGGAAAATATGGGGATATATGAATAAAGGTAAGAGGAGAATAAGCTATCATATTATGATAAATGGGTAGAATTTCACCTTTAATTTCTTTTGATGGTAATTTAATAATTATTTCATCAATTATTTTAAAGGAGTTAACATATATATCATAAAACAGTTATGTCCCTTTTATAGGTATAAGCCCCCTGAAACATTAATGTTTTTAAAAATCTTTTAGAAAATCTCTCAAGTTACATTACATTACATTCTAACCAGCTCTCGGCAAGGCAAGTCAGGGAAGCTCTCCTGATTTCCATTTCTGCATATAGGTATGATTTTCTATGAAAGAGGAGACTATTAAACTTAATCAAAGGAGTTCTAATCTCTGAGATCCTCTCAGGAACAGCATGACCCTGGCTGAGTCACTGGACCTCTTTAATCCTGAGGTTCCACAACCTTGAAGTTTCAGTAATCAGGGCATTCTCCTTAGAAGCAAAGTGCTTGAAGTTTCATCTTAGATCATGGAGTCCAATGTTCAGTACCTTATTTCCCAGGGCTGAGCAGATAAAGGAGGTAAGGGAGGCAAGGAATGGGCCCATGATCTAAATGAATCTCAGAAAGAAAGACAGGGAAAATGAAAGACAGAAAATAGAAGGAGAAAGAAAAAAGTGAAAATCAGAGAGACACAGAATGAAAGCAAAGGATAAAAGAGAAAAAAGGTAATAAATGAGTGAAGAGGAGAAAAGGAGAGAAAAAAGACAATGAAGAAAGCTACAGGAAAAAGAGAACAGGTGAAAGAGGAAGAATGAGAAAGAGAAAAAAAACAGAAAAGAGAGGGGGAAAGATGGAAAGGAATAGAGGAAGAAAAAGAACGAACAGAGAAAGGGAGATAAAAGCAAAAGATGGACTGAGAGAGGAGAAAGAAAATGTAGAAAGAAAAGATGAAAGAGGAAGAGAAAGAGAAAAAAGGAAGGAGACAGAGAAAAGAAAAAGGGAAAGGGACAAAGAAAAAGAGGAAAGAAAAAGAGGAAAAGGAAAGATAGACTAAAAGAGAAAGGGAAAGAAAAAGGAGAAAAAAGAGAAAAGTAAACAATAAAAAAAGAGAACAAGAGAATGACAAGAAAAGAGTGAAAGAAGAAGGATGAAAAAGGGAAATAAAGAAGTATGAAGTAGAAAGAAAATGAGAGAAAAAAGAATAAAAGAGGAAGAGACAGAGAAATGAACAAGAAAGAGGGAGGGAAGAATATAGAAAGAAACAAAGAAAAAGAAAATTAGAGAACCAGAATGGAGAAAAAAGCGAAAAAGAAATAAAAGAGTGGAAAATGAATGAAAGACAGAGAAAGAGGCAGAAATGGAGAAATGAAAAATAGAAAAAGAAAGTGAGGGAGGGAGGAAAAGAGAGAATGAGCAATAGAAAGAAAGAAAGAAAGAGATTATTAGAAATGAAGTGGGTATAGTGGCTCTCACTTGTAATCCCAGCTATTCATAATTCAGAGATCTGAACAATCGCCTGTGGAGGGCAAAAAGTTGAGACCCTTCATCTCATCAAAATAAGCCAGGCATGGTGGCAAACACTTGAGAAGCACAGGCAAGAGGAATAGTTAGGAAATTCGCATTCTGAGAGTGATCCAGGAAAAAACATGTGGCACTATCTGGAAAATAACTAAAGCAAAAAGCTAGAAAAAAATTTTAAAAATATATACATATACCCTTCAGCAGTCCTAAAAAATGAGCTAGAGAAGTCTGGTGTTGGTGGGTCATGCCTGTAACCCTAGCTATTCCAGGAGTCTGAGAGCAGCCCAGGGCAGGAAAGCCATGAGGCTCTTATCTCCAATAAATCACCAAAAAGCCAAAAGTGGAGATGTAGCTGCAGTAGTAAAGCTCAGGCCTTGAGCAAAAATGCTCAGGGACAACGCCCAGGCCCTGAATTTAAGCCCCAGGCCAATCCCCCCCCCCCACATCTCCAACACAAAAGTGCTCCGGATATAACACAAGTGGTAGCACAAAATGGGGGGAGCGACATAAAAAAAGGAGATGGAAACCCCACAAAAGCCAGACTCTTAAACTGACTATCCGCAGCAATAAGGAGAATTTTATGACATAGGTGAGATTTGGCCCCAAAGTGTATAACTTCAGGGTAGCCAATAACAAATATTTTACCTCCATTTTTTTTTACCATGGATAAAAATGAAAAGAACGGATAAATTATTCAGTTCACTATCGCCTGTGCCAGATGGAGTGCAAGTTAAGAACGGCCTAGTAGGAAAGAGTTTAATGCATCCATAATCGAATTTCAATCCTTTAATAACCAAAACTCTCCAGGCTTGCAACAGGAATAATGGGTGGAGGTGGCGCAAACAACTTAGTTCCAATTACTCCAAAATAATTACCATTCCGTCTTTCACTCTGTTTGCTTTGGTTAAAAACCAACCCACAAACCAGCACTGGTGGCTCACATCTGTAATATAATTGCTCAGGAGGCTGAGATCTGATGACGGTTCGAAGCCATGCAGGAAAGCTTGTAAGACTCTCTTTATCTTCAATAAACCAGCAAAAGCCAGAAGTGGAGCTGTGGTTCAAGTAATAGAGCACTAGTGTTGATCACAAGTTACAAGGTCCCGAGTTCAAGCCACAGGACCGCCATACACAGAGGGGGAAACAAGAAAATGAATCCAACAAACCAGCACGTTGGGAAAACTTGAAGCCATAACTCCACCCCAAAGTGAAGACACCAAGGGACTATAACCCCGCCCCTACGTGAAGAAACCTCGAGGCCATAAATCTACCCCCACCCCCAGCCGAAGACACCCATGTCTCGAGCATGCCTTCGTTTCCCCATAACCAGGCTTTTGGAAAAAAAGTAGGAATTGAGATCTACGATATTCCCAGGAGCAGGTAACGGAGGTAGCAGAGGATTTAAGGCGCCATCCCACCTACACACGCGCATCGCGCTGGACAATCACACTACGCATGGGGAATAGAGCCGGGAAGGCGTGGGGGAGAAAGTGCACAGCCATACCAAAAGTGTCCGAAGTATTGGCTTGTGCTCCGATCCTTACTCCTCAGCACCCGCAGCTCTACTCCGCATCTGAGGCATCTGAAGAAAGTTATTAAAGCCCAATTCCGCGAACTAGAATTTAGTACCAAAAACCAAACCCAAACCCAACAAAAACAAAACCCAGAACGGAAAGCAAAGCCTGTGGAAAAAGGAAAAGTTCCAAAATTTACCTCAGATTAATGAGCAAAATTAACATGCGGGCTTGTGAGCCAGCAGAGCTTCGGAAAGTGGGCGGGACCCAGACGACTCCAGACCAAAGTGAAGCGGCCGCGAGACGCTCGCGGAGAATGTGACTTCACAGAGGAGGTCGATCTACTTAACAAGAAGGGGCGGTCCGTGACCCTGAACGGGACACACTCTGATTGGTCCATGCTGGTACTGGTTCAAAGGAGACTCTTCTTTGATTGGCCAAGAAAGTCAAGCGGGAAGAGGGAGGGGTTGGACTAATAAGAAAGTTGTTCCCTAGGCAACCGAGACGCAGCGCTCACCGTTGCCAGTTTTCGGAGGTGTCCAGCGTCGGAGAACAAGGTGAGGAGAAAGCTCAGACCTCACGCGGGGAGGTGTTCAAACTTTGGGATTATTACAGAAACTGAGGCGACCATTGTATAAAGGCCACAAGTTCAGGCAAACATCGCTAAATACTACTTTCCTAGAGAAGCAAGATAACTGCGTTACAAAACGCGGATGTGACAGATGAGGCTGTTGGAACTCAAACGATGAGTACTGACCAACGGTCGGCCAAAGTTTGCCTCCGAACTGGCCTGTCTCAATTCTCTTTAATCTGTCCTCCCATTTCCACTTAAAATGAATAATTAAAGAATATAAATCAGGCTTTCTTATAATAGATTTATCTTAGATTAGTATTTTAGATAACATTTATCTTTAATATGCCCAGGTTGGGATCTAGTTGGCCACTGGATATAGATAACATTACTCAGACGGAAAAAAACCAAAACAACAAAAAAGTTGTTGCCACCCGTAAGGTGACTGCCACTGTGAAAACAACGCTTTACAGTTTGAGAATTTCTGTTGCCCAGAGTTGTAATTGATCTTCACCTGATTTGTTGTGGACTTGGCAAGGTAGATCTTCAGTCCGTGGCAGAGCCTAGTGAGTAAAGCCTCCTTGAATCCACAAAACCTACTAACTCATCCAGGACTGATTAGGAAAGTACATATTCTATGTCTTTTTTTGTTCACTATATATTTCAAAAATTGAAAGCTGGATATATGTATATATTTATATTCTGAAACAATATGTAAGCTGGAACTAATATATAATTCCTACATATTTGTATATATTCATTCATTATATAGTATTCATTTATCACACATTATTCATTTATTATACATTTGTATATATTTATATGAACTACATATATAAAACAATATACATAACTATATATTGTTGGAACTATAGTCTTAGTGAGGAAAAGGAATGGAGTTCAATTGGAAAGATAGTGATCATTGTAAGAATTTTACTGTGCTTAGAGAAAAGAGGCCTTTGAGCTTGGGGAGAACATTTCAAAGTACTTGAAAGAATATTTACCACCTCAACTGAAAAAGGAAAAAGAAAACATTTCTGAGTACTCAGTTCATCTGAAATGTATGGTATACCTTTTGATAGCAAAGGATAAACTATAGAAACAAGATTTGTACGACTGTGTGTGTGTGTGTGTGTGTGTGTGTGTGTGTGTGTGTGTATGTGCCTGTGAGTATCAGAACTTGAACTCAGGGTCTCTTTCCCCCTCCCCCTCTGCCTCCCCCTCCCCTTCTCCCTGTCCCTCTCCCCCCTCTCTCTCCTTTTTCTATCTATTCAAGGCTGGTGTTGTACCACTTGATTCATACCCATACTTCCAACAAAACTTTTCCATTTCCATTGAAAAACTCACTCTGGCCGGGCACTAGTGGCTCATGCCTGGAATCCTAGCTACTCAGGCAGCTGAGATCTGAAGATCTCACATATTATTCAAAGCAAGCCCCAGCAGGAAAGCCCACTAAATATATTTAAAACTTGTGACATTTAATATATGAATTACATAGTTAAATATATCTTAAATTTGTGTTAAGTTCCCATAGTTAAATATGAATAGGTATATTTGATGGTAATGAAAGTTAGAAGCTTAAAAAGCAAACACTTATGGGTTTTTTGTAGTATTACAATTCAAATGAACTATTTTATTGAATACAGGGCCTCCCACATGCTTAAGCATGCTATCTACCACTGAACTACACTGCCAGCCTGTAACCGAAATATTTTTAACCATCAATGAATTATTGATAACAATAATTGTAAAAAATATTTTTAAATGATGTGGGGGTAAGGAAAAGTTGTATTGCACAATGGTAGAACATCTGCCAGAAAGCTCAAAGCCTTATACTAAAACTTCAGCATCACCCAAAAAGTAAAAGAAAAAAATAAGCACTGTATTTAACATACATATAGGCAGAGATGATATTATGTTTACTTTTCTGTTTGCAGAAGAATTTTAATGCAAGAACTTCTAAATAAAGCACTATATAAATATAGGTGCAAAAGAAATGCTAAGTTGATGTCAAGAATAAACAGATTTTGTATTCTGTGAAATCATTCAACCATAGAGTCAGAATTTTACTGGTGAATATTTTTTTTACCTATTTACTTAGGTTCCAAAAGAATAATATTTGGTGACTCTGTGTTACTCTGATTTTATTTATCATGTACACACTAATTGATGTATTTAGTTTAGTTTGTATATCTTGTGCTTTATCATTTGAGCTATGCCTAAAACCTTACTTTTTGCTAGTTATTTTAGAAATGAAATCTCATGGATTTTTTTGCCTAGGTTAGCTTTACAGATAGAATTAGATAACACTGGATAGTTCATAAAAAGGTACTGTTGGTTGTAATTTTTAAAATCTGTTCTTTTTCTGTTAAATGAATTTTTAAAATATTTTAATATTTTAGTTTTCTAGATGTCTAGAATATTTTTAAAAATTTACATAAATTTTGGGGATAATAGAGTACTGGGGTTGGAAATTAGGGCTTCATCCTTCCTAAGCAGATATTCTACCACTTGAGCCACATTTTTAAGCCCTTTTTTGCTTTAGTTATTTTTAGGGTAGGCTCTTAAAAGAAGTTACTTGTGGGCCGGGAGTTTGGCCTAGTGGTTAAAGTGCTTGCCTAGCATGCACAAACACCCAGGTTCGATTCCTTGGTACCACATACATACAAAAAAGCCGGAAGTGGTGCTGAGGATCGTCCAAGCTCAAGCCCAGGACTGGCAAAAAAAAAAAAAAAAAAGAAGTTAGTTGTTTAGGTTGTACAGGACTGATCTCAGATTGCGATCTTCCTGTCTTAGTATCCTGTGTAGTTGAAAGTACAGGTATGAGCTACCACATTGAGCTTACCTATTGGAAGAAATCTTTTTTTTGAAGAAGTTTAATCTTTTGCCTAGGCTGGCAAAAATCCCAGAAAGCTGGGATTACAGGTGTGTACCACCACACTAGGCTCTCTTGCTATTTTTAATTATATTAGATATTCACAAAACATTTGTGAGTATTTTGTTTCTCAAAACACATCAACAAAAGTGACTGGTTTTATTATAATGTGTACAAATACTACCTCTGTTACATTTAGAATTACTTTTTGTAGAATAACTTTTTCTCAAAATGCAAGTATTATCGTTATATTTCTACTACATTTAGCTATAGCGCAAGTCTGTCATTTTATACCAGCATAATTTGGAAGTCCAATTTCTGATACACTTCATTTATAAAGTTATAAAGTATTATGAAGAATTTGTTTTTGTACGTTCCAAGAAGTGACATCCTCGTTAATACAGTCATTTTGAAAGACTGACCTAGGGCCTAGAGGGCAGCCTAATAGGAGTGTACTTGCCTAGCATACACATTTACAAAAGCTGGAAGTGGTGCTGGGCTCAGGTGATAGAGTACTAGCCTTAAGAAAGCTCAAGGACAGTACCCAAACCCTGAGTTCAAGCCTCCAGGACTGGCAAAAAAAAAAGACTAATGTACATATTCTAATGATGTTACAGATGCTTAGATTACTTCAAAAGTTCCTCTTTTAAAATTATCTTGCGTTCTTAGCACATTCTTTTGAACATTCTCAATGAAGCCAACTTTAGATTGTGAAAATAGATGTGGTATCTAGAAATATTTAGAAATAACTTGGGGATGAGTTCGAAGCTCAATGAATGATATCTTTTTCCTTGGTGAAACCTATGAAGGCAATTCCAAAAGAAAAGACAAGTTTCAAAATAATTTGAGCACTGATAAAATAATTTACATCAGGGCCAGGAATTTGGCCTAGTAGTAGAGTGCTTGCCTAGCATGCACGAAGACCTGGGTTCAATTCATCAGTACAAAATACACAGAGAAAAAAAGCCAGAAGTGGTGCTGTGGCTCAAGTGATAGACCTCTAACCTTGAGAAAACCCAAGGACAGTGCTTGGGCCCTCAGCCCAAGCCCAGGACTGGCAACAAAAAAAAATTACATCAGTATGTAACCTTCCAAGGTGACTATTCTAAAATGCCATATTCCTGTGAATTTAAAGCATGCTTCTTGCAGTGTTCATTAACTTTTGACTATATTCCAACTGCAGTGATTGAAGATGGTCTGTATACAGGTACAGCTTTCCATTGGTCATGATGTTCTAAGTCCTATCCCAAGTAGCTCTTAAGAATTTAGAAGTAATCTGTCTTTCCAGAATCCTGTGTCCAGTGCATCCACTGACCCATAACCTACCCTCATCACCTCCACTGTGTGTACTCAGGTGCCACAAGAAAGTCACTTGTTTTCTCCAAGCTCAGGAACTTTGAGCCTTGCTTCTGAACCTTCTTATAACACCAAAATCTCCCTATGGCAAGACATCCATGCTGTCACATCCATACTAAACAGATTGAACCACATGAGTATTCCAAATGCTATTTCAAACACTGTATTGGGAACATCTGAATAACTTTTATATGGGTTAGCTTTACTGGTCCCAGGTTGTTTTCGTTGGTGGTGGTGGTGGCAGTGGTGGTGGTAGGATATGTGTGTGTGTGTGTGTGTGTGTGTGTGTGTGTGTGTGTGCATACACCAGTCCTGGGGCTTGAAAACAGGGTCTGGATACTGTCCCTGACCTTTATTGCTCAAGGCTAGCACTATACCATTTGAATCACAAGTCCGTTTCTGGCTTTCATTGGTGTGTAAGTGGAGATAGGAATCTCCTGTACTTTCCTGCCTGGATTCCTTTAGAACCATTCCTCAGATCTCAGCCTCCTGAATATCTAGGCTTACAGGTGTGAGCCACTGGTTCCAGCTAGGTTGTTGTTGTAGTTGTTATTATTATTATTATTATTATTATTATTATTATTATTATTTTAAATTCTCTCAATAGCCTATTGATTTCTCCATAGGCTTGTGCTTTAAATACTGTCACTGTATGCATTAAATAAGGAGTTTTTGTAGCTTTACATATTTTGCAAAACTATCATTTGTGTTGTATAATTTAGCCATTACAACACTATTCTTTTTTCATATATTTTATTGTAATTAATAGAAGGGTCACATTTAATTCACCAGATAGAAGGTGCATTACTTCACAAACATTGATACCCTTTCTCATGTCTTGGTCCCCATTTCCCTCCCCCAACCCCCACCCCTCATCTTGTTTTCCCCCCTTCCCTATCCAATTTCAAATAACAAAATAAATAAATATGCAATATATCAGATAATAAGGTAAAATACTGCAACAATATGAGATAACAAAAGAGATGAGAAATAACATAGTACATTAAGGACAACAATCACTCATTATATGGCTTTTGTTTCTATATCCTAGAGATCCTTTCATTTAGCGTCATACTATATGGCCTTCTGTATCTAGGTTTTGTTCTATTGTAAATCTCTGCTAGGAGAGCCCAAGGATTCTACTGATTATGACACATGAGGGAAACTATTCAGCCCATGTTCCTTTGAGTCTGGCTTACTTCACTTAATATGATTTTTTCTAAGTCTTTCCATTTCCTTACAAATGAGGCCATATCGTTCTTTCTGACAGCAGCATAGAATTCCATTGTGAATAATACCACATCTTGTTGATCCACTCATCAACTGAGGGACATCTGGGTTGGTTCCATATCTTTGCTATGGTAAATAGTGCTGCAATGAACATCGTTGTGCTATTGGATTTAGTATGTCCTTGTTTCTGGATGATTGGGTACATGTCAAGTAGTGGAATTGCTGTGTCATAGGGGAGCTTTATGTTTAGTCTTTTGAGGAACTGCCATACTGCTTTCCATAGTGGTTGAATGAGTTTGCACTTCCACCAACAGTGTAGTAGTGATCCCTCCTGGCCACATCCCCTCTAGCATCTGTTGTTATTAGATTTCTTGATCCTGGCCATTCTAACTGGAGTGAGGTGGAATCTTAGAGTTGTTTTGATTTGCATTTCTTTTATGGCCAGAGATGTTGAGCATTTCTTCATGTGTCTGTAGGCCGTTCTTATTTCTTCTTCAGAGAAGACTCTCTTTAAGTCTTTGGCCCATCTTTTAATGGGATGGTTGTTTCTTTGGAGATTAGTTTAGGAGTGATTCAATTTTTTTTATCTGTTGATATATTTTAGATATAAGGCATTTGTCTGTACAACACTATTCTAAAGTAAATAATGGTGACATAATTTCTGCTATTTGTTTCTTCAGCATCACATTATATAACCTTAAGTAAAAACACTAATTTTATCTAATATCTGGATGCATCTTTTACTTTTTATCATCCACGGTAGAAAATATTTCAATAAACATTTTTCTTTTAATCCTAGGTAAATATTTGATGAACATATAACCAACTAAGAATTTAAAAAGCTAAACAAGAGTCTCTGTGTTTAACTTCGTCAAATATTCATTTCCATAGCAGCCTACCAAACCACACTGTGAGGGAAAATTCTTTTATCACCTTTTATATCACCTTTTCCAATTTAATGAGTTTCCAATATAATAAGTTTTATCATTAACTTATTCTACTTCATTATTAGAAGTGATATGCATAGTAAATTTATGCCTAGCAAAATTAAACTTCTTAAGAACTAATAATAACTGAAACATATTGTATGCTTACTATATATCAGGTATTATTTGAAGGTCTTTTATAGTACTAAGCTGTTTAATCTTTCTAGCAACATAGAGATAGACACTTATTATCCCCATTTTACAGATAAAGAACATTAGACATTGATAATTTAAATAATGTGTTCAAAGTCATAGAGATAAGAAGTAAATAATTGATAACCAAACAGCATAAACCTGGCACCTCTATAATATATTGGCTCTATATCAGAGGTAGAGGGCAAAGTAATATTGATTTCATACCTTCTTCACTTTAATAGGTATTAATATTATCTTTATATTTAACAAAGAATGTAAAATAATTATGAAGTATAATAAGAAATAGCTTTGCAAAATGCCATCTGCATGCAGACTGATTCTGACAAATGATTGTAGTAGCACACATATTACCATTATAGGTATAATGCAAAAAATTGAGTGTCATTTAATAAAAACACTAAATAATATTTCCTGAGAGTTAATTTCATAAAATGATGCTTAAAATTTATTGGAATTATAGAAAGATTCCTATTATATTTATACCCAAGTCAATAACAATATGCCTAAGATGTCTTTATTCAGGTTATTGTAGTCTGTCACCTATGAAAAAAACCAAATATTAGCAACAAATATTTAGTTGAAGAAGGGTCATTTCATTGTGACATTCCCATACATGCAATATACCTCATCTACCTCTCTGACCCCATCTCCCTCAATCCCCTTACCTTCTTAAAACAATTTCAACAAGTTTGATTGTTCTATTTTCATATGCTCATGTGAAGTGCTTCAACCCTTTCACCCTCACTCACCCTCTGTTGACTGCCACCTCTGAAAATTTAAAGATCTCGAATTTCTTATTCCAAATGCAGTTACAGTCTATTTTAAAAACTGATGTTAGGATGGTAGAATTATAGATACTTGTGATTTTTTTCCTTAAACTTTTTTTGGTGGGTCATGGAGCTTGAATTTGGCCTGGATGCTGTCCCTGAACTCTTCCGCTCAAGGCTGCCGCCCTACCGCTGGGCCTGGGCACTGTCCCTGAGCTCTTCAGCTCAAGGCTACTGTCCTACCCTTGAGCCAAGCCCCATGTCCCATTTTCTAGAGGTTAATTGGAGATAAGAATCTCAGGTCCTTTAGTGCTAGGGCTGGCTTTGAACCTTGATCCTCAGATCTCAGCCTCCTGAGTAGTTAGGATTACAGGCATGAGCCACCACCCCCAGCTTTGCTTAAACTTTTAATGTATCACTTTAAAGTTTTATCAACAATACTGCTGTTAGAATAAAAAATATTTCTTTCATTGTGCATGAACTTTCACTAAAGTCAATGAAGTGAACTGTAAAGAATTCTCAAGTAGCATTGTAGTGTTAGGCCTCCACAGAGTTAAAAATCAAAGTTAATCACAGAGGTACAGCTAGTCCAATATTTATATCTGATTATCTTCTTCTTCAGATATGGAACCCAAAAATACGGACCCAGAAAATGCAGAGTTTGAAAGTAGAGGAATTGAAATGGTTACTTCTGTGTCTGCACTCCAGGCACTGTCTAACCTGCTTTATCCTGAAGAAGCAGAAGAAGAAGAAGAAGAAGAAGAAGAAGATTTTGACTCTGAAAGGGTGGGTATATAACTAAAGATGAATTTGTTTTGTCCAGGGAAGTTGGGAACTGTATTTGAACGACTTGTTCTCTTCTCAATGTGGGAGCAGTGCTGTGTCATCTATATATTTATAGGAGACTGAAAAGCTAATTATTCATGAGCACGCAACCTGTAGTACATTTCTACCAAACATAATTACATATTTTTTCCAAACCACCTGAACACTGAATAGGAAAATAGTTCTGTAACTATGGTAGCAGTAGCCACCTTTCAAAATGTTTGTCATACTGTATTTATGTTCAAAGTCTGCTTAAAACCATTGCAAAGGCTGGCAGCTAGGACTATTTATGCCTTAACAATAGTTCTATAAAATAAACATTTTCAGTTCTGCAAGACTAATTAGGCCCTCAAGTTTCAGTCCCTTAATTTGTTTTAAATTTGTCTATACATAGAAATAGAACAAAAATATTTGGAGCCAAATACATGAGGACAAACTAGCTTCAACCTACTGAAATTGGCTTTCCAGCACACACTCCAAGAGCTGTGGAGTGTAATTAGCTGAGTGACGTTTGGGGTCAGGACAAGTAATGCTAGGGAGCCTTGCAGTAGCAAGAGGGACTTCTTTTAGGATAGAAGGGCTCCCTGTAATGACCTTTCCCCTTTCACTCTAAGATCATTGTTATTTTATCCAGAAAAGCTATAACAGTTTTGTTGCTGTTTTGTTTTTGTGGATCATGGGGCTTAAACTCTGGGTCTGGGCGTTGTCCCTGAGCTCTTCAGCTCAAGCCTACCATCATACCACTGGAGCCACAGCCCTACTTCCTGTTTTCTAGTGATTAATTGGAGATAAGAGTCTCCTGGTCTTTAGTGCCTGGGCTGTCCTTGAACCATGATCCTCGGATCTCAGCCTTCTGAGTAGCTAAGATTACAGGCATAAGCCACTGCCGGGCAATTTTTTTTAAACAACCTCTGCTCTTCATTCTCTTGCTCCTTAAGTATCAGTGAACCTTGGCTATCAAACCGCCTATGGAAAGTAAAGTTTGGGGCAAAGATCTCATAACAGAATATTTCCGTATTTATAAGATAATTTAAATGAATGTTTTGTTCTGGCAGTGTGAATAAACCATCTCTCACAAATATGCACATTAATTTCATCCTCCTGAAATTCTTTTCTTTCCGTTTGTGAAAAAAACCCAAGTATATTATGAATGAGCCCAGATCATCAGTGGATTATAAATGTCTCAGATCAATAATGGATTGAATTTCTTTCCTCCAGCAAGAGCTAAACATGGATCAGGGCAGAAGACTTAAAGTATAAACTATATTTGTAGAAGAGAGAATCTGAGTGAACTTGTAGCCAGGAGTTAGGAAATATTAGTGAAGGAAAAAGAAACTAAGAAAAATCAGGATATTAACAACTTCATTGGCTATATATATATATATACATATATATATATATATATATATATATATATAACAAGACACAAGAGAAAAGTTAGGAGCAGTGTGCTAGTAAAATTTGGAAAGCAAGGTCACTTTTAGGCAACCTTATTTGAGAAAGCAGAATAACAGTTTTCCGGTACGTACATACCAGTAAAGGAAGGTATAGGTCATGTAGAAAAGGTATAATAAGTATTTGAAAGATAGTAGTCATGAATATAATGAAGTGGAACTCATAAATATAACTAGGGTAGAAATAAAGAATTACAGAGATGACAAAGACCAGTCACTTTGGTGTTGATATCTAGTGTTGTTTATTTGCATCTAGAAATTTTTCTGGGAGGAAAGACGAGTGTTTATAAGAACAGAGAGCTATAATATAATTTTACCAAATTGTACAATTTATAAAGTAAAATTACTATAATAGTGTATGAATCTGTATATCTGGGTTATGAGCAATTTTCAGATAATTGGTCATTCAGACACCTCAGTACAGATACCATTAGAGGGTATAGAGTATCAGTGCAGTGGGAGAATAATTAATGTTTCTGATGAACTATTATATTTTCCAGGAGAGAAATTGCCTTCCATTTTTTTACTGTGTATTAGTCTGGGGATTTGTGGGATGATTACAAGAGTGATATGTTTTTTGAAAATACACTCTCTGAAAACAGAAAGAAAACTGTTGCATACATATCCGTTCATTTATACTACCCTTCTTCTAAATGACTTTTTAAGATTGGGAGATTGGGAAGTTAGTTTTCCTGCTGTTTTTCAAACTCCTGAGAGGACCTTAAGGCCTGTGGGAAATAAAGCTCATCATTCTTCACAGACACTATGGCAAGGATTTTGCTCTGTACTTGTAAAGTGGCAGGAATGGCAATGACAAATAGCTCAGATAATTGGATGTAGATTCATGGCTATGACTGAAATGTCCTTATAGAAAACAATTGGCAGGTTTTTAAATTTTTTTGATCATGTTCCATCCTTTTGCTGGGAAATTTTACTTTTAATCACTTAGTTTTACTAAGATAATAAATCAAAACTCCCCTCTATTCTGAGATATGGATCCAGTCATCCATTTCCATGGAGAATATGCCAATTTTTCTCAGGAATGTTTAAGATTTTCTTTCCACTGATTTTAATTTTCTGTCAGAGACACTTGAAAAAAAAGAGGCCCTCATGTTCCAAGAAATGCTTTGCTATAGTTGACCATTAGTATCCTGATGATTAATAGAATTACTACCCATTATATGACCTTAGTGATCAGGAAAAGAAAAAATGCTCAAGAATACTGTCGTGAGATTTTCACATAAAATGCTTGCAGTGCCTTAAGCCCAGATATAGTACTTTTGAATTTCCTTTTTGAGAGTAATAGTAGCTATGTCACACACTTTTGTGATGTCACATATTAATTTCTGATTTATAACTATTGGACTCACTTAGCATAATAAAGGCCCAGGTGAACTTTTACATCAGCTTTCAAGGACAGACACTACTCTCATTATCCAAATAGGATATTCCAACCTCCTGTGTGAAGCCTTAGAAATCGAGAACAGGGACATAAGAAAGAAGAGATAGAATTGCCAACTTATAACTAGAGTTAGAGGCTCTACAACTTGGACCACACTCTCAGCCTGGCGTTTTGCTATTTTGGGAGTTTTTTTTATTTTTGCTGCTTATCTTGGGGCTTAAATTCAGGGTCTGTGCACTGTATCTGAGCTCTTTTTTTGCTCAAGGCTAGCACTATGCTACTTAAGCCACAGCTCCACTTCTGGCTTTTTTTTACTTAATTGGAGATGAGAGTTTCACAGACTTTCCTGCTTGGGTTGGTCTTGGACTTTAATCCTCAGATCTCAGCCCCCTGAGTAGCTAAGATTACAAGCCACTAGTGCCTGGCTTTGCTGCATATTATTATTATTATTATTATTATTATTATTATTATTATTTTGCCAGTCCTGGGCTTGGGCTCAGGGCATGATCACTATCTTTGGGGTTTTTTCTCAAGGCTAGAGCTCTAGCACTTGAGTCACAGCACCACTTCTGGCTTTTTTCTATGTATGTGGTGCCGAGGAATCAAACCCGGGTCTTCGTGCATGCTAGGCAAGCACTCTACCACTAGACTGAACTCCGGGTCAAAGCTGCTTATTTTGGAAATGGAGTCTCTCACACTTCAAACCTTAAGCCTCCAGATCTCAACCTCCAGAATAGCTAGGATTAGAGGCTTGTCCTGTCAGCACCCAGAAACTTGTTAGTTTTTATTGCCATAAAATGTTCTCATCCCTCTATCTCCCTTCTGAATACAAGCAGACACAGCCAAAACCCAAAAGTGTCAATGCTTTTCTAATAACACTTGGTTCTAACCTTCATAGAGATGAATGTGGCTCATTCCCATCTCCCCAGGGATACATGATTCAGTGAGCTGAAACTGGGGATTTAGTCTGACCAAAAATCAATTCTGCCCGAGTCCATTAAACTGAATACTTTTTTTTTAAAGGACAAGGAAAACACATTCAAGGTAATACTTGGTGTCTGTCTCTCTGCTGTATAACAATGATTAATAATTAATTAAATGGGAACACTAAGGTTTTTTTTTAGGATGGAAAGCTTATCACATTTAAAGTATTATTAGTAATGTAGGTGAAGAAAGTAATAACAAAATGTTGGACTCTTCCTTCTCTCACTAAATAACAGAGCTCATCTATGTTTGGAGCCATGAGTCCTGGGAATATTGGACCAAGGAAAACTGAACAACTTAAACGTAAGTTATTTAATAATGCAGTATAGATCAATGGGATCAGTGTAATATTCACCTTGGTAGTAAATTTTATGGAAAGCAATAAAAACAACTACTGAATTTAAGTTGAACTTAGCAATAATATATTTTATATTTAAAATGTCCAGTGAGCCATCAGAAAGAATGACATTGCCCCATTTGTAAGGAAATGGAAAAACTTGGAAAAAAATCATATTAAGTAAAGTCAGCCAAACTCAAAGGTACATAGGGTCAATGGTTTCCCTCGTTTGTCATAATTAGTATAAACCTTGGACTCTTCTAGCAGAGATTTACAATAGAACAAAACCTAGATACATAAGGCCATATAGGATGAGGCTAAATGAAAGGACCTCCAGGATATAGAAACAAGAGCCATATAATGCGTGATTGTTGTTCTTAATGTACTATGTTATTTCTCATCTCCTTTGCTGTCCCTTGGTTATTCTCATATTGTTACAGTATCTTACCTTGTTATCTGGTATATTGTATATATGTTTTTTTATTTATTTATTTGAAATTGGATAGGGAAGGTGGGAAAACAAGATGAGGGGTGCGGGGGAGGGAAATGGTGACAAAAACATGAGAAAGGGTATCAATGTGTAGTAATGCATCTTCTATCTGGCAAATATAATGTAACCCTTCTATTAATTACAATAAAAATATAAAACCAGAAAAAGTGTCTAGCGAGGCTGGAGGTGTACCTCAAGTGGTAGCGTACCACCTGAGCAAGCAAGGGTTTGAGTTCAAACCATGGTATCAGCAAACGAAAGTTGCTCATATTACAACTGAAGGACAAGTATGTGAGGCATTATCAGCCGACTTGATTTAGGCATTTCAAAATGCATATGCCCACTTTAAAATGTTTTTTATTGTAATTAGTAAAAGGGTTACATGATGTTTGCCAGATAGAAGGTGCATTAATTCACATACATTGATACCCTTTCACATGTCTTGGTACCCATTTTAAAATGTTTTTTTTTTTTGTTTTGTTTTGTTTTTTGCCAGTCCTGGGCTTGAGCTCAGGGCCTGAGCACTGTCCTTGGACTTTCTCAAGGCTAGAGCTCTACCACTTGAACCTCAGCACCACTTCCGGATTTTTTTTATGTATGTGGTACAGAGGAATCAAACCTGGGTCTTTATGCATTCTAGGCAAGCACTCTACCACTAGGCCAAACTCCTGGCCCTCAAAGTATGTTTTGTATGATATATTCGTTGTTTTGTAGTTGTTTGTTCTTGGTGGCAGTGGTAGTGATCATGAGGGCTTGAACTAAGGGACTGGGTACTGTCCCTGAGCTTTTTGGCTCAAGGCTAGTGCTCTATCACTTTGAGCCACAGTGCCACTTTCGGTATTCCTGAGAGGGTTAATTAGAGATAAGAGTCTCATGGACTTCCTGAGCTGGCTTCAAACTGATCTCAGATCTCAGCCTCCTGAGTAGTGGTATATCATTTTTATTTGTCAATTACAAAAGTAAATAATTCAAAAGGAAAACACGTGCTAAAAACAAGGAACATTTATGTGTAGTGATGTTCATCTTTTATTACTGAAGATTAGTAGTTTTTCTAGTAATGAAAATTAATTTTTCTGGACCTACGTCCATTCTGTGAGCATATTTCTTGAGACAAAAGACAAAGTAAGTCATGTATGATTACATTTCTTTTGAAGGATGCCACCCCTTCCCTCACTGTCTCCCAGTTTTCCCCTCCTATCCCCACCAATTTGTATAGTTCATTTGCAACCTAGTGTCTAATGAGAATCACTGCTGCATTTGTTCTGTTTGTCCCATCCTTTCTGTGCCATCCTTACCCTCCTAAATACAAATAAATGAACAAATAAGACAAAAGGAAATGAAAACAAAAACAGCAAAAAAAATCTCTTGTTTCCATGTCCTGATGTTCATTTCAATAAATATTATTTTATAGCGTCAGATGCACATAGCTATTATTACCTGTGTCATCCTGATTATATAACTTTTGAGGATTGTTTACTAAGATGCTAAACATTTTTCATATATTTTATTGTAATTAATAGAAGGGTTACATTATATTGACCAGATAGAAGGTGCATTACTTCATAAACATTGATACCCTTTCTCATGCCTTGGTTCCCATTTCCCTACCCCCACCCTCACCCCTCATCTTGTTCTCTTCCCTTCCCTATCCGATTTCAAATAACCAAATAAGCATATACACAATATATCAGATAACAAGGTAAAATACCTTGACAATATGAGATAACCAAGGGACAGCAAAAGAGATAAGAGATAACACAGTACATTAAGGACAACAATCACTCATTTTATGGCTTTTGTTTCTATATCCTGGAAGTCCTTTCCTTTAGTGTCGTACTATATGGCCTTATGTACCTAGGTTTTTGAGATGCTAAACATTTTTATGTTCTATTCTCCAATATTGTGGCAATTTCACAAGGTCCATTCCTTACTACATTTATAAATATTTATTTTAAGTCTATTATGTATCAGGTAGTATGATTGTCTCTGAGACTGTAATGGAGATCAAAGTTATATTTTACGGAGGAGAAAATAAAACAAACAACCACATAATTTTGTCTTACATTGAAATGCTGAGAGTGGAAAGTCTATGGGATTCACAGGTTTAAGGGTGATAGTTCAGCATAAGAGTACTTGCTTAGCATATGGAAGCTGGGTTCAGTCTCTAACACCATCACAAGAAAAATCATAGCTACAAAAAATTAGAAGAAATACTTTCTGGTGTTTCCCCAATATTTTTGTTCATATATTTTCAGAGTTGAATATTTTACAACATTCTGAAAAATATAGAATGTTCTGATTCTGTTGGCCATGATTATAATAATCAGAGCATGGGCGGGAGCGGGAGTGAATTTTGTTCAATTTAGCTAATTATGAAACATGTTATGTGAAAAACTATTTAAAATAATAGTTAAAGTGAGGTCTTAGGATTGTTTTATTTTATTTTATTTTATTTTTTTTGCCAGTCCTGGTCTTGAGCTCAGGGCCTGAACACTGTCCTTGGACTTTCTCAAGGCTAGAGCTCTACCACTTGAGCCTCAGCACCACTTCTGCCTTTTTTCTATATATGTGGTACCGAGGAATTGAACCCAGGTCTTCGTGCATGCTAGGCCAAACTCCCGGCCCAGGATTGTTTTAATACGTGGTTGCTGTACATACTCAAGAGGCTATTTACCCTATTCTAGAGATATTCACTGCATGGCAGTGTTCAAAATTAGATGTATTCTGTGCTGCTTGTATTTCTGATAATGCAGGTTTAATAATTTCTCCAGGCCCAGCTCAATTAATCATTTCTAAAATATTATAGCTAAACCTGTACTTAGGCTTTATAAGGTCAATGCTAGATAGAAGCAGATGATTTAAAAATAGTTGACAAAAATTGAAAACCTTACCATCAGGTGCATTCCTGGGAATACTTAAAAGTTATGTTCTGTACCTAATGCAGGTCACCATTTGATGCCACGATAGAACAAATACAAGTTGGACTTTTGTACATTTTCCTTCAGGTTGTCTACTTTTAATTTAAGGGTTACATATAGAAACCAAAGCACCTGCTCATTTCTGCACAAATGGACAAATGATAGATTATTTTTATAACACATGTATGTACACTGCACTAAACATGACCATGAACAGTCCCTGTTTCCTTTTATTTTTTTTTATTGTTGAGATAATGTATAGAGGGGTTTCAGTTACATCCGTCAGGTAGTAGGTACATTAATTCTTGCACATTGATACCCCTTCTCATGTTTTTGTCCCCATTTCCCTCCCCCCATCCCCTTCCTTTTCTTTAATTATTGTCTTTTTTTTAATGTCACACTTGTTTTTGTTTTTTGTTTTTGTATTGGTACCAAGGCTTGAACTCAGGATCCGGCTCTGTCCCTTAGCACTTTTGGTCAAGGATTCTGCTCTGCCACTTGAGCCACACATCTTCTAGATTTTTTTGGTGGTTAACTGGAGATGAGTCTTTCATATTTGTCTATCGGGGCTGGCTTTGAACTGTAATCTTCAGTTCTCAGCCTGCTGACTGGCCAGAATTACCAGCATGAGTTGCTGGCATGGGGCTCAAAAGGTTTTTATAAAGAAAGTACAATGCAAGATGACAAATTTGTCTCCAAATGAGACTATTTTGTTTACTGGTTTCTTTAATATAAAAATACATTATATGTGATCCTATTTATGTTTCTAATAATTTAGAGTACTTGTTTACATACCTATCTATTAACATAAATGTGGAGATATACACATACATACATACATACATACATACATACATACATACATATGTAGAGAGGAGGTAGAGAGAAACAGATAAAGACAGAGAGAACTAGACAGAGACAGAAACTATGACCAAGAAAGAGAGATAAAAAAGATTATAGCTATAGAATATTTTAGTTCAGTTATGCCCAAATGAGCATAAAGAACCTGTGTTATTTAGAGGCAATAACCAAGCAAACAGCCTTAGCTTTATTTTTCTGTTCTTATAGCCATTACTCAAAGCACTGATGAAAATAGTGAAGACATATGGGATCCAGAAGAGGTTCCAGACACAGCAGATCCTGATGACAAGTGGGATGTTCGCGAAATCCCAGAGTAAGTCAAATGAAGCCTGGAATGTGTTTAGGTGTTTCAGTTACATGTGTCATCTGATACTATCCTATTTTTGACAAGATTCATGAAGTAACTTACACCACATAAAAGATAAGGCTACAGTGCCACACAGAAGGCATGTATAATTGATGATTTTTCCTTTCCTACAGCAGAAACAAATAATAAAACATTATACCTTCCTTTTAGTTATTATCTAGCAAAAATGAATAATAGTCATTTCCATTATCAATTTATATTCAATGTCAGCATGTTGTCTAATGTAGAACTAACAGTGGAAAAAAACCAGCCCATTAAATTGCAAGCATTCAAGCAAACCAAATTACAATACCATGTTTATGTGTCAAAGACCTGTTTTTAATTACTCAGTGTTCTATAATTTCAGTAAAAGGCTATGTCCTCCCTCCAATTATCAATTATTATGCAGAGTTATTTACCAGCTATTTTGGGATTATGCTAAATATTCAGTGCATTTGCCAGCAGCATTCAAGCCTTGCTTTGTAGCTTTTTTCGCTATCAAATTGTAAATATAAAATTGAGAATTATTACCGTAAAAACCTGTAATTCTCTTTGAAGGAATTTGAAGTACATTGACATACATAGATGAAATGAATGATTAAACTGACTAAGCTTTAAATATATACATTTTAAAGTAAAATTCTGATTAAGTATTTAGAATATCTGGAAAAACACAGTCAATATTTGCTAAATTGTAATGTACTTTATCATTATTAGTTTGGAGAGGAGAGGTTGAGATAGGGACTGGCTATATAATCCAGGGAGCTCTAAAACTTTAAATCTTCCTGTCTGTACTTTCTAACTACTGTGATTAGAGGTTTGTGACACCACATCCAGCTTTAGTTTATTAATTCTAAAGAGTTTTATGACAGGTCATATTACAGCTTTTATAATTCTCACTGAAAAAATGTTCAATACATTTTTAAACACCATGTTACCATCTTCAACATCAATTCTGAAAATAAAAGCAATAGGAATTTTCAGATAATTAACTAGTAAGAATTATTGAGCTTTCAAATAAATAATATAAAAACATGAACCTTATAAAATCAGAGAAGAATTGCAAATATTCTGGTCTACATCTTAAGGATCAAAAAAGTAAATCACAGGTGATTTTTATACAGTGCCTGCAGATCTATATGAAAGATAAGAATTGAATCACTCATCATTTTGCCTAATAGATGTCACACATCCATATGCAGCAAGCTCAAATTTTGAATAAAATTTTACTTTTCATTCTGATGTTTGATGTTCTCTACGTAGAGCATCCATGAAAGCTTTAAATACATAATAACTCCAGTCAAGATAGAAGGAAATTGCTTTATAAGAATTTTTATTTTTGTTCTCTTCTTTATGAAAATACAATCCAAAATGTCCCAAAGGATAAAGAGGAAAATGGGCAACGAATATGAACACGCAATTTGCAAAAGAAGAATCACACCAGTGGCTAAATGAAAAATAATAAAGGTCTAAGCTAAGACACTGGCCTTGGAGGGATCCAGAGATGTTTGATAGTTTGAAGGAATATGTAGTATTTGATTAGTTAGGATAGACTTGAAGAAAGCATCAGAGTTGGTGCTGAAGCTGGATGGTTGAATAAAGGGTAATAATAGTAACTGTGACAGGGATTGCAGGTGAGGGAGAAGCAGTCCTTTGGTATTGGCTTGGAAGTAACCTTTGTGCCATAAGGACAGACCTATATAATAGGCAGTTGGAAAGTTGTACTTGGAACTCAGGATAAACACAGAAACTTGAGCAAATACATCTGGGAGTCTTGAGCATGTGGATTGATTCCTTCTGTTTTGTTTGTGTGTTTGTTTGTTTTAAATCTGGCTGCTTCACCTTTGTAAATACTTGGTAGGCATTATAGCCTATGAAGATAAAAGTACTCTAAAACAAATAGCTATTTATTGCCTGTCTTGTTCAAACCTAAAGCTATTCCTTTTCCATTTATGGGTACACCTACTTGCAAATGGTCAGAAATTCAATCTAGTCTTTTAGTGTCTCAATCCAAAAATTCACTATTTCTTCATTAGGGTAGAATGAAACAGAAAAAAGTTAATTTGTAGGGCTGAAGGTGTAGCTCAGTGATAGAGCACTGTTCTACATGCCTAACACATTGGAATTCATTCCCTCTCTGAAAAAAAAATTGTGAACACTTATTTCATTTCATCTGAAGAGATAAAATGCTATCTAGTTCAGTGATTCTATAAACCAGTCTATTCGTAAGAGGAAGGAAAATATTTGTGAATGGTATAGGGTGGGTTGAAATACCAGGAATTTCTTTCATTGAACTAAGAATTCTGTCATATTAGATTTTGAATACCATAATATACTGTGTTGATTGCACCACCACTGTTTTCACCATAGAATTTTAGAAGTGGAAAAGACTGTGGAGATTATTTAATTAATGCCTGCCTAGTCCTATAAGCCACAATTTCAAATTGGGACTTGGCAGTGATCCTATGAATATGAGATCTCCCTTCCCTTCCCTTCCCTTCCCTCCCCTCCCCTCCCCTCCCCTCCCCTCCCCTCCCCTTCCCTCCCTTCCCCTCCTCTCCCCTCCTCTCCCCTCCCCTCCCCTCCTCTCCTCTCCCCTCCCCTCCTCTCCCCTCCATTCTTTCTTCCCTTTCTACGGAGGTTGGAACTCAGGGCCTTCCTTACACTTATTAGGCAGCTACTCTACCATGGGCAGGCACTCTATTACCTAAGTCTTGCCTCCAGATCTTTTGCTTTTTTCTATGTATGTGGTACCCGAGGAATCAAACCTGGGTCTTCATACATGCTAGGCAAGCACTCTACCACTAGGCCAAACTCCCGGCCCTGCTTTCGGGATTTTTAAATAAAAGTATTGCTTTTTGTTCCGGCCAATCAGAACTGCTATCCGCCTATTTGCAATTCTGGTAAAACTAGAAGCACAGATGCTTGCCACCATCCAGCTATTTGTTCATTGAGATTAGAATCCTATTAACTTCTTTGCCCTGGCTGGCCTTGAACCAAAATATTTCCAATTTAGGATTACACCATGTGAGTCACTGCACCTAGTTTCTGTATTTTTATGACATTTCTAGGATTTTGTTCCTTTTTGTTCTACTACATATCTGAAAATAGCAAGCACTTTATTTATTTGGTCCTTTATTTTTTAAATAACATATCCTCATGTTTCTGGCAGATACTTTTTTTTTGCTCTGTGACAGGAAATTGCTCTTTCATTTCAGTCTCCATTATCATTGAATTTTTTTTCAGACATGAGATCATTTTCAAACAGCAGGTGGGAACAGAGGATGTGTACCTAGCATTTACAAGAAAGGACCCCTCAACAGCATGCTGTCAAGAGATAATGGTAAGCATCACCTCTCCTTCCCTGTTTTCTCTATGGCCATTATAGCTAAACCGCCTAACTGTTAAAAACATAATATTCTAGACAAGTCTGTAGACTCTTTACAAATACTAGCTGCTGTGTTTCAGAGGAATAACATGAGTTTAGAATTGATAAAATGTACAAAATTAACTAAGTTTACACATATTGAATGAGATTCATAAGTACACACAACCGAATAATATGACATAACTTCTATTCCTATTAAAAGTCCCCAATCTGATTGTTGTGAATAAATATTCTTTCGTTGTAGTTCTGTCCCATTCATGCTATCTGACTGGGTATTTACCTTCTGACATGCTGACAGGCCATCAGAATGAAATATTCCCTTTCCTGATTCTGCCTTATCTTTTATTCTGTATTCTTGTGGTGACTCACTCTGCTAGGGGAATTATAAAAGCTATTTTCTTCTTAATTTTCAAATCTGAACATCTGATTTAATCTACTAAGAAGACATAAAGTGTTGGGTTATTTGAATGACAGGACCACACTTTCAGGGAGCATTCTTTGCCAAGTCACAGTTTCTATATAATAACAACATATAATAGAATACCAGTAGTGCCAATAATACCACCTTGATTTTTTAAAATATTTTATTTTTTGTTTTTTTGCCATTCCTGGGGCTTGAACTCAGGGCCTGAACACTGTCCTTGGGCATTCTCAAGGCTAGTCCTCTACTATTGGAGCTTCTGGCTTTTCTATGTATGTGGTACTGAGGAATCGAACCCTGGTCTTTGTGCATGCTATGCAAGCACTCTACCGCTGGCCAAACTCCGCCACCTTAGTTTTTGCTTATTTGATCCTCATAATTATTTTGTTGAGATGTCTGGGTTTAACTTAAATGGTAAGCTTCAATTCATTTTGGCAACATACACAAGTAATTCTGGGGTTAAAGTTTTTATTTATTTCTTGAGATTGAGAGCTCTACTATGCTATCTTCTCTCCTCTCCTATAACATATTATAGAATACAGAAGTGCCCATAGGAAGTGCTTTATATATTTTCCTTAATAAAAGGATAAAAGGAGTCTCCCTTTGGCAGGAACTTCAACTTTTCTTTTATTAGCAAAATTTAAGACGTTCAATCAAATCAAGCAACATAATGGGAATAGTGACTTTAAGTACCTCAGGAGGTTTTTCAAACTCTAATGAGTTAAGGTTTCAAGTGATCTTGAAGTAATTAGCTCCCAGGTTTTTACTAGTAATATTCAAATTCATCTCTCTTAAACTGCCATAAAATTATGTTTTTGATGTCTAGTGTTGGGGATTGCTCTAAGCTGTAAACCTAAAAAAACTACAACTGTTGAAAGTGATTCCATTTCTTTCATGTAAATTGCTACTAGTTTTAATAATAAAGGTATTCTAAGAATCTTGCTAACTAAATCATACCTCATAAGAGAAATATACAATTTATTTAAAATTTAATCAGTATGTATAGAAGAATTATCTTACCTTTGAATGAATTTATGTTCAATTGTGGAGACAAACCTAATGTAAATGAACTAATTTTATTACTAACAATCAAACAGACAATTTCAAGTCTACTGGGAATTCATAAAGTTTGGGCAAGGCATAGACACAATTGAAGTGCAACAACAAAAAATTTTTGTTGATGCTGAGGCACTTTGCTATGTGTATACTATTGTTTTTCTTTCTCATCATTCCTTCATTTGCTTGATATTTACCTAGTGAGTGTACTACGTAATTATTTCTGTCTTAAGATACTAAGGTACAAAGATATATAAGAAACACAGTAAAGGAATTAGACACTTAATAAACCATTGCAGTTTCGTTTGCTACGTATATATAATATAATATATATAATCGGAGAGAAACAGAGAGAGAAACTTCTGTCAGGTACTTTGTGATACAAAGCAGAAATCAACTAGTTCTTTTTGGATGGATAGGTTTTCTACAATGGACATCATTCCAAGAAAGCATTATAAACAGAGGTGAGAGCTTGTAGATGGTATCCAGACATGAAGTAGCATGGCATGAATAGAAATTAAGTATGACAATTAAGAATAAATATGAGAAGTGCTATAATGGCAAGCTACTTCTCAAAAGGTATTTAAAGAATTTAATTGTAAAGGTGATGTACAGATGGGTTACAGGGTTACAGTTACATAAGTCAGGTAATGAGTACATTTCCTATTGAACAGTGTCAGCTCCTTCATTATTCTCTCCCAGTTTTTCCCCCTCGTGACTTCTTTCCCACCAAAATTGGGTAGTTCACCTTCAACACAGTGTCTAATAGGTTTCACTGCTGAATTGGTTCACCCTTTTTATCCCACCATTTCTTGGCTTCCTCTTTCCATCCCCAAATCAGATCACTTATATCAAGGACAGAAGGGAATAAACCAAAGAAAAGAGGAAAGGAAAAGAGAAAAAAAGAACTAAAAACTATACATATATATATTTTTAAAAAGCTCCAATTTGGGTTGGGATTTTGTAGGCTACAGGGAGAGCACTTGCCTTGAATGTATGCAGTCCTAGGTTTGATACTCATGTTCACAAATAAAATCCTGATTTGCAGGGATAGGAGTCTGGCCCAGTGGTAGAGTGCTTGCCTAGCATGCACAAAGACATGTTCCATTCTTCAGTACTATAGACAGAGAAAAAGCCAGACATGGTGCTGTGGCTCAAGTGATAGAACTCTAAGCTTGAGAAAGCCCAAGGACAGTGCTCAGGCCCTGAGTCCAAGCCCCAGGACTGGCAAAAAAATTTTTAAAAAATTTAAAAAGTCCTGATTTGCAGTTGTGTTTTATTCCCTAGGCATATTAATGATGAGATCGCTCATCGTTTAGCACTAGTGGTAAAACTCAGAGTAAAGAGATGATTGGCCCCATCACAAAAACTTCTTGTTAAAATTTTTATGATTGTTACTCCTTTTGATAGTATTTTGTTTCTTTGAATCTAAGAATTATCATGTGCATGCCATTATTGGAACTTGAAGTCCGGACCTGGGTACTGTCCTTAGCTTTTGCACTCAAGGCCAGTACTCTACCACATTAACCATACTTCCATTTCTGGTTTTTTGGTGGTTAGAGAGAAGAGTCTCACACACCTTTCTACCTGGGCTGGCTTTGAACCATGACCTCATGTCTCAGCCTCCTGAGTAGCTAGGTAATACAAGGCACTAGCTCCTGGAAATGTGTAATTAAAAAATAATAGTGATTTAGTACTGTTTTAAAGAATAGATTGCAGCTCAATACCAGAAACATTTCAAGGTGGAGCAGATAGAATTTCACAATTTGTTAAATATTTTATTTGGAAGCCAGGTGCTGGTGGCTCACTCCTGTAATCCTTTCAACTCAGGAGGCTGAGATCTGAGGATTATGGTTTGAAGGCAGCCTGGGTAGGAAAGTCTATAATATTCTTATCTCCATTTAACCACCAAAAACCTGGAAGTGGAGCTGTGGCTTGTTGTACACTGTTAGCCTTAAGTGGAAAAGCTATGGGACAGTGCTCAGGCTCTGACTTCAAATTCCAGTACCAAAAAATCTTATTTGGGTCTTGGACCTGGTAGGTAATAATCCAATTCAGAAAGTTCAAAATGCTAATCTTTGCCTAAGCCCTTATGTGTCTAAGCATAGGGAGTTATTTGGGCTTTTAAAAATTCACAAGAACAGAGCTTCCTTTATTGTTCCCCAGATTCCAAATGAGAATGCAAAGTTCATGAATGTGAAATCAAACTGATAGGCTTAAACAGAATTCTGAGTTAGGAATATGTATACTGTATCTTCAGCAAAACTTTCTAACTCCAAAACCAGTGTCCCAGTATTCAAATTTGGCTAGCTCCATTGTTATTCTCTGAGACTTTCCTCCTGAGTGCAGAACTACCAGTCATCGAACTCTTTCTCCATATGTAGGTATTTTAGAGCTAAAAATAAGCCCGTGTTTTACAGATTGTTAAAAATATTAACCAAGCCTTTTCTTCAAATATAGATTTATGAGAAAACCCAACATAGAACACAAAAGTGACTATCATTGTTTGATTAAAAAGGTACTATCACCCATATCTCTTAGAAGAAGGACAGAGTCTCCTTTGAATGTACTGTAAAGAATGCTAAGAAACTATCAGGATGACAAGGTGACAAATATGGATAGAACTGAAGAACATTAAGAGAGTTCATGGGTAATATATGTGTTTTTGTTTATTCCTCATGAGTAAGAGACTCTGACTTTATTTTCTCATCTTTTCTTTGTTTCCATATCCTAGAGTTCATTTAGTATCATCTTTTATGACCTTATGTAAATACGTTTTGAGCTATTGTAATCCTCTGCTAGGACAGTCCTAGATGTGTACTAATTATTACAAATGAGGGAAACCAATGAGCCTATGTTCCTTTGGCTCTGGCTTACTTCACTTAATATGATTTTTTTTCCAAGTCTTTCCATTTCCTTACAAATAGGGTGATGTCATTCTTTCTGATGGCAGCGTAGAATTCCATTGTGTATAAGTACCACATCTTCTTGATCCATTCATCTACTAAGAGGCATCTGGGGTGGTTCCATATCTTAGCTATAGTAAATAATGCTGCAATGAACACTGTTGTGCTAGTAAGTTTAGTATGCCGTTATTTCTGAACATTTGGATAAATGCCAAGGAATGGGATTGCTGGATCCTAGGGGAGCTCTATATTTAGTCTTTTGAGGAATCGCCATACTGCTTTCCAGAGTGGTTGAACAAGTTTACACACCCAACAAAAGTTTAGTAGTGATCCCTCCTGGCCATATCCCTACCACTATCTCTTGTTATTAAATTTCTTCATCATAGCCATTCTAATTGGAGTGAGGTGGAATTTCAAAGTTGTTTTGATTTGTATTTCTTTTATGGCCAGAGAAGTGAGGATTTCTTCATGTGTCTATAGGCTATTCTTATTTCCTCTTCAGAGAATTCTCTCTTTAAGTCTTTAGCCCACCTTTTACTGGGATGGTTGTTTTCAGAGAGATTCAATTTTTTGAGCTGTAGGTATATTTTAGATATGAGGCCCTTGTCTATTTTATGGCTACTGAAGAGCTTCGCCCACTCTGTGGGCTTTCTATTTAGCTTGCTAGCTATGTCCTTTGCCATACAGAAGGTCTGCCATTTAAGGCAGTCCAATTTGTCCAAACTCTCTTTAATTTGTTGTGTTTCTAGGTCTTTATTAAGAAAGTTTCAACCTGTGCCAAGGAGACCTAGTATATCTCCTATTCCTTCTTGTAAAATTTTCAAGGTACTACTTTTACCTCAAGGTCTTTGATCCATTTGGAATTAATCCTGGTGCAGGGTGACATAGAAGGATCCAACTATAGTTTTCTTCAGTTGCTTAACCAATTCTGCCAGCACTCCTTTTTTAAGTGGCTTTCTATCTTCCATCTTATTTTTTTTGGCTCCCTTATGAAACATTAGGTGGCTATAGGTCTGCAGGTTGATTTCTGGATCTTCAGATCTTTTCCATTGGTCCTCAGGCCTGTTCTTGTGCCAGTACCAAGCTGTTTTAGTTACTATTGCTCTGTAATAGTCTAAAGTTTTGTATTGATATTCTTCCAGTGCTGTTCTTTCTACTAAGGATTGTTTTGCTATACGGGATGTTTTATTATTCCGTATCAATTTTTGGATTGCTTCTCTATTTCACTAAAGAATGATATTAGGATACTGATGGGTATTGCATTGATTTTGTAGACAGCCCTTGGCAAGATAGCCATTTTCACGATGTTAATTCTTCCAATCCAGGATCATAGGAGGTTTTTGCACTTCCTTAGTTCTGTTTTAATTTCCTTTTTAAG
Source organism: Megascapheus bottae (assembly GCF_031878675.1). Classification (NCBI taxonomy): domain Eukaryota; kingdom Metazoa; phylum Chordata; class Mammalia; order Rodentia; family Geomyidae; genus Megascapheus; species Megascapheus bottae. Next base: position 71,132,161 of record NC_143547.1, read on the forward strand.
GTTTTTAAAGTTTTCAACATAGTCCTTTATATTCTTAGTTGTTAATTCTTAAGTATTTTATTTTCATTGAGGCTATTGCAAAAGGAGTTGCTTTCCTGCTTTCTGCCTCACTCTTCTTGTTGGCATACTGGAAAGCAGCTGATTTTTTGAGGCTTAATTTTATACCCTGCTGCTTTGTCAAAGTTTCAAATCTTTCTCATCTTTTTTTTGGGGGGCGGGGTATGCCAGTACTGTGGCTTGAAATCAGGGCCTCGTGGTCTCATGCCCTGTCTCAGATATTTTTCTTTTTTATGGCTAATTAGAAATAAGAGTTTCTTGGATTTGTTTGTCTTGGCTGGCTTCAAACGCATTCCTCAGATCTCAGCTTCCTAAGTAGCTAGGATTATAGGTATAAGCCCACAGTCTTCACCTTATTGTCTCATCTTTTATTTTCTACTCTTCATCTTTCTCCACAGGTCCCTCACTGTAATGGTTTTTAACATATATCCTAGACTAAGAGTCTTGAAATACTTACATATATCATTGTTTGCAAAGCCATTTTCATGTCAGAACTGGGTCTTGAATTGAGGGCCTAGATAGTTGGGTAGTGTCCCTGAGTGGAGCCACAACTACACTCCTGGCTTTTTTGATGGTTAATTGGAGATAAGAGTCTCACAAACTTTCCTGCCTGGGTTGGCTTCAAAATACAATACTTAGGTCTCAGCCTCCTCAGTAGCTAGCATTACCAGCACTCAGCTGCAAGGCTTATTTTTTTTAATTCAACAAATACTTATGGAATACTTACTATATGCCAGATACTACAAATCAGATACTAGGATATATAGTGTTAGACACAAAATAGACAAGATTTTCCTTTTCTCAAGCTTACTGGCAAGATTTCAAGCTGGCCATATACAACAAAGTAGTGAGATCTAGTGGGTAAACTTATGCCAGACTCACAGATTTATGCAGTAAGGAAAGAGTGAGCCTAAAAGGAAGCAGTTTATTAGACAGTGTTAACAAGATTCATGTATAGTCAGTTCCTTCAGGCTTTTTGCCCACAGAATAATATCAAACCAAAAGACACTAGATGCTAGGTAACAGGAGCAATGGGACAATGTGTTGCAGAATAGCTAACTACACTGCCACTAGCTTTTTTGGTTCATTGTTTTTTTTGCCAGTCCTGGGGCTTGAATCCAGGGACTGAGCACTGTCCTTGGGCTTTTCCCTCAAGGCTAGCACTCTGTCATTTGAGCCCCAGCACCATGTCCGGCTTTTCTGTGTATGTGGTACTGAGGAATTGAACCTGGGTCTTTGTGCATGCTGGGCAATCACTCTACCAGTAGGCCAAACTCCTGCCCCTCTGTTCATTGTTTTTTATTGAGTGATTTTGTTTTTCAATGTTTTTATTATTGTAAAGGTGATGTATAGAGGGGTTGCAGTTATATAATGCCACTAGCTATTTTATAATTTGATTTTGTATCCCAGGAGAGTACTGTAAGAAGTTTTTCTGGAATTTGGTAATACAATGAGAAACTGTTTTATGGCAACATCCGATAAGGGAACTTTCTCCCAAGCAGAGAGTGTCAGATAAATAGCCCTGAGGCAACTCTTCAACAACTGCTATCTTCCCACATTTTAGGAGGACCATAAGATGGTCTGCCAAGTCCTGGGAACATAGTTGTCAACGTTGGCCTTGGTAGATGTTCAGGGTCACTGATTTGCCATAGTGGAGCTATGTATGTATACATGTATACTGGATGTGTATATGTGTATATATGTATGTCTGTATATGTGTTATTGTAAATATTATGTGCATACTGGATGAGAAAATGTTCATCCTGGTTGTTTTCACTTAATATGATATACTAACTATATACAGACATTTCTCTATGTACTTTATACATTGCAACCCCTTTTCATCTCCACACCAGCTGTATGAAATAGATATTGTTATTTGCCCTAGTTTACAGATGAAATTTCTGAAACACAACAAAGCTAAGTAACTTGCTTAAGGCCACACTTTTCTAGTTTGGCAGATTTGAACCTAGGCATTTTGAATTTGAAAGATTAATGTGCAAAGAAATGTGAATGTGAAGAAGTAAGAAGTTAAGGCTGACCTAGCAATAGAAGTGGCATTTCACTGAGCATTTGAAGGCTAGATAATATTTAGTCAGATAGGAAAGGATGAAAAGCTTTCCAAGCATAGTGAACAATAATGAGCAAAGGTAGCACCAGGGAAGTAAATGGTATCTTTTGACCATTATTTGTTATGCTTTTGGAACCTGAGAGTTGCAGTAGGAAGAAATAATGCGGAAGATAAAAATAGAATGAGTGATGCAGGACTGTGAAAGCCCTTGGATAGCACGCCCTGTGTTATGGCCTGAATCAAGTCCCCTCTCCCCAAATTCATAAGCTAAGGGTATCCCAGTATGACAGCATTTGGATATAGGGACTTCATGGAATATTTGTGTTTAAATGAGGTCATGAAGGTGGCCCCTCATGATGGGCTTGGTGACCTTGTAAGAAGAGACACCAAAGAGCTTTCTCAGTATCATTTCACCATGTGAGAACACAGGAAAAAGCAACTCTCTACAAGTCAGTATGAAAGTTCTTGAAGGAATCCAACCCTGACTTCTGCATCCTGATTTCTGTCTTTGAGCCTCTGGAAAGTGAAGCAAGAAATATGTTGCTGTTTGAGGTCCTCGGAAAATAGTTGCTGCTGTTTTGTGGAAATCCAAGCAAACCAAGACACCATGAGATTTTAACTTTATTACCTGGGCATTTGAGTTAGTTCATGTTTTAGAGTGAGTGAGAATAATGTTTGGCAGTATCTTTCTGAACAACCCTAATGGTGGTGTGGCTAGAGAGCTCAGTGTAATTTTGATGAGAGGAAGTGTGAGTTAGGGATAACTGGGCAGAGGCAGTATGGATGGTGAGAAAAAATGATCTCACTAGACATTGTGCTGTTGGTTTTGATAGAGCTTGGACGGTGGTTAAACATAGTATGTAAGGGAGAAATAGGAGCCAGATTTCTAGCTTGGAAAATGAGGTGGATGATGGTGACTTGAACTGAGATGTGGAAAATACTATCTCTAAACTGTAAACTTATAGAATGACTTTCATTTCTTTTTGCGTATTAGAGTTTTCTACCATTTAATAATTTCTATCTATTGCTTTGAGAAGGATAAGATGCCAACCAAAGGTTGGCATTGTTTGTGTGTTGTGGGAGTAAAGGGTATAGGAAAAATGAGAAAGTTCTAGGAGGAAGATATTGAATGTTGGTTTTACTCAGTTTAATGTGCATGTTGGAAATCTTGTTAGGAGTGATTGTCAGGCTGTTCGAAATACAAATTTATGTGGAACTCTAGAACAAGGAAGAGACTGGAGTTGTTAATTTTCAGGGTGGGTAGTGTTCACTCTGTAGCTGTTAGAATAAACTCTCCCAGTGTCAGCTTTTCATCATGCTTAGAATGGAGTGGATATGATTTTAAGTTGTTTGTGTATGTGGGAGAAGTATTCATCAGAGTGCACGTATGTGTATGTGTGTTTAAGTATGTGGTTTGTGTATGTTGTGGATGTTGATGAGAGTGTGTATAAATGTGTATATGTGTGTGGTTTGTATATGAGAGGGGTGTTTGTATAAGTATGTGTGGTTGTGTGTGTATGTGTATGCTGTTTCAGGAAGGAAATTTAGAGGGATGCTATGAAACCTGCAAGTATGGGGTTGACTAGGGACTGAATAGGATGGCGTGGGATGAAGTCAACAATCAGACAGAATTCCAAGACATAAATTCTTACTCCAGTCCTAGAGCAAGTATTGAAAACCATTGGGATTATGGCATTGCAGTTGCTATATATAGATGATGGGGAGAGAAAAATGCATCATGAAAACAAGGGAAGAAAGTGTGACTTCTCATTCTGCCTGCCTCTGAGAACAGGACAGACCAAGAAGTATACTGGACCTTGTTGCCCATTGAAAATGTAAAGGAGCCCAGAAGAGAGACTGCCTTCTCCATATAGGTACTTATGGCAGGAAGTGGGTAGGTGCAGTGTTGATATATATATATATATATATATATTACATATAGGTTGGTGGATTCCCATTTTCTCCTGTTAGTGTTGAGGACTATTTCTAAAATCCCAAACTGAATAGAACTATAATTATTGATATTCTGTACTGACTCATTGTTGTAGAAGAGAGGGAAAGCAACCTATAGTAGCTTGATATTGTTTTTGAGTTATAATAGATACATAATATTTTTGTGTTCCTCCTTTGAGAGATAGCAATACTGATAAGAAGAAATTTGAATAAGACCTAACAAATAGGCCATGAAAACTGAGGTTTTCTTTTTGTAAATTTTGATTTATTGTTATGGTGATGTACAGGGGGGTTAGTTACATTCATCAGGTAGTAGATACATTACTTCTTGAACATTATTACCCCTTCCCATGTTTTCTCCCACTTTCCCTTCCCCCACTCATCTTGTTTCTCCTTTACATTCCCCTTTTCAAATAAACAAATATACGTATATACAATATACCAGGTACCAAAGTCAGATACAGTAACAATATGACATAAACTTTAAGGGGGAAAGAAGAAAAAAGAAATAGCTTCACATAGCTGAGTTTTGCTTACTGCACCTTCTCTCTGGGATATGAATCTTTTTCCCATCCCTAAATCTCGCTATGAGCAAAGGAGAGTCAGGGATGCTAAAATGCAGTCACCCTCTGGAAGACACCTGGGAATCACAGGCTTAGTACATATGTTCCTCTAAGGCAGGTCTAACAAAGATTTTGAGAGCATGGCTTTCTAACACTCCAAGAAGTTTCTTGTTTCTTCAGTGGTTTGTTTCTCACATCCTGATTTCTGTTTTAAAGTTAGAACAGTCACATTAATTTACTTTGGTTTTTTTTTTTGCCAGTCCTGGGCTTGAGCTCAGGGCCTGAGCACTGTCCTTGGACTTTCTCAAGGCTAGAGCTCTACAACTTGAGCCTCATCATCACTTCCAGCTTTTTTGTATGTGTGTGGTACCAAGGAATCGAACCCGGGTCTTCACGCATGCGAGGCAAGTACTTTCACCATTAGGCAAAACTACCAGCCCATTTTTTTGTCAGTCCTGGGCCTTAAACTCAGGACCTGAACACTGACCTTGGGCCTTTTCAAGGCTAGAGCTATAGCACCACTTCTGGCTTTTTTCTATGTATATGTGATACCGAGGAATCGAACCCTGGTCTTTGTGCATGCTAGGCAAGCACTCTACCACTAGGCCAAACTCCTAGCCCCTAATTTACTTTGTATATGGGGGCGGGAGTGGGGCTATTCCCAGGTCAGGGCACTGTTCCTGAATTTTACTGCTCAAGGCTAGTGTTCCAACATTTTAATCACAGCTCCACTTCTGGATTTTTGGGGGGGAGGGGTTAATTGGAGATAAGGGTCTTATGGATTTTCCTGCATGGGCTGGGTTTAAACCCTGTATCACTGGTGCCTGACAGTAATTCTTTGTTTTATGTTGATTCGAGAAAGTTTCATCAGAATATCTAAATCACATGGTCCAGACTCCTTGAAATACATATGATCAGTAGAAATTTGACTCCATATAAGTTATTTCATAGATTGGCTTGGGAATATACCAGTACTTGAGGGATGAACAAAGAGCTATAGAGTGTGAAAAGGAGGATGTCCTTGAAGATGAAAACAAAAAGGTGGTTAGTGGAGGCCACGTAGAGTTGGAGGAGGGAAGGATGAGAGACCTTGACCAGTCGGAACTATGTTTCAGTTGGGTAAGAAAGAATTTCTGGGCTACTATACAAGCCATAGAGATAACACTAATGTACTGAGCATTTCAAAATGAAAAAGGTTTTTTTCTACTACAAATGATAAGTGGTGTTTTTAATGTTTTTTTTAAATTTATCTTTGCTTAACTTCAAAAGGTTGTACAAGGGGGTTATAATTTAATGTGGATATCTTTGTCCAGTACTTCATCAGAGCCATCCCTTTCATCATTCTTCCTACCCTATCTATTCCTTCTCCCCAGACTCATTTCTCACTTCCCACATTCTTTATAGCATGTGTAATGAAATAGTCTTATATATTTGTCCTCTGTACCATTTTTCATTCCTCTACCTCTGCCCAATACCTCTCCATAAAAATCTCAGTTTCCTGGTATTCATGTTGTTAAACTGTTCATCAAGAGGTTTAGTCTATGGAGATTCACTCCTGTATATATTACATTTCACTCAGCCTTTATGTATGATTACAGAGGAGGCTGTTTTGGGGGCCTATGATCCACGTATGAAAGAAAACATGTCCTTTGTCTTTCTGGGCCTGGCTTATTTTGCTCAAATAATTAAGTGTATGAGGAATAGATATATTTAAATGGATTTAAACAATGTACAATGAATAATGTAGACATGTGCTAAAATATACCAAATGATACTATATTAATATATAATTGGTATATTTTTATATATTGGTTAAAATTTATTTTAAAAATAAAAGAAGACAAAGTCACTCAGATCGAAGAGAAAGTGTGCTGCATCAGAGAAGCAGATTAAGGAGTAGGCTGCGGCAGGATCTTGTCAGTTGGCAAATATTTAAGAGAGAGCAGCTTCAAGGTCATGGCCAGTGGCGGGGTAGGTGAGCTGTGTGAGGAATGAAGAAGAGAAGGGAAGGCAGCAAAAAAAGCAGAGCATCTGTAGCTCGTTCCTATAATTCTAGCTACTCAGAAGACAGACCTGGAGGGTCAGAGTTCAATGCTAGACAGGTAGAAAAGTCTGAGAGACTATCTCCAATTAACCAGCCAAAAGCTGCACTGGAAACATCACTCAAGCAGTAAAGCTCCAGCTCTGAGCAAGAAAAGCCAGCGAGGGCAACAGGCCTTGGGTTAAAGTCCCTGTACTAGAAAACTAAAGTTGGATCCTTCTCTGTCACCCTGCACTAGAATTAACTCCAAATGGATCAAAGACCTCGAGTTAAAAGCCGACACACTGAAAACTTTACAAGAAGGAATAGGAGACACACTAGGCCTCCTTGGCATATGTTGAAACTTTCTTAATAAGGACCAAGAATCACAACAAATCAGAGAAAGGCTGGATAAGTGGGACTGCATTAATATGCACAGCTTTTGTATGGCAAAGGACATAGCTACTAAATTAATTAGGAAGCCTACAGAATGGGAGAAGATCTTCACCAACCAAACAATGGACAAAGGCCTCATATCTAAAATATATCAACAGCTCTAAAAATTGAATCACTCCAAAACTAAAATCCAAAGTAACAACCATCCCATTAAAAGATGGGCCAAAGTCTTAAAGAGAGTCTTCTCTGAAGAAGAAACAAAAATGGCCTTTAGATACATGAAGAAATGCTCGACATCTCTGGTCATAAAGAAATGCAAATCAGAACAACTCTAAGACTCCACCTCACCCCAGTTAGAATGGCCAGGATCAAGAAATCTAATAACAACAGATGCTGGAGGGGATGTGGCCAGGAGGGATCACTACCACACTGTTGGTGGCAGTGCAAACTCATTCAACCACTATGGAAAGCAGTATGGCAGTTCCTCAAAAGACTACACATAGAGATCCTCTATGACACAGCAATTCCACTACTTGGCATGTACCCAATCGTCCAGAAAAAGGGGCATACTAAATCCACTAGCACAATGATGTTCACTGCAGCACTGTTTACCATAGCAAAGACATGGAACTAACCCAGATGTCCCTCAGTTGATGAGTAGATCAACAAGATATGGTATTTATAAGCAATGGAATTCTATGCTGCTGTCTGAAAGAACGACATTGCCCCATTTGTAAGGAAATGGAAAGACTTAGAAAAAATCATATTAAGCGAAGTAAGCCAGACTCAGGAACTTAGGCTCAATGGTTTCCCTTATTTGTCATAATCAGTAGAAACTTGGAGCCCTCAGAGCAGAAATTTACAATAAAACAAAACCTAGATACATAAGGCCATGCAGTATAACGCTAAATGAAAGGACCTCTAGGATGTAGAAACAAAAGCCATATAATGAGTGATTGTTGTCCTTAATGTACTATGTTATCTCTCATCTCTTTTGCTGTCTCTTGGTTATCTCATATTGTTACAGTATTTCATTTTGTTATCTGATACACTGGATATATGCGTATTTGGTTATTTGAAATAGGATAGGGAAGGGGGGAAAACAAGATGAGGGGTGGGGGTGGGGGGAGGGAAATGGGGACCAAGACATGAGAAAGAGTATCAATGTTTGTGAAGTAATGCACCTTCTATCTGGCGAATATAATGTAACCCTTCTAGTAATTAAAATTAAAATATATGAAAAAAATAAAGTCCCTGTACTAGCATATAAGAATAACATTAAGAACATATTAATTTAAAAATACTTTATTGGTTTTGGACCCTACTATTGAAAATTTCAAATTCCTATATATTTATTTTTTGTAGATATTTACATAATTTCAAAGTAAGATCTATCAACTTTTGGTTTTGTCATTTTCCTACAGATTATCATTGTTCACAAGTTTTCATAAAATAGTATGGCTGAAGTTTGAAATTTTATTTCATATATAGTTCTACATTTAAATACTTGATATGATTCAAAATAAAATCTACCCAACTTTTGCTGTTAATCATACTTTCTAATGTGTTTAGTTTCATTTTCCTTCTTTTTTGGTGGTATTAGGGATTGAATTCAGGTCTCATGCTTGCTAGGCAATTATTCTAGCACTTGAGCCATGCTTTCAGCCCTCCTTAATTGCTTTCGCTGTTTTTGAATATGGCCTCAGGTTTTCTTTTCCCCTGGGGAAGGGCCTGGAGTTGTTTCAGACTAGAATCCTTCTTGCCTCTTGCATAACCAGAATTGTAGATGCACACCTCTTGCCCAGCTTATTTATGATATGAGGTCTCACTAACTTTATTTATTTATTCATTTTTGGTGGGTCATGAGGCTTGAACTAGGCCTGGGCACTGTCCCTGAGCTCTTCAGCTCAAGGCTACCACCCTAACTTTGAGTCAAGCCCCACTTCCCGTTTTCTACAGGTTAATTGGAGATAAGAGTCTCAGGTCCTTTTGTGCCCTGGCTGGCTTTGAACCTTGATCCTCAGATCTCAGCCCCCTGAGTAGCTAGAATTACAGGTGTGAGTCACCGTGCCAGGCTTCACTAACATTTTGAACCAGTTAAGTCACAATTCTCTCCATATTTACATTCTGACTAATGTGTTTAGTTTCATATCAAAACTCTTAACTTCTTCCTAAGAATCAAATGTACCAAGGGTGGTTTTTACATTTCTGACAATAATATTTTACCAATATTTATAACTCATACACTTCTGTAGTGTCAGCCTAAAACTTTTTTTTAATTTTTTTATTGTAATTAGTAAAAGGGTTACATGATATTTGCCAGATAGAAGGTGCATTAATTCACATACATTGATACCCTTTCACATGTCTTGGTACCCATTACCCTCTCCCCCACACCCCCCCACCCGTCTTGGTTTTCCCCCCTTCCCTGTCAAATTTCAAATAACCAAATACAAATAAATTCAATATATCAGATAACAAAGTGAGATACTATAACAATATGAGATAACCAAGGGACAGCAAAGGAGACAACATAGTACATTAAGGACAACAATCATTCGTTATATCGCTTTTGTTTCAATATCCTGGAGGTCCTTTCAATTAGCTTCATACTATATGGCCTTATGTATCAAGATTTTGCTCTATTGCAGATCTCTGCTAGTAGAGCCCAAGGCCTAAAACTTTTTGTATGTCAAGGTTTATTAAAATTTTAGTAAATATTATAATTGCCCAAGTCACACATAAGATATTTTAAAATAATTATTCTCTCCTGGTAGTGAAAAATAACAGTTCAAATTGATACCCCTTCTTGTGTTTTTCTCCCACTTTCTATCCACCCCAACCTGTCCCAAGTTATAAAGTTCATTTCCAACATATTGTATTGTGAATATTGTTAAATTGGTTCAAGAAATTGATACAGGTTCCTGCTTCCTGCATAGGCCTGCATCTGGACCTCAACCTATTTCTCTCTTTCTGCTTTAGCTGGGATTGGAAATATTTACCAGGGGCTGGGAGTGTAGCTGAGTGGTAGAGTGCTCGCCTAGCATGCATGAAGTCCTGGGTTCGATTCATCGGTTCCACATAGTCAGAAAAAGCCAAGAGTGGCGTTGTGGCTCAAGTGGCAGAGCGCTAGACTTGAGCAAAAAGTGTCCAAAGACACTGCCCAAGCCCTGAATTCAAGCACTAGGACTAGCAAAAAAATATATATGTATCATCCATAAAAACAAACAACAGGGGGCCAGGAGTTTGGCCTAGTGGTAGAGTGCTTGTGTAGCATGCACAAAGACATGGGTTCGATTTTTCAGTACCACATACATAGAAAAAAAAGGCAGAAGTGGTGCTGTGGCTCAAGTGGTAGAGCTCTAGCCTTGAGAAAGTCCAAGGACAGTGCTCAGACCCTGAGCTCATGCCCAGGACTGGCAAAAACAAACAAAAACAGTTCAAGAGGAAACCTAGAATGGATGGCCTTCATGAGACATCTGCTATCATGTCAATTTTCAGATACTCTGTGTTAAGATCATAAACTTTTATCTGAGAAACCGAGAGCCTGTAATTATCACTTATAGATTATAGGAATACACCTTCTCAGAAAATATTGTCATAGAAATCTCTCCTAAGAACAAGAAAGAAGATAGAACTAAAAAATGATAATCCCACAATAATGACTCTCCCATTGGCTTCGATATAGTCAGCCAGTTCTAGTACAACACTCATAGGAAAATAAATGAAGGCCTTGTGAAAACTATCTGCAAGCACTTGGACTTCCCTTTCCTCCTCTCAGACAATGTGTCAAAGTGAATTCTAAGACAGAGTTAATTAGTTTTTGACTGGTTGCATGAAAACAAGCTATAAGTGAAAAGAAGGGTCTCATAAGCCTGCAATGTAGTGCATCTTTATCCTGTTGCTTTTGCTTTAGCAGGTCAGAAAGCAGATGTATGTTTGTACCAAGTTCCTGATTGGAGCTGTGGTAGCCAGATTCTAACATAGCCCTCAGTGATGCTTGTCTCTTGATACAAATCACTTGTATTGTTTTCATTTTAGGTTGACATGTAAAACAATGAGTCTTGTGGATTTTTTTTTCTTGTTTGAGGTGGCTCTCAGCCTCCTGAGTAGCTAGGATTACAAGCATGAGACACTGGTGTCCAACTTGGGGCTGCATTTTTAAAAGGCTTTGCTTCTATTTTTGTCTTTTGGACCATTCATTCTAGGACAAACATAGCTCTTGGTGTGTAAGGCACTCAAGCAATGCAGTGGATGAGTCCACATGATGTGCGGTTGACCTGCAGCAAATACATGAGTAGACTGTCTTACGTGCTAATCCTCTGGTCCCAATCAGACCTGATTTCTGGAAGCCCCAGCCAATATCTTAATTATAGCCTCATTAGAGACCCTGATTTAAGCCACAGTGAAATTGCTGATCCATAGAAAATGTATGGGGTAATAAAGGTTTATTGCTATGTTGACCCATACGTTTGGGGAGAGGGTCAATTGGTTATGCAATTACAGATAATAATAAGCAATAAATAATGAGGGGCAGAACTACAATTCAAACTCGTTTAACTCTATAGGTTGAGCTCCCAAAAAAGTTTTTCCATGAACTTTTTATTCTTAGTGTACCGCTTAAAATAATTCATTTTCACATGGAGGATGTAGTTTGGTGGTCTGGTGTTTGCCTGGTATTTGAGAGGCTCTAGGTTCTATCTTGAGCATCATAAGTAAAAATACCTATCAATATTGGGGTAGCACTGCTTGGCTATAATCCAAGCTGCACAAGAGGCAGACATTAGGAGGCACTCAGTAAGAAGCCAGCCCAGGCAAAAAGTTAGTGAGAACACATCTGAACAAACAAGCTAAGCATGGTGATATGTACCTGTAATCCAAGTTGTGTGGAAGTCTTAGGAGGATCACAGTCTAAGGCTAGACCAGGGAAAAAGTACCAGACTCTACCTAAAAAATAAAAGGGGCTAAGTGCCTAGCAATACTGATAATTTTTTGCATTCTTTTAAATGAATTGAATTTATGTATTATATAAAGGAAGGAACAGAAATCTTTTTATTTGGTTAGTGGTATACTGTAAATTTAGCAACGTAGAACTTAAGTTCAATAAGAGGTTAATTAATACTCATCTATGTTTTCCAGGAGTTCATTCAAAATATCAATTGCTAACAAAGTCTGATGCTTCAAGTGCATTTTTTCTATTTCATCCCACCTAATCTGTCCCTTCTATTACTCCCATCAAAGCACGTTAACATACAATTTTCATTTCCTTAAAAGGAAAAATTAATGAGTTGTTTCTCCCAATTACTTTTCACTAGAACTACAAATGATTTTAAAAACAACTTTGAAGTTCTTCCTAAAAATCATATCTAAATTACACATGAATCTTTCTTCCTCAGTTGTCATTTCTAACCCTCAGGAAATAATTTTTTTTATTGCTGAAAGACCTAAACATTTTAGAGTGAAGATACACATAATTGTAGTTTTTGATCCAGGTGACAGTCAACAGATATTAAAAGGTATCTCAATTTCACTTTCTAGCCTCAGTGTGGTTTCAATAAAAGTGTGAAGTTTTGGGCCGGGAGTTTGGCCTAGTGGTAGAGTGCTTGCCTAGCATGCACGAAGACCTGGGTTCGATTGCCCGGTACCACATACATAGAAAAAAACTAAAGTGGTGCTGTGGCTCAAGTGGTAGAGCTCTAGCCTTGAGAAAAGTCCAAGGACAGTGCTCAGGCCCTGAGTTCAAGCCCAACAACTGGCAAAAAAAAGTATGAAGTTTTGTCCAATAGATGTTCACTTGCTTTCTGTTATAGAACCTGTAAGAACCACTTTATTTTATTTCGAAGAAACAATATTTATTCCTTCTACATGCAACACACACACACACACGCGCGCGCACGCACGCACACACACACACACACACACACACACACACACACACAGACACCCACAGACACCCACAGACATATTTGGTGCTGGCCTTGAAGCTTGAATTCAGGCCCTGGGCACTGTCTGTTAGCTTTTCCACTGAAGGATAGTGCTCTACCTCTTGAGCTATAACCCTACTTTTGGCTTTTTGGTGGTTATTTGGAGATGAGTCTCATGGATTTTCCTTTCTTGGTTAGCTTTTAACCATGATTCTCAGATCTTAGCCTTTTGAGTAGCTAGGATTACAGGTGTGAGCCACTTTAACATTTTGTATTCTAGTACATTAGAATGCGTATATTAAAGATTTGTAGGGAGTACTGGAGGCATTTGACTATGACTAGATTTAAAATACTATTACAGAATTACTATTTATGTGTGTGTCTATGTGTGGGAAGTTCTCCCTATATTGCCTGAACTGGCCTGGAACTCCCAAGTAACTGGGACTACAGGCAAATACAGGGCCCAGCTAACTTCTAACAACCTCTGAAAAATGCATTTCTTTTGCTTAAAGCAACTCCAATTATGAAGATCTGACCTTTAAAAATAGAAATTAGCAGTAATTGTTTGTTTAATGAAATTATCAAGTGTGGGGATTATTTACATAGTAACATATATGTATATATAAGGTTTAAATACAGATTAAATAAAGTGAAATATATCTCACAAGCATGTGTTGGTCCATGTACTTTAACAAGGACCCTTTTTGCCTTCTTTGAGCTTTTTATGGGAATCCCAATGGTCTCATTAATGACTTATTATGCCTTTTACTTAAAACTTGCTTCATGTCAGCCATAACATCTCCAAATAGCCAATATTTCACACTTTCTTGTTAGTCATAGAGAAGGCTTCATTATGCTCCAGAATTTCAGGTCACATTTTTTTATAGCAACCATATGTTATATAATTCTGTATATGTATATATGCAGATATGTAGGTGTGTATACATCTATATACATCTACCTACTATGTATTGATGATATATCGCAACATCCATATATGAGAATGAGTATATATTAGAGTTAAGACTTTGGTGTAGTGAAATACACACTTAGCATTAATGATACTGCATTCACAATGTTATGCAACCATTATCAGTATATAATTCCAGGACGAGTTTTTTTTTTAAATCAGTCCAAAGACCACCTCGTAGCCATTAAATAGTCATTTCTATTTTCTCCAATCTTCTAATCCATGGGACGCTTCAGTCTACTTTCTGTCTCTATGCAAATGCCTATTGTATACATTGCACATAAGTAGAAACTGATAAATATGCCTTTTGATACCTGGCTTCTTTTGTTTAGCATAATGTGTTCAAGGGTCATTGATAGAAATGTACTTTTTTATGGCTGAATAATATTCCAGTGTATGGCTCTACTTCCTTGATTTATCAAGTCACCAGCTGATATATAGTTGAGTTATTTATATGTTTGTGCCATGTGAATAAAGAGATTGTTTTCTGTTGTTGTTGAAACAACTTATTTCTATGGTCTTGGGCACATACCAAGTAGTGGAACTGGTGATCAAGATAAGACACTTGTTAGTGAAATCTTACTGCTTGCTAAACCTGTAAATTCATTTTTTGCTAAGATTTAAGAAATACATACATACATACATACATATATATACATACATATATGTATGTATGTATATATTTATATGTATATATATATATCAGTCATGGAGCTTGAACTCTGGGCCCGGGTGCTGTCCCTGAGCTCTTCAGCTCAAGGTTAGCACTCTACCACTTTGAGCCACAGCACCATTTCCACTTTTCTGGTGGTTAATTGGAGAAAGAGTCTAATATATTTAAGTGCTGGGGCTGGTTTTTGAACTGTGATCCTCAGATCTCAGCCTCCTGAATAACTAGGATCACAGGGGTAAGCCATCAGCGCCCAATTTAAGTCCTGTTTTTTATTCTTTCTCTGTTCTTATGATAATGACTTTTCTGGATTGCTATAACTCTCTAAGATATGTAGTATGGAAGATTTTTCCAGGAGACTGGAAAATCTTTTCCAGGATGGCATCACCAACCCATACTAGCATGTTACTTAAACAGTTTTAATACAAATTTCCCACAGATAAAAATCATAGCCTTGCTTTTCAAACAATAAAGATTTGCAAGTAAGTAATACATGGCTCTGGAGTTATGAAGCAATGTGAGGTCACCCAGTGTTGTCCAGCACTCACTAGACTTCTTTGTTTCTCCATCTGTAAAACAGGGCTATGTGAATCCCTGCCTTTCAATCCTGATAAAAAGACAGGACATAATCCAAAATATAGTTGGCACTTGGTAACTATTAGCTCTCTTTTCCTCAATTTCAGTACACTTTCATTTTAACTGCTCTCCAAGATAACAGTATTTTTTATTCTCATTTGATCTTAGGTGAAAATTCAACTGCCTGGTACAAACCCTTCTGAGATTCACATTGATGTTGAGGATACATACCTTGATCTTCGCACTCCTAATAAGTGAGTAAAAGTTAGAACTGGCATAGTATAAAATTAATGAGTGCTAATGATCCTAGAGTCCACATTCCTTTTGTGTGCATTTGCTTGTTCTCAGGCATTAACTCAAGGCCTGGGCATTGTTCTTGAGCTTTTTCAATCAAGGCTAGCACTTTACCACTTGAGTCACAGTTGTACATCTGGCTTTTTGGTGGTTAATTGGCGAGAGAAGAGACTCACAAACCTTTATGCCTCTGCTGACTGTGATAATCCTCAGAACTCAGCCTCCTGAGGAGATAGGATTACAGGCATGAGCCAGTGGAACTTGGCTTCATATTCTTGTTTTAAGTGTACAATTATTTTGCACCAAGAAGAAAGTGGAATTTCAGATATTTGATCCACATAACATGAAAGTAAATATGTTTGAAAATATTTAAGGATTTTTCTCCTATACATTCTGAGTGAGTTGACATCATCAAAACATAAAGCTTGATATTCAGATATAGTTAATGTATCACATATATATACACACCAAATACACACACACACACACACACACACACACACACACACACACACACACACACAATTAGAAGCTGGGTACTGGTGGCTCATGCCTGTAATCCCAGCTACTGGGAAGGATGAGATTTGAGGATCACAGTCTGAAGCTAGCCTGGGCAAGAAAGTTCAATAGACTCTTATTGCCAGTTAACCACCAAAAATGCCAACAGTGGAGGCATGGCTCAAGTGATAGAGTGCTAGCTTTGAGCAAAAAATCTAAGGGACAGCACCCAGGTTCTCAGTTCAATGCCCAGTATCAGCACAGAAAAATAAGATAGAAGTGAAATTCCCTTAACTAGTAATTCTTGCTTTTGAATTTTTGTACAGTGATGACTACAACATATGTGAGCATTCAGGATGTTGTAGGGCTCTAAGGTAAAAATCTGTGTTCATCAAAGTCAACAGTCTTGTTATGAATTGCTTAAAACAAAACTTCTAACAGTCTGTTTGTCACTAGATCTGCAGATTGTGTGTATACATTTAAAAATAATACAGATGATGAGATAATTCAGTTCGACTCTTTTATATTTTCAAGCATAATCTTCCTATTACATGGGCTCAAATGTGTCCCTCAAGCAGAGCTTACAATCAAATTCTGATTACAAAATATTTCTATCATTATTCACTTTAAAGAGTTTTATACCTTTTCTTTATACTTTGTACATGCATTTACTCTTCCACACAACCTTTGCAAGGAAAGTTGGTTAAATGGATAATCAGTCTTACATGATATTTGCCCACTTCTAAAAGCACACACGTATCTACACACCATGGACTTAATTTCCGTTTCCCTAGCATTTCTCACTGTCTCCATCAATCTTTGGGCAGCTGATCTAGTTATGCTGTCATTTCAGATATCTATCTGAACCCACAAAATGAAAAAGTCTCTATGAGAAGTATTGAAAGTATCCACATAGAGTATGGGCTGTGCTGGCTCATCTGTATGCTGTACTTTTTTATTAAATTATACAACTAGTATGCACAGAAGAAAACTACTAGATATATTGTACTTAAATTTAAGTGCTCAATCTAGAGGTACTATAGGAAAACTTACTTAAGATGAAAGACAGCCAGGTACGATAACTCATGCCTGTAATTTTAGCTACTCGGACTGAGATCTGAGGATCATGGTTCAAAGTCAGCCTGGGTATGAAAGTCCCTGAGACTCATCTACAATTAACCACCAGAAAACAGGAAGTGGTGCTGTGGCTCAAGGGGTAGGGCGGTAGCCTTGAGCTAAAGAGCTCAGGGGCAACATCCAGGCCCAGAATTCAAGTCTCATGACGTACAAAGACAGAGGACAGAAAATAGATAAGGTATTTCTTAATTAACTTTCCTAAATATTTGAGCAACCTTTAAAGCCATATTATTACTTGAAATTATGCTATCAAAATTGATTTGGGGGCTAAGCTTGGTGGTTCACGCCTGTAATCCTACCTAATCAGGAAGCTGAGATCTTAGGATCAAGGTACAAAGCCAGCCCGGGCACAAAAGGACCTGAGACGCTTATCTCCAATTAGCCTCCAGAAAATGGGAAGTGGGGCTTGGCTCAATGGTAGGGCGGTAGCCTTGAGCTGAAGAGCTCAGAAGCAGTGCCCAAGCCAAGTTCAAGCCTCATGACCCACCAAAAAAAAAAAAAAAAAAACGAAGAAAGAAAATAATGATTTGGGGCTGAGAATGTGGCTAGCATGCATGAAGCCCTGGGTTCAATTTTTCACATAAACAGAAATAGTAAAAGCCAGAAATGGTGCTGCAGCTCAAGTGGTAGAGTGCTAGCCTTGAGCAACAGAATCTCAGGGATGATACCAGGCCCTGATTTCAAGCCCCAGGACTGGCAAAAAAAATGGTTTTGTAGTTGAGTCTATTCATATTTATACTTACTTTCTTTGACATTCCATGACATTATTCCCTCAAAAAAGATTTAATAGGAAGTATTCTGTTCTTGTTTTTAAATCAAGATAAATGAATTTATTTCTGTTGGATTCAGTAGTGAGTCCAGTCAAATGATAGTCAATTTCATTAGAAATATCCTTACAATCCAGAGGGTTAGCATTAACTTAACAAAATTAAAAAATGACTTAATGAATTCACTTATTCTAGTCTGTTGTTTGGCTAGCACATTACCAACATTGAGCAAATAGAAAGCTAAAAGATGGGGTGAGGTGAGAATTATTGTCAAGACTCTACTGACTTATCACATGAGGTGTCATTGTCTTTCTAAATGAATTATTTGAATACCATAAATTAATACCTTAAGTGAGATAATAAAACCCTATTACAAAGACAAATGTAAACTTATTTGGGTTGAATGTTGAGTCACATTTTTCATATCTTTCTGTGTTCCTTTCATTCAGTTGAGATTCACTGATGTTCAAAGACACTGTTACATAAAACAAAAACTAGTTTTCCAAATGGAATAGCTGAAAGCTGCACAACATTTTTTTTGGCAGTACAGGGGGCTGAACTCTGGGACCCTCAACACATTTTTTTTATTTTCTTTTACAGTAGTTGTGTCTCTGCAAGAAACCTTAAAAAGGCCATGTGTGTTTTAAGCCCAGATATGTTAACCAAATAATATTGTCAATTATGTAAAATTAAAATTGCATCATGGGGCTATAAACACAGCAAGGTTGTGCTTTGTTTTTATAATTATTTTTAACTCTAATGTAAGGTAAACATGTTACTTGAGCTAACAATATTGACAATATTTTACTTTCATATATTTTTATTTGCATATAGTTTATAGTGAATATTTACACTGAATAAGCCTATGCTATAACATCTTGCAATAAGTATATTATCAAGGTAAAGGTAGAGAAACTAGGTTGAGATACTTATTCAGATTTTATTCAAATATCACTTTTGTAGTGTCTTGAATATTTCTTTTTCATCCATTTATTTATTCAGGTAATGCTAGACACTAGAGGAACACAGAACAAGACAATATAATCATTCAATGAATAAGCATTCATAGAATTTTCACTTTGTTTAAATATAAATCTATGTGTAGATATCAGACAATACAAAAGACTAGATTAAAAAATATACTTCCGTATATAGGATGACACTAAAAGAAAGGACCTCCAGGATCTGGAAACAAGAGCTTTATAATGTGTGATTGTTGTTCTTAATGTACTATATTATTTCTCATCTCTTTTGTTGCCTCTTGGTTACTCTCATGTTGTTACAGTGTTTGGCCTTGTTATCTGGTATATTGTATATATATTTATTTGGTTATCTGAAATAGGAAAGGGAAAGGAGGAAAACAAAATGAGGGGAGGGATGGGGAGAAGGGAAATGGGGACAAAAACATGAGAAAGGGTATCAATGTGTGAGAAGTAATGCAACTGCTATCTGGCAAATGTAACTGTAACCCCTCTATTAATTACAATAAAAAAAACAGAAAAAAATATATACTTCCTCGGGCTGGGAATTTGGCCTAATGGTAGAGTGCTTGCCTAGCATGCACGAAGAACCTTGATCAATTCCTCGGTACCACATTCATAGAAAAAAATCCAGAAGTGGTACTGTGGCTCAAGTGGTAGAGCTCTAGCCTTTAGAAAACCCAAGGTCAGTGCTCAGGCCCTGAGCGCAGGCCCAAGACTGGCAAAAAAAAAAAAAAATATATATATATATACATACATACATACATACATACTTCCCTTTTCCTAACAGCCTAAATAAGTTGCATGTTTCTATTGTTCAAATATTTTAGTATGTGAAACCATACTACTCAGGCCTAGACAGAAATGGAGAGATACATAGATCATCCCAATGGCTAATAGCTGTCAGTTTTGGATTTATTTCTCTCAGGGCATTGAAGTGCACATTATCATTGGAACTCCTTCTTCCATTGATTTATAGTTGTCTTTTAGTGCAATGAAGCTACCATACTGAGCTCTGCTTTCTTTTTCAAATGAATACATTATCATTTATAGAATAAGGGATGAGGCAAATGTAACTATTGAAGCCTCTATTGTAAGCAGCTTCAAAGGATGGACTCTAGGTGGCTTTTGCACTATTTTTGAGATGCCAGATATTACTAGCTATATTAAAATGTTTTACTACTTAATTACTTTAGGTGGAGGGAATTTTCCTTTTTTTGTCAGTCCTGGGACTTGAACTCAGGGCCTGGGCACTGTCCTGATCCTCTCTATGCTCAAGGCTAGCACTCTACCACTTGAGCCACAGCACCACTTTTGGCTTTTTCTGTCTATGTAATACTGAGGAATGGAACCCAGGGCTGCATGCATGCTAGTCAAGCACTCTACACTAGGCCACACTCTCATACCATCTGATTAAAAATCACACAAAAATTCTCATTTAGGTTGTAGTGTGGATCCAATACTTTTTTTTTGCTAGTCCTGGGGTTTGAACTCAGAGCCTGGGCACTATCCTTGGGTTTCTTCTCAAGGCTAGCAGCTCTACCACTTGAGCCCACAGCAGCATTTCCGGATTTTTTTGTATATGTGGTACCGAGGGATCAAATCCAAGAATTCGTGCATGCTAAGCAAGTACTCTATGACTAGGCCATGCTCCTGGCCAATACTTTTTTGGGGGGGTTGGTTCAGTATTTGGGCTTGAACTATGGGCCTGGGCATGGTCTTTAGGCTTTTGTGCTCAAGGCTAGTGCTCTTTAACCAGTTTTCTTTTGAGCAGGGTTACTTAGCTGGAAATTAAAATCTCATGGACTTCCCTGCTTTGACTGGCTTGGAGCCTCTACCCTCAGATCTCAGCCTCCTGAATGGCTAAGATTACATGCATGAGCCACTGGCACCAAGATAATTCTTTTATGTGAGCTCTATCTCCTGATGATAGTGCTTTGCAAATGAGTATAGAGTATTTTCAAGTTTTTTCCCCAAATATCAGTCATTTATTCAAATAGTCCAGAAATGTCCCCCAAAATATATCAGATTTCCTTTACTAGTTTGGATGGGAAAGAGCTTTTCTGTCTATCTTTTGGAAAGACATCCAGGCCTTCTCTACTGAGAATGTGAGGTAACAAGTGTTCCACACATTTCATTTTCTTCAGATAACAGCATGTTCTGACCCTATGCATAATTCAGATTCACACCACTGTGTCAGAATTATGGATGTCTCATCCCAGCAATGCATCTAAAGCATGGAGTCATAAACCGCAAACTAAATCCAGCAATCTATCACAGGGAAATTTTTGTCAATGTGTAGTAGAAGGAATCAAAAGGAAGCAGATAGAAGCACTTTCATTGATCTGGTTTTGAAATCATTCCAGAACTGGTTTTCCAGAAGTACACCAACAGTGGAAACTCAGCCTAAAAGCTGTGCTTGCAGAAGTGTGATAGAACCAGTCCAGTCTTCAGATTTGTATCATTCAGCCACATTCTACCTACACACAAATAGGACTGACAACAAATCTGTCCAATGAAGTCTCATGGTTCTATTTCTGTGTCATAAACATAGTCTATGTTTATGCAATGTAAACTAAAGATAGTTTAAAAAAAAAGAAAAAGAGCAAATCAAAGTGACTGCTTGGATTTCTAAGGCCCCAAAGTGGTGTATTTTCTGTGGTATATAGACATATGTTTCATCCAATATTTATTCCATCTAAATACAGGAGGGTCAAGTATCTGAATATTCTGCTTATATATGTGGCTCTTGATCATCTTATTACGTTAGAAAGTAAATTCAAGGTTTTTATTAAATTGAATTTAACTTTATTTTACTTTGTTTTTAGGAAGCTTTTGGTAAATTTTCCCCAGCCTGTGCAAAGAAGCAGTGCCAGAGCATCATTTATTACAGAGACAGAGACACTTGAAGTCACTATTAATGTACAAAGAGATTTTGAAGATTTGTATTAAAGCTGCATGAATAGAAAAATGCTCTGTATTCTCTTTCTTCTGACATTTTTGAAAGCACAAGCATTCAATTTTTGGTATTCTGATCATTTATGGTCATCTTTAGTACTCTACCAGGATATATTGTTGTTTCATACTAATATACTTTTATAGTAGTAGCTGAACAGAATATTTAATACAGGTTAACCAATTAGACTACTACATGATAAATTACCTAACTGAAATATGACCATGCAATTATTGGTCCACTTAAATAGACTGAAGAACTTAAGTCAATTAATTACACTACATAGAAATTGGTCACTCTTATCACCAGAAAATGTAGTCACCTGTTACCAATTTAATTTAGATTATTTTTGTCTAGTTTCTCAATATGACTCTGGACTATACAAGTAACAAATGATTATAAATATTTTCACATGTCATCAAAGCAGCCACATGTACTTGAATAAACAATACTCTTGAACGTACAGTATTAAATTGGCTTCCTCAATAAGTCTTTCAATCCTTAGATCTGGTGAGGCCAAAATATTTTAACTGGGACTAAGGATGTAGCTCAGTGCTAGACCCTAGGTTCAGTTCTCAACACCAAAAAGTTCTTTATTTCCTCTAGGTACTATATGTTTAGTCAACTGAAGTCCTTGAGATTAAAAAAGATTATGTTAAGAAGTACGCCATATTTAAAGATCTTGTTCGTTCTCATTTCCTGTTTTCTTCTTAATTGGACATACCTATTTCAGTCCTTTTTCTTTTCTGTACTCTGGTATAAGTATATTCCATTATTATTTATGAATAAATTATATATTAACTGCAGGTATGACTTGACCTCATCATTATAGAACTATACAATTAGTAGGGAACAGTTTTTGAAAAGAAATAAACAACTGAAATATGTTGATCACTTCTGTGTTAATTGTTGCTGGAATAAAAACTCAAGAAGTTATTTCCTAAAGTTAATTATGTATATACCAAACATCTAGCTTGTGACTTCATCAAATAGGAGTAGATTGAAATTTTGGAAGGAATTTTGAGGAGAGGTGTTGGGAGCCAGAGTGGAATCAAACTGTACTTTGATTTGCATCAGATAATTGCCGGGGCCTACCGGCAGAGAGGAGGAGACAGAGAATTTCAAAAGGGAAGAGTACCAAAATACATTGCAACTATGAATGGAGGTGACCAAAATGAAATCTGTTGAGTAATGGTGTAGTAGAGATGGAGAAAGTAAGAGTAAATGGAGGGTCAGTCTGACTAAAATACTATATATGCATGTATGGAACCCCATGGTGAAAGCCCCTTGAACAATTAGCATACCTTAAAAATGAAGAATATAACAAATATCCCTGGGGGCCTGGAGTTTGGCCTAGTGGGAGAGTGCTTGCCTAGCATGCACAAAGATCAGGGTTCAATTCCTTGGTACCACATACATAAAAAAAAAACCATAAGTGGTGCTGTGGCTCAACTGGTAGGGCTCTAGCCTTAAGAAAGCCCAAGCATGGTGCTCAGACCCTGAGTTCAAGCCCTAGGATTACCAGAAAATATCCTGTGTGGGGTATAGACACAATAGAGAGAGGGTCAATATGATAAAAAAAGAACAAACTTTATTTACATGTGTGAATATAGAATAATGAAACTCAATTTGACACTAGTTTGGGAAAGAGGGAGGAAGGAGAAGGGATATTAATGGAGTGAGCCTGTCACAGTATATTGTAGGCATATATATATATATATACTTGTACAACTGATTTATGCTAAATAAAATGTGAGAGAAAGAAAATATTCCTTATATATAGACACCTAGATATATACACACATGCCATGGAATAGCACTCCACTATAAGAAAATTATATTTTATAATTTGCAGGAAGTGGATGGAGCCAGAGGATATCATGTTGAACAATATAAGCCAAGCTCAGAAAGCCAAAACTCACATTTTCTCACTTGTGGAGCTTCAGCATACACATATGTCTAAGATCCAGAGTATATTTATGCATATGTATATACAAATATAAACATATAAGCACATACATAGAACTTGGTTGTAACTATGTAGCTCTTTGGTAAGAGAACAGAGAAAAAAAAGAAAAGAATGGCAATACAATCGTATAAGAAATCTCACATTCTGGGTGCCGGTGACTCACACCTGTAATCCTAGCTACTCAGGAGGCTGAGATCTGAGGATTGTGATTCAAAGCCAGCCTGGACAGGAAAGTCAGTGAGACTCTCATCTCCAACAAAGAAAAAAAATGAAGTGGAACTGTGGCTCAAGTGGTACCGCACTAACATTGAGCTAAAGAAGCTCAGGGATTGTCCCCAGACCCTGAGTTCAAGCCTCAGAATAGGCAAAAAAAAGGAACCTCACTTAAAGCTGTTAAACAATAGGAGGTAGAGAAAAAAAGTAGAAATAGTAAGGATTATTGTGATTAAAATGTAATCACATTATAGAGCAAAAGTCTTGAACAAAAGAGTTTAGGGACATCGCGCAGGCCTTGAGTTCAAGCCCAGGACAGCATAAATATATAATATACATGTCATATAGATTATGTTTGTGTATAATATATGTGTCATGGCAAAACACTTTGTTATAATTAATATACACTATAAATGAATAACAGGAAAGTAAAACAAGTGTGTGGAGAAGAGTATTGGTGGGGGAATGGGGAATTGAGTGGGTGAATGTGGTGAAAATCTTTTGTATATATGGTTCATGATTCATGTATAGAACAATGAAACCTGTTGAACCTATTTTAAGGTTGGGGAGAGTGATGGAGGGGGTGAGGGTGATGAGGCACATTATATACAGATGTGGGAATGTCACAATAATTTGCTCCTCTACAGCTAATGCATGTTCATAAAAATTTTAAACCAGGGCTGGGAGTGTAGCCTAGTGGTGGAGTACTGGCTTAGCATGTATGAAGCTCTGGGTTCAATTCCTAGGTACCACATACACAGAAAAAGGTAGAAGTGGTGCTACAGAACAAGTGGTAAAATACTAGCCCTTGAGAAAACCCAAGAACAGTGTTCATACCCTGAGTTCAAGTCCTAGGACTTGGGAAAAAAATTTAAACCACTAAGATAGGAGAACTTAACATTAAATCATTAGGTAAGTGTGGAAGTAACGAAGAAAGCTAGTGGTCTGTAAATTTTAGTCCATGATGATACAGGACTAAAAGAGTGACCTACTTTGCTTTAAAAGATGTATTTTAAGAATTTCAGATTCAACATAAAATGTGAACTGTGGGCCAGTCTAAACAATAATCAACATTTTTCTTCTCTGAAGAGCAACAGTCAGTCACTGGAAAGTAAGTCTTCCCTCCCCCACCTCACACATACTGGCCATAATTACAAAGACCATTATTACCAAAGGTGACTGAATGTGTCCAAGTAGTCTCTGGGAGAGAAGATAGAGTATATTCAGGCTTACTTGAATTTCACTTTGGTTATGTTATGCTGTATCAATTATATAATGAAACAGCTTCCAGAACAATGAAATGTGGTCTAGTAATTCAAACCCATCTAGAAAGCATCCTACTTCACTGTCCTTGGTCTTAAATTTAAAAAAAATCTATGGTAGTTATGTTATTTTGTTTCTAAGCAAATTCATAGGACTTTGTTCTTTTTTTGTCAGCCCTGGGGTTTGAAATCTGGGTTTGGCTACTGTTTCTGAGCTTTTCTTTTTGCTCAAAGTGAATGCTCTACCACTTGAGCCACAATACCACTTCTGGTTTTTGTTTTCTGTTTTTTTTTCTGAGTAGTTTATTGGAGATAAGAGTCTCACCAATTTTCCTACTTGGGCTGGCTTTAAACTGTGATCCTCAGAGCTCAGCCTCCTGAGTAGGTAGGATTACAGGCACAGACCACTGGTGCCCTGCAGGACTTTGTTCTTTTAGAGATGTATAGTTCAGTAAATCAAATGTAGAAAACACAATACAGAAGTAAGGTTATAGAGCTAAGGTTACAGCTCAAGTAGTAGAGTACTTACTTGCTGAGCATGTGGCACTGAGTTCAATCCCTAGGACTGCGCACTCGCGCGTGCGTGCATGTGCATGCACGAGTACACACACACACACACACACACACACACACACACACACACACACACACACAATGTACCTTGTCTGCGTTATGGTGAACCTCAGGCATTACCAGACTGGTTAGTGGGTTTTCTCTTTCATGAACTTCTTTACCTAATTTTCAGGTTCTTTCATAATCTCCAGAAGCTGTTGTGGAGACTCAATCATTCCTCATAAACAACTTTTTTTACGCACCCTTTCAAACAAACATCCACTGGCCGCCTACCACATGAATGGCACTGCATTAGATACTACAGAAGCATCAATAAGCAAACCTGAGGTAGTTCCTGTTATCATGGAGCAGCATCACAATGGAGACAAACAATAACAACACAAATATTTGTAAATGTCTATTTTCCTATGATTAGTTCTGCTATGAAGAGAAATAATGGGCACTTTGAGATGATCTACCAGAGGGACCAAATCTAGTCATAAGAAGGCAAACAAAAAAATGTCTTTCTCTAAGAATGCGACATTACAGCCAATAAAAGTAGAACAACTAGAACTGAACAAAGAGGGTCTTAGAGAGCCTTTGGAGAGAATATTAAGGCTTCTAAGACTAAGGGGTAGCAAAGGGAATTGCCAGCAAAGAATGAGCTAGGAGAACTTAAGAAAATGGAAGGATGGCTGAAACAGTAGACCTAGGGCAATGTGACTGGAAGTAAAGTAAAAGTGTTGCCTGGAGCAACGTCATGTAGAATCTTGTAGGCTAAGGTTAGAAATATAGGTTTTATTCACAGTGCTTAGGGGAAGAGCATATATTAGGAAGCAAGAATGGGGAGGAAAACTGTTGTGAGGTTATTACAATATCTTAGCTAAGTTATTATTCTATAAATAAAATTTACAGTTGATTTTTTTCTATAATTTAAAAAGTACATGGTGACACACTGCAAGCAGGGAACTTTAACAATATACCGAACATTTTGAAAATAAATACTACCTAAAAGCTAAGGGATTTTCCAACGCATGCCAGAGATTTGTTTTTTTTTTAATAGATAACATTGTACAAACTACTTTTACAACCTACTGCTCTGATTTTCAAGTACATTGTTTTTAATTTTTATTACTGAATTCTAATTTTATTACAATATGGTGAAAGAGTGTGACAAAACATGCAGATGGGTTTCGTTATTTTTATTTTGAGGTAGGATCACATTGTACAGCCTAGGCTGGTTTGGAACTCACTATGTAGCCCAGGCTAGTCTTGAACTTTCACTCCTTTTGCTTCAACTTCTTGAATGCTAGACTTCAGGCCTGGGATACCACACCTGGCTCTACTGGACATTTTTTTTTCTTTTCTTTCTTTTCTCCTACTAGTTTGAAAATTATATAATTCATTTTTTATTTTAAATGAAGTTTCTCAGTAGTTCTTCCCTCCCTGGAATTAACTCAATCACTTATTTTTCTTCCCCAGAACTGGGAATTGAACCCAAAGTGTGGCAGATGCTAGACAAGTATACTACCACTGAGCTATATCCCTCAGGCTGAGTACATCTTTCCTACTTCGCTTTTACACCCCTAAATTATTCATCATCATCTTGTTTTACAGTCTCTATTCTTTTACATTAACTATGTGTTTACCATTATGTTTGTCCACATCACTGCTTTCTTTACAGTGTTTCAGTGTTTCTTTCCCTCAGCAAGGGTTTTAAAATTCTCCATTCTTTCAGTTCATTTCTGGAATGTTTTTATTGTCTACATGCTGGAATAATAACTGAGCTTCCTTTAGAAATCTAAATAACAGTAATTTTCCCTCTGAACTTTGAAGATATTATCGGCCTGTTCTGGCCCATGTTGTTGCAATTTAAAAGTCTATTGTCTAGCTTGTTCTTTTGTACATAGTCTCCCTTTTTTCCCCTCTGTTAATTTTAAAGATTTTACTCTTTAGCTGGGCACGGTGGCTCACGCCTGTAATCCTAGCTACTCAGGAGGCTGAGGTCTGAGGATCAAGGTTCAAAGCCAGTCCTGGCACAAAAGGACCTGAGACTCTTATCTCCAATTATCCTCTAGAAAATGGGAAGCGGGGCTTGGCTCAATGGTTGGGCAGTAGCCTTGAGCTGAAGATCTCAGCGACAGTACCCAGGCCTAGTTCAAGCTCCATGACCCACAAAAAAAAAGATTTTACTTTTTATCTAGTATCCTGTACTTTGACTATGTTGAATCTAGATGTATTTTTATTCAGTGTACTTTGCACTTGTCCTTCTAAGTCTTCTATCAATTTCAAAAAGTTCTCAGCAAGCACCTCTTTGAATATTTATCCCATTTTCTCTAGCTTTCTTCTGGAATACCTCTTAGACAAACATTTGTACCTATCATTCTATCTTTTATGTCTCTCTGAGGCTGTTATGATTTCCACAACTCGAGTAATTTTCTCAAATATATCTCTAATTCCAATAATTTCAGTTGTTAATGATTAAATCCACTGATTTTAATTCAAAATGGATAAGTTATTGTAAATTTTTTGTTCCAATACTAGGGTTGACCTAGGGGCTTGGGTGCGATTCCTAAGCTTTTTTTGCTCAGGACTAGCTCTGTACCACTCAAGCCTCACCTCCACTTCTATCTCCATGTTTAATTGGAGATAAGATCTCATGATTTTTTCCTGTCCAGACTGGCTTCAAACTGTAATTCTCAGATTGCTGCCTCCTGAGTAGGTAGGATTACACATGTGACTACCAGTGCCTGGCATTCTTGTAGTTTTTGTTGTTATATTCTCTTCAATGGGAAGTTAAAAATGATGAAAATTTCTTTTGGTCTGCATAGTGGAAGCACATCTTCAGAGAAGTTTTCCCTTGCTTTTGTCAAAAGCCTCAGAAAAGAATGGTTCCCAGGCCATGAACATAGTAAAAATTAAATCCTAAAATCTTGGCTTTAATTATCAAAGGATATTTTTTCTTCCACCTTGAGTTTAGGCATAGATAAAATTCCTTGTTATTTTCCTTGGACCAAGATAAAGATTTTTTTTTCAAATTCACCCTTTACAGTGGATATAATTCTTTCAGGGATTCAGCTTTATGAAAGGACCCTTGGTCCCAAGATCTCTTCTTCTATTCCTGTAGTTCATAAAAGTTGAACTGCCCTTCTAAAGGCCATCACAGTTTCCATTTAGTATTACCACTGTGGAAAAACATAAAAAAGATTCCCACTCTGTTTTTCAGTGTTTTCCTCATGTCTGACATTGAGGTTTTCCTTTATTTTTTTGTTGGGGGGAGGGAGACTCAATTAATAGAAATTTTAATATTTTATCTTGTACTTATAGAAGTTTGTACCACTTATTTTCAGTCATTGCCTATGGTGCTAGAAATAGCTAGCCTGCATTCTTAACTTAGCACTATATTTCAAATAACTTCTTATATTAATGAGTGTTATTTACCCTGACATTGGGAATTGAATGTACTAAAAAAAAGCAGGCTGAATTAGAATTGAAACCTATTGGAGGAAAAGTCAGTGGGCCTGGACAAAGAGAGGAGGTCTGGTCTGCAACATAGTTACAACAAGGCCTTAGTCAAAAAGTAAGACTATTAATGTTACACCCCTGCACTGACTGGCCATTGATTGCAATCTACACCTGGGAAGGGGTATAACTTTAGGTTAGACCACTCTCTCAGCTGAGGGCAGCAGAGAGCTGTCTCAACAGTTTTCCCAGCAGTTGAAAAAGTTCTGTCTTGGAGTAGGGCCTGGGTGGAACAGAACAGTGGCCACTACAGTGATTTTTAATGGCTTCATTATGTTTAATACATGTGCAATGTAAATGAGTTAGATCAATATAGATAACATACATACATACATACATACATACATACACACACAGATGGATAGACAGTATGAAAGGCCAGTATTTAAACTGAAGACTTAAATTACTAGCCTGTGGAATGATTAGGAGGTGGCAAAATCCTTAGGAATTGGGGCTCAATTGCTGAAGAAGTTAGGCTATTGGGGACATGCTCTTGAATGGGATAATGGAACTCTGGTCTCCTGTTTTTCCTTTTACTTCTCAACCACCATGAAGTAAACAGGTTTCCTGCCCCATGACTATTCATTACCATAACGCCTTGTCACAGGCCTTGAAGCAATGGGCCTGAGTAACCATGGCCTTAAGTCTCTGAAACCATAAGTCAAAATAGGCCCTTTCTTCTAGTAAGTTTATGATCCCATGTACTTTGTACCAGCAATAAAACATTGACTAACATACATACACACACACACACACACACACACACACACACACACACACACACACAAATTTAGTGACTTACAATGCTTAAGTATAATTGATTGGCTATTTACTATTTTTTTTGTCAGTTGGGGCTTGGACTCAGAGCCTGAGCACTATCCTTGGGCTTTCTCAAGGCTAGAGCTCTACCACTTGAGCCTCAGCACCACTTCTGGCTTTTTTTTTCTGTGTATGTGGTACCGAGGAATTGAACCTGGGTCTTCGTGCATGCTAGGCAAGCACTCTACCACTAGGCCAAACTCCCGGCCCCCGGCTATTTACTATTTGAGCAATACTCTTGTAAGGATTATTATACATACTCTATATGAGTGATACTGTTATGAGCATTATTATGCATTCTCTTTGTGCTCATCCTATTTTTATTTTTTGTTGGTCATAGGGCTTTAAGTCAGGGTCTGGGCGCTTGAGCTCTTTGCTCAAAGCAAGCATCCTACCACTTTGAGCCACAGCGCTTCTTCCAGTTTTCTGGTGCCTAATTGGAGATAAAAGTCTTACAGACTTTGCTGCCTACGGTGGCTTTGAACCATGATTCTCAGATTGCAGCATCCTGAGTAGCTAGGATTTTACAGGGGTGAAGCAATGGCACCTGGTTTCTTTTTTTTCCCCTTAAAGTCCTAGAAATAGAATTGCTATATGTGGACAATTTAAAAATTTTTGATAAATTTAGCTAAATTTCCTGTCAAAAGGCTTGCATAATGCCCATTTCTCAATACCTCAAGACCTGGATATCATAGTTACTCTTCATAATTTTGAACATGATAAGGGAAAATAACATATCATTAAAAATCTGTTTATTGACATACAAGTAAAGTTGAATATTTCTTCATGCCTTTGTTTTGAGGATGTTTGTTCCTTGTCTTCTATTTACTTTCTATCAGAATGTTGATCATTTTCTTTTTTAAATATTTTTATTGTATTTAATAAAAGGGTTACAGGATATTTGCCAGATAGAAAGTGCATTAATTCACATACGTTGATACCCTTCCACATGTCTTGGTCCCCATTACCCTACCCCCACCCCCCCTCTTGGTTTTCCCCCTTCCCTGTCCAATTTCAAGTAACCAAATACAAATGTAACCAATATATCAGATAACAAAGTGAGATATTGTGACTATAGGAGATAACAAAGGAACAGCAAAAGAGATGAGAGATAACATAGCACCTTAAGAACAGCAATCATTCATTATATGGCTTTTGTTTCAATATCCTAGAGGTCCATTCAATTAGCTTCATACTATATGGCCTTATGTATCAAGTTTTTGCTCTATTTGATCATTTTCTAACAGATTTATAAAGCCTTCTTATATATTAAGAATATCAAACTTAACTATGTATTATACATTTTACAAATATTTTCTTCAGAATATTCTTTATCTTCTAATTTTGTTCATAGTGACTTATTTTGCATTACTAAGAATCAATCCTAGGGCCCTCTGTCAACTGAGTAAGCCCTCTACCAACGAGTTCCTTTACAACCCATAGTATTTTCAGCAGGAAGTTTTTATTCCCAGATACATTATTCACTTATTTATATTCTGTTGGTATTTTTACTTTCAACTGTATCCATCTGTAATTTATTTTAGAACAATTAATTTTTGCCCCCTAATTCAGACTTGAACAATATAAAATGTTTAAAATATTCACTGTCATACTCTGCCTTCTTCCATTTATTTTTGCCATAAAATCTTCCATAAATTTTGCTGCAAGAAGTGCAGCTGATGAGTTGTAATATATGGTTTGTAGTATATTATCAAGCAAGGGAATTTGAGTGCAACGCATTTTTATAGTCAACTCCCCTGACAAGATAATTTTTAAATGTTTCTGTTTTACTTTAAAATACACTTCAAATATATTTATATCTATATATCTGTATAAGTAGGTCTTGCACTGAATTTATACCAGTCCAAATTTCAGGAACCACATGATGAGCTTCCAACTTGAGAGGTACCAAAAAACAAGGGCCTTTCCTGATCCTGTAATAGACTAAATTCCCTCCTTTCTTTCTTCCTTCCTTCCTTCCTTCCTTCCTTCCTTCCTTCCTCCTTCCTTCCTTCTTTCTCCCTCCTTCTTTTTTTCATTCCTTTCTTTTTCTTTAATTGTATTTTATTGTCAGGGTGATGCATAGCAGGGTCACAGTGCCATTCATAAGGTAGTGAATACATTACTTCTTGAACATTGCTACCCTTTCCATGCTTTTCTCCCACTTTCCCTCTCTCCATCCCCCACAATTGTCTTGTGGATATTGCGGTTAACATTGGTTCACTCTTTGTCCTTTGTCTCATCATGTTGTTTTTTCGTCTTCCCTTCCCTTATCCAAATAAATATATAAATGTATATACAATACACCAGGTACCAAATTCAGATACAGCAACAACAGGGGGTAAATCAAAGGGAAAATACCAAAAAAGTAAACAAATAAGTTCATATAGTACATTAAAAACAACCACAAAGATAAAAATCTGGTTTCCATATCCTGGAATTCATTTTATTAGCCTCATCCTATATGCCCATATGCACATAGCTTTCTCTTTTTTTCTTCTCTTTTCTTTTTTTTTCTCCCACATTCTACGAAGAAAAAGTCATTTTCACCTTTCATCCTAAATAGCATTTTTACCTAAATTCATTGCATGAATGTTCTTCAATGAATGAGCTCTCAGGGTAAAAGGTAATTACTTTTTTGCCAGTCCTGGGCTTGAACTCAGGGCATGAGCACCGTCCTTGGGCTTTCTCAAGGCTAGAGCTGTACCATTAGAGCCATAGCACCACTTCCAGGTTTTTCTATGTATGTGGTACCAAGCAATTGAACTTGGGTCTTCATGCATGCTAGGCAAGCACTCTTAACAGCAGGCCAAACTCGCTTTCTTCACAAACATATTACACCCTCCCTCACTGTCCTAAGGAAATTAAGTAGGAAGAGCTGGTCAACTGTACATGCAATGAAATATTGGCTTCTGTTTGCTCTTTCTTGCTCCTGGGCTATCAGCTCT
Source organism: Megascapheus bottae (assembly GCF_031878675.1). NCBI lineage: Eukaryota > Metazoa > Chordata > Mammalia > Rodentia > Geomyidae > Megascapheus > Megascapheus bottae. Next base: position 71,165,278 of record NC_143547.1, read on the forward strand.
GTACAACCTTTACAGCCTACTTTAAAAATTTTCTTGTCAATGGTTGCTGCATTATAGATCATAAAAGTCATTTGAGAAGTCTGAATGAAGCCCGTAATTTACTTAATACTATTGTACAATGTTAATCCTCAGTTTTGACCATTTTTCTATGGTTATGCAAGATATTAATATTAGGGTAAACTGAATGAAAGGTATATAACAACTCTATATAATCTTTGCCACTTGTGGTTCTAAAATTACTTCAAAACAGCTTATTTTAAAAGTCACTAGAGAAAAAAGTCAGATATAGAATTTGTATCCTGACACTATTCTTCTGTTAAACTTCGTGTTTCTAAACTCTTTCTAGTCATCCTCATGTGTAGCATGTTTTTGATCCTTCTGTGTATCTTGCATCATGAAAGAAATTTGTTTATGGATAAAACTAATTTGATTTCCCAAATATAGATTATTTAACAAGATATAAACTATAAATGCATCTTCAGTTGCAATAAGGTTGATTAATTAACTTATTTGCTAAATATTATAGGAAGTACACAGTCAAAAATATTAGTTTGGAAGATATGACTAGCATACACTGCAAAAGAAAAAGATAAGTTTAAATTTTCTTTTAAATTTTTTGTATTCTTATATTCTTCAGTATGTTAGCAAATATAGGGTAAAAATTCTGGGCCCCCAATTTCACTCTTGTTTGAAACAATGGTGACATAAGTCAGACCCAGAGAGATAAAAGACCCATGTGTTCCCTTACATGTGGAAGCTAGAGTTAGCTTACAAACTCTCACATTAGGCAGTATGAAAATGTTTAAAAATGTATTTACTGGGCCGGGAGTTTGTCCCAGTGGTAGAGTGCTTGCCTAGCATGCACGGAGACCTGGGTTCAATTCCTCAGTACCACATACATAGAAAAAAGCTGGAAGTGGTGCTGAGGCTCAAGTGGTAGACTCTAGCCTTGAGAAAGTCCAAGGACAGTGCTCAGGCCCTGAGCTCAAGCCCAGGACTGGCAAAAAATGTATTTACTGAAATATGGTAGATTTAAGGCAGATCTCAGATTGTTTAATTCCTTACAAGGCCAAAATTGAAATTTTGCAAACTAAAACAACAAAGAAGCAGGTACGCTGAAGGGGTGGGTGGGGTCAAGAGAAAGAGACAGATGAAAGAAAAGGAAAAGAAGGGGGAAATGTAGACAAGAACCCAAAGTATGTACAAAATAAAGAAAAGTGAGGGGAGGGATGGGTAGAATGTTGAAAGGGGTGATATTGATCAAGATATATTGTATTCATAAAATTCTTTATTAAATGGAAACTCCTTTGTCTAATTATTTAAAGATAATAACAAAAGAAAAATATTCTTGGCTACTAAACAAATAACAACGTGTAAGAAAAAAACAATTTAAAACCATTTTTTTTTGTTTTAACATTTTAGCAATGAATGGCTAAAAATGATTTATGTCAATAGTTTTGTGCATAATACCATCCAAATAATTAAGCATTTAAGAATTTAAGAACAATTGTATAATTTGCACATGGAAAACTACAAAATATTGTTGAGAGGAATTAAGGAAGACATGACGAAATGAGAAAATATTCCATGGTCATAGATTGGGAGATTTAATATTGTAAAAATGGTAATACTTTCAGATTTAATACAAGCCATATCAAAATCCCAACTGGGTTTAATGAAAAAATTGGCAAGCTGATTCTAAAATTCTTGTGAAAATGTGAGGAACTCAGAATAATTCAAACAATCTTGAAATGGAAGTAAAATTGGAGAACTCATGTTCCTATTTTAAAATGTACTATAAGGTTCAGTCATGTAAAATGTGTGATGCTAGTAAAGGATCGTTATATGGATTAATAGTGTAGAACTGATCTACTGAAAATGACCAGTTGATTTACAATAGGGTATCAAGACTATTCAATGAGGGAAAAGTAGTTTTTTTGTTAAGTGATGATGGTATATTTGGTTGTCCACACGCTAAAGAATTAAGCTAGATTTTGACTTCATAGCATATATAAAAACTACTTCAAAATGGATGAATGATCAAAATGTAAGAACCAAAGGTCTTAGAAGAAAATATATGTGTAAACCAACACAATCTTGGGTTAGGCAATGATCTGTTTCTTAGATATAATATCAAAAACAGCAATAAAGAAGAAATTGTGCTAAATCAAAATATAAAACATTTCTTCCTCAAAGGGCACTATGAAGAAAGAAAAAAAAGCCAGAAGTGGTGCTGTGGTTCAAGTGGTAGAGCTCTTGCCTTGAGAAAGCCCAAAGACAGAACTCAGGCCCTGAGCTCAAGGCCCAGGACTGGCAAAAAAAAAAAAGAAGAAGCTCAGGGACAGTGCCCAGATCCTGAGTTCAAGCCCCAAGACTGGCAAAAGAAAAAAACAACAACATTATAATCTTTTGTTAGAACTGGGAGGTAATTAGGTCATAAGGGTGGAGTCCTCACAAGTGAGATCAGTGTCCTTATTAAAAGTAGCAAGAGAGCGAGGACTCAATATTTGCATACCCAATGCTATGGACATGGTACTGGAAATATAAACACAACTACATAGACATAAAAACCTATGACTCCATAGATATGTTTTATTTCATAAATTAATATGTATCTATGATATACAAACCCTTAGCCTAATTTTGATTATGTTCTAAAAACTAAGTGCCAGAGATTGTATATAGAGATTCCCTTCTTAAACACTTGTTTGTTAAACATGTCATTTGAAATATAATGTAAGAATCAATGTTTATAATAAATTCTTTAATAAAAAATAGCAAGAGTTAGGTTTTCTGTAATGTGAAGATGCCAAAGTCAACCACCATGTTGGCATATTGATCTTAGATTTCCATGCTCCAGAACTATGAAAAACAAATGGTTTTTTTGGTAACTCACATATAAGTTACTTTGTTAAAGCAGTCCAAACGGACTAAAATATAGAATGACTCCTCATGGGCATAAGGATTCTTTGGGGGGGCAATAAAAATTTATATACATAGGAAGCATTGGTGGCTTATAGTATAAAACCTAAAGTTAAAGTTTGATATGTGCTACCTTGACCTTTGAAGTCAGAAAAAAATGGGGCTCTAGTAATGTAACTGCAAGCCATTTACAGGCAAAATTCCTGCATATCCCTGAGAAGCAGATTTCAGTTCTCTTCTAGTCTGTGAAATTATTTAGAGAAGCCAGTAACATCCTCCAATGAAAACCAAGAGTCACTTAATACTAAACATCTACCCCTCATACCGCCCAATTATTCTCTCTGTTCCTCAGTTCCACTCTGGTGGGGTTTTGGGTGGCATGCTACATCCTCTCACGGGTTTTGCTGATATGTAATTAACAACTGCTATCCATCTTGGGGCCAGATGTCATGTGTTTCCCCATCCCAATAACTAAGATGAAATTTCCTTCCTCACTTACTGATGACAGATATGATTACAGATTTTTGCAAGTATACTAAAAGCCACTGAACTGTTCACTTTAAAACAGGGAATTTTGTGATGTATGAATTACAACTCAACTCAAGATTATTTTTTTAAATAACAGATAAACCAGGTACATATGGCTCACACCTGTAATCCTAGTTACTCAGGAAACAGATCTGAGTATCATCGTTCTAAGTCATCCTGGGATGCTGGGTGCTGTGGCTCAGGCCTGTAATCCTAGCTACTCAGGAGGCTGAGATCTGAGGATCAAGATTCAAAGCCAGCCCAGGCACAAAAGGACCTGCGGACAAACTGATATCCTCAGATCTCAGCCTCCTAAGTATTTAGGATTATAGGTGTAAGCCAGTGGTGATTAGTCAAATATTTTTTCTTTTTTTTTTTTTTGCCAGTCCTGGGGCTTAAACTCGGGGCCTGAGCACTGTCCTTGGGCTTTCTCAAGGCTAGAGCCCTACCACTTGAGCCATAACACCATTCCCAGCTTTTTTTCTATGTATGTGGTACTGAGGAATGGGACCTGGGTCTTCATGCATGCTAGGCAAGCATTCTACCACTAGGCCAAACTCTCGGCCCCAAATATCTTTTTCTAAGCTCAGGATGATTGAACAACAAATCTTCAGAAAACCTTGCTAGCTTGACCCTTAGGTTTTCAGAAAAAAAATATTCCAAAGTAATTTGACTTGAACTAAGCTAAAATTGATCTCTTGCTGGTTTTCTAGGAAATAAATGTTAGCAAAATGCCATTACTTCAGACGGCTGAGAAATTAACTTTATAAAGACTTTAGCATGTATACTGTTTTCAAAATGATAGTTAGACACTAACCGTTTCATTAAATGAAACCTAGCAGTAGAAATTTTTGGCAGTCCTTTGACAACCATGAAATATGAAATATTAATTGCTACAATAGTTCTCCCACATCCATGGAAGATATTTTCCAAAATCTTAGTGAGTGTCAGAAACTTCAGATAGTACCAACTCTTGAATAAAAGACAAGCACAACCTGTCTTTATGGACTGACTACCATTATGGTTAAGATGATGGATGCTACCACCCAAAGCTACCTACAGATTCAATCCATTTCTATGAAAATGCATATGATTTTTTGAAGGAATGAATAAGATGATCTTAAAATTATATGGAATTGCAAACAACCTTGACCAATGGAAATGTTCCAGAAAAAGAACAAAGTTGGAAAAGTAGTACTTCTCAACTTCAAAACTTAAAGCCAATTGGAGTAATCAAAACATTATGTATTGGCTTAAGAATAGACATATAGATCAAAGGGATAGAACTGAGAGTCAGCTAGAAAATCCTTATGTCTAAGTTTGATTGATATTCAAAGAGTTGCCAAGATCATGCAGTGGAGAAAGAAGTCTCTTCAACAAATGGTGCTGGGATAATTGGATATTCACATACAAAAGAATCAAGTGAAGACCTTACTTCATATACAAAATTTAACTGGAATGGATCAAAGGCCTAAATGAAAGAGTTCAAATTTTAAGCTTCTTAAAAATAAAACTCTTAGAGTCAAAATCTTTATAATATTGAACTTGGCATTGAATTACTAGATACGAATGAAGCATAAACAAGAAAAGAAAAATACAACTTCCGCAAAATTTTAACTTTTGCACATCAAAGGTGATATCAAGGGGTAAATGACATCCCACAGAATGAGAGAAAGTATTGGCAAACCATATATCTGAGAAGGATCTAGTATGCATAGGATATGAAGAACCTATATAATTCTATAACAAGAAAGCAAACAACCTAATTATAAAATTGGGGAAAGATTTAACATTTATCCAAAGAATATATATCAATAACAAGAAGTCTATGGAAGGAAGCTCAATATCAGCAGTTACTAGGAAATGAAACTCAACACAATGGGATGCCACTTAACATTGACTTAAATGATTAGAAACAGAAATAACAAGTCATAAAAGTAGAAAAAATATTGCAGTCTTCATACATTGTTGGTAGGAATATAACATGGTGTAATAATTGTGGAAAACATTTTGGCAGTTCCTCAGAATGTTAAACATAGAATTACCATATGACACAGCGATTTTACTTTGACAGAAATCAAAGCATTTGTGCACATAAAAATTGTATGTGAATATTGATTGCAGTACTATTCATAAAAGTAAAAGAGTAGAAACCACCCAATTGTCCAGCTTGTAAGTGGATCAACCTAAAGGCATATATCCAGAAAATGGATATGCCATTAAAAAAGAATAAAGCATAAATACATTGTACACTACGGATGAACCTCCAGAACAACAACAACAAAAAAGGCTGTGTGGTCCATTTATATGAAATGCCCAGAACAGCAAGTTCATAAACACAGAGAGCTGATTAGTGGTTACCGGGAGCTGGAGGGGAAATGGAATGAACAATAGGTTCTTAATGAGAACAGGGTTTCTTTTGGGGTTTTCTGGAACTAGATATCAGTGATAGTTGAAAAGCATTATCAGTGTACTAAAAGCCACTAAATTGTAGGCTTAAAATGGATACTGTGGTGAATTATACATAACATGAATTTTACCTCAATATAAAAAGCAACTGTGATGGGAGCATAAGGATATATGAATAACCAAGATGGAGTTGGAAGTTCCATAATAAACTCATACATCTGTGGTCAGTTGGTTTTCAACAAATGGTCCAATAGCAATTAATGGAGTAAAGTAGCCTTTTCTGAGATGCTTCTGACATCACTAAACATCAATAACAGAGGTGGACTGGAGACTGAAACCATTAGTACCACTTGGTTCAGACTCAGTGGAAGAGTTTGTTGTTTTTTAATCCCAATTCCTACTCAGGTGCCAATGGTTCAAGTCTGTAATCCTAGTTACTCATAAGGCTGAATAGTGAGGATCACAATTCAAAGCCATCCCAGGCAGGAAAGTCCAAGAGATTCATTTCTAACCACCAAAAATGAAAGTGATAGTGTGGATCAAGTGGTGGCGCACTAGCCCTGAGAAAAAAAGCTAGGAACAGAGCCCAGGCTGAGTTCAAACTCTATCACCAACAAAAATTATAGTCCTGATTGCTGTATCCCTTCCATTTATCTAAATCCTCAGATGTGAGGCGCAGGAATATTCATCTTAAGTAGTTATCCCAGTAATTTGAATACCTACTGTAGTCAGAGAACAACTGATACAGAAGTTAATAACATGGGTTTTGAAGTTGGAAGAACCCATATATATATATCCAAGCTTTGCCACTTTGTAGATTTCTCTTTGCTTCTGTGGTATTCTTCCCTGTTATCCTACCTCATGCTTGACATCAGAGGCATGGGTTAGTTACTTTGTTATTTACATTAACTTATCATAAAGTTAAGTAAAAAACTCAGATGCAAAATCTTAACACAAAATCGGGGTTCTTTTTAGCACTATGCTATCTCTCTTATCCTAGAATCACCAGCTAAGGCCTAGACCCCAAGCCTTGTACTTCCAGATATGAAATTAGAGAAACTTGAATAGAAGGAACTTCCATATGGAGTAATACTTACAAACAAGGAAGGCTTTCCATATACAGAGATAGGAAAGAAGGAATGTTCGAGAATAAGCAAGGGTATTAATGTAAAGTTAAAATGAGTAGTAAGTGATTTGAATTCCCTAGCAGAACAAATGAATGGACTGGACTATCTGTCTCAGTTATCTGTCATTAGGTCACAATTTCTCATCAATTTGTAACATGTATTTGGTTTTCTGACTGACTATAGGGCTGGATCTCATTTACTTTGCTGTTGATTGGCCCTCAGGTTCCTGACCTAGTAGCTATCCCAATTTCACCACGCACACTCAACGTGTAAATTTGTGATCCTTCCTGATATTTCTAATGCAGCGATCTTTTCCAAGTGTCCCTAACATTCCCTTGAGCCCTAGCAGTAATGTCTCTAGCCCCTCAGAGTCAGAGGAGATGTCATATCTACATGGGATACGACATGAAATCAGGGAAAGAAAGTGTCATCAAGAAGGCTATGTTTACTGCAGAGTTTCTGTATGGCAAAGGACATAGCTAGCAAATTAACTAGAAAACATACAGAGTGGGAGAAGGTCTTCACTAACCATACAAATGGACAAAGGCCTCATATCTAAAATACATCAACAGCTCAAAAAAAAAAGAATCATTCCAAAACTAATCTCCAAAGAAACAACCATCCCATTAAAAGATGGGCCAAAGACTTAGAGAGTCTTCTCTGAAGAAGAAAAAAGAATGGCCTATAGACACATGAAGAAATGCTCAACATCTTTGGCCATAAAAGTAATGCAAATCAAAACAAGTCTAAGATTCCACCTCACTCCAGTTAGAATGGCCAGGATCAAGAAATCTAATAACAACAGATGCTGGAGGTGATGTGGCCAGGAGGGATCATTACTAACACTGTTAGTGGGAGTGCGAACTCTTTCAACCACTATGGAAAGCAGTATGGCAGTTCCTCAAAAGACTAAACATAGAGCTCCCCTATGACCCAGCAATTCCACTACTTGGCATTTACCCAACCGTCCAGAAACAAGGACATACTAAATCCACTAGCACAATGATGTTCATTGCAGCACTATTTACCATAGCAAAAATATGGTACCAACTCAGATGCCCCTCAATTGATGAGTGGATCAACAAGATGTGGTATTTATACACAATGGAATTCTATGCTGCTGTCAGAAAGAACGACATTGCCCCCATTTGTAAGGAAATGGAAAGACTTAGAAAAAATCATATTAAGTGAAGTAAGCCAGACTCAGGAACTTAGGCTCAATGGTTTCCCTTATTTGTCATAATCAGTAGAAACTTTTAGTAGAAACTTTGACGCTAAATGAAAGGACCTCCAGGATATAGAAACAAAAGCCATATAATGAGTGATTGTTGTCTTTAATGTACTATGTTATCTCTCATCTCTTTTGCTGTCCCTTGGTTATCTCATATTGTTACAGTATTTTACCTTGTTATCTGATATATTGCATATGTATTTATTTGGTTATTTGAAATAGGATAGGGAAGGGGGGAATACAAGATGAGGGGTGGGGGTGGGGGGAGGGAAATGGGGACCAAGACATGAGAAAGGGTATCAATGTTTGTGAAGTAATACACCTTCTATCTGGTGATATAATGTAACCCTTTTATTAATTACAATAAAAATAAATGGAAAAATTTTTGAGCCATGTACCTTGGAAAGGAATTATTGTGTCACATGATAATTCTATGTTGAACTTTTTGTGCCTACCAAATTGTTTTCCAAATATCTTCAGCATTTTACATTCTTACCAGCAATGTAGAAAGGCCCAAATGCCTCCTCATTTCTTCCCAACCAACATGCCACAAACATAAATAGCTCCTACACTGGAAATATGTATTTACTTAGAACATCGGCTCGCCTCATTTTGTCTTATTTGAAACTAAAGGTTGTATCCTTAATTGTGATCAGCTCAAATATAAAATCTAAGAAGAAATTGGTGTGGATCTCAAGCTGCAGTAACAAGAGCAGAAAATCTCTGAAAGAACTGGAGATGGTTGAAGACTGATGTCCTTTCACACCCTTTCATCGACTAAACTCAAATACATTTTGGTGACAGCATGTGCAGTCTTGAAAGAAAGGTTAACATTTCATAGATCACTTAACAACTCTGCCTGTAGCCATAAAGTGAAGAGGTCAGCAGATTGAGGAAAAGTGACACCGTGCCACTCATATTCTGAGTGGTTCCTTTCAGTTGATTATTTTAGAACATTTTGGGTGATATCATTTGGCTGTTTCTTCCTATTTTTTTAAAGTACTCAAGCAATTGAGGCATTTAAATGTTCTTCCATCTGTAAGAAGTTTAATCACTTAGCCCTGAATTTTCAATCTTCTTGAATCAATTGAAGCCTTACAAAGTGTTCCTTTTAGCTAAGGTTGGAAAGAACAGCAGCAGCTGAGCCAACACTATTATTTGGCATCAGAGGGGAGATTCAAGTCACTGAGGTATGTTGGGCTACCACCAGCCTTTAACCAATGTTGCAATATGTCTGGGGACTACCTCCATCAAAAATATTTGGAAATGTTGTTTTAAAGTAACCCATCCCCCAAGTAAGATGACTGATCATCCCAGGTTTTCCATTCCAAGGGTTTTCCCTGGTGATAAAACTGGGAAAGACATAGGCATTCACACACAATGAGAAAAAAAGGAGGAAATTCTTAGGAAATGAACACAAAGACATAATGCCTATGTGCATCTGATTGTATAAAATATTTATCAAAATGAACTCCAGGTAACGGAAAGAAGAGGGTTTTTTTTTCCTTGACTGTTGTTTTTGTTTTCTCTTCTTTTTGTCATTTGTTCATTTATCTGTCTTGTGGCGTGGTAAAGGAGGCACATAAATGGAGGGACAAAGGGTGAACAAATGCACAGTGGTACTCCCAGACACTATGTTAAAAATGAACTTTTGTGTGGGGATGGGAGGGAAAAATTGGGAAAGAGTGAGGGAGGGGTGACATTGTTCAAAAGGGAATGTACTATTTACCTGACTTATGTTACTGTAACACCTCAGTACCATACCTTTATAAAGACAACAATAAATTCTAAAAAGATAAATACAAAAGACTGGGAACGACTTGAACAGAACACAGTAGTCACTCCAACTCAGGCCTACAGAATTAGAACTGCTGCCTTCTTTTTTTTAAAAAAGTTTTTCCCGTATATTTTTAATGTAATTAATACAAGGGTTACATTGTATTCACCAGATAGAAGGTGCATTACTTCACAAATATTGATACCCTTTCTCATGTCTTGGTCCCCATTTCCCTCCTCCACCCTTGCCCCTCATCTTGTTTTCCCCATTCCCTATCCTTTTTCAAATAACCAAATAAGCATATATACAATATATCAGATAACAAGGTGAAATAGTGTAATAATATGAGATAGCCAAGGAACAGCAAAAGAGATGAGAGATAACATAGTACATTAAGGACAACAATCACTCATTATATGACTTTTGTTTCTATATCCTGGAGGTCCTTTAGCGTCATACTATGTGGCCTTTTGTATCTAGGTTTTAAACTGCTGCCTTCTTACACATACACATATCAAAGAGCAGGCATTGGAAACTGAACTTTCAGGATCTAATGAGAGATATTTCTGTCTCACCTTCATGAATAGATTAAATCTGAAAGGTTCTGCAGGTTTTTTAGTCTCTGGCTTTCCCATGCTCTCTTGCCTTCTATCCTGAAATGACATAACATATAGGCCCTCCCCAGATGAAAATCCCTCCAAATTGGACTGCATGGCCTCCTGAAATACAAGAAATAAATCACTTTCCCTTATAAATCACCTATCCTTGGATAAGGTAATTCATGAAACCCTTGAGTTCAAATCCCAGTTCTGACAAAAAGTACAAATTACCTCACCTCAGATACTCTGTCCTAACAGCACAAAACAGTCATAATAAGTCTCTTATAAATGACAAACACCCACTCCTTATTGATTCGGGGTCTGTAAATACGAAGTCAGCCTGTCAGTATGGTTGAGGTGTCTCAAATGAAGGCCATCTTCTTCTCATGTGACAGCAAGTCTACAGGAAGCCCTGGGATATCCCTTCTAGCAGGCCTTTATCTCATGTATAGAGCTTTTCACTTGTCACCTAACTGCCTGTCAATGCTCTACCTTTCCAAAAATTATGTTGGGGATTACAGAGCTTTAATACCTGATTTTGTATGTGGGGGGATTAATACAAATACTTTGTAACTATTATGCTAAAAACTGCTATTAACATTTGTTCCTAATAGTAATATTTATGGGTTTCTGTAAAATATATAAAACCATATTTCTCTAAGATTAAAGCCAAGAAGTGGAGCTGATTTTGATTTATTTGATTTATTTATTTTTATTGTAAAGGTAATGTACAGAAGGGATAGTTATATAATTCAAGTAATGAGTACATTTCTTTTGAACAGTGTCACTACTCCCTTGTCTTCTCCAAGTTTTTTTTTCCTCCTGGTCCCCTTATTTATTTTAAAATGAAGCCACCAAATTATTTTGCTGAGCGATGTACTATTTCCCATCCCATCAGCAATGAATGAGTGCTATGGTTTCTCCACACACTTGCCAGCACTGGGTAGTATCTTTTTGTTTTTTTTTTTTTTGTTTTTTTTTTGCCAGTCCTGGGCTTGAGCTCAGGGCCTGAGCATTGTCCTTGGACTTTCTCAAGGCTAGAGCTCTACCACTTGAGCCTCAGCACCACTTCTGGCTTTTATCTATGTATGTGGTACCGAGGAATCGAACCCGGGTCTTCATGCATGATATGCAAGCACTTTAACCACTAGGCCAAACTCCCGGCCCTGGTAGTATCTTTTTGATAGGAATTTAGTGATACCAATATTTTAGACAAGGGGAAACTGTTTTGAAATTTCCTCAAGTTAAGATCTCTTATTATTTTAATTTAAGCTCCTCTGAACTGGTTTTGTCTAGAAAACCATTTTGAACTTTTGCAATAAAAGCCAGTTGCTCTAAAACCACAAAGCAATTACTTACCTTTTCCTAGGCCTACAAAGAAGCTATTGACAGCTGGGCACCCATGGTTCATACCTGGATTCCTAGCTAATCAGGAAGCTGAGATCTGAGGTTCATTGCTTGAACCCAGTCCAGGCAATAATGTGCCTGAGACTCTTATTTCCAATTAACCACTTTAAAAAAAGAAACAGAAATGGAGCTGTGGCTCAAAGTGGTAGAGCGCTAGCCTTGAGCAAAAAGAGCTCAGGGACAGGACCAAGGTCTTGGGTTCAAGCCCCACAGTCAACAAAAAATAAAAAAATAAAAGAAAGAAGAAGCTATGGACATTTATTTGAGGAGTATAGACAGAGGAAGGTGATACAAAGAGTATTTCTGGTATAATTTTTGAGAAAGCAAACCAACTTTTACATTTTGTAAGTAGGGTACAGCAGTCTGGTGAAAATAAAAAGAGAAAACTGAATTAAGAAGAGGGTATGATGAAAGCTGATTATTTACCTCTATTCTTAACTCTCTGTTCAGTGACTATACACTGGTAGCTTGAAATCTTCCGTGGTGAGATTTTATATCACAGAAACTGGGAAGCTAAATATCTGGGTACTTTTTAATCCAATAAATCTGTTGTTAGCATTTACTGGTATATAACAGAGCATTTCTTTTCAAAGAATGTTGTCTATCATTAAAAAGGAGATAAAGGAATTAATTGAGCATCCACTCAATATGTTAGCTCATAGAATTCTCATAACAAATTTGTGACATAAATGTTATTCTACCCATATTGTAGTTGAGGAAACTGAGATTCAAGATTTTACACATTTTTACCATATTTTCTATCAAGTAAATGGCAAAGTCCACATTCAGCCTTAGGTCAAAGACACTTTTTGTAAAATTTTTATTGTAAAGGTAATGTACAAAGCATTTATGATTACATATCTTGAGTACATTTCTTTTTTTTTTTGCCAGTCCTGGGCTTGAGCTCAGGGCCTGAGCACTATTCTTGGGCTTTCTTAAGGCTAGAAGCTCTACCACTTGAGCCTCAGCACCATTTCTGGCTTTTTTCTATGTATGTAGTACCGAGGAATTGAACCTGGGTCTTTGTGCATGCTAGGCAAGCACTTTACAACTAGGCTAGACTCCCGGCCCCAGTACATTTCTTTTTTAACAGTATCATCTCCTCCCTCATTTTCTACTAGCAAAGTATACATTTTTGTGCGTCAGTTCCAGAGCTTGAACTCATGGTTTCACAGTTTTGTTCAGACCTGGGCCGCACTGTGTTGAGCAGCAATGAAAGCCTTGAAGGCCCTCCTGTTTTCAGGATTTGCATACAGGGTCCCAGCCACCATGGTAATTCCATAGGGAAAGCAGCACATTAGTTTATCTAAAGTATATTTATGCAATGCTAGTGTCTCATGTCTATAATCCTGGCTATTAAGGAGGTTGATATCTGAGAAATGAGGTTCAAAACCAGCCTGTGCAGATAAATCTGTGATACTCTTACCTCCAAACACCCAACCAAAATCTGGAACTGGACATAAAACTTAAGTGGTTGTTATGAGCATAACGATGTGAAGGTAGAACAAGGGGTAATGATGTGAAAATACTAACAAAGAATATGATGTGAAAATACTAGAATGTGAATATGATATGAAAATACTAAATGAATATGATTGGAAAATGCCAATATAATGAATATGATTAGAATGAAAAACAAGGGGCTGAAATACAGCTAAAACACTTAAATATATTGCCAATACAAACTTGTACCTAAAGGCATGTGGACATGGAGATAAATCCGATGCAAGGACACACATGACCGTAACCATAGGAACCATCAGGAGCATGGCTTACAAGATGGAGTAATCTTAAAATACCTAACAGCCCAAACACCTGGGCATTGGAGATAGAGCAATAGCTAAAGTACCAGCACATCTCCAGGCAACACCGACCTAAGGCGTAACCAATCTGAATCAAGGAAGAAGGAGTTTGGACTAGAGAGGAGCAGCCAAGAACCAATATAAGCAAATGACCCAGAATGAGGGATAGAACTTCTGCTGGCCCTAACCGAGACTGTGGTTTGAGGATCTTTGGCCTGATCCTCCCTCCAGAGAAGACTGACTAGAACTGAGACTCATCCTGCGGCCCCAGACTGGGAGCTGCGTCTAACATCTGACGGGCAGGCCCTGTTCAACTTCAGGACTAAGAGATGTCAGAGAGGTGAGTCCAGCAGGTGTGCTGGATAGGCAGGAGAGAATTAGCCAAATTAGGACTAGAATATAGTAACTAGAATATAGTGTTAACTCTGTCTAAGCTATGTTAAATCAATAAACTATGTTGCATCGTATTACCTGCTATTGGTGAATTACTTGGCCTGCTCACGACAGTGGTAGAGTACCAGAGGTAAGGAAAAGAGTTGAGTAAGAACACTAATGAGAGGCCCCGATTCCAGGCTTAGTACCCCCAAACAAAATCAATGAAGTATACTTATATTTTTTGATAGAGGGTTAACATTACCAAATTACATTTTATCTGTAAATAAAGATGGTAAAACAAAGCTCATTAACAGCTAGGATAATAAGGGGTATGAGAGATGTAGGCAATGAGAGAGAGAGAGAGAGAGAGAGAGAGAGAGAGAGAGAGAGAGAGAGAGAGAGAGAGAGAGAGAGAGAGAGAGAGAGAGAGAGAGAGAGAGTGAAATATCATGGTTAAAAACGTCTTTGGACAATTAACATTCACTGAAAAAGATGAATGACAAATGTAAAGCAGGTCCTGTCTTAAATGTGTGTATGAGTGGGAGTGTAGAGGGCAAAAAGAAAGAGTGAAGGAGGAGGAGTATGATAAAAATTACTTCAATGGGGGTGGGGAGTTTGGCCTAGTGGTTAAAGTGCTTGCCTAGCATGCATGAAGACCCGGGTTCGATTCCTCGGCACCACATGCATAGAAAAAAGCCAGAAATGATGCTGAGGCTCAAGTGGTAGAGCTCTAGCCTTGAGAAAGTCCAAGGACAGTGCTCAGGCCCTGAGCTCAAGCCCAGGACTGGAAAAAAAAATTACTTCAATGTACTTGAGGGTAAACTAAACAATGAAACATTAAGATTGGTTTGAAAGTAGAAAGGATGGATAGTGATAGAGGAGGTAAGTCTGATTTAGGTATATTATAGGCATGTATGGATGTATCAAAGTAAATCCTCCTCCCCACCCTTGTACAACTAATTGATACCAAGAAAAATGTGGCAAAACATCGTCTATTCATATTCTTATCTTAATTGTCCTTACATATATGCAATGTAACAGCTGTGGACATATTAACTATAGTTTCTGTTTTTCATGTAGTTTCTCTTGTTCCCTCCCTTTTTCCTTCCTTTCCCTCCTTTTTTCCATTAGGTAGCACTTCTGTCTTTCCATGGTATTATAATCAAGCTGGCAGTCACAGGGCTCCGGCTTCCCTCAGCCACAGATGTTGCCAGACCTGTTTGGAATTTTATCTTTAACACTACCAACAATGTAACTAGTTAGTGCTGAAATATGTTGTAAATGTAAAATACGTGCAAATTTCAGACTTGGAACAAAGAAATACAGGTAGAAACATCTCATCGAAGAATTTTACATTGGTTTTAGCAGAGTGCTGGTAGCTCAGGCCTATAATCTGAGCTACTCAGGAGGCTGGAAAGAGAAGAACAAGGTTTGAGGCCAACCTATGAAAAAATATCTATGAGACTTGTCTATCATCCAGCAAAAAGCCACCAAAAACAGGCTGACAGTATGGCTCAGTCTGGATGCAAACAAGCTGAACAAGCATGAGGACCTGATTTTGAACTCTAGTACTGCCATGTTAACAGTTTTAAACATATTGGGTTAAATAAAATAAATTATTAAATTTAATATAATAACTCTTGCCATATCTTATTAAATTTAATATATAGTTAAGTTTATTTCACCTATTCTTCAGGAAGCTTGGCTTGCTCATCTAATATGCTGTGGTTCTGGGGCTCTAACATCATCACTATCACTTGGCTTGTCTACAGTAGACTTTTTTTTACATGTTGTTTCAGGTGACCTCGTACAGTTTCACATACACACAATAGACTTCCAAGTTAGGTAAACCAATAAAATCCACCCCCCTCAGGCTGAGTGGAGTTTATAACATTTTTGATCAAAATTCTCATCTTTTCCATGACCCTTTTGGCTCAGTAGATTTCTTTACATGAATCTTACAACACATTATTTGTATCAGCTCTTTTGAATAGAAAAAAATATATGTAATTTATTTTTATTATTTTTAAGTATTTGTACAAAGAGGTTTGAAATCCCCATAATTTGTGAGTACAATGTATCTTGATCACTGTCCCCTTTCCATCATTTTTTCATATATTTTTTATTGTAATTAATAGAAGGGTTACATTACATTCGCCAGATGGAAGGTGCATTACTTCACATACATTGATACCCTTTCTCGTGTCTTGGTCCCCATTTCCCTCCCCCCATCCCCCCTTTCCATCTTTTTTTAGTATTTCTCTCAACCTCGGTCATCCTGAGCTATTTAATTCTATTTCTACAAGATATTTCAATTCTAACTAGCTACATTCCAAGTAATATTAAAGAAAAATTTAATCAATGGTATTTTTTGCCAGTCCTGTGCTTGAGCTCAGGGCCTGAGCCCTGTCCTTGGATTTCTCAAGGCTAGAGCTCTACCACTTGAGCCTCAGCACCACTTCTGGCTTTTTTCTATGTTATGTGGTACCGAGGAATTGAATCTGGATCTTCATGCATGCTAGACAAGCACTCTATCACCTGGCCAGAATCCCAGCCCTAATCGATGATATTTGCTAAAGCACAGTAAAAGTCTTTACTCGAGACTAATGCAATAGATTTAGGGACTAGGGCAATGAGATTTTGTAGTGGAGAGAGAGAGACTAGGCTCAGCTCTACATACAGCATGAGTAAGTGTGAATTATAATAGAGCAGGGAAGAGGTCAGTGATTGGGAAAATACTAAGAACAAACATCAAGAATCATGAAGATTTGGGGTAAACCAATCCAACAGGATTCTTGTGCCAGGGCTAGAAAAACCACACACCACCTGAAGGATTGGTGGAGCTAAGGAATCTGATCAGATAATCAAGAGTGAAATTCTCAATAAATTGACTTAACAAGGTTCTTTGCTAAAACTGGATTTTACAAGCAAGTGAACAGAGGAGCTTAGAAGATATGAAATCCTGACCAAAGTTTGCCAAGTACAGAACATTTGTGAGCACTCAGTAGCCATATGTGGCAGAGGTATAGTATGCTACAGAATTATACTGCACATATGGACATACCATTTTATAACACCATGTTATTACTGCTTGAATATTTCATGGATTAATGTCTAATCTTCCCATCTAACATTGTGAATTTGTTGAGAACAGAAATCCCACCTCAACTCAAAAGCTACATGCATATGGCCATCTAGGGTGAGACTAAGCAAAATGGACTCCCAAGACAGGGAAACAGGATACTTATCCTTGTGGTTATTTTTTTTTGCAATCCTGTGGCTTGGACTCAGGGTCTGAGCACTGTTCTTGGGATTTCTCAAGGCTAGAACTCTACCACGTGAGTATAGCAACATTTCTGGCTTGTTCTACGTATGTGGTACTGAGCAATCAAACCTGGGTCTTTGTGCATACTAGGCAAACACTCTACCACTAGGCCAAACTCCCAGCCCTGTGTTATTTTTTTTTGCCAGTCCTGGGCTTGCGCTCAGGGTGTAAGCACTGTCCTTGGACTTTCTCAAGGCTAGAGCTCTACCACTTGAGCCTCAGCACCACTTCTGCCTTTTTTTTCCTATGTATGTTGTACCAAGGAATTGAACCCGGGTCTCTGTGCATGCTAGGCAAGCACTCTACCACTAAACCAAACTTCTGGCCCCTGAGTTGTTATTTTTAATGTACTATGTGACATTATTTCTTTACTAATTTTTTTTGGTTTTGTTTCTGTTTTGTTTATCTCTTTTTCTTTTTTTCCCCTTATATTTTATCTCATGTTGTTACATGATCTGACTTTGGTACCTGGTATATACATTTATTTGTTTATTGGAATAAGGGAAGGGAAAAACAAGATGATGAGAGAAATGACAAAGAATGAACCAGTGTAACAGCAATATTCACAAGACAATATGTTGGAAATTAACTTTACAACTTGGTCGGTGGTGGGAGTAGGGAAAGTAGGAGAAAAACAATGGAAGGAGTAAAAATGTTCAAGAACTAATATACTCATTAGTTTACAAATATAACTATGACCCCTCTATACATCACCCTGATAATAAAATAAAAATTTAAAAAAGAAACCCCACCTTTAAATTTCTTTGGTGACTCTCACTTTTCAGCATGCTACATTACAGAAGTAATACTCTGAATAAATTATTTCAGTTATCACATTTGACAAACATAAGGTTATAAAAGCCTTGCCTTAGTAAAAATATGATGGATCAAAAGAACCATTCTGTATATTCACTGGTGATACGTATGGTACCTGTATATGACCATAGGAAATGTTTTGTTGAGAGCAAAGTGTCATGCCTTCAGCAGAGGAGATAAGACCTAACGTGGTAAGAGTGCCTTAATTTCAGATGAGAAGTATAAAATAAGTAGGGGGTTCAGTATTTCTTTCCCAAATGCATGGAAACAGAAGTGTTTCAGATTTTGCAGTAACTTCACAGATTTTAGAGTATCATATAGCATATTAGATTTCAGACAGAACAGGTATGCTCTAGCTGTTATCCTTTACATTACCATTCCTTCTTACAACTGATTTCTGCCTCTGGTAATATGTAACAGGCAAATAGTTAGCATTAGTGTACCAAGAAAGTCTCTTCTATATTTCTTATAACCACGGTCTTTTTTAAAGACAAGTAGATGGAGGGATAAGGAAATGGTGGTGGGGGAAATATAGGAATTATCTTAAAAGATCTTTCCACAAGTAGACATTTCTCATTCTAACCCCAACACATAACACATCATTACCCTGAATATATCAGTTTCTCACCTAAGTCCAACAGGAGTCCCAGATATCTTAAAGCTTTATTGGCTCTGCCTCCCAAACTCAAACACTCAACTTCAGTCTTTCAAGTCAGTTGGAAAAATCATTGTTAAATTTAATTTTATTGTATTGTAAATGTATTGTACAGAAGGGTTACAGTTACATATGTAAGGAAGTGAGTACATTTTTTATTGAATATTGTTACTCCCTCCCATGTTTTCTCTCACTTTCCCTCCCCCAAGTTGTAAAGTTCATTTCTAACATATTGTCTGAGAGTATCACTGTTGCATCAGTTCGCCCATTGTCTCACAATTTTGTTGTTTCCCTTTCCTTCTCTAATTCAGATAAATGTATATACAATACACAGTGTACCAAAATCAAATGCAGTGACAACAGGGGATAAGCCACAGTGGGAAAAACAAAAGAAAAAGTACTTTCACATAAGCTAATTGAAAGGACCTCCAGGATATTGAAACAAAAGCCATATAATGAATGATTGTTGTCCTTAATGTACTATGTTGTCTCTCATCTCCTTTGCTGTCCCTTGGTTATCTCATATTGGTATAGTATCTCACTTTGTTATCTGATATATTGAATTTATTTGTATTTGGATATTTGAAATTTGATAGGGAAGGGGGGAAAACCAAGACGGGTGGGGGGTGTGTGGGGGGGAGGGAAATGGATACCAAGACATATGAAAGGGTATCAATGAATGTGAATTAATGCACCTTCTATCTGGCAAATATCATGTAACCCTTTTACTAATTACAATAAAAAATGCAAAAAAAGTACTTTCACATATTACATTTAAAACAACAACCACAAAGAAAAACCTCGTATTTCCATATCTTGGAATTAATTTCACTTAGCATCATTTTAAATGGTCATATGTACATAACTGTTGAGCTATTATAATCCTCTGCTAGGACTATCATAGACATATTCTAGTTATTACAAATGAAGGAATTATGGAGCTTATATTTCTTTGGTTCTGGCTTACTTCACCTGATACGATTTTTCTCCAAGTCTTTCCATTGGAAATTCATTCTTTCATCCATTAATTTATTAAATGTTTATTACATGGCAAACTCTGATATAAGAACAAAAATTCACTCTCTTTCCCCCTAGAGTTGAGTCTAGATTTATGGGGGACATTTTTGATGCAGTAATGGCAGAGAGGATTGTTCTTTGGGACATAGGACTAACACTATAGAAGGATTGAATACAAAGTGCTCCTATAGAATTCTGTATAGCAACTGTAAGAAAGAAATGTGTTCATGGGAAGGTATTCAGGCATATTATTTAAGGAATGCTTTTGAACAATGGCTCCTGACCTACCAGTTTCAGTTCACCTGAGAACATTTTAGAAAAAATCATGTCTCAAGTCCCACCCTAGACCTAGTCAATCAGAAACTAAAGGAGGAAATAAGAAATCTGTGATTTAACAAGTCAACTGGCTATTCTGATGAATGCTAACATTTTTAATATTTCTTTTATTGTTATTATGAAGGTGATATCCAGAGGGAATGCAATTACATGAGTCAGGTAATAAATATACATGCTACTGTTCGAGAAATGTTTTAGAAGGAATAAAGAACTTTTAGAATGAAATGTATTAGAGTGATAGTATTTATATTAAAAACACATTTTCTGAATTCACACACAGACACACACATATATATATATGTATATATTCCTCTACACACACACACACACACACACACACACACACACACGTATATCCATGGATGTATATGCACGGGGAATCAAACTCATAGTGGGCTTGTATAGAGAGGGCATCAGGATTGCAAAGCAAGAGGAGTGGAGAGAAGCATAGTTTTCTAGACATAGACTTTGAACCTGGCTTTGATACTGGCCTAAACTTTATTTTTCACCTATCCCTATGGCCTCCTTATGTTCAGGTCATAGCTCAAATTTTATACTCTTGTCCTTCCAGATTACTTTTTGGGGAAGTCTATCTCTAGTAAAGATGAAATTTCCTTTCTAAAGTAATAGAAAAATGGGCTTGGAGTTTGGCCTAGTGGTGGAGTGCTTGCCTAGCATGCACTAAGGCCCAGGTTTGGTTACCACATACATAGAAAAAAAAACTGGAAGTGGTGCTGTGACTCAAGTGGTGGAGCTCTATCCTTGAGAAAGCCCAAAGACAGTGCTCAGGCCCTGAGTTCAAGGCCCAGGGCTGGCAAAAATAAATAAATAAATAAAACATAGCAGAACTCACCTTTTCCCCAAACCTCAAGCTTCAGTGAAAGCACTTACACTGCAATCTTGAGTTGAAGATTGAAAGGTCCAGGGAAGAAAATGTGCTTGTCCTTCAAACACAAGATTGCCCTCCACCTTGTGTTTTAAGAGTGGTGCTGAACCAAGGAGCATATTAGCATTGATGAAAAGCACAGACCACAGATCATTATCGATTCACCTGGAGGTAGGCTCATTCAAATTCAAGATGGAAAAGCCCTGGAGAGCCATTCATGTCCTTGGCTCCCAGAGGCTAGTGACAAACCATTTGGGGGAAAAAAAAAGCCATGCCCTTTAGAAGGCCAAGCCTGAATCCTATTGACCTACTCTCTTGCACAGTCTGTTTTTGATCTTTTTAGCTGATTGGATTTGTAGGAGGTGACAGAAGAAAAATAACAATAGTAAAATTCACCCAGAACCCCTAGCATGAACATGCCCTTTTCAGACTATAAAGATAAATAACTCTCTAAGCAGCATTCTGTGGAGTTTGTTTCCAGTAAAGTGGATACGAGAAGAAAGGAAAAAAAAATAGTCCCATTAACCTCTGACACTGCTTTCCAGGCAAAAGCTTTCACAACTACGGGCCAATAATCTGGTGGCAGGAAGAAGCCCTGTGGAATGGGCCAAGTTGCCCTATGTAATCAAAAGGGAGCAAGGAAACCAACAGGGTGGGGAGGTATCCCTATCATTAGTGATCACTGTTTGACAGCTTGAGTACTAGAGGGGTGGGCTGATGTGTCCCAGGGATTTATAACTTGATAGCCTATTGAGAAATGGGCAAGTGTTAAGTTTCTTGTTACATTTAGAAAGGTCTGAGATGAGGAATCCACACTTCATGTATCACAAAGTTGAACTTTGAAGTCAGTCTTATTTGGACTGAGAGCTTCTGGAGCTTTCCATATAGCAAGAAGTAGTCAAGACTTAACAGATTTTATCTGTGTGTTTATCTTAACAGTACTTTATCTGCATGTATGAAAATAACACAATGAAGCCTGCTGAAATTATCTTAAGATGGGCAACTGTGGATGAGGGGGACTGATAGAAGGAAACAAACTGATCTGGAAACATTGCTTGCATCCATGGAGATGTTGCAATTAAATTGGGTTAATGTCTAGAGGGGTTGAAGTTACATTCGCCAGGTTGTAGGTGCATTACTTCTCACACATTGATACCACTTCTCATGTTTTTGCCCCTATTTCCCCCACACACACCCTTTCCCAATCATCTTGTTTCCCCTCCTTCCCTTTCCTATTTCAAATAATCAAATAAATATACATATATTATACCAGGTAACAAAGTCAGATACAATAACAATATGAAATTAGCCAAAGGGCAGCAAAAGAGAAGAGAGATAACATAATACATTAAGAGCAACAATCACATAAGATAAAGCTCTTGTTTCCATATCCTGGATATACTTTCATTTAGCCTCATCCTGTAAGACCTTATATCTAGGGTTTGAGCTATTGTAATCATCTGCTAGGAGAGTCCTAGATGTGTACTAAGTATTACAAATGAGGGAAACCATTGAGCCTTTTTTTGGTCGGTCCTGGGGCTCTGTCCCTGATGTCCCTGAGCTCTTCAGCTCAAGGCTATTATTTTTCTACTACTTGAGCCACAGTACTATTTCTGGTTTTCTGGTGGTTAGTTGGAGCTAAGAGTCTCACAGACTTTCGTGCCTGAGCTGGCTTTCAAGCAGGATCCTCAGATTTCAGCCTCCTGAGTAGCTAGAATTACAGGCCTGAGCCACTGGCACCTGATTCACAATGAAATCTTATACCGCCAATATATGCTAATATATATAAATATATGAGTGAAAGGGCTTAGAATTAGGATTTTGCTTAGAAACAATTTCTTGGATTTGGCTTAAGAATTTTGCTCCATTTTAAGTATTAGATAGGATTCTTGGTCTCTGCTGAAACATGTCAAAACTTGTAACATAGGGCAGAGAATATTTATCACTCAAATGATTAGCCTTAACATAGACATTCAGGAAGAATTACATTTACTTGAGGAACAAAGGCTTTTAAAGTATGAAAATATTTCAGAAATGGTTATTGAGTGTCTACTAGGTCCAATGCACTCTATGGAGTGCTATGATAAATACTATAAAATTTAGGTCAAAATGCACTGCCATGGCCAGGAGCATGGCCTAGTGGTAGAGTGCTTGCCTAGCATGCACAAAGCCCTGGGTTCTATGCCTCAGTGCCACATATACAGAAAAAGCTTAAAGTACTGTTGAGGTTCAAGTGGTAGAGCTCTAGCCTTGAGAAAGCCCAAGGACAGTGCCCAGGCCCTGAGTTCAAGCCCAGGACTGGAAAAAAAAATGCACTGCCAGTGATGCGCCTGTGGCTCATGCCTGTAATCCTAGCTATTCAGGCTGAGCTCTGAAGATCACAGTTAGAAGCTATCTTGGGCAGGTAAGTCTGTGAGACTGTTAGCTCCAATAAATCACTCAGAAAAAGCCAGAAGTGGTACTGTGGCTCATGTGGTACAGCACTAAGCTATCACAAGTAAGGGCCAGTAATCCAATGGCAGGAAGAAGCCTGTGGAATGGGCTAGGTTGCTCTGTATAATCAAAAGAGAGTACACTAGGAAAATTGAAACCAATAAAAATTATCCTTGTGGATACACAAACATTAGACCTACCAGGAAAAAAAAATCTTAGATCAATTAACCTTAAACATGACAAAGGAATGATAAAAAATAACCAACTGGCATCAGCAAAATGGCACAATAGGAAATTCCATTCCTCCCCATCCCACACACACACACACAAAATCCATTTAACAATATGATACAGAACAATATAACTTTATGACAGATCTAGAATTTACTTAAAAAGTTGTGGTACTCCAGACTGTCCATGATGGCATACACCTATATTCCCAGCATTCAATAGGTTAATGCAAGATAATTAAGGGTTCAAGGTCAGGCTGGGCTACATAGCAAAGCCCTGTCTCATGAAAGAAGACGCCAGGCTCTGACTATAATTTTAGTTATTCAGGAACCTGATATCAGAGGATCGCAGTTTGAAGCCAGCCTAGGAAGACAAAGCTGAGAAACTTATCTCCAATTAACTACTAAAAGGCCAGAAGTAGAAGTGTAGCTGAAGTGGTAGTATGGTAGACTGTTGGTCTTCAGGTCAAAAGGCAAGCAAGAGCAAGAGGCCTTGAATTCAAGCCCTACTACTGACACAAAAGAGGAAGAAAAAGAGGACTAGAAAGAAGAGAAGGAGGACCTAGGCAATACAAAACAAGGAACAGCAGCACTGAAATAAGTGAGAGGTTCAATTTTACTTTACATATATCAGCCCTCCTCCCAGCCTCAAGAAAGGTCATCTTGTCCAAAAACACCCTCTCATAAATATCTAGTATGATGTTTAATCAAATATCTGAACATTCTGCAGCACAATCAACTCGACTTATAAAATTAACAATCATACTATGTAAAATTTGAAGTAAATGAATCATTGACCTAAATGTAAGCACTTAAAGTGTAAAAAACTCTTATGGGAAATGTAAATCTATTAAATGTAAATATTTCTGACTTCATAAGACAAAGTGTTTTGGGCATCAAGAGATATTATCAAGAAAGTTAAAATACTATACACAAGTGTCAAAGATATTTGCAATCATGTCTAGCATCTAGGATAATATCTTTAACTATTAAAAAACAATTAAAACAATTGACAAATACCCACAGAAACAGCAAGACAAAGGATTAACTAATGGAACAATGATACTCACTAAACCCTATGTTGGAAATGAACTTTACAACCTACGGGGTGGGGAGTGGTAAGAGGGAGAAAATGAGGGAGGGGGTAACAGTGTTTAAAAAGAAATGTACTTATGTAACTATAATTCCCATGCTCATCACCTTTACATTTTTAAATGGAAAAAAACATCTGAGCAGCTATTTGAATAGACATTAGAAGGCACAGCTATTAAACAAAGAACATCATTCATCACTGGGGAAATTAAAAGCAAAACCACAACAAGATATGATTTTACACCTACTAGAAATGGCAACACTTTTTTAAAATCTGAATTCACAAGTATTAATAAAATCTTGAGAAATGGGAACCCACATATAATGCTGTTCAGAAAATGGTATTGCGACTGCAAAAAGTTGGAGAATTCCTCAAAAAGTTAAAATTACAGTCACTATTTAAATCAGCAAGTCCATTCTTGAGTATATACCTGAGAGAGATCAAAACATATGTCTACATAAAACACTGTACATGCATGTTTATAGAAGCACTAAATATCCAAAAAATAGAAAAATAGAATGGATGAACAAAGTATACATACACTGGAACATTAGGAATGGAGTAATGACATATACTTACATTGATGAGCTTTGAAATCCTTATGTTAGGTGAAAGAAGCCAGACAGAAAATGCCACACATATAGACTGGAGCATGGTTCAAATGGTAGAATACCAACTGTGAGGAAGAACACCAAGGAAGCAAGGTTACCAGTGGCTCGTGCCTGTAATCCTAAGTACTCATGAGGTTGAGATCTGAGGATTATGGTTTAAAGCCAGCCCAGACAAGAAATTCTTTGAGACTCAACTCTGGAATCTTTCTTTCAACTTAGTATCTCCTCTGGCAATGGATATATTAACTTTTCTTCTAAATTAAGTACCACCCATATTGAAGGGCTCAGGAACTGTCAGACCAAAATCAAGTGTCACAGAGTTGGACAGTGAGCTATAGATCAAACACCTCAGGTCAAAAAATATAATAAAAATGGAACCTGTTTGTGATATGTCTCTCTATTAGAGTTGTGACATTTATTACCTTCTCTGCAACGAACCTAAAGCTTCAGCTGACTTCCAGACAGCTTATCATCCACAAGTTTAGCAGGTGTCATGTTCCCTAGCATGAAAGATCTCTGAGAAAAATGGGTGGTGGTAAAATAGGGCAAGTTGCAATTGATACTCGCCCTTCATGCAGGCCTTCAGGGCAGGAGAAAAGGTTTAGCCAATCAGCAGCTTCCAAAATGAGCTGTTCACTTGGAGATCATTGTTGTCACCTTCTGCTCTCATCCCACAAGAGCCTGGCTTAGTAGAGTTCCATGCAATCTGTAACCTCGGGTCGATGTTGAAGAATGGTCTCACATGGAGGGGAAGGAGCACTGTGTGCACTGTTGGTTCAGGTGCTCGAGGGCTATAAAGTAAATGGCTGCCCCTACTGGAGTAACTGTAATAGAATTGTGGGGGATTTATAATTATATCCTTCCATATAATTCAGTTAATTAATCAGTCCTTCCCACACACACACTGCCATTAGGTTCCTCTCAAGAGGTAGGCCATTTTACTCACAGCGTGGTGCTCTTACATTTAGTTTTCTTCCTGCCTTCTTCTTGGGGCTTCTTTGCACTGAGGGACTAGCATAACATCTCCACAGGTACTGGTTTTAAAATTTTCAAGTTATTCTTTTCTTTAAATCTCCCAGATAGATGCCAAATTTCTGGTTAAGGTCCTCGTATTTGAAATTTAACCCATGGGGCCAAACTCTTATGGTTTTAAAAGAAACAACATAATTTCCCTCACCTAACATTTTAATTTGCATCCATGGCATGAGTACTGGCTTACTTTTTGTTTGAAAATACTTTTAAGAATTTCATCACTTTTGTGGCTAGGCTCTGATCAGCTTGTGGTAGCACCTTGGATTCTAAGTACCCTTTAGGGTTGTACAATATTAATAGCACTGGTTTCCTGTCTTTCACCAGAGTAGCCAAATACCTATGTTGGCCTTTCTCTGACTTTAGATTCCGGAAGTTTGTAGCATCCATCTCTTTCTTGGTGTCTCATAACTATCCACTCTATTTGGGTTCAACTCCTCATGTTCATTACCTTCAAAGCTATGAGTCCTCAGCCTGTCTTCCTCACTCAACGTTGCTGCCTCTATAGGCTAGAAGTCCCTCTTGGGATTAAAATGGCCTCCACTGTTTGGCTTTCTCAAAATTCTCCCTTCCTGACATTGTTCTGTCTGCAACAGAAAACAGCCTTTTGGTTTAATGAAAGCAAAAAACATGATTCCTCTCCTAGTTCTTCAATGGGACTCCATCTATCACCTGTTTCTAAGATTTACTTAGGAGAAATTTCATGTACAGAAAGAATCTCATAGGTCACACAGGCTGTGTTGTGGTGGCATTTTAATTGCCCCTTTATTGCCACAAATCCTGCACCTGGAAGAATTGAGAATGAAAACATGTTGCTATGTGATTTTTTGAGAGCACGTTGCTATGTGATTTTTTTTAAGTTATCAAGAGTAGAAAGATGCTCTATAGACAAATTGCTGCTTAGATCCTATCTCTCCAAACTTCTGAATCTTAGGCAGTTTAGGGGAGGATTGTGGTTCACATTATTGACCACTAGAAGTGAGCTGAAAATTAAGTATACCTTAATTTTCAAAGCCCATTTTGGCCGGGCACTGGTGGCTAATGCCTATAATACTAGTACTCAGGAGGCTGAGATCTGAGAATTGTGATTCAAAGACAGCCCAGGCACAAAAGTCCCTGAGACTCTTATCTCCAATTAACTGCCAGCAAACTGAGGAGGCACTGTGGCTCAAGGTGTAGGGTGGTAGCCTTAAACTGAAGAGGTCAGGAACAGCACACAGGTCCAGACAGACTTCAAGTCCCACTACCAACAACAACAACAAAAAAGGAAGGCCATTTTAGGTCCTTTGTAGACGACTCTTCTTCCATGGTTAGCTTCTAAGTATCCACTTGGAAATAATTCTTTGGTCTTTAGTTAAAGGTCTTTTATAAAGGGAAAGGGAAATTCTTTCTATGACTTGGCCCATACATTTGTAACATTTCTGGAGCATATACTGGAACATTTTTTGGGGGGGTATATTGTTAGGATGAGTGCTGCCAGCATAACAGAATTCAGTGAAAACTTTTAGTTGTTATTACTGATGGAAATCTTGGTTTCTACGTATGATTATCTGAATTAGTCTGACTAGTGGTCTTTTAAAATGTAAAACTACGCTTATCACACTTGAAAACTCTTCCTTGGTTTTCCATTGTGATTTGAAGAAAATAGAAGCAGCTTTTCCTCTCTTTAAAGCAGAGAAAGTTTATTTGTAAGGAAAGGGAAAGAAGCAAACGGCTCTCTTAAGAGAGGAGCCCCAAAACATGAGTCCTACAAAGCCCCAAGTTTCAGCCTCTGTCTACCTTTCGTCATCTTGTCCCCTGTACTCACAAGTTCTTCAGACTCACAGACCACGATGTCCTGATACTAGTAAGCTCACTTCTACCTACCTTCATATCTGATAGGCCTCTGTTTTGTACTTGAGCCTTCTGCTTGGTGTGTCCTACCACCAGATACTGTCAGTAACTGACTTTCTGGTCATTTACATATTAGATTAAATGTCCTTCTCTTTACAAGGCTTTTTTCTAACTACTAAAAATTTAACAATTACTTTCCTGAAGAAGTTAATTTTCATCTTACGTTGTTTCAATTTATTTACAGTAGAAATTAATTTAACTGACTATATGTTTATTGACTGCTACTTCCCCGTTAAAATATAAGTTCCATGAAAGCTAAAGTCCTGTGTGTATTGCTCATGTTAAGCACCTACTATGTATCCAATTCTAGGGATGGAGAAGTGGCCCATGGTACTAGGTAGATAACTGTCAACTTGGCTAAGTGACTTATGATGATGTGTTTCAGGACTCAAGTGGTAGAACAAACATGAAGCCTTGAATTCAAACTCAGGCAGTAGAAAAAAGTACAAGTTAAATATCTGTCATATAATTTCTAAGACTGAATTTTGAAAATAATAGTTCCTTGGTATTTGGCTATAGGACATTGAAGAATCCCAGAATCCATTTACTGAAAGCTGGTTGCTAGGCTAAGCTCCAAGAATATTAAAAATAAATAAAATGTGTCCTCAAGAATTTGTGGTCTCGTGGGGGAGTCTGGCCACATAGTTATATACACTGCTGTGGAATAAGTGCTAAGAGAGAAGTTTAAGTTGAGTGCTATGGTAACACTGTGGAGAAAGTGTTTGTGTTTTGTGGGTTGAGTAGAGATGATGGTGGTTCAAGGAAATGAGTCTTTCAGCTGAGTCTCAAAGAGTGATTCAGTTCACTGAGAAATGGAGGAAAGAAGACATATTAACATTTTGAAATATGGGGCATGGAAGGGAAAGGGAAAAGAGAGAGGGAGAGAAGGAGAGAGGAAGAGAGGGAGAGGAGGAGAGAGGGAGGAAGGGGGAGTGGGGGAGAGGGATGAGAATCAACTTTTCTGTGGTAGCATATTAAAGGATATGCTAGAACACAGGGTGATAGTGTGATAAAGCCAGAAAAGAAGCACATAGCCATTAAGTTGAAGGTAATTGTCATCACAGCTGGAAGGGGACAGCAATACTGTACTCCCCATGCATGCTTCACCAGAGAGGTAAGCTAGTAAAATCTACATGCAAGGGATATGGATAGATACTTAGGAAAATTAACCAAGTAATTGTAAACAAGTGACTGGAAATGTCAAGAACCCTCAAAACTCTGGTCAAGGTGATTTAGTACAAATCTGAAGGAGGCAGGATTGAAATACAATTGTAATTATATAAGTGGAAACCAAATTAATTGTATTATACACTGCTTGGAGTGAATAGAAAGTAGTTGGCCAGCAAAAAATTGACAGTTACCAGCCAAGTGCTATCCAAAAGAATGATCTTGGCCAAGTGAACTCAACATCATTGGTTCCTTGGCAAGGCTGACCCTATAGTTGATGAGAATGCTTCAAGTTGTCTAAGCTGAGGACCATTCTTAAGATCAACTAATTCTCCTTGTTCTGATTTTATGCTCACCAAGCAATCTTTTGATAATTTATTTGGCTCCCAGTACAACTTGCCTACAAAGAAAAAAATGCAGTGATCTGCCTACTCAAGCATTTTGGCCTGCTTAACAATCACATTTCTCATTGTAAATTAATAAATTGGCAATGGAATATGTATATACATTATATATACATATACTCAGAGTACCCTTATATATCTGGAGGTAGACAGATTGTAAATATAAAATACAAACATAAAAACAAGTTTCTATATATCAAACAGGCATTTGAGCACTCTGAATCTTTAGACTTACAGCTTGGAAAGATAATGTTGGTTTCTATGGTGAGAATCCAGCAATCTCTTGCAAGGTTTTCAGAAGCAGACAAATGGCATTCCCCAGGTGACAATAGCCTCTGCATTGCTGTGTCCTGTACCCCAAAGTTTACTAAGGAGATCATGTTCCTTCTTTTGTATGCTTGTTTTCAAATTGTGACATGCTTATTAAAGAGCTCAGTTGTAGAGATAATGAATCATAAAAAGGTGTATGGACAGAAAATATTCTTGTTTCAATTTGTTTACTTTTACTGTCAGTTCCTAAGAAATGATTTGGATATAGGTGGGTATTTAGGACATAATTTCAGAAAGCACAATAAAATAATGGATGGAAAAGGCGAAGAAAGGATCAAATAATGAGTGTGAATAACTGGGACTCAGACCTTGTAGGGATTGTCTGAGAAATTGTGTAAACCAGACTTAGAACCATTTCACTGGAGGATAGGGAGTCTGTGGTAGTGATCCAAGGACTTCCATCCTCAGTAGCTGAAGGTCAGCTGGCACCTGGTTTTCCGAGAAACAGGTTCCCATTGTTTCTGGGAAAGCCTTCAGGCAGATAAAAAGAGCCATTAAGCAGGAGACTTGGTATGCTGGAAACTGCCAGTGGGTGAAATCAGGGGCAGAAGGAATACGAAGGGGCCATTTGCAGAATTTGTGCATTGTGGAGACAAAGTAGACTCTAAGACTCCGATAGACAAATGAGCAAAGGATATGAACTGCCAAATTATACTCCAAAATAAAAATGCTCAACAATTACATTTTCCAACACTAAACCGTAGTAGTAGCCAACAAACTGTAAACAAAGATGAAACATTATCTTTTTGCCTGTCAAATTAGCAAAGGCCTATTTTTTAAAATTAATAAAATCCCATGTATTGATGGGGGTACATTCTCATTAACTGTAGATGGGATTGTCAATCGGCACAAACTTTCTGAGAAACAATTTTTCAATATAGCAATCCATCAAAATGTATTTTCAAATATTCGGTTGCGCTGAAAATACTCGTGTTGTATTATTAACTTAAAAAACAATATGACATGGAAGAAAAGGAAAAAACATAATATGAAAGTGCATATGACACAGTATCCATTGATTTTTCAAATCAGAGATGATAAAGATTGTAAATAATTGGTTTGCTAACAGCTTTGGGGAAAAATAAAGACTAAATTTAATATTCCCAAATATTATTCTGCCGATAGTAATAACATACATATCCAGATATACTTTTTTCCTCCAGTAACATCAGTGAAAAGAGTAGTCTGGATTTTCTTTATACTACAGTGTGGGAAGATACTTCTGAATTACTTTTGACTGTTGATGGTGATATAGCATACTGATATGACATGTGACTGCTTCTCATAATCCTGGGTTGTGATGATGGGACCAAATCAAAGTTTCCTCTCAAGTGTGAAGTAGTGTGAAGTGTGTGTGTGTGTGTGTGTGTGTGTGTGTGTGTGTGTGTGAAGGGGAGTGAGGGATGGTGAGCAGAGAGCCACACCATTGACTATCTTTTCTAGGGCTTGTATAATTTCTGTCACTGGGCACAGGTAAATAAATTCTACACTGGAAGCCCTTTGGGACATGATCTAGCTGAGAGAACTTAATCTCAGCTAATCAACAGTCTCAGTCACCCTCTACCTGTTGAGAGAAAAGGCTCTGGGGAACTTGTTCTACTGTGCATATACTCATGATGTTTTACTTCTAGGCCTGACTTACAAAGTAAGTAGGTGACAAGGAGACAAACTGTCAGTGAGGAATGCTGGCTACAGAAGCAGGGCTGAGATGTGATGGAATGTGGAGTAGAAGTCTCCACAGCCACCTCACCCTATGCAACTCTCAGGAAATATGTGTCATCAGATTGCAATATCTTAGCATTACTTCATCTCTTCAGTGACCCAGGGATTGTTTTCCCTGGTCATTGGAGGGCGTGGACTTCTCAGTTTGCATCTAGTATGGTATAAACAGCAAGAAAACATCTTCTAGTATTCTTGTCCACATGATTATAATTGCCACCATAGAAAGGGCCAGTTGGTTAATAGCTCTTCTAGGCCCTGTCCATGCATTCTCTACTTTTCAGTTTCCCCCTCTCATCTGAACTTTCCTGTTATAGTGATCTTGAATCATTCCTTTAGGTAAAGCAGTAAAGAAACTGTTAAAGATATGTAGGTTAATGGAATAGAAAGCCACACAGCTACAGCCATCTGACTTTCCATAATAGTGCCAAAGACATATGTTGGAGAAAAGACAGTGTCTTCAATAAGTGGTGTCATGAAAACTGGATGTCTGCATGTGGAAGACTGAAATTAGATCTCTATCTTTCACTCTGCCCACAAACAAACAAACAAAAAAACTTAAGAGAATCAAAAACCTTGATGTAAGACCTGAAACTTTGAAACTACTGCAGGAAAACAAAGAGAATCCTAGAAGATACAGGAACAGACAATACATTTCTCAATAGGGCTCTGACTACCCAGAAAATAGAGCAAAATGGATAATGGGAATATAATCAAATTAGGAAGCTTTTGTACATCAAAGGAAAAAAATTACCAGAAGAAAAAGATAGTCAAAAAAATGGGAGAAAAAACCTTTTCTAGGTATTTGTCAAAGGATTAATATCCAGAACGCAGCACAAAAAGCATCCAAAAACAAATAATCTAACAAATGGGCAAACAAATTGAACAGTCAGTTCCCCAAACAAGAAACATAAATGGGCAGTAAATACATGAATAAATGTTCAGAATCTTTAGCCATGAAGGAAATGCAAATCAAAACAAAAAATATTCCATGTCACCCTAGCCAGAATGCTAGTGATCAAGAAAGAAAACAATAAATGTTGATAATAATGGGAGGTATAGGGAAGAATGCTTACACTCTGCGGTAGAAATGTAAATTATTGCAGCCACTATGAAATTCTGTATATTGGTTCCTCATAAAATAAAAATAAAGCTGCCATAAGATCCTGCTCAGACAAGGAGTGTGGCCTAATGTTAAAGTGGTTGCCTAGCATGCGTGAAGCCCTGGGTTCAATTCCTCAGTACTACATAAAGCTGGAAATGGTGCTGTGGCTCAAGTGGTAGCTAGCCTTGAGAAAGCTCAAGAATAGTGCCCAGGCCCTGAGTTCAAGCCCTAGGACTGACAAAAAAGTGATCCTGCTCTTTGGCATATATTTGAAGGAATATAAGTTAGCATATAGTTGAGATCCCTCCATGTTTATAGATCCCTTCATATTTATAGCAGCACTATTCACAATAGCCTGGCAAATTGCCTAGGTACCCAATAAATGATGGTTGGATAAAGAAAATGTAGTATCAGGAGAAAACAGAAATAGTGAACCTCCTTAGAAAGGCAAAATTAAACTAAATACTACGAATCAGGTACTTGAAAAGGGGTAGTATGGAGACAAGGGAAAAGGAATAGATAAAAGAAAAGAAGAAGGTGACAGAATGCAGTAAAAAATTCAGTGTTTATAGCTGGGCACTAGTGGCACATGTCTGACATGTCTATACTCCTAGCTACAGAAGGCTAAGTTCTGAGGATTTCATTTCAAAGCCAAACCACAAGAAAGTTACTCCCATAAATTACAAAAGAGCTGGAAGAAGAACTATAGCTTAAAAAGTATAGTGCTAACCTTGAGTTATGAAGCTTAGGAATGGTGTCCAGGCCTTGAGTTCAAGTGCCAGGACTGGCGTATGGGCATTCAAATGCATGCATGCATGCATGCACACACACACACACACACACACACACACACACACACACACATACACATTAAGTGTATATCCATCAAAATTAAGAAAAGTGAGGGAAGGGGATGTGTTTGGGAGGAATGGGTGAAAATGTTGAAAGGGATGACATTGATCAAGATGTATACATAAACTATTTTGTTAAATGTTAAGTCTTCCGTATACCACTTAAGGATAACTTATAAGGATAATAAAATGAAAATATTGTATATTTGCATATAAACAATAGACTATTTATTATTCCCATAGAGGAATAAAATTATGTGATTTTTTTTTTCAGGAAAATAGATGGAATCAGAGATTATTATATTGTTGAGATAAGCCAAGTTCAGAAAGACCAAACATAAATGTTCTAGCTCCCATGAGGAAGCTAGACATGAAATCAAATAGAGGGACTGTTTGAGCAAGAGTAGCAGAATTGGGGAGAGAAATGAGAGGGTGATATGATGAATATGATTTAAGTATATTATATATAGTAAGAAAATATCATAATAAGACTCACTAAAAAATGCTACAAAGGAGTCCAGCACTGGTAATTCATGCCTATAATACTAGCTATTCAGGAGGCTGAGATTCAGAGGACTCAGTTGTTTTTTGTTGTTTTGTTTTGGTTTGAGTTTTTTTGTTTTTGCTTTTGTCTGTTTGGAGGAGCCTGAACTCAGGTCCTAGGCTCCATCCCTGAGCTCTTTTGCTCAAGGCTAGTGCTCTACCACTCTAAGTCATAGCACCACTTCTGGCTTTCTGGTGTTTAACTGGAGATCAAGGTCTCAAGAACTTTCCTGCCTGGGCTGGCTTCAAACCATGATCCTCAGATCTCAGCCTCCTGAGTAGCTTAGATTATAGGCATCAGCCACCAGCAGGTGGCTAGGATCTCAGTTTTAAGCCAATACAGGCATGACAATCTGATAGGTTCCATCCTCAAAAGAACCAACAAAAAGCCAAACTGGAAGCTTGGCTTAAATGGTAGTTATAGCTAAGCAAGTTCAAGGCCCTAAATTTAAACCCCAGGCAGGGTGATCTCTCTCAAAGTATATTATATGCATATAAAGTGAATATCACATTTAAACTCCTTTGTACAATCAACTAAGACTTAACTGTTAAGATGCAGATGTTTTCTGAGAAATGAACTGTCACAAGTCTTATGTGTTGACAACTTTTCAGGGTGAAGGAAATGAGCATCAGGGGTAGGAGGAAGCGGAGAATATGTGCATTAAGGACGCATTAGAAATGAGGTTGCGGGACCTCACAAAGTCACCACAGACAACATCAACCTGTAGTGTAGGTAATACACCAGTAGATAGGAATGAACCAAGACTATAGTCCAGTCTGCCTTACTGCCTGGGTCTACAGAGCTCAGGAGTAGAAGAACTGAAAATAGTGGGAACCAGGAAGAACTTAAGCCTCAAAGTCAAGAAGATACAGCTGAGATTTTGAGAGGAAGTGTTAATTTAGGCTGATGGAAGAAATAGATTCTGTCCTTTCCTGGACTCTCCAACACCATATGAGAATACATGAGAAAGCTTTTCTTCTCTCTGTCTATGTCTCTCTGTCTCTGACTCTCTGTCAAGAGAGGGAGCAAGGGAGCGAGCAAGTGAGGGAACAGGAGAGGGAGAGGGAGACGGAGAGAGACAGAGAGACAGACAGAGAGAGACAGAGAAAGAGAGAGAGACAGAGAGAACATGCAACTAGGGCAAAGGAAATATTATATTCACTAAGAGAAATCTGGATGTAGCTTTAGACAAGCAGCAAGATACAATAATTGATTGCCTTCTTGCTGCAAAAATCAAAATGGCTTTTGATGTTCAGCCATTCATTGCCATAACTGGAATAATAACACAATTCATTTTAGCTGCAGCCCTGCAAATGGATGGCTTTAATAATGGCTAATTTGGGATGATGAATGTGCCATTTGGGGGTGACATTAGTGCTGAATAAGGAGAAGGGCGTGCAAGAGACACAGGGAGGAAGGGATGAGCGATACAATACTAGTCATGTTTGCTAACTCCTGAGGCTGCCAGCCCTTCATTTTCATTCCACAAGCATTGATTTAGAAAATACCTATTACCTACCCAGCACAAGGATGAGATCTGGTGGGGCGGGGGAGAGTCTGAAGATACATATGCTCAGGGAGAGTGTGTGTCCCACTCTTGTAAGGACAGTCTTGGTTTGTGCTGAGACCTGGTATAATTATTTATAGCATCCCCCCTCTCGATCAAAAGTGTCTTAGTTTACATGATAAATTATTTTGGATTTTGTGTGTCTCATTCTCTGCCTTCCATGAACACACGGCTTTTCTGGGAAGACAAGCCTTATTTGTGTACATAGGACAACTATAGCATATTAGGAGAAAAAATATAATCAATAAAAGAGCCAAATAAATTCAAGTACCTCACTAATGCTCATACATTTTCTAAGTGATAATGGTGGTGGATTTTAATGTGTTGAATAAAACTTTCACTTGTTTGGGATTGAAAAGTTCTAATCCCACTTGATCTTCACAGAAACAATGTTATATTATTCTCATAGATGAGTAAATAGAGGCCCCAGAAGGGAGTTCATTGGTCAAAGTTACAGAGATACAAAATAATTGGAGCACAAATTCAGACCAAGGATTACTGTAACTTAAAAAACAAGTATATTTCTCCTTTAAAATATTGTCTGGAATGCTTAAGGAGGCCTATTGAGGAAGTGGGCCAGTCTCCAAGGAATGAAAGTCAAAGTGAACAAACAATTCCAAGTAACAAAGTAAGTAAAAGATATAAAACTGACAAGAGCATAAAGAAATAAACGAAGGTGATCAAGGATAATTTGTAAAGGGGAGTTTTTCCATATATTTTTATTGTAATTAATAGAAGGGTTACATTATATTTACCAGATAGAAGGTGTATTACTTCACATACATTGATTCCCTTTCTCATGTCTTGGTCCCCATTTCCCTACCCCTGACCCTCACCCCTCATCTTGTTTTCCCCCCTTCCCTATCCAATTTCAAATAACCAACTACAAATACTCCAATATATCAGATAACAAAGTGAGATACTGTAACAATATAAGATAACCAAGGGACAGCAAAAGAGATGAGAGATAACATAGTACATTAAGGACAATCACTCATTATATGGCTTTTGTTTCTACATCCTAGAGGTCCTTTTATTTAGAGTCATACTATATGACCTTATGTATCTAGGTTTTGCTGTATTGCAAATCACTGCTAAGAGAGCCCAAGGTTTCTACTGATTATGACAAATGAGAGCGACCATTGAGCCTATGTTCCTTTGAGTCTGGCTTACTTCACTTAATATGATTTTTTCTAAGTTAAAGGGGAGTTTTTATGTTAGGTTCGAAATTACTGTGCATATGAAAGTACAGGAAACAGAGAAAGAACTTGCATATATGTAGGAAAGATACATTAAAATCAGGGTATGAATTAAATGGGGAAGTGGGTAGGAGTGGGTAGTTCTTAAAGACAATAAATAATGGTGTTTGTTATACTACTCTGCATACTTTGTGTATTTGAATATTTAATAATATAGCATTTTAAATAATAAAGCATTTTTTATGATTGCTGGTTGAAAGTGACTCACGTGATTTTAGCTACTCACAAGGCTGACATCTAGAGGACTATGATTCAAAGCCAGCAGAGGCAGAAAAGTCAATTAGACACAATGTCCAACTAGCCAGCAAAATGAGGGAGTAGAGGCAAGGTGTGAGGAAGTAAACCGTGGAAACAAGAATGGGATATCCTGAGTTCACGTTCCCGTACTGACACAAGTAAAATTAAGAGATTAGTCTACCCAGATGGGAAAAATCTTTTAAGGAAGACATAGAAGCAGAGACACAGATTACACACATCTATTCTGGAGTTTAACCAGAACCCATATCTGGAACATGCAGATTTCCCTGCAAAATGACCCATTAACCTCTGGAAAGCCTTGCTGTCTGCTCTTTCTTTTCTTTTTCCTTTTCTTTCTTTCTTTCTTTCTTCTTTCTTTCTTTCTTTCTTTCTTTCTTTCTTTCTTTCTTTCTTTCTTTCTTTCTTTCTTTCTTTCTCTAGCCCTGCGGCTTGAACCCTGGGCATTGCCACTGTCCCTGAGCTGTTTTTACTCAAGGCTAGCACTCTACCACTTGAGCCCTAGCACCACGTCTGGGTTTTTCTGGGATTTAAGTGGAGATTAAATTAAATTGGAGAGTCTCACAGACTTTTCCTGCCTGGGCTGGCTTCAAACCATGATCCTCAGATCTCAGTCTCTGGAGTAGCTAGGATTTGAGGCTTGAGCCGCCAGCACCTGGCTTTGCCTTGCCTTTTTCTGAGACATGCCTGTGTGGTCTTCCTGCCTCACTATCCTCAGGGCATTGGGAACTGCCACATTAAGTACAGGCATGTTTACTACTTGTGGGATTTGGTGTTTAAACAAAAGCCTGTTGCCCTCCCCAGCATTTGGCGTCCTGATTGGCAGCTGGGGTCCAAAGAGCCCTTTTGCCCCCTCCCCAAACCCACGTCAGTCAATCCCTAGGGAATCATAGGAGCTTCCAAGAGTCTAGGGCCTGGACTACTGAGGCCTTGCAGCAGCAATAAAAGCAGCAAATAATTCCATCCAAATCCTACCACTGTGGCTCCACAGGGCAGCAGAAAGGCCCAAACACAAGGTTCACACAGATAGCCACCCAACAGGCCTTCTGGGGCCTCTGGTATTGGTGAAAAGAATTTTCCAGAATTTCTTAGCAGCTAGGTTTTCCCAGTTGGGCAGCAGAACCTGGGCTCCCACATGAGTGCAAGTGCCTCAGCACAGTGTGGCAGAGTCCCCCAAAATTCCCCACTAGCCTCTATCTTGAAACAGAACTGCACATCTTCAGCCTAGCTTGCCCTTGCTCCAGAGTCTAAGGTCTAAAGCCTCGAACCATCCACAGGATATTATTTTTATTTCGGGCTGCCCTTCTCCTAAAGGAATCTTCCTTTGATACATGCATATAATATCACCAAGTTAGGCACACAAGATGTATCTGTATGTGTATGACTTGATGTTCCTCCTAGCACACCCTAACCAATTCTGTAAGCTCATGCAAGTTCCTAGATAAAGGAGGCCTAGGGAGTATCAGGGTGGGAGTCCAGCAAAGTATGGTAGAAGGATTGAGAGTCTTAGGTCTGATAAGTACTCTCAGAAAAGTTACAGGATACAAAACCAACACACAAAAATCAATTGGTTTTCTATCGACCAACAATGAACTTGCTAGAAAAGACGTCAGGAAGGCAATCTCATTTACAATTGCCTTAAAAAATAAATATGCAAGGACTGAGAGTTTGGCCTAGTGCCTATAGTACTTGCCTAGCATGCACAAAGACCTGGGTTTGATTTCTCGGTACCATATACATAGAAAAGGAAAGCTGGAAATAGTGCTTTGGCTCAAGTTGCAGAGCATTAGCCTTGAGGAAAAATCCCAAGGGCTGTGCTCAGGCACTGAGTTTAAGCCCCAAGACTGGCAAAAAAAACAGGCATAAACTTAACCAAAGATGTTAAAGACTATTACAATAAAAACTATAAAACACTGGGAAAAATTATAGAAGCCACTAGAAAATGTAAAGAACTCTTACATTAATGGATTAGCAGGATAATATTATTAAAAATAAGCATACTACCATAGTAATATATAAATTTAGTATAGCTTCCATCCTGAAATTCATATAGAAAACCAAAATACCCCAGTCAAAGTAATCCTGAGTAAAAAGAACAATGCTAAAAAAAGAGAACAATGCTGTAGATGACACAAGACGTGCCTCTAAATTTTCCTAAAGAGCCAATAGTAACCAAAATAGCATAGTACTAGCATAATAGTACTAGACCAATAGAATACAATAGAAGATCCAGAAATGAGCCCCGAAAAGATATTGTCATCTGATTCTTTGCAAAGGTACCAAAAGCAAGTGGCCTTATATGTGAAAGACTGTACTACTCAAATGCACCAAAGAACTTAATCTAAGACCTCAAACTTTTGAGACAGAAGAAGACAGGAGAAATGCTTCAGTTTGTAGACATAAGCAAGGATTTTCTGAATAGGTCTCCAATAGCTCTGGAAGTAACATCAAGAACTGACAAATGGAATTGTGTCAGATTAAAAAGCTTCTGCACGTCAAAAGTAATAACCAACAGTGTAAAGAGACAGCCTACAGAATGAGAGAAAATCTTTGCCAGCTATTCATCTGACAGGTGATTAATTTCTAGAATATATAAAGAATACAAAAAATAGAACAGCAAAGCAAGAAATATTTCAATCAACAAATGGGCAATGGAACTAAACAGATGGCTTTCAAAAGAAGTCAACTGGCCAATAAACACGTAAACAAATGTTCAACATCTTTAGTCATTAGGGAAATACAAATCACAACAATATTGAGATTCTATTCCCCCCCAATTCAAAATGGTTCTCATCAAGAAAACAAATGGCGGCAAATGCTGGTGATGATATGGGGAAAAAGAAACCCTCATACCAATGATGGATATGTAAATTAGTGTGGCCACTATGGGAATCAGTATGGAGTTTCATCAAAAAACTAAAAATGAAAGTTAAAATATGATCCTGCTTTACTATTCCTGAGCATATATCTAAAGCAATGGAAATCAACATACAAAAGAAATAGCAGCAAACCCATTTTAAAATTTTTATTGTTGTTACAATGGTGATGTACAGAGGAGTTAGAGTTATATGAGTCAGGTAATGAGTACATTTCTCTTTTAGCCAATGTCACTCCTCTCCTCTCCCAGTTTTTGTCTTGCCCATATTTATAGCAGCACCGTTTCCAATAGCCAACCTATGGAATTAGTGTAGGTGTTCATTAATGGATAAAGAAAATGTGGTATCCGTACATAATAGAGTATTATTCAGCCATAAAGAAAACAAACGCATTGTTTGCTA
Organism: Megascapheus bottae; assembly: GCF_031878675.1. Classification (NCBI taxonomy): domain Eukaryota; kingdom Metazoa; phylum Chordata; class Mammalia; order Rodentia; family Geomyidae; genus Megascapheus; species Megascapheus bottae. The sequence goes on from NC_143547.1 coordinate 71,206,258, forward strand.
AGAAATAGGTGGATCCAGGTCAGATTCCTGGAAGACAATATAGTGTGTTTTCTCCCATTTATGGAAGCTAGAAGGGAAAATGATATCCACAGTCACGAAAAAAAGGGGAAACTATATGGTAGTTGGGAGAGTATGAGAAAGGTGAGTAGAAAAGACTAATAGAGAGGGTCAACATTATCAAAACACATTATATATTGTGGATCTGTAATAATGAAATCTCATAACGCTAGAATCTAATATGTGCTAATAAGAAAAGACAAGAGTGCAACTCAGAATACATGCATGTCTTGACTAGTCAATCACATTATAAGGTATAGCCATATCACTATGGTCTAGGAAAATAGACTGAACAAGGCTTTGTGGGCAGGAGGACAGGGAGCATCATTAGAAACAGGGCACTGGGCAATGGAGGGAGCAGCCTCAACAAGGCCTCAGCAGACCTCATGGAAGCTCAGAGAGGTTCTGGATTGCAGTAATGTGTTATGGAACTGAATAGCCATTGGATATAGGACACACCATTCAAGCCCAGCCATCCCTGGACGGGTACTCAGCTGTGCACTGGTGACTACCAGCATTCCCTGTAGCAATCCTGACAAAGGAGTGCTTGCTTACTAAAGAGGAGAGTCAGGGCCCAGTAGCACCTGTAAGACATGTGGTCCCACCTGTAAGACAGTGCCCAAGAGGAGCTCAGTCTCCCTTCCAGCCCAGGGCTCTAGGATTACACCAGCCTCCCTCATCCCCTCCCCCATTCCTACTATCCACTCCCTGTCAAGCTACATAGCACCTAGCACCCGACCCCTTCCTTTCTTCGTGCATTGATGGCTGATCTTATATAGTACAGATCCTTAGGGAATCCAAGGTTGTTTCAAGAGCCTTTCCAATGAAACCCATCCAGAGCATCAGCTTCCTTGTTGCTTCCTTACTCTCCTTGGTGAATGTCTTGTTTCTATCCTGTTTCCCCAAGTCACTCGCCTCTCCTTTGCCCTGTCGATAAGGATGGGTCGTTTCATTGATGTACATATATAGGGGGAAGGGCTTTGGAGCCAGACCTAGGTTGCCAGTCCTCTTGGGCTGCGTGACAGAAGGCAGGTTACTTAAGTGTTCTGAGGCCTTTTCTTTATCCGCAGGAAATGGAGTTATTGATGTCTTTTTCATATGGCTGATCTGAGAAGCAATTAAGATAATATCGATAGAGTGACTAGTGCAGAGCTTAATCACAGTCAAGAAATGTTGCTTCTCTTCCCTTTTCCTATTGTGGAAATAGCTGAATTTAAATGATATAACTGAGTGATATCATTCGAAGACATTTGAGAATCAATAGACGTGGTAGGTATTTTTTTTACTTTCATTGTCAATCCTTAACACACAAAAATTGCAAGTGACTCAGAATTTTGTCCAGGGTCAACTAAGTTCTCAACATGTTGAACTAAATTCTCAGTGTGTGCCCCTGGTTTGCCTCTGATCCAGGCACAGATACCATTTGATTCCCTTTGGTGACAGGGCTTCAATCAGCATTACTGAACTGGTTGTAGAAGGGTGTGTTAAAGTCACCAACAATCACAGTGTTTCGATCTATATATGGTTTCAGTGAAAGTAAAGTTTGCTTAATGAAGTTCAGAGCTCCAGGACTGGATGTGTAGATATTTAGGTTCATTATGTCTTCCTGGAGGAAAGATCCCTTTAGTAGTATGTAGTAATCTTCTTTGTCTTTTCTTTCTAATTTTAGTTTGAAGTCTATTTTATCTGATAAGAAGTAAAAGCAGATATATTGAAGTTGCTTGTGGGAGAATAATGACACTGAGAGAGAAAGGATAAAGGAGGAACTAAATATTGCTTTCACAACCTGGACATTCTGTGGCTACTTCTCCTTCATTACCAAGAAGATATAAGGGAAGACAAAAGTACGTTGATGGAGAAGATAGCTAATGCCCTGTTGCTAATTTTGAAGGATTCCTTACCATTTTTCTCTGGTGTTATCTGTCCTGACCAATGATTTTAAATATGGCTTGTGGCTGGTCTGACTCGCTTCACACTTAATATTTATTTCTCCAATGGCTTGCTGCTACTGTCAAATGCTTTGGCAGCCCAAACAGAACATTTGGAATATAATGTAAATAAACATTTTGAACAGAGCTTTAAAACCAGTTTCATTACAGCCACTAGTGTGATGAGCTTTACAGCTCTGATTTCCCTTCTGGGTGTGAAGACTCAGAAAAAGAAAACTTATCAGAAAAGAAACAAAATCAAGGACAGCGGTATGAGCCATACTCTCTCCCCTTAATCCCTCTACCTCACATGGACTGGAACCTTGAAGCTGCCCTGCATGAACATTCTCTTAGGAGAAGACAAAGGCTCAATATGGAGAACATTTAGGAGAGGCAAATTCGAATGGTTCAGGGTGGTTAAGCAAATTATGGTACACCACGGCAGGAGGAGCTGAAGAGAGAGAGGACTGTCACAGACAAGCCTTTCTCCATGGTACAAGAGCCTCTCCCCCACTTAGTCACGTCTCCCTTTCTATGGTTTCTCATACTCAACTATGGGCCAAAAATATTACACAGAAAGTTCCAGAAATAAACAACTGTCAAATGTCCTATTGCACACTATTCAGTGGCCTGATGAAATCTCATGCCATCCTGTTATCTTGGTTATCAGATCTACCATGTTCTACCATGATGGAAGTTTCACTTGGCTTCTATATAAGCTTTAGATTTCTTCAGGGCTAGGTGTCCTCTGAATTTCTTGGAACATATTCTCTGTAGAAATGTGGGAAGAGGAGTTTTTGTTAGAAGAAAGAACCTGTCTTCTGATTTGGGGTCACAACCTTTCTGGGCCTAAGGGGACTTCTGGAAAGTCCCTGCTATGTCTGTCTCATAGTTTTCTTGAGACTCAATTTTTTTTGCCAGTCCTGGGCTTGAGCTCAGGGCCTAAGCCCTGTCCTTGGACTTTCTCAAGGCTAGAGCTCTACCACTTGAGCCTCAGCACCATTTTCAGCTTTTTTTCTATGTATGTGGTACCGAGAAATCGAACCCGGGACTTCGTGCATGCTAGGCAAGCACTCTACCACTAGGCCAAACTCCCGGCCCCGAGGTTCAATTTTTAAAAACAACAACAACAAAATTTTACCCGGTGTTGTTGGCTCACACCTGTAATTCTAGCTACTTAGGAGGCTGAAATGTAAGGATCATGTTTCAAAGTCAGCCCATGTAGGAAAGTCCATATGACTCTTGTCTCCAATTAGCTACCAAAAAAACCCCAGAAGTGGAATTGTGGCTCAAAGTGTACAGGACTAGCGTTGAAAGGAAAAATGCTCAGGGTCAGCACCTAGGACCTGAGTTTCAAGTCTCAAGACTGGCACACACACAGAAAAAAAATAATTACAAAACTTCATGCATACTACATGTTTAAGTATGAATTAAAGCATGATGATTATTTCTCAGTCTTTCCCAGGGCTCTTTCTGAATAAAAGTTTATGAAAATGAGACACCTTGTTTATAAATTTATAAGGTTTAGTATACATGAGACACTTCTACTTGCATTTCTGTGTGTGAGCTTCCAGCATACTCTAGCTTGTCACTCCTAGAGCCTTCATTCTCCAGCCAGGTTTTAGCATGGTAGCTGGGTCTTAGCAGATTTTGAAATGCTTTTAGTGGAGTACTCCAACTTAATCTTTGTATGAGACCAGATAGTCGTCCTTCCAGCTGGAGCTTTTTTCTCTTCTCTGTTTTTACACTTAGCATATCACCTTGCTACATTGTCATGATAACTTTCCAAAGGTTTTCTGAGCGGCCTGGAGTTTGGCCTAGTGGTAGAGTGCTTGCCTAGCATGCATGAAGACCCGGGTTCAATTCCTTGGTACCACATACATAGAAAAAAGCTAGAAATGGTGCTGAGGCTCAAGTGGTAGAGCTCTAGCCTTGAGAAAGTCCAAGGAAAGTGCTCAGGCCCTGAGCTCAAGCCCAGGACTGGCAAAAAAAAAGGTTTTCTGAAAAATTAAAGGCTAACTATTTTAGGTTACTGAGTCACACAACACCATAGAGTTGTGTTTATATCCTAGGCCACAGTATAGATGATGCCCTAAGGGTTAAAGCAGCATAATCATTCTTTCTACCATCAAGTCACCTTTCCATTCCATCCTGTCTTCTCTTTAACTCTCTAACATTCATTTCTCCTCCACACTGACCTCATGCATCTTCTCTTCCTTCCAGAAGCCTGTTCTGGCTCCAGGGCTGGCTAAGGTGACAGCCTGTGTCTCCCTCTCCCCTCACTACACTGTCATGATCTGGCTATTTTCCTATACCACTGAGTCACGGGCTCCATACAGGCAATCACTATGGTTCATCTCTGTCTCTGGTCCTACTACCTTCCCCTAGCCTACTCAAGAGTAAGCACTAAGGAAACAGTTAATGAATGAATTAGTACTTTGGGAGTTAGGGAATTGTGTAGCCTGAAAGCTAGGGGAATGCAGCTATGACTTCCCTGCCTCACACCCAAAGGACACTGTGCTTATTTAATTACTTGTGTGGGGGTGTTTCAAACAGATGTTATAACAGCTCACTTAGCAAAGGACAGTGATTAGGGTTTTCTTTTATTAACTAAATAGACAGCACCCAAGTGGAATATTAAAAGCCAGATGGCATAACTTTCATCTTGTGTGTATCTGGGAAGGAAGAGCAAAGTGGCAGCATTGTCCTATTTAACCTCAAGTTAGTCTCAAAAGGTACACTTACCCACTTGCAGGACTAGGCAAATGCATAGCACCACCCAGAAACTTGTTCATCTACTCAGAGATGAGGCCTGCTAGTCACACCTCTTTCACTCCTATCAGTTAGAAGAAAAGCCAATGAAAGATAAAATTTGGGGTATCTTATGAACTGAATTATGCCCATGTAGTATTTGTATATGGAATATTTAGCCTGCGGTACTTCAGGATTATATGTCCCTTTAAAGAAGGTCATAAAGGCCTTCTTTTTTGAAATTTTATTTTATGGTTGAGGTAATATACAGAGGAGTTATAGTTACATTCGCCAGGTAGTAGGTGCATTATTTCACACATTGGTACCACTTCTCATGTTTTTGGCCTCCTTTTTATGCCCCCACCCGCTCCCAATCATCTTGTGTTCCCCCTTCCCTTCCCTATTTCAAATAAACATATACAGTATACCAGGTAACAAAGTCAGATACAGTAACCACATGAGATTAACCATAAGGAGAAAAAAAAAGAGAAAAGAAATAAGAAAGTACATTAAGAACAACAATCACAAAGATAAACCTCTCGTTTTCATATCCTAGAGTTCATTTTGTTCAGTCTCATCCTATATGGTAATATGTACATAGCTTTTGAGCTACTGTGATCCTCTGGTAGGAGAATCCTTGATGTGTGCTGATTACTACAAATGAGGGAAACCATTGAGCCTATGTTTCCTGTAGTTCACTTAATATGATTTTTTCCAATGACATACTTTCTGAGGGCAGCACAGAATTCCATTGTGTATAAGTACCACATCTTCTTGATCCATTCATCTACTGAGGGGCATCTGGGTTGGTTCCATATCTTAGCTATAGTAAATAATGCTGCAATGAACATCATTATAAGTTTAGTATACATGTATTTCTGGGCATTTGGGTAAATGCCAAGGAGTGAGATTGCTGGCTTGAATTTTGGACCTGAACTCTGACCCTGAGCTCTTCAGCTCAAAGGCCACAGCCCTACCCCTTGAGCCACAGGGCCACTCCCAGTTTTCTAGTGGTTAATTAGAGATAAGAGTCTCAAGGACTTTTGTACCTGGGGTAGCTTTAATCCATAATCCTCAGATCTCAGCCTCCTGAGTAACTAGGATTATGATTATAGGTGTGAGCAATCAGTGCCTGGCTAGGCCTCATTCTTACTTCAACTTTTTAAAAGATGGCCTTTATCAAAGGACATAGCTAACAAGTTAAATAGAAAGCCCACAGAGGGGAGAAGATCTTCACTAGCCAGACAACAGACAAGGGCCTCATATCTAAAATATATCAACAGCTCAAAAAATTGAATCTCTCACAAGCAAATCCTCAAAGAAATAACCATCCTATTAAAAGGTGGGCTAAAAAATAAATAAAAGGTAGGCTAAAGACTTAAAGAGAGACTTCCCTGAAGAGGAAACAAGAATGGCCTATAGACACATGAAGAAATGCTGGACAACTCTGGCCATAAAAGAAATGCAAATCAAAACAACTCTAAGATTCCACCTTACTCTAGTTAGAATGGCCAGGATCAAAAAAATCTAATAACAACAGATGCTGGTGGGGATGTGACCAGGAGGGATCACTACTACACTGTTGGTGGGAGCATAAACTCATTTAACCACTCTGGAAAGCAGTATGGAGATTCTTCAAAAGACGAAACCTAGAACTCCTCTATGACCCAACAATCTCACTCAGAGAACTGAGGAACTCAAATAAGCAAGGGGGAAAGTTCAAACTGGATATGGCTAAAAAAGAAATTGGACTAGGTTTTGGTGGCTCACATCTGTAGTTCTAGGTAGTCATGAGGATGAAATCTGAGAATCACATTTCAAAGGAAGCCCAGGTAGAAAACTCCATGAGACTCTTACCTTCAATTAACTACCAAAAACCAGAAGTGGGGTTATGGATCAAGTCCATGTACTGGCATGTGTGCATATGTATGCGCACACACACACACACACACACACACACACACACACACACACACACACACACACACACCGCACACGCCACACGAAAATCATAAAGAGAGCTTGGGGTCAGCTGTGTAGACCTCATTTGCTGAACATCATGGAGCTACTGAAGACGCCTGGCTTTCAGAAACAACCATGTTAATTTGAGTTGAGGTGGAGGGGGGACTTATCTGAGTAGGGCACAGAGAAAATTTTAGTAGAAAGAATAAGCAAGCCTTGACATACCTGATGGTAATTAATATGGATGAATCTGGCCCTGAGAGGCTGTTGATAACTGAAATAACCTCAGAGTCAAGTAATCCACAGAGGCACAATCAAAGGTGACAAAGGAGTCTTTACTAGCTGGCCAGTGATTGCCCTATACTAGAATACAATGTCTCACAAATAGGAGTAGCCCTGACCTCTAATGGGGCAGAGTTTATAAAGGCAAGAACCACGCACAGGTGACAGTTTCTCAAGCAAGCTCATTTCATGAGGTCACATCCTAGAGCCATTAGGGGTGAGAGTACTCTGAAGCTGAGGGTGGGGGTTAACAAGAAATGGCTTTCTGTTAGGCTATGTCTGAAACAGGGTTCTCACATATCCTGGATTGAAATGGGTTAAGCTTGGCCTGGAAAAGACTTGAGGGTGATAAGAGGATGGAGGAGCAGTCTTTTTATAGACATCTTCTTTCTGATTCACCTGGGTTTTGACTTTCTTGAACATATGTCGCTCAGTCATAAGTTTTAGCCTTTCATCCTGTTATTTCAGAGCTCATCCCATTTGTCTTTGCTCTTTGTGTTTTAAAAGCCAAGGTTCCTGAGATTGGTTGATAGGATTCTGGCTTCCTTCTAGAAACGGCACCATTATTCACAGATGTATGAAGGAACAGCTTATGTGGAAGGTGGAGTCTTAGCCAGTTGGAGGCAGTCACTTCCCTGAACCCTTATGGCCTGTTTATAGTTATTAATAACTGATTGTTCTCATATCTCTGGTTCCAGCAACCCAGCAGGCCCTCATCCTCTTACAGTCTGGTGCCCTTTTGCTACAGCTGTTAGCAGTTACCAAGTTGATGATCCTTTAGCTGCATTTCTAACTACCTCTAGGGCATCTTGTGCTCAGCCCTTGACATGGCTCTTCATGCTATTATTTTAGATGAGGGAAAATGGTGATATCCTAGGTTCCAGATATCTGGAAAATTTCTGAGTTAGATCAGAGTAAGGTTCATTTTAACCCAGTGTGGCATCCATTTATTCTCTCTCTGTCTTCCTCCCCCACTCCTCTCTTCCTTTCTTATATCTTCAATTTTCCCATCCTCTTCCTTTCTCTCCTTCGTTTACTGGCCTTCCTATTATTGCTTTGGCTTCCTTTTCTCTTCTTACTTTTGTACATTATCACTATTTTATGTCAGAACCCATGTTAAGTATTGGAAATATATAGATGTATGACACCAATGTTCCAGCATTCAAATAGCTTAAATAGTATATGCAGAAGATATACAGTGGTAGAACTAACACCATGGCATAATAGAAACTGTAGAACTGGCTTATGGGAAATAGGAGAGAAGGTGATGATCCCCGCAGAGGCTGTGTGTAGAAATGAGTGGAAAGAAGGTATAGAAAGCAGAGGGAATCAGCTTAAGCAGAAGCAGGGAGTTAAGATGATGCAAAGAAAAGAGTATTTCTATGCTATAACATAAAAGGCCAATTGGTGTATCACTTGGGTTGGAGGCTGAGAAAGAAGAGACCCTTGTATGTTATTTTACAAGCTTGTCTTTATCCAGTAGGAAATACGGGGTAATTAAAACTAAAACAGGACATGAAACTTGTCATGGATGCTTTCTTTTTTGTGGGTTGTGAGGATTGAACTCTGGGCCTGGGCAATGTCCCTTGAGCTCTTTAGCTCAAGTCTACCGCCCTACCCCTTGATCCACAGCACCACTTCCGGTTTTCTAGTGGTTAATTGGAGATAATAGTCTCAAGGTTTTTAGTGTCTGGGCTGGCTATGAACAGTGATCCTCAGATCTCAGCCTCTTGAGTAGCTAGGATTACAGGCATGAGCCACTGCATCCGGTTTCATGGATACTTTTTTTTTTTGCCAGTCCTGGGCTTGAGCTCAGGGCCTGAGCACTGTCCTTGGACTTTCTCAAGGCTAGAGCTCTACCACTTGAGCCTCAGCACCACTTCCAGCTTTTTCTATGTATGTGGTACCGAGGAATCGAACCCGGGTCTTCATGCATGCTAGGCAAGCACTTTAACCACTAGGCCAAACTCCCGGCCTCATGGATACTTTTAAGCACTATCAGCAGTAGGAGGGTTTGGCTATTAAGGGACGAACCAGAAAAGAGGAACCTAGTTGCAAATCTTTTCCTGCCACCCAAACAAGAAATGCTAGTTGTTAAACTGGGACAGTGGACATGGAAAAGAGAGGAGGACTAAATCCAGAAAAATAATCAGAAGATGAAATCTGTAGAACTTTGCCATTGATCGAGAAGTGATTTTATAAAGGAGATATTAATAATGACATTTGAAAAAGATAATATTTGGATTTCCTGGTTGATTACATATGTAAGGAGCCAACAATAATAAGTAATAAAATATTCAAGACAATAGTAGTATCATAAAGTACAATAGACAATTCAGGAGACAGTATGAATGTAGAAAGGAATAGAAAATTCTTCTTTTGATGAGAAGTGTTAAGTCTCAGAAGGTGTCAAGGGACAAAAGAAGCCTTGATTTATTTTTATTGTTTTCGGTTTTTTGTTTGTTTTTGTTTATTTATGTTTTTCTTATCCTGAAATAGTTGTACGAAGGATCAACGGATCAGTTTGTGAGTTCTATACATCTTGATCAATGTCCTTATACTCTTATTCTCCCACAACTTTCCCAACCCCACTCATTCCTTCCATTTACCCGCCTCTGTTTTTCACATGATTGTCTTGGATTTTATTTTTCCCAACACAGGTTCGAATTTTTAGAATAAGGAAAATAACTCAGTTAAGAGATATAGAGGATAAGTATCATCGGATCAAACAGGGTCCAGGCATAAGCTAAAGGGGCTACATCCAAGTCCTGGATATAGGTGCTGGTCTTGAACAGACAGGGAGAATCTCACTTTGCAAAGATGGAGAAGAGAGAGAGGATAGGTGTGGAAGGACTGGGCTTTGTATTTGGGTTAGGAGTGAGATATTAGAAATAATTGATTATAGCATCAATCTTCCCACTGAGGAAAAAGGTAAAGGTGGTTTTTTGTTGTTGTTGTTTTTGCCAACGTATCCAGCATGTTCCAGGAACTGTTTAGAGTTCACTTGGCTACAGTATAGGCCACTGGCAGAGGCTAGAGAGTGAGGAGACTTGAGCTATAAGCAGCTGGATTTCAGAGACCATACTGTACATCACATTGCAGAAGAGGCAGAAACAAGGCCAACTTATACAAAGAAGCTATACAAGTATATTAAGGATTCAAATAGACCTGCTTAGTCTTACTCAGGACCCTTGTAGTCTCATGATTTCTAAGGTTACTTTCCAATCCTAAAAGTCAATTATGCAAATCCCTTCATCTCCTAATATAAATTTTTTGTTTTTAAAAAGCTAGGACATTAGGTAAATTCTTTCTTTCTCTCCTTTCTCTGTTTTAACGAAGACCTTGAAATTGCTAGGAAAGCACTCTACCACTTGAGGTACTCCAGAACGTGTTTTTAGTTTTTTGAATAGTCTCATGTTTTTACCTGGTTTGACATAGACTTTAGTCTTCATAGTTGCACATAATGCATAGTTGGGATAGCAGGCATGTGCCACAATGTCCAGCTTTATTGGTTGAGAGGGGGCTTTACTATTTTCCTGGGCTAGCTTTGTACCACAATTCTGTCAGTCTCTTCTTGAGTACCTGGGATTATAGGTAGTTTAAATCAGTTCAGACTGGATCAAACTGGTTCAAACCCGATTAATCCAATTCAGACCAGATCACACTGAATCAAACCGGTGGCCAGCTTTAATGGTTGAGATGGAGTTTTACTTTTCTCCTGGGCTAGCTTTGTACCACAATTCTCTCAATCTCTTCTTGCATACCTGGGATTATAGGGCGATTAAACTGGTTCCAATCAGATTAAAACAGTTCAGACCAGATCAAACGGGTTGAATTGAACTGGTTCAGACAGCATCAAACCAGTTCAGACTGTATCAATTTGATTTAAACTGGATCAAATGGGCTCAAACCAGTTCAAACAGGTTCAGACGGGTTCAAACAGTTTTGGACCAAATTAAACTGGTTCAAACCAGATCAAACAGGTACAAACCAGTTCAGGCTGGATTAAACCAGATCAGACTGATTCAGACCGGATTAAAGTGGTTCAATACTCAAACATGACACACATAACATGCAACATGCATGTCATGTTATATATGACATAAATGACATGTGTCAGAAATGACATGAATGTCAGAAATGCCACATGTGTGGGTAATGCCACACTTGACAGGAGCAGCATGTGTGTCGAGGATGACATGTCAGAAATGATGCATGTGTCAGAAATGACTTTCCTGGCAGATATGATGCATTGTCAGAAATGATGTGCATCTGAGAATTGACATGTCAGAATTGCCACGTGTGTCAGTAGCAGCACGTATGTCAGATATAACGTGTGTTAAATGACATGCGTGTCACAAATGACACGTGCTAGAAATGACACACATGCTAGAAATGATGCTTGGAGAAAGCTGCATTTTCTTAAATATCATGGTGAGAAACCATAGGTTGGCCACTTCCAAACCTCCTTGAGAGAACAGTAAACTGAAACATCTTCCAAGAGCTCTTCATATTGACCTTAAGAAGAATCATTCCAGTTTGAGTAGCTTAAAGAGCCCTAACTATTGAGTCTTCAATCTTGAATTGTAGTTCAAGGTCTACCACAAACTAGCTATGCATTTGCCTTCCTCTGGTCTTACTCATCATCTACAATGAGGAGGAAGTATTTCCTGCCTGACTCTTTCCTGAGGCTGTTGTGAGGACAAATTCAAAGTAGTAAAGGTGAATGTGATCTGCAAACTGTTATAAACAGGATGGACAGTTATTACTAAGGTCTGGCCAGATTTATCTGGGTCTTTCTTCAACATGTTTTGAAAGCACACTATGTATTCTTGTTCCTTATTCCTAGTCCTCACATGCTGCAAGTTCCCCAGAGGTCAGGCCCGGTGGGAACTGAAGGTACAATCTCAGCAGCTCTGTCTTGGATGATGAGCTGAGAGATCAAAGGCTTGCACTTTGCCAAGGAAAGGGTTTTCTTTGCTTTTTTCCTCCTCTCCAATAAATCTGTCTGCCTCCGCCGTTCCATGACGAGGCTGATTGGCCTTGCCCTTGGGACGTGCCAGCTCAGCATGGGAGAGGAAGATGCTGCAAGATTTGATGTCTCCCTTTTTCGATACATGTTTAATTCATTGCTGCAAAGACTTGGATAAGTAAAACACTATACTCCCCCATGACCGGGCTTCCTGGAGAGAAGAATTCCAACAGCTTTTAAAGGAAATGTCAAACTGTTAAAGAGTTCAGGCTTCAAGCAGCTTAATGCTTTATAATGTTTTGGAGTGAATGTCTCATGGATTCTTAATGCCTGGGTTATTTAGAATTTGAAATACTGATTGGATACCCAATCTGATAAACATGAGGCAACTGTAGTCAACTCTTAGAGAAACATGAATCCATTTTACTCAGTGCTCTATAGCTTCTTCCCCACCAAACCTTTAAGCTGAGTTATTGATCAATCAGAATTAATGAATTAGGTAGCAATTATGAGATCAGCTTTCTGCAGGGTTATGGAAAGGTCATATAAAAAACAAAAAATAATTATATGTTTATTTCATGATACTTCAGAATGCAATTTATAGGGCCTTTAAAGTGCTGAGTTATAATGGGTGCAATGAGATGGGCCCTAACACCATGTAGAGGGTGTTTATATAATAAGATATTAGACATAGACCGAAGAGTCACCCCCACCACACACACACACTGACACGCAGCAATGTGAGCAGAGAGAAGACAGCTACCTATAAGTTTAGGGGAAATGTCTCAAAAGAAACCAACCCTGCTGATATTCCAAACCCTGGCTTCAAGCCCCCAGAACTGTGAGAAAATTCTGACTTTTAAGCCATCCAGTCTATGGTATTTTGTTATAGCAGTCTGAGCAAACTGATGCACATAGTTTTGCGGAGCTCTGTAGTAAGTTGAAAACATGTAATACTTTCCTTAAAAAGATATGTAGAGCCGGGCGTCAGTGGCTCACATCTGTAATCCTAGCTACTCAGAAGGCTGAGTTCTGAGGATCGTGGTTCAAAGCCAGCCCAGGCAATAAAAGTCCTTGAGACTCATCTACAACTAACCACTAGAAAACCAGAAGTGGTGCTGTGGCTCAAGGGGTAGGGCAGTAGCTTTGACCTGAAGAGCTCAGGAACTAGAGTAAAAGCCTGACAAAAAAAAATAATAATCCCTTGAATGTCCTCTACCAGGACACACATAATACGCTTAGAAGAAGAGCATATTCCCATAGTTGCTCTTTTTCTTCCTTGTGGGTCTTTCCCTAGCCTGCTTCTCAGCTCCAGGTTTCTGGTTCTACCAGGGAGAGGCAGTAAGATCCTGTAGCTCCTACAGCATTACTTACAGAAAGGCTTGAAACTTCTTGGGATGCCAAATAAAATACTGATCTTACCAGCAGTAATTCAGGTTCTGAGCAGGGCAGAGAAATCTTCACTTAAAATTTTCCATTGTAAATGGAATTTTGCTCAGCCATTAAGAAGAAAGAAATTATATCATTTGCTGGAAAATGAATGGAACAGGAAAGCATAATGTTAAGGGAAATAACCCGTACCCACCAAGACAAATGTTGCATATTTTCTCTCTTAGAAGCTAGTAGGAAATGAAACAACAAAACCAATGTCATGAAAGTAAAAGAATACTAGGGAAATAGAAAAGAAAGAAAAGGTGGGTTAAGAAGGAGTAAAAGCAAGGCCCTGGTGACTCACTCCTGTACTCCCCAGCTCCTTAAGAGGTTGAGATCTAAGTTGGTTCAAAGCTGGCTGATGCAGAAAAATCCCAGAGACTCCTATTTGCAATTAATTACCCAAAAGCCAGAAGTGGTGCTGTGATTCAAGTAGTAGAGTGCTAGCCTTGAACCAAAAACCTCAGGGACCACGTGCATACCTGACTTGTACATGCCCCAAAACAATGGCAAATAAAAAGCTAGGCACTAGTAGTTCATTCCTATAATCCTAGCTACTCAGGATGCTAAGACCTAGAGGATTGTGATTTGAAACCAGGCGAACAATAAAGTCTAAGAGACTCCATCTTAAACAGTTAATCAGTAAAAATGCTCAACTAGGAGTGTACTTCAAGTTGCAAAGTGCCAGCTGCTTAAGCAAGCTAAGTGAGAGCATTGAATTCAAGCCAGGGTTAGCAGCACAAAAGAAATTGGACATAAAACACTTTTTCATTGTAAGACATGCATACAAGAGAGCAAATGATACATGTGTGCACGCGTGCGCACACACACACACTATCTATCTATCTATCTATCTATCTATCTATCTATCTATCTACCTACCTATCTATCTATATGGAATAATGGTAAAAGGAACATTCATGTACCAATCAAGTGAAGTTTTTTTTGTGTGTATTCCTCCTCAACTGCACTCCCTTTTCCTTCAAAAAGGCCAGTTCTTGACTAAAATGTTTATCAACCATTTCTTTTTTTTTCATTTACTACACGTAATATTACCTCTCCACACACATTCTTCTTTAGCTTATTTGTTTATGAATTTTGTACAATGTGTGTATATCTTTCAGAAACTTGTCTTTTATCATTCAATACTGTTTTTAAGGGTCAGGTATGTTCATGTGTTTAGCTATAGTCTCCTTATTTTCACTGCAGTGAAATATTATAACACAAAGACCAGAACTTAATTATCAATTTTCTTGTACATGGTAATTTGAGTGGTCTCTGAGCTTTTGATTTACTTGTTTGTCTTACCACTATAAATAATAATGCTCTAATATCTTATGCATGTATCTTGGATAACATAATCTTCAGTTTTATTCAGCTACTGGAGATTGAGTCTGATATAAATGAAAGAAAAATGCCAATGCTTCACTGAGGAAGGGGAAAACTCTACCTCTTTACTTTGCATATAAAAGGCCTGTTCTAGTACTAAAGAGGTAAGGTGCAAGGGAAAAAGTGGGTAGTCAGGGGAGTGGGAAGAATCTCCCATATGTCACATATACTACACTACAAAGAACCATATGTTACAAGTGTTTAACTATACGGTACGAATGATCAATACGTGGATCATTATGTATGGATATTCACAGGCAACAATCAACTCAGTTACAAAATAGAAGTCAACTTAGTCATCTTATAATTTTAAATTCAAGGTAGATAGAAATAGTTAACAAAAGCTTCCTAAAGAAAAGAGAATGAGCTGAACGGTCCTTGAATGATGGACACAATGGAAACTAGGACATAAGTGGAGAAGGAAAACATGACAAATCAGAACTGTAAATGCCCAGACTGGGGCTGGGGTGGCTGCCAAGAGAATAATGGTTTTATAGATAAAACCATAGAGAGCATGGGACTATCAGAATCAGGATCCTTTGTGGAAAAGGATGTATGAAAAGTTGTCATGAGATCAAGAATCCAAGAGACTAGGGCAGCCAGAAATGAGTGAGATAATTCAGCTCCAGAAATAGAGTTTCTCACAGGTGCCCAAGAGTTTTTTTCCCCTCTTCTATATATTAAAGAGTCTATTTTGGCTGGGAGAGCAGCTTAGAGTTAGAACACTTCCCTACCATGCCCAATATCCTGACTTCTGTCCCTACCACCACAAAGCTACCTTCTGTCATCTACATCTAACTATCCACTGTCCATCTCCTTAGCTAATCATCTTACCTCCAATCTCATTGAGACAAGATAAGTACCATCTCTTGTGCTTTTTCACTGGATCTCACTTAAATCAACTAGGTTAATCTAAGACCAACAAGGTTCAAAATAATACTGGTTTAAATTTAAAAGCTTGTTTCCCTCACAGCTAAAGATCAGAGGTGGCAGGCTTGAGTAGCTATGGTGACTCTGCTCTGCAAAGTGTGGAAATATCAAGGCCCTTCTCCACTCACTGCATCATTTGGGCATGGCCCCTATCCTCAAGGGTTTACGTGTGATAGCAGCCTAACACCTAGCATACTTCCTGGCAGTATGCTTGCCATTGAGCTCACAGATAACGAACCCAAGAAATAGGAGTTGTCAAACTTCTCTCAGTGACTGAGAGGAATTTACAAAAGCACTGGGGAAGGAAGAAATGGAGTGGGTTGTATCTAGTAGGGCTAATGAAACCAAGACGACATTTGGAGTTGAAGTTGTCCAAGGAAAGGTAAGTAAAATACTGTACATAACACACTGAAGAAGGGTAGAACCACTAGATGGCAAAAGGCAGATTTTCTTTTCTTTTTGAGGGTAGTGGAACTTGAACTTGGGATCTGGCCACTGTCTCTGAGCTCTTTTGTTCAAAGCTAGTGCTCTACTGCTTTGAGCTACAGCTCAACTTCAGTTTTCTGGTGGCTAATTGGAGGTAAGAGTGTCATGGACTTTTCTGCCCTGGCTGGCTTCAAAGCATTAGCTTCAACTCTCAGTCATGTGTATAGGGAAGATTACAGGAGTGAATCACCAGTGCCTGGTTTTCTTTCTTTCTTTCTTTCTTTCTTTCTTTCTTTCTTTCTTTCTTTCTTTCTTTCTTTCTTTCTCTCTCTCTCTCTCTCTCTCTCTCTCTCTCTCTCTCTCTCTCTCTCTCTTTCTTTCTTTCTTTCTTTCTTTCTTTCTTTCCTTATTTATTGTCAGTCATGGGACTTGAACTTTGGGCCTGGGTGCTGTCCCTGAGCACTTCAGCTCAAGGCTTCCCCTTGAGTCACAGTGCCACTTCCGGTTTTCTGATGGTTAACTGGAGATGAGTCTCACGGACTTTAGTGCCCAGGCTGGCTTTGACCTGTGATCCTCTTAGCCTCCTGAGGAGCTAGGATTACAGGTGTGAGCCACTGCACCCAGCTTTGTTTTATTTTTTTTAATGAGTGTTTACAGATCCAAACATCACAAAGGTGGAAACTGAAAAGGGATCTAGAAAAGGGTCAAGAACATTACTGTGGTGAGGGAGATGTTGTCAGCCAACAGTAAGTAAAGGCTGGGCAGCAGCGACTCACACCTGTGATCCTCTCTGCTGAGGAGGCTGAGATCTGAGGATCACTGTTCAAAGCCAGACTGGGTAGGAAAGTCTGTGAGATACTTCAATTAATCACAAAAAGCCACAAGTGGCAGCATGCTTGAGTGGTAGAGCACTAACCTTGAGCAAAAGAAACCCAGGGACACTGCCAGGACCCAGAGTTCAAGCCCCAGGACTGTCAAAAAGAACAATAAAATATAACAGCAAGAGAGGGACTGAGTAAGAGCTGAGAGTTCAGCTAATGGCAATAATAAGAAGGCATAGAGGTACATGATGTGAGCCTTGAAGAAAAAGGAAGGACAGCCTCATGAAAGTGAAAGCAGGACACCAGGGAAATCCTAGTACTACCTCTTGATTAGAGTAATAGGAAAAGAACAATTTCCACAGAAGAAGGCTCCAGAGGAAGACATTTTGTCTACATTATCACCAAAGCGGACTCAGCCAGGTGCCAGTGGTTCACACCTATAATCCTAGCTACTGAGGACGATGAGATCAGAGGATCGTGTTCCAAAGCCAGGCCAGGCAGAAAAAGTCTGTGAGACTTTTATTGCCAATTGACCCACAAAGCCAGAAGTGGAGCTGTGGCTCAAGTAGTAGAGCACCAGCCTTGAGCACAGAAACATAGGGGCAGCACCCAGGCCCTCAGTTCAAGCCCCGGAACTAGCACACACACACACACACACACACACACACACACACACACACACACACACACACGCAGACTCACACACACACAATCTGCTTGGGAGGTGATCATGGAGAATACCCATGAGGAGTCAGAAGTGAGACAAAGTAGGGTGGAGAACACCCAATAGAGATGTATGGGGATTTGCTGCACTTTGGGGGCTTGAGGTAAGAGCTTCATGCTTGCTAGACAGATGCTCTGCTACTTGAGCCACACAATCCTTGTTTATTTCGGTAATCTTTCCATAAGGGTCTCTTTATTTTTTTTGCCAGTCCTGGGCTTGAGCTCAGGGCCTGAGCACTGTCCTTGGACTTTCTCAAGGCTAGAGCTCTACCACTTGAGCCTCAGCACCACTTCCGGCTTTTTTTCTATACGTGGTACTGAGGAATCAAACCCGGGTGTTTATGCATGCTAGGCAAGCACTTTAACCACTAGGCCAAACTCCCAGCCCTCTTATTTTTTTTTTGTTTGAGGTATTCCTGGACTATACTCCTACTTATAACCTCTAGCCTAGCTTACGTGATCGATGCACACCACACCACTCCTGGCATGTTAGTTGAGTTAGGAGAGGGTCTTACTATATATCTTTTTTTTTGCTCAGGCTGGCATTAAACTATTTTCCTCCCAACCTCCACCTCCCATGTAGTTGAAATGATAGGAATGTGCTACTTCCGCTAGCTTTAAAGCTATAGATTTAAAAAAAATTCCTACCTTGTGCAACTGGAGCTTAATGATGCTGGGGAATTCTAGGAAGTTGTATAGGACATGTATCTCAGAGTTAACCCATCTGAAACATAGACAATTCTTGTGAGCCATCCCTTCAGAGCTGCCCTGGGGAATTAGTTAATCTCCTCTAATTTCTGGCTTTCTATGAGTGCAGTCACAGAGGGTGCTGGAAGCCAGAGAAAAGTTTCTAGCCTTAAGACACAGGTGCTAATAGTTGGAAGTCATGCTGGCATGGAGAGAAATGATCCTTATCGTCCTTATTGCGGGCTATGGGTGGAACACAAGCAGTATCTGTCACAGGATAGAGACAGATTCAGTTAAATCAAACTGGATAAACCATTTTGGAAAAAAAGTGATAGTGAAAGACCAAAGTGACTGTAGAATGGATATTTAAATGGTAATCTTATTAATTCTTTCTTCAATGTGCAAATTCCTTCCTGTTTGATACTGTTCAGATCATATTCAAATTTCCTCCGTTATTCCAGAAATATTCTTTACATCTGGTTCATCCTAATCAGGATACAGTTCAAAAGCATACTTTCATATTGTTATGACCCCTACATTTCTAGAACTTGAGATTATTCTTTTTCCCTTTTGTAGCAAATTGATCTACTGAAGAAACCAAGTCAGTTGTTCTAAAGAATGGTCACTATTTTTGGACTATTTAGAGTGTTCTTGTGGAGTTATTTACCATTTTTCTTAACTTTGTATGTTCCCTAGAAACTAGATGTGAGACCTGTAGGCTTGATGTATTCAAGTCAAATATTTAGCTACATCAGCATGGCCTTACATCCAATATGGTGGAAGTCAGGAGACCAAGGTATCTGATTGCCTCTACTAGTAACACTAGGGCAAACACAGGGTCAACATAATAACAGCCACATTTATTGCATGGTTGATTTTTCTACTTGACATCTAGGAAGCAGTCTGTGTTGCTGTTACTTTTGGCAACATGTTCCAGTTCCTCATCAATCATTCACTTCACAGTTTTAATCTCAATAATAATTCATTTAACAATTCTTGTCTGGAACATGCTTCTTATCTGAATTCATGATAGGCTGAAAACCTGGTTTCTTTTCTTTTCCCATGCTAAGGATCAAACCTACAGCATGCATTGTAGGCAAGTAGTCTACCACTCAGCTACTACATCCCCTCTCCTATAAACAATTTTTAAATTTTATCCCTCTGGCTGTATTTATTAGCCACTATTCTCCAGCAAAATAGACATTGCCTTCTTCAAACGGAGCAATCCAGGGAGTAGGGAAGAGCTTGGTGGTAGCAAAAGACTGTCTCATCCCGGTCTCATTTCTTGTTAGCAGTGTGACTAATTCACTTAGCCCTACAATGCCTCAGTTTCCTTGTCCGTAAAGTGTAGTTGTAATGAGACTTAAAAGAGGCAATGTTGAGGGCCGGGAGTTTGGCCTAGTAGTAGAATGCTTGCCTAGCATGCACGAATGTGTGGCTTCAATTCTTCGGTACTACATACATAGAAAAGCTGGAAGTGGTGCTGTAGCTCAAGTGACAGAGCACTGGCCTTGAGGAAAGCCCAAGTACAGTGTTCAGGCCCTGAGTTCAGGGCCCAAGACTGGCAATAAAGAGGCAATGTTGAAAATGCAATCAGAATAAAGCCTGCTGCACGGTGCTATATAAGTGTTTAATAAGTAAAGAGTAAAACTGTGGCTATTTGATTATACTGAAATATAGTTCTACTGGAAAGGCAGGATAAATGCTTAATTCTTTCCCTTTAATTACAAATTCTCAAAGTAAGGATTTGGCTTAATAGCTGCCACAAGGGGTGACAAATAAGCAGAAAGAACATTAAAGAGCTCAGGGAAAGATTTGGGAGGGAGGGGAGCTGGGAGAAAAGCCCAGAATGAGGACATATCGAGCAATAAGAGAATGGGAGGAGAGTCCTGGAAACTGCTTTCCTTGCCTTTTTAAAAATTCCTCTCCATTTTACAGAGCTTCAGTCAAAACCACACGGGGTTGGGGAAAGGAAAAGAAAATAGAAAACAGCTCCAGTTTAAAGGATAGATACTTGGTATTCTCACAAATGTGTAACAGACACTAGTACTTTTTCTTCATTTGCTGCTATAATAACCCTATTACATTGTCTCCAATATAATATAGACAATAGAACATGAAATCATAACAGAAGTTCTAAAATTCATAAAACAGAAGCTCAGACTATAATACCCCTAAAGTTATTCTCATCCTAGCATCTTAATTTGCTAAATACAATAATGAAGTTATACTTGAGGATCCACTTAAAAATGTTCCTAGGTAGGCCTGGCTTCACAGGCATGAGGCACTGTGTGTTAAGGACCTGACAACATTCCGAAGTCTTTCTGAGTGTGGCTAAATACTCTGATGTCTTGAAATTCATGGTACTTTTTTGCTGGTCCTGGGGCTTCAACTCAGGGCTTGGATGCTGTCCTTGGGCTTGCTTACTCAAGGCTAATACTCTACTACTAGAGCCACAGTTCTACTTCTCTAATGGGAGATAAGAGTCTCATGGACTTTCCTGCTCAGACTGGTTATGAACTTCACATTCCAGCCTTCTCAAGTTGCTAGGATTACAGGCCACTGATGAGCCACTGATGTCCAGTGAAATTCATCATAATTTTGAAGAATCTCACATTTCATTTTGCACTGGGCCCTGCAAGTTAGACAATGGGTCCTCTTCCTAGAGACTCTCAGAGCATTGTCCCTAGCCTAAGCCTGATCTATGTCCTGCAGTAGGGGGGAGGGAGTGAAGAGGTACTTCTTCAGCACTACTGAATTTTTATTTTCAACTCTTGCAGCTTCTGGGAGCCCTCTGATTCTTGGCAGCTTTCTCATTTGGTAGCCTTCTTTGTTCCACCCTCGGCCCCCTCCTAAGATTTTTTTTTCCCTTTTCAGAGCCACTGAGAAAATGCGTCTGTGTGGGTGGTGTTCATCTTTGTCCCCAGGAACACACTTTCCCCAAAGCTGTGAGGATTGTCTGTCTTGTCCTCTTCCCCCTCAGTCTGAGCATTCTCTCTATTGCTTGTTGCTTGTTACTAAAATAAGACACACGCCAAGGAAAGAAAAGAAACCGCCCAGGCTCTAGCAGGCAAACATTTTATCAATGCGTGGCCAAGCTGAGCTCTGAGGCTCTGGGGCATCTGAATAATATGGAGACTGGATTAAGAGAGGACAGAAGCAAAAGCTGAGGTTATCTAGTCTCCCCAAGGCACATGGATGAGAAGCTCATTTTTGGTTTGTTTGTTTGATTGTGGTACTAGACTTTTGAACACAGGGCTTTGTACCTTCAAGGCATGTACTCTACCACTTGAATCATGCTCCTATCCTGTTTTACTTTTGTTACTTTTTTTTTTGCTGGTCCTGGGGCTTAATCTCTGGGCTTGGATGCTGTCCCTGAGCTTTTTGTGATCAAGGCTAGCACTCTACTACTGGGGCTACAGCTCCACTTCTGGCTTTTTTAGTAGTTTTAGAGGAGACAAGAGTGTCACAGACTTTCCTGCCCCGGCTGGCTTTCAGGAATGATCCTTAGGTCTCAGCGTCCTGGTAGTGAAGATTACAGGGGTGAGTCACAGGTGCCAGGTGTTTGTTCTTATTGTTGTTACTTTTTGAATAGAGGAGAGGCTAGTTGTTAAGGAGCTCTTTATTAGCTATTCTTATGCTCTTTTATACTTATAAGAGAACTAAAATATTCAGTCAGTTTCCTGTTCATTTTCTCTTACTTAAACACCTTCCCATAAGTGATTAAATCATTTTCCATGCCTGGTCTTGGGCTGATGTTTGTTATCCCAGATACCCAGAAGGTAGAAATCAGTCTGGAAGCCAGCTACAGCAAAAAAAAAAAAGTAAAACGCTAGATAAAAAATAAACCAAGGCAAAAATTACCTGCAAGCATGGCCCAATTGATAGAGCAAGCTCCAAGAACAGGAGTTCAAACCCCAGTGCCACCAAAAGATCATTTTTCCACAAACTAAACTGGTCTCTATTCTTTCCCCATCTGCTCTCTCCTTCCTCTTATTTAATATATTCTTATTGCTGCCCCGACTCTGTTCTGCACTTCCATCTGGAAGACATCTAGATCTAAGGTCATGTCTTTCACCACTCCTTCTTTGGTTCACTCACTTTCCTTGCCTTAATAAGAAAGAATTGGGAGGCCAGGTGCGACTGGTACATGCGTATAAGCTCGGCTCCTCAAGAGTCTGAGAGGCTGAGGACTGCAGTTCAAAGTCAGCATGCTCAGGAAACTTTGTGACACTTAGTTACCCAAAAAAGCCAGAAGTGAAGCTATGGCTCAAGTGATAGAGCACCACCCTTGAGCAGAAAAGCTCAGTCAGTACTCAGGCCACAAGTTCAAGCCCTAGAACCAACACATACATACAAAAATGGATTTACTAGGAGTGGGAAAATCCCCAAAAGTGTATTTTGTTTGTTCATTTTTCTCTTCTCTTACATTATTTTTATTGTCTTTCAGTAGATGAACAGAGAGGCTTCGATATGTCAGTTTATGAGTACAATGCATCTTCATCAATGTTGCCCCTGTCATCATTATCCCACATCTTTCCCAATTGCACCCATACTCTCAAGTTACATAGTTCCATTTCCACACAAGTACATTGAATTTTATAACTGTATTCACCAATCCTTCTCTCCAATTGTCTGTACTCATTTTAACTAATAAATTCATACCATATGCCTCTGTACAATGGTAGAAAAAGTAGTAGTGGTAGTAGTAACTGAGTGCTTTCTATGTGTATTGTTTATCCCCTGACAACACTGAGATTTGGCTTTGATTGTCTCCATTTTATGGACAAAGAAACTGAGGCTTACAAATCAAATTAGCCAAGTACCAGTGACTTGTGCCTACTATAAACGGTGACACCTAGAGGGCCATGGTTTTGAAGACATCCTGTACAGAAAAGTCCTTTCCATTTTTGTCTCCTGTTAGCCAACAGAAATTCAGCTGGAGGCATGGTTTAGGTGGCCGAGTACCTGCCATAAGCAAAAAAGATTCGTAAGAGTGCTAGGCTCAATGCTCATGCCCTAGTACCACCACAAAACAAAAGAACACAAAGACACTTGCCCAAAAGATTATCTTGTGAGAGAACAGAGATAACCATGAGACTCTTCTAAAACTAAATTTGGTTACTACAATTGCCCAGTGGTTTTTTTTTTCTTTTTGCCAGTCCTGGGGCTTGAACTCAGGCGTGAGCACTGGTATTGGCCTTTCTCAAGGCTGTCGCTCTACCACTTGAGCCACAGCACCACTTCCAGCTTTTTCTATATATGTGGTACCGAGGAATTGAACCTGGGTCTTCGTGCATGCTACACAAGCACTCTTACTACTAGGCTAAACTCCCGACCCCCCCCCCCCCCGCAGTGTTTTGTGTATAAAAGGAAGGTTCCTCTAGCATTCTTTCATTTCCACAGACTATGTTGCTGCAGAAGTCACAGAATTCCCATTCTTGATTCACACATCAAGGAGCAAGCACTGGGGAAGCACCCAGCCCATGTACACCCTTCATTAAACCACATCCTATCTTAGTTTTCATAGGCTACTTGTTAGGTCAGATGTTGCATCCAACCTTTTTGCTTGGTCTTCATCTTTCCATTTTCTGAAGTACCTTAAAGATTTTAAATGTCCTCAGCCCTCCACCCATCAATTTCAACTTTATGGGTCTCGCCATTGTTTGGTATTTCTCTTACCTTCCTGGCCTTGCCTTTTTATGCCCTTATCCTTTTTTTCCCCTCTCAGTTGTGCCCTTTTTCCAAGTCACCCTTTCCCTGTACTATAGGTTGGGTTTTAAGTGACATAGCAGAAGGAATCTGAGAGCTTTCCTCCTCTTATGTTGTCCTCTTATGTTATCTTACTTAGAAACACAAATCACTAAATTGTAAATCAATTCTGCATTGATCAAGGCTGACTACTGTCCCTACTGTCTGGCTGCTTGTGACTCTGAATGCTGAAACTGAGTTTTCATCTATTCTCACTCTATTGTTGCCCACAGCCAAGAAAAGCTCTTCATCAAGAAAGCTGCACACCGTTGGCACAGGTCAGGCAGAAAAGCTGACAACCAAAAATGTGCCCCATTCTACCTTTCTTTTCTAATGATAACCTGGATCTCTAATTTGTCTCCTTTATCTCTCTCCTGCTATTGCATTTTATTCTCCTCTCAAGTGCATAGAATTGCTACCTTTCATATCCACAATTTGCTTCTCTGCTTCTTCTTATTCTGCTCCCTTGTCCCTTTCCTTCCACTCTCCCTACTGCCTATTTGGATTATTCTTTTTAGTAGCTTTGAAAATATTCAACAAGCACTTATTGAGTGCTTATTATGTTCCAGTTACCATAACACCACTCCCTGCCCTCAAAGACTTCATTATTTCAGTGTGACTAAAAGGCAACCTTCCCCCACCGCCCCCCACCCACAAAGAAAAAAACAACTGTTATGTTGAGTGAAGTAAGTCAGGCTCAAAGAGGCAAAGGGTACCTGTTTTCTCTCATATGTGGAAGTTAGATCTTTGTATTTGCCTGCTTGTTATGCCAGTCCTGGGACTTGTACTCAGGGTCTGAGTACCATCTTTGAGATTTTTTTCCTCAAGGCTAGCACTCTATTCCTTGAGTCACAGCTCCATGTCTGACTGTCTTGTGATTAATCAGAAATACGACTTAGAGACTTTCCTGCTCAGGCTGGCTTTGAACCATAATCCTCAGATCTCAAAGATTAGAGATGTGAGTTGGAAGTCAGATCTAGAATATAAACACATATGAAAACACATACAGATCTGTATGCATAGACATATGATCAAGCTGTCTAAAACATGGTATATACAAGATGGGATTCTGTAGTAGAACTCCTTGGAACAATTGACAGCTTAACACAATGAATACCTGGAAACTGAAACATGTCTTATCTCAGGTAAGAAAAGGGTAAGGGGAGGAGGGTCAGATGAATGGGGAGCAGAAAGGTGGACAAATAAAGTTATAATATTTGATGTACATATGGAAAAATGCAGCCAGGTAACTGAGGGGAGGGGTGGAGTTGGGATAGAAGGGAAAAATGAAGAAAGGGGTGACATTATTCAAGATGCACCTTACTGGGCCAGGAGTTTGGTCTAGTGGTAGCATGCATGAAGCCCTGGGCTCAAATCCTTGGTTCTACATACACAGAAAAAGCCAGAAGTGGTGCTGTGGCTCAAGTGGCAGGGCGCTACCCTTGAGAAAAAAGTGTTCAAGTACAGTGCCCAGACTCTGAGTTCAAGCCCCAGGACTGGCAAAAAAAAAAAGATGCACCCTACTCATAAACTGATTAGCTGAATTGTACAACCTACTTAAAGAGAATGTAGAAGAGTTTTACATGTCCTCTTAATTGTTCACTCATAGATTCATGCAGTTCCGAAAAATATACAACAAACCCTTTACTTGCATTTTGAATGGACTATTCCAAGCAACACAAGTTCTTTTTTCTTCTTGGGACCTCGCGATGCCTTGCATTCTCATTTCCACAGAGGACCCATGACCTTTATTCTACCCTTAGCAGAGTACTTCTCCCCTCTTGCAGCCAGTGAAGGAACTGCCTCTGCCTCTTGCCATCTCCATGGCCTCTGAGAACTTGCTTTTCCTTTTTTTGTTGTTCATTTTATTTTTATTATCGAGGTAATGTATACAGGGGTTACAGTTACATTCGCCAGATAGTCGGTGCATTACTTCTCACACACTGATACCTTTTCTCATGTTTTGGCCCCCATTTCCTTCCCCCCATCCCCTCCCCATCATCTGGTTTTCCCCTCTTCCCTTTCCTATTTCAAATAAACAAATAAACCTAATATAAAATATACCATTGCTACTTATCTTACTCCCACCTAGTTCCAATTTTTTTTGCCAGTCCTGGGCTTTGGCTCAGCGCCTGAGCACTGTCCTTGGACTTTCTCAAGGCTAGAGCTCTACCACTTGAGCCTCAGCACCACTTCCGGCTTTTTTCTATGTATGTGGTACCAAGGAATCGAACCCAGGTCTTTGTGCATGCTAGGCAAGCACTTTAACCACTAGGCCAAACTCCCAGCCCCTAGTTCCAATTTTGAATGGAGGTGTGAGAAGCCACTCCCATCCTGTAGGTGGTGGGGGCCAGGTTTGGCCTCAGTACAGAATATGTGAGGGATGCCTGGACATTTCATTGATGTTCTCTTATGTCAAACACTCATTATATTTTACATTCTCAACATCACACATTGGTGTTTTCTTAGCATGCCTTAGGGGAATTTCATGATACAAGGCTCTATCTGATCATCACTTGCTTTGATTTATAATTACAAAACCCCTTCCTATTATTACACCTTGTATTTTTTTTTGGCTTAGGCACTGTCTCTGAGCTCTTCAGTTCAAGGCTAGTGCTCTACCACTTTGAGCCATAGCACACTACTTCCAGTTTTCTGGTGGTTAACTGGAGATAAGCATCTCACAGATTGGCTTTGACTTGTAATCCTCAGATCTCAGCCTCCTGGTTAAAGGCATGAGCCACCAGTGCCCAACTTACCCCTTGAATTTTTGGCAGGCTCCTATTGGGGAAATAGTGGAAAAGAGAAGATAAATTTATTTGCTTTCTTTGAATTATTGGCAGTGTGATGTATACTACCTGGGTGTAGTTGAGACACTCTTATTTCTTGGGCACCTCCTTCACCCTAACTCTTTAGGCTCCTTGGTATGACATCTATTTCCTGTTGTCCTGACTTCCTCCTTCATCATATTTGTGTGTGTGTGTGTGTGTGTGTGTGTGTGTGTGTGTGTGTGTTGGCCTGGGCTTGAACTCAAGGCTGGCCATTCTACCACTTGAGCAACACCTCCAGCCTGACTTTTTTTGCTGGTTAATTGGAGATAAGAGTCTCATGGACTTTTCTTTCCCAGGCTGGATTCAAACCTTGATCTTTTCTGTCAAGGATGGCTCTGAACTTCAATTCTCCTATCGTAACTTCCTGAGTAGCTAGGATTATAGATGTGAACTACTAGTACCAGTCTTCCTATTTGATGTTTAATAGGCATCTCAAGCTCACCACACACCAAATGAAGCTTGCAATATCTGCAATCTCCAAACCTAATCCTCTCCTAGTCTTCACCTCAACAAATGTCATTGAAATTCACCTAATTTTTCAGGCCACATGCTTGTAGTAATCCTTGACTCCCTCTCAAACTCCATATTCAATCATGAGCAAATTGTATTAGCTGTAACTGGCTTTACCTAAAGATCTAAATTTAGATTTTAAAACTGAATGTGCCCACTTTGCTCTGACTCTTATTGCTCCCTTAGGTTTATAGCCCTATCACTTTTTTCTTGGACAAATACAAACTTTCCATACTTCTCTTTAATCCCTAGAGTTAATTCTCCATGCAGTAGCTAGAGAAAGGCCCTTGCAAGGTAAATCTGTTCCCAGATCAATGAAAACACATTAATGACTTTCTATCACAATTAGAAAATAGTTCAAAGGGTTTAGCCTAAATTCTAAGGACTTATGAAAATTGACCCTAGCTACCTCTTTGGCCTAATATCCTGTTATTCTTCCTTTTGCTCACTTCAAGTTACTTACTTTCCTTCCTGATTCAAACAAGTACATCAGGCCTTTATATTCTCTAGCGCTTTAGCTTGTAAAATCCCTGCCCCAAATACTTATGGCTTCATTTCCAGTCTGTGCATTCCACACAAGGCCTTCACAAACCATTGTGCCTAAAACAACACCCATGATCCAGTACTTTCTGTGTTTCCAATCTGTTCTATTTTATGCTCAGGACTTATGAATTATATTATATGTGCAATCATTTGTAATCCATTTCTCATTATAATTGAAGCTTCATAAGGGCAGAAGTGTGGTGTGTTTTATTCAATTCTGTATATCATCTCCTAGAACTATAACTGAAACATAGTATGAGCTCTATGAATACTTGTCAAATGAAAGTTTATGTGGAAAGGGTATGGAAGACTAAATTGCATTCACCCTATGATTTGCATGATTCTTGTAGACATCTATGTGGAAAGTGTAGGGTATGTCAGAATTCTCTGGGTCACTATTTCCTTTTGCTCTTTCCTGGATCTCTTTTCCCATGTGTCCTATTCTCTCCCAGTGTTGAGTGTATATCCCTACAACATGACTTTCATCAGCCGTAGTTAGGAAAACCCTCCCTTATCTCCCAGAGTTCTTGGATCTAAAGCAATTCTGATTGATCTCTTAGTCATATATACATTATGTGGTACAATCACTGTTGTTAGGAGAATATGTCTGACACTGGCCAAGTCTGATTCATATACTTATCTTTAAGGCCAGAAGTAGAGTCTATAATCAAATGAAGGAGAACAAGAAAGTTTTCTAAGACCAGAAGCAAATAAACAAATCAATCAATCAAAATAATACCTACCAGGAATCTTCTGATCCCACTCCCAGGATCTCATACTTGAATTCTAAGTAGAGAAAGCTTTGTAAGAGTAAGTACCAGTTTAAAAGACTGTTTCACTGAAATCTCTGTGGGGCATTGAGTACAGAAGACCACATCAGAAGCAGTGGCTTTAGTAATTTCAGTTGGGTAGGAGGCAGCTTAGTGACAGAAGCAGCAGCAGCTACCTCAATGCATCAATGCCTTTGTTATGGGCATCAGAAGCATTGGCAGCAGATTATCACCCCAGGGAGCTAGTGGTAGAAGCCTCTGGGGAGGTTAAAGAATTCAGTTAATGAACCTGTGCAACAGGCCTCTGGGACACTCACAAAAACAATCAGGTTGGTGGAAGGCTTTGAAGAGGAGTAACTAGGGAAAGGGACAGAAACTAGAATTTTTTTGATTTTGAACTTGATTTTATTTCCAGCCTATTTTTGAGCACACTAACTATAGATGTGCAAGGAAGAGAGGCAGTAGATCACCTAGCAATGCTCCATCCTCTCCCTAGAGGGCCTAGAACTGGGCTGAAGTCACAAAACACTATAGAATTTGCCTGGCTCTGGGAAGATGAGAAACGATAGAGTGGAAATGGCTTCCAGGTAGAAGCCACTAGTATGCTCTGGCTGAACTATGGTGTTTTGCTTTAAGTGATGCTTTTCCATTTGATGTTATCTCCACCTATTTCTCTTTTCCTGGTTTGAAGCCAAGCCACAGAAATCTCATTTAGATAGGATTTCTTCTGGCACTGCCTTTTGCCTGCTTTGCATCTCTGCAGCTTTGTTCTTGCCTGTGTATTCAGACTCCACACCTGGCCTGTGTCCTTCAGTTTGGCTTTACACCCCGGGTTCAGACTTTAGCATTACCCTCGTTTCTCATTATAACTAGCTCCCTGGTCATTTGCTCTAGCTTCCCTATTTACTTGCTAGAATGTCCAGGCTGGAAGTCCTGACTTACATTAGTTGACAGCCACCTATGACCTAGAATTCACAACATCCTCCCACCTTTCTTTCCCTGTCTCTTGAATTGCTTTCTCTACTCATCCTCCAAATAGAGATGCTGCTCACGTTACTATATAATATCTTCATATTTCTCCCGCTTGACTGGCTGAAGGAACCTTCATAACTGACTCTGGCAATCCATTCCACTGTTTAATCACCCTGCTAGTCAAAGTTCTTCCTTCTGTCATAGCATTTAGGCGCATCCTGAGTACTGCTGAACAATGATCATTCTAAATGTCACCCACCTGGGAGAGATGAGAACAATGATCCTCAAGGGGATGTATGACTCAGAATGTGCCCAGAATGTACAAACACCTGTTTGAGACAGAGACCATGCTCCCTTGAACATATGTTTTTGATAGGCCCAGGAAACTGAAATAGTCACTCTCAGAGCTTATTGGGACAAAATTAGAAAACAACGAGCTGGCTTTGTGTCTGCTTTCAATCATGGTTATCAAGGAAGAAGCCTTTGAAAGGAAAGGTGGAGGAATGAAATTCTGTTGGCTGGATCAAGTCAATGAGACTTCTCAATGAATGCAACTTGTAAGTGCTGCCCTTGAGCTACAGTTTTTGCCAGCATGTGGCAAAGTTAATCTACATCGCTTTTCTATTTGCACTGTTACTGCAGATTTGGGCAGGCCAACTCCTCCTGTAGGAGTTGATACCCTTGCCAGTGCCATCATCACCATCACTTCTGTGCTTGCTCTCTCCATTCTGTTCTCACCATGATGAGGAAAGAGCATGGTGATCTTTTAGAAATGTAAATCACATCTAGTCACTCTCACACTTAAAACTCTTTAAAAGCTTTTTCATTTCATTTAGAATAAAATCCCAACTCCTCATCATGGCTTCTGAAGTCCAGCAGAATCTGGCCGTGTGCACCACTTTGATTGCTCCTGGGACTCTGATCTCTCTTGTGTATCAAGCGCTAGAGACACAGAATCCATTTTACTTTCTCCTCCATGCAGACTTCTGCCTTTTCCTCAGGTGTCTACACAAGTGGCTTCCCCTACCTGCAATGCTCTTAACTGGGTTTTTCTTTTTTCTTTTTCTTTTCTTTTATTGTTGGGCTGATGTACAGAGATGTTACATTTATCAGGTAGTGGGTACATTGCTTCTTGAACATGAACATGACTTTTTTTTACATGTGTTTTCATTCTTATTGTTGCTCCTTTCACTGGTATATAAGCCTCCAAAAGCAGGCTTCTTCAGTGGCACTTCCATAGCTCCTATCATTGTGCTCAAGACAAAGGCAACAGAGTGTTCCATCAATATTCACTGAAGAGATTCCTGAGATTTTCTTCTACTCCAGTTCCATATTCTACCAGAAATCGCCAACTTGCTTCCACCTTTCATTTCACTTTCTTGGATTAAATTACTATTAATTTTAATTGGACTACTCAAACTTCTGTCTGAATTTCTGGTATCACCTCCACATATTATGTTTCCAATCATTGACCATCTTGAAGACAAGAGAATTATCCTAAATGTCCTATTGGATGCCACCTTTCTATTTATACTGCTCAGCTGCCTCCCATTGCTCAAAGGCAAAGATGTAAGTTGTAAACATAAATGACAAAAGTCAAATATTATTACTTCTTCAGTTCATCCAGCCATTTTCTCAATCAGATTTCGTATTCTTCCATGTCTGGCTGTTTTGGACTATTCACCTTATCTCCCTTTTGCTTTCAGAGAGTTTTTAGTTTTGACTATGCTGTTGTGTTTACCTGGAATGCCTGCTAATTGTTCTTTGCCTACTTACCCTTCAGATAACAATCAAACCTGTCTTATTGAAAACAAAGGTCAGATTCTTACATAAGTACAGTCATCCAGTAGACCCTAGGATGCAGACATAATGTTATTTGTATTGTTCTCTACTAGGGACTTAACCAACTTACCCATATCACTTTTCTTGTCTCCTAAATATATAATAAAAATATTAATGATAAAAAAGGTCAGATTCTTGATGCTAGCGCATCACAGGATTACTTAGTTTCCTTTGTTTTCCTTAAGTGGGCTGTTCTTCACTATTCCCTATAATTTGGTTTTATTCTTTTTTTCATATATTTTTATTGTAATTAATAGAAGGGTTACATAATATTCACCAGATATAAGGTGCATCACTTCACAAACATTGATACCCATGTCTTGGTCCCCATTTCCCTCCCTCCACCCTCACCCCTCATCTTGTTTTCCCCCTTTCCCTATCCTATTTTAAATAACAAAATATGGGTCGGGAGTTTGGCCTAGTGGTTGAGTGCTTGCCCAGCATGCACGAAGACCCAGGTTCCATTCTTCGGTACCACATACATAGAAAAAAGCCAGAAGTGGTGCTGAGGCTCAAGTGGTAGAGCTCTAGCCTTGAGAAAGTCCAAGGACAGTGCTCATGCCCTGAGCTCAAGCCCAGGACTTGCAAAAAAAATAAACAATATACGATATATCAGATAACAAGGTAAAATACTGTAACCATAGAAGATAACCAAGGGACAGCAAAATTGCCTGGGTTTTTCTTAAGTCTATGTCCTTCACAATTTTCAGTTCTCAGTTAAAATGTCCCCTCCTTAGAAAGGATTTTCATGCTCACACTTGCTACAGAATTCTCTCTCATTCTGTTAATTTCTTCTTTACTACTTATAACAACTGCATTTGTTAGATATGTCTGTTCAATACTGAGCTTCCTTACATGAATGTAAGTTCGATGAGGTAAATGTAGTACTGTCCTTAGCCAATGACTTGGCACATAATAGGCATTCAATAAATGCCAGTATTGAATTCTTTTTATAATAAATAGTCAATATATATGTTTTTGCATGAGTGAATGGGTAAGAAGATTAGAGGAGTTCAGACAATAAAAAAGTAAAAGAATTTTAACAACAACTTTGTGTCTACCAATTTGATATTCAGATGAAACAGGCTAATTCTTTTTTCCACATATTTTTATTGTAATTAATAGAAGGGTTACATTATATTCACCAGACAGAAGGTGCATTACTTCACAATCATTAATACCCTTTCTCATGTCTTGGCCCCATTTCCCTCCCCCCAACCCCACCGCTCATCTTGTTTTCACCCCTACCCTATCCTGAAATAGGCTAATTCTTTAAAAGTCTTACCTACCAAAAATTACACAAACAAAAGTATATAGCCTAAATAGACCTTGTCTCTTAAATTATATATATTGAACCCATACATGGTAACCTTTGAAAACATAAAGAATCAGTCCCAGATGGGTTCACAGTAACAAAGTCAATGAAGTATTTAAGAAATTATATCAATGATTTATGATCTTTTCTAAAAAATAGAAACACAAGGAAGATTCCTTAACTCATTTTAAAAGACAAGCATTGCCCTAGTGTAAGTCTAGACAGTTTTTGTGCCAGTCCTGGTGTTTGAACTCAGGGCCTGGGCATTCTCCCTGAGCTACTTTTGATCAAGGCTAGTGCACTGTTACTTGAGCCGTGGCTCCATTTTACTGTTTTGCATAATTTATAGAGATAATAACTTCATGGACTTTCCTTCCCAGGCTGGCTCCAAACTTCAGTCCTCAGATCTCAGCCTCTTAAGCAGCTAAGATTTCAGAAATGAGCCACTGGAAACCACCCAAGTCAAGACATTTTAAAAAGGAAAATCTATATATTCATGACCAAAGATACAAAGGTCCTTACCAAAATATTAGCAAATCAAATCCAACAATATATTAAAAAATTGAAATACTGTGACCAAGTGAGTTTTACTCCTGATTCAACATTTGAAAGTCAACTGATATAGTTCATCACATTTACATGTTGAAGAAATCATGACCATAAGAACACATTTGTAGAAATAAGAATTAGATAAAAATCTAATGCCTAGCCTACTAGAAGTCCTTAATAATGTAATAAGATAAGAAAATAAAGGGAATGGAAGGGAAAAAATCATGTATTTGTTTGCAAATGACATGATTACATGGAAAATCAAAGAAACAACAAAAAACTGCCTAGAACTAATAAACAATTATAACAATATTGTAGGATGCAAAGATAATGTACAAAATAAATTGGTATCCTCTATACTGACAATAAACAATTAGAAGTTAACATTTAAAGCACCTTATTTATAGTAGTACCCCAAAATGAAATATCTTGGTATTAACTTACCAAAATATACATACACAAACAATAAAACACTGATGAATCCAGGTGCCAGTGTGTCACACCTATTATCCTAGCTACTCACGAGGCTGAGATCTGAGGATCACAGTTCAAAGCCAGCCCAGGCACTAAAGTCTGTGAGACTCTTCTCTCCAGTTAACCTCAGAAAACTGGATGGGGCACTGTGGCTCAAGTGGTAGAGTACTAGCCTTGAGCTGATATGCTAAAGGACAACACCCAGGCCCGGAGTTCAATCCCAATGACTGAGGAAAAAAAACCTGATAAAATAAATAAATAAAATACCTAAATAGATAGTCCACATACATGTGTAGAAAGAATATTTTTGAGCTGCTCTTAGGATGTGAACTCAAGGCTCCACCTCTGGCTTTTTGGGGTTAATTAGACACAAGAGTCTCATGGACTTTTAAAGCAGAACTGAGGAAGTGGAAAAACCTCCCATGATCCTGGACTGGAAGAATTAACATCGTGAAAATGGCAATCCTGCCAAGGGCTATCTACAAATTCAATGCAATACCCATCAATATCCCAATGTCATTCTTTAAAGAAATAGAAGAAGCAATCCAACATTTCATATGGAATAATAAAAGACTCCATATAGCAAAAACAATTCTTAGCAGAAAGAACAGCGCTAGAGCAATATCAATACCAAACTTTGGACTCTATTACAGAGCTATAGTAAGCAAAACAGCTTTGTATGGGCACAAGAACAGGCCTGAGGACCAATGAAACAGAACTGCAGACCCAGATATTAACACACAGACCTATGGCCACCTAATCTTTGGTAAGAGATACAAAAAATAGGATGGAAGAAAGACAGCCTCTTCAACAAGTGGTGCTGGCAATACTGGTTAAACACCTGCAGAAAACTAAAGTTGGATCCTTATTTGTCACCCCGTACCAGAATCAACTCCAAATGCATCAAAGACCTTGACATAAAAGCAGATACCCTAAAAATTTTACAGGAAGGAATAGGAAATACACTAGGGCTCCCTGGCAGAAGTTGAAATTTCTTAATAAAGTCCCAGAAACACAAAAAATTAAAGGAAGTTTAGACAAAGGGTACTGCATTAAACTGCAGAGTTTCTGTATGGCAAAGAATATAGCTACCAAGTTAAATAGAAAGCCCACAGAGTGGGAGATCTTTACTAGCCATACAACAGACAAGGACCTCATATCTAAAATATACCTACAGTTAAAAAAATTGAATCTCTCCAAAACAAATCTTCAAAGAAACAGCCATCCCATTAAAAGATGGGCCAAAGAATTAAAGAGAGACTTCTCTGAAGAGGAAATAAGATTGGCCTATAGACACATGAAGAAATGCTTGACATCTCTGGCCATAAAGGAAATGCAAATTAAAACAACTTTGAGATTCCACCTCACTCCAGTTAGAATGGCCATGATCAAGAAACATAATAACAACAGATGCTGCAGGGAATGTGGCCAGGAGGGATCATCGCTACTATGCTGCTAGTGGGAATGTAAACTTGTTCAACCACTATGGAAAGCAGTATGGCAGTTCCTCAAAAGACTAAATATAGAGGCCACGAGTTTGGCCTAGTGGTAGAGTGCTTGCCTAGCATGCACGAAGACCTGGGTTTGATTCCTCGGTACCATATACATAGAAAAAAGCCGGAAGTGGAGCTAAGGCTCAAATGGTAGAGCTCTAGCTTTGAGAAAGCCTAAGGACAGTGCTCAGGCCCTGAGCTCAAGCCCAGGACTGACAAAAATAAAAGACTAAACATAGAGCTTCCTTATGACCCAGCAATTCTACTCCTTGAAATTTACCCAAAATGTTCAGAAACAAGGACATACTGAAGCCACTAGCACAACGATGTTTATTGCAGCACTATTTACCTTAGCAAAGATATGGAACCAACCCAGATGTCCCTCAATAGATGATTGGATCAACAAGATGTAGTGTTTATACACAATGGAATTCTATGCTGCCATCAGAAAGAATGACATCATCCCATTTGTAAGGAAATGGAAAGACTTGGAAAAATCATATTAAGTGAAGTAAGCCACACCCAAAAGAATATATGCTCCACTGTTTCCCTCACTGGTAATATTTAGTACATATCTATGACTCTCCTAGCAGAGGATTACAATAGCATAGAAGCTAGGTACATAAGGTCATATAGGATGAGACTAAATGAAAGGATCTCAAGGGTATGGAAGCAAGAGCTTTATCTTGTGTGAATGTTGTTCCTAATTTACTATATTATTTCCCTTTGGTTAATCCCATATTGTTATTATATCTGACTTTGTTACCTGGTATATTCTATATGTGTTTGTTTATTTAAAATAGGAAAGATAAGGGGGAAACAAGATGATTTGGGGGTGGGCGAGGGAAATGGGGACAAAAACCATGAGAAGTGGTATCAATATGTGAGAAGTAATGCATCTACTATCTGGTGAATGTAACCATAACCACTCTATACATTACCCAGACAATACAAAATTAAAAAGAATAGTTTCATGGACTTTACTGCCCAGGCTGCCTTTGATCCTCAGATCTCACCCTGATGAGTAGCTAGGATTACAGTAATTATCTACCAGTGCCTACCTTAGGATATTTTTATGTCCTGGGTTCAATTCCTCGGTACCACATAAACAGAAAAAGTTGGAAGTGGCATAGTGGTCGAGTGGTAGAGTGCTAGCCTTGAGCAAAAGAAGTTCAGGAACAATGAGTGCCCGGGTCCTGAGTTCAAGCCCCAGCACTGGCAAAAATAAAAAAGCTCAACAACAAAGAAACAACCAAAACCCAGTGGTGCTGGTGGCTCATGCCTATAGTCCTGGCTACTCAGAAGACAGATCTGAGGATAGTGATTTGAAGCCAGACCAGGCAGGATAAGACTCATATCTCCAATAAACTATCCAGAAAAAGCTGGAATTGGCACTGTGGCTCAAGTGGTAGAATGCTAGCCTTGAGCATAAAGAAGCTCAGGGACAGATCCCAAGCCCAGGACAGGCAAAAGCAAGCAAGCAAGCAAGCAAGCAAGAGAAAGAAAGAAAGAAAGAATAAAGAAAGAAAGAAAGAAAGAAAGAAAGAAAGAAAGAAAGAAAGAAAGAAAGAAAGAAAGAACATTTTTAAAACCAACCAATTAGAAAATGAGTAAGATCTGAACACATACTCAGTATCATGTACCTCTGGGAAACCACAAGTTGAAAAAGATGACAATATTAGAATGGCTAAAATACAAAGCCCTGATATTATCAGCTGCAAGAAATGATGGGGAGCAACAGAAAACTCTTATACATTTATCATGAAAGGCAGCTTGGCAGGGAAGTTTCCCACAAAAATAAATTTAGTCTTATCACGTGATCAAACAATCATACTTATTAGTATTTTCCAAATAAGTTCAAAACAGGTCTACATAAAAACTTGCACACAAATATTTAAAGCAACTTTATTCATAAATGCCAAAACTTGGAAGCAACCAAGATATCCTCCAATAATTGAATGGATAAACAAAATCTTTATAACCATATAATAAAAATAAATGATCCCCAACAATATAAAAATACAAAGAATTTCTAATCAATGGAAATATATGGAACAAATTCAAGCTAGGCACAACTCACATCTGTAATCCTAGCTACTGAGGAAGCTGAGAGATGGAGGACTGCAGTCTGAAGGCAGCCTAAGCAGAAAAATCTGTGACTCCATCTCCAAAATAACCAGCAAAATTCTAGACTGGAGGTGTGGCTGAAGTGGTTCAGACATGAGCAAACATGTTAAATGATCATGATTCACTGATTTTAAACCTCAGTACTGCCACAAAAAAGGAAGCCAGTCTGAAAAGGCTATATACCAAATGATTCCAAAAGTATCACATTTCCAGAAATGATGAAACTATAGAAAGAGTTGAAATACCAGGAACTGGAAAGGAAAGATGGATAGGTGGCACCCAAAGAGACCTTAAGGGCAGTGAAGCTATTCTGTGTTAAATTGTAATGGTGGATACATGACATTCCACATTTGTCAAAACCATACAATTGTGCAATACAAAAAGCAAATCCTAATGTACACTCTAGACTTTGGTTATTAGTTCATCAATTGCAACTAGCACACTACACTAATTCAAGATGTTAATGATAGAGAAACTTGGAGAGAGGGAGCATATGAAAACTCTGTGCTCCTCATTCTATTTTTCTGCAAACTTGAAATTGTTCTAAAATGGTCTACTGGTTTTAAGAAATAGAGAGGATATATGAGAAACATTTCTGGCAGGTAAAAGTGAGGTGGTGTACACTCCTGGTATTGCAGGGGAGGTAAAGGCCAATGGTTAAAACTAAGCAGATCAGCTCTGCAGGTGCCATGAACCTTTGCTCTCTGCACAGCTTACAGCCTACTGTCTTGCTTAGGCTCTGCCAAAACTCTAAGCTCCACTTGTGATTAAGGCTGAGTTTCACTGCAACAATGCTAGACAAGTGTTGGAGCACTCTGCCCTCACAACTTCTCCACTTCCTCCCACTAAAGCCACATCCCACTGTGATCTAACAGTTGACCCCATTTGTTGAAGGAATTTTCCCCGTAATTCCACTTTTAGAGACTGCTATGGCTTGATTGCTTGTGTCACCTCCAAAATTCAAGTTGGAACATAAAAACCAGTGTGACAGTAGAAAGAGATGAGCCATTAAGAGATGAGTAATCCACAATGGATCTACATTATAAGTGGCATTAGAGACCTTATAAAAGGTGTGGGAGGACTATCTAGGGCCTTTTCACCCTTCTGCCTTCCAACCCGGGAGGATACCACATTCAAAAAGCACCACGTGGGAAGAAGATCTGAGCAGGCCCTCACCAGCCACTAAACTTACTGGTACCTTATTCTTTCCCTGTGACAGACTTCTTAACTAAGGACAGTAAATTTATGTTGCATTCATTTTTGTGTGTGTGTTTCTGGGTATGTCTGTATGCATGCATGTACATGTATGTGCATTTATATCACATGTGTTATATATATGTAAATATATATGCATGCTAAAGATTAGAGCCGGAGTATAAGCATGCTAGGTACACGCTCCTCTACAAGTAGGCTGCTTAGATGATCCATTGGTCAATGGATTGTTTGAGATGGGTCTTGTTTTGCTGTCCAGGATGACCTCAACTTTTAGGTTCCAAGAATTTCCTCTACCTCAGCCTCCTGAATAGCTAGGACTATAGACACTTGCTACCATACACAGTTAATTGTGTCGTGTTATGTTCTATCAACACAAATTGAACTAAGAGCAACAAAGAAGTTGGGAAGAAAGATCTGAAAAAGTAAAGGAGAGATGAAGGAGAAGGAACAAGGAAGAAAGGCTAGAAGCAAGGAAGATTCCACCAGTAGAAAGAGAAGAACCAATGAAAAATTACAGATCATTTGACAGCTAACTTTGGCCAAGTATATTCATTCCATCAAGGTGCAGTCTATTTTCATGTCTGTTGCTTTATATACCATCTATTTCAGTGGCAAATATATGTAAATATATTTGTACTGCAGATTCAGCAATCGGTGCTAGGCGTTCTTTCTATCAGAGAATCTCTAATCACCTGGAGAGTTTTGTAGTCACATGTTAGGAAGGCATCTGACTCATGGAAGAATTTCAACCTCTAATGAGGGATGCAGCCTGTCAGAAAATTTCCCCTAAGCTTTGAGCCATAGGAAAGTAGAGATGTTAGAAGTATCGACTTCAAGGATTTCTGAGATTATGTTTAATTATCATAGTTCTGATAGATGATTAAGGAGAGAGATGTTGAATAGGCCAAATAGAAAGCTTACAGACTTACGTAATTCTGGCCCCACAGCCTTCCAAGAGTTGGCGTAATTTTCATTGAGAGTCATAGTTGTAGCTGAATAACGGCAAGGGTAAGCAGGGAATTGATTCCTCTTTGCACTCTTAAACACAAATGTTTTCTTAATATTAAGCATAAAGAAAAACATCTTAAGAAAACATCATGCTGAGTTGGGAGGGGTGAATGAGAATGGTGAAAGGAATGACATTGATCAAAATGATTTGTATTCATAAACTGCTATATTGAATGACAACTCCTTTGTACAACTATTTAAAGATAACAAGAAGAAAACATCATGCTGAATAAAAACCTTTTCTTGCCAAGTTGGATTGAGGTTGCTGTCCCAGCCTCCTTTCCCTTCCAAGAAGAATATTCCTTCCTTCCTACCCTTAAGTCTACCCATGTAGCCATTATGGAGCTGCCACAATAAGAGACAATCTATTCCATTGATTCCAAGGACGTCCCAGTAGCATGTGAAAAAGGAAGAGGTAAGAGAGTTAGGGATATTAATTGCCCTATTCCCTAATGGATTTGGTATAGTTCATTCTTTACCAATTGTATTCCCTATCTACCCCCTTACCAGTTGAAGTTAGAACTTTTCTTTTCCAAATAAAATCCTGACATACCTGCCAATTGTTCAGAGCCCCTTCTCCTATAGAGACTCCCTTCCTCCAGGGTCAGCAGGAGGTCCAATTTTTAGCCATGTTTGGTGAGCTTGCCTTAGGAAGAGTTTGTTGTAAAGCTACTGGTGCTATCTGGGCCAATCCTTTTAAATCTTCACTATTTAATTCAGCACCCAGTGTTGGCATTGCAAGAGGCAGAAGGAACAGTCCCTATGTAATTTCTTTCTGGTTTTTGAAGTCTGTAAAATTGTGTGGACTCCTCCAGACTCTAAGAAGTTTCATAAACATAATATGTTGTTTTTTCATGGCAATTACATTTTATTTCAAAGAAATCAGTTGCTGAAAGTTCTCAAATGAGGTGCCAAACTTCATTTTTAGGGCCTGTTCAATAAACAGCTCACTCAGGTGCCTGTCTCCTTGTAGAGCCTTCTAACATTGAAATTCCTCTCACTTCAATTGTGGTGGAGGCCAGGCAGCCAGTTGGCCTGCTTCTACCTGACAGAGCTGAGGCCTGGCACAGGATTTCTCTGCGGATTGATAGGATGCAAGCAGCATTTTGGCTGCCATAATCCTAAGTCATTCTGGGTAGAAATATCAGGACACACCAGATGTTTTTTCTAAAAGAAATATATTATCAGGGTGCTGTATCAAAGGGTTACACTTACATTCGTATGGTAGTGAGTACATTACTTCTCAAATATTGTTACCCCTTCCCATGTTTTACTCCTACCTCCCCTCTCCAACTCTCTCCCAAGTTGTAAAGTTCATTTCCAACATATTTTCTCGTGAATTTTGCTGTTACATGGGTTCACCCTTTGTCTTTTGTCTCATCATCTTGATTTTTTTCCTTTCCCTTCCCTAATTTGAATTAAAAAATAAACATATATACAACACACAGGTAAGTTGATCAATGAGTGGCACCGAGCTGAGGAAGGGAAGAGGAACTTCAACTTAACTGGAGCTACTAAGCTCCCTAGGAGGATTTACAACTGCCTAGGAAATGGCATATCCTGTTTCTCATTCACAAGAAATGGTTTTATTTAATGAAATTTCTTTAATTCTAATGTGTATTGTCTAGCCATAGCGCAATGGAGTCTCTTGCCATGTGTTGCCAAAAGACTAGGTTGATAGTAAAGATATGAAATCAACCCAGATGCCCCTCAGTTGATGAGTGGATCAACAAGATGTGGTATTTATACACAATGGAATTCTATGCTGCTGTCAGAAAGAACGACATCACTCCATTTGTAAGGAAATGGAAAGATTTGGAAAAATCATATTAAGTGAAGTAAGCCAGACTCAAAGGAACATAGGCTCAATGGTTTCCCTCATTTGTCATAATCAGTAGAAACCTTGGGCTCTCCTAGCAGAGATTTACAATAGAGCAAAACCTAGATACATAAGGCCATATAGGATGACGGTAAATGAAAGGACCTCTAGGATATAGAAACAAAAGCCATATAATGAGTGATTGTTG
Source organism: Megascapheus bottae (assembly GCF_031878675.1). Taxonomy (NCBI): domain Eukaryota; kingdom Metazoa; phylum Chordata; class Mammalia; order Rodentia; family Geomyidae; genus Megascapheus; species Megascapheus bottae. Next base: position 71,248,044 of record NC_143547.1, read on the forward strand.
TCCTTAATGTACTATGTTATCTCTCATTTCTTTTGCTTTCCCTTGGTTATCTCATATTGGTACAGTATTTCACCTTTTTATCTGATATATTGTATATATGTTCATTTGGTTATTTGAAAAAGGATAGGGAATGGGGAAAAGAAGATGAGCGGCGGAGCTGGCAGGAGGGAAATGGGGACCAAGACATGAGAAAGGGCATCAATGTTTGCGAAGTAATGCACCTTCTATCTGGTGAATATAATGTAACCCTTCTATTAATTACAATAAAAATATTTGAAAAAAAAGACTGGGTTATTGGGCCTGAAGTTTGGCCGAGTGGTAGAGTGTTTGCCTAGCATGCACAAAGACCAGAGATCGATTCCTTTGTACCACATACATAGAAAAAGTTGAAAGTTGTGCTGTGGATCAAGTGGTAGGGCTCCAGCCTTGAGAAAGCCCAAGGACAGTGCTCAGGCCCTGAGCTCAAGCTCAGGATTGGAAAACCCACATACAGAACACACACACACACACACACACACACACACACACACACACACACACACACACACACACACACACCAGATTGCTTCATACAGCCTAAGCCCAATACCCATGGAAGAATGCTGTGATAGAGAAGGAGTAACCTACTCTGATGTAAAATGACTACAATTCAACTAGTATAGCCCTTCATATCTCTAGGTTTCTGCTTTCTTATTTGGAAATGAAAAGGACTGAAATAACTGGTATTGAGGAAGTACATTTGACACTGTTTCAGTATCAGCGTCAAATGTACTATTTTACTACAATACTACAGGAACTCGAGGTCTAAACTGACTGAATGATGACGAGGTGAACTGGTCCTCTGTATTAATGAGTTTAATCCCAAATTGCCCCTCCTTTCACATTGTCCCTTGAACCTAGAGACCAATTTGCTCCGGGCTCCCTCTCAGTCAGTACACGCTAACACATACCTTGTTTTACTGTGATAAGCTCGTCATATTCACATGGATTCATTTTTCTTATTAGAAAATCTTGAAGGCAGCCTAGGCATTTTTACTAATCCACCTTTGCATGCCAGTCCATGTGCCCTCCTACCCCCGTCTACCCACATACAGTTATTTGGTTCCTGTAGCAAATGAAGTATTTGAAAGCCGGCTTGCTTCTCCCATTCCCCTTTCTATTAAAATCTAAGTCTGAAGAGAAAGATTGGGGTGTCAGTAGCTGTGTCCAGGAAGACCACTAAGCATTACTCATTTCCCAGCTAGTCCCTTCTTTGGCCCCAGGAAGTTCTCTACCTCGTTAAGAGGTGGTAGTGATGCAGGGGTTGAAAAGAGCTGATGTCTAAAGCCTCTTTTCTTTCCAGTTTCCTATGAAAACATCCTAGTTGCCCTTAGTAACCAGCTATGCATAAATTTAGGAATGCATCTAACCCTTTCTAAAAGGTATCTATACAGATTCTCAGCTTACACTTAGTCCTGAGGATAATGCATTCCATACATTTGTTTCCTGTTGTAGAAAAACACATTGATTTGTGTTTTTTAAACATACCTCTTTCAAAACCTCAAGTGGGCTCTCATAGAGTCTCTTGGATTTCATGACCACATCTGCAATCACTGTCTCTATAGGCTTCCTTCTGCTGCACTCTGTCTCCCTGTGTACAGAATTCTGAGGCAGGCATCCTTTCTGCCTGAACAAATACTGAACAAGCCCAATGTTTGGTCTTAATCACAGTGGTAGGTGGTTGTCTGGCTTCTAAAGCATCCTCTGTAGCACAATGTATGTCTCAGCCCTTTGCGGGACACCCTCCTCAACTTTGGCCCTCTCAGCCACTGTTGAAGTAGGATTTGAAAGTAGGAAGTGCACTCCCTATGATTTAAACACTTTCCTACATCTTGGAAGGGTCTGTGATTGCATTGAAATAGTTTAAAACTCTAGGGAGCTGGCATTTTTTTCCTGGAATCCTAGAGAATTCTAGAGCCCAGAGAATAGCAACATGATACCCCCTGTATCTGTAAAAAATTACTCGTTAGGGTATTCACAGTGGAAAAACCTTCCATAGATCAAAAAAAAGAATCCTCCAGAGAAAATACTATGAGGCTGATATATAGAGGATTTATACCTGGTGTTGGGCAACACTATGAGATGGCTAAATGGCTTTCTATTACTTCCAAATTTCCATCTTTCTTATAGGAAAGCATGAGGATAAATGATACAGCAAAAATAAATAGCTATTTATAGTCTCTACCTCCTTCTAAACAGGATGGCTACTGGTACATGGAAGAAAGGTTCTTAATTCTGCAGAGGGCTTGATGGATTAACTTGCTAGATGCTCTAGTAGAGGGAGAAGAAACTGCAGGAAGGAAAAACACAATCTAGGGTGGAGGATGGTAAAAAGAGCAGAGAACAGAAGAGAAGAAGAATGGAAGGGAGCTGGCAGAAAGCTGCAACATTCTTTGCTGTGAACCCCTCTCTGGTCCCCTCCCAACGTACATCAATAAAATCTATGCAGACTTGCTGGAATACTGCATAAAACTGATTTCTTTTGGAAATCAAAGAAGGATGGAAGTAGGGGGGGGCATAGATCAGTGGAAGAGCACTTGCATAGCATCTTCAAGGTCCTGGAATCTATTCCAAACACTGATTTAAAAATAAATAAATAAATAGGAATGGCGATTATGCCTGGTGACCCTAGGGAAAGAAAAACAGCACCTGCAGCTGAAAAAAAAAAGAAGCACACTAGGAAACAGAAGACAGGAAGCCTCTGAGAATGGCAGACAACTCCTTTCTGTCACAATGAGCTTCCCATAGTGGCCTTCAGGGTGGCTTCCTGCCAGGAAAGCATGTCAGGCCCATCAACTCGGTCAGATTTCACTAACATGAAATCTCTAGGAAGAGAATCTGGGGTCTCATTTCACTTTCTTCCGAAAGTGCGTGCACATACACACACACACACACACACACACACACACACACACACACACACTATAGAGATTTGTTTAAAGAGGAATGAAGAAGCATAAGGCAGAATATCAGTAGCTCTCTTCCTCTCACACAAAGTTGCATGCTGACCTTCACTTAATTCACCAAGGGAAGCTACTTAAAGAATGTGATCATAACGAAATGAAGTAAAATAAAAGTCTGCAGGCAAAAGTGACAGGCAGATTTGGCTGCCGTGATTTTTTTTAAATATCATTTCACAGACCCCAGTCCCAGAACCTCTTCAAGGAAATGTACACAGTTTTTACGTTTGGAATTTTAAGTTTTTAAGTTAAATTTGGTGTGTGTGTGTGTGTGTGTGTGTGTGTGTGTGTGTGTGTGTGAGTGTGTGTGTGTGTGTGTGGTGCTAGGGATCAGATTCAGTATCTCATATAGATGTTGGCAAGTGCTTTACCACTGAGCTATGTTCCTAGCCCATTTTTCAAATTTGGAGACTTCTTCCTTGGAGCCACCCTTGCATCTACTAAATTGGCTAATGCAGGGGAGCAACAGGATAAGTGGACCTGTGTTTATTAGGAGCCCCTGTAACGAACATGCCTCTGAGCACTGCCACAATCTGATGCTACACTGAGCTTAAGACCTGGTCCCAGTGGTCTTCTGGCCTCTTCCTTCTTGCATATTGTGAATCAAATGTACTAGTGACATTATTCCTGGCAGGTTTGAGATACCAAAAGAAGTCCGTGAGGTCATGTTTATTACAGAAATCAAAGGTGAAAGACATCTTTGAATAGGAAATAGTGCACAGCCACAACTCCAGCTGTCTGGCCCCCTCTCCCATCTTCCACTTTCCATTTGCCTCTCCACTTTCACAGGCTTTCCCTAGAATCCTGAATCAAGTTGGGTGTTGTAACCCCAGATTTTAGCCTCTGACAATCCACTGCTTTCCTATCTATGCTGTCCAGTTGTGGACAAATCCCTCAGTTCAACAGAGATAAGGTTGGAATTAGAAGTTGTATGCAAATGTATAGAGATGGACAAGCATCTTTAGCCGAATCCACAAAAACTTCTTCAAGCTTATAGCCACCCCCTCCCCTGTCCCATTACTTTTCTTCACTGAAATCTAACTTGGTGCAAAGGGTAAATGGCGGAGCAGCTCAATCAGATTTTTAGTCCAAAAGCTTCAGTTTGTGCAGCAGTCATAGCATGGGGGAGAAAGAAGAAAGGTAAAAATGTACACACATATGATCCTTAATCAAATATATCAACTGCCACCACAAGTGAGTCATAGAACCTTATGATATTAATGTCACCAGTTGAATTGGGAAATATTTTTCACTTTGATAGCTAAGGGCTGAGCTGACTCGACTGGCTTGGTGCTGTCCTGCCTCCTTTATACAGTCTTATTTGTCCTTGGATTGACTGGTGATGGCCCATCATGGGGCTCCTCGGTTCATTTTTGGTATTGAGCTTTACTTCTGTGGCAGGAGATTTAATCTGTTCAGAGAGAATTTGTTTTGGCTTTTGAAGCAGCAATACTCCTCTCCTCTGGGAATTATTGGTTGCTTCAGAAATGGAGGCTTCAAAGAAAGCTCTTATTGGATCTGGACCTGGGCCACCTCTAGAACTATTTGTTTTATCTGGTCTGTCATTCTGCTTGCTGCCACCTCCACAGACAGGAACTATCACCTGGGAATGAATTTGCAGATCCTTTGCTAAGTATCAGAGCCTATTTTTTTGAAGACTGATATCTACTGATTGCAACATTGAGGCATACACACAAAGCTGCATAAATGTGTTTTGACCTATGGAAAAGTGCTAGCCAAGAGCTCTGGGCTCATATGGACCTGGAGAAGGATTGATTATAATCTGCATCTACAGGGAATTTTTTTAATGTGTCTTGTACAGCTCTCAAATTTTAGAATGTAAACAACCCACAATTATTGTGAAAAAAGGAAAGCCAATGCTTTTCATTGTATCTCTTGGGAAACTAGGGGACAGATGTATCTCAAAAATGTACCTTCAATCTCTCATTGTGAATTAGATAATGGTCGAACTGGCCACCAGGGAAGACATTTGAAGGAAAATGGATGGAACTGAAGATCATATAAATGACTGGAAATTTGCTGTGACACTGTACACTGTGTCTAAGCTCTCTTGAAACATTACTCAAAGTTTCTCCCTAGAAATCAATAGGATAAGGTTGTGTTTTTCTTATTTGACTTACTTAACTTTTTGGAGTCTCCATTTTCCCAAATGTAAAGTAGTAGTCATATTTTTATCTGGTGAGAGTGTCAAGTAGGCAGCTCAGGTTAGTACTTTGCATACTTCCTAGTTCATTGTGAGAATTTAATGAACACTAGTTGCTATTGGTTTCAGACTTCCAGGAACTTGAATTTTGACCTATGTCCCTATAATACTAGAGTATGGCTACTCAGACCTCAACAGTCCCAGTATGAACTGATATCTCTCACTATGGAAACACAGTTCTGGTCAATGGGGTCAGCTTTTGAAAACTGATTTGGATGTATATTACTTAGTGCTTTCCAGAGAAAATGAATGACAATAGTTACAGGTATAGATGTAAGCAGTGTAGTCCTGTTTTAAATTTTATTAGCATAAATTAATTATATAAAAGGGCTTCATTGGGATATTTACAACATGCATATAAAAGTACTTTGATCAAATTCACCTCTATTATGTTGATCTTTCTTAACCCCCGTTAATCCTAAATCTCCTTTAGAACATTTTTTAAAACATTTTTTGCCAGTCTTGAGGATTTAACTCAGAGCCTGATTACTGTCCTTGGGCTTTCTCAAGGCTAGAGCTCTACCACTTGAGCTGCAGCAACACTTCTGACTTTTCCAGGTATGTGGTACTGAGGACTTGAACCCAGGTCTTTGTGAATGCGCAAGCACTCTACCACTAGGTCAAACTCCTGGCCCCTTAAAACAATTTTGATGTGCTTCATTATACTATTTTCATACATACGTACATACATGCATACATACATATTGTGTATTTCTATAATATTCTCACCCTATCATTCTGTTCTTTCTCCTTTCCCCACTTGCTGGCTCCCCCACGACATTTACAAGTATGTCATTATTTTTGACATCTAGATTCCACATTTAGACCTAAAAATGTGTTTAAAAAACATCTAAATTGGGGGCTGAGAATTTGGCCTAGAGGTAGAGTGCTTGCCTAGCATGCACAAAGATCCAGGTTTGATTCCTCGGTACCACATACATAGAAAAAAAAAGCCAGAAGTGGTGCTGAGGCTCAAGTGGTAGAGCACTAGCCTTGAGAAAGTCCAAGAACAGGGCTCAGGCCCTGAGATCAAGCCCAGGACTGGCAAAAAAAATCTAAATCTGAAATCTGTTTGTCTTTCTGAGCTTGGTTTGTCTGGATTAACACAATGATCTCTAGTTCCATCCATTTTTCTGCAAATGGCACACTTTCATTTTTCTTTATGACTGAATAATATACCATTGTATATATGTATCATATTTTCTCTATGTAGTCATTAACTGTTGGGCCCCTACGCTGGTTCCATACCTTAGCTGTAGAAAGTGTAAAACTTAAAAAAGATTAAGTTGCATTATGATTTTGTTGAAATCCATATTCATAGACTCTTGCTCAAATTAATGGAATAAGAATCTGTCAAATAAGGCCTAGGAAACTGTCTCTCTTTATCTCCTATAATAGGGATCAAACTCAGTACCTCACATATGCTAGCCAAGTGCTCTACCACTAAGCTACAGCTCAGCCTGCAAGTTATCATTTAAGCCAATTAAAGTCTGAGAGTTATAACTAGACTCCCTTCTCTAGGAAAGGCCAATAAGCTGAGGCCTGAACAATAATAGGATATTTTTTCCAAGCAATAATTTGGGTTCTCTGAAGCTAGTGATTTGACTCCATTACTCTTAACTCTTTCATGCTTATTACCTTTTTGCTATCTCTTATTTGACACAATTATATCAGGGGGTCCTAATAAGTATCCCAGATGGCCCAACTTCCCCATCAGGCTCTGTAACTACCTTTCCCACCTCTCAGAGACCACAAGTCTTCACAAAGGATTTCTGACCTGGTCATGTAAAGAATTGGAATTGGTCCTGGAGAAAGAAAAGAGTCTGTCTATTATGGACATTAATTGGAGGTGAGAGGAGTCCAATACACATGAATTCATAATTCCATATAAATTATCACTTCGTATGCATATACACAGAGATAAACTATCCCTTTCTGAGAAAAAAGTGAATTGATTGACTGTGACTCTGAGCTATCCTGCACATATTCAGGTACAATCCTTTTAAAGAGTTCAACCAGTCTCTTACCTTTCTGTAAATGAATAGACTGATTTGACTAAAGTAGAAATGGCTAGATCTGGGATTACTTTTTTTGCCAGACCTGGGCTTGAGCTCAGGGCCTGAGCACTGTCCTTGGGCTTTCTCAAGGCTAGAGCTCTACCGCTTGAGCCACAGCACCATTTCTGACTTTTTGCTATGTATGTGGTACCAAGGAATCAAACCCGGGTCTTTGTGCATGCTAGGCAAGCACTCTACCACTAGCCTAAACTCCAAGCCCAGGGATTACTTTTTTATTGGCCCATAAAAGTTACAGGAATTGGCAAGACTGAGAATTTTTCAAAGATTTTGTTATTTTACATGCAGAGTATATTGCTGTTGTTTATAAGAAATTGCCTAGAAATTCCCTTGATGTATTTCTGATTTATGTAATTGTGTGTATATATTTATGTGTGCATATATTCAGGTGCACACATTTCTTTAAGAATATTCATATTAGTGGCTGGGAATGTGGCTTAGTAGTAGAGTCCTTGACTATCATGCATGAAGCCCTTGGTTCGGTTCCTCAATATCATATAAACAGAAAAAGCCAGAAGTGGTGCTGTGGCTCAAGTGGTAGAGTGCTTACCCTTAAGCAAAAGAAGTTCTGAGACAGTGCCCAGACCACAAGTTCAAATCCCAGGACTGGTAAAAACATAAATATTCATATTGAAAGCTAAATATGGTAGCATATTCTTACAGCTTAGGTACATGGGAGGCAGAGATAGAAGGACTAAAGTCTCAAGCTGGCCCAGGCAAAAATGCAAACCTCGAGCTGGTGCTGGTGGTTCATATTTATAATCCTAGTTATTCAGGAGGCTGAGATCTGAGGATGATGGTGAATTCAGCCCAAGCTAGGAAGTCCATGAGACTCTTAGCTCCAACTAACTATCCAAAAAGCCAGAAGTTGACTTATGGTTCAAGTGGTAGAGTGCTAACTGTTAGTGAGAAAGCTCAGAGATAGTGTCCAGGCTCTGAGTTCAAGCTTCAGGGCCAGCACACAAAAATGCAATACTCTATCTGAAAAATAAACTGAATGTGAAAGGATTGGGGCATAGTTCAAGTGGTAGAGCACAAGGCTCTGAGTTCAATCCCCAGTATTGTCCCCCTGAAAAGGATTATTCTTACTGAGCAAGACATGGCAGTTCATGCTTGCAATCTAAGCACTTAGAAGACTGAGACAGAGGATCAGTATTCCAAGACAGCCCGGGCTGCATAGAAAATGCCCATATAAAAATTTTCATATTATACTGTAAGATTGCTTTTCTTGTTATGTAGTATCTTAAGCCATCGGGCTGAAAATTAAACAGCTGTCTTAAAGTTACTAACCACTAGGCTCAAGGAGACTGTCGAGTGAGAAGGTAGAATTGGAACTCCAAAGTTTGTGATAAATATTCCACAACATGGGGAAACCTCTGTGGCTCAAAGAAGCAAATTAATCCTTTTACCTGTAGGTTTTTTTTTATTGTTACTAAAATGCAAATACTCCTGGACTTTTATGCCATCAATCACTCTTATCTCAGAACAAATATAGAAAGCCATTATTCCAACAAGTTTTTTTTTGAGGTTTGTGCCAGGCACAATGTAAAAGGGGAAGCTAGGAATTCAGGTGGAAGAATGATTTAGAAAGAATCACAGAAAGGAGTCAAAATAAGAGAAAATAAGCCACTGAGTTCCTAGGTTCCTTCATATCTCCAATGCATAAACACAAATATTTTTGAGTGCCTCTCCTTTTTGAGACACTAGATAGTAACTAGTAGGTATGAGAAGTGAACATGAGGAAACAGATGAAAATTTGTCCTCAGGGATCTTACCTGATAGAGTGGAAGTAGACAGACAGACAGACAGACAAGAAGCTAGGTAGGTAGGAAGGTATGTAGATAGAGACACTAGATAGATAAGTGGATAGATATGTGATTAATAGTCAGATTAGATTAGAACATCAGCGATATGGAGAAACAAAGCAAGATGTGGGGCTAGAGATGTCAGAAGCAATGTTAAGTGGAGAAGGGGCAAATTATATCTCCTTGAGAATAGACATTAGTAGAAAAATGTAAAGGAGGCAAGGGAGAGAGTTATGGGAAAACTGCAGAGAAAAGTTCAAAGGCAGAGGAAGAGTGTCACAGTGAAGATCCTGAGGTAGGTGTCAGCCTGATATGTACACAGAACAGAGTGAATGTCACTGAAACAGAGAGAGCAAGAAATCATGGAGATGACATCGGAGAGATAATGAAAGGGAAATGTCAGTTCATGAGGACCTTGTAGGCCAGTTGAAGGCCTTAGGCTTTTTCTCAGACAGGTGGGAAGTCATTGGAGGACTGTGAATGCTGAGAGGATCTGAATATATCACACCATTTCTTTAAATTATAAAATGTGGCCAACGTACATTATTTAAACATCTAACGCTGCATAAAAGTATGAAATGAATAGTAAATTTCAACTTCCATCTATCCCCACTAGGCTCTTTCTTCAAAGATAAACACTGTTTTCTGTGTTTTAACCTTCAAAGAAAAAATTATATATGGAGAAAGAAAAGGAGAAAAGGCCGTATTTCCCTTTTTCACTTAAAAATGCAATCATACGGGGAGCGGAAGATGGTGCCAAGACAATAGGGATGCTGCCTAGCTCTCTCTCACAAAAAGAGAGAACCAGGGAGTCCCACGAGCCAACTACCTTAAGAAATCCACAACAACAAACTCAAGAAGCAACGGAGAAGGACTCAAACCGGAAAAGAAATCCAGATAAAGCTCACATCCAACTTTCTCAAAGAATTCGGAACGCGAGGACCCCTCCCCCACCCCTCTTGAAACTCTTCCGAGAACTGGAAACAGAAGGAGCAATACCAAACTCATTTTATGAAGCTAATATTACTCTCATCCCCAAACCAAGGAAAGACCCAACAAAAAAAGAAAACTACAGACTTATCTCTCTAATGAACACAGATGCAAAACTCCTCAATAAAATATTAGCCAACAGAATCCAGAAACAAATTTAAAAAATCATACACTATGATCAAGTGGCTTCATCCCACAAACGCAAGGCTGGTTTAACATTCGCAAATCAATCAATGTAATACATCATATTAATAGAGTTAAGGATAAGAATCATATGATAATTTCTCTGGACGCAGAGAAGGCATTTGACAAAATACAACATCCATTCATGTTGAAAGCACTAGAAAAAATAGGAATAAGTGGTACATTCCTCAAAATAGTAAAAGCCATATATGAAATACCTACAGCCAGTATTATACTAAATGGTGAAAGACTGGAACCATTCACCTTAAAATCAGGAAATAGACAGGGATGCCCACTTTCTCCACTTCTCTTCAATATAGTGCTGGAACCCTTAGCCAGAGCAATAAGACAAGAAAAGGACATCAAAGGGATCCACATAGGGAAAGAAGAAATTAAACTATCCTTATTCGCAGACAACATGATCCTCTACTTGAGTGACCCAACAAACTCCACTCCCAAACTTCTAGAATTAATAAACCACTTTAGCAAAGTGGCAGGATACAAAATTAACCTTCAGAAGTCAGTAGCCTTCTTGTACACCAACAATACACAAACAGAAGGCCAAATCAAGAAAATGATCCCATTCGCAATAGCCCCCAAAAGAATAAAATACTTAGGAATATACTTAACCAAAGATGTAAAGGAATTACTCAATGAAAACTATAAAAGCCTAATGAAAGAAATTAAAGAGGACACTAGGAAATGGAAAGACATCCCTTGCTCATGGATAGGGAGAACCCACATAGTGAAAATGGCTATACTGCCAAAATTGATATACAAATTCAGTGCAATCCCCATCAAAATCCCAAAGACATTCTTTACGGAAATAGAAGATATAATCCAAAGATTCATATGGAACAAGAAAAGACCTAGAATAGCCACAACAATTCTACGCAAAAAGAGCAATGCTGGTGGTATTACAATACCAGACTTCAAACTCTACTATAGAGCCATAATAATAAAAAAAACTGCTTGGTATTGGCACAAAAACAGACCAGAAGATCAGTGGAACAGAATAGAAGACCCAGAAATAGAACCACATACCTATAGGCAACTTGTATTTGACAAAGGAGCCAAAGATATACAGTGGGACAAACACAGTCTATTCAATTATTGGTGCTGGCAAAACTGGGCAGCCACATGCAGAAAACTAAAAATTGACCCTAGCCTTTCGCCATGCACAAGCATTAACTCAAAGTAGATCAAAGACCTCAACGTCAGACCAGAAACCGTGAAAATGCTACATGATAAAGTAGGAGAGACCCTGGAACTCATAGGCACAAGCAAAAGATTCCTGAACAGAATCCCAGGGTCACAACAGATTGGAGAGAGACTTGATAAATGGGACTACCTAAAAATAAAAAGTTTCTGTACAGATAAAAACATAGTTGCAAAAGTAGAGAGACAGCCAACCAACTGGGAAAAGATATTCACCAACAATACATCTGACAAATGCATAATATCTAGTATCTACAGGGAACTCAAGAAACTAATCCCTCGAAAACCCAATAAACCATCCACTAAATGGGCAAGGGAACTAAAGAGAGACCTATCAGAAGAAGAGATTAAAATGTCAGAAAAACATATGAGAAAATGTTCATCATCTATGGTCATAAAGGAAATGCAAATAAAAACAACTCTAAGATACCACCTTACCCCAACAAGAATGGCCAAGATTTTGAACTCAGACAATGACAGTTGCTGGCGGGGTTGTGGAGAAAAAGGAACCCTACTACCCTGCTTGTGGGAATGTAGACTAGTTCAGCCACTCTGGAAAGCAGTGTGGAGGTTCCTTAAAGAACTGAAAATAGACCTTCCCTATGATCCCGCCATATCACTTCTGAGCATCTATCCTGAACAGCATGACCCAGGATATTATAAAGACACCTGCTCAGATATGTTCATCTCTGCACTATTCACAATAGCCAGGCGATGGAAACAATCCAGATGCCCTACTGCAGATGAATGGATACAGAAAATGTGGTATATATACACAATGGAATTCTACATAGCCAACAAACAAGATAAAATAATGGCATTCGCAGGGAAGTGGATGAATCTAGAGCGAATCATGTTGAGTGAGACAAGTCAAGACCTAAGGAACAAAAGGCGCGTGGTATCCTTAATATGTGGCTATTAAATCCAAAGAGTACAAGAGCGAGGACTCAATAACTGCATACCCAAAGCTATGGACATGGTAATGGAAATACAAACATAACTATATAGACATAAAAACTTATGACTCTATAGACATAATGTTTTATTTCATAAATTAGTATGTTTCTATGATATACAAACCCTTAGCCTAATTTTGACTAAGTTCTAAATACTAAGTCCCAGTGATTGTAATTAGAGATTCTGTCCTTGAACACTTGTTTGTTAAACTTGTCATTTAAAATATGATGTAAACATAAGCCATATAATGAATAATTGTTGTTCTTAAGGTACTATGTTATCTCTCATCACTTTTGCTGGCCCTTGGTTATCTCATATTGTTACACTATCTCACTTTGTTACCTGATATATCGGATATATTTGTATTTGGTTATTTGAAATTGGATAAGGAACGGGGGGGAAAACAAGATGAGGGGTGGGGGTGGGGGGAGGGGGGATGGAAATGGGGACCAAGACATGTGAAACGGTATCAATGTATGGGAATTAATGCACCATCTATCTGGCAAATATCATGTAACCCTTCTATTAATTACAGTAAAATATATGAAAAAAATGAAAAAAATGCAATCCTACTTTATTTCATAACATATATATATATATAAACTGGTCCAAATAGATTCTTATGCATTTCTTTTTAAAGGCTCTGTATCATGATTTATTAAATTTCTTATCTGTGAATATTTATTTACATTGTATTTAAGGGTTTTTGCTATTATGAACAATAATATAATGCCTACATAAATAAAAGCCTTTTAAGCACAGTAATAATAGTTACACTTTTTATTAAGCGATACTATATGTTACATACTATGTGCTATGCCTTTTACATATCTTATCTCTTTTTCTTTTTTGTTGGTCATGGGGCTTGAACTCTGGGCCCAGGTGCTGTCCCTAAGCTCTTCAGCTCAAGGCTAGCATTCTACCACGTGAGCCACAGCAACACTTCCTGTTTTCTAATCGTTAATTGGAGATAAGAGTCTCATGGACTTTCATGCCCCAGCAGTCTTGCTTTGTATTCTTTTGTTTACAAGTAAGGTTGGCAACTTTGAATATGTGTATTTACTAATTACATTTCTTTTTCCTTGAAATGCTTATCTATATTATTTGCTTATTTGTCTTTGGTTTGTTGATGTTTATCTTGCTATTTTATTTGAGATCTTTAGAAATTAGATTTTTGCCATAAGAGTTGCAAATGCCTTAGTTGCAGTTTGGCATGTGTCTTTTGACTTTGTGTTTATACTGTCTTTCTATGGAATTTAATGGTTTTTATAGACATATTTACCAGTTTTTATGGTTATGAATTTATGGGCTACTTAGAAAAACTTTCCCCTTTCCAGGACTGTATGCTTTTAAATTTCTACCATATTTTCTTGTAGTACTTTTTAAAAATTATCTTTAAGTAGCTGTAAAAAGGGTTTCAGTTCAACATGTCAATTTGTGAGTACAATGCATCTTGGTCAATGTCTTCTTTCATCATTCTCTGCCATCTTTTCCAACCTCTTTCACTTGGTTCCATTTTCACATGTGTACATTGAATATTTTGAGTGTTAGCCTATCCTTTTTACTTTTCACATTACATGTTTTGTTCATCTGTAATTAACTTTGGTATAAAATATAACAGGCAATTCAGCTAGCTTCAGTCCAAATGCAATTCATCCGTTCCCTGGTGATCTGATATGTCAGCTATAAAATCTACTAATCTCTTACTGTGTTGAGAGCTGTTAATAAACATGGATTCATTTTTTTTCCAGAGATCAACTATTTTAACATAGCAGGATAACATTTTAATATCTAACAGGCCTTATTCATCTTCACTTCTAATTTTCAGAATTTTCCTGATTTTTCACTTATTATTTTCCTCCTAGATTTCAGCTTCCTCTTTTGTATTTTCTCCGCCACCGAAAAGAGCATCTGTTTCTCTCTCTAGCTTATCCATACCATCTGGATTTTGTTCGTTAGTTGGACAAATACTGAGTATAGCCGATTGTAAGATACTATTAGAGACTAAAGATATGATGTTGAATAATGACGTAACCCTTGCTCTCTTGTAAATCCCAGCCTACTGAGAAATAGAGATAAGTCAACTAGCAGTTCTAATGAAATGTAATTAGTGTATTGACTGAGCGATGCGTAAGTATTAGGGACCTGGCTAAAATGTCACTAAGGGTAGAATTGAAAAGAAGTTAGAGATCAGGAAAGATCTGTAGGAGGTGATAGGTGAGCTGACCCTTGAGGGCCTAGTAGGACAAAACTAAATGAAGGAAAGGAAAATGGACAGCAAAGCTCTTGTGCAGAGCATTTAGAAACATGATGAGCTTGACAAATTGCAAGGATTCCTTAGATGTGGCTAGCATATAGGGTGTGGAGGAAGTGTTGGAGTGGGGTAGGAGATGAGACATATGGCTGGAGATATAGGAGATGGGTCATGTGTTCTGGGTCTTAAATGCTGTGCTAACTGGGATGGATTCTACCCAGTTGGCATCAGAGAACTCTATTGTTGTGTATTAAGTAAGGGAGTGGCATAACCACACTTACTTATTTTGGGTAAGGAAACTCAGAGCCTGTGCTTGTTAGGCAAGTGCTCCATCACTTGAGACTTGCCACTAGCCCCACACTTTCATTTTAGAATGAGTTGAAACATAATAGGAAAAAACTTGGGAGCATATAGATGAGTTAGGAGGCTTATACAGTAAAGTAACCCAGGTGAGAAATGGTGGTTGTCTGAACTACAATAATGACTATGGAAGTAAAGAGAAATGTATAGCTTTGGGAGATGTGAAGATGTTAGTATCAGATGACTTAATGATTAGTTGGACTTGAGTGGTGAAAGAGAGATGAAAAGAATGCCTTCCAGTGTACATAGTGATTGCTAGAAACTGGGTGAGGGAGACGAAATAGATGGAGGTTGGATGATAGATATTCAGTTAGAAGGAATAAGTTTTAGTGTTCTGCATTACAGTGGAAGGAACTATAGATGACCTATTGTATATTTTGTAAATAACTAGAAGATATGAGGCTCCTTACAGAAAATAATGATATGGAGATGAAAAAAATCAACTACCCTATTAGATCAGTATATAATACATGCATATTTTAAAATGTCACCTTATATTCCATAAATATTTACAAATTGTCTATGTTAATCAAAAGTTTAAAAAATCTTTAAGGCTGGGGTAGAATGATA
The DNA here is from genome assembly GCF_031878675.1 of Megascapheus bottae. Taxonomy (NCBI): domain Eukaryota; kingdom Metazoa; phylum Chordata; class Mammalia; order Rodentia; family Geomyidae; genus Megascapheus; species Megascapheus bottae. The sequence goes on from NC_143547.1 coordinate 71,263,679, forward strand.
AAAGGGGTAACAGCAATCAAATGCTATGTACTTATAAACTGATTTGCTAAATGGTAACTTAGTTGCGCAGCTACTAAAAGATAATAAAAATATAAAGTTTAATAAACTATTTCTGGAGATGGTATATGTAAAAAAGGAAGTGGAACAATTGCTATGACCCAGAGAGAAGAAGGGGTAGAGGAATGGGGAGAATGATAGGAGGAGTGACTCAAGTCAAGGTACACTTTACATATAGATGGACATGTTAATTTGGAGCCCCTTTGTACGACTATTTGAAAATGAAACAATTTAAATTAAATTGAGTTTCTCTAAAAAAAATTAAGGCAGGCCTGGAGTTTGGCCTAGTGGTAAGAGTGCTTGCTTAGCATGCACAATGACCCGGGTTCAATTCCTCGGTACCACATATATAGAAAAAAGTCGGAAATGGGGCTGTGGCTCAAGTGGTAGAGTTCTAGCCTTGAGAAAGCCCAAGGACAGTGTTCAGGCCCTGAGTTCAAGGCCCAGGACTGGCAAAAAAATGAATATAAAAAAACTAAGACAATGGAAGTGTTAGCTACCCGGATATCACATAATCACGTTGTACCCCCAAAATAAGTAAATAATAATAATTATTAATAAGAATAATAATAAATGTCTTGCAGGTTTACTGAGAATAAGTTCATGAAGAATGTGAAATGACAGTGGGTGTTCATGCGTTAGATAGGAATTTCCTTCACCAGAATGATCTATGTTGTGTCCTGGGCCCTCAAGTGCTGTCTTCCCTTTCTAATTTACTTGAGGGCATCACATTGTAGTTATTGCTCTACATAGGAAGCATTTTCATTTGGAAGCAACTTTAAAAAAAAAAAGGTTTTCATCTACTAAAATAATGACCCTAATAATGGGAGCTTCAGGCAGTCCAACTAGGGAAGAGACTTTAGTAGAAGGGTTTCAAATTATATCATACCCTCTAGCCTGCTCCCCAAAGCAGGCCATACTCCTGTGTTATTCTAAAGGCAATGGCACCACCAGTGTGAGAGATGTGGACCTTAAAGTGGCAGAGGCTAACCTAGATGTCAGCAGAAACAGGTCACATGCCTAAACTGGAACAGTCAGTCTGCCCTGATCTAGTCTCCCACATGTTAGGCCTCTTCTGCCTCAAAAAGGAATGTGACCTAGGGTCTGGAACAAACTGTCCTGGGAGAAAGAGAGCTATTAGATGAGCCCATTACTGAGTCCTTGAAACCAGGTGCACAGCATTTACTGAGGAAGGAAAACTGGCCTTCTGGATTCCAACAGAGTGGGGAGAGCTGGCTGACATCAGAGGAGAGGGATTCGTGTTGTCATAGCAACCATAAGAGTTATACTGTATTGTTTATGCCCAGAATTTAAGAGATTATCCTTAGGCAGAGAAGGAGAGGGGGAGATATTGAAGAGAGAGAGAGAGAGAGAGAGAGAGAGAGAGACAGAGACAGAGACAGAGACAGAGACAGAGACAGACAGAGAGACAGAGACAGAGGGAGGGAGACAGAGGGAGGGAGGGAGGGAGGGAGGGAGACAGAGACAGAAAGAGACAGAGACAGAGAGAGACAGAGTCATCCCTTGTACTTCAACATCATCATCTTAGGACACCTGCCACCATCCTATGAGGAATTTTTCTTTGTTCATTTGTTATATGTCATTTGGGTGATTTACTATTCTGCCTCCCTCCATTTTTTCTCTTTCTTCCCTTCCTTCCCTGCATCTGACCAGCACAGCCAGAAGGGGCCATTTGTCTTCCCACAGATGGTGCCAGTAAATCAAACTTCTGGCTGGTAGAAAGTAGGGCCCTGGAAATCCTCCCAACCTGGGAGGTGTCCTTCCCACGTCTTAGGGCTGCTTCTTCTCCGCCCTGGGAGAGAGCCTGGAGGAAGGAAGGGACCCTAGGAAAAGATTCTCTATTCCAAATTGGTAACGAAAAAGCAAGCCCTTATGGAACTGCAGAGGTCATTTTCCAAGCCCAAGTCTGTATTGTGTTGTTGACCTTAACTTCTTCCTAGTAAGCTGGTGTAGTTTCAGTCTGTGGTTATGAGGCAGGCAGATGACTTCCCTAAAGGTGTCAGAGCAGTGCAGAGGACTTGCGAAAGGAGGAAAGCCATTTGGTGAACCTTTATGCGAGAAGGTAGGCAATTCCTCATCTGTTTGTTTCTTCCCATTTCTCAGAATGGTAAACTGAAAGGAGAAATTACACCAAGCAAGTTTGAGAGAAAATGAATCAAAGAAGGCTCTGGACTTAACACACTGCTTCTTAATTTCCTGGCTCAATTTAACCTCCTCCTCCCATCCATAACACTGACATTGCCTAGCCTTTTAATCCCAGGGCCTAATTGGGATCCTGTTTATTAAGCTTTCAAAAGTCTTTTCTTTTTTTCTCCTTCCTGGCTCAGTAACTCTCAATTTGGAAATCTCTGGAGATTTTAATTTCCCAAAGAGCCTCCTGTCATCTCTTACAGTAAGTCTTTTCATTTCACCTCGTTTAAGTATATTGGCTGGTTTAAAGGCTTAATTGCGATGAAGAAGATTAAGTCCAAATTTAATAAGCATTAAGAGCAGAACACTATCCTCTATTTCCTCTGGCTTCAATAATCATTACATTTGGTTTTGATTTCGAGTGGAAATGTTTAAATGGCCCAAACTGAGGGAAAGAGGCAGTGTGGAGAGAAGGGCAAGATGTTTAACTGGCCTTCTTTGAAGTCTTGTGGTTGTTGCTGTTGCAGTGGCACCAGACAAATGGTTGCAGGGTGATGGGCTTGGAAATGTTCCGGAGAGCACACAAGATGAAGCAGGCAGCAGGGAAGAAGGAGCGCCTCTAAGCTCTTCCCTAGATTCCAAATGGGCTCTTTACTTTTACCAGCACAATTGGCTTCAAGAACACTCTGGGTTCTCCAAGTCTCTTGGCATGGGTGTAGACAAATCTTTCCTGTTAGTACAGCTAACACCAGATTAGCATTTTTCAAAAAGAACTTGACTAGAAAATGAAGAGAAACAAAAAACTAAAAAAAGAAAATGGAAATGCATAGAAATGAGCACAGATCTAAGATAAAGTCTAGCCCCAGATTAACTCCACTGGCAGAGACGACTGTGCACCCACGTGCCACACACATACACATACACACACCTGGTCCTTTCTTGTCCTCAGCCTTGCCTCCAAAGCATCCCGATGAAGCATGCTTTTCTTATAACTTGGCTCTCTCTCCTCTTGCATCCCATAGCCTTCTGCTCTCCAATGATCTCAATACCTGGTTGTTTCTTTCTAGTGGACTGTTAAGCTGTGCAAAGAGAGGGACTAGCCACAACCATCTTTGAATCCACATTGTGTGGCATATGAAATTATCTGGAAATGATCATGGAACTCAAGTGTAGCCAATCAGATCCTGACAACACAGAATCATGTCTATCCTTGGGAATCAGCATCTCTAAAACCAAAGTTCTAGGAACAGACACTGTGTTTCAGTTTGGACAATTTAAAAGAATAGTACTGCTGTATATTGTATAGGATGCTGCTTTTCCAAGAGTGTTTCACACACTATCTCCTTTGAATCTCCCAACATCCATGCAGACTTAAAGGGATTAAATAGCTAGTGACAAAGGGATTAAATAACTAGCTCCAAGACTCACAGCTATATAATGATAGAGTTAGAAATAGATCCAAATCTTCTGATGTTTAATCCATTAGTTCTTCTAGTTTGATTAGTTGCATCCCTGAAGACACCTTTTTTTTCAGTTAGGTTATTAGTAACCTCAGAGAACAAATCTAAAGCTTATTTTCCACTGTCCTGTCTTCTATCAACTTAATATGGCACTAACCCAGGGAGAGAGTCCAATGATCATTCCAGGACAAGCAGGTTCAGAACTTTGCCAATTTAGAACAAAATGCCAGGAGACCTAGCAATCACATTCCTAGTAATAAATCCTAACAAATCCCCCTAATTCAAAATAAATCTTTAAAAATATGTGTGATAAGCAAACAAAACTCATCTGTGAGCAGAAATCAGCCAACCAGTGGGTTGACATTAGCTACCTCTCAAATAACTGGACAGATGAGTGAAGATACATGCACAAGGTATTTGTGACAGCAAGATTATAATGGGAAAATGTTGGAAAGTCCCTAAATAAGTATTCAAAAAGAAGTAAAAAATATTAACATACATTCATACTATGGTTGGTCATAAAATCAATAAAGCCTAAAAAATGATGTACATTGACTTAGAAATGCATCCACAAACTCTGTGAAACTTTTTAAAAAACAAGATACAACAATATTATAGTATAGTAGTATGACATATGACCTTGAGATTGGTGTGGCAATATAAGATCTTTGTTTTTACTTATATGTATTTTTTGCAATAAACATATATTATTTTGGAGACAGGGAGCATGGCCTAGTGGTAGAATGGCTGCTTAGCATGCATGAACTGCTGGGCTCGATTCCTCAGTACCACATACACAGAAAAAGCGAAAAGTGGTGCTGTGGCTCAAGTGGTAGAGCTCTAGCCTTGAGAAAGCTCAAGATCCTGAATTCAAGCCCCAGGACTGGCAAAAATTATTTTATCTTAAGAAAATACAAAATAGCTGGACACTAGTGGCTCACGTCTATAATCCTAGCTACACAAGAGGCTGAGATCTGAGGATTGACATTTGAAGCCAGCCTGGACAGGAAATCTTTGAGACCCTTATCTCCAATTAACCACTAAAAAAACCACTAGGAGAGCTGTGGCTTATGTGATAAAGCACTAGCCTTGAGCAGAAAATCTCAGCAACAGAGCTTGGTCCTTGACTTCAAGCCTTAGGACCAGCACAAAAGAAAAAGAAAATACAAAACAGAACTGAACATAGAGGCAAAAGGCGTATCTGTAATTCTAGCATTTAGGCTGATTGAAGTTCAATGCCAGACTGGACTAAATACCATATAGTGGGTTCAAGGTCAGCCTGGGCTAGTGAGTTCAAGCTGGCTTAGGCTACAGAGAGACTGCTTAAAACAATAGCAGCAACAAATAAACAATGCAGGAAGGTGGGTGCTAAAGGCCCATGCCTATAGTTCCAGCTACTCAGGAAGCTGAAATCTGAGCATCTCAGTGCAAAGCCAGAACAGGCAGACAAATTGAAGGGGCTCTTACCTCTAATTAACCGGCTAAAAGTCAAAAGAGGAGATGTGGATCAGTGGTACATTGCCAGCTGTGGTTGGAAAACATAAAGAAGAGTATGAAGCTCTGTGTTCGAGCCCCAGTATTGTCACAAAATAAAACACAGGAAGGAAGGAAAAGAGGGAGTGTGGGAGGGAGATAGTGAGGAAGAGTACAGGAAGAAAGAAGGAATGGAGAATGGGAGAGAGAAAAGAGGATACAAAATTAACTATAATAATAATACCAGTCGTGACATTTGTGCTAACTTGATTTTTGGCAAGGGTACCAAGACTATCTACTGACTCATGAATTATCTGTGCAACCAATGGTGCTAAAGCCAAACCAAATGCAACAACAATACTCACAAGACACTATGTTGGGGGAGATAAAAGGGGAGAAAATGAGAGAGGGGTAACAATGTTTGACAAGAAATATACTCATTACCTTACTTATGTAACTGTAACTCCTCTGTACATCACCCTTACAATAAAATAAAATTAAAAAAATAAATTTATGACTATAGACATGTTTTATTACATAGATTAATATGTATCTATGACATACAAACCCTCCACCAAATTTTAATTATGTTCTAAAAACTAAGAGCCAATGATTGAATAGAAATTCCCTTTTTGAATACTTGTTTCTTAAACGCATCATTTGAAATATGATGTAAAAATTAATGTTAATAAATTAGTACATATTCATAAACAAAAGAATAAAAACTGAAAATAGGTCCAATACCTAAACAAAAACCATGAAATTTGTGCAGAAAGCATGTATGTAATATATTGTGTAATAATATATGCCTAATTCTTACCCTTTGAAATATTGTCTTCCTTTTTGGTGATCTTTTTTGAAGACTATACACGCCCACCAGGATGTATATGAATAGATCTTTTAAAAACTAGTCTGTAGTAAGCAGGTGGTATGTGTGTAGGTACACACAGAGGTGAAGGCTCCTTCACATAAGTTTTCTCCTGCTTCACACTATGGCTATGATCGAAGTGCTATTTTCTGGGCTTATTGGGGAAAAAGTTTATTTTCATGAAGAAAATAAATTAAGGGGTAACATAGAGTAGATGCATAAAAGGGACCCAGCTCCTCAAGGTTCTGTTCATGAGCACAGGTGAAATCTTTACTAACTACACCCTGAAACGTTCATCCTTAGCAGTCTATCCCCTGAATGATAATCATCTTGGCTTCCTTATGGAAAAAGTTGTTCTGCCAATTGTGCTATGGAGCTGGGATTGTGGCCTAGTGATAAGGTGCTTGTCTAGCAGGCACAAAGACCCAGGTTCGATTCCTTGGTACTACATAAGTAGAAAAAGCCAGAAGTGGTGCTGTAACTCAAGTGCTATGCTTGAGAAAGCTCAAGAACAGTGCCAGGCCCTGAGTTCAAGCCCCAGGACTGGCCAAAAAAAAAAAAAGAATTGTGCTACATGTTACCAAGTGACATGGCTTACATTCTCCAGTTTTTAACTCTAGTTTTCTCTCTCTCCTTCTATTCTACTTTCCTTCCCTTCCTCTTCCTTATTTCTCTGGATCTCTTGCCTTCAACTTTCCTCCCTCTACCACACACACACACACACACACACACACACACACACACACACTCCTGACAGAAAAAAATATATTCAACTTTGAGAACCTCCAAGAGAAGGATTTTGCTTTACATTTGTGTAGGTGTATCTTTTACTGGGGCTTCAATTCAGGGTTTCCATTCGCTTATTCATTCAAGATTAACATTCTACCACTTGAGCCACAGCTCTGCTACTGGCTTTATGCAGAAATATGAGCCTAAAGAATTTTTCTGCCCTGGCTAGCTTTGAACAGTGGTTTTCAGATCTCAGACTGCTTTAATAGTTAGCTTTACAGGCATGAGCCACCAGCTCCTGGTTTTTGTCTTACTTTCGTATTCCTGATTTGTATTGTGGTCTTGCCCTTCAAAGATTTTTGAAGTGGTAATAAATTCCCACTTGAAAAGCAAAAAAAAAAGTGTTCTGCCTTCTTCAAGTCCTTTCATATTAATATGTTTACTGTATTAAATTGCAGTGTTGCCATTCGACTGTGGTTCACACCTGTAATCCTAGCTACTCAGGAGGCTAAGATCTGGAGATCAAGTTCAAAGCCAGCCAGGACACAAATGTCCCTGAGATGCATATCTCCAATTAACCACCAGAAAAACAGAAGGGTCGCTGTGGTTCCTAGTTGTAGAATGCTAGCCTTGAGCTGAAGAGCTTAGGGAGAGCTCCCAGGCCCACAGTTAAAGCCCCATAAGGGACCTGGAATGAAATGTTTTTATTGTTCCCTCAGTTATGAATGAGAGCTTAGCTAGTACACTATTCTTGGTTGGCAGTTATTTGTCTTAAGGGCATGACATATATCCTTCCAATCTCTTCTTGTTTGCATGGTCTCTGCGGAGAAATCTGTGGTTATTCTGACTGGTTTTCCTTTGTAGGTGATTGTTTCTTCTCCCTGGCTGCTTTTAGGATCCCTTCTTTGGTCTCTATTGATCCTGTACAGGTTATAATGTGCTGGTCAGGTCAGGGTTCTAAAAGCTTCTTGTATCTGGATGAGCCTGCCCTTCTGGATATTTGGGAAGTTCTCTGAGATAATTCCCTGAAGAATATTTCCAATTCCATTGACCTCTTTCTCCAGGCCCTCCTTAATACCAATTAAATTAGTCTTCCTAATTGTATCTTGGGCCTCCTGAAGAGTTCTCTCAAATTCCCTAGAGTTGGTTTGACTCATTTTCTGTCCTTTCTCTATAACAACTAGATTATTTTTGACCCTGGAAATTTTCTCTTCTGCATTGTCTAACCTGCTATCAATACTTTCTACTTTGTTCTTCATCTCCCTCCTTCCAATTGGTCATTTTTGATGCCTCTTGTTTTAGATCGTGTATGGACTTCTTTAACTCCTTGATTTCCATTTGAGTGGTCTCTTTGGAGTCCTTTAGCTCAGCAGCTTTACTCTTATTGGACATTTGTTGGAGTTCGGTCAGCTTTTTGTTTGTGGATTCTATGAATTTGTCCATTTTTCTTTTTCTAGCTTCCTCACGTTCACGTAAATCCTTTATTATGGCCTCCTTTATGACTTCCTCACATTCACGTACGTCCTTCTTAATGGTTTCATCTCGTTTAGATATAGCTTCCTATTGTTTACGTATCTGTTTCGGTATGTTTTCAAACTTTTCATTAATCATGTTTATCAATTGCATTTGTGTAGCATTTAGAGGACTCTCCTCTAGTTTTTCCATTGACTACTCCTTTGCTTGTTTATGTTGGGTGGGAGATGCTATTCCTTGATTTGTCATTTTTCTTGAGTTTCTTGATAAAGAGAGTCGTCTCAGAAGAAGAAATAAGAATAGCCTATAGACACATGAAGAAATGCTCGACATTGCTGGCCATAAAAGAAATGCAAATCAAAACAGTTCTAAGATTCCACCTCACTCCAGTTAGAATAGCCAGGATAAAAAAATCTAATAAGAATAGATGCTGGAGGGGATGAGGCCAGGAGGGATCACTACTACACTGTTGGTGGGAGTGCAAACTCGTTCAACCACTATGGAAAGCAGTATGGCAGTTCCTCAAAAGACTAAACATAGAGCTCCCCTATGACCCAGCAATTCCACTACTTGCCATTTACCCAATTGTCCAGAGACAAGGATATATTAAAGCCACTAGCACAACAATGTTCATTATTTAACATAGTGAAGATATGGAACCAATCCAGATGCCCCTCAGTTTATGAGTGGATCAACAAGATGTGGAATTCTATGCTGCCATCAGAAAGAATGACATTGCCCCGTTTGTAAGGAAATGAAAATGCTTAGAAAAAAATCATATTAAGTGAAGTAAGCCAGACCCAAAGGAACATGGGCTCAATAGTTTCCCTCATTTGTGATGATCAGTAGAAAGCTTGGGCTCTCCTAGCACAGATTTACAATTGAGCAAAACCTAGATAAGTAAGGCCATATAGCATGATACTAAATGAAAGAACCTCAAAAGCCATATAATAAGTAATTGTTGTCCTTAATGTACTATGTTATCTCTCATCTCTTTTGCTGTCCCTTGGTTATCTCATATTGTTACAGTATTTTACTTTGTTATCTGATATTTTGTATATATGCTTATTTGGTTATTTGAAATAGGATAAGGAAGTGGGGAAAACAAAATGAAGGGCGAGGGTGGGGGAACGGAAATGGGGCCTAAGAAATGAGAAAGGGTATCAATGTTTGTGAAGTAATGCACATTTTATCTGGTGAATATAATGTAACCCTTCTATTAATTACAATAAAAAATATATGAAAAATAATAATAAAAATAATAAATTGGAGTGATGTTTTTGTCTCTTTTGCTCATCTAGGTAAAAATGTATTTGTAATGTAGGTTTCTGGGAAACATTATGATATAGAAATTTGCATATAGGAAGGTATTAGGGAGCACACTTATTTCATGCCTATGAAGGAGTGATGGAATTGAGGGAAGCAGCTAGAGGAAGAAGTTAAATGGAAAACTCCAGCTGTTCTAACAGGGAATTCTGGAGGTGGGATGGCCTTGTCTGAAATGGAAACAGGGTGTGAGCTATTGAGTACTATCACTGGATGCATACTACTCACTACTCCTACTCTTTCTGAGAATGAATAACCTTGGGGTAAAACTATTTGGTGCTAAGTGCAATGTCAAAAGAGGGGACCTAGCTACAAGTCACCACCACTTCAGTAGCCAGAAATCAGAGTGGCAAACTGCAATATTCACTACAGTTACTCATCTGGCTAAACCTCAGAGAAACTTCAGAGCAGGTTGTTGTGAATTCTTTCTCCTGAATTCTCACTTTTTTCATGGCTAAAATTGAAAACTGGGAAGAAAGATACAGATTTCCCAGGGTTTGAATGAGAGGAACTAGCAAATTTTTAAAAAGAAAGGAAGAGATGATTGACCAAAGAGATGGATTGGATACTGGAGCTATTTTTCAAGGCAGATTATAAATTTGTTTGGCTAAACAATCCACAAAAAAAAAGAAATTTGTTTGTGGAAAAGACAAAGCAAGATTTTAGTCTTGAACTAATGAAGTTTGCAATGTCTGTAAAGCATCCAAATGGAAATGAAAATTAGGTAATAAAATATATGAGTACAGAACGTAGAGAAGACTGAGATATTTCTGTTAACATGGGAGTTCACAGAAATTGTACAGTTATAAATTGTATAGAAAGTTCAGAAATCTGTAGGAATGAATGAGACTACAGAATGAGAACACCCAGGACCCAGACCTCATGCGATGGTCAATGGTTCATGCCTGCATAGACAGGAGACAGAGAGAGAATAATCAGAGAAATAGGAAAATTAACATGAGAGTTTGTGTAAGAAAAGCCATATGAAGAGAATATGTCAAACAATGAAGAGGTAGTAAGTAGTGTTAAATATTGTTGGGAAGTCAAGCATGTTACGCGTAGACTTTTTTCTTTGAATTTAACAGCATGTGAGATAATTGGTAGTCTTTGTGAGAGGTGCTTTGAAGAGAAGGTCACATGCAGAGGGCTGAGGAATGAGTAGGAAAGTAAGGACAGGGAGAAAGTGATTTTTTGTGGGGGTCATGGAGCTTGAACTCTGCTTGGGTGCTGTCCTTGCGCTCTTCAGCTCAAGGCCACTACCCTACCCCTGGGTCTGGGCTTTGTCCCTGAGCTCTTCAGATCACGACTACCACCCTACCCTGGAGTCAAGCCCCACTTCCCTTTTTCTAGAGGTTAATTGAAATAAGAGTATCAGATCCTTTTGTGCCCAGTCTGGTTTTGAACCTTGATCCTCAGACCTCAGCCTCCTGAGTAGCTAGAATTACAGGCATGAGCTACCATGCCTGGTGAGAAAGTGAATTTTTAAAAAAATTCAAGAAATTGCTTCTGAGTAAGGTGGAGAAAAGACACACGGAATAGTTGAAAGGATATGTGAGTTTGGAGGATTTGTTTGGCTGCTTCGTTTTTGGAAATTTTTTCCAATTTTTTTTTGTAAGGTATAGAGGGGTCACAGGTACATTCGCCAGAGAGAGGGTACATCACTTCTCACACATTGACACCCCCTCTCATGATTTTTGTCCACATTTCACTTCCCCAATTGTTGGAAATTTTAATTGAAATATTCCTTGCAGAAAAATACAACACAGATGCACTTTGATGATTTTTCACAATATAAACACACTGGTATAGCCAGCATCCATACTCAAAAATCTCAAAATCTCAAGCTCATTTTGTGACTAGTCATCATAACAGTAAACATTTTCCTATCTTGAAGCACTACAGAATCATTTTTCTTATTTCTGAACTCCAATATTTTAGTGTTATCTAGCATATACTCTTTGGTGTATAACTTTCAACACTTACCCTTGGTCATAATATCCATATCATTGTGTTTAATAGCAAGGCATCCTAGCTCATAACATTATACTAATAATTCTGTTAATTCAGCCATTCTACTCTGGAAGAGCATTGGCATTTTCTATTTGGCAACATGACATTCTCATGTATTTCTTTTTGTTTTGTTTTGCTTGCCAGTACTGAGGCTTGAACTCTTGTCCTCAGACACTTACCCAGCTTTTATCCCTCACAGATGAGACTCTACCACTTTTGCCTACATTTCTGGCTTTATTTTTGATGGTTAGAGAAAAAAGCCTCAGTTATTTCCCTGCTCATGCTGACTCTGAATCTTGATTTCAGACCTCAGCCTCCTGAATAATTATGATTATCGGCATGAACCACTGGCACACAGATCTTTTATTACTCAAATGGTCTTTATTATATTTCAAACAAATCACTTTTTAAATCAAACTTTTAAAATATAACTGCAGCAAAAATAGGAAAATCTTTTTGTTGATTTTTTTTATTTTTTTCATTTTTTCTCATATATTATTATTGTAATAGAAGGGTTACATTATATTCACCAGATAGAAAGTGCATTACTACACAAACATTGATACCCTTTCTAATGATACCCTTTCCCACAAACAGTGTAGTAGTGATCCCTCCTGGCCACATCATCTCCAGCATCTATTGTTATTAGATTTCTTGATCCTGGCCATTCTAACTGGAGTGAGGTGGAATCTTAGAATTGTTTTGATTTGCATTTTTTTATGGCCAGCGATGTCGAGCATTTTTTCATGTGTCTATAGGACATTCTTATTTCTTCTTCAGAGAAGACTCTCTTTAAGTCTTTGGGCCATCTTTTAATGGGATGGTTGTTTCTTTGGAGATGAGTTTTGGAGTAATTCAATTTTTAGAGCTGTTGATATATTTTAGATATGAGGCCTTCTTTTTGTTGATTTTTTGTTTGACACAGAGTTGTTTTTTAGTTCAAGTCAGACTTGAATCCGCAATCCTCTAGCCTCAGCCTATCCAATACTATAACTATGTTCTACCATGGTAGAGCATACTCAAATCTGTTCTTGAATTTTCATTAGTATATGTTAGTTGTACAAGTAGATTTCATTGTGATATTATTCCATATACTTACAATATACTTAGATTAGATGCTCTTTTATTCTCCGTTGTTCCCCTCCCCCTACTTAAAACAATTTCACAAATCTTTAAGCAAAGTCCTATATTTTGGTCTACCAGTTGTTTTTTATTTATTTTGTTTTATTTTGTTGTCAGTAGTGGATCTTTAACTCTGAGCTCTTCAGCTCAAGGTTATTGCACTATTACTTGAGCCAAGCACCACTTCCAACAAAATGCTATATTTTGATTCCACAAAATTAACTTTATGAGTCTCAGAGCAAGTATTAAAATTCTAAATATTATTAAAATACTGAGTCATTAGTTCCATAGATTTGAATGAATTACTAAAAAAAAAAAAGCAAATTGTCTCTGTATGCTTCCAAATTACTTTTATGTACCTGTCTTGTTGCTTGAACTCTGGGCATGGACACTGTCCTTGAGCTTTTTTTGCTCAGGACTAGTGCTCTACCACTTGAGCTATAGTGCCATGTATGCCCCTTTTGGGATACCTTATTGGTAGTACGAGTCGCAGAATTTTCCTGCTCTGTCTGGCTTTAAACCATGATCGCTAGTATTTTACACATGAGCCATGAGCACTTGGCTTCAAATAACTTTTTATCACCAAATAATTCATGAGCCCATTTTTTAATTTTTTATTTTAATTAATAGAAGGGTTACAGTTATATTCACCAGATAGAAGGTACATTACTTCACATACATTGATACCCCTTCTCATGTTTTTGTCCCTATTTCCCTCCCCTAACCCCTCCCCTCTTTTCCCCCTTCCCTTTCCTATTTCAGATATACAAATGTATATACAATATACCAGATTACAAAGTAAGATACTGTAACAATATGAGAATAACCAAGGGGCAACAAAAGAGAAATAACAGTGCATTCAGAACAACAAGCACACATAATATAGCTCTTGTTTCCATATCCTGGAGGTCCTTTCATTTAGCCTCCTCCTATATGGCCTTTTGTTTCTAGGTTTGCCCTATTGTAAATCTCTGCTAGGAGAGTCCAAGGTTTCTACTGATTATGACAAATGAGGGAAACCATTGAACCTATGTTCCTTTTAGTCTGGCTTACTTCACTTAACGTGATTTTTTCCAAATCTTTCCATTCCCTTACAAATGGGGCAATGTCATTCTTTCTGACAGCAGCATAGAATTCCATTGTGTATAAATACCACATCTTGTTGATCTACTCATCAACAGAGGGGCACCTGGGTTGGTTCCATATCTTCACTGTTAGATAGTGCTGCAATGAACTTTGTTGTGCTAGTGGCTTTAATATGTCCTTGTTTCTGGACAATTGGGTAAATGCTAAGTAGTGGAATTGTTGGATCATAGGGGAGCTCTGTGTTTAGTCTTTTGAGGAAACACCATATTGCTTTCCATAGTGATTGAACGGGTTTGCCCTCCCACCAACAGTGTAATAGTGATCCCTCCTGGCCACATCCTAGCCAGCATCATGAGCCCATTTATGACCACTTTTTTTAAATGTTTGCTGAAAAATAAACTTGAAGTATGATACTGGTCAGAAACATTTATTTACAGTTCATTTACAAGTGGAGAGGTAAAATGTCAAATTCAAATATTCTAATTAATTTTAATTGAAGTGAAAATATTTTATCAATTACTTTCATATTGTAAGCAATATGTGTATATATTTATTCAAAAATAGCCTGTAAAAGACAGGGCATCGTTCATATAATGAGTGATTGTTGTCCTTAATGTACTATGTTATCTCTCACCTCTTTTGCTGTCCCTTGGTTATATGATATTGTTACAGTATCTCACTTTGTTATCTGATATATTGGATATATTTGTATTTGGTTATTTGAAATTGGATAGGGAAGGGGGGAAAACCAAGATGGGGGGGTTGGGAGGAGGGTAATGGGGACCAAGACATGTGAAAGGGTATCAATGTATGTGGATTAATGCACCTTCTATCTGGCAAATATCATGTAACCCTTTTATTAATTACAATAAAAATATTTTTAAAAAAGACAGGGCATCAAAGTGTTTGTATTGATTTCAGAGTTCAATTAATTTTAAAGCCTATTCCTAATTAGAATATGTGCAAATAGAAGCAGGTATCTTGAGGGCATGAACAAGTATGGGAAATATGGTAGAAAACAAATGCTGGAAGGGGTGACAATGAACAAAATACATTGTATTGTAATCTGAGTTGTTGAATTGAAAAACACAGCAATCCCACTTCTGGGCATTTATCCAATTGACCACAAGGCAGGCCTCACCAGCACAACCATATTTATTGCAGTATTGTTTGCCACAGCCAAGATATGGAACCAACCAAGATGTCCCATGGTGGACAAATGTATCAAGAAAATGTGGTACATATACACAAGAGAATTCTATACTTCCATCAGAAAGAATAACATTGTCCCACCCATAAAGAAATGGAAAGATTTGGAAAGAAATATATAAAGTGAAGTACACCAGACCCAAAGAAACATAGGTTGTATGTTTTCCTTCATTTGAATTAATTGTAATGTACCTATAAATAACCATAAAAAGTACCTTTAAGTAAATATACTGGATAGTAAAAGAGAAAAAAATACACTTGGACATGATAAATTAATCAGGACTATGAACAGTCATACAATGAGACCAAAGGAGGACACACTTAGGAGAGGATCAGAAGGGCTCAATAACTGTGTACATGTGATCATATAAAATGATGCTTATCGAAATGAATCCTAAGAAATAGAAATGATGTTGTTCTACTTTCTGTTGTTTTTTTTTTTATATTTTATCATTTTGTCAGTTTATTATTTCTGTACCTTTTGTCGTGTATGTAAGCATATCCAATATGGGAAGGGTAAATGGGAAGAACAGAAATTCAGGGACAAAGGGTGAACTAATTCAGCTGGGATACTAGACACTATGTTCAAAATGAAATACAGCACACAAGTTGGTTGGGCAGGGATCAGGAGGGATAAAACTGTGAGAAAATGAGGGAGGGGTAATATTGTTCAAAAAGAAATGTACTTAATACCTGACTTATGTAACTGCGACCCCTCTATACATCATATTTAGAATAAAATTGTTTTCAAAGATAATAAATTTGGGGGGCAGATATTCGGCCTAGTGATAGAGTGCTTGCCTAGCTGGTATGAACTCCTTGGTTCAATTCCTCAGTACTACATGCATAGAAAAAGCTGTAAGTGGTGCTGTGGCTTAAGTAGTAGAGCTCTAGTCTTGAGAAAGCCCAAGGACAGTGCTCAGGACCTGAGTTCAAGCTAGGACTAGCAAAAAAAAAAAAGATAATTTTTTAAAGGAGTAGCCAGATGCTTGTGGCTCGTGCCTGTAATCCTTGCTACTCATGAGTTCATCTGAGAAACAGGGATCAGCCAGCCTGGGCAGAAAAGTCCATGAAACTCTTGTCACTGATTAAGCACCAAACAGCTGGAATTAGATGTATGGCTCAATTGGTAGATCATTAGCTGGAAGCAAAATTACTCAGGCCCTGAGTTCAGGTCCCAATTCAGCATCCTGGACTTGAATTCAAACTCCAGGACCAGCAGATAAACGCAAACAGAATAAGCAAAAAGGAATAGCACAGCTTTCGTTTACTGAAAAGTCTTGGCCTTTCCTTCTACAACATATTTCTTTCTTTCCTTGTGCACCTATTCACCTCCGGTCCCACACCCCAGGAGTTAGGATGTTGGTTTGTGACATGTAAACCGCTCTGGTCGGGGATTGGCTGGTGAGAGTGGCTATCTGATCTAATAATGACTAAGGGCGTGGCCACCCTGTCCTGGGGTATATGTATGAGTGTCCGGTGGATGAACCGTTAAACCGTCCCAACAGCTCCAGACTGTGAAGAAGCAACCATGGTTGTGATCACTCGGAGCAGGGCTGCCGCCATCGCCGCCCTGTTGGCTGCCCAGGAGGGGACCTCACTCCCACGAGGGCCACTGAACAAACGCAAGAAGAACAAGAAGAAGGCCACGTGTCCCCACAGCTCCAAAGGAAAGGTGAGGTGACTCACACAAGGCCTTGTTACCCTTGTTCCTTGATGCGTCCCATCCAAAAGGCCCTTCCCTGGCCTCCGCTGGCACAGAATGTTCCCAGCCCTCACCCCTTCCGGTCAGTGCGCTGTTTCCATCTCCCCTCCTCCCTCTCCTCCCCATCTGTGCCTTTGTAAGAACTTGTGGTTGTCCTTCCAGGCCCCGGCAACACCTGCTGTGGTGGGTCATATCAAGCGCCGTGGCCGGTATGGGACCTGGAAAGTCGTGCCTATCACTGCGGTACCAACGCCCGACAGTGGAACAGGACCAGCGCCAACCAGTGATCGCGTCCCTAATGTGCGCCTGCGTAAAATCCAACCTGCGAAGAACCAGAAGAAGAAGAAAAGTCCATCCTCTTAGTGTCCACCTAGGCAGCCACTACCGTGAGAGCCGGGGACGATCCTCGGGGCCATCTCCGAGGCCTCCACCGCCTTGGCCTTTAGCAGGTGGTAAGCTGTGTCCCAACGTATGTTATCAGTGAGGGCACAAGATGATGAAATAAAATACAACCAGATGATCCAGTTGTGCTTCTGTGTGCTCTGTGATGGTGGGGAGGGAGAGAGAAGGAAAGGGGAGAAGAGGGTGAGGGGGAAGGGGGAGGAAGGTGAGTCCACTGGGGGTGGCTGTCCAATCTACAGATGCCCAGTGAACCAGACATGGAGGAATAAAACCCATGGAAGGTGACGGGGAAGACAAATTTCTCCCTTAGCACTTTGTCCTATAGGTGAAGGAAAGGATGCGCGCGCGCGTGTGTGTGTGTGTGTATAGACTGAGATCCAGGTGAGCAGAGCTATTAGAGGTGAAGTGGTAGTATTCTTTCCCCAAAAGGGAAAGGTGTGAAATACAATGGTGAAACCCCTTTAAAGAGGGGGGAGGGGAGGTGGAGGGATAGTGCCAGAGGGGGTGATCTGGATCAAGGCACAGTGTTTGCATATATGCACATGTCACAATGAGCAGTGTGTGTTCAGTGGGTGGTGGTGGCATGGGGATGGTGAGTGTGTAAGGGAGGTATGGTGTGTGTGGTGGTGGTATCTCTCCACAAAATAGCACACAACTTAATTGGCCCTAAGACAGAGTACTATTTCGTGGCTCCAACCCAATAAACTAAGCCATGGAAGGCCCTAAAATGGACCCAAAATATGCGTCAGGAAGTGTGCCGAATATCAAGGGGAAGGCAAATAGACACACGGAGAGGAAGGATTGGCAGACACAGGCAAAATATTCAATGACAAAACTTAGGTTTATGGATGGATTTGGAGGAGATGGAGAAAATGAATGCAAAGTTGATGATTAAAATGCATTGTATTTTTTTTTGCCAGTCCCGGGCTTGGGCTCAGGTCCTGAGCACTGTCCTTGGACTTTCTCAAGGCTAGAACTGTACCACTTGAGCCTCAGCACCACTTCTGGCTTTTTGCTATGTATGTGGGGTACCGAGGAATCGAACCCGGGTCTTCCTGCATGCTAGGCAAGCACACTACGACTAGGCCAAACTCCCGGCCCCCTTATAAATCTTATTTTTTTGCCTGTCCTAGGCTTAAGCTCAGGGCCTGAGCACTGTCCTTGGATTTTTCTCAAGGCTAGAGCTCTACCACTTGAGCCTCAGCACCACTTCCGACTTTTTCTAATTATGTGGTACCAAGGAATCGAACACTGGTCTTTGTGCATGCTAGGCAAGCACTCTACCACTAGGCCAAACTCCCAGCCCTTGTATTTTTAAACTCACATGGAGACATCCATTTGTTCAACTACTTAAAGTTAAAAAAAATAGACAAAAGAGCACTTTGATGTTGAGCTTTGAGTCACTAAAACTATCAGAAATGAATGATGTTTAAGCCATCAAGTCACCAGCATTGTGTTATGGAACTTCTAGCAGACTGATATTGCTATAGTGGAATGAATACATCAGTTCATAAATTTTCATTTAATTTTTTAAAATTTAAAAGCCCTAATAAAAGTCATGGATATATCTATATGTGTTGTTTGCCCAAAAATGTTCATATTTGGAAAGATCATTGAATAGGACTTTTTCCTGTCAGCTTAGATGAAGAGCAATGGTTATTTCAGGATAATATGTGTTCGATAAATATATAACTAAGTCTAGATTCAAGGAAGAATCCAAATAAACCCTCTTGACAATAGGAAAAATGTGAATTTATGACCATCTTGAAGTTTTTACCGTGGTAAAATACACCTGACAAAAGTAAGGGGACAAGAGGAGGAGGGGGAAGGGGGAGGGAGGTGAGTCCACTGGGGGTGGCTGTCCAATCTACAGATGCCCAGTGAACCATACATGGAGGAATAAAACCCATGGAAGGTGACGGGGAAGACAAATTTCTCCCTTAGCACTTTGTCCTATAGGTGAAGGAAAGGATGTTCCTGTGTGTGTGTTCGTGTGTGTGGGTGTGGGTGTGTCTGTGTGTGTGTGTGTGTGTGTGCGCGCGCGCGTGCATAGACTGAGATCCAGGTGAGCAGAGCTATTAGAGGTGAAGTGGTAGTATTCTTTCCCCAAAAGGGAAAAATCTGATTAAAATGCTGTATATGGGTGTGAAATACAATGGTGAAACCCCTTTAAAGAGTTCCCATACATAAAGTTGAACCATGAACCATGTCCTGTCTAGGATGTGGGCACTAGTGCAATAGGGGAAGATGAACAGAGGGGGTAAGGAGGGTGACTGATCTGAATACATGTTTGAAAATGGAGCAGTGAAACCTGGTGAGACTGGTTTGGGTAAATGTAAGGGGAGGAAGGTGGAGGGATAGTGCCAGAGGGGATGATCTTGATCAAGGCACAGTGTTTGCATGTATGCACATGTCACAATGAGCAGTGTGTGTTCAGTGGGTGGTGGTGGCATGGGGATGGTGATTATGTAAGGGGGATATGGTGTGTGTGGTGGTGGTATCTCTCCACAAAATAGCACACAAAGTAATTTCTGCAGGACACCTGCCTCATCTTGCTAGTTGCCTCCAGCCTGGTGAAGGGAGCAACTGAAGGTACTCAGAAAGACCTAGAATGTTTTCTTGGACAGATAGAGAAGGGATGGCCAAATACAGTCATAATATTTAATTCTGTGGATTGAGGGTACAGATAAGTTGGGAAAGGTGGGGGGATGATACAAGGGTTGACATTAATCAAGATGCATTGTACTTGTTGGGTATCAGTGACTCATACCTGTAATCCTAGTGATTCAGGAGGCTGAGATCTAAAGATTGTGGTTCAGTGCTATTCCTGGACAGAAAAGACTATGAGACACTCACTTCTTACTAACACCAAAAAGCTAGAAATAGAGCAGTAATATCGTGTTAATTTTGAGAAAAAAAAATCCTTGGAGACAGCTCCCAATCCCTGAGTCCAATCTCTAGGACTAACAAACACACACACACACACACACACACACACACACACACACACACACACACACACACACATCCTCGGACTTATAAACTGATTTGAAACTCTTTTGTACAACTACTTAAAAGGTAATAAATAACCTGCACCAGGATTAACTCTAAATGGATCAAAGACCTCAAAAGTAAAAGCAGATACTCTGAAAACTTTACAAGAAGGAATAGGAGATACACTAGGTCTCCTTGGCACAGGTCGAAACTTTCTTAGTAAAGACCCAGAAACACAACAAATTAAAGAAAATTTGGAGAAATGGGACTGCATTAAACTGTAGAGCTTCTGTATGGCAAAGGACATAGCTAGCAAGTTAAATAGAAGGCCCACAGAGTGGGAGAAGATCTTCACTAACCATGCAACAGACAAAGGCCTCATATCTAAAATATATCTACAGCTGAAAAATTGAATCTCTCCAAAACAAATCTTTAAAAAAAAACAACCACCCCATTAAAAGAGGGGCCAAACATTTATCCAAAAGTCCAGAAACAAGGACATACTAAGGCATAATGGTGTTTGTTGCAACACTATTTACCATAGCAAAAATATGGAACCAACACAGATGCCCTTAAGTAGATAACTGGATCAAGAAAATATAGTATTTATACACAATGGAATTCTATGCCACCATCAGAAAGAATGACATTGCACCATTTGCAAAGAAATGGAAAGACTTAGAAAAAATCATATTAAGTGAAGTAAGCCACACCCAAAAGAACATAGGCTCAATGGTTTCCTTCATTTGTAATAATTAGTACACATCTAGGAATCTTCTAGAAGAAGATTACAATAGCTCAAAACCTAGATACATAATTTCATATAGTATGAGACTAAATGAAAGGATATCCAGGATATGGAAGCAAGAGCTTTATATTGTGTGATTGTTGTTCTTAAGGAACTATGTTATTTCTCTTCTCTTTTGTTGCCCTTCGGTTAATCTCATGCTGTTACTGTATCTGACTTTGTTACCTGGCATATTGTATATGTGTTTTTTTGTTTATTTGAAATAGGAAAGGGAAGGGGGGAAACAAGATAATTGGGGAGGGAAATGGAGACAAAAACATGAGAAGGGATATCAGTGTGTGAGAAGTAATGTGCCTACTATTTGGTCAATGTAACTGTAACTCCTATATACTTTACAATAAAAATATAATAAAAATTTAAAAGATGGGCCAAAGATTTAGAGAGAGACTTCTCTGAAGAGGAAATAAGAATGGCCTATTGACACATGAAGAAATGCTTGACATCTATGGCCATAAATGAAATGAAAATCAAAACAACTTTGAGATTCCACCTCACTCCAGTTAGAATGGCCATGATCAAGAAATCTAATAACAGATGCTGGCGGGAATGTGGCTAGGAGGGATCACTACTAGGAAACCAAACCAGATGTCCCTCAGTTGATGACTGGATCAAGAAGATGTGGTACTTATGCACAATGGAATTCTATGCTGCCATCAGAAAGAATGTAAGGAAATGGAAAGACTTGGAAAAAATCATATTAAGTGAATAAGCCAGTCCGGAAGGAACATAGGCTCAATGGTTTCCCTGGTTTGTAATGATTAGTGCACATCTAGGACTTTCCTAGCAGAGGATTACAATAGCTCAAAACCTAGATACATAAGGTCATAAAGGATGAGACTAAATAAATGGACCTCTAGGATATTGAAACAAGAACTTTATCTTGAGTGATTGTTGTTCTTAATGTATTATGTAATTTCTCTTCTCCTTTGTTGCCCTTTGATTAATCTCATATTGTCACTGTATCTGACTTTTTTACCTGGTATATTATATGTATATATTGTAACCCCTCTAATACATTACCTCAATAATAAAAAAGAAAATGAAAAAAAGAAAAGAGAACACAAAAAAGATAATAAATACATAACTACTCAGATATAATGCACATTGCATTGCATACATACAGTTTATCACCTCTAAGCATACACTGCTTCTAACGTATTAAAGCTGTGCATCCATCATCATTGTCAATTTGAGAACATTTTTTTCTTTTTTCTTTTTTTTGGTTTGGTTTCCTACCAAAGATTGAGCTAAGGACCTTGAAGAGCCCAGGAAAGCATTCTGCTAGGCAATTTCTGAGGTCAGTTTCTTCACCTAAAAATAACCCCTCACTCTTCTAGCCTCTTACATCTCCTGCAGGTGATTTATATTTTATGTCTTTTAGGCTTTTGCAGCATTTGAACATTTTACAGTAACCATTTATTTATTACATCATTGAAAGGGAAAACAGTTTGATTCATTTGGTTGGCAACTGAATGAGTCTGGTCTTTTTTTGTTCCTCTTTCATTTGTTTTTTTTAATATTTTTATTGTAATTAATAAAAGGGTTACATGATATTTGCCAGATAGAAGGTGCATTAATTCACATACATTGATACCCTTTCACATGTCTTGGTCCCTATTACCCTCCCCCCCACCCCCCATCTTGGTTTTCCCCCTTCCCTATCCAATTTCAAATAACCAAATACAAATATATCCAATATTTCAGATAACAAAGTGAGATACTGTAACAATATGATATAACCAAGGGACAGCAAAAGAGATGAGAGATAGCATAGTACATTAAGGACAACAATCATTCATTATATGGCTTTTGTTTCACTATCCTTGAGGTCCTTTCAATTAGCTTGAATCTGGTTTTTTTATCTAAATTCTTTGGCTGCATTTCATATGGGTTTTTTTTGCCCGTCTTGGGTCTTGAACTCAGGGCCTGAGCACTGCCCTTTGGCTTTCTCACAGCTACAGCCCTACTTGAGTTACAGCACCACTTCTGGCTTTTTCTCTATATGTGGTACCAAGGAACCGAAGTTGGGTCTTCATGCATGCTAGGCAAGCACTCTACCACTAGGCCAAACTCCCAGCCCCTGCATTGCATTTTAAAATAAAATTTATTCACATAAAATCTATGAGTTATAAATATTATTTGATGTCTCAAATGTGTACACTGTATCATCAGGTTAAATGTAATGTATCTATCTCAAGTATCTGTCCTTTTAGGGCCAAATGGCTCAAATCCATTATTTTGATGTCTGAATACATATAATACATTATCATTATCTATAGTCACTCTATTGTGAGCTTCTTGCTTCTATCAAACTAATCAACTTCTTCTTCTCCCTAACCCTACTCTCCTTAGCCTTTGGTGACCACACTCCTATTGTCATCTTTGAACCATCTTTTTTCATCCACATATGAGACCAATCATGGGGTACCTGTCTTTCTGTGAGTGATTTGTTTCATTTAACAGTTTCCACTTCTGACCATTTAGTGACAAATGCAGCATTTAATTCTCTCTATGCCTAAATAGCATTCCATGTTGTATATGGCCCACATTTTCTTTGCCCATTCTTCAATTTGTGGACACTAAGGTTGTCTCTTGGCTATTGTGAATAGTGCTACAGTGAACGTAGTGATATTCATATCTGTTAAGCATACTAATCTAATTTCCTTGGAATACGTACCCAGCAGAACTATTTTTCACTCTTTTGAAGAACCTCCATAATTGTCTCAAAAATCGCTATATATAAGGGCTCCTTTTTTCATTCTGGTCAGTCATTTTCTAGTCATTTTGATAACAGTCATTCTTACTGAGGCGAGGTGATATCTCATTGTAATTTTGACTTTCATTTCCCTGATGATTCGTGATGCCGAATATATTTTCATGTACCTGTTGACTGCAGTCTGCTTTTGAGAAATATCTATTTCGATCTTTTGACCATGTTTTTGTAGGGCTATTGTTTTGTCTCAGTTTTTTGTTGTTATTGTTATTGAGGTTTTTTTTTCTTTTGAAAGCACTGGGCTTTTGAACTCAGGGCCCTTTGTTTATTGATCAGCACTCCAAAATTTGAATCATGCCCCCAATCTTGTCACTGAGTTTTAAAGTTTCTTATATATTTTGGACATCACCCCTGTCCTGTACATAATTTTAAAACATTTCCTTTTTTCATCCATTTAATGAATTTATTGTACAGGTGATGTACAGGGGGGTTATAGTTACATAACTCAGTTAATGAGTGTATTTCCTTTTGAACAGTTTCACCCACTCCTTCATTCTCTCTGTTTGTTTGTTTTTTTTTTTTTTTATTGTCAGGGTAATGTACAGAGGGGTTATAGTTACATTCGTGAGTTAGTAGGTGATTACTTCTCACACATTGATACCCCTTCTCATGCAAAACATTATCTGCCACTGTGAAGGTTGCCATTAACTCTGATAATGATTTCTTTTGAGATGCAGAGGCTTTTGTAATTTAATGTTAAAAATAATCATTTTATTTCAAAGCAGGATCTTGTCATGTAGCCAAGATTGACCTCAAACTCATGATTTTCCTCCCTCAGTCTCCCAAGTGCTGGGACTACTGGTGTGTGCCACTGTGCTCAACTGCAAAATTTTACAGTAAAGAATTTACTGTAAGCATTTACATTTTATAGTACAAAATTCTGTGACACAATACATTCACAATGTGGTATACCATCTCTCTCAATTTATAAAACATTTTCATAACTGGAAGAGAAAACTCATAATGATTAAACAGCTGGTCCCTACTCATCACCATAGATTTACCTATTCTGTGTGTTTCATTTAAGTGGAAACATAACTGCATTTCCTTTTGTGTCTGGCTTCTTTCACTGAGTATAGGTTTTTTTTTTAGGTTCATTCATCCATTGTAGTATGCATCAGTGTTTCATTTGAGTCTTTTGGCTATCATGACAACAAATTTACACATATTTGTATTGAGTCCAAGTTTTCAATGATTTTGAGCATGTACCTAAGAGTAAAGTTAGTGGGGAATATAATGCTACATATAACTTTTGGAAGAATTACTTGATATTTTTGTACAGTGGCTGTGCTACTTCACAACTACAATAGCAATACACAACAAGGTATTTTATGCTTGAAACCAACATCACATCCTCACAAATATTTGTTATTTTCTTTTTACATGAAGTTTTAAATAATAACCATTATATAAGTATGAACACTTCATTATAGGTTTTTTTTATTTTAATGACTAATGGAATGATGTCAGATATATTGTCATGCCCTTGGCCATTTGTATAAAGTCTTTGCAGAGACGTCTATTCAAATTTTTCACCCATTTTTAATATGGTTTCCATTTTCGTAGGTTGCTCATTATTCCACATAGACCCTATAAAGAAACTAAATTTCTGCTTTCAATATTTGACATCATCTAAAATCTTTGGTCTCTGGGGGCTATTTTTATTCTCAAGCCCATATATATATGTAATGGCTTAGCCTTTAACACATATGTTTTCTAACTATCATGCATTTGCTGGACACATGCTTTGGATATTTTATACAGCACTGTGATTTTTATTTGTGTTTACTTTTCCATAGTGCAAAACATAGGATTATTGTCACCGGGCTTGAGCTCCACAGCTCTGTAAAGGAAGGGTAGACTGCAACAGCATTTTTGAAACCATATAAAAGTGGTTGGCTTATTGAGCCTAAAATTTACTAAGCTCTAAAAATTAGCATTTATTAATAATATGGAGAGGTTTACTGTAATAATTCCATACATGGGTATAGTGTACTTTGACCAAGTTCACTCCCCTCAGTACTCTTATCCTCCTCTCTTCTATACCCCCTTTTCAGCGATTGGTGTCTTTATACTCTTTTTATATCTATCTATCTATCTATCTATCTATCTATCTATCTATCTATCTATCTACCTCAATCCTTTTCACTAGTCAGTATCCTTTCCTTCCACCCCCACTCTTCCCTCTACTGTCTTTATTTTACATTCATACTCAATTATTCATATCATCATCATCATTTTAGCTGTAAATTCCACAAAGGAATGAAAACTTGTGATATTTGGATTTCTGGCTTATCTTGCTCAGAATGATGATTTCTAGTTCTGTCTACTTTCCTGTAAATGACTTACATAATTTCATTTTCCCTAGTGTATATAAATACATTTCCTTTATCCATCCATCAGTTGTTGGGCACCTTGGCAATAGACACAGATATGTAGGTGTCTCTCTTATACATTAATTTAGTCTCCATTTGGATATATGCCCAGAGGGGCATAGCAGTGTCAGAAAGTAGGTCAAAGAGTTTTCTGGGGAAACTCCATAATGATTTCCATAGTAGTTATAACAATCTATATTCCCACTACTAGTGTATGAGAGTTCTTTTATCTCCTCATTCTTGCCAGTTTTTTGTTGTTTGTTTTCTTGATGATGGTCATTCTGACTAAGATGAGATGGTGGCTCTGTAAAATAATTTGAAGTCCAATAAAGTAATACCTCCAGCATTGATTATTTTGCTTAGGATTACTTCTGCTATTTGAGGTCTTTTATGCTCTGTGTGAATTTTAGAATTGATTTTTCTATTTCTAAAAAGAATGGCATTGGGATTTTGATGGACTTTGCAATGAATCTGTAGATTGCTTTTGGTAGCATGGCCATTTTTATTATATTAATCCTGCCAGTCTATGAACATGGAAAGCCTTTCTGTGTTCTGATGTCCTCTTTAGTTTCTTTCTTCAAAGTTTCATAGAAACAATCTCCTAACTCTCACCTTGTACAAAAACCAACTACAAATAGATTAACTATCGTAATGTAAGATCTGAGTTTTAAAATAGCAGTATAGGAAACACAGGAGAGATATTGGAAGATAAACATATAACTAATTTTTTTCTGAATGAAACTCCCTGGAAATAAGAGCAATGGCAGACAAATGGGATTGCATCAAATTGAAAGATTCTGCATATCAAAAAGAAAAACCACCAAAATAAAGAGATAGCCCACAAAATGGGATAAAAATCTATGCCAGGAATAACATCCAAATATATATAGTCCTTTTACTATGCTATTGTATTTGGTATGCAAATATTTTGATAAGTATTTGGGCACCTATATTAATAGAAATATTGGTCTATAGCAAACATTTCACTTAAAATGTAATGAACATTTTATTTGCAAGACTAATATTCTATAATAGTGAGAAAACAACATAGAAAGATGGACTTGGAGGCACATGTCTGTAATCCCAGGTACTCAGGAAACAAAGAGTCAGAAAAAAAACCCCAAAAACAGGATCCTGCTAAAGATCAAATGAAAAGAAAGCTGGGCACGGTGGCTCACTCCTGTTACCCTAGCTCCTCAGGAGGTTAATATCTGAGGATCACGGTTCAAAACCAGCCTGGGCACTAAAGACTATGAGACTCTCATCTCCATTAATCACTGGAAAAACGGAAGTGGCACTGAGGCTTAAGGGGTAGAGTGGTAACCTTGAGCTGAAGAGCTCAGGGACAACGCCCATTTCCAGAGGTAGGGTGGCAGCCTTAAGCTGAAGAGCTTAGGAACAGCGCCGAGGCCCAGAGTTCAAGCCCCACAACCGACAAAAGAAAGTGCTAAATGTATGCCTCAAGTAATCCAGTATTTTCCCAGAAAGTGTGAGATACTAAATTCCCAGTACTACCAACAGCAAAATAAAAGAAATCATAGGGGAAAGGTAAAATTTATATGACAGCAGTCATAACCTTGAAGAATATTTTGTTACATTGAAAAATTAATTGGTAATACATCTTGCAAGGAAATTTCTTTTCAAGAAAGATCCTGCTTATTCTATTAAATACAGTTAAAAAAACTCAATTTATAACGTGTCACCATTTTAGAGATAAAGAAACAGTTCGAGGGAAACCAAATGATTTGTATACAGTACTATTTTCTTGTGGTGAGCAGAGTTGCTTTTTTTTCTTGGTCATGGGGCTTGAACTTGGGGCCTGGGCACTGTCCCTGAACTCGTTTACTCAATGCTAGTTCTGTATCACTTTGAGCCACAGTGACACTGCTGGTCTTCTGTTGATTATTTGGAGAAAAGAGTCTCACCAGCTGCTTGGGCTCGCCTCAAACTATGATCCTTAGATCTCAGCCTCCTGTGTAGATTTGATTACAGGCCAGAGCCACCAGTGCCCTGTTGGCATTTTTATATTCTAGCCAATCACCTGAAACTCTTTCCACTTAGACCTTTATCTTTTACTACCAAGCTCTAAGATTGCAGTTTCCTTTCCTATTACCTTCCTTCTTCGACTATCAAAATTTCCCTTTACCTTGCTTTTATTATCAAAAAAGGTATCTTGTTATTTGAACTGCTTTCCTTCATTCTCTTTGGTAAAGTTAGAAAATAAGATTTTTTAGACAAACATTTCTCATTCCTGAAGTACAATTAACTAAATAACCAAGTTCTTCAATATTTTTGTTCATCTTATTTACCAATCCCTTTAAATGACTCCATTCTGTACTGAAACAGACAGTCTCCTTCCTTTTGCCAGCCCTGGGGCTTGAACTCAGGGCCTGGACACTGTTCTTGAGCTTTCTCATGGCTAGTGCTCTACCACTTGAGCTTCAGCACCACTTCTGGCTTTTCTGTATTTGTGGTTTTGAGGAATCAAAACCAGGGCTTCATGCATGGTTGTCGAACATTGTACCACTAGGCCACACTCCGGGTCCTTGACTGTCTCCTTTTCTTCATATCTTTTTTATTGTAATTAATAGAAGGGTTACATTACATTCACCAGTTGGAATGTGCATTAGTTCACCACATTGATACCCTTTCTCATGTCTTGGTCCCCATTTCCCTCCCCCCCACCCCCACCCTCATCTTGTTTTCCCCCCTTTCCTCTCCAATTTCAAATAACCAAATACGCATCTAGCCAATATATCAGATAGCAAAGTGAAATAGTGTGACAATATGAGATAACCAAGGGACAACAAAAGAGATGAGAGATAACATAGTACATTAAGGACAACAATCACACATTACATGGCTTTTGTTTCTATATCCTAGATGTCCTTTCATTTAGCATCATACTGTATGGCCTTATGTATCTAGGTTTTGCTCTATTGCAAATCTCTGCTAGAAGAGCCTAAGGTTTCTACTGATTATGACAAAATGAGGGAAACCACTGAGCCTATGTTCCTTTGAGTCTGGCTTACTTCACTTAATATGATTTTTTCTAAGTCCATTTCCTTACAAATGGGGCGATGTCGTTCGTTCTCACAGCAGCATAGAATTCCATTGTGTATAAATACCACATCTTGTTGATCCACTCATCTACTGAGGGACATCTGGGTTGGTTCCATATCTTTGCTATGGTAAATAATGCTGCAATGAACATCATTGTGCTAGTGGATTTAGTATGTCCTTGTTTCTGGACGGTTGGGTAAATGCCCAGTAGTGGAATTGCTGGGTCATAGGGGAGCTCTATGTTTAGTCTTTTGAGGAACTGCCATACTGCTTTCCATAGTGGTTGAATGAGTTTGCACTCCCACCAACAGTGTTGCAGTGATCCCTCCTGGCCAGACCCCCTCCAGCATCAGTTGTTAAACTGCAGAGCTTTTGTATGGCAAAGGACATAGCTAGTAAATTAATTAGGAAGCCTACAGAGTGGGAGAATATCTTTACCAACCAAACAACGGACAAAGGCCTCATATCTAAAATATATCAACAGCTCAAAAAATTGAATCACTCCAAAACTAACCTCCAAAGTAACAACCATCCCATTAAAAATGGGCTAAAGACTTAAAGAGAGTCTTCTCTGAAGAAGAAACAAAAATGGCCTATAGACACATGAAGAAATGCTCAACATCTCTGGTCATAAAAAATGCAAATCAAAACAACGCTAAGATTCCACCTCACTCCAGTTAGAATGGCCAGGATCAGGAAAACTGCCTCCTTCTTACAGCCAATTCCCAAGTATGATACACTGTCCTAACCGAGCTGAATTCTCAGGATAATCTGAGCAACTGTTGATAGTGAAGGCATATGTAATATTTTAAAATATGAAAAGTGATTTAGCAGTATCAAACCTGTTTGAAATATTCAGATGGAAATGTTCAAATTAAGAGAGTTGAGTATGGTAGCATATGCCTGTGATCCCAGAACTTGAGAAATTGAACCAAGGAGGATAGCAAGTTTGGGCTATATCGCAATTCCAGTCCAGTTCTAACTTTGCAGTGAGATCTTGCCTCTCTGAGCCAAGAAAGAGAAAAGAATAAAGTTGAGGGACAAGAAAGTGAAACCGTGTACAATGATAGTTTAAATCACATGCATGAGTCAATCATGTTTAGTAAGTGGGTGGTACTAGAGTAGGTGGAAATGGAATAGTGAAAATGAGGTAGAAAAAACAACAATGGAAGCTACGTGTTAATTCAAAGTTCAGATAACTGTAAGTGAATCAATTTGTATTCTTGCAAAATAATTTCACAAGGATCTGTCATATATCAAGCTTAATATGACATACTGCTTTTGATATCCTTATGAGGAAGTAGTAAAGGGCCCAATATCAGTGTTTTTCAGTGGCAATTTCAAGCTCTGTAGTCCTCTGACCAAAGCATTATGGTTCTATTGCATGTTAACCTTTTTATGTTTTAATTGTTATTTTAAAGGTGATGGACAGAAGGGTTACAGTTACAAGGTCAGGTAACGAGTACACTTCTTTTCAGACAATGTCACACCTTCCATTACTCTGTCATTTTTTTCTTTCCCACCCCACCCACAAGTTTTATAGTTCATTTTCAACCCAGTGTCTAGTGAGTACCACTATTGCATTACTTCACCCTTTGTACCACCCTTTCTATGCTCCCCTGACCCTCCCAAAGACAGATAAATAAGAAAAACCAACAAAGAAAAAAACCCTCTCATTTCCATTCCATAGCATTCATTTCAATAAATATTATTTTATATGATTAGAGGCACATAGGCATTGCACCTTTGTGTGTATTTTTCCCTTTGGAACCATACCCACATTGCCCTGCTTTGACTGTTTCTTTCTCCTTGGTCTGATTCCCTTTGGCCAGTCCAAAGCTTCCATTGTCACCTGTCCATCTTTCTTTCCTCATGGTCAGCCATAGATTCTACCACAAATGGAACATTGTGTGTCTCACAGCAAGAATACTTTATGACAGTATGTGATATGACTGGTGATGATAATGTGCATCGCCTGGTTAAGTTGCTTGCTTGATATCTCTACTGTAAAGTTATTGTTTTCTCCTCTGCAGCTACTAAACATTTGCCAGAATGTTTTATTGTGTGGTGGTGAGAAGAGGTGGGGAATACTGTGGATTTATCTCAGGACCCTGTGCTTGCTGCTCAGCCAATATCAAACTATGATAGCCTCTGTGTAGATAAGACCATAAAGTGGAAGGTACCATGCCTGACTTCGTTTGTTTGGGCTGGCTTCAAATCACAGTCCTCCTAATCTCTGCCTTACAAGTAGCTAGAAAACTGGTACATGAGATATTTTGAGATGTTACCATTTGCTGTTTCTCCTTTAAATTTTGTGTGCTAATTTTAACAGCCATCAATGTTTCTTGCCAGCAATTATTATTACTCTGATGGTTGTCTAATGATGACTATCTACCTCTGTTATTGCTTCAACACTTATTTTGAAATGTTCTGTAGGAAAGAGCTGTCTTTCTCACACTTCATTACTCAATTATTCACAATATACCGTGGCTCTTTCTTTTTCCCTCTTTCCTTCTTTGCTTCCTTCCTCCCCC
This sequence comes from Megascapheus bottae, assembly GCF_031878675.1. Lineage (NCBI taxonomy): Eukaryota > Metazoa > Chordata > Mammalia > Rodentia > Geomyidae > Megascapheus > Megascapheus bottae. The sequence continues at coordinate 71,295,297 of NC_143547.1, forward strand.
TTCCTTCCCTTTCCTTCCTTCCTTCCTTCCTCCCTACCTTTGGTCAGTACTGAGACTTGAGGCCAAATTCTCACTCTCCCATTTAGCTTTTTCCACTCAAGGCTGGTACACTACCACTTGAGCCACACCGCTTCTAGCTTTTTCCTGGTGATTTGGAGATAAGAATCTCAGCATTGGCTGCCTGTCCTAGCTTTGAACTGGGATCCTCAGCTATCAGCCTCTTGAGTAGCTAGGATTGCCAGCGTGAGCCATTGGTGCAGGCGCTCATATTTATCTCTATTCTAATAGAATTTTATATGATTATATATTTTCTATAGGTTAGAATACATTACTAGCATTATTTAATTTTTATTCAAATTGTACCATACTTAGCCACTAAGAACTCACTCAGATTTCCTATTCTATGTAGATATTCTCTTAAGTTTTGATCAGAAAGTTTTATTTACCTTTCTGTTTGCACTCACAAGCTATCTGGAATTAATTCTTGTGTATAATAGGAAGGAGTTAAATTACAAGGCAGAAGTTCTATATGGATAAGCACGTAATTTTTTAAAGCTTTTTTTTATTAGAAAGACTATTTTCCCCCCTACTCCAGAATGGTAAACATGAAAAGGCCAAAAGTAGAGCTGTTGCTCTAGTAGTAGAGTGCTAGACTTTAGTATAAAAACCCAGGAACAGGGTCTAGTTAAAGACCTAGGACCAGCACGAAAATAATAATAATAAAAATAATTGTAGCTACAAAGCTTGGTTTCAGGTATTTTATTTTTTTCCTTGACCTTCTTTAAGACTGCTTTTGCTATTCTTGGCCTTTTGAATTTCAACATAAATAATAGAATTGGCTTTGCAATATCCAACTATTAAAAAAAAACTCTTCTCAAGATTTGATACTGTCTTGAATCTATAGATCACATTGGTAGGTCAAATCAGCAAGAATTAACATCTTTACACTATGGACACTTACAGTCTAATTTATTTGTCTCATTTACTTCCCGTGATATTTTTTTTTAAAAATTCTGTTTACAAGCCTTGAACAATTCTTTTAGTTATAGGCATTGGATGTTTGTCAATTCTTTTTTGTTTTTGTTTTGTAGCTTGTTCTTCGTTTTTAATGAATCCTTTTGAGAATGCAGACCTCTTACGGTTTTTCTTCCTGTAATGGGAAATAGAAAAAAATTGACAAAGGAATGTTTTACAATTATCAGATGAATCATAATGTGAATGCTAAGAGAAAGATAGCAACCCTCCAGATGCTGAGAAGAATGAAACTGATTATGTAAGTGAAATCTCAGATGAAGTTATCCCAGATGAATTCTCTCAAACTGAAGAGCTATCAAATGAGCAATATTTTTATAAAGACAAAAAAAGAAAAATAAGACAAAAAGTCTAACAGAAAAAGGAATGAATGATTTAACAGGAAGTACTTTCCATGAGATATATGTCATAGAAATATATATATATATATATATATATATTAGTCTTGGGCTTGAACTCACGCCTGGGCACTGTCCTTGGGCTTTTTCAAGGCTAGTCCTCTACCACTTGAGCCACAGCACCACTTGTGTCTTTTTCTGTGTATGTGGTTCTGAAGAATAAAACCCCAGGGTTTCATGCGTGTTAGACAAGCACTCTACCGCTAGGTCACACTCCTGGCCTCTATGCAATATTTTTTATATGTACCTAAAACATTTTCTGTTTGATAAAAGTTCATGAGACCATATTCTGTATAGTTTGTTTTGGCACCAGAATTTATTTGATATAAATTTGTTTCTTGTAGCAAAATTCTGCCTAGATGTTTTCAAACAGTTATCTTTCACTATGCCTTTATGCTGATTGCTATAGCTTCAAAATATAGAAAGGTGCAAATAAGAAGGTTGTAAATGAGAAGACTATTTTTATCCTATTCTTTGCTCTGCAATATTTTTGTGCAATAGCAGGGTTAAAGATGTTTATCATATTAATTCTTCCATTTTTATTAACATCGATTAGCTCATTTCAACAGAATCACCTCCCCGGTCATTCTTTTTCCTCCAACTTTTCAAACCAGTCTCAGCAGGCTTCAGTTTTCCATGTTGACACATGTACATAAAGTATGTTGACCATAGTCACCCTCTTCTTTTGAAGGAGGACCTTTAGTGCTGATATTCTGAAGGCAAACATATATTGTTGTTGGTTTGTAATTATTTGCTCCTTGGAATGCATCTCACGAGGTATATAGTACAGTTTGTAAGTTTCTTAAATAATTCTTTCAATAAATGTGTATTCAAATACATTTATTTTGTATTCAAATGTTAAGGGTTACTTAAAAAAATAATTCTTTTATTCTGGGCTAGATATAGATTTACAGAAAAATGAGACACATTTTGTACCATTTCTCCTATAGTTGTTCCTCATATTTTGTTCTTTGCCAGTCCTGGGCTTGAGTTCAGGGCCTGACCACTCTCCTAGGGATTTCTCAAGCCTAGAGCTCTACCACTTGAGCCTCAGCACCACTTCCAGCTTTTTTTCTACGTATGTGGTACCGAAGAATTGAACCTGGGTCCTCGTGCATGCTAGGCAAGCACTTTACCACTAGACCAAAGTCCAGGCCCCTAGCAAAGCCTTTTATCTGACTTACCTATTGTGAATATTGCCTATGGCTTATCTTCTTTTATTTGGGGGGGGGGTCTTGTGGTGTGAACTTAGCCTGGACGTTGTCCCTGAGCTCTTCAACACAAGGCTACTGCCCTTCCCTTCAAGCCCCATTTCCCATTTTCTAGAGGTTAACTGGATGTAAGAGTCTCAGATCCTTTTTTTTTCTTTTCAATTTTATTTTATTGTCAGAGTGATGTATAGAGGGGTTACAGTTGCATTCATCAGGTAGTGAGTACATTATTTCTTGTTTTTCATATATTTTTATTGTAATTAATAGAAGGGTTACATGATATTTTTAGATGGTGCATTAATTCCCATACATTGATACCCTTTCACAGTCTCAGATCCTTTTGTGCCCAGTATGACTCTGAACCTTGATCCTCAGATCTCAGCCTCCTGAGTAGCTAGGATTACAGGAATGACACACCACGCCCAGCTTGGGCTTATCTTTTTTGTGTGTGCCTGGGACTTGAATTCAGGGCCTAGGCACTGTCCCTAAGCATTTTTGCTCAAGGCTAATGCTCTAACACTGTACCACAGCTCACTTCCTGCATTCATGCCCTCACCCTCTCCCTTTCCTTTTCCTTCACCCTGTCTCTCTCCTTCTCCCTTTTCTTCTCTGTCTTTTGGTGGTTAATTGAAGATAAGAGTTTCATGGACTTTCCTTCCTGGGCTGGCTTTGAACTGTGATCCTCAGATCTCAACCACCTGAATAGCTCAGATTATAGGCGTGAGCCACAGCAACCAAGCTGGCTTACACGATTTTGACAGATCCAAATTATATATGCTGCATTGGGAATGTAGAACCTGAGAATGCATATTGGCTTAGAATTACCACAGAAATTTTATTATAAGTATTAATTCATACTAATTATACACATTAATATGTTTCACTGTGATGTTTCCATGCATACCAATATTATGCTTTGGTATCCACCCTCTTAGACTACCCCCCTTATATCTTCCTCTTTTCTCCATTTTCCCTTCGCTTGTGGTCCCTCTACTACATTCAAGTCATGACTTTTTTAGTTTCCATATATAACAATAAAACACATGATACTTGTCATTTTATGTCTGGCTTATTTTGCTTTAATGATGATCTCTCATACTCCAACAACTTTCTCACCAGTGCCATCAGATATTATTGCTGTTTATGGCTGTATAATACTCTATTGACTATATATGTCCTACATTGACTTTGTCAGTTCATATCTTGACAGGCACCTAGGCCGATTCCATATTTTGGCTATTGGAGAATAGTACCATAACAAGCAACATTACAGATGCATCTTATGTATACGGACTTCAGATACATGCCCAGGAGTGCTGTAGCTGGATTATATAGTAGTTCTAAGTTTAGTTATTTGAGGAATCTCCATCCTCCATATTTTTTCCATCTTAGCTATACTAATTAGCTCACATTTTTATACAAGTATTCTTTATATGATCTGCATATGGGTCTTTTATCTGATTCATATATTGGGAATATATTGTCACAGTTTGTGGTTTGCCTTTTCTTTTTCTTAATTGTGTCTTTTGGAGAGCTAAATTTTAATTAATCCCAACGTACTCATTTTTAATAGTTCATATTCTGGAATTCTGAAATTTTTGCCTTTCATTGTGTTTCTTATAAATAGCTTTATAAGATTAGATCGTATATTTGGATCTATAATGCAACTATCTTAATTTTGTGTACAACATGACATATTGGTAGAGTTTTGGTTTGTGCATCAGAATATCTACTAGTTCATCCAGCACCATTCCACTTGTTAAAGAGTATATTTTCCTTATTTAACTACTGTAGTATCTTTGTCAAAATGAACTGAATATAAGTTATTTATATTCTACAAAATATATTATATATTTGCATACATTCAATATATGCTATTTTGTTCCATTAAACTATTAGTATATTATTAGGCAAGCATCACGCTGTCTGGATTAGTGTATGTTAGTGATAAGATTTGACATTGGGTACTATATGGATTCTACCATAACTAATCCTATTTTTCTCTTGCTCATAGCTATGTTTTTCAAAATTATTATCAGTACTGTAATTCCTTATAGCTTTTATATGTAAACATTTCAATCTTCGTAATTTCTGCAAAACTATACTGAGATTTTTTATTAGGATTGCATCGAATGTATAGATCATTTTTTCAGAGAATAGACATCTTATAGGAACAATTGGGTTTTGTAAATAGATCTTGTGCTTTGAAACCTTGCCAAACTAGCCTATTTTGCAGAGAAAATGCAGGGAGAGAATATAAACCATTCTTTTCAGTCAAGACATTTGGCTCTGATATGAAATGAGAGAGAAAGAGAGCACAGTTGTCTGAAGGGTTGTACAAGTTAGATATTTATTGCTTGGGTGAATGGTTATTTCTACTTTATTCTTTTTGTTTCATTTTTATTAATGGGAGAGTTTTTAAAGGTTTGAAATCTAAAAGACCCAATAGAGACAGAAAATTTTAACACAGAGAAGAAAAGATATCATAAAATCATCAATAATTTAGGAAGGAATATAATTTTGCTCTTTAAAGTGTGCTTTTCCTCATTACCAACACTCATACCTATGGACTTGACTGCCCTCCATATTTGCAATAGTTATATCCTAATTATCATTTAATACTCACTGCTCATATTTTATCACTATGTCAGTCTGTTTCACTCTTTTTTTTTTCTTTTTTGCCGGTCGTGGGGCTTGAACTCTGGGCTTGGACGCTGTCCCTGAACTCTTCAGCTCAAGGCTACCGCCTTACCCCCTGAATCACACAGCTCCACTTCCACTTTCCCAGTGGTTAATTGGAGAGTCTCATGTTCTTTAGTGCCCGAGCTGACTTGGAACTGGGATCCTCAGATCTCAGCCTCCTGAGCCACCTGACCAGGGAGGCAGTATGTTTCACTCTTGAGCCACGTGATACAATGTTTAGATATCCTTTTTCCTACATCACTTTTCCTTCCTACCATGAGGGTTCTTTTTAAAACAATTGTGTTTTCTTTTTTCATGTATATATATATATATATATATATATATTTTTTTTTTTTTTTTGCCAGTCCTGGGCTTGAGCTCAGGGCCTGAGCACTGTCCTTGGACTTTCTCAAGGGTAGAGCTCTACCACTTGAACCTCAGCACCACTTCTGGCTTTTTCCTATGTATGTGGTACCAAGGAATCGAACCCGGGTCTTCATGCATGCTAGGCAAGCATTTTAACCACTAGGCCAAACTCCCAGCCCTTTTCATGTATTTTTATTGTAATTAATAGAAGGGTTACATTATATTCACCAGATAGAAGATGCATTACTTCACATACATTGATACCCTTTCTCATGTCTTGGTCCCCATTTCCCTTCCCACACCCCCGCCCCTCATCTTGTTTTCCTCCCTTCTATATCTGACTTCAAATAACCAAATACCAAATTCACCAGATAACTAGGTGAAATATTGTAACAATATGAGATTACCAAGGGACAGCAAAAGAGATGAGAGATAACATAATATATTAAGGACAACAATCACTATTATATGGCTTTTGTTTCTATATCGTGGAGGTCCTTTCATTTAGCAATTGTGTGTTTTCAATTTGCCAATCATGTTTCATAAATTCCACCCCCATCGTGGGAGGAAAAGACCCTACCGAACTGTTGGTGGAAATGTAAACTTTACAACCAGTCTCGACAGCAATCTGAAGGTTCTTCAAAAAACTAACCAACCAGCCATGTCATTTCTGAGCATCTACCCCAAACAACATGAGCCGGAATATGACAAAGACACTTTCACATACATGTTCATTGTTGCACTGTTCATAATAGCCAAGATAGGGAAACAGCCCAGATGCCCCACAATAGATGAGTGGATCCAAAAAAATATGTGGTGCCTATATAGAATGGAATTTTACACAGCCATTAGAATAAAATAATGTCATTTGCAGGGAAATGGATGGAACTAGAACAAATCATGTTAAGAGAGTTAAGCCAAACTCAGAGAGACAAATGGTACATGTTCTCTCTTATATACAGAAATTAGATCTAAAATACACTGGGACATGATAAATTATACAGGATTCTAGATACTCACAGTGACATCAAAAGAAGTTATTCTTAGGAGAGAAACACAAGGTACAATGCTTACATGCCTCTTCATATTTATATAAAATTACATATAATGTATATATATATATATCAATGAACTCCCAAATATGGAAACAAAGATCTCCATTTGCTTTTTATATTTTGATGATTCTGTCTTCTTTACAGTGTATTCAAGTGCATGCCTTCGGGGGGCAGGGTACAGAAGTGGAGGGAAAAGGGTGAACACATGCAGCAGTGGAGCTCACTGGATGTGGATGAAAGTACAACTTGTGGGTGGAGATGGGAGCGCAGGACTGGAAGAGAGGAAATACATTCATTACCTGAATCCTGTCATTGTAATCCCTCTGCACATCACTTTTATAAATAACAATAATGAAAATTAACTTAAAAACACAAAGTTAAAAAATACTCCTCACCTGGACTGGCAGTGGGAATGATAGAGTGCTTGCCTTAGCAATGGCAAGTATGTAGCCCTGAGTTCAATCCCTAGCCTTACCCTCCCCCAAAAGAAGGTCCCTTCTTCCCCTAAGTACTGTTTTTCACCTGGTCAAAAATACCAGGAATTCAATCACTTCCACTGTTTTAATGGAGATATATGTCCTGCAAGCCTCCATCCATTTGCTCTGCTCTGTACTGTTTGCCCTCTGTGACTTTGCCAAGGCTATCATATTTGTGTTTCCACCTGTCTAACCTTCTGTGAGGAATCTCCTGTGTCTTGCATGCCAAATGTTTCTCTCTCCAAGTATTTCCTCTAGTGACTTCTCAAAAAAGGGTCCTTAGGAGATCAATAAATATATTTGCAGATTCTCTGTAAATATAATCTACCTTAATTTTGATGAATACCTTTGCACTATATAAAATTCTTATTTAAAAAATAATGTTTCCAGTGGGGACATAGTAGTAAATGCCTGTAATCCCAGTCTTTGTGTAGCAGAGGCAAGAGGATCATGAGTTCAAGGCCATCTTGAGAAATATATTAAAATTTTATCTGAAAAGTAAATAAATAAATAAAATTGTTCTTAAATTTTTAAAAAACATTTGCCCTTGTTTTCTACCTGCCAATGTGCCAGTTGAAAATTCTGAAAACCTTTTAGTTTCCCAGTCTTTTTGCTACAATCTTTTTCCCTTCTGAAAACATAGCATCTTTTATTCATCCCCGGTGTTCTGAGTTTTCAGGATGATTTGCTGTAGGTTAGGCCAATTTTTCACTGACCTGGGTTGTTTCTTGATCTTTATGATGTAGATACTCAACGTCCTACATTTCTGGGAACATCATTCAATTTATTATGTAATCACTAATGACATATATTCCCTCTTTTCAATTCTTAGAACTTCTCTAGATTAGACTTTGCCTTCTGAATTGATCCTCTAAGTTTGGAGGATTTTTTTTATCTCTAATTCTCCATGCCCATTGTTTTTACTTTATTTTCAGAGTCATTATCTTAAAATTCTTCCAGTGATTTTTTTAATCCAACATATAGGATTGAGAATTTAACTTAAGAAGAGCACTTGCCTGAGAAGTGCAAAACCCTGAGTTCAGTCCTCAGGTTTGAAAATAAAGACATAAAACAATTTTTAAGTTTAAAAAATCCACTATATGTGTTGGGATCATGAGGAGAGGGGTAGACTAATGAAGCGGGGGTGGGGAGAGTGCAGAAAAGAATCCAATGCATATTCTACCAAATTAAGAGTTAGGGAAGGAATTAGTAGGGGAGGGAGTGGCAAGAAGGTCAAAAGGGGTGACATTGATCAAGATATAGTATTCATAAACTGCTTAGTAAAATCGCAACTCCTTTGTAAAACTATCTGTAGATAATAAAAATAAGTTTAAAAATCTACCATATTAAGCCAGACTCAAAGGAAGATAGGCTCAGTGGTTTCCCTCATTTGTCATAATCAGTAGAAACCTTGGGCTCTCCTAGCAGAGATTTGCAAGAGAGCAAAACCTAGCTACATAAGGCCATATAAGGTGAAGCTAATTGAAAGGACCTCCAGGATATATAAATAAAAGCCATATAACGAGTGATTGTTGTCCTTAATGTACTATGTTATCTCTCATCTCTCTTGCTATCCCTTGATTATCTCATATTGTTACAGTATCTTACTTTGTTATCTGATATATTGGTCATATTTGTATTTGGTTATTTGAAATTGGATAGGGAAGGGGGAAAACAAGATGAGGGGTGGGAGTGGGGGGGGAGGGAAATGGGGACCAAGACATGAGAAAGGGTATGAATGCATGTGAATTAATGTACCTTCTATCTGGCAAATATAATGTAACCCTTCCATTAATTACAATAAAAATATATGAAAAAAATCTATCATATTATTTTTAGTTTCTAATGGTTATTTATTTATTTATTTATTTTGCCAGTCCTGGGCCTTGAACTCAGGGCCTGGGCACTGTCGTTGGACACTTTTTGTTCAAGGCTAGTGCTCTGCCACTTGAGCCACAGCACCACTTCTGGCTTTTTCTGTGTATATAGTACTGAGGAATCGAACCCAGGGCTTTGTGCATGCTAGGTGAGCACTTTACCACTAGGCTATGCTCCTAGCCCCTAATGGTTCTTTCTTGTTCTTCATTTCTTTTTCTTTTAAAATGATCTCATTTCTGCTTTTAGGATGTAATGGTCTCCACAGATACAGATTTTCTGATTTTTATGTATTCTATGCTTAGTCTCTATCTTTAAGCCTCAATTACTCCCTCCCTCTCTCTCTCTCTCTCTCTCTCTCTCTCTCTCTCTCTCTCTCTCTCTCTCTCTTTCTCTCTTTCTCTCTCTCCCTCTCTTCCCCCCTCTCTCTCCCGCTCCCTCTCTCCCTCCCTCCCTCCCTCTGTGGTCTTTCATTTCATGTTATAGACTTTTCTATCATGGTTGGACGATCTTCTCTGTTTCACTTGCATATTTAAATGAATGTACTTTTAAAGCTTATTAAGTAATAGGGTTCAATCTAGGCATCTGAGCAGGAATACACATAATTCATTGAAGGAGTGACAACTGTCACTCCATGCATGATTTCAATATACACAAATTTTAGTTAACACTAGTCTCCTCAAAAGCTTAAGTTCCGTTATCACAATATTTTGCCTTTGAGTAGTTCTGTTAAGTGAACAATTTCTGCTATCTAAATAGCAGGTGTGATTCAAGACCTTGTCACCTCTTTCAAAGTCTTTTAGTGATTGGTAACTGTGTATCTGTTACTCGGTTCATATGCAGATCAGCAAGTATTTACTTTTGCATTGCTTCCTTGTCTCCTAGTGACAAATAAATATTCCATTCTTTTAAATGGATAATTAAAGGCCAGAAGTTTGGCCTGGTGGTAGAGTGATTGCCTAGTGCTCACGAAGATGCAGGTTCAGTTCCTTGGTACCACATACATAAAAACACCAGAAGTGTTGTGGCCCAAGTAGTAGAGCACTGGCCTTGAGGAAAGCCCAAAGACAGTGCTCAGTCCCTGAGTTCAATCCCCAGGATGGGCAAAAATAAAATGGATACTTAAGAGAAGGAATAGTTAATAGAAAGTAAAAATGCTAGAGATGAAATCAGATGCAACTTGAAAATGATAACAAAGTGAAGATGGATGAGTCCTCTAAGGAGCTATGGTGTGAACAATTTTGAAAAGTTCAATGAATAGAGAGAAAACAAGGGAAACTTGCATCAACAATTTTTCCTTTAAATTATATGAGGAACAAAAAGCACCTTACAGTAGAAACAGGATTGAGGACTGCAATCACTTTGGCTACTGTTTAGGCCAAAGCATTGATGTTATTTCTAATACATCCTGCTTTAATCATTTTAAAATTAATTGCTGTTAATCTCTCTGATGAAGTTACTGGCATACACAAAGAAAACTTTAAACACAGATTCCAAGAAAGCATTAAGGAGCGTAGATATGACAATCATCAACCATTTAATGTGACAAGGTTGGTTTGTTCGTTTGTTTGTTTTTGCAAGGCAGTCCTATCAGTAACTTATATGACAAAAGATTAGGGGTCACAAAGTGAGTATAAAGGAAATATAAAGGAAAGATTCTAGATAAGCAGTCAGAGAAACTGAGTGAAGTCAAACTTATCATCACAAAGGAGAGAAATGTTTGTGACAAAAAGGAGGAAGATGCCCCTGAGGAAGCTGAGAAAGGCTTCAGTAGAGAGGCGCTTGGTTCACAAGACTGAAGGTACAAAAGATGAAATGTCAAAAGCTGACTCAAACTTAGAAAGAAGTATGACACTTTTCATTCTAAGCAGAGAAAAGACACTTGCTTTGTATTGTAAATCATACTACAAGAAGCCAAGTACTGTTCAAATTTCTTAAGTGAAAGAAAAAACCCTTTAATCCTGTGTTCTTAATGGTTTAAATTATAATGAACAAAGTAAATATCAATCTTCCACACAAAAAAATGAGGGACAAAGGGTGAACAAATGCAGCAATGGTACTCACTAAACACTTAAAATTGAACTATACCTGACTTATGTAACTGTAATTCCTCTGTACATCATCTTTCTAATAACAATAAAAATTTTAAGATAAAATAACTTTTACTTGTGAAAGAATAATGAAAATCAGTCTTACTATTTCATCCTTTCATTTCTCTCTACATTTAAACCTACAGCAAGAGTTTTGAATGTTTTATTTTTTTGTGCTTGTCCTGGAACCATCATTATACAAAAAGTCAGAGATTTACAGTTTAAGAAGTTTCTACTTTTAGGTATTTTTTGATGCTAGTACTGGGGCATAAACTCAGGGCCTGGGTATTGTCCCTGACCATTTATGCTCAAGGCTAGTGCTCTACCACCTGAGCCACAGCTCTACTTCTGGCTTTTTAATGGTTAATTGGAAAGAAAAGTGTCACAGATTTTCCTGTCCAGGCTGACTTTCAATTGCCATTCATAGATCTCAGCCTCTTGAGTATCTAGTCTGTTGTTTCTCTACTGAGCAGTCTCCCAATTCACTGCCTGGTGACTCCATATATCTAACCGCTAGCCTTCTCAGAGCTGAGGATTACAGGATTATAGGATCTCATCACTGAATATCTAGACTTTTACTCAAACTCAGTTTTCTAATGGTACCTTAATCTGAGCTTGATATCCCCACACCAGTCTCTCTGATGAAGTTTCTCCACAGAATGGATCTTCTGTCTCCTGTTAGGATGGAGGAATGGATTCAAAGTATAGTTCTTTCTTATACAAGTGTTCTGTCAAATTTCCTCTTTTTAAATCTATTCTTCTCCCATCTTAATTTTTGCCTCATTTGTTGGGTTTCTGTAGGTTCTTGTTTCTTATTGGCATCAGGCTTGGTTTTTAACCTTTCTGGATATGCTAACTCAAACTGTCTGCTTTCCATCATTCATACATTTGTTCAACTCCTTTATTCTCTGTAGTTTCCTTTTCTGCTCTGTTCATTCTTGTAGATTTATAGTTTAAAAATTCATTAGTCCATTTTACTCATGTTTAATGAAGGAAAAGGTGCTTTATTTGCATGTTAGTCAGATTTTTCATCACTGTGCAGAATACTTGAAAGAAACAGCTTTAAGAAAGAATGATTTATTTTGGCTCACAGTTTCATTCCATGGTCTGCCTGTTTCAGTTTTTGGGTCTGAGATAAATTAAAATATCATGATAGCAGGATTGTGCAGGAAAGACTGCTTACCTCAAGATAGCCAGGAAGCAGAGACAGACAGATAAGAAAAGCCAGCGACAAAATACCCTTCCAGGACCTACTCTCAATGTCCTGCTTCCTCCAAACAGGCCCCAACTTGTAAATTCTCAAGCATCTCTAAAATTAGCATCTCCAGCTAGGGGACACACTTTCAAATCATGAATCTGTGGGGAATAGTTCATATTCAAGTCATAACATTGTACTATGCTTAATCACAATGCTCTATTTGTGCAAATTGTTTGTAATCCCAGCCTGTACTCTTGTGTAATGTCTTTGACACTTTTTATGAGCTCAGATCAAAGCATAAAGAAAGTAAACAGATTGGTGTTACGGTGTACATGGCGTACGCTTGTAATCTCAGCACTCAAGAAGGTGAGGTAGCAGGTTTGAAAGTTCAAGGTCAGGCTGGGTGCAGTGGTTCACGCTGTAATCCTAGCTACTCAGGAGGCTGATATCTGAGGATCATGGTTGAAAGCCAGCCTGAGCACTAAAGTCCGTGAGACACTTATCTGCAATTAACCACCAGAAAACTGGAAGTGGCACTGTGGTTCAAGGAGTAGGGCAGTAGGCTTGAAATGAAGAGCTCAGGGACAATGCCCAGGCCCAGAGTTCAAGTCCCACAACCAACAAAAATACAGAGTATTAAAAAAAAAGCTCAAGGCCAACTTCAGCTACATAGAAAGACTCTCTGTCAAAAAAAGAAAGAAAGAGGGCCGGGAGTTTGGCCTAGTGGAAGAGTGCTTGCCTAGCATGCACAGAGACCCAGATCCCATTCCTTGGTACCACATACATAGAAAAATACTGGAAGTGGTGCTGTGGCTCAAGTGGTAGAGCTCTAGCCTTGAGAAAGCCCAAGGACAGCGCTCACGTCCTCACGTCCTGAGTTCAAGGCCCAAGACTGGCAAAAAAAAAAGGGAAGAAAGAAAGAAAAAAAAGAAGGAAAGAAAGAAAGAAGAAACAAAGAAACAAAGAAAGAAAAGAAAAGAAAGTTAACAATAGATTTCATGCAGAATTAGGGTTTTTTCAGACATGTAAAATATTCAGAGACAAGAAAGTTTGCGAAAGTAGCATGATTATTAGCATAATGAATTATGCAGTATAGGCTGAATAGGAATGGAAGAGAACAACAAAGAGAGATAGACTGAGAGAAAATCAAAGGTCAGTATACTGGAGTTCCTGATTAGGTGTTTTTAAAAAATGTCAGAGCAGAGTTGAATAAATATCCCATAGTTTCAAACTAATTACTAAATTTAGCGTCTAGTTTTACATTTTAAATTTTAGTTACTAATTTTAGATACTGAATAGTCATAGAGGCTGGAATGGCACAAAGAATGGGTCATTAGAATTGAGAGTTCAATTGAATGACTTGTCCACATAGATGTTGTACAAGACAAAAACAAAGGTCATCATACTTAAAGGCTGTGGTTTTTGGGGGGGAACAATAATAATAACCACAAGAAGAAAAAGAAGAAAAGAACGAGAATGGAAAGGAGGAGCAAAAAGGAAAAGGGTAATCTACTTCCACGAGCAATTTACTTGACTTATACTGACAGGAAATCTAAAATAAAACTATGATTTAATGAACATATATTTCTTTTTTTGATTATTATTTTTATTTCTTTATTTATTTTTTATTGTAATTAATAAAAGGATTACATGATATTTGCCAGATAGAAGGTGCATTAATTCACTTACATTGATACCCTTTCACATGTCTTGGTACCCATTACCTTTCCCCCCACCCCCCCATCTTGGTTTTCTCCCCTTCCCTATCAAATTTCAAATAAACAAATACAAATAAATTCAATATATCAGATGACAAAGTGAGATACTGTAACAATATGAGATACCCAAGGGACAGCAAAGGAGATGAGAGATAACATAGTACATTAAAGACAACAGTCATTCGTTATATGGCTTTTGTTTCAATATCCTGGAGGTCCTTTCAATTAGCTTCATACTATATGGCCTTATGTATCAGGTTTTGCTCTATTGCAGATCTCTACTAATAGAGCCCAAGGTTTCTACTGATTATGACAAATGAGGGAAACCATTGAGCCTAAGTTCCTTTGAGTCTGGCTTACTTCACTTAATATGATTTTTTCTATGTCTTTCTATTTCTTAACAAATGGGTCGATGTCGTTTTTTCTGACAGCAGCGTAGAATTCCATTGTGAACACATATTTCTTCTCACAAAATATCAAACTCATTCTGTTTCCATCCTATGATATTCTCAGGGATCCAGGCTACTTCAGAATAATGTTCTATTATCCCTGAAGTGTTTATTATTATTGTTCTTCTTTTCTAATACCGTGGTTTGAGCCTTTAGGCAAGTGTTTTACCATTTGAGCCATGTCTCCAGTCTTCCTGCAGTGTTTTCCTTCATTTCATGGTCCAAGGTATAATGAGTGAGATAAATTCACTGAGGCACAGTTAAAGGTGACAAAGGAGTTTTATTAGTATGCAACTTCTTTGTGCCAGGCTACCTCAGAATTAGGAGCAGCTGTAACCTCTATGGAGGCAAGGGTTTTGCTCTCCTCTCTCCAGGCCTATCTGCAGGCTTCTCAGTTCACCGAGGCCCTCCGGCCTCTTGCCCTTCTGTAAGCCTCTCTGAAGGCTTCTCACCTCTCTCCAGGCCTCACCTCAGGCTTCTTGATTTCCTGTAGGCCTCTCTGAAGGCTTCACACCTCACCACAGGCCTCTCTGAAGGCTTCTCTCCCCTCTGAAGGCCTCCCTGAAGGATTCTCACCTCGTCCCAGACCTCACCTCAGGCCTCTACTCCTCACCGGAGGCCTCACCTCAGGCCTCTCACCTCCCCATAGGGCCTAGCATCATTAGGCTCCTGAAGACTCCAGTGTGGAGCCCTCCCCTCTCCTCTTTGGGAACACTCATCCCCTCCTCTCCAGTTCCAGCTCCCAGCTGTGATGTCAGCAGGAGCAGGACTTCCTGCCCCTCTGGTTCTCACAAAGGTAGTATTCTAATACACTATTTGCCTTCTATACAGTGTGCTGAAAGAACATTCAAAGAAAAGGCAATAGGCTCCAGTAGCTTTCTTAAAGAAGGCTCTTAGAAACTGACATATGTCACTTACATTTAAATTCCATTGGCCTGAATCTTTCCATACTCCTGCTGTATATCTCATGGCCACTTTCAGCTAGAAAGGAAGCTAAGAAATACAATATTTTTAAGGAACCCACATATCCAGCTAAAATTTCTATTATAGTAGACATATAGGAGTGTAGATAGGGGAATGGAACAACCAACAGGCTCTGCCCCATCCTTGAAAATCAAGTGCTAAGGAAAAAGTGAAATAAAGGGTTTTTGTTGTTGTTCCTGTTGTTTTGTGGGTGATGGAGCTTGAGCTCAGCCTGGGCACTGTCCCTGAGCAATTCAGCTCAAAGCTACTGCCTTACCCTTGAGCCAAGCCCCACTTCCTGTTTTCTAGAGGTTAAATGGAGATAAGAATCTCAGGTCCTTTTGTGCCCAGTCTGGCTTTGAACCTTGATCCTCAGATCTCAGCCTCCCGAGTAGCTAGGATTATAGGCATGAGCCCCTCACCTGGCATAATAAAGTATTTTTAAAATAAAAAATGCACAGTTATGCAGTGGTCATAATTAATTTGGAACTCATTGTATTTTAATGTTCCTTTCCTTAGGAAATAATCTGTGTAAGTTTCCTTGGTGTTTCTTTTTAATTTTTTTTTAAATTTACTTTTGTAGTACCAAGAAAACAAACCCAGGGCTTCTTGCATGCAAGGCAAGCACTCTACCACTAAGCCACATTCCCAGCCTCCTTAGTGTTTCTTAACAGCTCATTCATATGCTGAATTAAGTAAATTATACTTTTAACCTTACCAAGGGGTATGTAAACTTTCTCTTCCTTAAATAATGGTTAATATGTTAGGGGCTAAATAGTCTCACCTACTCTCTCTCTCTATATATATATATATTTTTTTTTTTTCTAATCACTGGATACTGTAAATATGATCTTCTATGACAAAAGGGGGAAGGTCTTTTCATGTGTGATTCAATTGAGGATCTTGAGATGCAGAAGTATTTTGTTTTGCCTTCTCTTCATCCTTTTTCCTGGGATAGTCAAATGCATTACCATGAAGGGCTACACAGGGATTGCATTTAGGAGTTTTGTAAACTAGAAGAAACATGGGAGGTAAGTTTCTTAGTAAACTGTTTTGGGGAAAGCTCCTTTAGACACTCTGAGTATACAAAATAACAAAATAACAATTAATTCATTTACACCTCCATCCATCTTATACATACTCCCTATGCAGTTATATGCTTAGTACTCTGCTAAATGTTGTGGGAACAGAGATAATGACTGAACTTCTCCTTCTGGTACTTCTCTACCTCAAAGGAAATCACAGGTCGCTTTCTTCTACTACACTTACTAGAGATACTTATCACACCTTCCTACTGTGGGCCAGTTTTGAGTTTTATTTATTCTAAAAGTCAGTCTTCCAACTAGCTCCCATATCACTCAAGACTACTTGCCAGGGAAGGACAGAATCAAAGGCAGACCTCTCCAAAATGCTGATCACCCTCCAGCATCTTCTAACCTTCATGTAATTCTAGGCCTCCGTTCCACCTGCTGATTATATTGGTTTGCACTGTAAGGCTATCCAGCTGTGGAAAGGGTTTTTTGAAACAGTTTTCCTGATAAATCCCTAATACCCAAGAAAAGCATAAAAGCCATTCAGAAGCAAGTTTTGTTCTTCACTGGTTGCCTTGCAACAGTGCTTACTGAACACCTACACTTCAACCCTTACTGTGTTAATCCACACATTCATTAGTTTCTGATGATGAAACCAATCAAGCTCAAGTAGATGATACAGCCATGAGTATGCATGAGCTTTGTCTATTTCCCAGTATATAGACTGATGATAAAGCTTTCATGAATACATTGCATTCCAAAAGCAGCAACTGCATATAAATTGGCCTTCTATCCTCTTTACAAGAAGATCTCCCTTAAGGACTTTCTATGCATTTATGCATAAAAGTCACAAAGAAAAAAATACGTAGATAGGTATGACAAAGTCAAAATAAAAACTTGCATGCAATTGTAAGGAAAATGTAGACATTGCTATGGGTAAGTAAATAGGTACAACTTTCATGGAAGGCAGTTTGTTGTATATATTAAGAGCCTTTCAACTTTACTTACTATGTTACCCATTAATGCCACTGCTAAGAATTTATCCAAAGGAAGTAAACATGTATGGCTACAATTATTATTCTAGGAGGACATTTGCCACAGCTTTGACTATGAGAGTGGAAGAATGGAAGCAACCAAATACCCTATAATGGAGCTCAGATTCCCTGGTGTTATAGAATACAATGCAGACCTTAGAAATCATGTTTTAAAAGAATGTTTAATGCCATAGAAAATACTTAGATATAATTAGGTGAAGAAAAACATCTTATTTTGAATAAAAAGTATATATACCAATTAAGTCAAATATTCACTAAGAATCTACTACTATGTATTGGGTATAAATATAGATTCTGAAATCCAGTGGTGAGCCACAAAATTATAGTCTTTGTCCTACTGGGAAAAAAAGACAGGAAGGATGTAAACCCAAATCCAAAATAAGTGATGCCACCTATTAGGTCATTCAGACACCAGGCACATGGAATAAAGAAAGGTCTGTTGCCAGCAAAAGTAACTGGCAAGGTCCCCTCTCAAAGGGAGAAGCAGAACCGGCTTTTCTATGAGGTGACCTATATAATTTAGGAGGCTGAGAGGCAGGGACTTTTGTGTAGACATATGGTCCAGGGACTTCATCATGGATGTCTAGAATTTATGGCAGCTGCCCAAGTAGTAGATAAGGGGCCTATAGCTGGCCAGACTGAAGGTCACTTTAAGGAGATCCTGTTACCTTATATGGATTTAACTGCCCCAGTGGAGAGTCATGTCAAGGTAAAGAGGAAGGAAGCTGATTATTTACTGCCTGTACCAAATGGGCTTAATGATGAACTCTCTGGAAAGATGCCTGCCAGGTCCTGGAAAAGAAGCCTATTGGTCTAATGCTACCCCTCTTTGGGTATGACTATGAGTGACTTTAATGTTTTTTCTTCATACACAGGTATGAAGAAAAGATCTATAATTAAATAACGCTGTCATAATCAGGAAAAAAAGTTTATTTTTAAACTCTTGCTTCCGATTTGGTAAAATGAACCTCCACTTGTACAACTAATTGATGTCAATAAAATTTAAATTAAAAAAAAAACTTGGCTGGGTGCCAGTGGCTCATGCCTGTAATCAGGAGGCTGTGATCTGAAGACAGTAATTCAAAGCCAGCTCAGGCAGGAAAGTCCATGAGACACTTATTTCCAATTATCTACCCAAAAAAGTTGTAAGTGGATCTGTGACTCAAGTGGTATAGTGCTAGCCTTGAGTAAAAAGGTCAGGGATGGCATTGAGGCCATTGAGTTTAAGCTCCAGGACTGGCACACACACAAAAATCTTGATGGTGAATGCAAGAATGAATATGATTGAAGTACTTCCTATTCATGAAAATATGAAACAATTAAGCTAATACCATCTTTCAAAAGTGAGGGATTAGAAACAGTAGTACAGGAACTGAATACATCACACTACATTATATATGGGTATGGAAATATCACAATCAAATTGTTTTGTATAATTAATATATGACAATAAAGAAGATTAAAAAAGCAACTCTCAAATTAAGGCCAGGTATTACGGCCTTGTTTAGCTTAAACTATTAAAACATCTTACATGTAGTGAGCTCAGAAAGAATGGGCCCACTTACATGGCTGTCCATTCAATTCATCCTCTCAACAATCCTGTAGACTCAAGTAGAATAGGGATTATTGTGTTCATTTTATGGATAGAGACAGAGGGAAAAAAGGCCAGTGATTTTTCTTAGAAAATAGAGTGACTGAGATAAATCATAGCCCTAAAATCTGATCCAGAAAGATTCGGGGATTCTTTTAGCTCTACTGTGTTTCCTTGAAAATGTTTGGAAAGAAAGTCTTGATACAAATTATTTTCCAGATGTTGCTTCCACTATCTAGGCCCTATTGCTTTTGCCCTTTATATTCAAGTAACTAGATAATACTGAATGACCAAATAAGCAAGAGAAATAGCTAAATCATTCTGTGTCTGACTTCTCAAAAATTTAGAAATAATCATATGCAGAAGGGAAAAGACACTGGAAAATGTTTCAACCTGCTCTACAAGTTGAAAAGATTGTTCCTAATCTCTCTCTCTGTCCCTCTCTGTTGTCTCACTCTGTTTTTGTCTCTGTTTGTTTCTCCCCTACTCTCCCATGTTATATGTACCTTTTCTTCCCCTTCCCCCAACCTCTTTTGTGAAAACTGCTGTTTGATTAAATAAACAAATTAGACCTAATGTCTTCTGGGTAGTAATAGATTCTCCTTCCTGAATACCAAATAACTGTAGTATTTGCATTTTAACTCTGAAAACACCAAACCCAATGAATATAATAATGATGCTTAGTCCCATGGAAGCAAGAGGACTGTCTGAGCTAGGCTGGCAATATATAGCCCCATCTTCATAGACCTAGCTGTCCTGGAAATCAGGACTGAGGATATAGATATACAACATCTGGTTCTTTTTACTTATTCACTGCCTGGTTCCAGCCTCCAATCACCATAGATTCCTTGGTTCAATGGCAAGTCTGAGCCTTTTTTGGTCACCATATTTGCCTTGATTCTAGCCTCTGCTTGAGCCTGCTGCTGCTGTTGCAGGCTACCCTCCATTCCTTATCACAGCTGGCTCCCCAGTTTGCTGCAAGGGAAAATTGAGATTTCTTTGCTATGGTTCTGCCTCACTGCTTCCATTTCATGGATTGCTCCCAAGGGCAGCAGCAATTCCCTCCTCCCAACCACCAGCCATCTACCATCTACCCCAATGGCTTTTCCCCCCACATACAGTCATTTTCCATCATTTCTGGAATCAAAGGAAATAAAATTCAGACTTAGACCAGACCTGATTTTATGTCTGCAATAGTTGCTTGCCTAGTCTGGTTTTTAATGGCATCAGGAAAATATCCCCTGCCTAGAACTCTTCCATATATTTTATACCTCCATATATAAAATATTTATTATATTTACCTCTGGATTTATATTCATAAATAATCAAATGTATACTAGACACCGTGCTAAGCAATTCATATGGATGTATTACTTAATCCTCAAAAATATTGTGTAATAGGTGCCCTATTTTTCTCATTGTATATGTTTTCAGTTCAAGATGGAAGACAGAGCCCAAGTATTCAAGCCTTCTCCCTCTAGACGTCATTCAAATAGGAGCACAAGTACAATCCCTCTAGAACAAAGAGAACAAGAATTGGGACATCAGTGGCTGAGGAATTTAAATAAATTTCTGAAGACAGAAAGCATCTGAAGGAGTGCTAACTGAGAAAGCAGGCTGGCAGCATCATACCCATGCTAACAACAGAAGGCTGCTGTTAAGAGGCAGAAGTCCTGCTTAGAAGACCTTAGACTTCAAGTGCAACAGAAATGAGAGTGAAATGGGGGCAGCAACAGGGCAACTGAATATCAATCTGTAGAAAGAATGGTGGCCCCTACCTTTCTATGCAGGTGACCTGGTACTCAAATATTCACTTGCCAACCTCAAAAACATATGGTTCATTGCAGAGGTTGAACAAAGAGTCTAGAAAGGATTAGGGCAATCAGGTAGGTGTTACTGTATGAATTTGGTATTAGTGCTTCAGATTTATGCTATTTATAACTTGATATTTGCATCTCACTCTACCTTCTGAAATTAAAGAACTCTCCTTTTGTCCTCAAGCACAAATATGCCCATTATCAAGGTATACTCAAACATAGTTCCCAGTCACATATCTACATCCTCATTTTGAAAGATAAGAATGATAAAAAGAAATATTAAATGTATAAGGAAGACTGGAACATTAAACAGAAATAACTAGGTAAGTGGAACTAGCAGAGCTAATAAAGAGAACTACAGATAGTACTTTAAATAAAACTAATATCTGCAGAGAAATCTAAGAATACATTACATCTATAAAATAAGAATTGAATGCTATAAAATATAACAACTTAATACAACTAATTTTTCATAAAACATGGCAATGTAAA
Organism: Megascapheus bottae; assembly: GCF_031878675.1. Lineage (NCBI taxonomy): Eukaryota > Metazoa > Chordata > Mammalia > Rodentia > Geomyidae > Megascapheus > Megascapheus bottae. The sequence goes on from NC_143547.1 coordinate 71,316,796, forward strand.
CCTTTGTATTCATTTGATCTGTGAGCCATATGAAAATGTTATTTATCAGAAATATTTGTGTTTTTTTAATGGTGAGCTTTTGGAAATATAAAATATGACTGAAAAAGTAAAATGCCATAAAATATGTGCTAATTTTTATTGCTGCATAAATTACCAGAAGGTTACTTGCTTAAAACAATTCACATTTATTATCTTATAGGTCCTGTAGGTCTGAAATCCAAGTACAGCATAGCAAAATTCCATGCTTAGAGTTTCAAATCATGATGTCCCAAGATGCAAGATACATTTTTGTGTGTGTTCTGGGGCTTGAACTTGGACTGGGCATTGTCTCTGAGCTCTTCAGCTCAAGTCTACTGTCCTACCCTTGAGTCAAGTCCAACTTCCCATTTTCTAGAAGTTAATTGGAGATAAGAGTCTCAGGTCCTCTCCAGGATATTGAAACAAAAGCCATATAATGAATGATTGTTGTCCTTAATGTACTATGTTGTCTCTCATCTCCTTTGCTGTCCCTTTGGGTATCTCATATTGTTACAGTATCTCACTTTGTTATCTGATATATTGAATTTATTTGTATTTGGTTATTTGACATTTGATAGGAAAGGGGGGAAAACCAAGACAGGTGGGGGGGTGGGGGGGAGGGTAATGGGTACCAAGACATGTGAAAGGGTATCAATGTATGTGAATTAATGCACCTTCTATCTGGCAAATATCATGTAACCCTTTTATTAATTACAATAAAAAATTTTAAAAAAAGAGTCTCAGGTCCTTTTGTGTCTGGGCTGGCTTTGAAGCTTGATCCTCAGATCTCTCCTATAGCTAGGATTACAGGCATGAGCTACCACACCCCACTTGCAAGATGTATTTTTTAAAAAATTTTATTGTAGGGCCAGGAGATTGGCCTAGTGGTAGAGTACTTGCCTAGCATGCATGAAGACCCAGGTTCAATTCCTCGGTACCACATACAATAGAAAAATATCCAGAAGTGGTGCTGTGGCTCAAGTGGTCGAGGGCCAGCCTTGAGAAAGCCCAAAGACAGTGCTGAGGTCCTGAGTACAAGCCCTAGAACTCGTAAAAAATATTGTAAAGATGATGTATAGGGCGGTTATAGTTACATAAGTCAAATAATGAGTACATGTCCTTATGAACAGTGTCACCTCCTCCCTCATTCTCTCCCATCCCCCTCCCTCCCAGATTATATAGCTTATCTCCAACATAGTGTCTGGTGGGTTTCACTGCTGAATTGGTTCACCTTTTCCCCACTGTTTCTGTGCTTCCCCTCCCCACCTCAAATCAGTTAGATTTATGTATGAGACAAAGTGTACAGAAATCAAAAACAGCAACAGAAGGAAATAAACAAAGAAAAAAGAAAAGAAAAAACCACTCAAACAGTATAATTAAAGAAAAAAAACCTCTTCCATTTCTTGGAGTTCAATTCGATAAACATCATTTTGTGTATTTTTTTTTATTTTATTGTCAGGTTGATGTACAGAGGGGTTACATTTCTTGTTCAACATTGTTACTCCCTTCCACATTTTTCTCCCACTTTCCCTCCTCCTAACCCCTCCCCCACATTGTAAAGTTCATTTCCAGTATATTGTTTTGTGAATATTGCTGTTGCATTGATTAGCCCTTTGTCCTTTGTCTCACTTTTTTGTGTAATCTTATGCACATATATATTGAGCCCTTGTGATCCTCTCCTAAGAATATCCTCCTTTGTTCACACAGTGTGAATGTTTAGACTGCTGCTTCATTCATCATGTCCAGGTGTAATTATTGGTCTTTTACTATCCATTGGGTTTATTTGTAGATTTATAGGCACATTCTAGTTATTACAAATGAAAATGTAGTATATACACAAAATGGAATTCTATGCTTCCATCAGAAAGAATTGCCCCGTTTGTAAGGAAATGGAAAAACTTGGAAAAAATTATACTAAGCAAAGTAAGCCAGACCCAAAGACACATAGCTGATTGTTTTCCCTAGTTTGTAATTACAAGATATTTTTGTTTGGACTTCAGGATCCTTTTTTTGAGGGGGGACAGCCATGGAGCTTGAACTCATGGCCTGGACACTTTCTCTGAGCCATTTTGCTCAAGGCTAGTGCTATCCTACTTGAGCTACATCTCTACTCTGGTTTTCTGGTGGTTAATTGGAGATAATAGTTTCACAGACTTTCCTTCCCTGGGCTAGCTTTGAACCACAATTCTCAGATCTCAGCTTCTTGAATAACTGGTTTTACAGATATGAACCACCAGCATCCAGCTTGGAGTCTTTTTTTTTTAGTTCATTCAGATTCATTGAGTTCATTCAGGTCTGCTGATTTCATTCAGACAGAATTCAATTGATTCGAGTTGTAATGAGACCCTTTGCAATTAGTACGTGTCCCTCAGCCCAGTGGTGCAGTGTTTGCCAAGCATATATGTTTGACTCGCATCCACAGCACCAAGAGAGAAGAAAAAGCAGGTGTCCCTGATCATAGGGAAGTTCTTAGAATGGCTATTTTCTTATTCAATGGCAGCAGGACAATCTGACTTCTGTCACTGACTCCTAGATTCCCTTTTAAGAGCTCACTGATTATGTCAGGCCTATCTGGGATAATTTGAATTTTGATTGATTTAAACTGACTTAAGAACATATTAACATGTATACAACTCTTATACATTTGCCATATAACCAATCAGGGGACTAACACCCCATTCTATTCACAGGTCCCATTAACACTTAAGGAAAAGGGATTATAAAGAGGGCATGTACACAATGCACAGACATCTTAAGAGATTTCATAGAATTCTGTCTCATTCAGATGACTGAAAGGAAAAGAGAGTGAAGCAAAAATAAAAAATAAGGAAGGAAAATGATAAAGAAGAAAAATTCTAGAGGCTCAATATCTAACATCTATTAGCAATTCCCAAAAGAAAGAGCACCAGGTAAGGTGTAATCACAGATACTAGGGAGACAGAGATAAGACTATTGTAATTCAAGTCTATCTCAAGTAAAAAGTTAGCAAGATGTTATCTCAAAAACATGTGAGCATGATGAGACATACCTGTAATCTTAATTACTGGAGAGGTGAGGGTAAGAAAATTGAGGTCCACAGGCAATCCAGTCAAGAGCTGGAAACCTTCTCTGAAAAAAAAAAAAACTAAAGCAAAAAAAAGTGGTAGAGATCTTGCTTCACAAGAACAAAGCTCTGAGTTCAAATGTCAGTATCACCAAACAAAAGAACAAAGAGAGAGCTGGGCACCAGTGGCTCACGCCTGTAATCTTAGCTACTCAGGAGGCTGAGATCTGAGGATCACCGTTCAAAGCCAGCCTGGGCACAGAAGTCTATGAGATTCTTATCCCCAATTAACCACCAGAAAACCAGAAAATCAGACATGGTGCTGTGGTTCAAGTGGTAGAGTGCTAGCCTTGAGCTGAAGAGCTCAGGGACAGCATCCAGGCACAGAGTTCAAGCCTCATGACTGACAAAAAAAGGGAACAGAGAGTTACCAAAGAAATAATAATATGATTATCTTGACATGGATATAAAACATGATTTTGAAGGGAAAAGGCAACTTAATGTCATACAATTTTTTTAAACACCCTTCTCTATTTTGTATGGAGGTCCTATGCCAAATACTACAAAATGCTGAAGAAATCAAATAAATCTAAATAGAGACATAGCATGTTTGTGAGTTGGAAGACATAGTATGGTTATAATATCAGTTCTCTCAAAATGATTCACAGATGAAATGCAGTCTCTATCAAAATCCCAGGAAATGTAAAGGGATTAGATAAGCCATGACAATATTTGGGGTGAAGGAAATAAATTAGAAAAATCAAACTGAATGATTTTAAGATTTTAGGAAGCATTAATATGTGGTACTGCTGAAACAATATGCTAGTAGGACAATGGAACAAAAGAGAGTCCAGAAAGAGTCTTTGGACAAAACTGCAATTCAATGGAGAAAACACTCTTCAACAAATAATGCTGAAGTGGTTGCACATCTGTATGTTTTTCAAAAGTAACCTTGGGTTGAGGAGTGTTGCTCAGTGGTAGAGCACTTGCTTAGCAAGCACCAGGCCCTGGGTTCAATCCCTAGCACCACAAAAATATAAATCAGAAACAAAAACACCCTTGACCTAAGCTCATAACTTACATGAATATCTTATGTAAATTCAAAATGTATATTTGATGTAAAACTAAATGTAAACTAAAACTTTTAAAGAAAGATATGAGAGACCTTTTGAGACATTTGGATTCAGCAAAGAGATTTTTAGGTAGTATCAAAAAAAAAGCTTGATTCATAAAAGAGAAAAATTGGTAAGCTAGACTTCATAAAATGTATGTAGAACTTTTGTTCTGTAAAAAGATGAGCTATCAAGTGGGTGAAAATATTTCAAATCACATATATGACAGAAGGCTCATATCCAAGATATACAAAGAGCTACTACACTTCAATAAGATTTATTGAAAGTAATCTCTTTTTTCTCTTCAGTTGTGGGACCTGAACTCAAGGCCTAGACAAGTGTTCAGTCCTTTTCCACTCACAGCTAGACCTTTGGGCCACAGCTCCTCTCATATCCTTTCAGTAGTTAACTGGAGATAAGAATTACAAGGGCTTTCCCTTGTCTAGGCTGGCTTCAAACCAGTGACCCTCATACCTCAGCATCCTGAGTAGATAGGCTTACAGGTACGAGGCACCAACACCCAGCAAAACCCAGTTTTTAAACAGGCAAAAAGTTTGAAAAATTGCTTTACAAAATAAAATATAAAAAGGACACGCAAACACGTGTCACTTAAGAAGTAAGAAATACAACAGCAATAATGTACCTCCATACAGCCACTAGCAGTTGAAGTTAAGGAGAATATCACACCAAATTTGGGCAACGGTTTGAAGGCATCAGAACTCTGCTTCTTTGCTATGGGATTTTAAAAGGGTACAACCACTTTGGAAAGCACTTTGGCAGTGTCTCATACAAGTAAACATATGCCTTGTTTGAGATCCAGTCTTTCCATTCCCAGAGAGAGAAAAAACATATGTGCACACAAAAACTTGTGCCTAAATATTGTCAGCAGCTTTGTTTACATTTGTCCAAAATAAGAGATAGCACAAATGTATCCGTATCTGGGAATATTATTCAGCAATAAATAAATACTGATATATTCAACTATATAAATGAATGTAACAAATAGTAAAGAAGTTAGATATTGTTAGGGACCAGTTGCTTCACACTTGTCCTCCTAGCTACTTGAGAGGATGAGATTGGGAGGCTCATTGCCAATCTGGGCAGAAAATTCTGAGTGTTCATCTATACTAACGGGAACTGGATGTGGTGGAGCAAGTCTGTGATCTCAGCAATGATGAGAAACCTAAATAGGCAGATCATGGCTCAACCACATACCCAGGTAAGAAGTTCAGAAAAGAGGGCTGGGAGTGGGGCATAGTGGTAGAGTGCTTGCCTAGCATGCACAAAGCCCTGGGTTTAATTTCCATACACAGAAAAAGCTGGAAGTCGTTCTGTGGCTCAAGGGGTAGAGCGCTAGCCTTGAGAAAGCCCAAGGACTACACCCAGGCCCTGAATTCAAGCCCCAGAACTGGGGAAAAAGGAAAAACAGGGCTAGAAGTATTGCTTAAGTGGTAGATTCCAGCCTAGGAAGTGTGAGGCTCTGAGCTCAAACCCTAGTATTGCCAAGATAACAATAATAATAATAATAATAATAATAATAATAATAAAGTCAGATACGAAGACATTTGTGCTGTAGAAGTTCATTTATGTAAAACTAATCTACAGTGATTGAAAACAAATGAGTGATTAACTAGGGTTGGAGGGAAAATGTTTAGAAGTGCTAATAGGTTCACTATCTTTATTATTATGATGATTTTATGGATATTAACATACATCAAAATGTACAACCTGTAGCCATGCCATAATGGCACATATCTATAATCTCAGGAGACTGAGGCCCCAGGAGACTAAGAGTTTTGTGAGTTCAAGGCCAGCCTGAAGTGTAGCAAGATCTAGGCCAGTCTGAACTATATGGTGAAATTCTGTTTCACAAAAACCCAAACTTATCAAGCTATACATTTTAAATATGTGCAGTTTTTGTAGTTGTTCATATATCAATAAAACTTTTAGAAAGACTATAAAATGGAAGCTCAGCCCTGGTGGCTCATGCCTGTAATCCTAGCTACTCAGGAGGCTACAATCTGAGGACTGTAATTCAAAATAAGCCCAAGCAGTAAAATCCATGAGACTTATCTCCAATTGACCATGTAAAAAATATAAATGGAGTTATGGCTCAAAGTGGTAGAGTGCTAGTACTGAACAAAAGAGCTCAGGGACAGCACTCAGGCCTTGAATTCAACCCCCACTACATCCCCAAAAGTGTATAAAATGATGCTAAATTAATGTAAAAGTTATACATGCAAAGATACATAAATTCAATTTCATTATATGAAGTCTGTGGACATGAAAAGTGTTTCCTCTAAAATCAAATAATGTTTTTAGTTTCATTTTTATATATTCATAGTTGCATATAATGTATCTTGATCAGACTCCTATTTTTTTAATTCTTGGTTTTCTTTTGTGGACTATTGGAGTTCTATTCAGGAAAGAATTATCTAGGGATTTTACATTTGTTTTCCTATAGTAGCTTGAATATTTCAGATCTTACATTTAGGTCTTTGACTCAGTGGATGTGAAGCATCTAGTTTCAGTCATCTACATGCAGATATCCAGTTTTCCCAATTTTTCACATTTATTGAAGACACTTGTCTTTTCTCCAATGTAGAATGGATGAAGGAATGCCAACGTACTAGAATCTATGCAAGTCATAATATATCTCTGTTTGCAGTGAATATTATTTGCAAAATTGCAATAATACCAACATGATTGGTTGTCAACTTTTAGAATCAACATATAAAGAAAGTGTGGGAATTATAATCATAGCAATAAAGGAGACTAAATGTTATCAACCTTGATAATGTAAAAAGAATTACAGTACTCATCCCCATCGGGGTCATTTTACTTTCTATGGTTTCAATTACTTGTCATGAAATGTGGTCCAAAAATATTAGACAGAAAACTCTAGAAATAAAGCCCTTCTAAGTCTTAAGTTGGGTACTGTTTGAGTAGCATGATGTAATCATGCCTCAGAAACAAATCATCCCCTTACCCAGCATATCCATTGTATATACTCTACTTATCCTTGACACACTCAGTAGCAAGCTTGGGTTTCAGGTTTACAGTGGGAGCATTGCAATGCCTATACCTTTGTAGTAGCCTAATGCCATGTCATCATTGCCTGAATTATTTACTTCACACTACCTCATCACTCATACTACATGTATATGAAGTACTTTGATCATGCTAATCCCTATATCCTCACCCTTCACCCTCCCTTCTTACTTCTGCTGGTACTTAACCCCTAAACAGAATCTGTTTTGTGTTATCCCAAATCATCCCAAGAAGAGTGAGTATAGTACAAGCAGATATTCTGAGAGAGACACACAGAGACAGAGACCATATTCATATAATACCTATTAGACTATATTGCTATGCTTGTTCTCTTATTTGTTTTTACTTGAAATCTATTTTTAGTGCATGAAACATAAAAATTGATATTTACTAATGGGCACAGTTTAATTGATATATATATGTTGATATGTGTGTAGGCTGTATAATGTTTAAGTCAGATTAAATAGATGTACATTTATAAACATTTACCATTTCTTTTTTTGTTTATATTTTTTGGTGTTGGGCCTTGAATATTCTATATACATGTCCCATCACTGAGCTAGACTGCCAACCTCTACTATTTCTTTTTTTAAGGCTGGTCTTGAACTCGTCATCTTCCTGCCTCATCCTCCTGGTTGATTACTCACATGCACCTCCACGGCCAGCTCTATTATTTCTTTAAGGTGAAAATACTCAACTTCCTTTCTTCTAGCTTTTTGAAATGTATAGTACAAAACTGTAATCTGTAGTCACCTTACATTACAATAGCACACTAGGACTATTTGTTCCTCTAACTGAAATTTAATGCCCACTGATTGTCCTGTCCCTATACCCCCTCATGTTCTCCCCAGCATCAGGTAACCACTATTGAACTCTCAACTTCATTGACATAACTTTTTTTGAGTGAGATCTTGTTTCACTGGGCCTGACTTTAGTCATATAGCATAAGATGGAAACTAGAAATGGGCGGGGGGGAGGGGATGAGGTATAAGGAAAAGTAAAGTCTCATACAACCAATGCGCATAAGGAAGTTTAGAGATGGTATGTTGTATGCACAGATCTTGTAATAGATTGTGCATTACCTAGGTGAATGCATAGCATATATTATGCATATTATGTTACTATCACAAAATTGATTAGTTTTAGGATGACACTATTACTTAACTATACTGGGAACGTGGAAGTGTCAAAATTGAGCAGTGGGAAGGGATAAATAGTTCATAGATCCCTAGAAATGGAATACCTGTGATTGTACCTCTTCTCTCTAGGAAGACAACAGTTATAGAGTCTCAGCTTTGCTTCTGTGTACTGGAACCTCCTTCTCACCAGAAGCCTGGGGCAGGCAAGTTTTCCATAGGGAACTGCTGCTGCTCGAGTCTTTCTGGAATAATAATAATAATAATAATAATAATAATAATAATAATAATAATAAAATGGAGTCATAAGGGTTTGTGTGATCCTTTGTGAACAACAGCTGCATGTAGCTGCATCCCTTTGGAACAACAGCCTTTGGCTTCTCCTGAGGTGACGTCCAAGTAAACTGAAAGAAAAAAAGAGAGACAGGCACTACTAGGTCAACTGCTAAGTCCAAGTTGAGCAAGGATGGAAGATATAAAATGGGAAATGAACTGAGGCAATTTTGATAAGTGAGGAGGGCTTGGTATAGAAAGCATGAGAAAGGCCCCTCATAGGACATTTCTCAAGTCCTAGAGCAAGGGCAAGACATGGTATTCAGTCTCTCACCATGATTGACAAACTTGGGGCAGCACAGCTTGCTTACTAGCTGGCAGCTCATGCTGTCTTCACTGCCACCCCTAGAGACAAGACTGGCCTCAGCCCTTAGAACATAGCTCCCCTGGATTCCTTGGCTAACTCCCACATCCGTAGCAGCTGCAACTACTTCACTGTGGGCAGTGGCGATTGCCAAGTGGGACAGGGTTAGTACAAGCTCTGTATCCCTTATTTGAAATGCTTAGGACTGGATGTTTCTTGGATTGTTTTTTTTTCAGATTTCAGAATATTTGTTTATGCATAATGAAATACTTTGTGACGGAACCCAACTCTAAATACAAAATTCATTTACTTCTTATACATCTTATAAACATAGCCTACAGGTAATTTTGTAAAATATTTTAAATAATCCTGATTAATGAAACAAAGTTTCATAATGTGGAATTTTCCACGTATAGCATGGAATCATATCAGATACTCTCAAGATAATGTGTTGGAAATTAACTTTACAACTTGGGTGGGGGGTTGAAAAGGGGGAAAGGGGTTGGGGAGAGGGAAAATGTGAGAAAAGACAAGGGAGGGAGTAACAATGTTCAACAAGAAATGTACTCCCTACCTTACATATGTAACTGTAACCCTTCTGTACAGCACTCTGACCATAAAATTAAATTTAAAAATCAGATGTTCATATTAAGGAAATTCAACCTATGGATGCAATTGATCCAAAGCCTTGTTGTAGTTCTTGCCCAACTTCTAACTAGTTCTATTCCAGTTCTTACATTTGCCCTGCCTTCCTTTTCTTTAAGTTAGTCACCCGGTAACCAGGTGGAATCCAGCATGTGTGTGTGTGTGTGTGTGTGTGTGTGTGTGTGTGTGTGTGTGTATTTTTCCACTCTTGTGTCTGATAAAGGGTATATACTCGTAAGTCCCACTGCAAGCATTGACAGCCATTCTCTACCATGCCAGCTCTCTGTCCATACACAGTTTACTTGCCTTTTGTATAAAATGAGAGTGACATAAACAACAAATGCTGATGAAGATGCTGTGGGAAAAGAACCCTTGCAGATTTTGTTGGGAAATTAAACAAGTGCAACCAAAATGGAAATCAGTATGGAGGTCCCTCAAAAACCTAGAACTAGAACTACCATATGATTCAGCAATACCACACTTGGGCATGTATCCAAGGGAATGTAAGTCAGGATGCAATAGAGTACTCCCATGTTTATTGAAGCACTGTTCACATAGCCAAGCTATGGAATCAGCCTAAGTGCTCATGATCCAATGAATGGATCAAAAAAATGTGGCATATATACACAATGGAGTATTATGTCATTTGCAGGAAAATAGATGGAACTGGAGATCATCATTTTGCACAAAGTAAGCTAGGCACAAAATGACAAAGGTCACATGATTTTGCTCATGTGCATTCAATAGAAATAGAAGATAAAAACACATAAAGGACCACATAAACACATACAAAACATATATTTGTGATTGTGGGACTGTTCAAAGGATTAAAGCAGAAAAAGAGAATGTTAGAGAGTAAACCACAATGAATGTATTGCTCTGTGAATAAAGATAGCCAACAAAATCACTGAAGGCTATTGAATAAAAAGAAGTAATGGGTATGGTGGAAGTGAGAGTAAGTGAAGTGATAAATCTGATTCAAGTACTGTATATGCAAGTGTGAATTACTATGTAAAAACCCCTTTGAACAATTAGCATGCACTAACAAAATAAAAGATGACAGGAATATAAAACCGGACCTGCCCAGGGAAGGGAGCAAGGAAGGTAAAAGAAGGTAAATGTAGTCCAAATACTTCATCTATGCCTATGAAAATGGAACAATGAAGCTTGTTGAAGTAGTTATGAGCAAGGGAGAGTAAATAGGGAGAGTGATGGAGGAGTGAGTGTGATCAAGGTACCTTGTATACATACATGAACAGACCAAAATGAAACCCCTTCATACAACCAACTGAGGTTAATAAAAATGTGAGAAAAAAATTTAAAAAATGAGTGACAAGAGTACTTAACCCAGAGTTATGGAGATTCAATAAGATAGTAATGAGCTTGGCATCTAGTTAGAGTTGAATGATGTCACATGATTTGGAATAAAATATCCTCCTTTTTTTCCCCTCTGGTGTACTCCTGCTCCTCTGGTTTCAGATAACCACCCCCTTTCTCTCTCAACTAATTTCTCTCATCTTTCTCAGACATTGTGAGCCTTTATATGCTGAATTTTCTTGAAGAAAGGGTTTCTCTTTGGTCCTATCCATCTTCTGTATATATAACTTTGCCACAGGGTATATATGGAAATAATTGAAAATAATCGGAAAGCCTTTTATAAACCATTCATTTAAGCTGGTTTTTGTATGGACTTCAAAGGTTGGATCTAGAAAGGTAAACTTACTTAATAAACATCATTCTGTAGTAACATTCCAATCTAGTGTAATAGACCCCAAGGCCTACATTTAACTGTAGCAAATTTAATATGAATTTGGTAATGATCTGCTTGAGTGTATCTATTCATGTGTATATATGTATAACTCAGTAGACCAGATACCAACAGATACACAAGATCATTTTAAGCCTTTTGTCCTATTGGGAAATTGGATCTCAGGAGACTGTAAGGCACTATATTTTTGGAAAGGAGGAATATCTTCATTTCTTTATTAGATATTCTGATGTGTGTGTATACTGAAATTGCTTTCCACTGAGGAATATATTGAAATCTCTTTCTAAATACCATCCTATTTCCCTAGCCTGTGGTAGGGTTTATATATGTTCATAAATGGAGCTATACTATCATTGGTTTGGGGGGCTAGGTTCCTTTGGATCTGAATGAAGCCTTCAGATTCCCTCCATAAAGTGGATGAAAGGTGGGTTGCACTATTTTGGATGGGAGCTAAATAAAGGACAATTTGAGTACGGGCAAAACAAGTAATACTAGTCCTGTGAAACTCAGAGGCAGAAGAAATCTACTGATCACTAATAGGTAGCTTGGCATGAACTACATGAAGAAGATAATCTTTGAAACAGAGAGCTGGGCAATGAGCAGGAATGGATTGGTGTAAATTCATATTCCACAATCAGGGACTCCTTGAACACAATAAAACTGGACGCTTGGTGTGTATTATAAAATATCTATAAACTGGCACTGCTGGTTCACACCTATAATCTTAGCTACTCAGGAGTCTGAGATCTGAGGATTTCGGCTCATAGTTACCCAGGGCATGTGAGACTCTTATCTCCAAATAACCACAAAAAGCCAGAAGTAGGGCTGTTGCTTAAGTGGTAGAGCTGTAGCCTTGAGAAAAAACAGCTAAGAATGTTCAGGCCTTCAGTTGAAGCCCCAGGACCAGTATCAAAACCAAAAAAAAAGTAATTTATAGAATGAGTTTGTTACCTAGAACACATTTGCATATCACAAAAAGAGGGTGGTATTAATTTATGGCTTATTATGAAAAGGTATCTAGCAGTGTGGAAGATGCCATGCTCTGGAGGCTGTGTTCCAGGAAGGAAGCCCAAGTGGCTGAGCATGAGAGATTTCCATACTGTCAGTCAATTAGCAACACCCTAAGGCTATCTGGTCTCTTTACTGAAAGCCTTCTTTAGGTCAGGCTTGACTGAATGTTCTCTTGCATCAAATAAAAAAAAAACCTAGCTCTGAAATCCCCTGAAAGCGAATACTAAATAGGAAATAATGAGATTCTAAGTCTAGACCTTGGCTCACCTTCCACAGATGCTAGTTCAAAAATAAACCTGAGAAATGGTCAAAAAATGAAAATTAGAGAAGGGAAGACAGGAAAAAGAATATGATAAAAGAAAGGCAGAAAAAGGAAAAGGAATAAGAGGGAAGTAAAAGTACATTATACAAATTTTGACAGGCAAACATTAGGAAACTCCCCTTCCTTCCATTAACATGTGCTACAGATATGGCTCAAGTGGTAGTTTTCCTAGTACTGGAAAAAAAAAAACATGATCCTACCAGAATTATTACACCTCTATCCTCCATAGAGACCCTCTCAAGAGCCTTAGACGTGGTTGGGCTAAACCATTCCTTGCCTAGTTCTCTGGATACCACATCTTCCTGACCTACCTCTTACATTGTCATTTCTCAATCTGCTTGCCTGATTCCTTTTACTCCAATCAACCTCTGAAGAGTTAAAATCTTCTCATGCTCAACCCTGAATCCCTTCACCTTTTTCCAAAATTATTTCACCCAGTCTTACAGGTGCAAATAACAAATAGATGCTTCCAATTTTGTATTTCTAGCCCATATCTCCTCTTTGAGCTCAAAACTTACAGCATTCTCGCACAACCTGGAGAGGAATTGCCTGAATCCTGGATCCATCACTTACCATGTGACCTCGAGTTTAGCCTTATTTAGCCTTTTGGCCTAGGTGGGATGCTAATAATACTTGACCTCACAGTTTTACAAATTAACTGGTTTAATATGTACAAAGCATTGGGGACAGTATGTAGTATATAGTAAACTTTGATAAATTCTAAATGATGATGATTTCTGACAATCTACTTGGCATTTCGTCCTTTGATTTCTCGCAAGTAGCTTAGACTTAACATGACCAAAAGAGAACTCTCTAAATAATTCCTCCTACACATTCCTTTATGTGTGTTAAGTGGTACCCCCAAGCATCCAATTGTTCAGGCAAAAACTTAAGTGTCTTTTTACTTGTTAACATCTAATCTATCAAACACCTAAATACTTACACTTACTCCTCTGTCTCCACTGCTCCTATCTTAGCCCAAGCAAGTACCATCTCCCATATAGATTCACCTCCATGTAGATCACCATTATCTACTTAAAGCCATCATTCCTTTCCCTGCTCGAAACTGTGTAATAGCTTTCTATAGATTTAGAACACAGATTGCCAAGATCTGGCCTGTGCCTACATCTAAACCAATCACTACATTCACTGGCCTTCTTTAGGTCCTTAGCTTGTGTCAAGCTAACTCACACAAACTAAACATACTTGCTATATAGAAAGCATTAATAAGTGTTAAATGATGACGGTACAGCATTTGACTACCTTCTTGGCAGCAGTTCTTGGGTGTCCCATAAGTAGCTCATGGGCAAAATGAAACTTCCCAAATTTAGGGCCTCTGCACCAGCTGTCCATTCCACACAAAATGCTGTTTGCCCAGATCCTCATATGACTGGCCCAGTTTTTCAATCAAAAGTTAGACTAATGCCTTGGTGCCCATGGCTCACACCTATAATTCTAGCTACTCAGGTAGCTGAGATCTGAGGATCACAGTTCAAAATGAGCCTTGCTTGGCTAGAAAGGCCATGAGACTCTTATCTTCAATTAAGTTCCCAAAAGACAGTAATGGAGTTATGGCTCAAAGCGGTAGAATGCTAGCCTTGTGCAAAAAGTTCAAGGACAGCACCGAGGCCCCAAGTTTAAACCCCAGGACCAGGACCAACACACACACACACACACACACACACACACACACACACACACACACCAAATTTAAGGTACTATCACAATGCAGCTTCAAGGAAGCATTTCTTAACTAATCAACTTATTTCCCCATAACTATTTCACTTTTTTCATAACCCTGCTAATCTGAATGGATCTTGTTAATTTATCAAATTGATTTGTCTCTCCCTCCTCTCAAAAATGTGAGCTCTGTGAGAGAAAGAACCTTGTATATCTTGTATTGCCAGTGCCTAAGGGCATCCCATGGTTGCTTTACTTAAAAAGTATGACAAGGGGCTGGGAATGAGGCTTAGTGGAAGAGTGCTTGCCTGGTGTGCATGAAGCCCTGTGTTTGATTCCTCAACACCACATAAACATAAAAAGCTGAAAGTGGTGTTATGGTTCAAGTGGTACAGTGCCAGTCTTGAGCAAAAGAAGCTCAGGGGCAGAGCCCAGGCCCTGAGTTTAAGCCCCAGTACTGAAAAGAAACAATGTGACAGAGGCAGGAGTTTGGCCTAGTGGGAGTGCTTACCTAGCATGCACGGAGTCCCGGATTCGATTCCTCTGAATGACATACATAGAAAAAAGTCAGAAATGATGCAGTGGGCTCAAGTGTTAGAGCTCTAGCCTTGTGGAAAGCCAAGAACAGTGCTCAGGCCCTGAGTTTAAGCCTAAGACTGGCAAAAAATGTGACAAAATTGTCTTAACCTAAAAACTCCCCATGGCCACCTCCCACAGCCCTAGTCCACAATCTAGTTTCTTTCTCTACAAACTTAACTCTTGGTACCTCATATAAGTAGAATGCGATAGTGTTTGTCATTCTGCATCTGGTTTATTTCACTTAGCATTACGTCCTCAATGTCCTTCCATGTTGTCACATGTTTTGTAATTTCCTTTCTTTTTGAGACAGAATATTATTCCATCATATATTTTCCACATTTTGATAGTCATATGGGTTGTTTTCATTTTTCAACTATTATGAATAATGCTTCAAGAAGTATAGGCTTACAAATATTTGTTCAGACTGCTTTCTATTTTTTAATTTAAATTTTAGTGAGAAGGTGATGTACAGTGGGCTTATAGTTACATGAATCAGGTAATGAATGCAATTATTTTTTTTTGCCAGTCCTGGGGCTTGGACTCGGGGCCTGAGCACTGTCTTTGGGCTTTTTCAAGGCTAGCACTCTACCGCTTGAGCCATAGCACTACTTCCGGCTTTTTCTATGTATATGGTACTGAGGACTAGAACCTGGGTCTTTGGGCATGCTAGGCCACTAGGCCACCCTCTCAGCCCTGAATACATTTCTTTTTGAGCAGTGTCACCCCTCCCTAATTTTCTCTAGGTTTTTCCTCTCCTGATTCCCTTCCCACTAAGTTGTATAGTTCATTTTCAACACAATGTTTAGTATCATTGCTGAATTGGTTCACTATTTGCTTCTGTGCTTCCCTTTTCCCCCATCCAATCAGATAAATTTATATACAAGACAAAGGATACAGAAATCAAAACCATGTGGGTATCCCAAAGTGGAATCCCTGCCACCACATGGTGAGTCTGCATTTTGTATTTTTAAAGAATGGCCATATTCTATTTCACAGAAGCTGTACCGTTTAACTTTCCCAGTAGGAACACACATGATTCCAGTTTCCTCATGCCCTAACCAACATTTGTTATTTTCCTGTAGGTTTTTAATAACAGTAGTCACCCTAATGGATGCAAAGTAGAACAACAATTTGGTTTGAGTTGCACTTTCCTAATGATTTAGTGAAATCAAGCATCATGCCATGTGTTCCTTTGGCCATTTGTATATATTCTGTGGAGAAATGTCTTCCAAAGTTCTTGGCTCTGGAGGAGATTGAATGTAGGACCTTGTGCATGGTCAGCAAGTACTCTGCCACTTGAGCCATTCCCCTTAGATCCTTTGTCTATTTTTAATCAAACTATTTGAGTTGAAGTTTTTTTATACAGTTTTTATATACTTTGAATATGAATCCCTTATCAGAAATACTAATTGCAAGTACTTCCTACCATTGCACAGGAGAAAAGACTAATGCTGTCCTTTAATGTGCCAATTATTTAATGTTGAGAAAGATAGGATTGTCTTTTACTTATTTGTTTATTTTTGTACCCATACTGGGACTCAAACTCAGGGTCTCTTACTCTTTTTTTGTACCATTCTTTGGGCTTGAACTCAGGGTCCAGGTTCTGTCCCTGAGATCTTTCACTCAAGGGTGGTGCTCTACCACTTTGAGCCACAGCAACACTTCCAGATTTTGGTGGTTTATCGGAGCTAAGAGTCTCTGGGGACTAACTTGCCTGAGGCTGGCTTCAAGCTATTATCCTCAGATCTCAGCTTCCTGAGCAGCTAGGATTATAGCACCAACACACAGCAGAGCCTCTTACTCTTGCTTTTTTTCACTCAAGGCTAGTGCTCTACCATTTGAGTCACAACTCTACTTCCAGATTTTGGTGATTTATTGGAGGTTAAAAAAATAAAACTCAGGGTGGCTGGGAGTTTGCCCTATTGATAGAGTGCTCGCCTAGCATGCATAAAGCCCTGGATTTGATTCCTTGGTAGCGTATACACAGAAAAAAACAGAAATGGTGCTGTGGCTCAAGTGGTAGAGAATTTGCCTTGAAAAAGCTCAAGGACCAGCATAAAAAGTCTCATGGACTTTCCTGCTGAGGCTAGCTTCAAACCCTCGATCCTGTTATCTTTGCTTCCTAAGTAGCTAGGATTATAGGCCTGAGCCACCAGTACCCAAGAGCAATGCTTTTTAAGGGTTAACAACTGAGGAAGGGACTTGGGCTCAGCATGAATTTGGGACTGAAAGGCTTTCAGTGGAGGCAGCATGCCAGCAGCCTGCAAATGGTGCCATGGAGGGAAAGCCTTGTTTTATAGTCAGCTTGCTAGGTACTAAGGACTCTGCCAAGCATGACACATCCATTGCCTCATTTAATGCTCCAAGCAACTCTCTTGTGCTGTGTTATTCTTCCTAACTTTATACATGAGGAAACTGAAGCACAGACCAGTTAAGCAACTTGTCCAAAGCCACAAAGGTATCAAGTGGCAAAGCCTGGATTTGAACCCAAGCAGTCTGGCTTCAGAGCCTATTCTCTTATCTGCTTCCCTGCATTGCTTGGGTATAAGACAAGAAAGGTGATCAGAGCAGCATAGGAAACATGGTATGGGTGTTAAGACTATGATAACAAAGTTAATCACAGGGAGTAAATTGAAAGCAAAGTATTCAAAGGATGGCCCTTGTTTAGGTGGTTTTGAATAGGTGTTTTAATGGATAATAGCCCAATATTTGATGTAACCTGTGTGGAATAATGAATGTCTGGCCTGTAGAAAGGCTCAGCAAATGTTAGCTCTTATTCCCTAACTGATAGCCACTGACACTTTTACTTAACCTCTGTGTGCCTCAGATTCTCCCTCCAGAGTAAAGCAGGAAAGAAAGCCTAATTTTTGCTTGATGCTTTTCACAGGGATATGTACCTAAAGAAAAAGGTACTAGCTATGCCAACCCATCTTCTGATTAAAGAGACTTTCCAAGGCAAGATGAAATAGTTGCATCTGATTAACTTCATGGCCCAAGAAGGTCTATAAGTAAATTGATGACTTAAAATGTTTCTCTCCAATCAGCCACTGGTAGCTCACACCCGCAATCCTAGCAACTGAGGAGGCTGAGATATGAGGATCACAGTTCAAAGCCAACCCAGACAAAAAAGTCTGAAAGTCAATCAGAGTCCCAATTGAGCACCAAAAACAAAACAACAACAACAACAAAAAAACTGGAGATGTCAAGTGGTAGAATGTCAGGTTTGAGTGAAAAAAAGAATGGACAATTCCCACTACCTTCAAGCCCCAGTACCAGCACATGCTCACACACGCACCCACTTGTGTGCACTTACACATACAGAGCCAGAACAGAGCAGTGAAAGGTCAAGTCCCCACCAATAACTGTTGAGACTAAGGTCCTGCATATCTAACTATTTTACAACAGCTATATTGCCTCTACTTCTAGCCACTCAATGTTAAAGAAATTCTGGCATCTTGCTGTTCAATCAAGGTCTGATGCGTTACAGAAAGGCTGTTTATACACCTTTCTAAGTGAAGCTCAATCTCAGGGGACAGGAAGTGAAAATGATGACTGTGTGACTCCACAGCAAACACTGGGCAACCAGAAGAGGGAGGGTTGGTAGTGGCAAAGACAAACTTCAACTTCGTAATTTTTTTTCTTGGCTGCCTTTGGATTGATTAATTTCAGAGAAACTGAAGAGGGTCCAAGGAAGAACCATCAAAATGATTAATAAAAGGAAGAAGCTACTAAATGGTGCTTGGAGCTTCCAGTGAAGGACAAGAAAAGGGGATGTGGAGGGGGAGGTTCTGAAGGCTAGAAACAAAGCCTCTGCCACAGAATGCAGAGCTGTAGGAAGTTATGGGTGGAAGGAGCAGGTATCCTGGGCTCAGCTATCTCAATCTGCTAAACACCTCACTTTAGACCTAGCATCAGTGTGGGTATTGTGTGAAAAAAAAAAGAATTGCAAAGCTTGGATTATGCCCACAGAAGCAAAGAGACAGGACTATGGGCACAAAAGAAAAACCTGCTACGCAAGCCAAAAATACAATGCTGTGACAAGACATTGACCCTCATATGTGCCAAATCACTGGTGTGATGAGAAGTACTGAGCAGTCCTGGGAGGAAGGGGCCTTTGCAGGTGTAGCATTTCCTGTTACTAGATGTTTCCAGAGCACCTGGCCATATGGCCTAGTTTGGCTTCTGAATGCTCACTCGAAAAAAAAAATTTGTAAACCTTAATAGAGCCAGGTGTGGTAGTACAAGCCTGTAATCCTAGCAGCAGGCAGGAGGACTGCGAATTGAAAGTCATTCAAAGCCAGACAGAGCCACATAACTAGTTGCAGACCAGCCCATATGGGTGAGACCCTATCTCAAAATATGAGATATAAAAATGGAAATATGAATTTATACTTTTGATGAATACTGGGGACACAGAAAATCTCCATCTGTGTCCACCTTGCCTGTACTAGTGTTACAAAATTATAGAAAAATAGAAACAAAGCCAGGCAATATGTATATGAAAGTTTAGCCAAGGACCAAACTAGGAACCAGGACTATTGGGATGGTATTTCCTGTGAGGATCCTTATTCCTGGGGCTGCCTTACCATGAGGCTGGAACCTAGGCAATGGGGATGTAACACAGGCCCACAGAAATAACAAAACCAAAATACTGAAGCCAGAGAATGGAAAAGGAGCAGTGGGAAGCCATACCTGTTTTAGAGTGGGCTGCAAAAGGAAGCATTCAGCTATGGATACTACAACAGAACAGTTTGGGTTTTATGCTGCAAATAGGTAGTAAGCAGCCACCAAAAGCTTTTGAGCAAGAGAATATTGTGATACGAGCCATGTTTTGATAAGATCACTTGGTCCACGAGGAGGAGGAGATAGTGAACACGGGCCTGACAGTACCGGGTTTAAGAATCTTCCTGCAGCTGTAACCACTGAAAAGGTGCTCAAGCACTGTTAGGGGTGGCCTTCCTTTGACAAAGCCAGCTGGGGTATAGCCACGTCTCAGAATGGTGTATTCTTGGCCCTGTATCCTGAGACCACAATGTTAGTTCCCTGAAGTTCATCTGGCCCACAGAGCTGGTCATCATTCGAAGCACATATCAGCAAGCTTTGGCCAGTACCAAGGACAGATTTCTGGGCAGATGATATCTCTATTATAAATAGAGAATTTGACTCCAGGTGGGAAATTCAATTTGTGGGAGCAGATGAAATCTTCTGAAACCAAGATCTGATTTCCTGAGCAAATGTCCTTTGGTCTTAATGAACAAGAGAAGAAGATAAGGAGAAAAAGAAACTATAATTAGGGCTTCTTCTTAAATAGGAGGCTTCTAGGATTACCAGGGCCCCGCCTGCAGGGTCTTAACAAATGCTTCACATTTCTGAGGCATAGCTTTTGAGGCAATGAATGCCATTAAATATCGATGCGTCACTTAGGAATGGTTGCAAAGTGCTTTTTCGCTCTTGTTATTCATTAGCTGTCCTCATTTCCCACTGTTTTGTTCCCCTAGCCTACCTCCTTCTCTCATGACAGTCATGCCATGAGCTTAACAAGGCGCCTGCAGGTTGAGAAGAGGAAAACTGGAAGACAGAAAGGTTAATCAATTAACTCCAGGTCAAATGCAGCAAGTTACTGACAGTCCAGTTTGTGAATGTTCTAGTCAGGCTCTTATCGAAATTATTGCATTATCCTACCAAGACATACTAACCAACACCTGCCTTTCCTTTCAAAGTGGATTCCTTCCCATTTCCTGTCTAGTGAACAGGCATCAGAAGAACAGAAAACAGGGTGTAGAAAAGATTGCATAAAGAATAGAGAAATTGATAGATTAAAACAGAGAGAGAGAGAGAGAGAGAGAGAGAGAGAGAGAGAGAGAGAGAGAGAGAGAGAGAGAGAGAGAGAGAGAGAGGCTGACCAATCATTTCAGTCCTGGTGTCTTTGAACCTTTTGTTCTACTCATGAGAAAGTTTAGATATAAATCATGTTTTGCATATTTGATTTTGGACAGTTAATATTCAGTCTAAGCCTCAGCTTCCTTATCTATAAAATAGGAACTACAGCCACCTTCCTTCCTAACCAATGTTGTTGTGAAGGTCCAATTAAATGGTCAAATCTTATACATAAGTAAAGGCTTATTCAGGGGAAGAGAAAAGGTCCCCACATTCTGACTCTTCAGTTTCCTGCCTTCCTGTTACTAATTTTGACTTTGGAGAACTATTTAGAAATCAGCTTTGAACAAAATTCAAACCATTGGGAGGTTAACTCATGGGATTCAATAGTAGTTGCCAATGCAATAGCAAGAACGAATTTATCAGATTATAGGATCCTCCAGAATATGGGGTAGGGAGGTAGATTTTAAAACACTTTTCAAAGAACATTTGTCTCTATGTGGTGTTTTCCTTCCAAGAGCAACACATGCCACTTGTTTACGTCTGTATCCCTGTGAAAAGCACTGGGTAAACATTAGATTTTTCTCTCAGTTCTCCCCTCCCCACTGAGGGCACAGAGAAGTTAACAAAATATCTTGATCACACAGCAGCCTACCCAGGATAGAGAATCTCTTGTAAGCAGCCAGTCTTCTACTCCCAGCCTATATTTTTTTTTGCCAGTCGTGGGCTTGAGCTCAGGGCCTGAGCACTGTCCTTGGATTTTCTCAAGGTTAGAACTCTACCACTTGAGACTCAGCACCATTTCTGGCTTTTTTTCTATGCATGTGGTACCGAGGAATCGAACCTGGGTCTTCGTGCATGCTAGGCAAGCACTCTACCACTAGGCCAAACTCCCAGCCCCCGCCTTTATTTTTGCCTATCATTTATGCTTAGCCCTACCCAGACTGAGGTGAAAAAGGGTGAGGAATCCAAAACCCTCCCTCATAGGGACTAGCTGGACTGATGACAAAGGCAGCAAGCACTTGGCATTTGACAGGTTCCATCAGCATCTATTTAAATTGATGCTTTGCTTCCTAACTCTAGGAGGGCCAACATGCCCATGATGCCAGCAGCGGGAAGACAAGAAATGTATACAAGAAATTGATGGATGATTCCCCAGAGGCTGTCGATTCAACCTTCACTCCTTCCTTAGCCATTGGCCTCTTTGTGAGGATCCTTCAGTCTAAGGGAAGTGCGAAAGTGAGAGACAGAACCTCAGAAGCTCTCCAAAGAAAAACAAAAATGAAAGAAGTGAAGGAAGGTGACAAAAAAGAGAGAAGGCCTAGACTGGGAGCCCTATCCCTCTAGAACAGCATTAATCTCTTCAAGCCTACAGGCTATCAAGGCCTGGGGGCTAAACAGTGTTGTGTTGGAGCCCAACAATCAACTTAAAAATTTTTTTGCTAGTCCTGGGGCTTGAACTGAGGATCTGGGAATTGTCCTTGAGCTTTGCCAAGGCTAGCACCATATCACTTGAGCCACAGCACCACTTGTGGCTTTGTCTGTGTATGTGATACCAAGGATTTGAACCGAGGGCTTCGTGTATGCTAAGAAAGTACTGTACCACTAGGCCACACTCCCAGGCAGTAATCAACCTTGTAAAATTGTTTTCTTGGTGCCAGTCTGGGGCTTGAACTCAGAGCCTGGATGCTATCCCTGAACTTTTTGTGCTACAACCTGTGCCATAGCTCCACTTCTGGCTTTTTTGCGTTTTGGTGCTTAATTGGAGAGAAGAGACTCACAGAATTTCCTGCCCAGGCTGGCTTTGAACCGTGATTCTAAGATCTTGGCCTCCTGAGTAGCTAAGATTTCAGGCGTGAGCCATCAGTCCCGGGCTCCAGCACTCAACATTTTCATAGCTACCTAGATGATTCTGATGAAGCTGGGTTAAGGTCTACAGTTGGAGAACTGCTGTTGTGCTAGAGCTGCTCCACCTTGCTCCCCTAGAAAATGTTCCTGGTCAGTGTCTCATTCCCTCACAGCGCTGCCCTCCAGAGGTGACAGGCAATCTGATAGATTTATTCAGGCGAGTGCATTAATGGGCGCTAATGACTTAATGTGCTGTCCATTCCAGATAACATGAGCAATTTACTAAGACCTTCTGGAGACTGGGCCTTAACCCAAAGGAAAATTTCTGGCTCACACAGCTTAGGGCAGATGAATTTGAGTAAGGGGAAGTACTGGTATTGCACCAAGTGTGCAGCCACCCATACCCTCTGGGACCTAGGAATCCTATTTCCTGCTAGCTCTTCTAGGAGAGCTGAGGGGAGATGAAGACTGACAGGAAGACTAATTTCCCCCACCAAGCCCAGGTATTCCAGCACTCTAAACTCTTCTAGCCATTCTTTTTGCTCATTATTGTCTGCAACAGACTATGAGCTAGAGCCAGCAGGTTTGAGGATTAGGCATTTATTCAACTCTTCTCACCAGGAAGCATTGACAGGCCCTATGAGATATACTGAGTCATGAGATAACCCTAGTGCATCTTTGTGTAGCATCAATTTTTATAAAGATTTTTAGTGCTTTCATGGTACATCGAACACTAGTATACTAGAGTACAATGTGAAAATTAACATAGGTATTCATGACAAAACATGAGGCTTCCTGGAAATATTATGCTTTTGGCTACTGGATTTACTGGCTGGGAAATCTATGGCAGCTTTTTGGAAAGGTTGAGAAATACTCCCAATTACCACATGTATTTAGTTATATGTAGACTCACTCATCCCATTATCTAGATGAGTTAGTGAAGGATACTTTTTGAAGGCGAGGGGGCAAAGGAGAACACAGAGTGTCTAGCTAAGCATGGTGACACACACCAGTAATCTCAGCACTTAGGAGGCAGGAGGTTCATGAGCTCAAGTCCAAAAGTGGGTACAAAGTGCGACTCTGTTCAGAAAAAAGAGAGGGCCAAGTACAGTGGCACATGTCTGTAATCTCAGCTATGCAGTAGACATAGAGAGAATGATCTTATCCAGGGCTGGTCTTAGGTAAAAACAATCACAAGACTGTATCTCAAAAGTAACTAAAAGCAAAAAAAAGGGGGGGGCAGCTAGTAACGGGCTAGTGAAGCAACTGGCTAGCAGGTTACTGCTTTCAGCCCAGTGTTGTTCCATTGCTGGCCTTCAGCCAGTCATAGCCCACAGCTGGTAAGCAGGCTCAGCTAGCATACAGAGGACCACTAAAAAGCCCTTGAAGTAGAATTGCTCAGCCTTTGGTCCTCCCTCCTCCCAGGGACAAATCTTTTGAAATGGCTCTTTCCTTCTGTTTTTCTCTGACATTTACTGTATTAGCCAGCTTTCCTACTAGTTCCCAGTTTCCCCAGTAGCTCAGGATATTCCTCTTCCACCCTGTTCCTAAAACCAGGATCTGGATTGGACTTAGATGCTCCACAGTAGGTGTGTATCTTACTGAAAGACAAAACAGGGAAATAAAGGGCTGGGGCTTAAAATCACAATGGGAGTTTCCTACTTGATCTTTCTTATCATATCATTATTCCATCAGTCATCTAAGGCATATGTACTTCATACACCCAGGCATTGGTGATGTTCTACTCTACATTCTTTTAGCTTCATCCTGGGTGTTAATGAGATGGGTAGCCCCAGTAGAGGCAGGCAGCTTAGTGATGCCTCCATTGGGAAGACTAGCAGCCCCTCTACTGTACAATCTCATTTAAAGGTTTGAAATCAGTCTTTTCAGATGGTGTCACATTAACCCAGTAGACACTGCTACCTGAGTGACCTTGTGGAAATTACTAAGCTTCTCTGAGCCTTCAGTTTCCCTTAATCACAGTACCTACATGCTTGAGTTTATTGTGATGATTAAATCTGCTAATGTATGTAAAATGCTAACACAGTGCCTGGCCCATGCTAACTGCTCCATAAAAGATAGTAATAATAATTATTATTACTATTAATTGTCATCATGTGGTTAGACTAGAGGTACTATCATTTCCTGCTATATGAGTTTTGGCTTCATCTTCTGTAAAATTAAGGATAATGATGCTACCTAGTAAGAGGGCTGTCATGATTATGAAATATGCATATGAAGCTATCAGGCAGGCTAGGGCTCCTTTAAGGAAAGTGGAACTACTTGTATCCACTGAGATGAAGAGCTTTCCCTTTTTTCCTAAGAATGCTAGCAAAGTGCCCAGTTTTCAGTGACTAGTGTTGATAAATAGGAGTCAGTATTACTATCATTACTGTCATTACTGAAGGCCAAGTGACTCTGTCCATTTATCCCTCAATTCTGTTACTGGTGAATTGGTTGCTTGGCTGTTAAATGCTGATTATAGACTAAGGTACCAGTGAAGTTCGGCTGCCTCCAAAAAAAGTGCCACTTACTAGCTCCATCTCAATGTATTGATTGCAATAAAAAAATCGACATCTGGCTGGATCATCTTAATTTGCCTTCTACTTCTCATACACTTTGAAGAAACAGAAGTCTTGCTCCTTCTCACCAAATTTCAGTGTGGATAAACCAAGGGTCCTAGGTTGACATGCCAGTGTTTGACTAAATTACGGCACAGGGATAAGAATATTGAAGAACCTTCTCCATTACTTTCTGTACCCTGTCTCTAACTCTCCAAACTTACTCATCTTTGTAGTGTATAAGGCGTGCACCCAGCTTATCAAACAACAAAAACTGGGCCAGGAGTTTGGCCTAGTGGTAGAGAGTCTGTCTACCATGCACAAAGACCTGGGTTCGATTCCTCAGTACCATATACATAGAAAAACTGGAAGTGGGGCTGTGGCTCAAGTGGTAGAGCACTAGCCTTGAGGAAAGCCCAAGGACAGTGCTCAGGCCCTGAGATCAGTCCCCAGGACAGGCAAAGCAAACAAAACAAAACAAAATAACAACAACAACAAAAAAAAAACACTGCCTACAGGATTCTTTCAGCAGGTATCTTCACTTTGGAAGTAAACCTAGTCAAGTCAGCTGGAGACTCCAGACAACCCAGCCTGCTTGAGAACTAACTCCCTTTGACCAAGAGGTAGAAATAATGCAGATTACACATCCTTCCAATAAGAATTAGACAAAAATCTCCTGACAATAAAAAAAGAATTAGACAAAACCAGAACAAAATGAGATGCAAATGACTAGGAAGCAGATTAGATTGGTTTGGGGGGGGGACAGATTTTGCTTGTTAAGAACTTTTGCATCTAGTATCTCATTGACACTCCCAGTAACTCCAGAAGGCTGGTTCTGCTGTCATCTTTCCCCCACAGGTTAGACACAGAGAGGTTAATGACTTAACAATGGTCACATCATTATCACAGCCCCTTCCAGTCCTCTACTTCTTTCATCACCCCTTCTTTTTTTTTTCTATGTATGTGGTACCGAGGAATCGAACCTGGGTCTTTGTGCATGCTAGGCATGCACTTCTACCACTAGGCCAAACTCCCGGCCCTTTACCACCCCTTCTTTATGTGTGTTTACCGCAAAACAGATTGGAGCATGGACATATGCCTTGATGAGCCTAGCGAGCCCCAAGAAAGAATCATAAATTTTACTTGCTGTGTAAACCACTGAAATGTTACTGGAAGAACTCATGCACACCAACTTGTCAGTACCTATGTTATTAATAATAAAGATTAAGCTGGGTGCTGGTGGCTCATGCCTGTAATCCCAGCTAGTCAAGAGGTTGAGATCTGAGGATTGGGGTCCAAAGCCTGATCAGGCAAGAAAGTTCATGAAACACTTATCTCCAATCAACTACTCAGAAAAAGGCAGAAGTGATGCTGTGGTTCAAATCATAGACTGCTAACCTGGAGCCAAAGAAGCTCAGGGACAGCATTGAGGCCAGATCCCAAGCCCCAGGAGCAGTAACAACAACAACAACAACAACAACAACAACTAACCTGGGTGAGGACTGAGGACTCTGAAAGGGGTCCTATCACCTGAGAAAGTAACCAGAGAATCACCAAGGAAAGTAACCAGAGAATGTCTGGCTGCAAATGTTATTATTCTGGAGACTGGGAGTCTCCAGAGATGGGAGGCCAACTCTTTCCTGCTCTTCTTTATCCCTCTCGTTTAGAAAAATTAGAAATCAAATCTGAGGCATCTCTCTGTTGGATTGTGTGTGTGTGTGTGTGTGTGTGTTGTGCTGTTCCTTAAAACGTTTTGGGTTAGGATTTGAGTCTTCACTTGTCAAGAATGCTATGTGATTGGTTTTCTTCCTGCATGGTCACTTTCATTGATCATTCATTTTTAATAATTCCATTCATTCACTTGATTTCCCAAACCAGGCTACCCCCATTCAGATGCAATTAATTTTCATCCTCTTATTAAGGTAGAAGTACCAGGAAAGAAGCAAAAAGTGGACTCAATGGACCCATGGCCAAATGTGCTCTCAGCTACTCCACGGCTGATGCCAGCTGTGGAACCACAGAGCTCAGGGCTCTCCTCTATATCCTAGAAATCTCATCCAGTTTACAAGAACATCCTCTCGTGGTACAATTGCCCCTTAGTAGCCCTCTAGCCTCTTCTAAGGCTTTACTCAAGTATGTCAGTAGAACTGGAGGTGAGGAAAAGAGTCTTACTGGAATGAGGCCCCTTTTGTCAACAGAATCCCAGAATCCAGGTGTGCTAAAGGGAACTCAGGCTTCACCTTAGGTCTCCTGGAGGCATAGTGGCTCCCATTAGCTGTCTCCCCAGTCTGCTCTGACTCTTGGAAATTCACTATGGATTTGGCATCACCACAGGCTCCTAAGACCCACTGGTTCCCTCTTCCTGCCCTGGACTTCACTCCTCTCAGCCTCTCTGTCTGGCTTCCAGTCTTTCTGACTAAGGCTACCATTTGCAGGAAGAGTAGCCTTCCTTCCTGATCCTTAAAACTCTTCTAAAGGGGACAGGTTCCCGCTGGGAGATCAAGAGCGTCTCTTGGATCTAGCTGCTACATGTTTAGTATTCACAGCATGTCTCTTGAACAAGGGAAAAAAAAAGAACGTCCTGAGATCATTCATCAGACACTGGTGCTGTGTGCGTAGCTGCTCTCCTTCAGGGTATGTTTATGTGTGTGTGTGTGTGTGTGTGTGTGTGTAGCCACGACCCTCCATCCAGCTGCTGGTGAACACACACACACACACACACACACACACACGCACACACACACACACACACACACACACACACACACATATCTTAACCTCCTTCCTAGCACACCAAGCAAACCAAAGGCAAGCTCTAAGCAGATCTCTGCCGACTGGCAGATTGCACTGTCCCTAAAGTGGGTTCCCAGGCTGGGCCTGAACTGGAAGATGGTTTTGCTCGGGCTCTGATGCTGAGGCTAGACGCTGCCAGGAAAGTCAAGGTGCCTGTGGATGTTGGCGGTGTTAACCAGGAGCTGCCGGCAGGGCATTCCCAGCCTAAGGCAAGCAACCCAGGGGCAAGAAGCAAGGTCAAGGGCCAGGGAATGGAGTCCCCAAAGAGAGCATTGCTGCTACCTCCTCTCCGCAGTAGCTTCCTCCCTGCCCTCCAACTCTCCCCCTCCCCTTTCCTCTCCTGGGTTCACTTTGGAAATTGGCTTTGCCCTCTTAGCCGCCAGCAGTTCCTGGCAGAGCCCAGGCGGAACCATCAGGTTCACTAAGTGAGGATGCACCGGGCTGGGGAGCTGGGATGGCTGGGTCGTGTCTTAGGAGATTCGTTCCCTAATTGTCAATTTTGTGTTTATTTTTAGTTGTGACCCGAGCCAGGAGCTGCGCCTTTAAGCCGCTTTTCCCATTTGGGGGAAACCGACGCCAGCACTCGAGGGTCGGGAGGCGCCTGAGAGGGCCCCTCATTCTGCACTCCCCTCCTCTCCCCACTCCTCCCTCCCTCCTCCCCTCCCCTCCCTTCCCTTTCCCTCTCCTCCCCTCCCCTCTTAGGCTGTCCGGCAGCCTCGCCGCCATCCCTCACCTCACAGCCTGCCGCACTCCTGGAGCGAGCGAGGTAGGAGCGAGCCACGGCGATGGTGCCGCCCGCGGCGCAGCCATGGAGCCCGCCCGAGGAGCCCCCGCGCGCTGCTGCCAGCCTGCCCGCAGCCCGCTGCTTGCGCGCCAGCTCCCCGCGTCCCGGGCCAGCTGCTGCTGCCCCGCCAGCCTCTGCCCACCCTGCCTCCTGGAGCCACTGAGCCCCACGCCCGTGCCGGGCTCCGGGGCACGGGCTTCCTAGTCCCGCCGCCTTCGCCTTCGCCGTCGCCGGCGCCTCCACCGGCGCCGCCGCTGCCCGCGAGGCGGAGGAGGAGAAGGAAAAACAGCAGGAGCCGGAAGGTAAGAAGCGCGCTGCCTTCAGGGGGGCGCGCCCCGCAGTCTCTACCGAGCCTGGGCTGGGTCACAGTGGGTGCCTGCCGCCCCGCGCCGGCTCATGGGGACAGGGGGCGGGCGGGGGTGGGCTGGGGAGATGGGAGCTAGTGCGCCCCCGGGAGCCAGGGGCAGGGCTGGGGGGCGCCGAGCGGCGGGCCGCCTGGAGTTTGGTCGGCCGGGAGAGCGGCCGACTGGGAGCCTACTGGCCCCAAGAGTCATTGGCTTGGCGGCTTCACGGTGGCCGCACGGGTGCGGGGTGAGGAGCCAAGCGCAGCACCGAGGAGTGCAGCATGTTCATTATGGAGCCTTTGTGTGCGCGCCTGGGTTGTGGGCACAGTTTTTCAGAGCTGGTGAGGTGCGGGGGCCTGGCTGTGGGGAGGTGGCTACTTAGACAGGGAGTCCGGCGAAGCCCAAGCCCCCAGGGTTGCCGAAAACAGCTGTCTGAAGCATGTGCGTGATTCCTGAGGCCATGTTCATAAACGGACACGGATGCGCACTCACACGCACACACACCCGCACCACATTCCCCACACGCAACCAGGCACCCCCATGCAAAGGCGAAACACACACACACACACACACACACACACACACACACACTTACCCCTGCCCGGGATGCTTATAGGGCACTAACCCAAACACATATGCAGCTACACTCACCCTCTCCAGTGCTACTAAAACATGCACACATACGCGCACACATGTACACACACACACTCACACTCACTCATTCAATTCTCCCACTTTTGGAGCTTGGACAGGCTAGATGAGTGCATTTTCCCAATCTCCCTGAGAAAGTACACGACAACTGCATATTACTGCAGATCCAGTACCTGCTGCTACCCCCCTCCTCCAGTCACCCTAACACCTAAGCTACTGTGGACATGTCCACCAGGTCGCTTAAGAAGTCCTTTCTGGAAAAAAGCATGCCCAACTCTCGTACTCATTCCCCTCTACATTCGAACTGCCTGCTTGCAAGAGCATGAGAGAGAGAGAGAGAGAGAGAGAGAGAGAGAGAGAGAGAGAGAGAGAGAGAGAATGCACGCGTGCACACACACACACACACACACACACGCACAAACGCACACACCACACTGAAGCAACTGCAACTACAGGGGTAAATGCTTGACACTTTCCCCCAAAAGCAGGTGGTACCCCCATCTTTTCAGCTGCCACTGAAGAGTGAACACGGAATTCTGGCAGACCTGCTCCCTCCTCTTGGCATCTTGGATCAACTGCCGAAACCCTGAATTCTCCCTGTGGTCTCAGCATCCTGCAGCATTCACAAAGAGTTGGGGTGTCTCTGGACTGCTACCCATTGGGGGAAGTGCTGTAAGAGCAAGGCTCCCTTGGGGGTGCCCTTCAAGGAGTAGAGGGTGTGGGGGGGGGCCTCTGCTGACTCAGAAGGAAGAACCTAGAGAGTTTTCCCAGCTGGAGACTGAGATAAACAATGCCCACACCTTGGCCTGGAAGCCTCCCTCCCCCTCATCCCAGCATGGCAATTCAGCAACTGGAGTCCTCTGCTAGGAAATCTTGCCCCTTCTGCCTGGCTAGCTAGATTGCTGCTAGAGAAGAAGCAAAGGAAAGCCTTTGCAGCTTCTTGGGGGTAGAGAATGCTTTCTCAGAAAGCCTTTCTTTTTCCATGGAGGCAAAGAACTCTCAGTGTCCCCCCACTCCCACCACAGGAGACTGCAACATTGGGCCACCACATCCAAGCAAACATGCCATGTCTACCCAATTGTGTGGCGTGTGTGTGTGTGTGTGTGTGTGTGTGTGTGTGTGTGTGCGTGTTTCCTATGGGAGAAATCTAGTCAACCTCAACAGCTTGGTCTTATGGTAACCCTAAGGTGAAATTAGACGTAATGTGTGGAGGGAGATGTGAGGTTAGAGGGGAACAAGGACTGGTGTGTTTGATTTACAGTCAGGCTGTAGCCCTTGGTAAAGTCGTGACTGAGACAGCTTCCACGTCAGAGTCCCTTCCCTGCTCCTGCCCCTCCCCTTGGCTGCTCTAGCTCCTCTGGTTCCCTTCCCCCACCCCTTAGACCATTTAGGCGGGGCTTTGCTCCCTGCTCCTTCAGATTTAATGACAGAATCCCTACCAATCCAAAGTGTTAATAGCTGCTAGAGATTCATTGCCTTTACCTCCCAGGTAACATTTTTAAAGGAAACAGAGGAGTGGCTGTGTTGGGGAGGTTTTCAGGCACCTGTGGCAGGACCCCGGGCAGGAATATTTGTGGATAGTATGTGTCTGCTTTCTGTCTGGGGCAAGTTGTGTGCAATATGTGTAGGAGAGTGGGGAAGTGGGAAAGGTGGGATATAATTATGGAGGATTTTTAGGCCCACAGAGGAAAGGTTTAAAATTGATTTGAGAGGCAGCTGGGAGTCACTGCAGGATTCTGAGAAAGGGTGGGGGGGGGTGTAACCTAAGCAGGAATGGCTCACTGCTGCTGTGTGGAGATACCCTCCCTCTATGTGCTCACTGACATCCACCATCATGATTGCCTGGCAAGTAGGAGCTGAAGACACTGGAGAGAGGCTGCTGGCCAGGGTAGGGGGTGGGCACTCTGTGCATTTTGCAGATCTGCGTCATCCTGAAACTAGCCAGGTTATGAGGCCCCATAAGCACAGCTGCTGGTATTGTTGCTTCAAACAGTGCAGTGGAGCCTCTGCTCTTCTAGGGAAGAGGAACGGAGACTCCTATGAAGTCCATAAGCCTGATTTTTACTGACAGGGGATGCAATGAAGGGGTCTTGAGAAGTGAGCCTTGTGACCTGACTGGAGAATCTTGGCACCACTGACATACCTTGGAAGCAGGAGGAAATAGAAAAAGTGCAGCAAGAAAGCTGAGATTATGGTTGACAGCCACAGGCTGACACTGGATATGGAAGTGGGTAGAGTGAGGTAGCCATAGACCTAGAAGGAGTATGAGTGCAGAGGTACTGAGCCTCAAGGCCCCTCGGCAGCAATTTCACTTGAGATTTGAAGGGAGCATATATGGATACAGGACAAGAGAAGCATTCTGCACCAACCAACCCCCACTCAACAGAAATGTTTGGGTTCCATGGTCACTGGACAAGGCACCCTGAAAAGGTTGCACCAGTGCAGCAGAGAAAGGATCTCTGGTCTTTTGGAGTGTCCATTCTAGCTAAAGTCACACACACACACACACACACACACACACACACACACACACACATGCTGGTGCATACACAATCTCTCTCTCTCTCTCTCTCTCTCTCTCTCTCTCTCTCTCTCTCTCACACACACACACACACACACACACACACATACACATACTCACATTCCCTACACATACTTAGAGTAAATTTTGGCCAATGAGGCATATGTAGACAAGCTTGGATTCTAGGGATTTGTGCCCTCACATTCTAGGGGAACTGGAATGGTACCCATTGATGCTGGATAACTACCCTATGCTTGGACAGGTCTCTGAGCATAAACCACACCCAAGTCAGCTTCAGCTTGTGAGCCAGCCTTAAAGTCATTAGCATTCGAAGCAGAAAACTCTGATCAGGCTCTTCTTTCAAGGACTTCTGTTTGCCTCCTTCACATAAATTCAAAAAGATAAACATTCTCTTGTGTTTTCTGCAGCCAACATGAAACACTCTCAAAATCTGCTGGTTCTTGTAGTCTGCAGCAAAACTTAAGAACTAGGGAGTAAAGGGTAGGGTTGGAAGCAAGTAAGGAGAAACACACCCTCTTTCTTCCTTTTTTACTCCCTCCTCAACTGAGCTGAGAGAAAGGATATAATATTCTGTTTCCCACCCACAACAAGCAGCACTTCTCTCTGAGACTAGGGACACAAATATTATAATAGAATATTAACAGACCAATGTACTATTGTGTACTACCGGGAAGTCAGAAAATGAACTGAGATTATTTTTGGCATTCACGGAAGGCAGAAGGATCTTGAGTTCAAGACCAGCCTCAGCTACATAATGATACTGTACAAAAAAAAAGCTTCCAGGAGGTTTGGCTCACTGGTGGAGCCCCTGCCTAACAACTGCTTAGACCCTGAGTTCAAACCTCAGTACTTAAAAAGTGTTACAGAAAGAAAAGAAAACGAGTTTTTAAATTAAAATATGTATATGACCTGGGAATAGGAGGAAAAAAGAGAATGGAGGTGGTGTGTGTGCGTGCGTGTGTGTGTGTGTGTATAGGTGTTACTCTTAATACAATGTAAGTTCAATATATGAATATATGTGTGTATACATATAAATAAATGCGAACCTGTTTATGTCTGTGTTGATAAATGAGAATAAGCAGTTGTGTGCCCATTACCACGTTTATCTATATGCATGTTTCAAGCTGCCTCTCTTTGAGCCTCCAGCTCACATTGGCATTTTCCACACTAGCCATCTTTAGCTTTTGAAAGAGTGCTCTGCCTAATTGTACTATTTGAGTCACCTTCCGTGAAAGTGATGTCTCCTTTTTTCTCTTCCTTTCCAGCCCTCAAATATAGGCAGGTTCCAGCTCATTTTACTTCTCCTTCCCCTTTTTACATACTACTAATGTTTAGACTCACGGCTTTGCACTTGCTAAGCAGGCACTATTGCTAAACCACAGCCCTATCTTTTTGCTAGTCTCTCTCTCTCTCTCTCTCTCTCTCTCTCTCTCTCTCTCTCTCTCTCTCTCTCTCTCTCTCTCTCTCTCTCCCTTTCTCTCTCTCTGTCTCTCTCTCTGTCTCTCCGTGTGTGTGTGTGTGTGTGTGTGTGTGTGTGTGTGTGTGTGTGTGTTTGTGCCAGTACTAGTGCTTGAATTCAGTCTGGGCATTGTCCCTTAGCTTTTTCACTCAAGAATGGTATGCTGCCACATAGGCCATACAGTCACTTCTGGCTTTTTGCTGGTTGTTTGGAGAGAAGGATTCCACACACTTTCCCATATGGGCTGGCATTGAACCACAGTCCTTAGATCTTGGCCTCCTAAGTAGCTACGATTGCAGGCATGAGCCACCAGCACCTGGCCTTGCTAGTTCTTTTTAAGATAGGATCTAACTTCTAAGAAGTATGCACATAGAGCACAGTCTACTTACTTTAGGCTTCCCATCATAGTTAGGATGACAGGCGTATTCCACTGTGTCCAGCCTTCCTACATTGAGATGGACTCTCGTGGGTTTATCTGCCCAGGTTGGCCTGGAACAAAACGCCTTCCAATCAACCTCTCACATAGTTTAGGATGACAGGTGTGCACCACTGCACCCAACTGGCCTTGAGAAGAGCTCTTGTGAACTTCTCTGCCCAGGCTGGCTTTGAACCATGATCCTTCTGATCTCAGCCTCCCAATTAGCTAGGATTATAGGAATGAGCCACCAGCACTTGGCTGCTTCTCTATTGGCAAGGGTACACCATTGTCTTGTGGCTTTCCCTTCTTTATTCTTTTTTTTTCCTTTTTCTTTTCAAGCGTGAAGATGGAACCCAGGATTTGTACATGCTAAGCAAGTGCTCTACCACCAAGCTATATTGCCAATTTTAATGTGTCTCTAAGTCACTTGGGAGAATTTGTTATAAAGCAGCTGACTGGGTTCCACCTCCAGAGCTTCTGATCCAGTAGTTGTGTCCCAGAGAGTCTCATGCAGCTGGCCCACTTGAGACACACTGTTTACTCTCTGTGGGCCCTCAGCCGTAGCCAAGTAATTCTCCCTCCCTCCCTCCCCCTCTCTCTCCACATGTGTACATGTGTGCATGTGTGCATATGCACATGTGCACCTCTATATACTGGGGCTTGAACTCAGACCTCATGCTCTCACTTTCTTTTCCTCAAGGTTAGCACACTTCCACTACTAGCTTTTTCCTGGTTAATTGGAGAAAAGCATTTCTTGAACTTTTTTCCTCAGGCCAACTTTGAACTGCAATTCTCAGCTGCTTAAATAGCTAGCTTCCTCTGTTACTTTCCTCAAGGTCTCTTAAGCAGGCTTTTATACATTTTTTGTTTCTATGCTTTTGTTCATGCCCTCCTACTCAGGAATGCATTTTCCTTTCTGTACCTAAACTCCTTTCCTATAAATACTTGTATATCTGCCCTTCATTGACATGTACAAATTTTACCACTTCCATGAAACTTTATGATTAGTGTATACTGAAAAAAATTTTCTTTCTTGCCTGTGGTTCTTACTATCTCGAAAACACAGTGATTTGACAAATATTTTACTGGGTCAATCCACCACTATTGCTTGAATCCATCTATTCTTCACATGCAAGTGTGACTTCTCATAGGTATTACTCTTACTACACTATAAGTTCTATGACAGAAAAAATCTCATTGTTTTATCTCTTATTCCTATAACCCACAATGCTCAATAAGCATTTTTAGAATTTGAATACTTCTTATTTCATGTGAGTTAGGGATTCTGTTACATCTTCCTCTACACATCACTTTCATAAACATCTAAGTAAGCATATATTAGATGCAAGGCACTGTAATAACCGCTGTGGAAAATCTAAAGGAGAATCTTTGTTATTTTTGTATTTATAGTACCTAATGCACAAAAGAAGTACTTAAAGAATACTTATTGTATAAACAAATGAACAAATGTGTAAAGGGATGAAATTAAGACAGATAACTTGAGAAAATAATTAGAGTAGCTGTGTCATAAAAAGGATAGTAATAAAAGGTTAGAAAGGTATAGTTGCAAATAGTGGGTGACTGCTGTTTTTTATTCTTTATGAACAGTTAAACCCCCCAAAAAGTAGGAAAATTATATAAAATACTGATTAATAGTACATAATTACATAATTATCAAGACTTTTCCATATTTTGTATATCTGTCCTTTTCACTTTACTGACAGGTTTGAAAAGAAATTCCAAATAATCATATCATTTCATCACTGAGAAATGAACTTTTCCCACATAATTTCAGGTCCACTAACACACATTAAAGTAATGAGGTTTTGTATCATTCAGTCCATAATAAAATGTTCTCGATTGTCTCAAAACTGGCTTTACAGTTGACTTATTTGAATCAAAATCCAAAAGTAATCTACATACTACATTTGGTTATTCTGTCTTCTTAGGTCTTTTCAACAGCTCCTTTTGACTTTTTAGCCAGTTTTCTGTGAAATGTCCCAAATTCTGGCTTGTGTTTTATTTTCTAATTAATTCTTATTGTCATTTAACTTCTTCTGCTGTCCCCTATATTTCCTTTATGTGGAAGCTAGCTCTGGGCTAAGGTTCACATTTCTTTTTCCATTTATTTCCCATTTGATAGTTCATTAAAAGGGCAATCATCCTGGAGGCTGGAAGGAGGTTGTTACAACTGCTAATGGGATTTTGGCCTAGTGGACAAGTGTTTGCCTAGCATGAATGAAGACCTGGGTTCAATTCCTCAGTACCACATATTCAGAAAAAGCCGGAAGTGGTGTTGTGGCTCAAGTGGTAGAGTGCTAGCCTTAAGGAAGTCCAAGGACAGTGTTCAGGCCCTGAGTTCAAGCCCCAGGACTGGCAAAAAAAAGAAAGAAAATGATACATCGCTGGATTTCGAGGTAGACATAATCTGATTAATTTACCACTTGGATGCATGACTTAAGGCAAGAAAAAGATTCAAAGACAATGTCTAGGCTTGAGCCTGAGTAACAGAGAAAAACAGTGATGATATCATTGTAAAGGATGGCTTTCTAATGAGAGCAGCAGGAGTCAGGGTTAGATTAAAGGAAGAACTTTCTCACAGTAAGAAGCCATATGCTCTGTTTTTATTTCCAGGTAACACCCTCTTTCCCCCCAAAAAATGTGATCAGTAGTATAGCTATTTTAGACCTCTGTAGAAACAAAAAACAGAAAGCAACTCCTTATGTTTGAGAGGAAGTATATTACCCCATAGAGAGAAGTTAATGCTCATACTCCCCCATGAAAATCAGTCTATTGTCTCTGTATCATCATGGATTTCTGAGTCTTCAGATTTGGGTGGAGGAGTAGAAGATATCAGAGCTTGGGATTTTTTATAGACATAGCCAATGAGCATAGTCTTTTCTTGAAATCCTTAGACGTCTGCATCTCATACCCACATCTCTAGCCAATATGGAGCTCTCAGTAGATTGTAACAAGAAGTAGTTTTGCTCAGGTCACAAATTCCCCAGGAATACCAAAGTATTCAATTGGCTACTAGAAAGCTCCAAGTTTATTGAGTTACCTCAATAAAAAAAATTTTCCGGTGACTCTCAGCTCCACCCTATCATATCCTCATTCATAAGAAAATCCTTCTCTTTCTCTCCCTTCCCCCAGTTCATCTTTCTTTTTGCTCTTTTTCAGCTCCTCCCTCCTTGCTCTTTCTCTTCCAGCATACATTTTTTTCCTCTGGAGTTAATCAAACACTGGCCCCTGCAGCCCATTGTGTCTCAGATTGATCACTTAAGCAGCATTATTGATTGCCCAGAAAACCTTAGGAGGTGGGAGTATTCAGGAAGCTAGGATCTGACAGAAGATTGGCTGTCTGGGCCTCTTGGGGGCAGTCTCAATGCCTCTGCCGTCTGAACCCTTTTTGAGAAAAGGGAGGGCACAGACAGACAATCCTTAGAGGGTCTTCATTTTGGAGGTAAAATATGCACAAAGAAGTCTATTGAGCCTTAAGGCTATGTTATGGTCAGAAAGAAAGTAAAGGGCTTGCTCTTCAGAGGTTCATAATTTAACAGGAAAATAATACGTATTCATATGGAGCAACTAAGGATAATACATGATGGAAAACAATGAGATGCTATACTATTTTGCTCTAAATAGGAAACAATGTAGGTTCAGGGCACAGAGGAAATAAAAATGTGGGCTGGAGCAGGAGAAGGCTTTCTTGAAGGGTTGAACTTGATTTTGTAAAATGTGTGAGACTGAGATTGTTGTCTAGAAAAAGAGCAAGCCTCCAAAAGGGAGTCACAGTGTAGGAAAAAAGCTGGTAGATATGAAGCACAGTGGGGGAAAATGTGTGTCTGGATAAGGGGCACCCAGGCTAGATTGTCAGAGAAATGACAGGGTGGTGGCTGCAAACATAACAAGGAGGACCAAATTCAAAGAAAACTTATGGTATTGGTATCGCTGGTAAACTACCAAGTGTGTCCTCTTGGCTTGATTTTTGTATCACTCCATCTTTTTAGCCTTAGTACTTGCACATTCTGTGTGTGTGTGTGTGTGTGTGTGTGTGTGCGCACGCGCGCGCACGTTCATGTGCACGCGCGTTTCCAGTACTGAGGATGAACTTATACTTAGCCTCATGCTTCTCAAAGCTGGTGCTCTACCACTTGAGGCACAATTCTATATCCAATTTCTTGCTGGTTAATTGGAGATAAGAGTTTCACAGACTTTTCTGCCCAGTCTGGCTTCAAACCATAGTCCTTTGAACTCAGCTTCCCGCATAGCTAGGATTGCAAGCCTTAGCCTCCAGCATCTGGTGTAATACTTGCATATTCTTTGCCCATACTCTCAGGACATTTGTGGGTCAGAATTTCACTGGTGCTATGATGGCAACAGATTAATCATCCCAAAGAGAGTACACTTGCACAGAGGCCTTCAATGATGTGACCTAAAAGACTGAGCAAGTAGACACTGGCTGTGAAACCTGCTGAAGATGACAGATAAGCTGGGGTGCTTAATGCTGTGTCCCCATCAGGGAAGCAGTAGGCACTGACTACCTGAGTCTGGTCTGTTTTAAGACCTCTGAGAGCTGCTGGGAGTAAGGAAACATCTTTCAATTTCTCTGGTAGAATCATTTTGAAAACTCCTTTGAGCACTTGGGAATTGTCCCAGTGGAGGTTACACCTGTGCCTGGGCATGACAAGAGCTACCACAGCACTTTGATGCCAGCTGGATCCCTGGTGTTCCAGCTGGTATGGAGTAAACAAAGTGGGAAATCCACAGGTAGGTGGGAGAGTGATGATAGAGGCCTCTACTTGCTTACTTTTTTCCCTTAATATGTCTTCCCTCCCCAGTCAGCCTGCTAAATGTGCACACTGGGCAGGTGTCTGTGAGGAAAAAGCAAGTTGCAATTAAAGTGATATGTGTGAGATTTTAGCTCCCCGTTAATGGTTTTACTTGCATGCATGGATATGCCTTCTAAAGATGAATGTCTACCCAGGCTTGGAACTCCTAACCACCAAGGAAGCTCTACTTTAGGGGAAGGACCACCCAATCAAACAGTCCTGCCTTTGCTTCTGATCCAAATCCACTGGGGAAACAGAGGAACAGATGGCTAGATGGGTGGATGAACAGAGGCATGCACACACATTAATGCAAAGCACACATACATGCAAACTGCATACTCTGTCAGCCAGTGGCCTTTAGCACTTCCCTGGTAAAGATTTTTATGCAGCCTCTGCTTGCTGATTTGAGGTATGGGTGATGGCTGGGAGGAGGGTAGCTGAGAAGTGGGTGGGTGTCCAGGCTGGAAAATGCTCATGTTAAGTGGGGGATTGAAAAGAGGGAATGTTAGAGTATGACTAAGGTGGTTGCCATATTTACTACTCTTCTCATGGAAAAAACTCATTGACGGCAGAAAGAAGAAGGCATAGTGGCAATAAATGGCTTAGGTAAGTGTCAAGAAGTCTAATTTGAAAATCTATATCCTCTGTTTCTGTACCAAGTATTGTCTATAGTCTAAATATTTTCTGAACAATAATTGTTCTCTTGATTATCCTACTCACCTGAACCTAAGTAAGTTAGTTTCACAAGCTTCAACTATAGCACAGGAAACTGGGAGGTGCCCAGTTGAATTTTTGATGAAATTTGTTCCTGGGTCTGTACCAAGATGGTAAAAAATCTAGATGTTGTTTTTGTAGATTGGGGTTCAGAAAACTAGCCTGCTCCCAGGGCTGGCAAGAGTACTGTGTGTTGCACAGGCTCTTTCCCACCATCAGTGAAATCATATGGAGTTTAGGGATGATTGATAAGGCAAGTGCTATTCCATA
The DNA here is from genome assembly GCF_031878675.1 of Megascapheus bottae. Classification (NCBI taxonomy): domain Eukaryota; kingdom Metazoa; phylum Chordata; class Mammalia; order Rodentia; family Geomyidae; genus Megascapheus; species Megascapheus bottae. The sequence continues at coordinate 71,356,891 of NC_143547.1, forward strand.
TTCATCCCATCTACAGTCAAGCTGTAATCTTCCTCATCTGTAGAAAAAGCTTTCACTGATGGAAAAAAAAGAGAGAGAGGGATCTTTAAACAGAAGCACCAGCCTGCTGCTGCCACATAGGTCAGACTGTCACCTGTAAATTCCAAATCAGAACTGGCAATTGAGTCTGCTGACTTCCTCCTCCACCGTCTTTGGAGGTTTCTAGACATGGTATAAAAATAGCTTGTCCTGCTTTGTAATTCTAGGTGATTGCTGGAAATCATCAAGCCTGGCCTTTAACCTGAGCTCCAGTTCCATTTCATTATTAACTTTTAAGGACATTTCCTCTTTGGGATTTACTATCATTTTAAATTCACCACAGGCAAAAAACAAACTCAAGATCTTCACTCAAACCTTCCCTTCTGTTATTCCCCAGTTCTACCACTCTTAATCATGACTATCTCTGTTTTATCCTCTTTTATGTTTTTTTTTTCCGGAAGACAGGGTCTTAGAAAAAAGACGAAGCCAAGCTAACCTCCAATATGTGACCTTTTTGTCTCAGCCTCTCAAATGCTGGGATTACAGGGGTACATCACCATACTTGGCCCCATCGCTTACTATACCTTGGCAGTTCATCTATCAAGAGACTACATCATGATATCCACCCTTGTTGACCATTGCCGCTGTCACCATCATGACCAAGCAGTCATAACCTCATGTCTGGACTAGTATAGTAGCCTTTCCCCCGCCAAGTGATTCTTCAATGGTGTTGCCAAAGGAATCTCCTTAAAACATCTTTCATCATGTCACTTCTTGCTCAAGAGCCTGTAATAATGTCCTTTAGCTTACTTTATCCAAAAGAAGCTTCTCTCCTTGTGGTCTGAGGCCTGCCTTCCATAGCAGCTGGGATGTACTATTTTATACTTACAATAAAACTTCAAATATAATTATATAATTAGAATATTATACATGTAGATAAAAGTAGCACTAGTTTGGATATGGTTTGAGTGTATCACTGGAGAGTTCATGCATCAAAATTTAATCATTGCTGTGAGCTACTTATTAAAGAGGGTAGAAACAACAGGATGATGATGTTTACAGGTAGGAACTTTGGGAGTTGATAAAGATTATGTAACTGCCCCCATGATTGAATTACCTGTACCTTTACATAAGCAAAGAAATAATTCAAACACACACACACACACACACACACAAACACACACACAAACTATCTCTTGACAAGTGATCCATTGTGCCACCTCAACTCTGCCAGAAAGAAAGCCATTACTAGATGTGAGCTCTTGAAGATCCAGTACTATGAGCTGGCTACCTTTATCAAGGTAGCCTGCCTCTGGTAGTTTATATGCATGGAAAGCACACTAATGCAGTAAATAAGTATTATAAGAGAACACTGTTTCACCAGGTACTGGTGATTCACACCTGGAATCTTATCTATTCAGGAGGCTGAGAATTGAAGGTCATGGATAAAATGCCATTCCAGGCTGGAAAGTCCTTGAAATTTTTATCTCTAATTAATCATCAAAAAGTCAGAAATGGAGCTGTGGCTCAAGTGGTAGAGCACTAGCCTTGAGCACAAAACCTCAGGGACAACACCCAGCCCCCCCCCCTAAAAAACAGCTCAGGTGCACACACACACACACACACACACACACACACACACACACACTCAAAAAATAGGAAAGAAGGAAGGAAGGAAGGAAGGAAGGAAGGAAGGAAGGAAAAGAAAGAAAGGAAGAAAGAAAGAAAGAAAGAAAGAAAGAAAGAAAGAAAGTCACTGACTCATTTAAAGTCACTGTCTCATTTATTTTGAGTCCCAGTTTCCAAAATTTCCTTTACTCCACTGTGCTTCAGTTCTTTCTCCATTTTCATTGTCACTGATTTTTTTTGGTGTTTTCCCAGCTTGCAACAGCACCTTCTCACCCCTCTCTATAAATCCCTCATCACATCCTTTACCCAACCAACTAAAGTTGAGCATCTTCCATAATCCTTTCCTGATAATTCTAGCCCTTATTGGCTGCCTCCTCTTTTTAAATTACCATTTTCCTTGGCTGTAACAAATAATGGCTAGAAATGTGGCTCAAGTGGTAGAGCACCTGTCTCAGCATGAGGCTCTGAGTTCATTTCCTAGTACTGTGCAAAAAAACCCCACAATAGCAACAAAAATATTTCTTATGCATACTACACAAGTTTCAAAACAGAAAATCCACAGGATGAAAGATATCCCTATTTCTCCATCTTGTTGGAATGAAAATTTGTCTTTGTACCACAACTCAGAAACGAATTCTACATTTGGCTTTCTGTGGTTTCACCTTTCTCCTGGCTGGTGAGTTAGCTCTTCTCATGTTTCTCATTCTTGTATTGCTAAAAACTCAGTGTAGATGCTCAACAAATATATGCTAGTAGCCAGAGGGGAGGTGGACTGTGTATTTTCTCAGCTATTGTTCTGGCCAGGGCTCATGCTTCATGAGCACAGCCTGAGGCTTAAAGTGTCCTATGCAACCGTGGCTCAGCACCTTCTTTTTCAGGTGAGAACTGATGTATCCAGAGAGAAGAAAATGTACATCAAGAGAGAGCTGAGAGCTGGGTGTGATGGTGCATGCCTATAATCCTAACACTTTGTAGGCTGGATTAGGAGCATCACAAGTTCAAGGCCAACCTGAGATACATAGCATGTTTGATGCCAACCTGGACCATAATAAGACCCTGTATCAAATAAGTAGATAAAGAAATGTTTGAATGCACAAATGAAATATAAAAGAAAAAGAAAAGACTGCAAGTTTAGGATGTATAATGCTCTGGTTTTCTGCTGCCTCTGATGATATAACCTCTTTGTGATATTGTTTCTTTACCCCTTTAGGAAGGCCCTAGCTTCAAGGTTGGGAGCTTTCATTCATCCCAGTAACAAAATTGCTTTTCCTAGTATAGTGGCATTAACTAACAAGAATCTGCAATTATCTCCTTGGTCTATCACATTAAATGGAAATCTCCCATCCTGGTTGTGTTAGCCAGCTTATCGTCACTATACAAAATGCCTAAAATAATTAATGTCTAAACAGAAAATGTCCATTTATTTAAAATGGGATTCTAGACGTTGCAGTCTAAGATTAAGTGTGTCTATTGCCTGGTGAGGGTGGCATATCACAAGGAGAGCATACACAGGAGCAAATTTCTCCCAGGAACCAGCAAGTGAAACAGGAAGAAATGGTGAGGGGGCAGTCCCACAATTCCCTTTCAGGGCACATCCCAGTGATCTAAATACCTCCCATAAGGCCCCATATCTTAGAAATCTACAACACTTCTCACTGGACTGGGAACAGATGAACCTTTGGGGAGCAATACCCATATTCAAATCATAGCCCTAACCTCCAAGTACCACATACCAGTTCATTTGCCTTCCTTTTTTTCGTCTCAGTACAGTGTCTCCTGTGTTTTTCCTAGCTAAGCTAGTGAGTATATCATAGCCTCAGAAATTGACTTGCAGAGATATTTGCTAGCTAATACTACCCACCTCTACCCCAGGATAGCTTAGCCTGGTCCCTCCATTGTTAACACTAAGCCCCCCATGTCTCTCACCACTCAAGTTCACAACCCCCATTATCGTGTTCTGCCATTGACCTCAGATTCAGTCTGCAATCTTTTGGGTCCTTGTGTAATCATTTTGTTTTAAAATATTAATATGTGCTTGCTATTATATCAAAGTGTTCCCCTGCTATTTCCCATTTGAGTTCTACAAACAGCATTAGGCAGAAAGTGGACTCTGGAGTCAGTCTAGTCACTTACTAAACCTACTTCACGGTTTCAAAACCATTGCTGAAATGGAGATGCTTCTTCATATCCATTGCACATTGTGATTTAATTGGCAGTATTTTTTCTTTCTTAGGAAAACCTGAAAAACTGTTGCTTCTGACAGTGCATAGGATCTTCCAGTCAATGAAATGCACTATGAAGTTACTTAACCTCTCTGAGGCTCAGGCCCTTATCTGCAAAATGCCTACCTCAGAGGGTTTGTTGTGGGAATTCAGAGGTAATATTTATTTAGCATTTAGCGTAGGGCGGACACTTTGGTGGAGGCTCAATAAATGTTAGCCATTGTAATTCCCCAACTACATAAACTATAAACCCGTCAAGGACAGGGACATGCTTCCCTCCTGCCTTTCTGGCAGATGGTCTACTGTGGAGGGTGGAGAAAACTTCCCTTTCCAGAAATATCTCCTTTGCTGCCTAACAGCCAAAATTTCAACATTAATCCCTCCTTTGAGTTAAGACATTATCTCCAGAAGACCTCTGTTAAAATGCAAATATATCACTGGGGAAAGTAAGGCATTAATTCATTAGCATTCATGATCCCATTAGTGCATATTACTTTATCAGATTAACTAGCTGTTGTCAGGCAAACCAGGAGAACCCTGGGTAGAGGGCTGGGAAGATGTGATGACTTCTGGGGAGAGTAGAGTGGGGGACAAGTTGGCTAGAGCTCAAGCCACCTCTGAACCGCTCTTGCCTTTTGGAGTTTGTTCTGGGCAAGACTGACTCTCCACTGTGATAAACTAGGAAGGATCTCAATGACATATAAATGTGAATGGCTGCAAGGAAATACAAAGTAGGAAGGGACTTTGGGGAGCATCAAGTCAAGGTCTTCCTGGACTTAAAACTCTTATCAGCAGAACATTATCAGCTTTCTAGTATCACCCATTCTGTGTTGAACAAGTTTATTCAAATATTTCAGTGTGTGTGTGTGCGAGTGTGTGTGTGTGTGTGTGTGTGTGTGTGTGTGTGTGTGTGTGTGTGTGTGTGAAGAAAGGATCTTACTATGTAGTGGAAGTTAGCCTGAAACTCATTATGTAATGCATGCTACGCACTACCTACCACTACCTCCCAAGTGTTGGGATTACAGGCATGTACCACTGACTGGCTGAACACTTTGGAAGTGAAACTGAAAGCAGTCTTCAGTCACTTCTTCATCCCCTGTTGTTCTTGGCAATCCCTTCAAACTCTGAATGTAGCTAACATGTTTCCTCAAGGTTGACTTTTTTCCCCACTTTTCTTTCATTGGGGGGTGGGGACTAAATGGACCCTTTTTGTTCAGTGATTCCTTTCAAGATGTAATTACATAGCTGGTACTCTTAACTTGGAGGTCTATAAAACTCCTGGAATTTTATGTACGCTGTTGGCTATAGCCTGTGTATGTCTTGCCTCAAGAGCCATAGCTCTCTACAGTGGTCCAGAACCTAGAAAAGTTCCCAACCTGTTGACTTCATAGCATATTAGTCATTTCCATTTGGCAACACTCCAGGCTGGGAGACTGCCTCTTAGAGATTCTTTCTAAAATTGAGTGTGGTACTTCTGGGAGCTCTGAGCAGCATTGAACACAGCCTGATACTACATAGTTCTCACCTTTGGAAAGCTCTCAGTTTAATGGACAGGAACCTCTTGTTGTCAGATAGCTGTAGCTGATCCTTTTGAGGATTAAGTCATTGCAGTCTCTACCCCACTTAGTTCACCAGGACAAAGAACATGTCAGATATTTTGAAGGGTACTGATAGAGATCCCCACCTAGTTATGCCACTTATTAGGCTAGTAGAAGAGCAGCATGTCTGGGTAATAGCCCTCCACTTACCTCCAGTAACCCATTTTCATTTTTGTTCCTTTTTGGCACTACTAGGGTTTGAACTCAGATCCTTGCTCTTACTAAGCAATTGCTCTACCACTTGAGCATTTTTGACTCATTATTTTCAAATAAGGTCTCTTGGACAGTGAGTTTCTTATTTATACTTCCTTTGCAGCTGGGATGTCAGAGTCGCACCACCATGCACAGCTTTTTGTTGGTTGAGATTGAGTTTCATGAACTTCCTTCCTAGTCTGGCCTCAAATTTTGAGCCTCTACTTCTTATTCTCCAAAGCAGGTAGAATTTTAAGCACGAAACAGTGCATTTAGCTGGTGCCCTCGTTTTTCTAAACTGTGTACTATAAAGCAGTATGAGAACACAAATTGAAGAACTGGGCTTACAGCTATCCCTACTTGCCAAGGGAGATTTCCAGACTGGAGGACAGCAGACTGTTAGTTTCAGCAGAAAACAGTCACAAAAGTCATGAGTTTGATATAAGACCTAGATATGTCTTTGCAAGATAGGCTTCCCTCTGTTCTCTTTACACTAACTCCCAATCTCAGCACATAAAAGTTACACTTGAAAAGCCGACCAATAGATAGAACCTCATGACATGAGAGAGGCCTACCACAAAGATCTTCTTGCCATTGTTTCTTTCCTATGGCCTGGTGGTTGATCTAGCATCACTGAATTTCCTAACTGGAAGAATGCCTGATTTTCTCTCTACACAGTCAGTCTTCCACTTTTTGGTATTAAAAACTATTGTTAAAACACAACTGAGGTTTCTGAAAGGTGAAATGGCTCAGATAAAACTATAATCCTATCAACTGCTATGCTTCCCCCCTCCCAAAGATTCTCTACCCAAATAAGTTTAAGAAATGCTGTATACCCTTCTCCAAATATATTAAAATCTCTATACAGTCCTGCTATAAAGAATTTGCTGAAGTCATTTAAGGTTTCTAATATCCTCCATATATCTATATCTATATCTATATCTATTTCCTATATAACAACATTTGAACATGCAGTTTTCTACTTTTCCACATGCCATTTCTTACCTAGTTATGTGAATGTCTCAGGGTATCCAAGACTGTAGAAATGGTATAGCAGCAGGTGAATTTTCTTATAGGGAGATTTTACAAGGCTTGAAATATGGAGAAATCCTAGGCATCTGGGAAAGAAGAGGGAACCTCAAAAAAGGAGATGAGAACAAGTCAAGGGATGTTGAGGGCCAGCTTGCCCCACTGTAGAAGTTAGCCAAGGGCTGGCATCAGTGTATGCTCTGTTCCTGGCCCTGCGCCAACAGAGAACAGAACAGAGCTGCATTGGCCAGGCATGTGCCCTGCAGGGCCATTTGTGGTCATTGGCTTCCCAGCTGGGGCCTTTCCATTTTCATTCCTTGCCCTGCTGCTCTCCATTTCCCTTCCTGAGCCTCTGGCGCATTTTCAATTTCCCAGTCTACTAGTTGATCCATTCCATTTGGGTCTTGTGCTTTCCTCTTCCCTTCCACAGAAAGGCCTAAGGCCTTAGGAGTTGGCTGTTGCCAAAGGGAAGAAGAAGAGGATGGAGTGGGAGAGAAAGCAAAGCAAAGAGCACAGCCTGTTCTGCCGGGCATAGGGGTAAATCCATATGTTCCTTAGGCCCTTGGTGCAGGAACGGGCCTTTCTCTAGCCATTGCTGAGCCTTGGGGAAATACTGTCAACATCACAGAAGGCAAACATCTGTCACCAAGAAAATGTAGAGGAAGTTGTTATTTGGAAAGGCCTGAGCTGGTGCTTCCCAGAGAGAAGTGAGTTTGCAGAAACCCAATTGATGGCTGTTGAGATTGACTCAGGTTGGAGGTGTGTGTGTGCAAGAGCGAGAGAGCAAGAGAGAGAGAGAGCGAGAGAGAGAGCGAGAGAGCGAGAGAGAGCGAGAGAGAGAGCGAGAGAGAGAGCGAGAGAGAGAGCAAGAGAGAGAGAGAGAGAGAGAGAGAGAGAGAGAGAGAGAGAGAGAGAGAGAGAGAGAGAGAGCGAGCACCCAAGGGGGAGGACAGGAAGAGAAGAAATTAGAATTAAGGAAGAGAAGGGAGAAGAGGGAAAAGAGGAAATTATGTACATGTAACTCTGCATATACCAGTATGAGTTAAACAGACAACTTTGTTGAATTTTTACTGTCAGAAGGACTTGGGGACTCCTGCCTTTGCAGAAGTACATCAGGATCACAGAAGTGACTTGTCAGTAGGGAGAAGGAATAGAAACTCTATAGTGCAACAGCCTTTTTGCAACCCATGAAACAGATGCACCAAAGGAACATGGAACAGGATCATTTCTTTCCATTCAGGGTGCAAAAGTGTGACTGTGTGTGTGTGTGTGTGTGTGTGTTTGTGTGTGTGTGTGTGTGTGTGTGTGTGTGTGTGTGTGAGTGTGGCAGCCTCTACAGACAGATTCCTACTTCTCCCTCACCCCCACCCTATTGCCCACAGCCAGGAGTGCTTGCTGGTACTGATAATGCCCTAGGATCTGCTAGAGTCTAATGCCTCTAATACCAGTGACTCAACATCCTCACTCATTTGGCAGTTTATTTCACCACCTAAATGCATTAAGGTTAGGAAATAGGTTTTTCCCTCCTGTCTCACTACATTGTCTCTATTTTTAGATGTAAAGAACCCAGTCCCACTAGTGTTCTCTCTGTCTGTCTGTCTGTCTTTCTCCCTTTCTCCTTCTCTTCTTTCTCCCCCTCCTTCACAATCTCTCATATTAAGGCCTGCAATAGTGCAATAGTAGTACTTCTTCCCATTCAAAGTCTCCCAGAGTTTATTCTGCAGCCTCCAAATGCCTTCTCCTCTACTTCAGTTTGGATATCAAATGCTTGCTCCTTCCACAGAATCAAGATTTCTTTTTCTCAGACATACTCATACATAGGCTTTATCTTTGCCTGGCAAGATGGGCCCTTCTAGCTTTCCATTTGCTATCTCTGGGAGTGTACCCCTCAAAAAATGTCAGATGCTGCAGAAAATCTCAAAATCACCCTCTTCCTGACTCAGACGTCTCCTATTTGTCCCTTTGGAAAAGTTAAGACTAAAATTTTGTGTTGTAGAAAAGCCCAACCCAAGCACAGTTGTTCCCACCCCAGGCAGCCTAGAAAGGAAGGCAAGGTGGTCAGAGGGATGAAGATAAGGCATATTCATTCCCCAAGTATGGTCTCAGAACTTACTTGATGTCACAAAAGGAAAACAACGACAACCACAACTGAAAAGCAGGATATGAACCTTGCCCATTGGAAACTTATTTTCTAGGAAGGGGCACACATACACACATACACACATACACACACTCACAAATGGTCTTTGGCGGGATTTTTTTTTTCATTTAACCATCAATATTCTTACAGTAGTTCCTGGACCCTATTTTAGATGGTAGGGATATAATAGTGAACAGGTTAGCCAACCCTGCCATGTGGAACCCACATTCCAATGAGAATTGTGCTTAAAGTAAACCCCAAATACTTGTGTTGAAAATGATATGAAGGAAACATAGGATAGCAGGGAACTACTTCAGCTAAGACAGTCGGGCAAGTGTTCAATGATGAACTAACATTTGAGCTAAGAACAAAATTACCCAATAACAGACCATACCTTGTGCTTAGACTTAAGGTAGCATCCCATAGACAAAAGGAGCTGGGGAAAATCTTCAGTAGCAATTGAGTATGGTTCAGTATTATATATAGTGTTGGCCACTGCCTTTGCAACACTGACCTCATTTTGGGAACATTCATTGAATATCTCATGCCCATTGTAAGAGCAAAGATCTTCGTGATTTTTTTCAGAGTGTCTATGACATTATTTTTTGGCTTATTTAGTGAGTGGGACATACATTGAGGCTTTTTCAGGAGGAAAAACCCCAGGAAATCAGGATGAGAGAATCAGGGTTATGACTACTATTAGGGAAATGTTATACCTGTGGTATAGATGTAGCAGAGAATAGAGAAAAATATGTAAGGTTGGGACCTTTCGGTAAGGGATGTGAAGTAGACTTGGAACCCAATCCAGTAATCCTGTGAAACTGCTTTAGGTTTTTGAGCAGGAAAATAAAAGACAGGAAAAAGACTTGATATCTTTTGATAACTAGAATTCCTCCTTCTTCAACAAACCTGTGGGCTTCCCTATAGTACCATGCTTGTAGTGATTGGCTCAGATACAAACTCTGACATTTACTTGCTCTGAACTTGGACAAGTTGCTTAACTCCTCCATGTCTCAGTTTCCCCCTCTGGGGTTATAGTGAGGATTAAATAAACATCTGCGGAATTCTTAGAACAGTACCTGAAATTTAGCAGTCATAAAATTGTATTGTTATGTAAGGAGGAAACTGATACAAGGGGATATTTTATGGATATTAGCATGCATTTGGATTATTGGGGTCAAGATTTAATCAGCCATGGAGTCAAAGAAGTTGTGCGTTTTGCCTGTGCCCAGGTCCCAATGTGTGCCAAGCAACCATGAACTCTGCCCCAATAATCTTTTCTAAAACTCTCCCAACAGTCTTTACTGGAAATCTGAAGACATAAACTTTTAATGGAATTAAGATATGCTCTTATCTAGCCATTTAAAAATGAATATTAAGTCATCAGCCATTATGACTCAGGAAAATTTTTTTTTTTTGTTTTTGGTCATAGGGCTTGAACTCAGGGCCTGAGTGCTGATCCCAAGCTTTTGTGCCGAAGACTATCACTCTACCATTTTGAGCCACCGCTCCACTTTCAGATTTGGGGTGGTTGATTGGAGATATGGATCTCATGAACTTCCCTGTCTGGGATGGCTTTGAACCCCTATCAGCAGAACTTATCCCCTGAGTAGCTTGAATTGCAGGCGTGAGCCACCAGCACCCAGCTGAAAAACTGATAGATGGACACAAGATGATAGATTAGTTTCCAAGTGCTGGGTAACAAATTATTGCCCAATTTAACTATTTAAAACCAAAAAAAACCCCTTAAATCGTACTTTCTGTGGGTCCAGAATCTGAATGCTGCTGAGAAGTGGCTCTAGATCAAACTCATTCATGAAGTTATATTCAGGCTGCAACATCTGAAAATCAAATCACTCATGTGGGTTCTACACAGGCTGTGGGACTATATCAGTTCCTTGCTAGGCTATGTGGGCCTCTCTATTAAGCATTTCACAGCATGGCAGCTTGCCTCCTTCGGCATGATTGATGAAGAAGTGGGGGGTGAAAGTGTGTAGGCAAGTCCAGGTCAGCCCATGGCAAAGCTCAGTCTCTTTATAACCTTACCTGAATTCAAGCTTCAGTAAAAAAGCAAAGAAGAGACAGAGACAGAAAGAGAGAGATGAGCAGAAAGAGATATCTCTAGGTCCAGCTCATCCTTAGAGGGAAGGGTTAGAAAAGGTTATCAGTAGGAAGAATTATTTTGGTCCATTTTGGAGGCTGCCCATCACAAATGGATAAGTGATCATCTTTCTAAGGCCCCTGTGAAGTAAAAATTAAAATTCCCTAGCTAATTGAGAACCAGTATAAAAAGTCACTTGACTTACTGTTAACCAAATACGTTGGATATTTAAAAGGATAGAGCAGAACCAAAGCATGAGGTCAATGGTACATGAAAGATGTGTAAACAACATTTGGGATTGCCAAAGTTCCTAGGATCCTCCTCTGATTCACTCCCAAATTAATTTTATCACCTGCCCTTGTCCACAAGGCCCAGCTTCTGAGCATGGTGTAGGAAAAGAGGAGAGATCTGGGATGTGGCCCAGGAAGCCCACTGGCAGCAGAAGCAGGAGAGGGGAATGCAGGTTCAGCAGGTTCTGCATTTGTTTGCAGTTGGGAAATTTTGTTAATTTTAGCTTCACACAAGGGGCTGAAGCAGGAGGGTTTGTCATTTCTGCTGAGCTAACCCTTGGCTGCCTCCCACAGGCCACTGCCACCTTGTCAGCTCCAAACCGCTACTCACAGGGTGGTGAGCTCCCCTAATAAATAAAGAAAAACTGTTTGGACATAATGAGCCTGAAGTCCTAGGTTCAAGGGTCTAAGCACCCCTGAAAAAAGTGCTATATCCCAGCAACTATATATTGGTGCCTTCTTTTTCCAGCTTATCACCTTGCATTAGCATCCTGTCTCTCATACCACCTGCTGATTTTGTGACTTAGGGCAAGTTACTGTTTTAGCTCATTTTCTCCTCTGGAAAGTAGAGATAACGCAAACTATTGCTGAAAGAAACCAGTAAGCCAATGTCAAAATAAAACCAAAACCACAAAAAGCACAATGAAAGATAGCTGCTCTTCTCTACCCAGGTTTTACTCGGAGCACACACCCCAAAGAGGCTGGTCACCCCAAGCACATGAATCCCTTCTCAAACCAATCAGAAGCCTTCTTTTTGCTCTGGCTTTCACACGAATTTACATGAGTTAGGCACCCTCATGATATCTAATCAATTTGAGAATAAAGTGAGGCTTAGAGGGAATGACATGATTTTGTCAGGAGTACAGGGGCCAATAATAAATACAACAGTTGGATCCACAATTCATATCTGTGATAGTCCCATGTCCCATGTTGGTTCTATTCTACCCAACAGTCTGCCTGGTCATCAACATGATTTCAGAATGTCACCTTGCAGTAAAGTTTACGTTCTATGTGATAGAGTCAGGAACAGGAATAGAGGTTCTCATTTGTGTAACACACACACACACACACAAACACACAGCCAGTTTCCATTTGGACCCATTTCTGAGCCCAAGAAATGAGAACAGGTGTACTTGTGAGTATTTGCGGGCCAGTTTAAAAATACTTCCAAGAGTATATTATTTTCTCTAGGTATAAAGGTATGGTATCTTTTCCCTGTTACCATGGAAACATGAGTCCCTGCATCAGGAGATGGATGTCTGGGCTGGCCACAACTTGCCCTGGCCTTGAAGCATAGGACAGCTTTGCCCTTATTATAAGAACTGCCAGAAAGGAAGAACTTCAAATCCTTGGAGCTTGAGACAAAGAATTAGGGCTAGAGAAGATACTGCATTTGAGGCTTGTTCTAGATATAAGGAGTCTAGGTGAGGAATATGTTAATCTGAAAGATGGTAAGAAGAATGAAGAAGAAAATACCCAAGCACTGGGAGAACGGATAAGGGAAAGGAAAGAGGAAGTTGAACAAGAGAAGAATTTGCAAAACATGAAGAAATGGAGGAAAGATAGGGAGGAAAAATTCATGAAGCAAGTGGAGAGAGATACTCAGTAACTGAGACTTATAAAATAGGAAGAACTTGGGGTCAATAGAGATTTGTCTGGAATTTTTCTTTGTACATAGTTTTTACTTGGGCTGTGTATTTATTGAGAGTGCCTTGCTGGGGGCCAAGTGACATTATGAATAAATGGGGAAAGTCTGTGATCCCCCCCAAGCCACCCTTGGCACTATTGCTGTTAATGAACAACATTTACAAAGTGCCTGCTCTGTGTCAAGGAAGATTGGAAAAGATTTAAAAAGTAAAATAAAAAGCAGAAAGAAAAAAAATAAGGAAAAGGTATAAATAGCAGAAAGTAAAGACAAGGCAAAAAAAAAGAAAAAGGAAGTTAGAAAGGTTGAAGGCCTACAATAGATTTAAGTGGTCTAGCAGTGGTGGCAATGGGGGCTTTGTGCTTTTCAATTCCAGGGAGGGTAAATTGACTATATGAAGATTTGGTATGAGAGACCCTGATTTGACTATGCATTATTACAGAGCTTTATAGAATTAGCAGAATGATCTCTGAATTTAAAGGAAAACAAATGTATCTGTGCTTGTTCACTTTCTCTCTTTCTCTCTGTCTGTCTGTCTGTCTGCATAAGGATGTATTCATTTATAGAGAAAAACATTGTCCTCTCCTTGTGCACAGATGCACTGCACATCTATGGATAATATGTGCATGCGTGTGTGTGTGTGTGTGTGTGAGAGAGAGAGAGAGAGAGAGAGAGAGAGAGAGAGAGAGAGAGAGAGAGAGACAGACAGACAGACAGACAGACAGACAGACAGACAGACAGAGACAGACAAACAAATAGACAGAAAGAGAGACAGACAGAGAGACAGAGAGGCAGAGATTACACTGTCTGGATGTCCTAGTGTCAATGGTTATTGATGAAGGCCACCACCCCAGCTCTCTTCTCTCCCTGAGCTACGTTTCAGTGTTTCCTGTGCCTTGCAGAAGAGAATCCCTGTCTGGAAAAATGTGTTTTTGTTTCCTATGGTTTCTTTTCCCTCTGTTTCAACCATAGCCTGAGCTGCTATTTCCTCAACAACATCCAAAGGGGGAAGCAATCATTGGCTTGAGAAGAATCTTCGAGCCAATGAAATACCAGTTCAGCTATTGTTTCCAGATGCCTAAAGGAGAGTTATCTATAGCTGGAGCAAACCCTCTGCTGACAAGAATATTTGAGAATGGACACATTATACCACAGTTTTCTAGTGAATTGAGGGGATTCATTTTGATTCATTGTTGTAATTCTCTTTTAAAGTATAAAATTTCTTCCTTATAACGAGTCCTAGTGAAATGCTTTCTGTGTTTGATGACTAAAAACCTGGCTTTCTAAATATCAGCTCTAATGTTTAGTCTCCCAGAAAGGTAGGATAGTATAGTAAGCTGAACACTGAATTTTGGGGGACAAGAGATGTGGCAGTTAGCAGAAGGTGACTTTAAGCAGTTTTCTCAGCTGAAAAATGGAGTGGTGTTATTTTTACAAAATGAAGAAACCATAGCTGAAAATAGGCATTCAATTTAGACCATCCCTTGGAAATCAGTACCTGTTTGAAACATTCCTTGATGCAGAAATGTGTATGATCCATTAATGGAACTGACCCATTAGATTTTTTCTTGGTTGAAATTTTAACATTTGTTTCATATGCTCATTAGAATGTTAACCCTGAGAACACGTGGAATCTGCCCAAATCATTCAGACCCCTTATCTCCCAGGAAAGATACAAACACCTCAGCGATGCTTAGTCATGCTCAGTAATTGTGCCAATGCAGAGCCTTTGTTACCCACCACTGGGCCAGGCTGCAGGTTCAGACAGAATTCTCTTTTTGACACCTCTGCCCTGCCACAGGGACTGGCTTTAAGTGAGTAGTAAATAAATGGTAGCTTCACTGTGTGGTATCATTATTCTTCTAGAGTTACCTAGAAACTAAGGAAAGCAGTTGAAATTAACACAGGTTTTCCAGTTCCATGGTGATTGCTGATATTGTAAGCAGAATTATGGCCAGGGAGATGGTAGGTACAGAGAAGATTATATAGATAAGGAAATGAGGGCTGGCCACTACCAAATCAGACTACAGGCAAGAGTGAAGACTAACCACTCTTCCTTTTGAGCAAATAGAGGAAAAGGAGGCTAGGGAGGAGCTGAAAAAGGCAGTCATTTTTACGCAGTCTCCCCAAATACTCAGCCCTTTTCTATCTCTCCATTGGTTGAGATTTTTCAACTGATTAGACTGAAGGTGGATAAAAGAAGGATAGGAGTCAGAGGTGGGATCCCAGATTTGGGAACTTGAGGTCTTGATGCAAGACAGCAAGGACAGCCAGAGGGAATAAGCTGGGGTCTGGGATGGAGGATGGTAGTGGTAGCCTGTCTCTTCCTCTAAAGACATACAGCATACTCCAAAATTTTTCTAAGAATATTGAAAGTGCCATAGGTTGGCCTTGCCTCTGGGATAGTTTTCTGGCCCCAGCAAACACGAAGAGATAGCTGGGTGCCCCAAGGCTGTTGTCATCCTGGTTCAGTGATTCTGCAGGCAGAGGGAGCATCTATTGCAGAGAATTATTGGGGGAGAGGCTAGGCAACCAGCTCACCCAGGATAGGACTGTCATATAGAACTATTCCCATCTGGATAGTTCTAGAGAAGCAAGTCTGGGTAATGATAAACTATGAATTTTATGCATGAGCTGAACATTGAAAAACTTCAGCCCCAAGCTCCCGGCTAGCATCTGAGCCAAATCCCACTCGCACAGCATTTAATCAGCTTCCTGACAGATCCCAGTAAAAGGGAGATGAATTTACGAGATTGATTAGCTAATACCCAAGTGCTGTGCTTACTCCGTGATCCAAGAGCACCAGGCTGGAGCCTCTAGACTTTCTGCTGCTCACATTTTACAGCTGCTCCAATGGCAGGTGGGTCTGGGGGCTGCCCTCTGGAGATGGGGAACTAGGCTAAGCTATTCCTGTTCTCAAGCTTGTGTCCAGCCCAAGATGTCTCCTAACCCTGGACTCATTTGTGCCTTAAGACAGAGTTGTTTTCATTTTTGCCCTCTACCCCTTACTGCAGTCTCTGCCAATTTATTACTCATCTCTACCCTATGCCAAAGATGCCTTCTCCCTGTCTCTATCAATATAATACAAAGCATTCCAGTCCTTCCAGGCCTGCCCAAAGACTCTGTTCCTCCAGGTAGCCTGCCTGCTTTTAGAGACCCTCAGTAGGCTTTCCCTTTTCCCATTCCAATCAGAGATAATAACAGGCTGTGGCCAGAGCCAATTCAGAATAGAGTATGATGCAACATGTCTGTAATCTTAGCAGTTGGAAGATAGAGGATCTGGAATTTGATACCAACCTGAACTACGAAGTTCAATGCTAGCCTGAGCTACATAGATACTGTCTCCAAAAAGAAATTAAAAGGAAATAAAAGAAAAATACAAGCAATTAATGAATTAATCTTCTTTACCAGTCCCTCCACATCCCATTCCCTCAGAAAATTAGTATTACCAGCTCTGTGCTCTGTCTCGGAGGTCCAGAGAAGTACATGATTTTCCCAAGATCACACAGCTGGCTAGTGGCTGAGCTTGGAATTGGACCCAGATGCTCAGGCTTTCAGTTCCGATTCCAGTAGGTTGTGGTTTAGCTGCCTCCTGAGTAAGTATTCTCTCCCCAAGAGAATTGTAAATTCATCTGGGGTGGGGGATGGGGGGGCTCATGTGCTCTCTTTTGAATTTCCACACCTAGCACAGTTTTGAGCATCTGGTCCAGAGTGTTTACTAAATGTTTGTCTCCTTGTTTAAAATCCTTTCTGAAACAAGACACAGTATAAATAAAGAAAATGAAAATGTTTGACTCAGTGCCTAGCTTCACTAGACTGTAAAGCCAAGCCATGCAATCATACAGAAATTGATTGTTAAGATGAATGAGGAAAAAAAGCAGCCGAACACTCAAATGATTGGTGCCTGTGTGTATGGATATCTGGAGGCAGAGACAAATGCAGAGATGAAAGAGGTTAAACCTATGAGGGGCTTTTGTGAGGTGTTTAGCTAACAGAGCTGAGAGCTGGGTTTTTAAGGGGGTTAGTGCTAAAATTTGGAGTAAAACCTCTTGGCATCCCCACTCAGTTATTAGGCAGTAACTCTCTGCCACTGCTACCAAACTAGTGGTCAAATCAGCGGCTACCATCTCCCTCACCACTGTATCCCCACCCCATCCCAGTAACTATAGCTGTGGCTGTGGCCATGGCCAAGTGCTTATATCTCCTTTTTGTTCTGGAGAATGTGCTTTATGGCCTTTATGTTCCTTTGTGGAGTCACTGTGCTGGGATTTGTATGGTTTTGTTTGATGTATTTGTTTATTGCTAATCAGTTGTGAGGACAGAGGAGACTGTGCTGGAATTAAGGCCATTGACTTAACCCAGAGGGATTGTCTCCCTGCCTTCAGGCTGCCTCTGGCCACATCAGCTGCTCTGGAGCAGTACTCTTGGGAAAATCATAAACACTAATTGAATTTTTGAGCTGCAACAAACGTTCAAACTCATCTAACAAGATTATTAATGCCTCATATTTATATAGCACTTCATAGTTTATGAAACAACTAGATATGACTCATTCCTCTCATTTTAGGTGTAGAACCCTTTGTTTATTTAAGCAGATCCTGCCAACTGCAGAGTAGATTGCTGTTAATTTCTTAGATGTGAGAATGGTGTTGTGGTTATGCAGGAATGTTCCTGTTTTGAGGAGATGAGCTATGAAATACTTAGGGGGTGAAGCATCATAATGTTTAAAACTTTAAAAATGGGATAGCATTTTAAAAAGATATTCATAGGTCCTGGGGAGATGGGGGGTGTTGTTTTCTTAATGAGACTAGAGATTCTATTTGGGATGAAATACAAGTTTTAAAAGTTCTGGAGATAGATGATGGCAATATCTGCACAACATTGTGAAGGGATTTAGTGCTACTGAACTCCACAGTAAAAATGGTAAGTTTAGTGGCCAGGAGTTTGGTCTAGTGGTGGAGTGCTTACCTAACATGTATGAAGACCCGGGTTCAATTCCTCAGTGCCACATACACAGAAAAAGCTGGAAGTGGTGCTGTGGTTCAAGTGGCAGAGTGCGAGCCTCGAGAAATCCCAAGGACAGTGCTCAGGCCCTGAGTTCAAGCCCCAGTACTGGCAAAAACATGGTAATATTAGTAAATTTTTCTCCCATGTAACATTATCACATGTATATGAGAGAGAAAAAAATAAAATTGGCTGAAATCTTCGAAAATGTAGGTGATGAATGTAAAAGTAATGACTGTATTGGTCTTAAGGCTAAATTTAGCTCCTCTGTATATTTGAAAATATTCATAAAAATGTAGGGAATCTAAGAAACTGTTGAGAGCAGCCTTATGGAGAAATGGAAATACAGTCCTGTGTAGCAATTCAAGATTGTACCAAAAGGCTCTAAGCATGGCTCAAGTGGTAGAGCATCAGCTGTGGGTGAAAAAAAGATTTACTAGAGATGAGTCATGAGACACAGGAAGGAATTGAATATTGAAGCACAGTGATGGAGAGGAGGCAATGGCTGAGTCTCTGTGCAGCCAGGCATTGTTGGTCTATTGACAGGTAAGATGGTAGAGCTGAATCAGTTGTCTACTGTAGCTGGTTAGACAAATTGGTCAAGATATTCCATGGAGGGCACTTATGTTACACAATAGCACAGCTTATAATTAGGGGTCAGTCTTGAAGTTATTTAAGCAGATGCTCTCTGGTGGTATTTATCAGTCCTCTGTGAATGAGAAGCAGGAAAGAGAAGTTGTAGATGCTGTCATCAGTTCATTTAGGTTAGCTTTTTGCCATCCAGCTCCACTCTTAAGATCTCATCAAACCACAGACCTCTAGTTGGAAGTGAGTAGGGCTCCCTAAAAGGTGACCCATAATAGCTTTAATGGCCTAAGGTTTAATATGAGGAGACATCAGTAGGAAGTGCCTGTGAGTCAGTTACTCAGTCCTATTTCTGTGTGATCTGTTGGCCATTTGAGGCTTTGCTGATGGGGAGGAAAGGGGAGGGTGGCCTAGTGCCAGGGCCACCCAGATGTTCTTGCCTGGAATAGGAAGGTACCATCCATCTCACTGCTGTCAGGGCCTAAGGGTCAGTTGAGATCTGCAGAAAACAACCAGAGACACGATGAATGGTTAATGGTGGGGATCACTCTGTGTGTGCTGCTGCTTTGCTATACCTACCCAGCTTCATTCCACCAAACAGAAAAGGCTTTTGATCCTCAGAGTGAAGGAGGAAAGGGGCTGGAAGCTAATTTCCATTTCCCCTGGTGAGCATTTGCCTAGTGTCTACATTAATCACCACAAAGGATAAATGCCACCAAGAGAATGAAGGAAGTCAGAGAGAGAGAGAGAGAGAGAGAGAGAGAGAGAGAGAGAGAGAGAGAGAGAGAGAGAGAGAGAGAGAGAGAGAGAGAGAGAGAGAGAGAGAGAGAGACAGAGACAGAGACAGAGACAGAGACAGAGAGAGCTGGCCAGAATGAATCCTTGGAGATTTTTCCTGAATCTCTGTGACTTTAGCTTCTTGGAAACTGAATCTTCGTCCATGTTATGTTTCAAAATAATTGAATCTGCATCAAGAAGAAATGGAGGCTAAGAGCTTGGGCTGATGGAGGGTCTAATAACAGATAAGTATCAGTGGGTTAGAAAGCTGGGATGTTTTCCCATTTCCTTCCTAATTTTGCACATAAACAATCTGAGACCAGTGAAGTGAAAGGTCTTACCCAAGGCCACCAGCTAATTAGCCCAGATAAAATAGAGCCCCTGAATCCTAATCCAGTCCCTTAAAAAGAAATCCTGACATCCATCATACTGCTGTCAAAGAAAAACAAAACAAAACAAAACAAAAACCCAGTAACAACAAAATCCCTGAACCAAGAGTTCTGTTTTTCCTCTTAAACACCTTTTCAAGGTGGCACTGATTGGAACCCAGTGTTGGCAGAGACTCTCCCTCCTTACCATCTTCCCACAGCAAGGTGGCCCTGCTCTGGAGTCAGGCCAGTGTCCACTAGGCCCTTGTTCCCTCTTCAGCCACTCCTCCTCCCTCTCCTTTGTCAGCAGAGGCTTACTGGAAAGGCCATTCTGCAATGGAGATAATGTCAGTGAAGTGCTTGTTAGTAGGTAGCTGCTGGCTGACTATAGGCTTGGCCATCTTCCTTGGTCTCATCCCAGGCTCTTGATCTGAGTTGCACCTGGCCTGATTCCTCTAACCTACAACTCAAAGCATAAGAGCCATCAGATTCTGTCCAAAGGTTTATATTTTTATTCTCTCCAGCTTTTGAAGCCCTTTGTCGACCTACTGGAAAGGAGGAACCAGGGGACAAATTTTGGGCAAAAATAATAAAGGCTTTGTAGAGTGACACAGAATAGAGTCCTTAATCAGTCTCCAGTGTATACATAGAAAAACTGAGGATTGCTACCATAGTATCATAACTTAATATTCATCTTAGAGCAGAGTATGATAAAACAGAATTCCCAAAGAGCAGGATTGAATGAGTGCCAACACTATTGGGCCAGTGGTTAAATGACAATAGGTAGGGAGAGATTGGAGGATGTAGGAAATACGCGTTCTTTTTGACTACTGAGCTGGAAGTGTGGCTTAGTAGTAGAGTGCTTGCCTAGCATGCATGAGGCCCTGAGTTCAATTCCTTGGTAACACATAAAAATAAGTAAATGAATAAATAATAGATTTAAAAAAAAACAATAGAGTATGGTGAAAACAATAAGTTACGAAGTTGCTGCTGGGTATAAGACCCTGAAAAATAACTTCCTACAAGCCAGTCACTGGGGGCTCATGCCTATAATCCTAACTACTCAGAAATCTGAGGGTCTACATTCAAAGCCAGCCTGGATCACTACTACACTGTTGGTGGGAGTGCAAACTCATTCAACCACTATGGAAAGCAGTATGGCGGTTCCTCAAAAGACTAAACATAGAGCTCCCCATGACCCAGCAGTTCCACTACTTGACATTTACCCAATCGTCCATAAACAAGGACATACTAAATCCACTAGCACAACAATGTTCATTGCAGCACTATTTACCATAACAAAGATATAGAACCAACCCAGATGCCCCTCAGTTGATGAATGGATCAACAAGATGTGGTATTTACACATAATGGAATCCTAAGTTGCTGTCAGAAAGAATGATATCCCCCCAATTGTAAGGAAATGGAAAGACTTAGAAAAAATCATATTAATTGAAGTAAGCCGGACTCAAAGGAACACAGGCTCAATAGTTTCCCTCATTTGTCATAATCGGTAGAAAACTTGGGCTCTCCTAGCAGAGATTTACAATAGAGCAAAACCTATATACACAAGGCCATATAGTATGATACTAAAAGAAAGGATATAGAAACAAAAGCCATATAATGAGTGATTGTTGTCCTTAATGTACTATGTTATCTCTCATTTCTTTTGCTGTCCCTTGGTTATCTCATATGGTTACAGTATTTTACCTTGTTATCTGATATATTTTATATATGCTTTTTTCTTTATTTGAAGTAGGATAGGGAAGGGTGGAAACAGGATGAGGGGCGGGCGTGGGGGGAGGGAAATGGGGGCCATGACATGAGAAAGGGTATCAATGTTTGTGTAGTAATGCACCTCTATCTGGTGAATATAATATAACTCTTCTATTAATTACAATAAAAAATATATGAAAAAAAGCCAGTGTGGGCATGAAAGTCCATGAGACTCTTATCCCAATTAACTGCCAGAAAATCAGAAGTGGTGCTGCACCTCAATGGGTAGATCACTAGCCTTGAGCTGAAGAGGCCAGGGACAACACCCAGGCCCAGAGTTCAAGCCCCACAACCAAAAAAAAAAAACCCAAAACAAACAAACAAAAACAAAGCAATAACTTCCTACAAAGAAAAGACATTCAGGCCAGGAGTTTGGCCTAGTGGTAGAGTGCTTGCCTAGCAAGCATGCAGACCCAAGTTCCATTCCTTGGTACCACATACATAGAAAAAAGCTGGAAGTGGTGCTGTGGCTCAAGTGGTAAGAGCTCTAGCTTTGAAGAAACCCCAAGGACAGTGTTTAAGCCCTGAGTTCCAGGACTGGCAGAGAGGGAGAGAGGGAGAGAGGGAGAGAGGGAGAGAGAGAGAGAGAGAGAGAGAGAGAGAGAGAGAGAGAGAGAGAGAGAGAGAGAGAGAGAGAGAGAGAGAGAGAGAGAGAACATCTTTATCTTGGCCTTGCAGTATAGTTTCTTACTAGTCTGGTGCCCCATTCAGGTTCCCCATTATCCCTATCCACAGACCCAGCCCTTCCCACACTTTGAAATCAAATTGGACAGGATGCAACAAAAGTCCAGTAATTCATTCTTCCTGAATCTATGGAAGAGGAGTAGAGTTATTGGTTGCAGCAAAACTAACACCTATAGCTATGCAGGCTGTGTACATCACACAAGGTTCTTGGCCAAGAGCGTACATCGTAATAAAAATCAAACCCACGCATGGCTCCCCAAACCATGTGTCCTGGTACAGGACGAAGTCCACCTAATGAAAGGGCTCCTCTTTCATTTAATCCAGAAGTAGTTTATTCTAAACTGTTGTCATACAGGCAAGAGAAACCATTGAATCCTTCCTGGGCTTCCTAAGTTCCTCTCTGAAGCTCACTCACCCTATGCCTTTGTAGCACCTAGCCTCTAGTTGATGCATTTGGTTCTTGCTAGCCAACTACATTCTGAGTGCAAGAGCAGGGTACCCAGAGTCAGGTGAGTCTCTGGGAGCCTAGGCTTCACTGTTACAATAATACTGAGATCTCGGAGTTCTTTCAACTTGGATTTCCTGCCCTTGTGTAGCTACTATATCTTGGATGCCCACGTTCCTTCCTAATAAGAAAGGCACCAACTGTTTTTCTGAATTGTGATTCCTGGTGTTGTTTTTTTGTTATTGTTGTCTCATGCCCTCCAAGCTGGCCCTGTGTAACTAGCTACAGCAACCAGAATACATCCACAGTCTAGGTTGGAAGGTCCTAGTGTGGGACAGGAGTGCCTCTGAGATCTTTGCGGTTGTCTAAATCAAGATTGGCACTTTCCACCGCATAAAATACACATCTACCTGGACCCAGAGAGGATGGTAGTGGCCAGAGATTCCCAGCTGCATTGCTTTGTCAGGTCCATGTAGAGTTCTTTCTATGTCTTACCGTGTTCCTCACTCACCCTTGCTGGGCTGCAAGGGAGGGGATGTGGCAAGCCAGGGACAAAGCTCTATGAATGTTGCTTGGTGCTGAGGAGCGTAGATAAATATATATCTATTATTTTTGATGAACCTGTGCTAGCCATTT
Source organism: Megascapheus bottae (assembly GCF_031878675.1). Taxonomy (NCBI): domain Eukaryota; kingdom Metazoa; phylum Chordata; class Mammalia; order Rodentia; family Geomyidae; genus Megascapheus; species Megascapheus bottae. The sequence goes on from NC_143547.1 coordinate 71,380,030, forward strand.
GCATTTTTGAATTTGTATTGAATTTGTATTTTCTTAACTTGCCTTTCTGCTTCCGTATACTTGCTTGCTAAGACCTTGAGGAATGCAGTAACTGTTCTCATGGTTAACCGACAACCACCCACTAGTCCTGGACCCCAGACACTCTGGATCTGGAGAATGAGTTAACGACCCTCCGGCAGGGAGTACGTGACAGAGTACACATTCCAGACCCCCACCCACGTAGGAGTGGGACTAGAGATTGTGGCCATCTGCACCTACAAGGTCGGACTTGTGAGGGCCAGCAAACTGGGGCAAATGTCAACCAATCACAAGCCCGTTACCATGGAGACCCCCCCTAGACCCATATCTGGCCAAAAGCCATCCTCCTTGAATCACCATAGGGGCTCCATCCAATCAATTCAAAGCACGACAGCCCACAAGACCACCAATGCTAGCCTCAGCCCCTTTCCCGCTTTGTGTTGTGCCAATCATTGCTAGAAGTTTGGTATGAATTTTCCCGTGTGGTGTATTGATTTGCTGCCCATGCTTACTGGGGCCTTCCCCCTACCAAAGAATGTATAAAAGGTGCTGTAATTTTGGGCTCGAGGCCTCTGGTCTGCACTCGGTTATCAGTGTGCAGAGACCTGTGCTTGAGCTCATCAATAAACGACTCATTGCAGTTTGCATTGATCTTTGGCCTCTGGCATCCTTCCGGGGGGCTTCAAGTTTCTGGGCATTATAGTGTGAGGAGGCTAAGGAGGACAGGGCCATCCTTAGGATTATGACTCCTTCTAGTTGTACTTAGAGCTCCTGCTACCTGCCCTCTTGGCAGCATAAATCCAAGCCTTCCAATGAGCAATCTGGGCTCTTACCATGGAACAATGGGTTATGTTACTAGATGGGCCTGAAGCAAACTGTCCAACGATACAGCTGTGGAGAAAAGGGGCTTCAGGTCAGGACCAAAACTAAGCCAAACAGGGGAGGCACTAAACGGGGGAGCTGGCTTCTCTGGATCTCCTCATACTGAAAGGCAGGATGGCATCTTCTCAGCTGAGCTCCTTCAACTGAGGAATTGCAAAAATCCCTAAAGAAAGAAGAATGTGAATGAAACAACTATGCCTATCCTTTTTTTGTCTCCTTCCTAGATCCCAGTGCTGGAAGAAGCCAGACAGTGGAAGAAAGGGCGGGGAAAACAGATGAGGGCTTGCCATCAATCTCCTTCCCCGACAGGCAGCTTCATCACTGCTCCAGCTGGCTTCCCTGGGGACTGAGGGCCAGAGTTCTTGTAGGCCTCAGCTAGGAGGAATCAGGAGAAAAAGATGCAAGCAGTCTAGGTACTGGATCTTAGAGCCAGTACTCTGGCCCACGTGCCCAGCAAGAAAAGGTTCTTTGTGATTATATACCTCAAAGCAGGTCCAAATCCAAATAAATCCTAGACAAGGCCTTGTGTTTGGGGGGGGGGAATCCAGTCACTATCTCTGCTGGATTTCCTGGTGCTTATTTCACCATTGCTTTCACTGGTAACACAGATAATCTCCTGGGCTTTGAGTGTATCCTAAATGATACAATTAGCTAATTAGGAAGGCCAAAGGGCTGCTTGTCCTAGGACATGAGGTTTATAAAGGGGAGAAAACCCCGGATTCTGTTTGATTTTGGTTGGAAATATCTGCAAGTCTCTTGGAAAGAACCACATACCCTAAAAGACAGTTCCAATTTAGTCATTGCACTGGGACAAACAAACCAAATAATTTGGTAAGAGGGAAGGAATGATTTGGAGCTGGAGGGCCGAGGTGAGCCACTTGGACCTGCTGCTCGGGTTCCTGGGCCACAGAGGCAGTTCTTAAAGAATTTGTGTTAGGACTCAGTGGGTCTTTGGCAGGGGGCAGGAGGACAAGGGTAAGATACGCACTGCAGAAAGTTGTCAGTCAAGATTTCCTTTTGAGATTTGGGGTTGATGAAGGGGAGGTTGAGGCAGAAAAGAATTCCTCCAATAAACCTCCCTGAACTACTGAGAAGAATCCTGAAGCAATTAAAATGTTTTAGTTATGTTCAGATGCAGGAACTGTTTAAGCTTTTATTACTGTGTTAGAAAATATGCAGATACCTGCCTCAATTTAATTGGCTTACTAGGTTTTCAAAAGCACCTTTGTTACGACATATTTGGTTTAAAAAAAGTATCTAAAGTTCTGAAAGGATTCAGAAAATTAACAGGTTTTATTCTGATGTAGCATCTCATAAACTCAATTCAAGCTCTGAACCATGAGTAAATTATCATGGGAAATGGGACTTGAGTCCACTCTATCCCTGTGCTAACCATTAAGATCTTACTTCATCCCCGTTGTATGCCCCCCAACTGGCAATGACTTAGGGAAGAGACAACTAACTGTTCCTTCTTGCTTCTATCGTGCTGAATAGATTCCCACTGATGAGCACTCATTTGTCACATATAGCTTCAGGAGGTGAATCAGGATGATCCATCCCTCAGGCCTGGGCCTATAAAACCAAGGGAATTGGCACCTGCAGTCTGCCATTCTCTGCCTTTGCCTTCTCTGGCTGCAGCAAAACTGCTGCTAAAATGCTGACTCCTGCCTTGGCCATGACGGAGTGAGCTTTTAACTGGTAGCTTATTCTGTGAAGTTTATTTTATTCAGAGCTGCATAAAATACTGGAGGAGAAAAGAGCTGGGAGGAACCTGGAGGAATAGAGATGAAGACATTACAGTTGAATAGAAAAAAGGGGGGGCAGATCTTCCCTGGATGCCAGGGATACGCATGGACCACAGTGTTCTAGGTAATTCTCAGGCATGGATCTGCTGTAATCCTATTTATCCTATTTATAGGTATCTTTCCACATGGCATCTATCCATGTGGTATGCTTTGATGACTTTCCATTTCCTTCTGACCACAAAATATTCTCTTCACACTTTGCCATGATCTCTGGAACTTAATTGTCATGAGTCAAGGTATTTTCCTTTATGGTCTTTGTTTAAAAAATGTACATTTTTGTTTTCTTTGAGAAAAGTTCACCAGGTTTTACTTGTCAAGAGTATGTTCACAAATAAGATCCAGGAAGTGGCACTGTGGCTCAAATGGTAGACCGCTAGCCTTGAGCACAGATTGGCTCAGGGACACTAAGTTTAAGCCGAACAACCAACAGAATAAAAAAAAGAAAAAGAAAAGGAAATAGGATCCAGCACAGGGTATAGCTCCACAAGCTAGTTAAGTAGGAAGCTATAACTGCTCAAATAGGAAGGGAAAACTGAACAGCCTAGAGAAAACTCAGAAATGAATGGTATCAGTTATTATTATTGTCCACAGGGTATCCCCTATCTTTCAGTCTCTAGAGCCCATGTGCTCTACATGGACAGAAGGACTTCTGTTCTCATCCCCCAATCTAACCCCAAGGGCCTGTTTGTCCTAAAAGAGTTCTGTGATGAATTGCACACTTTAGCTGCCGGTCAGAGGCACTTGGGAAGCTTTGAGAGCATGTTGATATCAGATACCATGCAACAAATTACATCAGAATCTCTGAGGGAAGGTCCTAGGGACATCACTAAGTTTTAGAAGCTTTCCCCAGGTGATTTTAAGATGCAGCCAAAGTTAAGAAGTGACATATTTCATTACATGTTTCATAGGTTTGTTGCATATTTTCACATCAACCAAAATGTAGAGCTTTACTCTCCTCCCTAATCCCACTTAGGGATTTACCTAGGGATTGAGTGTCGAACACTTTGGGGAAACAGAAAGATTCACCTCATAGTAGCACAAACAACTGAATTAGTGTTAGAAATATCAGGTCCAAGAGAACTCTCAATTTTTAGTCAGATTCCAGTCCCTGATTCTGTTATTCCCCTTTCTGTTCTGCCTATTCCTCTCATCTCTGCTCTCCTTGCAACTCTCATGTACCACAGAGGACTAAGCTCTTGCCTCCTTTGCTTTGTCTTCTGCCTTCCCATGCAGTCAAGGCATGGGAAAATCTCCTAAGGCTATCCCTGTTCCCTCCCTAAGAAGGATACTGGTACCAGCTGGTGAGATGATTGAAAATTCACCCCAGATCCACATGGTTTTGAGAAGGACCCTGAATGGCCTCATCATTCTAACTCCATTGGCTCTGAGAACCATCACAGACTCATGCTATTTCCATCCAAAGAAGCTGTGCCCACATCTTGCAGAGGAGGCCCAAAGCTGGCAAAGCATTTGGAGAATGACTGTATGTGTATTCACTGGAGGGAGTCTTTGTGTACTTGTGGGTGTCTAGCCCTTATGGCTAATATTCAAATTTGGCCCATTCACAGACTGAAAGGACTTTCCAAGTGCAGAAGAAAGCAGCCTTGATTCATGACCTAAACAACAGACAGAGATACTAATACTACAAATATTTCATGACTGGATACCAATGGCTCATGCCTATAATCCTAGATACTGAGAAGGTTAGATCTGAGGATCATAGTTCAAAGCCAGCCTGAGCAGGAAAATACATGAGATTCTATCTCCAATTCACTATCAATAAGGTGGAAGTGGACCTATGACTCAAGTGGTAGAGCACTAACCTTGAGCACAAAAGTACAAAGATAGCACCCGGGCCCTAAGTTCAAGCCCCATGATCAGTACACATACAAAAGACATTGTGATATCACATTTCAGTCTGTGGCCTACAGCCTTTAGATTTAATGAAGACTTAAACCTGTATGCCTGCACTAACAGCCTGGTTTGTTTTATTCATTTCTTTTTAGGACACATCTTTTTTAAAAGCTAAAAGGTACTAAGGAAAAACAAAACACCTTATGCCATAAATCAAGAAGTTCTGTGCACTAGAAATTTTTAGCAGACAGGCCCATTCTGCAAATGGGCCTGCTCCTATTCTTCCCATGTGTGTTAATGCATGTGTGTGGAAAGGCACATAGTATGTATAAGCCTTTCCTAGGCCTGTCTGTGATCCATACACTGGCCTGTGAGGGCACCTTTATCCCCATACTTCCCTTCTCAGAGCTCCTTCCAATTCTCAAATGCTGGCTCACTAGCTTGACAGCTGCCAGTGCTTTCAGCAGGACAGGTGATGGGCTTCCTATGTCACACATCATCCCATTTCATTCTCACCACAGTAGGATGCATTTCACAGATGGGAAAACTGGTTATTTACTATTAGGTACTAGGATCTGGATTCAGACCTAGGACTGTGTGAGCCTAGTACCTTTCAAAGCACACTACTTCCTCACATACCCACCTCTTGATGCCAATCTCCCAAGTTCCAGCTTCATCAATAACAACAGCCTCACTCACTGCTGGCAGTATGGTCATAGTCATCATATCATCGTGTGAGCTCTCATTTGTCAAGCCTTTTCTTAGGCACCATACTAAAATGCTTGAATGAACTACTACTACTACAACTACTACTACTGTAGTGTGTCATAATTACTGAGCTCTTATCTGTAAAGCACTGTCCCAAACCTAAACCTTTTAGGACAGTGACAAATCATTTCTCACTCATATGGCTGAGAGATAAGATACTCTTTTTAGCTCCATTCTCTTGGTTTACTTAGTTAGGCAGGGCTTGGCTACAATTGCCAAGGCAGCCCTGGAACACACTGTGTAATCTAGATTAGCCTTAAATTTATGATTTTTATGTCTCAGTCTCACATGGGCTAGAATTGTAAGCATATACCACTTGGCCCTGCTACCCAGCCAATTTGAAAAAGAAAAAACTGAAGTTTAGACAGGCTAATTTACCCCCTGGCCTTGTGGCCAATGAATAGCAGAGCTAGGATGTGATCTCTGTTTGACTCCAGAACCTTACATATTGTGTCATTCTACCTTTCATATTAGTTCTATCTGCAGAAATTTTCATTTCTCCTCTTTTATACTTTTAGGGGCATTGTCAGCCCCTAGCTCTTAGACATATCTCCAGAAATAAAACAGAAGCATAGGCTGTGGTGGCAAGGCAATCATGGACATGAGTATATGCCTTCCTGATGAAACCTTCTTTTCCATCTACTAACCAATGCTGTAACCTTAAGAAATCTTCTCAGATAGGACTTCTGGGTCAAACAATTTGTATAGTAGAGCATTGAGAAAATACACTGGCAGAGGCCTGGTAAACAAGACTTGTGTTTTCTTGTTCTGCATTCAGTAGAATAGAACTCTGCAAGTATACATCTTTTTCATTACACACCCAAGACACCGTGCCCACCAAAGTCTCTTACCAATGCCATCTCCTTCTCTTTGCTCCAGTTAAACTGAGTCTCTTACCTACTATGTTCAGTGTTATTTGCAGATCATCCCATCTCTTTCATCTCTTTCCTTGCTCTGAATAGCTTCATTTTACCCCTGCTTTTGTTTCAGCTCAAGCTGAATGTTGTAAAGTACTTAGGAAAGTAGTGAGCACGGCAGAATAGAAAATAGAGTTTAATGATATTTTGCTGTCATCCAACTTTGAAAAGCAGAAGTAATTCACAACTCTGGCATACCTTTGTCTCTGCAGAGCTATTCACTAGCTGTGAATGCGGTCTGTGGCTGTGACCCAAAATGTACATTTCTCAGATGATGTAAAGTCACTCTGGGTGGAGTATTATTAGCTTGACTAGCAGTTCCCAAATTGGCTTCTGTGGTATCCCAAGTGGTAGGGATTAATAGGTACCATGGGGAGAAGAAGGTTTCTGGGTACAAATGACTTGGAGAAATACTGGGATAGATAAGCTAAGTTTTACTACAGGATTTTGCAGACCTTTTAATATACTAATGAGCATCACGAATCTCCAAGAGGACATTTAGAGCATTGCCATCCAAAGTGCGACCTGAGGATTGGCTCTGTAAGCATCACTTAGGAGCTTGTTAGGCATGCAAGATCTTAAACCTTCACCCCAGATTTTCCAGTCAGGAGGGTCATTGTAACAGGTTCATCAGTGCATTTGTGTTCATATTAAATCCTGAAAAGCAGTGCTGGGAGTTTGGCCTAGTGGTAGAGTGCTTGCCTAGCATACACGAAGAACCGGGTTCTATTCCTCAGTACCGCATACATAGAAGAAGCTGAAATGGGGCAGGAGTGTAGCCTAGTGGTAAGAGTGCTTGCTTGGCATGCATGAAGTCCTGGGTTCGATTCCTCGGTACCACGTACACACATAAAAATCCAGAAGTGGTGCTGTGGCACATGTAGTAGAGTGGTAGCATTGAGAACACCCAAAAACCTTGCTCAGGCCCTCAGTTCAAGCCCCAGGACTGGCGAGAAAAAGAAAAAAAAGCTGAAAGTGGTGCTGTGGCTCAACTAGTACAGCTCTAGCCTTGAGAAAGCCCAAGGACAGTGCTCAGGCCCTCACTTCAAGTCCCAAGACTGGCAAAATAAATAAAATTAAAAAATTAAATCCTGAAAAGCAATGATTTAGGTAAATGGCATATATCAAATTGTGCCATCCATGGAACCACTATATGCTGCCTTTTTCTGAGACTATAAGGACAACTTCTGAAACATACTTTGGAAAAATACCAGGGCTAGAAAGCCTGTCATTAAAAAATGTTTATTTTTCAGAAACTCAAGAGAATCCTTTGGATATTGGAGGACTGATTGGCTATACATTGCTCCAAAGTTCTTTTACATCAGTGTCAAGTCTTCTCTGAATCTTGTGTCACCAGAAAGTCTCTTCATACCCCCTGCTCCCAATTAACTCATTTCCTGGGGCATTTCAAACAGCCCCTCAGCTGGGCTCCTTAGTCTGTTCTCTAGCCCAGATCAACCTGTTTGTTTCTTAACTCCAGCAGCTTCGCCTGAGTACTAGGCCCAGGATGCCAGATTCCAAAGAATGTCCCATGGTCTCCTGCTGTAGAACATTATCAAGGCAATTTTATAGAAGCCAGGCGACTTTTTAGTCCGGTGTGTTCTGCACAGTTAAGCTGTCGTTGTTTTTCTTTTAGGCCTTTAAGCTATTGTGCCAAACATCAAAATAACTGTAGCTATTTTGTATTCAGATCTTGCAACTCATTTGGGAGCATTGTTAATATTTTATAAGAAAATTCTCATTTTTTTCCATTCATATTTGTGATTTTCAAGTGTGTTGCTGCATTGCATTCATAAACATGATTTTTATTAAGTCTTGCAGCCTTATTTTCCCCCCTCAGAATAACACATCTTCAATTTTATGTAATATGTTAAAGGGAAAAGAGGCTTTGGTATGTAAAAATTTGATTGGTAAGAAACTTGTCCAGGTTTCAACTATCCTTTGCAGTAAGTGCTAGCCGGCTCAAACTCTGATTCAGACCAGGCAAAGCTCTCTGCAGGGGTTTGGGAAGGTTGTCATCAAGTACCCTCTCTGTGGTTACTTCCTATGGCTGGTGAGGACTGCCTGCTCACAGACCAGGTGAGATGTCTAGTACAAAAGTACCTCAAAGGAAGACAACACTTTTAGATCTCTAGGGCTTTAGGGCCTGCCAGCCCCAAAGGCTGCTCACTGTGGTTTGAAACAGTATTTTCCACACACTTCCATCAAAGCAAAAGCAACTGAATAAAATAGGAAGAGGCATGGAAACACCTCCTTACACTGGATCAGGACTTCCAAGCTTTCATTTGAATTTCTCATATACTGTATGATACCAGAAAGGGCCCCAATTCAGAATTCCAACCATTTTAAATTAAATGCAAACCAACAGATCAGATAAACACTGATAGCCATGATTTGTAAATATCAGTGTTTATTTGTATGGGTCAACATTTGTGTTTTAAACTTTTGTCACAATAGTCTCTCTGCTTGAATTTTTTTTATTCTATTGGCAATACATAATTGATACCTTAACGACTTTTGGTAGATGTCTGTAATTCTAGTTATGTGGGAGGCAGAAATGAGAGAATCATGGTTTAAGGCCAGCACATGAAAATATGTTAGCAAGGTCTTATTTTAAAAAAGAAAACAAGCTGGAAATGGTGATAATTCCAGTTACACAGGAAGTAGAAGTAGCAAAATTGCAGTCTTGGGCCAGACAAAGACACAAGACCCTACCTGAAACATAAACTAAAGCAAAAAATGTCTGGGGATGTGGACCAATTAGTATAATATTTGCCTAGCAAGTACAAGGTCCTGAGTTCAAGTCCCAGGACTGAAAAAAAATTTCTTTCAAGAAGTCCATAAGCCTTTCAACAGAAAAAAAGATACAGCATGTTCTTTGTCATTTATATCTGAATGTGAATGAATGGTAGCAGCTGCCATGTCTTGACAATTCGCTATAAATGTGTAGTATTTTATATGTATTGTCTCATTTAACACTCAGAATGACTTATGTTTATTTACAGCTAAGGAAGTTGAGGCTGAAAGTAGATGATTTTACCCAAAGAAAGTCACACAGGTAGGAAGAGGTAGAATGTGGAGGCAAGCAATAATATGTAGAAAGTACTCTTTCCACTACTCAGTTTAGAGTGTACTTTTTACTCCTTGGGCAGGTAGTGATGGTTTTGAGAGCAGAATACTGAAGAGCCTCTGAATTTTGAGGGGCCAAAGGAGCTGAGGAGGCAGAAGGAAGAACTAAGGGCATGAGGATTGGTAGATACATGGGTTGTACATTGCCTTGTAGTTTTACCTAAGACTATGGCTAACCTTACTAGCAAGTCTCCAAGTGGCTCATATGGAGATTTAATAGTAGAGCCTGCTTCTGAATCTACCTCCCCACACAGTCATTCACATACATTGTCACAAACACTTCCAACAATGCCAGTCTCCTGGTTAGACTTCCTGAGTGTTAGAAATCCAGGCATATAACACCATGCCTGGCCATATTTTTAAATGAGTGTTAGTTATTATATCTAGCCAACATTCAGAAAACAGTGATTCCTACATTTGTGAGATCATTACCTTCAGTAAACTAGCAAAAAGTTAGAAGTGGAGGTATGGCTTAAATGGAAGAGCACTAGCCTTAAGTAAAAAAAGACACTGAGTTCAAGTCCCAGTACCGAGAGCGAGCGAGCGAGCGAACGAGAGAGAGAGAGAGAGACAGACAGACAGACAGACAGACAGACAGACAGACAGAGACAGAGACAGAGAATGACTAGGCTTAAATTCCTAGTCTCTGGCATCTGTCAGTCAGAGCTGGACTTGTGGCATTGCTTCTTATTACTTGTATAATATCTCTAATTACCATGATCTTATTACCATGAATATGTTGCTCTAAGCCCTGCCTCAGTGTCTTCATCTGCAAAGTGCGGCCAATACAAGGATCAAACTTAAGTTATTGTCACTAATCAATGAGACACTGCATATAAAGCTCAGGCAAAGTGACTGGCATGTAGTTAATGCTCCACAATAAAATTAGCACTATTGTTGTTGTCATTGTTATCATTGTCATCAGTTATTATTTGAGACCGCAGGCAATGCTTTCACGTGGATAGATTGCATTCCTCTTGTAGTACCTAGGGTTCTGTGCCTACAGTTTTGTGAGCAGGTACAGCAGATGCTAAGTGATGAGTTGTGCCTTGGATGAACAGGGGCATGGGCCTAGTGGGAATGGTCATGGGCATGTTATGGAGTCGGCTGGGCATGCCCATCTGGAGACGCCAGTAGCTACAGAAAAGTTCTCCCTTGCCTTTAAAATCCTGAGCTAAAGGATGCTCACAGAAACACAAAAAGGTAGTTATTACTTTATACTATTGATATAAGTGGTGAGTGTTTTATCTCCTCAGATTATGAGCTCTTCAAACATGGTGAGACTGCTCTGATCATCACCCTATCTGGCCGTATATTCCAGAAAGAAGTCAATGAGTTCCAGGTGGCAGGTTATTAGTGAGAAGTTAGATCTGGGTTTTCTAAACAGTTTCTCATTCTTTCATCCCCCATGGAAACTCAAGGAAGCAGTTCTGTAGGGTTATAGCTCATGAGCCACCACCTGAGGCCCTGGGAAAAATTGAGCCAGGTCACCACAGTAGGCAGCCAGGGGGCTAAGACACACTTTTTTCTGCTTCATTGGGTACTCTCTGAGCTCTGGTAGTTCAAGAGATCAAACAAAATAGAGGTCAAGGATAGAGCTCAGCGTAGGGGTGGGGTGGGGGAGGAGTGGCCATCCCCTGAGGCTCAATATTATTAGACAGGAACTAGTCCACCCATGGAGAGCGCAAGCAAGCTGTGCTTATGGGCTGATTGATCTAATGAGGGAATTAGGTACATTCTGTGATTTTTTTTTTTGCTCAAAATGGGCAATAGAGCCAATTAAACCTCACCTTCCCAGAGATGAAACTGGGAGCCCCATCTTTAGGGTCTATTTTAGGAAGCTGCTCTTTCTGGAAACAAAAGAAAACTTTGGTGGCACTTAGAAATATGCCAAAAAGAAGCCACTGCTCCTTGACCTTCAGATGGCGAGCCCAAAGTCCTTCACAAGTCAGAAATTTGTGTCATCAAAACAAGGACCCTAAAAGCCCTGCCAATTTTCTGTACCTTAATTAAGTCCCTCCTCATTTCTCCAGAACACATGACTCCATTCTCCTCACCATGCAGAGGACCACTTGTAATTGTCCAGTCCTTTGCTGGCCTGATGGGGAGTTCTTCTCAGAGGCTTCATTTGCATAGACAAATGCAGACTGGCATCTGTCAGCCCAGTACCCCCAAGCCAAGGATCTGGAGCTGTGACCAGGCCACGTTCTGAGCCAATACCCTGGGTATTAGATTCTAAAATGACAGTTTCAAATTGGGGCTAATTTGCATAGGCTTATCAGGTTAATTACTACAGTGTCTCCAGGAACTTTAAAATCTTTGAATTCTTATGCAACCAGAATGCTCAGAGTCTGTTGCTATGAAACTTGGAGTATAAATTACCATGAATACCATTAATCTGTTCACTAGGAGGTTAATTTGCAATTTGTTGGCAATCACATGTGAGTCTTATAGCAAGAGTGTGGGTGGTATTTTTGTGCAAATGTGTGGCCCCTCCTGTTTTTGGTTGTGTGTGCGTGTGTGTGTGCGTGCGTGTGTGCACATGCACGTGCGCATGCGTGCGCGCATACATGCACACACCAGAATGAGGATTGACACCCCCTGAGAACTTATATTCTAAGTCTCCTTGCTTCTCCTATCTCACCTGCCTCTTCTGGCACACCCTGGGTCCTAGGGCATGTGTTCTCAAAGTTAGGTAGTGCTGTGTGGAGTACTTGTTGGTCCAGAGCCAACCAGCTGATGAGACATTAGCTCCTCCTGAGACAGGTGTGCAGAGGTGTCTGCTAATTTCTCTAGATCATCTGGCTTTTCAGAAAGATGCACTGTCATGTTACTGACTCTCACGTTGTTTTTACAGGCAGGCAGGCTCCTGGGGGGGGAAAATGTGGCTATCTAGAGGATACAACATAGGAAAGTTGGTTTGAGATTGGCGATGATGACTAGGATCATCACATTGTATATGGATTAGAGCTGAACTGGGCCATGGCCTCTGTGTCAGTGTTCAGGTGGTAGGGTTGGTGAGACAAAGCTCACTTAGGCATGCTAGCATGCTATTCCACAAAAGACTGATACCTGCAACCATTTGAGGGAAGTCTGAAACTAATGTAGGGGACAGGTATAGGGAATGACTAAATGTACACTGGAACCCCATTTACCCAGAGATAACTCCTAGCTTACGTCTCCATTTTGGAACTATCCTCTGGTGCAGGCCTGTGACACTCAAGTATGTTTTCTGAGGAGGAAGACCAGGCCTTGAAGGAAATATATTCAGGTAATTCTTAGCAGTTTGGAGGTATGCTGAAAAGCTTGGAATTCTCTCACAATGGCCAGCTATTCAAAGGCATAAAGGCATGTTGAAAATTGGGAATTTCTCCACCAACAGACATGCTCCCTACCTCAAAGGAAATCTTAAGGTTAGTGTAGTCCTGGGAGTAGTACAGAGAAATTATGTTAGTTAGGATAACTTGGATCAGATGGACACAGGATTTAGAGAGCTGCTAGGAGCCAGAGAGCCCTAGAAAATATGATCTATACGGTGGGTGACCCCTTGAACACTTCTGTTCCCTCTTCCCACTCCTCCCAGTTCATTCAAAACATGGTTACACAGTACCTATTCTCACTGGAGAGCCAAAGATAGGGTGAACAAGACAAACATCCTGCCCTGTAGTTTCCAGTGGAGGACAGACTTTCAAATTAATGGTGCCTAAGGGTAGATGCGAATCAGTGAGAAGTTCCCTGACAAAGTGACCTTAGAGGAGTAGAGAAAGGAAAGAAGAATACAAGAGCCATACAATGTGTGATTGTTGTTCTTAATGTACAATATTATTTCTCATCTCTTTTGTTGTCCCTTGGTTATCTTACATTGTTACAGTATCTTACCTTGTTATCTGATATATTATATATATATATGTTTATTTCTTTATTTGAAAGTCCACAAGACTCTCCAATGAACCACCAGAAACTTGGAAGTGGCACTGTGGCAGATTGCTAGCCTTGAGCTGAAGAGCTCAGGGACAGCGCCCAGACCCAGAGTTCAAGCCCTATGACTGGCCAAAAACAAGTCTAGGTGTGGTGTGGTGGTACATAGTTATCTCAACTATGAAGTATAAATACGATTGTATCCAGGTCCTCAGTATAAATATGAGATTCTATCCCCAAAATAACTAAAGCTGAAAGGGCTGGAGGCTTAGCTCAAGTGGTAGAGTATCTGTCTGGAAATCCTGAGGCCCTAAGTTCCACCCCTAGTGCCAACAGAAAAAAAAGAAGAAAATACAAATGAGAAAGACAAGACCACCTGCCTCCTGGTAGAAAATGCTAGTTTTCTTTTTTTTATTGTCAGGGTAATGTATAGAGGGATTACAGTTACATTCACCAGATAGTAGATGCATTACTTCTCACACATTGATACCCCTTGTCATGCTTTTGTCTCCATTTCCCTCTTCCCACCCCCTCCAAATCATCTTGTTTTCCACCCTTCCCTTTCCTATTTCAAATAGGAAATGCTATTTTTCTTAATATAACATCACTGAAACCTTTATGATTGGTCCTGAAAGGATATTGTTTCAGCAGAAAGAAGTATCTGAAGATTTCCCTTGGCTTATCACAGGGTTGTTTAATATTCCACATTATTTTCTAGATTAGGCTAAAACTTCCAAATAAAACTATAGTGAAAGGCAAAGAGATGGAACTTGGGATATAGCTAAGTACAGGAGGGCAGAAAGGAAAAGAGGGAGGAGAAATGGAAGGAATAGAGTAGGACAAAAGGGAAACTAATAGAGAAAGTAATCAAAGTAGCTAATATTTGTTGAGTATTTTTCCCGAGCCCAGGTACTGGTCTAAGTATATGTAAATACACATACTCCTTTAATCCTTATGACCTCATGAAATAGACTGGTAGTTCTATTTTGATATCAGTAGTAATAGGTATTGTTATGATCATACCTATTGCTGAGGTCCTCTGGGAACCCATTCTGTCTTTCCAATACCTGGCCTGCCTCTATATGCCAGAGGCCATTCCTAACCCTGGCCACGTTCAGGTATGCTTTCTCAAACAGGCTAAGGCAAAGGTACTCAGCTTTTCCTCTCTACTTGTTAATGAGAAAGCAGAGGGGAAGGGAAAAAAAGGGTTCATAAGCCCAGATGCCTACAGACCAGATCCAAATGAGTCACTGTACTCATTAGAGGAAGATCAGCTGTATTGCCCAAGAAATGTTCTGTTTTCCTCGTTATTATTCTTTTAATAAAAAACAGCAGCCCTGTCGTACAAGTACACTATTAAAATGCAACTGACATTCACTTTGTAATGAGGATACACGAGTGATAGGACTCTGTGGGCCTGGGGAACCCATCCCTTATCCAAAAGAGGGCACTGCTACTTAGTTTCAGCTGATTATTCAGGGGTGGGCCCTTAAGGCTCAGAGTTGCCAGGTAGGATTTCATGAAAGAAGCAGGTAAAAATCTGGATTCTTATGAAAAACCATGATATGAAATCTGAGGATGTTTGTATATTAACAGTAAACATTTATTGAACACATTATACAAGCCAAATAAAACGCTTTGGCCATGCTCAAATATCTGAGTGGTCTATTGAGTAAAACAACAACCACTGGAGCCTTAGTTTACTGATATGTAAAATAGGAATAGTAGCAATACTTCTTCAGAAGGCAATTATGAGGATAGAGGTTATGAAATGGAGATGCCTGCCACATAGTAAGTGATTAATATGTAGTAGTTATTAGGACAATTATTTTTCCTGGGAGTCTCAATCTCTTACCCGAGGAGTATCGTTTGCTAGTTGATGGACCAGTCAGTCCCTACCCTTCATCTTCAGATAGACTAATTCGGACAATCCAGCTCTACTCTTTCAGGCAGAACATACTAAAGACACACCAAGACAAATGATGGTGGCAAGACCAGTCCAAGGGGTTGAGCAACCCTGCAGAATGGAGGGAACTGAGGCAAAGAGGGTAGGGCACAATTTACATCCACTGAACCTTCAGTTCTTCCAGGGGCTACTAAGCCAAGTCACACAGTCATTCCATCAGTCAAGTCAGTCTGACTCTTTCTCTTCCCCCTCCTCCTTTTCTCTCTCCCCCTTCTCTTTCCTGTCTTCCTCTCTCCCTCACCCTCTCTGCCACCCTCTTCCTTTCAGAATCTGTTTCTCATTGCTCACTGCTCATTGGATTTTTCTGGGAAGCTTTTTATTGAAAATAAAATTGTGCTGGTCCTGGGGCTTAATCGAGGGCTCGGGAACAGTCCATGAAATTCTTTTGCTCATGTCTAATGCTCTACCACTTGAGCCACAACTCCATTTCTGGTCCTTTTTTGTAGTTTATTTGAGATAAGAATGTTGAACTTTCCTAACTGGGCTGGCTTCAAACCCCCGTCCTTAGATTTCAGCTTCCTAGTAGCTAGGATTATAGGTGTGAGCCACCAGCACCCAGCTCTGGGAGCTGTTTTAAAATACCATGCAGAAATCTGTCCCTCAAAGGTTTTGTGACTTTACAATAAGCCAAGTTTTATATGTATGTGTGTACATACACACACACACACACACACACACACACACGCACGCACACACACACATTTATGAGGAGTAGCAGCCTCTGAGGTCAGTATAAGAGGTTGGTGACAAGAACATGTGGAGAACTAAGGCAGAAAGCTGCAGTACTGAGATTGCTTGAACATCATACAGCAGCTATCATGCTCACAGACTTTTTTATACCCCCACTGTGTTTCCTCAGTGGTGGAGAGGATGCAATGAACTACTACACCATGTATAAGAAAGTGCTTTGCAAAATCCCAGTCCCCTCTCCACAAGGGAAAGGCCTGTGATTACAAGGTTAAGCAGGGTGTGGGTGGGAAGACAACAGTGGCAGCAGGGAGCAGCATTACACATTAAGAAAAGGCCATGAACATTAACAAAGCAGCTCACAAATGAGAGCAAATTAATACCCGGCCCAGTGAGAACAGAACATTCGCACCACAGAGCCAAAGCACCCATTGGAGCTCCTTTTCCATGCTAAGGAAGCAGAGTATCAGAGAGAGGAAGGTGAGGTGCCAAGGTGGGAGGTTGGATGCTAATGAATCTTGTTCTAGAAGAGCAGGAGATCAGAAGTCAGCCACAAGGAGAGGAAAAAACAGCAGCGAGTATGCCAGGTGGACCTGGGAAGCAGGAGGGAGCACCTAACAGCTTCTAGGGCAACATGGGTATGGGCCTGCAGGAGAGTGTACAGGATTATTGCGGGAAGGAGTATCCCTTTGAACATTACTCATTTGTCTCTATTCTTTACCACCTGAATCCACACCACAGCACAGAAGGTCACCAGAGCAGTTGCCACTAACTACAAAGCCACTCTTCCCCACACTCCAGCGCCTTTTTTTTTTGCCAATCCTGGGGCTTGAAATCAGGACCTGGACACTGTTCCTGATCTTTTTTGCTCAACTTCAGCATTCTACCACTTGAGCCACAACACCACTTCCAGCTTTTTTCTGTATATGTAGTACTGAGGAATTGAACCCAGGGTTTCATGCATAAAAGACAGGCTCTCAAACACTAAGCCACATTCCCAGCCCCCACCCCTCCAGCTGCCATCTATTGCTTCACCATAGCCTACTAACTCAGAGACAGGGGATTGGAGCTCCTCAGTTCAGAGATAGTCCTGATAAGTCTTCATTGAAAAAGGAACTAGGATAAGGAGGAGTGTCAAACTAGAATGAAATCTTAGGCTAGGGCAATATTAGAAATTTTGGAAAGCCTATATATGGAAGGAGCACTAGCCAATGACAATTGATTTCCACTAGAACTGGAAAGTTGTTGAGAATCCCCAGCTGGGACAGGCTTTAACTCTTTGGTTTGGATTGGAGGGGATGAAGTGCCAGGACCTTCAAGGGATCTCAAGAAGGATGGGAGTAGTAGCTACTTGCATATCACCAAGACTAAAATGTATGATTTGAACAAGTGAAATGGTGTTTCAGGTGTTCCTTGGGGAAAATGTCAGCTTTGATCCTGAGACAGATGGAACCTGGAGTGCATAGTTGTTTTTTTTTCCAGAAAGAATGCTAGCAGTGAAATCCTGATAGGTCTGTCTTGTCTTTAAGACCTAATGTGGGACAACAAACAAATTCTCCCTGCATTCCAACAGCAAGGGATGAGTCCAACTGCACAGTTGAATAGCAGTGCCAGGTCTATGTTTATGGTGGCAATCCATACCCAATGTCCTGGAATCTGGGCCTGGAATTGGAGGAACAGCAGCTTGTTTCAGTACCAAAGATCTCAGAATCTTAGTAGATTAAATGAGGAATGAACTCTGGAAATAAACTAATCCAGTGTTCCCTGTTATATATGGGGAAACTGAGGCTTAGAAAGGAGAAAGTGTAGAGCAATGTATCTTGTTAGTTCCAGAGCTGGGATGAACAGCAAACTGTCTTTGCCTCTCAGCCTGGTCTATTTTCTATTTCCTTCTTTGTTATTATCCCAAGTCTTCATTATATTTGAGGGAAAATGGCAGAATATCCTCAGGGCTAGCCTTACACATAGGTAAACATGATGTGATCAAATATGTCTCCTCAATTGCCTGTCATTGTGGCTGAGATTGCACCATCAGTGATTCATTCCTTTGCATTTTGAGGCCTTCTGCTCTGTTTTGAAGGGGGATGGATATAAATGGGGGATTTATTGACAATCACTGAGAAAAATAATTTGCAGATTCGACCTGGTTATACAGTTGGGGAAAGGTAGTAGCAACTGAGCCAGGGAAGAAGATACGTGCTTAGGAAGCATGTGAACTCAGGACAAGGATCTGAATCCAGTGCCCTGGGCTCCTTAATGAGCAAGGAGGAAATATTTGAAAAAGCCCACACCCACAGCTTTAGCCAAGGTTGAGCTTGGGCACTCGGGAAGCATTTCCTCCAGGAAACTGTATTGTGACCCAGAAGACCTGCATCATTGCTGTGTGGCCCACACTGGAAAGAAGGGCGGGAGAGTGAAGGATAACATCAGGCTGTCTGGAGTGGCCGCGGGGACACTTTATTAAGAGGAGCAGTCTGGGAGAGATGGATGTGACAAGAGAATCTATGAAGACATTTAGAGGAGCCTCGGCCACAAGAGGGATGGGCTCTGAGGCTGGCAAGGAAGGTATAGAATGTGTCTGCTCTGTGCCTCCCCTAAGGACCTTCTTTCTGGCTGCAGGTTCCCTGGCCCAAAGCCGGGGTTCCTTCAGTTGTTCCCTCTGGCTTCCATTCTAGAACTGTTACAGGTCTGTGCATTGAAGCACAAGGTTTGGCTGTGGTTACCAGTGCTCAAGCCTTCCTGGTTCCATTGTCAGCTCTGACATTCTTATATCCAGGGTGTTTAGGGTGACATTCTTGCCAGAGAAAGGGAAGAGTAGGAGGCTTGTAGACGTGTTGTTTTTGCCCAGCATGACCCCATGTTTCCTTTGAGTGTGTGTTTTCTGGGAACAACAGAGGTCGAGAGGAGTGCCTCTGGAAATACAGAAACTTGTCTTAAAGCTGTGTTTGTATAACAAGCATAATACAGTCCGTCCACTGGATCCTTCGGCTCCACATTCTCTGTTTCAACTAATGGATTGAAAATATATGAAGGAAATTATGTTTGTGCTGAACACGTACCAACTTTATTTCTTGTCATTATTCTTTAAACAATAGAGTATAACCAATATTTGCATAACGTTTGCATTGTTATAGGTACTTTAAGTAATTTAGAGATGATTTAAAGTACACAGGAGGATGTGCATAGGTTATCTATAAATGCTGTTATTTTATATGAGGAACATGAACATTCTTGGTGTCCACGGGGAAGCCTGGAACCATATCCTATGAACACAGAAGAATGACTATTTTGGTGATTTAGGCTACAGGTATATTTGGGTGTGGTTCTCAAAGGTGAGTTGAATGAGCTAAAACCCGTCCAAAGTCTTCACTGTTTCTGTTGTAGATCTAAGCTGTTTGAGCAGAACACCAACACCCCTACTGAGTTTTCAACAATCCTCTACTATTCAATATGAACCCTGTCCTGGGGCTTGAACTCACAGCCTGGGCACTGTCCTTAGACACTTTTTGCTCAAGGCTAGCACTCTACACCTGAGCCACAGTACCGCTTCTGCCTTTTTCTGTGTATATGGTACCAGGGACTCAAACCCAGAGTTTCATACAAGCTAGGCGAGCACGCTACCAACTAGGCCATACTCCTGGCCCACCCTGTACTTCTTGAAAGAGATGCTTCTAACCAGACACCTGCAATTGTTGGAGTTGGATGGGCTCAGGTAGTAGGAAGAGGTTGTTCCTAAAAGAAATTAGAACTGTCCTGCTGGTTATATGCAAGTCCCCGAGAACAATCTTCCAGCTTAAGGCAGTCATCACTAACCGATGTGTCATAGGCACCACTAAGAGAGAATAATATTTCAGTGTAGAGACTCCTGAATGTGTACAAGCTCAGTGATTCAGGGAAGATAGAATTAGTGTAATCAATTTGGGAGAGGCAACCAGGGTTGCCTTTAAGCTTTATTTTCTGGAAGCCCCCACCTACCTTAGAGACAAACTAAACCCTGACATTTGTCTAGTGCCTTTACATTTTTCAAGGCTCCTTCACTTCCATTATCTCCATCCACCTTCACAAATACCCCTATAAAGTAGGGTGGGAAGGTATTGTTATCCCTGTTTGGCCAATAAGAGAACCAAAGTCCTAAAAGGATCCATGACTCACTTAGGGTCAAAGAGTGAGGACTTCAAATGTGTTTCTTACAAACTTGTGAGCTTTCAGCCTCCCATGTGGACTTTCCCACAGAATTGTGGGAGTGCCTGCTCCTAGCACAGTGCTTGGTACAAAGTAGATTCCAATAAATATTTTCTACATGAGTGACCAAGTGGAGAAGCAGGGGCAAGCAAGGCAAGAAGGAATACAAGTGTTGTAATGGCTCTGTTTTTCTATGTTGCTCAGGCTGGTCCAAATGCATGGGCTCAAACAATTATCTGGCGTCCTTCTCTTAAGTAGCAGTAGCTGGGACTGTAAGCACACTACCACAGTCTGTTCATAGTCTCTTTTTCAGTGATCAGAATAGGGCAAGCATGCTGTGTTATTTCATTATTTTGACCAAAAGTAAGGTGGAAAAGATCTTTCCCATTTGACACATGGCATCATCAAAGACATGAAGATTAGGATAGCTCATACAGGAAAACTATGGGGCTTAATTTTCTTAACAATGCTGCCCTCCACTCATTCTGTTCAGAGGCATAGATGCTGTGGGTCATCAGTGCAGTAACAAAAAGAAATCAGAATCAATCTGTGGGAAGATCTTTCCCAGGTTTCTCTGCAAGCCCCTCTCCACCACACTCCTTCACTGATTCCCCAAGCTCTGGCTGAGTACATGCATTGCCATAGCTTTAGGCCCTTACCACTCCCCTCCCCTTTTAGCATAATCCAGACCTCATAGACTGAGTGCATCTTCTGGAAGATCACCCAGACCCAGACTTTCTCCTTTCCCTTTTTCTGTTTCCTATAAGGACAGGAATAATAGGTATCTAATAAGTGTGGGATGAATGAACAGCTCATGGCAAAGAGAGATGGTGGGTCCCTGAGCATAGGTTCTACACTCAAGTTTCTGCTTCCCAAAGTCCCACCCCCTCCCTCACAGGCAAAAAGATCTGACGTTTCCACTTGTTCACAGTTCATTCAGAAAAGTAAGGACAGGGACACTAGAGACAACTGTTTTTAAATGCTGCTTTGCACTGACACAATGGCTTTGAAGCAGGCAGCCCACAATTTGAGGTCCCAAAGGTTTCAAATCTTGGACTCTCCAATGGCTTGGTAGCTTGGTATAAGGGGCTATTGCCTTTGCTTATGTGAGCCTCTGTTTTGTTTTGTTTTCTGTACAATGGAACACATGGTGGAATGAGAAAATGGAGGCAAAGTACAATGTCCAGTCCTTACTAAATGCCCAGGCAGCAGCAGTTGGATTATCCACACTCCTCTGTCCTCTGAGGGAGGGCTCATTCCAGCAGACACCACTGAGTGCCCAGGTGGCCAGATTGCAGACTGGTGAGAGGTAGGAAAAGGGGAGTAATTTACTAGCTGCTTGTCTAGTTTGCAACCTCAGAGGAGGATTTAGAGCCCAAGCCAGTCGCCTTCTTCTTTAAGATTCTGGTCACAGCAGGGGCTGGGTTTCTAAGGCAGGCGTGATCTTTCTCTTCTTACCAACGCTGCTGCTGCTTGCTGCTGCTTGCTGCCGCCACCACCGCCGCCGCCGCCGCCACCACCACCACTACTGCCGCTGCTGGTTGCTGCTACAGTTAGCGTCTGGCCACTGGCAGCGGCAACAAGAGGGAGCCAGCAGGAGGGTTCCTGAGCTAGGTAGCCATCCAGCCCCCTAGCCCAAGAGGGCCCGACAGTAAGTATTGTCCTCTGAGCAGCAGGCTTGGAACTTGCCTGGGGAAAAGGCAGAAATCAGAATCTATAGGGTTGTTGACCAGCAGCAAGTCCTAGGGTATTCAGCCCCTCAATGTGACTTGGGGACTGCTCTGGCAGGGGCTCCCTCTTTCTGGGTGCGTGCCCAATTGGCACTTCATTTGGCACTGGCAGGCTGTGGGCATTGTGGGTGCCTAGAGAACTGACAATCCTCCATCCCCCACCCTAGAGCCCTAGAGGGCTCCTTCTGTTGCTGCAGAAGAGGAAATTACTAGGCATGGTGTGCCAGGCTGAAATTTGGGGTTCGGATGGAACAGTGGCTGCTGAGCGGGAAGTTTTCCTGCTCATGGTGTGGGGGGGTGGAGAACCAGCTGGGAAGAGCCAAGGATGGCAAAGAATCTGTGAGTGGGGCTTAGTGATATACTGCTTACTGAGCATGCATGAAGCCCTGGGTTCATTCCTCACCACCACGTAAACAGAAAAAAGCAGAAGTGGTGCTGTGGCTCAAGTGGTAGAGCACTAGCCTTGAGGAAAAAGAAGCTCATGGATAGTGCTCAGTCCTGCAGTTCAAGCGCCAGGACTGGCAAAAAAAATTTCAAGAAGCTGAGGTGCAGCTCTTGCAGGTGCTGGGAACCACCATTTCCAACAGCCACCCACTCAGGCCTCCTCCATTGCTGGGTTTGGTTGGTCCTTTGGTCACCTGCAGGAGGCTGTGATCCCTGGACTCTTACCAAGTATGGGGGAATAGTTCCCTAATCTTTGCACTTTCCCCACTGTACCTCCACTTCCTAGGCACCCTGGCTGGCCTGCCTTCCATCTGTGAACCTTTGGATGCACAGGTAGGTGGCAATGATACCCCATCTTCTCTAAGATCTTCAGGGCTAGAGCATAATCACCCTGTCACAGGGGCATTAATTACACAAAGATCGGAAGTAGAAATGTGCCGGGGTGCACCTATCACCTTTTTATTTTTCTTGGCTATATTAAGTTCAGGATAGTGGAGATCACAAAGAAAACTTTATCCTAAGTCAGTCCTTTCTCCCAAACACAGATAAGTCTCTGTGCAGACTTGCTAAGCCCAGCGATTAGTGTTTCATATGTTAAATACTCTCTCTCTCCCTCCCTCCCCCCCCACCCCGTCTCTCTGTCTCTTTCCTGGTCCTGGGTCTTGAACTCAGGGCCTGGGTGCTGTAGCTGAGCTTTTGCTCAAACCTAGTACTTCTTCCACTTGAGCCACAACACAACTTTCAGCATTTTCTGTGTAGTTTATTGGAGATAAAACTCTCACAGTCTCACAGTCTCACAGTCTCAAGCTGGCTTTGAACTGTGTTCCTCAAATCTCAGCCTCCTAAGTAGCTAGGATTATAGGCATGAACCACCAACACTTAGCAAAGATCTTTATTTAACTTGTAGTTAGCAATTCACTTGTGGTTCAAGCCCCCATACAGATACACGCACAATAAATAATTCACAATAGTAACCATAGCTTATATTCATTCAAGGCTCTCTGTGTACTAGCCACAGGTACACGGAGACTGCAACATACTGTATATATGCAATACTATATATATACATGCAATATATATATATATATATATAATTTTATCTAATTTTCAGCAGATGAGGACATCGAGATCCAAAATGATCCAGGGGATTATGTCCATGTCCCATCAGCGAATGGGACATGGACATGGACATGGACAGCTAGTATTACTTCTGCCCCTTTCCCCCTGTTAATTGCTCAATAGGATGAGAAGTTGGCTTTAATGAAGTAGTAAAAGGGTAAAGCTCATTTGTTCTGTAGATTTGAAGTCAGGGTCTATCCTGTAGAGTTTTCGATCAATTTTCAAAACAACTCATGTTATGTCCTGTGGAGAAAGTCAAACCAAGTGAGCCATAACTGGCCAGCAGATCGTATTAGTTGGTGCTCAGGAATAATACTTCCTTGTAGCTGTTACTGACTGAGCTCTTGCTTTGTACCAGTACTTTTCATGTTTAACCTTCATAGGTACTCTAGAGTAGATACCATCATGAGCTTGTTATGTAAATGAGGCAACTCAGACTTAAGTAACTTGCCACAAAGTTGGGATTCCAGCCCAGTTCCAGGAACTCCATAGCCTGGCTTGAAGGAACCTCTTGATAGCTTTGTGCACAATGCACCAGTTTGTCTTGAGAACCGACTGCCAGCCACTTAGAACTCTTCCCTATCCTCCATTCCCCAGCCCCTTTTCACACCAAGAAAAGAATTGTAAAAGTTGATGGAGAGTGGCTTCCTAAAGAAGATGAGGTGTTGTTCATGGATTTGGGGTTTATTTGTACTAAGTGCTATGCCTGTAACATCAATGAGTTGTTCTGCTTTGTAAGTTTTATTAATTAGACAAGTGTCTGGTCTGCTGGCTTGGAATTGCTAATCCTATATTATGGCTCTATCTGAGTACCTCTGTTAGGATTTATTTTCTAGGAAGTTTTTAGAGCCTTATTTGAAAGGCTGGCACCTCCGAGGGAGGGAGAGGGGGCTGTATTTTTCAGCTATCACTTTAGTAACAGAAACTGCAGCCCGGCCGGGAGTTTGGCCTAGTGGTTAAAGTGCTTGCCTAGCATGCACAAATACCCGGGTTCGATTCCTTGGTACCACATACATAGAAAAAAGCTGAAAGTGATGCTGAGGCTCAAGTGGTAGAGCTCTAGCCTTGAGAAAGTCCAAGGACAGTGCTCAGGCCCTGAGCTCAAGCCCAGGACTGGCAAAATAAAAAAGAAACTGCAACCCATACATGAGTAATGTTATTGCTGTGTCCCGCCCTTTCTGAGCCAAATAGTGTATGGGACTAAGACCCTTAGGTTGATCCCTGTGTCACATCTGGTGCTGCATTTAGGTTATTTTGAATTTCTCACACTTGCTCCTGACCTATTCATAGAGCTGGCTTTATGCAGACTTTTCAATATGGGCATCATAGGGTATGTGGTCTCCATTAGTATGGGCTGGATCTCAGTGAATTAGCTGCTGGTTTACCTTTTCTGCAACATCTATGAAGAGGGTATCCATGTACAGCTTTGAGGTGATGTATAAGACATGTGACTATCAATCCCAGGGCCAAGATATGCCCCTCATTATCTCTATGGTCTCTTCAGAGTTCACTGTATCATTTCATAAGGCCACACAAAAGGAGTCAGTGGGGAGTAGAGCTCAAATTAAAGCCTTGCCTGAATTTATTATGTGATTTCTTCTAACTGCAATGACTTAGCTACCAAGAGGTTTCCCTCTTTACCAAGTCTTCTGTTCATTTGCTCTCACATTTGACATTCCTTTTTTGGAACGTCTTTCTCACCTTCACCACTTGGCTGGAGTGGGGCAGGGGGGCAGCAATTTGCTGCGAGCAATGGTGTGATAGAGGCAAACCTTCCTCTGTGCTCCCACAGCACCCTCTGCTGCCCCCTGTGGAACAGATGACAGGTGGCTCTATGTCTATGTTTGGCTATATCCATACCTACTGCCGCCCCACCCCCACCTTAGATTACAACTTTCTTGCAGGGAGAATCTAGGTACATGGTAGGTGTGCAGTCATTTTGTTACAGATAGAATTTAAATGAATTAGTGCTATCTGAAAGCTAGTAGAGGGCATCCCTGACTTACTGTAAGGGACTCTGCCATTCTTCTTGTAAGGTGGGGAAGAGAAGAAGTTGCATTATTCTACAGAAGAGCCACAGCTCTATGGATATGAATGACAAAATAAAATACATTGTAATGCTGAAACCTTAATGCTTATCAGAGAGCTTCTTATTTAATAGAATGATTTTGGTAAAATCATGTTTTCCTTACCCTTTTGATTTTCTTTGCTAAAATGCCTGGGTTTGCTTTTCCACCTTAATAAGTCAAGTTTGGAATCTATCATTAAATGTCTGTGGCCGAGAGTGTCTGGGGATTCTTATGATTCTTTGGGATTCTGTTTGCCTCCAAGTCTGTTTGTAGAATGGTATGCAATCTCCTACCATCATACCCAACCTCTACCTGTCCTTGCTCCAGGCAGACTAAGCCCATGGGTCCTGTGAGGCTGGTCATTCCATTGTCATCTCCAGGAAACAGATAAGTGTTACCAACCAACAACACAAACATATGATACATTACTATGCTACCTTAGCCCTCTGACCTAGTAATTTTGTGGGTGTCCTTGCTCTTGCCCTTTGTTCTTATGTGGAGGGTTCACTAATCTTACTACTCATTTTCTGATCCCAGTTTAGGAAAGACCCTATACTTTCTTTGTCTCTGCAGGAAGATGCATTTAGGTAGAATAAAAGGTGTCCCATTGTCCTGAGCCTGCAGTTGGCATCTATGGACTCCTCCGTGTCTTTGTTCACATACTCTCCTTTTAGTGGCTTCTTGACCTAATTTCTGTCTTGCTCCTGGGCTGTACTGATTGGACAGATTAGAAATGGTGCACAGGAAGGAGCTGAGGCTGCTTCCTCACAGGACATCAGCCTGGTACCTGCTGGGCATAGGGAATGGGCTGCAGATGCCACCTCCATCATCCCAGGCATCTCGGCAAGGAATATGCCCTTTTCTGTCCATCTCTGATTAGACTGGCTACAATCTCTCCTCACAAAGCTCCTCAAAGGGCACTTGGAAAAGGTCTTTGTGCCCTAGCACTGATAGACATGAGAGATAGAGAGGGAAAGGCCTGTTCTCTGTCTACCCTGGCTCAGCTACAGCTTCTTGTTTCCCAGCTAATCTCTACCTTTGTCAAGCTATTGTCTTTATGCCTCTTACTATATGTTTCCTGTTCCCTTTGGTCTCTGGGTCTATTCTCAGTGTCCTTGCTCTCTACCAGCCCAAGGCCAATCCTTCCTGCAGTGTCTAGCTGCACATTTCATCCAAAAAGTCCTCATATCCCCCACTACTTCTGGAAATCAGAAGCTGGTAAGAAGAGGGGCAGGTGAATAATTTTTAAGGTTTCATTCAGTTCTTGAGATTTTGTAGAAGTTGACCAGAGTCAGAAGTTGGGGGCATCCAAGAGTAATGGCCAAGGCCGTCGGTGTCTAGCTATCTCACCAAAAAAGGGGAAATGATGCAGCCAGCCAGCCAGCTGAGTAGGCCCTCATTTGTCTTCAAGAGGTCTTGCCCAGAATCCTGTGCAGCCACCACATGCCAAGCAACCCCCAGAGAGGTGCTATTTGAGCTCTGGGTCTTTGGCTAGTGGAGGAAGCTACTTGTTGGAAAGTTCCCAAAAGCTTCTGCCCACACCTGCTCCCCCATATCCACCCTCCAAACTTTTTTTTACAGTTCAAACTTTGTCGGAATAAAGGCTGAGATCCAAAAGAAGAGAAAACTGGAAGTCCAGAGACCCTCTCCTGGATTGGCATTCTTTGCCAGAGCTCTGTGGCCTAGTCTGATCTTAGAGAGATGTGTGTACTGAGGGGAAGAATTCAGGCATGCTGCTCCCTTCCCTGCCAACTCCACTTATCCTATCATGACTGTGCCTTCCCACCTTCTGGAATTCTTTCCTGTTTTGAATTTGGTTCTTCTTGGTCTCTTCTTTCACAACAAAATATGTAGCCTCTGGTGAAAGGGATAGTAACCTAAATTGATAAGCCATACTGGCTCTTCTCCTTATGCTGTTTCAGATTTTCCCCTTGCCATTGCATACCCATCTGTGAAATGGGTAGAAGGAATCATACTGCCAGTTTTTCAGAACAGCAGTTCCCTTCCCATAAGAGATTCATTACCAGAAGTCCTGTACCTGAATGCTCTTATTTATCTCATGGCTTCTGAGTAGCCATGGGAGCCCCAAAGGCGACACTGGGGAGCAGCCAAGGGTAATTTAAGGAACAAATGTAGAACTGGAGAGGGCCTGCTAAAAGCTAAGGTAAGTGGAGTTGGCAGCACAGCCACAGCGTCTCTGTAGTGTTTGCCTTCCCTGAGCCTGTCCTTTTTGCCTTCACGGTCTCCAAGGCCCTCTTGTCTCATCTTGCCTCTTCTGTCTTGTTGTCACTGCCTCTCTGTGCCTTGCTTGCTCCCTCTTGGCTTGTCTGTCCTCCTTTCTTGCTCAGCTGTCTTCTCCTCTTGTTTGTCATTCCCATCATTCTCTCTCTCTCCCCCTCTGGCTCAGTCAATCTCTGTCTTGGCCTCCTTCGGTAATACTTGGTGTGGTATATGCAGAGTGGGGGCTGGGGTGCCCATTTGGAGTAACATGACAACTCCTTCAAGCTTCCATGAATATTTCATTGCTACAGTTCCCCCTCACCGCCTCAGTCAGTGACAGGTGAGTGGGGCTAAAATGCAAGGATCTCCCCACTACCTCCCCCACAGCTCAGTGGCAGCAGCTTCAGACCTTGTGACCTAGACCCAAGATGCCATATGGCATCAGCCTCACATCTGGCACAGCCCTCACATCTGTCACCAGGCTGGAAGCACCAGCAGGGAGGGCTTAGGAATGTGTCTAGGCATATTAGACAACATGTCAGAATCTATTGAATGTGTAGCCCCTAAGGGGAGAAGGGGAAGGGGGCTACAGAGATAGTCCTCCATATCTTCCCCTCAGAAGTTTTGTGGGGTTGGATTTTGACAATGTGTCTCTAGACCCAGGTATTTGTGGAAGGACAGGTAACTTTGGTCCCACTAACTGCCTGCATGTAACCTGAAAAAACAAGTGACAGGTGTCTCCATTTTAATCTACTGGAAAAAGCTACTGTTTGGGCAATCAGAGAAAGAATCCAGACACCAGCAAGTTTTTCCAAATGATACTTCTCCAAACTAAGCTGAAAAGGAAATTTCAGGACCTAAAAGAACTGGAAGGGAAAGAGAAAGGCAATGCTACTAAAATATTGAGTCACCAGAGAATCTCAGAAATGGGTAGGACTATCTAAAGTTATGTCCATCAAACTGCCTCTCTCCATTCTGGAAGAATGATTGTCTACAAAATTCATCTGGGCTGGGGAAAGTCTTAGTTGGCAGAGTAGAAGACCCCAACATTGGAAGAAAATAAAGGAGGAGAAGGAAGAGGAAGAGGAACAGGAGGGGGAGGAGGAGGAGGCAGAGGAAAAGGAAAAGAGAAGGAAAGTAAAAGAAAACAGGAAGAAAAGACAGGAAGGAAGAAGAATGGAGAGAAGAGGGGAGGGGAGGGGAGGAGAGGGGAGGGGAGATCTGGAGAGGAAGGAATTAGTTCACTGGGGAAGAACTGTTGGATTTTCCACCCTTAAATGACTGGAATTGTGTTGTCTTCCACCTCTTCCTAGATTGTAGCCTTGGATTCTTCTTTTGACTCCATTCCCTTTCTGATTTGAGCTTTGGCTAGAGATGTTAAAGGGTTTCACCAGACTCCTTGTTATGGTTTGGATATGAAGTGTCTCCCTCTAAGGCTGATGAGCCAATATCTTGGTTTCCCAGAGGATTGGAGATTTTTACCTGAATGTTCTGACTGAATCAATGGATGATCCCTTGGTGAATTCATAATATGATGGCATTATTAAAAGGTAACAAGAATAGGAGTTGGCCGACTGTTTGACCTATTGGTAGAGTGCTTGCCTAGCATGCACAAAGACCCGGGTTTGATTCCTCAGTACTACATAGAAAAAAGCCAAAATGGTAGAGTTCTAGCCTTGAGAAAGCCCAAGGCCAGTGCTCAGGCCCTGAGTTCAAGCCCCAGGACTTCCAAAAAAAGACGTAAGAGGTAGCCGGGCAATGCGGCTCACACCTGTAATCCTAGCTACTCAGGAGGCTGAGAACTGAGGATCAAGGTTCAAAGCCAGCCCCGGCACAAAAGGACCTGTCTCCAATTAACCTTTAGAAAATGGGAAGTGAGGCTTGCCTCAAAGGAATGGTGGTAACCTTGAGCTGAAGAGGTCAGGGACAATGCCCAGGCATTGTTCAAGCCCCATGACCCACAAAAAAAGTAGGAGGGAAGACTTAGGAGGAAGTAGGTTCCTGGGGCTTTATAGTTCTTGAAAATATAAACCATGTTTTAGACCCGTTATTTTCTCTTTCTGCTTCCTGGCTGAATGAGGTGCACTGCTTTGCTCTACCATAGATTTTCCAATTATGTTCAACCTCACCATAGGATCAAGTATTAATGTACTGAAACATCTGAAATCATAAGCCAAAATAGATTTCTCCCCTTTTAAGTTGTTTTCCATACCAATGAGAGTGTAACTAATGCATTCCCCAGCCAGAAACTAGCCTTTCACAGGTTGAGATACAGGTGTATCATGTGTCTGGCATGGAATGGCCACAGAGGATTCTATTCTGTATGCTTCAAAAAGCACTCCCATGGCCAGGAGTGTGGCCTAGTAGTAGAGTGCTCACCTAGCATACATGAAGCCCTGGGTGTGATTCTTTGACACCACATACACAGAAAAAGCCAGAAGTGGTGCTAGGACTCAAGTAGCAGAGCATTAGCCTTGAGAAAGCCCAAGGACAGTGTCCAGGCCCTGAGTTCAAGGACTGGAAAATAAACACTCCCATTGTTTCTCTTAGAAAATGTTTATTACTAAGCACCTACTCTGTGCCAAGTAGCATACTAGACTGTGGTGGTCTACCATTGAACAAGATTTCCAGGCAAATAATCACATAAATGTGTACTTACAAATTGGATGAAGCTTGCAATGGAAATATATAGATTGCAACAATGGAGAACAACCAGGGCAGTTTGTGAGGAGGTGATATTTGAACTGAGCCCTGAAGGATGAAAGATCAGGTGTTCAAGGCATAGGGAAAAGGGGTTTCCAGAACAAAGCGCATATGAAATGGGCTGACCTCTAGGTGGCAAAAAACGTAATGTGTTGACAAACACCTGGATGGCCAATGGAGCCATTGGATGGCCATTTGGATGGCCAAAGTTAGGCACTTTGGCGGAAAAGTTAGGGCTTTGGGGGGGAAAAAACAGGGCTGGAGATAAGGCCTGTGAGCCACAGAAATGGAATGTATATTATTCACTTGCAGTGGAGAAATGCCTGAAGGGCTTTGAAGTCATGAGTCTAAATAGTGATAACGTCTGGTCTTGACTTTTGCAATAGCTATAAAGAGCAGATTTCAAAGGGAAGCAGCAGTGGTATAGGAAGACCAAAATGGAATGTGTCATATCCACAGGAGAGTTGAGCTGGTGGTCGCTGAAGACTTGAAAGAGGTCTAGCAAATACTCAAGATGTTTTGAGGAGACAGATGTCAATACTTGTATGAGAAATTGGATGCAATGGCAGAATAAAGGAGAGTTGATGTGAAGAAGGATTTTCAGATGTCTGACTTGAGCGATTGAAAACATCTTAATGACATGTGCAAAAATGAGGAACACTGACAGAGGTTTAAGTTTCATTCAGAAATAAATCCAGAGTTCAGTTTCACCCATGTTAAATTTGAGATTTCTCTGAGACAGAAAAGTAAAGACATGCAAATAGAATGCAAATTTGGGAGTTGTCAGCCTATAGATTACAATTTAAGCGAGGGAACTCGATGTGCTCACCTTGAGGAGAAAGGAGAAATAGAAATCCCAGGCCTGATTTCCAGAGTATGCCAATATCCAATTCTTAGGCAGGTAGAGCTCACAATGGAAAATAATGGCAAGTGGCCAGAGAGATAGGAAGATAGCCAAGGGGTAGTCAGAAGCCAAGGTTGGAGACTGTTTTAGGAAGAAAGAAGTTGATCAGCTGTGCCTACAACTGCAGAAAAGCTTGAGTAAAATGAAGACCGAGAGATGATCATGGAGACAGAGAGAACCTTAACAAAAGCTACTGTGGAGTGACAACCAGATGTCAGTGAAGCAAGCAGGAATAAAGACTAGAAGTAGAGACAGCATGTGTGGAAAATTTATTTTTGGCAATACTGGGCTTTGAATTTAACCTTACGTCCCCTACATAGGCACTCTACCACTTAGATCATGGCTACAGTATGGGAAATTTTTTCATTAGCATACATTAAAAGTACAAGGAGATTTAATTGTTATAATTCCATTCATGAGTACAGTGTTCTTTAGATAAGTTCGCTCCCTCTCTTTGTGGGTTTCATCATACTATCTTCACATTCATATATATACATATTAATATACATGAGTATATACAGAGAGAGACATATATATTTATTTACATACTTATACATATATGTAATGATAATTCTTAAGGAATTTTACTTTGAGGTAGAACAGGAAAATAGAGGCAGATACTTTAAGGAAATTTCCTTAAGGAATAGAAGGAAATTTCCTTCCTTCCCACCTTCCTTCCTTCCTTCTCCCCTTCCTTACCCATTCCTGTCCTCTTCCCCTTCCCCTTCCTTTTCTTCCTTTTAATAGTACTGAGAATTGAACACAAGCACTCTACCACTTGAGCCACATTCCAGCCCTTTTTGTTTGTATTGTTTTTGAAATGTGTTCTTACTACATTTTACTGGGCTATTGAACTCCTGCTTAAGTAGCTAGGATTGTATACATTATGCCTAGACATTCTTCTTCAAACTGGATGTTTTCCATCAATAAGCCAGCATTATTCTGGAAAGGTGGAGATATGAGTGATTTAGGGAAGTGAGTAAAAGTCCAAAGGAGCCAAAATGCATAAGGTAAGAAATGATGTCACCAGGACTTAAATGAAGACACTTGCCGTTGATCAAAGAAATAGGTGAGAAAAACCAAAGATGACAGGAAAGAGTTTTCTCATATGATGATTTTTTTTCAGTAATATACAGGACGAGATCATCAGCTGAGACGTCTTAGAGTCTCAATAGTGAGGTAAGGAAGATTGGAAAGAGACTGAGTGCTATGAAATAGTCATCTTAAGCTGGGTGCCAGTGTATACTCCTGTACATCTAGCTACTTAGGAGGCAGCAATCAGCAGAATCATAGTTCCAGGCCAGTCACAATACCATATCATATAAAAACTGGGCATGGGAATGTGCTTGTCACCCCAGCTATGTGTTAGAAGTTTCAGACCAGTGAAGGAAAGTAAAAATTTCATAAGAACACCATCCCAACAGAAAAAGCTGGGCATGGTTGCATTTGCCAGTCATCAGAGTTGCTTTGGATGATCATGGTCAATGCCAGCTTGAACAAAAAGTGAAAACCTATCTCAAAAATAGCCAGAGCAAAAAAGTAGAGCTTCTGCATAACAGTTGTGAAGCCACAAGTTCAAATACTGGTACCAAGAAAAAATAAAATAAGAAAAAAGTCATTTCAGAGGAAGTAATGGGAAGTATGGAGGGTCCACACCAATTGTGGTGTAGTGAATTTAAAGTGAAAGCCAGCTACCCAGTGTGATTTTTCTCTAGCTACTTTCCGCTACTTGAATGCCTATGTAGAAAATTCATATGGTTGATTGAGTTCACTGAGGAGTGAGGTTTTACAAAGTGAATATAACAAAGGGAGAGAAAATAAGAGAATTGATGTTTGCAAGAGAATGATCATAATGGCAAACCAGGAACTCCAATGTGGACACAGAGGGAAGTCAAGCTAAGAAAGAGAATGAAGGAAAATAAGGCTGAATAGCTAGGGGTAGTTTTTAAAGAAGGCCACTCCAGAGCTGAAGAGTTGACCCAGCAACAAATTGGGGACGAAATTTCCAGAAAAGGACAGGCCAAAGAAAGTGAAGTGATTTGATGCATTCACTTGACCCCCAACAGAGATAATCCTTATAGAGGAAACTGGATATATAAATATATATATATATATATATATAAATGTTAAGAATAGAATGTTTGTTATAAAGAAGATGGTACAATATCTGATGATGATCTGAAATACAAATGGATAACTATGGAGTAAGTTAAGTAGAAGAAACCATTATTTGGGGCTTCCTCATTGCCATGTAATTGTTGAATTCACTGTGATATAAAGAGTTGGAGTAGACACAACCATTAGGATAACTATTAAGAAAAGAAACAAAGAAAAACAAAATAAAAAGTGTTAGCTAGGGTATAGGAAACGTGCTTGTAAGGTTAACTGGCTATAGCTAGCCATCATGGAAAACAATATGGTTATTTCTTAAGAAATTAAGCCACATTACCAAATAGTCTAAGTTTTGTTAGCTTTTCATTGCTGTAACAAATACCTCAGAGAAATAATTTAAAAGGAGACTTTTATATCCAATAAACTACCAAAACGCTGGAAATGGTTCTATGGCTCAAAGTGGTAGAACACTGGCCTTGAGCAGAAAAGATCAGGGACAACACCCACATCCTGAGATCATGCCCCAGGACCAACATAAAGCAAGGTAAATTTTATATTACATATAATTTACCATGACAAAAGAGAGGGGAGGGGCCAGGAGTGTGACCTAGTGGTAGAGTCCTTGCCTAGCATGCACGAAACCTGTGTTTGATTCCTCGGTACCACATACATAGAAAAAGCCAGAAGTAGTGCTGTGGTTCAAGTGGTAGAGTGCTAGCCTTGAGGAAAGCCCAAGAACAGTGCTCAGGCTCTGAGTTCAAGCCCCAGGGCCAGCAACAAAAAAAAAGAAACAAAACAAAACAAAGTACAGGGGAGTGGAAGAATGGAAAGTCACATGTGCCTAAGTACCACGTCTTCAGTGTCTGTGAGGCTACCTAGGAAATCTGTAGGTAAAAATGAGTGGAGGAAGGGCTGACAGAGATAGACAGCAGGTGGGTTCCTCAGAGAAGGTGGATATTTTGCAGCAGTGGGGAGGAGCAGTAAGGAGCAGTAAGTAAGAGGAGTAAGGAGCAAGGAATAAGGAGGAGTAGGTAAAGAGCAGTAAGCAGTAGGTAAGGACTACAGTCAGTATTAGCAAAAATAAAAATGACCCGTTTATCCTTCCAGATTCTGAAGGACTTGCAATTTGAACAGAAAAAAATATAAACAAAAAATTTAAAAACAGGAAGTTGTGCTGTGGCTCAAGGGGGTAGGGTAGTAGCCTTGAGCTGAAGAGCTCAGGCATCAAGTCCCAGGCCCAGAGTTCAAGTCCTACCACTGCAAAAGAAATTTTAAAAACTTAATTTTCAACTTGAAAGAGCTAGTAAGGAAGTGGTATCCTCAAGGAATATCTAGGTCACAAGTGGAAGAGAAGGGTACAAGTTTTCAAAGAAGAAATCAAGGCTATCTAGGGAACCTAAGTGTTGATTGAGAGATCCAAAGTAGAAAAAAAGCAGTAGAGGGATTGGAAAGGAAGAAAATGGTAGGATTAGATTATGAACAGAGAAATATAGTAGTTTCCATTTATGCATAGCTTTGCTTTGTGCAGTTTTAGTTACCTAAAGTCATCCAAAATAAGCCAAATCTATTGAATGAAGCATTCCAGAAGTAAACAATTCCTAAGTTTTAAATAAACTTTATTATGATAGATTGCTGTAGCTGGTCTTGTTCATCATTATTGTTAGTCTCCCACTGTAAGTAGATTGCAAATTAAATTTTATCATAGGTACACATGCACAGGGAAAACCTAGTATTTATACAGCATTTGGTGCTATCTATGATTTCATACATCTGCCAGGGGTCTTAGAATTTATCCTCATGAATAAGTGGAGATTGCTGTAAGGTAAGGACAGTCTACTCTCTGAGGAATGTCCAGAGACAAGTAGACAACACGGGAGTAGCCTTCAGTTCACTTGAAGAAGAGTGGTCTACTAAATATGTCTACTGAGCCTTCTCATAGCCTACTAAGACCACAAGTTCATAGCATATTCATATAGAACAATGGGATCTAGAGTTAGGCAGAGCTTGGGTTTACATTTCAGTGGCATACTGTTTATATAAGTGCATATTCTTTAGCAGGTTACCCAACCTCTTCTCACATCTGTTTCCTTATCTGCAAAGTAGCCATGTTACAATCTAATTTAGCAGGTTGTTGTGGGGACAGAATAAGGTAATATACAAACAGCACCTAGAGTATAGTAACTTCTCAGTAGATGACAGTTGAGGTTATTGTTTTCTGCACTGTCCTCTTTCTCAGCATCTTCCCTACTCCTTTCATCCTCAGGCTGTTGTTTAACTGATAAAATTCTTCATTGGAATAGTGCCCTGTCTTCCAGATTTTTTCTCTTCTGTACCCTCAATGCAAATTTGCCTATCTTTTTTCTTATCTCTTTCCAGCCCTCTATACTCACTCCGGGATAAAACTGATTCAGCTAGCAAGTATTTTGTTTGAATTAGCTCATGTGTCCACAAAAGATAACGTTTGTGTTTTAATGGGGACCTTTGATACCATAACTCAACAGAGTAAAAAGTACCTCAGTCCTCCTACCTTTTTGTGGCTCTCCCATTGTCTGAGAAAAGCATTATTCCAGGCTCTTGATTTTCAAAGTATGCTTTGTGGCCCATTAGCATGGCACCACCCTGGAACTGGTCAGAATCTCAGACCTTGCTCCACACATTATTGCCTCAGAATCCATTTGGTGATACCCCCACACTAGTATGAGCAGCACTACCACAAGACCACAAGAAGCAGCTGGCTGAAATAACAGGTAAGGACTTCTATCCAGAGAGTAGTGCTTGTGTCTACATACATAGAACAGCTATGTGCAGCTACTGGAATGGTCTCCTACTACAGCCACCTGGAGACCATGGCATCTCATGGGGACCCAGCTGCTAGCCTGCCATGATGGATCTCTGGCGCATCCAGGAGAGTCAGGCTCCAGTTACTGGAATCAGAGGGCTAATTGGCCCTGCATGACTCCAAATCCTGCCAGTTGGGAGGGGAGTGACAAGACTCCCCAAGGAGCCAACCAAATGTAAAGCAAAAAGAGCCAAAGGCAAGGAAAGATGAACTAAAAGCTGATACCTGGAAATGTAACTGTTATGTTTCTATCTTCCTGCCCAAAATCACAAGGGGGAGAGCATCAGCTTGGAACCATTTCTTTGTCTTGTCAGTTCATCTGTCTTTTAGCCACATCCTGCCTAGCAACGGTTGTTAATGTGACTCCCAGCCTCCCAACCTTCTTTGGATAGTGATAAGGGAATAAGTTCAGCCCACAGAGAAGTCAGGGCATCCAGATGGAGCCAATTGTCTGAGCTGAGTGAAAGAAACAGCTGTCTGGGAAAATGGGGGGACCGAGTACATTGTGGAGCTGTGTCTTTGAAGCAAGAAGTTTGTTGGGGTGAGAGCTAGGGCTGTGTGAAATGTGTAAGGCTGCTACTTAACTCCTTTATTTTGCTTCTCTGGCCACCTTGAAGAATGCTACCAGTAATATTGCCACCTCTACATTTGTGTGATGATATGCTTAACCTTCCTAAGTGCTGCTGTAGCCATGATCTCATTTCACTCTCTCAACAATGCAGAGTGAACAAGATCAGAGGCAGATTCATTATGATGTACACCAAGCATCCAGGCTGGGCCAGGACATGGTATGCTGGTGGCGATAGGGCTGTGCCAGTCCTGTGGTGGAAACTCTTGGTAGCCAGAGGACTTAGGACCCTGAATGGAAGCAGCTGATGCTGTTGGGATTATGGGCCATGTCCATAATTTTGGCTCAAGCCAGATGACAAATTTTGTTCAGCGTCTTTAGGTTTCTGCTGTTCTATCTTGGAAACCCTGGGTGGGGGAAGAGGAGCAATCACCTGTCTATTTGGCAGGACACTTAGAGGCAGTGATGAGGAGATAATGGATGTGAAAGCACCTTTTCTCAAATGAGGTAATGGTCATAAAAATGCAAATAAGCACATGGATCTAAAGTGTTGATATCATTAGACAAAAGATAAAGACTAGACCTGTAGTGGAGGTACCAAATAGAGAGCACAATTCGAGTGAAGGGTGAGGAGATATTTTAGAGACCTTGAGTAGGAAGAGGACAGAATGAAAATATTGCACAGTTTGGTAACCAACAACAGAAGAAAACAAGTTTTCAGAAACAAATCTCAGAAAGGGGGTTGGGCTTTATCTGCTTCAGAATTTTGCTCAGGGTTGCCTTGTTGGAAAAGACCAGAAGCTAAACATCTTTCAAAGTCAAATTGCCTGTTTTCCCCAGGAAGGTAGTCATGTGACCAATAGACAGCTGAGCTCCTCTTATTCATCACTGCTTGCCTTCCATGTCACTCCCAAGTCTCCAGGCACTTAGCAAATTTCAGAAGGACTGAGCTGCAAACACAGAAAGATGCAAATCCCAGGAGGAAAGGAAGCACTTTCATTTGAATTGGAAAATGACCTCCTGGTCTATTAATGGAGTTGCCTCTTCCTTGAAGCACCCACAGTGCCTCTGAGAACACAGGCAGAGTGAGGGATGAGCTGCTGTTAGGGATGGTAAGTCCAGCTCAGTTAGATACAACACTATGCAGGAACACATGTGCTCCAGTCACACATGCAGACAAACCTGGGTTGGGAGAAATAGCTGGGCCTCACTAGGAAGATGGAGCATGACCCATGGGCACAGATTAGATTCTTGTCTCTCTCCCCAGTTCTGCAGTTCCACTAGCACCATCCCCATATTGTCCATGGAACCTTCCCCAGCCTCTCATACCACATCTGAACATGTAAGTTAGCACTGAATTCTACATTTCATCTAACTAATCTCAGATGGTGCTCTAATTCTCTTAGGTATTGGATACTTGCCATCTCTCCTCCAGCTAGACTAGTAACTTTCTGTGGGAAGTGACTTGTAATTTCACTTGTGTCTCCCCAGAGCTCTGAACTATCTGAATAGACACTCAATAAATATTTGTTAATTGACTAGCATGAGTCAAAAGAATAAAGCAAAACAGTTTATGACTTGTAGGGCTCTTTGACTCATTGCTTGCTGTGGCCTCATTTTCATCTTGAAGATTGAAGGGTCCCCAATTTCTGGAAAAGGAAATGGGGAAAAACTGGTATTTCGGCAGGAAGAATGGGGCTAATACCAACCTCGTCTTTAACATGGCCCATCTGTATCTCCCTTGCTTTCCATGCCAAAGTCTGCATAGACCAACAGCCTTCCCTGGAGTGGTTGGCTACATCAGCAAGGACTTAGTGTCATCCCCAAAAGAGACCCTTTTGCTATTGATGAGACAAGATGGCAGAAGGCAAAAGTTTGATTTAGGAAACAGCTCCAGGACTAAGGCAAGGCCACAGTTAAGGTGTTCTCAGGTTCCTTTCAAGGCTGAGCTCTGGCCCGCCACCCTGTGCAAAAATGAGAGAAGCCCTAGCCTAAGGACATCTCTCAGAACTCCTATCCCAGGAAGGTACCTATCAGGACTCTGGCTAGCTTGTAGCTTATAGATTCTGAGTGCTATCAGTTAGAAAGGGATCATTTGTCTTAGCAGGATGGGAAAGAGTGAGGAATTTATGAATTCCATTAGCTGGGTCACATGACAGCATCCTCTTCTGCCTCCCTAAGGGGTGAGATACCCTCTAAGCCAGTCTTCATGCAGCCAGAGAGGTTGTAGCTACCTTCAAGTCAGTTATGATCTGTCCACCTTTATGAGATCTTGTAGAATAGACAACTGCAAAGTTCTTTGCTACACTGTGAATTTCTTTTTCATACAATTACTCTAAATCTTCTCCCTGTCTCCAACAAATCATCTTATGTTCTGCTGTAATTACTTAATTTGTGTCCTGATAAACAATCTGACTGCTTGAAACCAAATGGTTTAGTCTCACCTCTGAGGAATCTGGTGCTCTTAGCTAGTTAACAATTGTATCATTCTGCCATTGTTAGGAAAAAAAAATCTCACACTTCTTGGGCTAGGGGTATAGTTCAAGTGGTAGAGCACTTGCCTAGCCAACACAAGGCCCTTAACACTTCCCCCAAAATAACCACAAAATAAAAACATCCTGCTTCTACTACAAACTTCATAGTAGTTAGTTAATTGATACCTGCTCCTCTATAATTTTAGAGACTACGCATGCTGAGGTGGTGAGGTGTCTAAGTCCATTTCATAGGCCTGAACGTCTGGAAATAGAACAGAGCCAAATCATGGAGCTAAGACTTGGGAGTCATTTGGCTCTGGCCTTTTCTTCCACCTCTACCTACTTTGTCGTTTCCCAGAGCCACCACTCATTCCCTCCTTTATCTTCCATGACCTTTGAACCCAGTGCCTTCACAGGCCCTATTGCTCCTATCCCCTCACTCCTCAGGGCTCTTTGACTCCTACACTTGGGCCTATCTGCCTACAGTATGATTCACCCTGGCCTTCGATGTACAAGTGTATCTGTAATCCTTTCTTCAAGTGTGAAGGGCTTCTTTTTTCTCAACTCTTCTAGATTTCATGTCTGTCCACAGCCCTAAGGGATAGCTCCTCTTCCTGTTCACAAGAGCCAGTTTCTGACTGTCCCATTAAATGAAGTAGATTATTATTATTATTATTATTATTATTATTATTATTATGTACAAACATGTGAAGTAATGGTCCTAAACATTTAGTACCCTTGTTTCTATATGCCATCTAAATAGTGCCTTTTTACCTATAACCTAAGAGGCATTAAAATATCAAGCTGCACAGGGCTTTCATGGAGAGATATGCTCTATATTCTGCAATGATTTTCTATTTCTTTGCCATTTACATGTGGCCTGTTCCATCAAGGTTTGTGTTTCCCCTAGTGATTATATCACCAATGAAGAAAGGAAATACCACTTAACTTCTGCATAACACCTTTGCACTTAGGCTTCTTGTCATGGTGTCCTGGTGTCATGGAAGGAGGGTCTTATTCATTATCTCAAGCTTCATGGCACTAGTTTTTTTCTGAAGACAAGGGGCTTCTCTTGCCTACATACCTTACTGCAGTCTGAGATGTGAGGGAGTCATCATATCCCTTGCTGTCACTGGATGTAGGAAGTTAAGCAGTAATCCCTGAGGTACTAAGGCTAGATTCCTAACCTCTGTCCCTCGCAGCTGATTCTAAGGCTTAGTTCCCTTTGCATCTTCTTTTGCTCCCATCTCCCCCTTCCCTCAGTCATGTGATGCAGGAAGAGAGCGCAAATGATATGGAATGTGAGCAGCTGCCAGCAGAGACGCTGCGACAAGTGACCATTCACCGAGACCCTATATATGGCTTTGGCTTCGTGGCCGGCAGTGAGAGGCCTGTGGTGGTTCGTTCTGTGAGGCCAGGTAGGTGTCCCTTAGAGTGACTTGCCAGCCAGAGCTTCTGCCCCCCAACACCTACATATCATCCCCAAAGAGCAGAGCTTCTGAGCACAACATGTTGCCGGAGAATGAATGCTTGAAGTGTCAGTAACGAATGAATGCTTGAAGTGTCGGTAACAATGTGGCCACTATTAGCTTAGTTTAACCGTGATAGACACTACCAGTGAGGTGGTGTTAGGCCCCAGGCAGAGGCTGCAGTTGATTATTGAGTAGGTTTGGGGTCTTAATAAAGCTTCCCTTTGTACATAACTTGCACAGAAGAGTCATAATGCCTTGGTTGAGAAAGTACCATTCAATTCAATTCTAAACCAAGGAGTGCTGCAGGGAAGTGCACGATAGTTCCTACCCTGGAGAATCTAAGCATCTGGCTACAGAGACTAATACACACTCATGAAATAGAACATCCCCAGTTTGGTCAGACCAGAAATAAGATAAAGACCACAGGTGGGATCAGATGGCAAGGCCAGAATTCAATCTCTGAATGCCAGAATAGCAATATCATCAGCTACATTGACTAAACATCTACTGTGCACTTTACATCACCTTGTTTGTCATGGGCAATCCTGCAAGCTAGTACCATTTCCATTTTATGAATGAGGAACCTGAGGAAGAGCAAAGATCTGTCCGTGGTCAATGTACTAGGAAGCCAGCAGGGCCAGGGTTCGTCCCAGGGCTTGATGACACAAGCCGGAAGTGAGGCTTGAATTGGACCACACAGAATGGAATAAGCTCAAACCACACTAAACTAAAACCCTGCCATCATGAATGAAATGGGGAAGGGCTGAGCACTATTTTGTTCCAGTTCGGCTACACATTGACAGAAAGAAATTTTATTCTACCCTTGCTGGGCCTGAGGCTTGAGTTGTTTACAA
Organism: Megascapheus bottae; assembly: GCF_031878675.1. Classification (NCBI taxonomy): domain Eukaryota; kingdom Metazoa; phylum Chordata; class Mammalia; order Rodentia; family Geomyidae; genus Megascapheus; species Megascapheus bottae. The sequence continues at coordinate 71,421,664 of NC_143547.1, forward strand.
CAGTTTCTCGCTCAGTCAAGAGGAGCAGCCGGAGTACAAACTGGTCTTGCAGAAATTTGATGAATTTTGCAATCCTCAAAGGGAAAGAAAAAAGATTTTTTAAGCTCTCTTCAACTGGAGGGCGTAAGAAAAAAAATCAGCACAGAAGTTTATGTCTGACCTAAGGCTCCAGAGTCAGTCATGCAGTTTTGGCAAAAGTTTTTTTTATCTTTGATCAGAAACCAAATTTGTCCAAGGAAAGAAGGACCAGATAAAACTTAGTAATAGAACCCCAGAACCCCTACTTTTACTTCAAAGAAGATAGAAATTGTAGGGTTAAAAGAGGCCCTAGGTCTAGAGGGGATATGAGCTGCAAAAGGGATAAGATGAAGAGAAAGGAGTTGGAGGAGTGAAGAAAAGGAAAACCCCAGGCTAGTGTCACAAAATCATGGGGCCCAAAGTCCTAGCCTATAAAAGACTTAGCATGGCTCATCCACATCGCTGCTCCTGCATAAGTCCCTGCTAGAACTAGAGGATATTTGTTTCAGTATTTGAGTCCATAAGAGATAGCAAAGAAGTATCCGACATAGGACAATTGTGGTCAAACAAGCCAACCAACCATTTGTGGAAGCAACAGCGGATTGACTTTACAAGTACCATTCAGGTATCAAGGCCTGTGAAGGATGTCAAGTTCCATCATGGCCTCTTTTTTTTGCAAGATGGGGGGTGGGGAAGAAAGAGGAAAGGAAAAGGAAGGGAAGGAGGGAGGAAGAGAAAGAAGGAAGGAAGAAAGGAAATGGTAGTGGCCTCAACCTAAAAAATGGGAACAAATATATCTTTTTTTTGAGACAGGGTCTTACTATGCAACCCAGACAGGCCTTGAATTCACCATACTTATACCTCCATCTCTTGAGTGGTAGGATTATAAGCAAGCACAAACACTGATTTTTGTGTGTGTGCCAGTCCTGGAGCTTGAACTCATGCCTGTATACTAACTCTGAGCTACTTTTGCTTAATGCTAGTGCTCTAGTACTTGAGCCTCAGCTAAACTTCCAGCTTTACTGGTAGTTTACTGGAGATAACAATCCTGTCCCCAATGGCTTTGTGCTGCAACCCTCAGATTTCCACCTCCTGAGTAGCTAGGGTTACACAGGATGAGCCACTGGTAAGATTGGCATTTTTGACAGAAGTAGATATAAGGAATGATATTCTTGACAGAAGTAAATATAAGGAATGAAAATGAGTTGAAGAAGTTGTACCATGGAGGATATAAAAATTCGATTTGTTGAATTCTTACCAGTATCAATCAACTGTTTCAAATATTATACATTCATCACCTCATTTATCCTCACACCTCTCTTACAGTATATGTGTACTATTATTTTCCCATTTTAAAGATGAGGTTTTGAGAAGTGGGACATGTCATTAAACATTTCTTTCTGTTTCAAGTCATGCTGGACCTGACTTATCATTCTTGAATCTGAAGTTTTGGTTTTTATTTTCTTGAAACTATCCTCACTAAACAGCAGAGTTGTCACCACCACTCTCTATATATCCTCTGTCCTCACACTTTCAACCAAGACTACTGGCCTCCCCACAGGTCAGTGGAGGTCATAACCATCACCACTAGAGGTAGGAAATAGAAAAAAAACTACCCAAGAGTCTGAGATTGCTCCTATCATTCGTGGGAGAGCAGCATCTTTCAATGTTGAAACAAATTAAACCTTCTGAATCTTCTAATTCATCCCCTTGTTTCCAGGCAAGTGAATGAATGTTCAAACCATTCCAGTAAGTATGAATAATATTCAAGTGAGAAGACTCCCCACTTTCTTCTGGTCTCACTACCACCCCAGCAGTCTGGAAGCTGTTCTTCCTTGCTAAGCAAATCCTTCCTATGAAGTAGAAGTCCCCTCTCTAGAACCAAGCCAGCCCAAGCACTTATAACTTTATCTGTGAACAAGATCTGGGTTTGAGACCTTTTGCTACCATTCTGTGGACAGCTAAAATAGCTTCACTCCATTCTGTTCCTTCATTCCTCTGCCCCCCATAGATAACATCCAAAGCTGGAACAACACCCCAACATCCCTCCTCAGTCTGGGTCATCTCCTGCAGGATTGAGTCTTGGTCATGTCCTGCAGGACTGACTCAACTTAGCGCCCTCAGGCACTGTGGCTCTTGCCCAGACCTCTGCTTTGCTGGCTCACTCCTGTCTCCTCTCCTCTCTGCAGGAGGCCCTTCTGAGGACAAGCTCCTGGCTGGTGACCAGATTGTGGCTATTAATGAGGAGGACGTGAGTGAAGCCCCCAGGGACAGATTCATAGAACTTATCAGGTAACAGTGGCCTGTGGGGCCTTTGCAGGAACTTAACAGTGTCTTCTTTCCTGCCCCACAAGTAGCAAGGGCTACCACTGTCCTTCCTTCCCTGAAAATGGAGTCCTCCCTGGCAGATCAGCCCTAGCCATGGCTATCTTGCTTTTGCAGGGCCAGCCACTCAGGGTCTGAGAGGACTCACACACTCTGGTTAGCCTGAAGAGCCTCCTGCCACAGTCTCACCTCCAGTTCTCCCCTGACTCTCTTTATTTGGTTGGTATTGTGCAGTGAAACAAGCCAAGAGACTGGTAAGACCAAATCAAGCTATTAAAAGAACCCTGAGCCAGGTACTGGTGGCTCACGCCTATAATCCTAGCTGTTCAGGAAGCTGAGATCTAGAGGATCATGGATCAAGAGCAACCAAGGCCAATAAAAGTCCATGAGATTATCTCCAATTAACCAGCAAAAAAATCTAGGCTAGGGACATAACCCAACTCATAAAGCACCAGCCATGAACAAGAATGCTGAGCAAATGCAAGAAAGCAGAGCAAGGATGAGGCTGTAAGCCCTGTTACCAGAAAAAATACACACTATAATAAGCACAGTGAAAGAAAATTGTGTTCCTACATCTCCACCCTATCTCTCTCTCCCTCTCTCTCTCTCTTTCTCTCTTTCTCTCTCTCTCTCTCTCTCTCTCTCTCTCTCTCTCTCTCTCTCTCTCTCTCTCTCTCTTTCACACACACACACACACACACACATGCACACACACACGTGCGCACACAAACAAATCTTCTCTATCCTCACACCACATGCTCACACCTTTGCATAGTTTTCTTAATAAAGAATAAGAGGACAGAGGAAAGACTTAAATTCTAGGGCTAAATTCAGGACCTTGGCTATCTCTCTCTAAATAGGACCATTTACTTTTTCTCCCCCCCACAATTGCTCCTTTACTCTCTTATTCTGTCTCATACATGGTTCAATGTTTTTATTCTACTCATCTTTCTAGAACTCTCAAAGCCCCAGATGGTCCCAGAGCTGCTACCTGATTTTCAAAGGCAGACTTAGCAATTTATATGTGGCACAGCACTCTGAGTAGCTCCAGGGATGGGGACAGGTTGAGATGATCTATCCTATAATCCAGAGCAAGTATTCTTTGGCTGTTCCCCCTCAAGCTCAATACCTTGAAATTAATTTGGACCTTGACAATCTTCTTAGTTTGTGTTTCTCCAAGGTGAGTTGTCCATTGCATTCCTCTACTGTTCAACCATTGTCCTTCACCTTTCATCATTCAACATTCACCCTCCACCAATGCAATATAGAGTGAGTTCTTTAAACCTCACCAGGGAATGTTGGGGTTCTTTCAGCCTCATTCCATGGAAGTCACTGCTTTGCTTCTAAAGGCTATCTTTGCACTCTAGAACAAAGTAGCGTGATTTTGTGACCCTTGGAGTCAAAACAGAGCTTACTCAGGTGCTACTGGGTATTCATTTATTCACTAATTCACTCAATCAATGAATAATTATTGTTTAATTGCTGAAGACACAACAATGAGTTAGAGACAAATTTCTCTGATTTGTTGGAATTTACATTAAAAAATTAAAAACAAGAAGAGATATACCATACCACAAATAAGTGATTGCACAATATATAGGAAATAATGTTATTGAATAATAGAAAACTGATCAGTGATAAACAGGACCAGGAGTACTAGGCACCGAAGTACGGAATGTAACTTTAATAATGTAGCCAGTGTTGACCTCACTGAGAAAGGACTACATAGACCCTAAAGCAGGAGTGTGTCTAACCTGATAGAAGGACAAGGGAAAATCATTGTGTCTGGAGTCAGGTGAGGCAAGGGAGAAATGGAGAGTCTCACAAGTCATTTTAAGAATGATGGCTTTCTTCTAAATTAAGGGAGAAGAGGTAGCAGACAAGCCATGTGACTTATATTATACCCCTTCTCTGTTCAAGAAATTAGTATTTTCCTCATAACGCCACTCTACTTCTGGAGCTCATTCAAATATGGACTTTGCCTTTGAAGTCCTTAAAAAGGAGTGAGGGATGGGGAGGAGGAGTGTAGGCATTTCTTGAAATACCCATAGTCAAGTACAACTTGACTCTAATTCTTTTGTTGTTGTTGTTGTTGCTTTGCTGTGAAACAGTCTTGCTATGTAGTCCAGGCTGGCCTCAACCTCGTGATCCTCCTGGCTCAGCCTCCTAAGTGCTAGGAGAACCTCACCACCTGACTTGAGTTATTCTTGAATGACTTAGTTCCCATAAACATTTGGAAAAGGCAAACTTGGAACAGAGACAATCCTTCAGGGCAAAGCATTTCTATTTCTTTTAGTTCTTTTAAAAGATGAGTTCCTGGGAGATAATTTTCATACCTCACAGCCTCTTTGATCGTTGGCATAATTCTCATTAGAAGAGTTTGAAATTCTTTATCCTTTGGAATATTTGCTATCTGGAGAGTCTTGCCTTCCATCTGTTGCTCCCTGGCTCTCATTTTTTTGGTCCCTCAATTAAAACAAATCTGCTGTATATGAGTCACAATGACCAAATGACCTCCTTTGGGTTTTTCCTGTGAGTTTCTTCTCTTACTTAAATAGCAAATTGCCAATAATCATCATACATGGTTCCCAGGACTCTGGCAATATGCCTTTTGAGTTCCATAATTTAAGCCTTTTTGTTTTTCTTGAGAATTTTCTAGTCTGTAGATAAAATTGCTCCCATGGTTTGAGGATTTCTACAGAGAGCATGTGAGAAGGAATATATAAAGAAGACTGAAAAATGACAGCCCCGGAGGTAATGGTCATCCCATCAAGGATGCCTGTGTGAACCAATATGGATGGCTTGTGTCCACATCCACAAATGATAGGAGGCCAGGCATTCATGTCGATGCTCAGATTACCCTCTGTCCTAATCCATATATCTGAATGCAACCCAGGGGAAAATTCTGGTGTTGCTTCTTGTACTAGATGAATACCTAGTGCATGATACACTGCTCTCCTGTTCCCTCTTTTCTCTGTAGGAACGCTAAGGAATCCATCGTTCTTACAGTTCTGCACACTCATCAGGTGAGTGAGCCTCTTTGCCATCTGTTCTTCTTCCTGAGAAGAGATGACCCCTCCCTAGCACATGTTGGAAAACAACAGCATGGGAAAGGAGAGGGATCACTGACTAGGGCCAACATGTGTAAGGTGAGGATTTAGGAGTAAACTTAGAGAATCTTTGAAATCTTCTCTCTACTCAGCAGCCAAGGCTGAGGATTTTGAAGGCCAATGTTTTACAGTGCTTTGTAGCACTGTGCTGTACAGTGTAGTGCTTTGTAGTTCTGTGTGGTGCAGTGTAGTGTAGTGTGATGCAGTGCTGTGCTATGTAGTGCGATGCTGTGCAGTACTGTGCAACAGAGTACTACACAGTGCTTTATAGTGCTATGCTGTGCAGGGCAGTGCTTTGTAGTTCTGTGTTGTGTGGTTAAGTGCAGTGCTGTGCAGTGCAGTGCAGGGCTGTGCTGTGCATTACCCTGTCCTATACCCTCTGCTTTGCCCACTTAAGTTGTCTACTGCCTCAACTTCAAATCTGTCTTTCCTCTTCCATCCATTTGCTATATCCCATTGAAGTTTACCTGCCCAGTATCCAATTCTTACAAAGCCATGGCAAATGGTGGGTGTTACTCAAATTCATTTATGTAAGTATTTACTAAGTGACCTACAATGTAGGAAACAGTCTGTATGTGATGAATTTCATATAAAGTTGCTGTGAGGTACAGATGGATCAGTGTTCTTTTTTGTCTTGGTACAATTGCTAACTGGCTATGCGATCTTCAGTGAGTAACTTCCCTTTTCTGAATTTGTTACTTCATCTTTAATTTGCGAAGTTAGAGTAGAATATAGCATTTCTTACATGTTCCTTATCATACCATACCAATTAATAGGCCTAGTTTTTTTTTTTGCCAGTCCTGGGCTTGGGCTCAGGGCTTGAGCACTGTCCTTGGACTTTCTCAAGGCTAGGACTCTACCACTTGAGCCTCAGCACCACTTCCGGCTTTTTTCTATGTATATAGCGTACTGAGGAATCGAACCCAGGTCTTCATGCATGCTAGGCAAGCACTCTACCACTAGGCCAAACTCCCGGCCCCTAGGCCTAGTTTTTTAAAGTAAAATCCCCAAGCTCCTCTTCTCAAGCTTTGGATTCAGAAGCTGTCCATAGCAATGAATTATGAGTATACAGTAATATACTACAATATGTATATAGTGTACTACCATATACTCACATTGTAACCTTAACTCAAATGTACAAACCCAGATGCAAAACTTCCATGTGTAAAAACTTCTACCCCCTGCCTCCACCTCCAGCCTCTCTGTATATGTCCCTTCCTAGTGTCCACACAATTCTCTACCCCACCATTGATGTACCTCCTCCTGGAGGATAATGTACCTGAGCTGGATCTTGAAACAAGGACAAGATTTCCCAGACATGGAAGAAAGGGGAACTATTTCAGAGAAAAGCAATGCTTATATACAAAATCAGAGATGGAGCACACCTGTGAGCCTGGGTTTACAAGTAGGACAGGGGATACAAACATCACCCAGTACCAACCACCTTGTCCCAAGGATCCAACTCCTTTCTACATCCATGTGAACTTTGCATACACACATACACAAACTCAAACATTTAGTGTCACATAGACTCATGCAGTATTCATATACTCACCCACACACGCCCCGCACAGCCCGCTCCCAGGCAGATAGACCTTGCTCAATTGCAATTCTCTGCCTCTAGGCAGACAAGTCCCTTCCTTCGTTGAAGCTGTAAGTGGTCCCTTCCCCCATCTTATAGCATGTGTGCAGTTGTTCCATCAGTCCCCATCCCCAGTCCCCCTGTCTTGAAAATAGCCATTCTCCCTACAGAACATGCTGTTTGTATAGTGAGATGTTTCTGCTCCTATCAGAGACACAGTATGTGTTACCCTGTTAATTGGGTCTCCTCAAATGTCATCACCTTGCAAACACCTTCCTTGCCTACATTCTCTGAGATAGCACCTACTGGTCATTATATCCTGACTCTGCTTAAGTGTTCATCAAAGTGGATACGCTGTATTTTTATGTATTTTCTTTTGAAATAACTATGGATTCACAGAAAATAATACCGCTAGTATAGAAATATCCCTGCATACCCTTTTTTCCTGTTGCTCCCAATGGTTACATCTTCCATAAATACAATGCAACATCAAAATTGGGAAATCAGCTGGGCACTGGTAGCTCAAGCCTGTAATTTTAACTACTTAGGAGGCTGAGATCTGAGGATCTTGGTTCGAAGCCAATCTAGGCATGTAAGTCCAGGAGACTGTTATCTCCAATGGATCATCTAAAGCCAAAAGTGGAGTTGTGGCTCAAGTGATAGAGGACTAGCCTTGAGCACAAAAGCTCAGGGACAGCACATCCAGGCCCAGATTTCAAGTCCTAGGACCAGCAAAAAAAAGGTGGGGGGGGTGATGGGAATCATACTCAACACATGCGGGTCATCATAGCACTCAGAAAGCAAATACAGAAGGATTTCAAGTTAGCCTGGGCCACATAGTGTGACCTGTCTTAAACAAAGGAAGAGGTCACAGAGACCCACAGAATTGCAAATCCCAGTTACTTAGGAGGAAAACATTGGGAAGATCATGGTTGGTTCAGGGCTAACTGAGGCAAATTGTGACAGGCTATCTAGATCAATAAACCAGACACAGTGGTGCATGCCCTGTGAGTCTAGCTATAAGAGAGATGTACATAAGAGGATTGAGGTCCCAAGGCTTATCCAGGTAAAAATATGAAACTCTATCTGAAAAATCAAAGCAAAAAGGTCTAGGAGGATAGCCCAAATGATAGAGCACCTCTCTAGGAAGCATGAGGCCCTGAACTCAAACCCCACTACTACCAAAAAAAATAATTATTTTCAGAAAATTACCAATATGCATATATAGTTCTGTGTGAATTTATCATGTGTAGGTTTATGCATCCACCAACCCAATCAAGATAATGAAAAAAAATCTTATCATCAAAAAGATGCCTTATGTTGCCTGTTAACAGTCACACCTCCTTCCCCCACTCGCACCCTGAATTCCTACCAACCATTAATCTGTTCTGTATTTCTATAAATGTATCATTTCAACAATGCTATGTAAAGGGAATAATGTACTATAATATCAGTATAACCTTGAGGAAGCGGCTTTTATTCAATCAACATAATGCCCTTGAGATGCTTGCTGCATGATGTTCCTCACAGTGTTTTTGTCCCTTTTATTACAGAGTAGTATTCCACAAGGTAGGTCCCCACTCTGTCAAAGGGCACCTGGGTTATTTCTACTTTGGGTCTCTTGTGGATAAAGCTGCTATAAACACTTGTGTATATGTTTTCTGTTAACCTAAGTTGTCATTTCTCTAAGATAAATGCTGGCCCATTTAATAAGTGAATGCTTAGTTTATTAAATAACTACCCAACTATTTTCCAGAGTGGGTGTATTGATTTTGAGTGTGTGTGTGTGTGTGTGTGTGTGTGTGTGTGTGTGTGTGTGTGTGTGTGAATCCTTGAGTTTGGACTCAAGGCCTGGGCATTGTCCCTGAGCTTTTTTGACCCAGGCTAGTATACTTGAGCCACAGCATCACTTCTGGCATTTTGGTGGTCAATTAGAGATAAGAGTCTGACAGATTTTTCTGCCCAAGGTGCTTTCAATCAGAACTAAGCCTCCTGTGTTGGGAGTTTGGCCTAGTGGTAGCGTGCTTGCCTAGTATGCACGAAGACTGGGGTTCCATTCCTTGGTACCACATACATAGAAAAGCTAAAAATGGTGCTATGGCTCAAGTGGTAGAGCTCTAGCCTTGAGAAAGCCCCAAGATTGTGCTCAGACCATGAGTTCAAGCTCCAGGACTGGCAAAAATATATCTAAGCCTTCTGAGTACCTAGGATTATAAACATGAGCCACTGGCACCCAGCATACATTACATTTATGTAAGATGTTGTATTTGTGTTAACTACATCCTCCATTAATGTGTCACCTCTACAAGTGTGTGGACCATGTTCTGCCATTAATGTATCTTCAGTAGCTGGAATAGCACTGGAACAATGTGGGTATTAATAAACAGTGGTCAATTAATTGAAGGAAACAGCTCTCAGATGGTAAATCCATCTGAAATCAAAGGTCACAACCTACATGTAGGGATAGATATGTGACCAAGTAGTAGAGGGCCTGCCTAGCAAGCACAGAGCCCTGAATGAAAATTCAGTATTGTCAAAAGAAGATCCACAGATGATTCAGATGATGAGTAGAATTTAGGAAACAGTAAACTAGTTAGTCTCTAAGGCTTCTTTCAACTTCTAAATTCTATAGCTGTTAATGGCCTAATACTACTCAATAAATATTTTAAAATACATATTAAGTACCGAGTTGTGACCTAGAAGAGCCCTGGTAAAAAAGCAAAGACAATTTCATCAAATGATATACCATTTTTCTGGTTTTGAAAACTTAACAAATATCCAGAAAGCCTGCTGACTCTTTGCCTAGAGCCACTTGTCAAAGAAAAAAAAGATAAAATAATGAAACCACTTCAGAAAGAACTTGTTTTCCATAGATTGCTTTTGTATGTGCCACTAATGAGGTTTAAATGTGGGGCCTTTGCTCTTGCTTGGCTTTTTCTGCTCAAAGCTAGTAATCTACTACTTGAGCCATACCTCCACTTCTGGCATTTTGCTGGTTATTTGGAGACAAGACTCTCCTAGGTTTGTCTGCCTTGGCTGCCTTGATCCTCAGATCTCCTGGGTAGCTAAGATTACAGGCATGCGTCACACACACATCCAGCTACATGGTGCTTCTTGAGGTATAATATGTGCTCAAACAATTTTTTCTGAATTGACCAACTAATTTGTTATTAATCTTGGCAATCAACTAATAATTTTTATGCTGGGCCTACTGTGTGCTTAGTTCTACGGGAGATATAGTGAATTAAAATTGCATCTCCTCTTAGACAGGCTGGTTAGGGAGATGAGCTATGAGGTGAGCAGTAATTGAAATACTATATTCTAGGGCTGGGAAAGGATTCCGAACAAATGTTGAATTGGAACTGAGTTATAAAAAGGATAGCATTAAGAAGGACACTGGGGTCCAAGAAAGATAGAGATGAGAAGGAGTCACCATGAAGAGTCCAGAAGGAGGAATAAGCCTACTGTGTTAAGATTATTGTGGTTGGAACCAGCAATGCAACAGAAAGTAATGATAAATAGATTTGAGGAATGAGGCTAGAGTCCAGTGTGGCTTGTGGGTGGCATTGGAAGTCAAGAGAAGATGTGATCATCTCTCTGCAGTCCTGACTGCTGAAAGGCCTCCAGGTTCCCTTATCAGAAATCTGGTGCTATGGAGAGGCCTTTTATTATCTCAGGTGCCCACAGTGGTTGCTATGGGAATTGATTATAAGTAGGCTCAGGTGTCAAAGACAGTGAGCCTGAAGAAAGACCAATCAGGAAATGGACTGAGCTTCAGGCAAGAACTAGGGCTCTACTTTCATCCCCACCCTTCTCAGCCCGAATAACCACTATCTTAACTCTTCAATGCTTGGAGACCAACTGTTTCGATTTCCTGGTTAGATAGGATGAATACATTCTGGTTTTGCATTGCACTATAGTTAATAATGGATATTTGAAAGGAACAGGAAGAGGTGATTTTGATGTCACCTGCAATGAGATGATAAAAATTTGAGGTGGTAGGTATGCTTGATCAGTTTGTTGCAGAATGTATATGTGTATCAAAACATCACACTGTACCCCTAAATATGTACAGCTATTATGTGTCAAATAAAAATAAAACTTTTAAAATATGGAACACTATCTTTCAGTGAAGTGTTTGACCAAATACCTAACTTTGGCCAATACATAAGTGATAATAGCCCTGAAATCTGTTCTAATAGAGCCACCAAATTAAAAACGGTCAGGGCATCGCCAGCTGCTGAATTCAGGCCTGAGGGAAAGGCAGACTCTCTCTTCAATTCCTTATTCCACCTAGCTGCTGGCTTCATATTTGCTTCAAGGGGCTTGCAGTGGCCCCAGAGGTACTTAGCAATTCTAGTCCCGTGTTTCAAGCCAAAAATTCATTTTAGCCAGAAAGGGTGCCTGTTGAAAAATGAGACTCACAGCTTCTTGGAGAAAAAAAATAGGGTCAGTGAAGAACTCAGATATCCCAGCTTTAAGGTCTTCAATTAATTTATGCTTAATGAGTTAGAACATCTTAACTAATCTGGGTTCCTGGACCCTACTCTCACAAGGATTTTGAATTTAGATCTGATATGGATGTGAGCCGAGGCATCAGTGTTTATTGACCATTTCCTGGTAATTCTTATCCCTGGGTAGGCTTAAAACTTGTGTGGCAGTGCATAAGTTAGTATGGAGGTCAGCACACTTTCTGTAAAGGACCACATAGTAAATATTTCAGTAAATATTGCAGATTGAATATGATAGCCCCAAAGAAGCCATAGGCAGTGCATACATGAAGACCATGACTATTCCAATATAGCATTATTTCCAAAAGCAGATGGCAGACAAGATTTGGCCCTCATCAGCCTGTCATTTGCTGTGCCCTAAAGCATTTGTCAGCCCCTCCTGGAACCACATTTGCATTTGTCAATGTTTCATTGTGAAGTAGTGATCCCAGTATTCAGGACTTTGGTCTGTTGTATGCAAATGATGAAATGAAAAAATAATCAGTTGAGAATGATTTTCTAAACAAGAAGATAATCTTTTAAATGTGTGCTTTTAAAAAGGAAAAGAAAAAAAGAATTTCAAGCACTAGCTGAGCTTTGAAAATGCTTAGGACATAGAGACCTTTGAGAGCCACCTTGTTTCCCAGTGGAAAGCAGGTCTCACCTGTGTCTATGCATAAGGCTAGACATGAATGTGACGTCTAGCAGAGAACAGCTGGCAATGAGTGAGTCACCATCAGGGATCGAGGCTGAAGCCTGAGAACATGATGGTGTCTCTGAGATCAAGAAGGCAAGGGTCAATGAAGAATATGGCATAAACAAGCTGAAAATAGCTCTGAAACAGCCACCTAGAAGTGTTTATAATCCCTGAAATATTGGGATTTCAACTCTCTCCTCTCCTGGTGCTCTTGTAAATATCTGAATCAGTTGCTAAAATGTTACAAACAAACAAAAGAAATCTTTATGACAGGATCTAATTTTGGTTGTTTGGTAGGACTAGCAAAGATGCTGCCCCCTCTTGTGAGTGAATAAATAAAATCATACCAGTGGGGTTCCTTAGTTGTTGGAATCCATTAGATAGGCCAAGGTAGAATTCAAACCAGTGGATGAAAGATCAGTAGTAGACCACCAGCCTGCTGTGGGGGCATAATCACTAATCCAAGGCTCAGGATATCTGAGTTTTGGCTTCAGCTCTGCTACTCGATTATTTTGACATTTAAGGAAAACTGTACAATCTTCATGTACTTTCTTTTTGCACTTAACAATGAAGCATGGACTGTATGGGCCTTTCAGGTGTCTAGAGATGCTATTCCACAATGGAGGCATCTATCTGCGGACATATGATAACAGGGAAAGGAGAGGGTGACTGTCAGGTAGAATAAAGATTCTACTTTTTTCATGTATATGACACCTCAGTGGTACATGGTGCAGCTGTGGAGAAGGAGTTAAACAGAGTTGCCGGGGCAGAGCTATGGATCTTCCTGTCTTGTCCTTCCCTTTATTCCTGCCTCAGCCTTCAGCCCTCACCCTGGATTTGAGCACCCAGCTGTGCAACACGCAAAGACATGTATTGACTTCATGAGCAATCAATACTGTAATCACTTTCTGCAACGATCTCCAGCCCTGGATTTCATTCTGCTGTATTGTCTGCTGCCAACAAATTGCCCCTGTGACTCGGGATGTGAAGTCTAACATTCTTTTAGCTGAGTGATTCTCAATCTTGGCTACATTTGAAATCCTCAGAGGCTTTAAAAAATACTAATACTCTAGCCCTAACCCCAGGACTTCCAATGTAATTGGTCTGGAGAAGGGCCTGGGCCTTGGGAGTTTTAAAACTCCTTTGGGCCTTTTTTCTGTGCAGCCTGAGTCCTACTGGACTCAGGTGGAACAAGTGGCTTTTGGTGATCTGCCCTCTGGGTAGATGAGATTGCTGCCCTGACAGAAAACACAGCTGGGTCCAGAGCTTAAGACATGGTGGGGTTGATGAGGCCCTTTGTTTCTGATGGGTCTTTATCTTGGGGCCCTGCCCCCCTGTGGTTGATTTGGTAATGAATGCCAACCACAGAGTAAATGGCATGCAATTGCTCAGTTTATTACCTTTCCAGGGACAAGGGACCCTTAGGTAATATAAAGGAATTCCTAATTATAGGACTCTAAAACCAATGGCAAAAGATGATTTAAAGTGGCCCCAAACTTGATTCTCTCCTAATTCTCTTCTTGGTAAATGGCAACCCTACCCTTAGAATTGACTCCTTTCTTGACTCATCAGCATAGGATCTTGGTTCAGCCCTTAAAGTCTATTTGGAAGTCACTCATTTCTCATCATTGCCATTACTGAGAACCTAGCCTATGCTGCCACCATGTTCTAACTGTATTACTGCAGTCACAAGTATTTCTACACTCCATTGTCCACATAATGGTGAAGATGCATCATCTTATTTGCACTCCAGACCCTGTCTGCTCAAAACCCTTCTCTGAGTAAAGTCCAAATTTCTCACCATGATTTACAAAGTCCCACATAACAGCCCCAGCTGCTTCTCTCAGCACATTGCTTCCATCAGTGTCCAGTTACACAGGGGGCCATTGCTGTTCTTCTTCCACCCAAATCCTATACCTTTGGGCCTTTACTGTTCATTCTGCCTGGAAACCCCATTCTCTGGACAGCCTCTTGGCTATCTTCTCTTACTTCCTTAAAGTCTCTGCTTAAATTTGTCCTCAAAGAGGTCTTCACTGAACAACGTACCTCAATCTCATTTCTAGGTACATATTCCAAAGAAGTTGAAGTCCTTATGTCAACGAGATACCATGTTCATTGTAGAATAATTCACAGTAGCCAAAGTATGGAATCTTTCCATTGACAGATGAATTGAGAAAGAGAATGGGATACGTATATAACTGAATACTATTCAACCTTACAAAGGAAATTCTTGCAAAGCCTTGGGTTCCTTCTCCATCGCTGCAAGAAAAAAAAAGGAACTTCTGGCATTTGGTAACTGAATGAACTTGGAAGACATTATGCTATTTAAAGTAAACCAGACACGAAGACAAGTAGCTCATAATCTCACTTAGATATGAAATTTAGAAACACCAAACTCACAGGAGCAGAATACAATGGTGGTGGAGCTGAGAAAAGGGAATAAGGAGATGCCGTTCAAAGAGTATGAAGTATTAGACAGGAGAAAGAAATGTTTGAGATCCATTGCACAGCAGGTGACTACAGTTTAATAATAGTGGATTATAGGTTTGGACATTGCTAAATAACCCCAGTCTCCCTCATTCTTTTGTGTAGTCTCTTTCCTGCTTTATTTTCCATCATACACTAAACTCCCTTTTCTGCAGGGAATACTTTCTAAGATCCCCAGTGGATGCCTAAACAATGAATAATTCTGAACTGTAAAACAGTTCCTAAATATAGAAAGCATTTTTCTAATTTATATATATACCTATGATCAAATTCAGTTTACAAATCAAGCATACTAACAGATTTAACAACCATAAATAATAATAATAAAACAATTATTAAAAGGCACTATAACAAAATTGATTTAGAGCTTTTGAATTGTTTATTTCTGGAACTTTCCATTTAAAAATTTCAAACTGCAATTATGTATAAGTAACTGAAACCACAGAGCAAACTGCACCTAAGGGAAGACAATTGTAGTCCTCATCTGCCACCTAAAAATAGTTTATTGGCCAGCCATAGTGGCACATGCCTGTCATCCCAGAACTTGGAAGTCTGAGGCAGGAAAATCTTAAGTTCAGGACCAGGACTACATAGATTCTTGTAGATGTTTGTTTACTGTCTATATTCCTGATAGGACTGATGATCCAGAGGCCCAGGAGCTTTGTCTGTCTTGTCCAGACAGACAAAGAGTGCCTAGCACATGGTAGGCATTCCCTAAAATTGGCACATGAACAAAGAAACTCCCTCCAAAGCAGGATGACCCTTACCACGATTTCTAAATTCCCTGTCTGCTAGGAGGCGTGGAGCTCAGCAAAGGTCTGGAATTTAAAGAGTAACTTTTGGGCCGGGAGTTTGGCCTAGTGGTTAAAGTGCTTGCCTAGCATGCATGAAGACCCGGGTTCGATTCCTCGGTACCACATACATAGAAAAAAAAAGCCGGAAGTGGTGCTGAGGCTCAAGTGGTAGAGCTCTAGCCTTGAGAAAGTCCAAGGACAGTGCTCAGGCCCTGAGCTCAAGCCCAGGACTGGCAAAAAAAAAAATAAAAAATAAAGTGTAACTTTCCTATATCCAGGACACCTACCATCGGTCCCAAAATCCATAGATGCACAAGTCCCTAGATAAAATGTCAAGTTATTTGCATATGGAATTCCCACATCATCCCATATACTTAGAATCATCTGTAGATGACTTTGTATTGGGCCAGGAGTTTGGCCTAATGATAGACCCAGGTTCGATTCCTCAGTACCATATACATGGAAAAAGCTGGAAGTGGTGCTGTGGTTTAAGTAGTAGAGTTCTAGCCTTGAGAAAGCCCAGGGACAGTGCTCAGGCCCTAAGTTCAAGCCCCAGGACTTGGAAAAAATGTAAATACTGTATAAATGCTCCTTAGACTTTATTGAGCATGAAGATAAGCAAAATGTATACATGTTCAAAACAAACACCATTTTTTTCTTTTTCTTTTTTGTTAATTGTATTTTATTGTTGAGGAAATATATAGTAAGGTTACAGTTACATTCATCAGGTAGTGGGTACATTGCTTCTTGAACACTGATATCCCTTCTCATGTTTTTGTCCCCATTTCCCTCCCCCACGCTTTCCCAATCATCTTCTTTTTCCCCTAACCTTCCCTATTTTGAATCAGACACAATTTTTTAAAAGTATTTTTGATCTGTGGCTGATTGAATCCAAGGATGCAGAACCTGTAAACAGGGATAGATGGCTGTAGTTTCCAATATTTGTTAATAATACTTCCTGTTGAATTTTTGGGAACGTTTTCAAGAACCAGAAAGCTTAACTGAGTCTTTAGGCATTTCATACAAAATTGGATAAGCAAAGCACCCAGAAGTAGAAAGCCAAGAGCCCTAGCTTTAAATCTCTCATATTTTTCTTCCTGAGTAATGTGGAAATGGTGGGTGAGTCATTTTGGAGGGCTATGGTTCCTTTTTCCCAGTTCAAAAACATATTTTTATGAGTTTCTTTGCTAGGGGCAGGGCATATCTGCGAGATGAGTAAGATTACTTCTGTAAATCCTTTGGAACGCTTGTATTAAATTGCAATAAAATCTACCATTTAGGTATATCTCGTAATAAGGAAAGCAAATATCTAAAAATTCTATTGTATTATTACTATAGAAACACCCATAGGCTTATAGCATTCATCAATTTCCCCACATTTGAGTCATGCCTAGCTTTTTTACAACATACTAATTGTATGAGGAGATAGTATATTGCCTTTCACTTAGTAGGCAATCAATACTTACTTATTGATTCCTTCATTAGCAAGGAAAAATGTACATGTACTCATGTACTTGGACATCCTTTTTTTTTTAATTTTAAAACAGGGTAATTCAGGCTGGCCTTGAATTTATGATCCTCCTACCTCACCTTGCTGAATGCTGGGATTACAAGTCTACATGACCACTTGCAGCTCTATTGAGTTGTCTTAACTCTGACATGACAAATGTCAGGATTTTTCCCCAAGGATGGATAACTCACCAACCCTCTGCTCTTTTTTTTTTCCAGTCTCCCAAATCTGCATTCATCAGTGCTGCAAAGAAGGCCAAGCTGAGATCTAATCCTGTGAAGGTCCGATTTTCTGAGCAGGTGGCTGTTGGAGAAACAGATGCAGTAAGTCCAGCTTTGGTTCTACTCCTCAGCCCTTGGCCAGAATTAGCTGGGCTGTCAAGATCTCCCTCTCCCCTCTCTCTTTCTCCTCCCGATTGATAACATTTCTAAGGGAATGGAACCAGAAAATCCCATGCTGTGAATGAGTGGGTGGTGAATAGAACAGAGTGTGTAGCTTCCAAGGAAGTTCCACACACATTGGAGGGAGAAGAAGCATGTATCAGCTCAGTCTAGAGTACCTTGATGTGTAGAGACATTTCCATATAGCACAATAGCATACACTCAGTACAAATGTTTCATAAACATCTTTTGGCTACTTGATATAAGCAGGAAGGAAGTAATGGTTGTCTGAAGATCCAGAGAACAAGAAGCTGATGAAATTGAACTATCTTCACATTTAAGTGAACCTGCAATTTCACATTTTGAACTAGAGAAAACTATGGTGATAGGTGAAGCTGTCTAGGCAGAAATGACCGATTCTTGCCTAAAGTCACCAAGTTTTTATTAAGATCTTGCTGTGTCCTCATCACCATGGGTTACAAAACAAATAGCTGTTCCCTATCACTGGATACCTTTCAGTGTTGGGATATGGGGGGAACGAGTGGTTCAGACTGAGATAGTAGAGAACCCACTGCTGACTTGGAGTGTGGCCTAGTGGTAGAGTGCTTGCCTAGCATGCACAAAGCCCTGGGTTCAATTCTTTGGTGCCACATACACAGAAAAAGCTGGAAGTGGTGTTGTGGCTCAATGATAGAGCACTACCCTTGAGAAAGCCCAAGGACAGTGCCCAGGCCCTGAGTTCAAGTCCCAGGACTGGCCAAAAAAAAGGAACCCACTGCTATGTGGCATCATCTCTACAAACAGCTAATATTTGACAGCTCATGCCATGTAGCTGCCAATCTAGGAGATGCTGGCAAGCCCAAGGCCTTTCTTACTGTTTTGTGGGATTTACATTCAGTGAGCTGTCAGCTCCATATATGCAGATGGGAAGAGGTTGATGGGGAGCAGAAACAAGAGTGTTCAGCTATCGTGGATCTTGCCCAGATTTCCCCAGGAGTATAAGGAAATTGGTGATATCCTAGTGGGGCTAGGAGAGTTGGAGCTAACAGGCCTGTGTGCAGTGGCTAGCTATGCTATCAGAGAGACTTAGAATTTATACATTGGGGCTGGGAGTTTGTCCTAGTGGTAGAGTGCTTGTTGAGCATGCACAAAGACTTGGGTTCAATTCCTCAGTACCATATACATAGAAAAAGCCAGAAATGATAGTATTGCTCAAGTGGTAGAGCTCTAGCCTTGAGAAAGTCCAATGACAGTGCTCCTGCCCTGAGTTCAAGCCCCCGTACTGGCAAAAAAGAAGAATTTCCATATTAAGGCACAGCTGTGGTTGTTGAGAAAAAGACCCTGAACCAGCAGGGAAATGAGATGTCAGGCACCTCTTAGTTCTCTAAGGAAAGCCACTCAGAAGAAAGGATAAGAGACACAGTATCTTCCATCTTCATTGCCTGGTACTCATCATCAAAGACAGTCAGGGCCCTCCTCCACACATGCAGGAAAAAGGCTAGGAAGCCCAGAGGGCTATAGGACCCCACTGGTAATCTGTCTGAGTAACTGGTGCTTAGGATCTATATCCATTCTAGAAAAGGTTGAAGTGAAGGAGAATTGATGAGCAGAGGATAGAGGCTACAAAATGAAGTTCATGCAGATCAGTCCAAAGCAGATTCTGAGTTCCAAATCACCAAAGGGACATTTGTGTCCTGAATCCTTGAAAACTAAGAGGCCACAGGGCTTGAATTTGGAAAGTTGGACCAGTGCACCCCAGCCTACCTCAGTGTTGCAGCCAAATTAGCTATGGCCAGGACAACCAGTAGAAAAGTCCTACACTTCTCCCCTTCCTTCTTCCTTCCTTTACCACCTTTCCTCTTTCCATGCTCTCCTTCCTCCACTGTAATATCTCCATACCTCAGAGTTAGGCAACAGGCAGAATGAAACCCCTACTCCAACCCAACTAGAAAACAAGTGTCCTCGATTAGCAACTAGAACCCTTCCAATGACTTCTCTCTTTCCCTCTCTGGGTCAGGTCACCAAGCATGTCGCAAAGCTCTTATCTGGCACAAAGGCACATCGATCTTCCACCTCTTATTGTGCTTAGGAAATTCCCAGATATCACACTTCATCTCTCCACTGCTGCTGCCAGTATGGACCATAGCAGCCTGTTGGGACTCGGGAAATCCAGATGACTCCAGGCTGTCCCATCATCTCTTTCCCTTGAGTTTCAAGGCTTTATTAAGCAACCAGAGTAAAAATAAATCCTGTGGGCGTTCCTTGCCAACTCTATTTTTAAGCAAAATCAATTAAGTAATTATCTGAGTCCAACCCAGTGTGCTAAATAAAACTTGCCATCGCTGAGCGTCATCAGCCTGGGGAGCCAGGGCCTCTGGACTTAGCAGGATCAAGGCATCTGAGGATCAAGGAGAGAAATAGGGAGACATACTGTTTAAACTTTATTTACTTTTGTTTGTTTATTAATTCATTCATTTATATAATGGGGAATACTAAAAGATAGGACACTCAGGGTCAACCAGGCAGAGGTACCACAAGGCCAAGTCCCATGTGCTCCACAAGATGCTATCTTGTCTATGAGAACTGAACTCATATTCAGCTAACTCTGACCTCAGAGGGCCCTGGAACAAAGCGGCAAGGCCCTGGAGCATAGAGTAATAGTACAGGCCCTGAGTTCAACTCCAAGTACCTATATACAAAGAATGTACCTACTGCTTGTTCATTTAATAGCTATTAATTGAACACCAAGTGTATGTCAGAAATGCTGTTTGGTGTTGCAACTAAAAAGATGAATATATATGGTTTTTGTGCTCTGAATTTATTGCTTGATTGTGAAAGAAAAGTATTATGGAAAAATATTGCCACATGTCTATAACCCCATCATTTCACAGGCTCAGGCAGGAGGATTTTGAGTTTGAGGTCAGTCTGACCTAAGTAGCAAGTTCAATCCCAGCCATGCCAACACAGTAAGACCTTATCTCAAAAACTGTAAGAAAAAGTACACACATGTACACACGTGTACACACACACACACACACACACACACACACTCTTATGCACAGAAAAAGGAGAGGGGTATAAATTTCTCTAGGAATTCATGGTGAGACCAGTGCAAGTATATGGTGTTACTGGACTTAACGATTTATAAAATGCATATTAGAGCTTGCTTTTGAAGGATGGGTAGAGATGGAAAGAAGGCAGAATAGATTGTGTTTATTTAATTTTTTATTGAAAAATTATTATGTACTCTTCTCTAAATAAACAAACTCTAGGTCTAGGAAAACAAGCAAAGGAATGATCAGAAACTTGACAGTGATTCTGAATCAACGTCAGTGAGCTTTCAAAAATGTCTGAAAATATTTGGGGTCATTTCAATGATTTTCATACTATGCATATTGACCGAGACACTAATTCACAGTCCCTGTGATGAAGGATTATTAGTGACATGCAGGCATCAACAAAACCAGAGGACCAGTAATGATAAGAGGTAGCAATGGTCACATC
Source organism: Megascapheus bottae (assembly GCF_031878675.1). Classification (NCBI taxonomy): domain Eukaryota; kingdom Metazoa; phylum Chordata; class Mammalia; order Rodentia; family Geomyidae; genus Megascapheus; species Megascapheus bottae. The sequence goes on from NC_143547.1 coordinate 71,442,561, forward strand.
TAAAAGAACCTGTGACCTGGAGATTTGGGATGTAGCTTAGTCATTCCCTTGCCTAGTGTGTATGATGACCTGCTCAGTACCCTTCACTAAAAATGAAATGAGGGCTAGATGTTATAAAGAGAAGAGAATAGCAAAGACCTTGTGAAGGGTCTGGTGGGAAGGGAAGGATGATAAGATGAGGTAAAGAAGCCCTTCAGGGCGTATGTGGCAGTCACCCCGAACCATAGCTATAGATATTTGAACCACAGTGGAACGTAAGTGCACCTCATGTCCAGTGAAGGATGTGGCCTCTTTGGGAATTTGGTTCTGGTTTCCATGTAACATTATTTATCTGCTTTTTCTACTGTCTCTTTGTGCTTTCATTCCCTTTGGCTCTATCATTTCTCTCTTTTCCTGTCTACCCCCCCCCAACATACATATAAACTGGGGCCTTCCTCCTCCATGTGAATGACCCTCATCATTGGCTTTTCCCTGCCTGTTCATAGAAAATGATGAAGAAGGAAGCTCTCCTCCTCATCCCCAACGTCCTGAAGGTTTTCTTAGAAAATGGACAGATCAAGTCATTCACATTTGATGGCCGGACCACTGTTAAGGTACATACAGAGTCTCTTCTTCTAAGCCAGCTGTTTGTCCTGTGTTCATCTGAGATTGCACATAGTTGCTCACTGTTCTCAATGTGCATGAACACAAGGCTATAAAATGGACAGTCCTCCAATGTGGTGGTGGACTTTGCAAGCCCAATTGCATGTTGGTTGTTAAAATGTAGGTGTGCACAAGAGTGTTCATCTGCTTCTGAGCTGTTTCATGTTCATGTTACATGGGTCCTAAAGAATTCTGAATGGGGACACAAATATGAAAAGGGGTATCAGTGTGCGAGAAGTAATGCACCCACTACCTGATGCATGTAACTCTAATCCCTCTATATATTATCCTAAAATAAAAAAAAGAATTATGAAGGACTAGGATTGTGAATATTATTGTGCTATTAATAAAGCAAAAGTTATTTGTACTGATACAATAACATCTATGCAAATTTACACACAGAAATTAACAAGTGCAATCACTTGGGAGATTAACTTAGCCATGCTTTGCTTTTTAAATAGCAACCAACTCTTAAATACTGAACCAAGATTTGAAAAGTCCAGCCACAGCCCTTTCAGCTATGCTTTTCACAGGAAGAGCAATAACTGAACTGTGATTCTTAACAGCTCAGTCAGGTGTGAAAAAGTCCTAGTGATTCTTTATTCTCCGAGAACAGAGATGATGATATAATTTAACCCAGGTTTACTCTGCTCTGGGACACAAATATCCATTCCTAATATTCTGACTCTCTCTAGAAAGAGACTGCCATGCCAGAATAGAAGATTTTTGTGTAACTCATGCACCCTATATTGATGGTTGACTACAACAACTATGAAGACAACCTACCTTGGTCCACAGGTGTTATATGTTTCCCATACTGGGGCCAAAATGATGCTGCTATTACAAAAAGAACCTAGACAAGGAAAGTTTTGCTAAGAGGAATTATTAAGTATACAGAATGGGCCTGGCTGGTTATCTCTTCTGCTAAGGTTAGCATTGCATAGTCCTGTAGAGCTTTTGGAAATGCTTGAGGGTGTTTGGGGTTCATGCCAATGATATATTGTGTTACTGGCATTTTGTCTCTCTAGGTCAGAGATCCTAAGTGTTCTACAGGGAGTGGGGCAGTTCCTCAGTGATCAGTTGTCCTGTCCAAATTTTTAGTACAATAAGCCACATCCAAGAGTTGCTTTGAAAGTCTACATTCCCCAGTACACCTAAGATCAAAATCCACATCTTAGAGCCATGGAAGGAGCTGTTGGTTAGTGAAGGTCTGGGGCTTTGGAAGGAGGAGAGATTAAAAGAGAATTAAGCTGGCTGTGGTATTTTATCTACTCAGGAGACTGAGGTCTGAGGATTGTGGTTCGAAGCAAGCCCAGGAAAAAAAAAAATCCATGAGTCTCTTATCTCCAATTAACCACAAAAAATAACAGGAGTGAAAAAAATAAAGCTGTTGTTCAACTGGTAGAGCACCAGCTTTGAAAGACAAAAGCTAAGGAAACAAGTGCCTAAGCCTTGTGCCCAGGCCTTGAGTTCAAGCACCAGTACAGGCACGTGCATGCACACACATACACACACACATACACACACACACACACACACACACACACACACATTAAAGTCACCCAGGCGAATCTTCTTTGGTGTTTCTTCATAAGTTGCTTTGTCCAGTGTAGATTCTGTCTGTGCATGAGAGTATATGCTGCCATCTCTTTCTGGCGCCTTCTCCAAACATTCTCCCAGCTCACATCATTACCACCATAGTGGCTTCCATGATAGCAGTGTTCCCCTCACTTGAGATCCCAGTCTGACTTCAGGAAGGGTGCATGGCTATTCACTGGAACTTTGACAGGCTGCCAAGCCAGATGTCCCAGAGAGATACCTGCATGAATTGACAGCCTGGCACAGGGGCTGTTACACTTGTAACACCAGTTGGCAGTTGCCGGCTTGGCTGTCCACAATCCCAATGCAGCTGAACTGCAAAGAAAACCTTATTTGTCCCTGCCAGAGATTCAGCAACACAGATGCCTCTGTTAACTACTTGGATAATACAAAGACATCCTCTCAAGTACCCGGCACTTCCCAGCCTACCATTTCAGTGGCTGAGTGTCTTGCAATGTTCACTGAGGGGCTGGTTTAGTAGGCCTAGCTGTCACAGAGCTCTATGACCCCTCCAGCTTGCTTCTTTCCAGCCGTTGGTGACTATGAGATGCTGACAGAACAAATGCATGCACTGGAGCCCAGTGTGGATGCTGAAGTCACAGCAAATAGATGGAGGAAATCTCAAAAGTGACATTTGGGCAGCCCCCACGGAAAATGTTTCCAGACACCCTAGTATTAAAAGTAGGGCAGCAGAGCAGACGGAGCCCAGAAGTTGTCAGATTTATGACTGTACAGCACACACGTGACATTGTTCCTCTGCATGGACACATTTTTCAAGTTGCTAAATTGATCGTCTATAAAAGCCAGCTACGGCCAAAAATGAACATTTTGCCAGTAACTCAAGTCATTTGATTTAGATTATGAATCCAGAAATAGTCTACTTTTTAATCATAGAAATGTAGCTTTTGCTTTTGTTAATTCCTAAGTAAAATGTTGACACCCAAAGCAGAGTAGACATCCTGACTGATGAGAGCAGAGGAGAAGAATTCCAACACAGTACTTGGCACTCAGTGAGCAATTAGACAATCATTTGTCTAGAAGAAGGAGGGCAGGAAGGAGTGACACAACGTTCTTGTGCCATATGCCCAACCAGGGACAGACACCTCCAAGACCTGGGCATGTGATATTCCTCAGGGTCCAGACCTCTAGGCATTTATAGGTCCCTTTTCATGGGACACCATAAAGACCACTGTCTCAGTCTTCTCCATGGTTGTACTTGGTCATCTAGGTTACCTACATGTTTGTTATTTAATTAACTTAGAACCACAATGGATCTTGCCTTTCAATGCTCTTTTTCTCCTATAGGATGTGATGGTGACTTTACAGGACCGTCTCTCACTGAGATACATTGAGCACTTTGCTCTGGTCCTTGAGTATGCTGGGCCAGAGCAGAATCATAAGTTCCTGCTTCTCCAGGACAAGCAGCCTCTGGCTTATGTAAGTGATTCCTTTGGCCTTGCTTGGTAACTATGTGCAGCCTGTACTAGAGAAGAGACACTGAGGTGCTTCCTATCTGGAAAGTTTTGTAACCATTTACTTCCAGAAGCCACATTTCCTAGATGAGGAGGTTACCACTCATATCCAGAGAGCCTAGGATCATGCCCTCTGTGATTTAAAGGGGGCATGCAGATCACTAGTTACAGTCTCCAGCACCAAGTCTCTTGCAAACTCCACCTGCTAGACAGTTCTGCTTCTTGAGGGGAAACTTGAATAATGGCAGTAATAAGAAAGGTCAGGGAATGACATAAACTGAGAATTGTGAATGAGTTCAGTAGGACCAAGAGTAGATTACATTCCATCTATGTGCTTCCAGGGTAGAAGAGGAACTATCCAATGTTCCTAGCCAAACAGGAAAAGGGCTGGAGAAATTCAGGATTGCTACATGAAATGGAATTTCACCAATGGCAAAACACCAAACTGTTAAGTGAGCAAGTTAATTCCATAATCCTATGTAGATAAGAACTAGACAGGGAACATTAGAATTAGGAACAAATATCTTTTTAGTTTACATGCCATCCAAACAAGCCAAATGGTTGTGGTAACACAGGCTTTTAATATCCACAGTCGAAAGGCTAAGGTCAGCCTTGGCTACGTAGTGTTCCCGGCCAGCCAACACTAAGAGTGAAGCCCTCAAACAAGGAAGAAAGAGGGTGGAAAGAAGGAAAGGAGATCGGGCGGGAGAGAGGGAGTGAAGGATGGAAAATTAGACACAGAAAAAATAAATTTGGGGGGAAAAAAGAACCTCCAAATTCAGCCTTCAGTCAAATACATCAAAGTCTATATACACTGTCCTTTTCCTATGTTTACATGCCTATGACAACCTTTTAACAATAATAACATAATAAAAATAGAAGAATTAGAAAAGGTACCATAATAAAAGATATTGAGGGTTAGGAGGTTTGGCCTTGTGGTAGAGTGCTTGCCTAGCATGCACAAAGACCTGGGTTTAATTTCTCAGTACCACATATATAGAAAAAGCTGGAAGTGGTGTGTGGCTCAAGTGGTAGAGTTCTAACCTTGAGAAAGCCCAAGAATGGTGCTTGGGCCCTGAGTTCAAGTCCCAGGACTGGCAAAAAAAGGCATTGAAACATCATGAATTATTTCTGGAATTTACTGTTTGATGTTTTTGGACATGGTTGAGCATGACTACATGGAGAAGATAAAAGAGATGACTGAACATGAATCCACCAGATGGAAACAGCAGCCTAGCCCTGCTGTTAGCCCCACTTTAAAAAGCCACCAAATTGACTGCCATTCATTCTAAATATCTTGTCCCCACCTCTCATCCTGGGATTTAGGTGGTACAGCGGACCCATTATCATGGAATGAAATGCCTCTTCCGAATAAGCTTCTTTCCCAAAGACCCGGTGGAGCTGTTGCGTCGGGATCCTGCTGCTTTCGAGTATTTATACATCCAGGTAGAGTGTGGCTTGGGGAAACAAAAACAGACAGAGAAGTGGACCAACAGGCAGGATTGATCTCCCATCACAATAAAATCACTATGTAAGTCTTTCCAACCTCTTGGTAGCTCTGAAGGCCCTTTCCTTCTCTGCTACCATTGTGGTCCCTGGCCCAGTAGATTGATCTTGTGACTTGAATTGGCTGTGGCTCAAAGTCCTATGTATGAACCCACGCAAAGCTCATCTGTTTTCAGAAATATACAACCCAAATAACTGGTGCCTTCAGAGGATCCCAAAGTTTAACAAGCATTTTTGTGTTTTAGGGCATCTCAAACTCCAGTACCTAGCTCCAGTAAGGAATAAGTTCCCAATTCACTACATCCAGAAATATTTATTGAGTACTTACTCGGAGCCAAACCAGATGCTTGATACTGGCAATCAGAGATGAAGAAAGAACCATCCTGGGTTACTAGAGCTCGCATATGCATAAATAAATACAACAATAGCAGAGTTCAATATTAATGAGGGTACTCAGGAATCAATTCCTGACAGAGAGACAGTGAAGGCTTTATAGAAGAAATGGTTTAGGCTTAAAAATGATTCGGACATGTTCTTAGTTTTGAAGGAAGAGTGGATGTTTGCTACATATTGTAAGCAAGGTCTTTGGCTTTGGTGCATGACATGATGTAAAAACTGGGAGCCATGTATTATAATTGCAGTGCAGGATGTGACATAAGGAAATGATGTTGAAGAGACTGGAGCCAGGTGACAACAGGCTTGCTAGGCTTTATGATAGAGACTTAGCAATGTTCCCAGTGTTCCTGAATCAGCAGCATCAGCCCCAACTGGGAAAATATTAGAGTTAAAATTCTTGGGCCTTAGCCCTGCCCTCCTGAATCATGAACTCTTGATATAGAGCTCAGTAATTTGTTTAACAGGCTATCTATGAAATTCTGATACCCAAAAGCCTATTTGGGGACAATGGTTCTTTTTTTATTAGCATACCTTGGTTGTACATGGGTATCATTGTGACATTTCTGCACATGCATACAATGTACCTCAATCAAACTCGAGATATCTCCTCCACCACTTTCTCATCTCTCTTCTCTACTTCTTAAAAAAATTCCACAGGCTTCATACATGCAAACAAACTAATTCAACCTTATTTACCCTCATTCACTCTCTCCATTAGCCATCTCCCATACCACTGGTATTCTCTCCTCAACAGTACCTACTTTACTTTCATGACAGGGTTATTAACCCTAGCCAGCAACCTTGGATTAAAAAAACCTCAGGTCCACCAAAAACTGATGGAAAAATTGTTGTAGTGGGGCCAAAATATTGGTATTTTAAAAATTCTTCAGGTTCTTCTAATGTAGAGACAGGGTAAAGAAATTCTGAGGAGGGCAGGGACACATAAATGATAAAAGAGTAGCCTGGTCTGGTCACATAAGCAATTTCAGAAGATTACACAATGGTAAAAAGTATACTACATACTACATATGGAACATTGCTATTATCCTGAGGAGAAATCAGGACTGTGATGGAGGGATGGAGTGGAACTCAAAGGAGATTTAAACGGTAGAATAAATAACTTCAACTCGATGAGTGTTTCATATAGTGTCATTCCTCAAGTCATGGAATGGAGACATTGTAGTGGGTTTGGGGACAAGATGAGTTCATTTTGGAACATATTGAATTTTAGGTACCCACAGGACATACAAAGCACTTGAAAGATCAGGCAGGGATCATGTGTTTTTGATAATGCCACCTGGGAATGTGCTATAAGACATCATGGTTTGCCTTTCTGCCCCTTGTGACAATCTAAAATGTTAGGAATATTTCTCTACCTCAAGTTCCTTTGCCAGTGAGTTGTATGGTTGCTTTATGAACTTTACAAATTCATTTATTTTGTTTGCCTTGAATTTCTTCATTCACACTTTTGAGGATTATCTTCATTCTAATATTTTGGAATTTGCTGACAAGACAATTCTAGATTATTTCTTCCCTCTGTGTATTTCTTTTTTTACATATCAGTTTTATTGATATACACCACCAAACTACACTTGTTTAAATTACACACTATAAATTGTGACACACACATTACTCACGAAACAATCATCACTATCAAAGTATTGAACATATCCAATGGTCCCAGAAATTTTGAATACTATACCATCTTACATTCTTACCAGTCATGTATTCGAGTTCCAGTTTCTCCACATCCTTGTCAATATTGACAATATTACTTTATTCATTCTAGTACTATGTAACATCTCATCGTGGCTTCTACTTATATTTCTCTAATGAATAATGATATTGAATAACTTCTGTGCAGCTTTTTTTGTTGGGTTGTTTGTTTTCTCATTATCAAATTTTGGGAGTTCTTTGTCTATTCTGGAAACAAGTCATTTATCAGATGTGTTATTTTCAATTATTTTCTCCTATTCTGCGGCTTGCCTTTTCAATCTGTAAACAATCTTTTTCAGAGCAGATGTTTGAATACTGATTAAGTCCAGTTTGTTAATTTGTTCTTTTATGGACAGTGTTTAAAGTGTCATATCTAGAAAATACTGGTCTAACTCTAGAGCAAAATGATCCTTTATTTTTGTTCTAGAAGTTTGTCAGTTTTACAGTTAGGTCCATGATCTATTTTTGACTTTCATATATGGTTCCAGTTATCCATAAATAATCACAGTAAATGCTATTGATCAATAAGGAATTAGTAGCCAGGCACTAGAGGCACACACCTATAATCCTAGCTATTCAGGAGGCTGAGATCTGAGGCTCTGGGTTCAACACCAACCTAGGCAAAAAAAATGCATGAGATGCTCAACTCCAATTAAACACCCCAAAGTTGGAAGTTAAAGGTGAGTTCTTAAGTGAGAAAGTAAGAACGTAAGACCCTGGGTTCAATCCCTAATACTGGCGCATGTGAGTGCGCGTGCATGCACACATACACACACACACACACAGACAAACACACACACACGCAATGTTACTAAAAATAACTAGGAGATTTAGAGGGTTGGGGATTAAAGCAATAGAGTTATTCTGATCAAAATAAAATATAGGCACATCTAAAGTAGCATGATAAAAACCCCTTGGTACAATTAATATACTCTAAACAGAAGTATTGATAGGACCCTGCCATACCACTCTTGGGCATCTACTAAAAGCATCACAAGCCAAGACACCATTAGACACTTGCACATCCATGTTTATTCCTGCACTATTCACAATAACCAAATGTGGAAACAGCCAGATAACCTACAATAGATGTAGGTTCCAAAAAATGTACTACCTATACACAATGGAATTTTACTCATCCATTAGAAAGAATAATATTATGTCATTTGCAGGGAAATGGATAGGCCTAGAATATATCATGTTAAGTGTGGTAAGCCAACCTCAAAGAAACAGATGTCATGTTTTCTCTGATATGTGGAAATTAGATCTAAAATGCACTGGACATGATAACTTATATAGTAATCTAGACATTCATACACAGTGAGACCAAAGGAGGATACTTCAAGGGAAAGAACCCCAAAGCATAAATCCTCTGAATATTTAAAGTACTATTTATCAAAACAAATTCTAGGAAATCAAAACCTGGGTTTTTATTGGTAGTGGTGATAGTGGTTTTTCTTTGTCATTTGTTAGTGGGTCTGTCTGGTTATCATGCACTTGGCCATTGCTTCTAGAAAACCTCACTTCCAAGACATCTTAGGAGAAAGTGACTCAAGAATGTGTTTATTCTTCAGATCTCAAAGAACATAATGTCTGCTCCATTCCTGTAGTCTATCTTACCCTGGGATTCTGAGCTAGAGCTGCATGGAAAGTCCCTCCTAATGTCTCTCTTTGTTCACATTTGAACTAATAGATGGTGGGGGGGTGAGAATAGTTCCATGAAAAAAAGATGGGAAAGTCTATTGTGATAGAAGGAAAAAAAGAAATTAATTCTATGTCTCACTTGGATAGTAAACTGAATTTTCTGCCCACGTGGGCCTTGTCTCTATGTGTACCTGTCACTAAGAAGGCTGTCTAGTACCTGCTGAGTAAAGCAAATGGTGTCTCCTTGACCCAAAGCTCCTCTGTTGCTTTTTTCCTTCCTCGTTCCTTTAATCTCTGCTGCCCTGAATGATGCCTGTTTCTTTTCTGAGTGACAAAGGGCTAGATGGGAGTGGGAAGAAAATGTTTCTTTTAACTTATGGATTTGGCCTGCCCTCTCTCACAGAGTCGGAATGATGTTATCCGAGAACGCTTTGGAATGGACCCCAAACCAGAGATGCTTTTGGGCCTTGCCGCCCTCCACATCTATATCACTGTCTCAGCTACTCGGCCTAGTCAGAAGATCTCACTCAAGAATGTGGAGTGAGTTGTGGGGAACCTTTTGGAGTGGGGAGAGATTGCTGCATAAGGAGAAGATGCTCTGGTATGCGTTTCACCGAAGTATGCATGCCATAGGAGTGAGAATCAAAGGTCCTCACACCGAGACTGTCATGGCCTACAGCTACAGCTCTCATTGAGGGCCAATGAGATTCTGTCCCTAGCCCTTTCTCTTTCTCTCAGTTTGTATTTGTCTGTCTCTGCCACTCTGCTTCAATGTGTCTTACCATCTCCCTCTCTCTGGCCTACTTTGTCTCTCTTACTAACCTCTTCCTTGTCCTTTGCTTTTAGGAAGGAGTGGGGTTTGGAACCCTTTCTTCCCCCCTCCCTCCTGCAGGGCATTAAAGAGAAGAACCTTAGGAAATCTCTCTCTCAGCAACTGAAGGCTCACCAAACTCATCCTTCTAGCGGCACCAAGGTACCTAAAGGCCATTAGGCACTGTGTTCAGGCACTGGAATAGAAGCCTTGGGGAGGATGGAGTTGTCTGCCAGTTTTCTGGGGATCCCTAATCTTAGACCCAGGTGTATGGGACTATTACAGAGAGGAGTTTGTCAGAGATTCTCTCAGCCACAACTCAGTACAATGTCATTGAGCAAGTTTTGGGTCCTCAATGCAAAGTGATCAAATGCAGATTATTCTCCAATCCTTTCACCAATTAGCGCTGATTGAGCATTTCTGTGGAATGCATTACCCCCAGAGGAAACACTTGAGTTCCGTGGAAATGACTGCTCTACTTTGCAAGTTCATCAGTCCTGGGATGTGGAATTCTGGAACATGAAAGCCCTACCAGGGTCTGGGTGGAGGATGTGACAAGGCCTAATCTGCGGAATGGATCACTGGGCAAAGATGAGGACCAAGGCCACAACTGTGCTGTTCTCCACTTTTGGGGGCACACATTCTTTTGCCAATGAGGGACCTCCTACCCTGCTTCCCTTGGTCATAGCCTGTAGTCCCTCCTTAGGCTTTTGAAGCTCCATGTACTTAAGCTTCCCACTCCAAAAGCTAGAGGGTGATGAGAAGTACTAGAATCTGCGTAGGCATGTAGGTGCAGGACATGGATGGATCCCGCTCCTATACTCGACCATTCCAGGTGTCTGGCATTGCCAACTAGCGTCTCTTTTAAGATTCAAATTTCCCTCAGAAGGCTAAGCTATTCCCACCTTGCTGCACATATTTAATGACATAGTTTTCTTCTCAGCTTAGAGCACCAGGGCTTACCACTGTTTCCACCACTAGCATTTTCTTTTTTGAGCCTGGAGATACAAAACAGAAGAAAGCCTGCTCTCAGTCAAGAATCAGGCACAGTCTAATGCAGAAACACAATAGTCCCAACACAATATCATAGGTTCCCTGAGCTCTGAAAACACAGAGGAGGGACACTAAGAATAGGCTGGGAGAAGTAGAACAGGCCAGGGACTTGTACATTTGGGGCCAGAACTTGCTCTTGAAGGAAGAACAGATAACTAGGAGTTTGTCAACATAAGTTGTTTGGGTAGGTGATGAAAGGAAGACTTTCCTAAGCAATGAAGTCCATTTGTACCAAAGCCCAGAGATAAGAGAGACTATGGTATGAGGACAGGAAAGCAAATATCTGACCCTACCTTGTGTGCCTAGGAGAGGAGAGGGGAAGCAGGGTTGAGCAGGAAGCAGTTGTGATTGAAGTTACTGTGGGCCAGGGCACTGATGGCTCTCACCTGTAATCCTAGCTACTCAGGAAACTGAGATGTGAGGATTGCAGTTCAAAGCCAGCCCTAGCTAAGAAGTCCATGAGTCTCATCTCCAACTAACCATGAGAAACCCAGAAGTGGTTCTGTGGCCCAAATTGGTAGAACAGTAGCTTTGAATGAAAGAGCTTAGGGACAGTGCCCAAGCATTGAGTTCAAGCCCTACAACAACCCACAAAAATAAAGTTATTATGGTTTGGGATGTTCCTGCTAGCAGTGGTTGGTGGAGGGAAGAGTATCTGTAGTAAAGGTTACCTGACTATCCCTCTGCCACAGGAGAGACTATCAAGGTAAATGGCTATAAGAAAAAAGACTAGGCGTGGAGAGGCTGGAGAGAGAGTTGGGTAAGGTGAAGATAATTTGGTAATTATCTTAGATGAGAGGATGGAGTTTAGTGTCAATCTTTCTCAGTTGCCTTAGAAATTCTGACAGAGGCCTAGAAGCTCAGATGAAGAACAGACTTGGGATGTCATGCTACTCAGTCACAAAGCAGAGTAAGTTCCTCAGCTTCAGGTGGTCAGTACCTAAGTGGCTCAAAGGATTTGAAGGATCTCAGAAAAAAGTGCATAGATTAAGTGGGTTGAAAAAAAAGCATTACAATTAAAAGCAAGCTCAAAATGAGCCAGCTGGACCCTTTAAGAGTCAGAATCAGGAGGTTTGGTAAGGGAGAATGCCAGAGGTGAGAGCAGTCCAATCTGGAACCTTCCTCCAATTTCAGCCCAGTCCCTCCTCATTCCCACAGACTAGCTTAATGACTTGTGCCTGTCTCGATATTAAGGCATACCTTTTGATAACATGAATTTATTTTTACTGTGCTTCTGGGCCTCCTCATATTCCAGGGTGGGTTGTTTCCACAGGGCTCTGCGATTCAAGCAAAGCTCCAGTACCTTCGAATTCTGAATGAACTTCCAACCTTCACTGGCGTTTTGTTCAACACTGTGGGCCTGGTCAGTTGGGTGTGGTAGGGGAGGGTGTGATGGATGGAGGGAAGCTCTTGGTTGGTGTCCATGGGGAGAGGTGGGACAGGAAAGACCTTGAATTCAAAATTTCCACATATGTGGATCCCAAATGGTGACCAAAAAATCCTAAGAAAAAATTGTACTAGTACTAAATATATTTAGGCTTTTTTATTGTAATTATTCCCTAGCCAAAACATATAATGGCTATTAACACCACGTTCACACTATATTAGGTATTTTAAGCAGTCTCAAGTATATGTACAATGGGGCTAGATGTGGTGGTAGAGTCCTGTATTCGCAGCTACTTCAATGGAATAGATAGGAGCATCACATGTGTAAAATGGGGGAAAAGCAGGGGATAACCTCTAAAAAACAAACCAAAAGCAAAAAGACGGGTGTGGGAGGCAGTGGCTAAAGTTGTATAATACTTGACTAGCAAGTATTAGGCCCCGTCTCCAGTACCAAGAAAAACTAAACTTTAAGGGTTTAAAAAAGGTATATAGGAGAGTTATTGCTTATCTACCTATAATCCCAATCCTCAGGAAGTTGAGACAGGAAGATTGTGAGTTTGAGAGCAGCCTAGGCTACATAGTGATACACTGTCTTAAATACACACACACACACACACACACACACACACACACACACACACACACACATACATTAATTCACATTCACATACATAATAGCCAGGAAAGGTGGCTTACACCTGTAATCCTAGCTACACAGTAAGAAATCCACAGGACTGCAATTAAAGGCCTGCCCAAGCAAAAAGTTTGCAAAATCTCCATATTCAACCAATAAAAGCTAGGTAAAGTGGCATGTACCTGTCATCCCAGCTACATAGGAATCATCAATAGGAGAACTGCTAAACATAACACCCTATTTGAGTAAGTAAAGTAAAAGAAACTGAGGACATGGATCAAGTGACATTGCCTACATAGCAAGTATGAGGCCCTGCAATCAAACCCTAAAATTATATATATATATATATGATATGCACTATACACATAAATTGAAATGTTGAATTGAAAACTCTTTTCATGAGTATTTAAAATAATAAAAATACACAATTTACATGTCGCAAATTATATATTGATATGTACATAACACCACCTATGGATACTAGAACTTTCAAGGAGGAGGGAATCATAGAGCTAAACCCTCATGGATACCAGGAACCACCTGTACTTGTTTTCAGTACTCCTTTTGTAATTCTTTTGTGTTCCTCTTCTATTTTAGGTGTTGGCAACCTTTTTCTGAAAAGAATGTGGGATAGTAAAGAGTTTAGGCTCTTATGAATGTGCCAAATGGGTGTCTGTGGCAGCTCCTCGGCCCTGCTATCTTAGCATGAAAGCAACAGACAATATATTAACAAATAAGCATTGCTTTGTGCCAGGAGCTATTTTTAGGGACATATAAATTTGAATTTTATATAATTTTTGCACCCTGCAAAATATGTTTTAAAAAAACATGGCTCTTTTCATTTCTTTCCAGCCATTTATAAAGGTAAAAACCAGGAGCTGGGAGTTTGGCCTAGTCGTAGAGTGCTTGCCTGGTATGCATGAAGACCTAGGTTGGATTCCTCAGCACCACATACATAGAAAAAGCCAGATGTGGTGCTGTGGCTCAAGTGGTAGAGCTCTAGCCTTGTGAAAGCCCAAGGACAGTGCTCAGGCCTGAATTCAAGCCCTAGGACTGAAACCATTCCTCAATCTTGGGCTATCAAAGCATGTGATGGTATGGCTCTTTTGCCAGACCCTGCTCTATTTCACTGCCCTTACACATACTCTGGCAGTCCTCTACCCTAGATTTCCTCATGACGCCCCCTGCAGATGCAGCATTCACACTGCAGCAGCACTGCTCATGTGGGGCACAGCTACCCTCATCCTACAACTGTGCCCAAGGCTCCTTGACAGTAGTGAAAGGAAATTCAAAACATCTTGCTGATTGGCTCCAGGTGCTTGTCACGCTCTGGAGAGCATACAGTCCTGTGAGCTGCACACAAAAAGCAGCATTATCAAAATGCCTGTAGAAAGACAAGGTGATGCTAATGGCAGAAGGGTGGGCCAGACAAGGCTCTAGTTTAATGGCTCCAGAGAGTATGTCAGGACCATTTAAAGGAATCCAGTCTCTTAGACCATAGACAGCCATTTAAATATAGACATCATTGAAAGCCCTTCCCCATTCCCTTCCCATCCCCACCAAACAACCCCTCAGTCCTCTTTTCCAGTTATCTACCATTGCAGAATCTTTTATTGGCCATTTCTTTTCTTTTTTTTATTTTATTTTTGTCCATCATGGAGCTTGGACTCTGGGACTGGGCAATGTCCCTGAGCAATTGAGCTTAAGGCCACCACTCTACCCCTGGGCCCGGGTGTTGTCCCTGAGCTCTTCAGCTCAAAGCTACCACCCTATTCCTGGAGCCACAGGGCCACTTCCGGCTTTCTAGTGATTAATTGGAGGTAAGAGTCTCACAGTCTTTAGTGCCTGGGCTGACTTTGAATCCAGATCGCAGCCTCCTGAGTAGCTAGGATTACAGGCGTGAGCCACCATGTCTTTTTTTTGCCAGTCCTGGGCCTGGAACTCAGGGCCTGAGCACTATCCTTGGGTTTTCTCAAGGTTAGAGCTCTACCTTTGAGCCACATCACCACTTCCGGCTTCTCCTTTGTATGTGGCACCAGGGAATGGAACTCAGGGCTTCATGCATGGTAGGCAAGCACTCTACCACTAGGCCACACTATCAGCCCTCTATTGGCCATTTCTTTATATATATTTTTTATTGTAATTAATAAAAGGGTTACATGATATTTGCCAGATAGAAGGTGTATTAATTCACATACATTGATACCCTTTCACATGTCTTGGTACCCATTACCCTCCCCCCACCCACTACCCACCCCCCGTCTTGGTTTTCCCCCCTTCCCTATCAAATTTCAAATAACTAAATACAAATAAATACAATATATCAGATAACAAAGTGAGATACTGTAACAATATGAGATACCCAAGGGACAGCAAAGGAGATGAGGGATAACATAGTACATTAAGGACAACAATCATTTGTTATATGGCTTTTGTTTCAATATCCTGGAGGTCCTTTCAATTAGCTTCATACTATATGGCCTTATGGCCATTTCTTTTAGGTTAAAATTTCAGGAATCCAGGAACCAACGACTTCTGTAAAACACAAGTTTCACAGACTTTCCTGTCTTGGCTGGCTTCAAGCCAAGATCTGAGCATCATGGTTTGATCCTCAGATCTTGGCCTCTTGAGTAGCTTGGATTACAGTTATGAGACACCTGTACCCAGCAGAAGACTCTTATTAAGTATCTAATCCACCTTTGATGTGTTAGAAAGAGTTCCTTTATCATTTGAGCTTTTGGCTTTTGGGGAGTGGAGGATGAAAGTCCTAAAGTTGCTTAGTCAGACAGGACTAGGTGAGGGCCTCAAATGAACTGCAGCTGGCAGTAGAAACCCTGGAGCTTAGCCAGGGAAAGTTCTCCAAAAGCCCGGGAACCTCCTTCAGCACTTTGCTTGAGCTAACCCCGCTATTGGCCACTTAACCCTGCTGCTGCAGTGGCCCTTCCCCGACACTACTCCAGACACTTCTACCACCACTCTCCCCCTGCCAGCAGAACCAATACAATGTGTATTTTGTTTCCTCCTGTCTTCTCTCTTCCTGCCTGTCTGTGAATGCTGTCTGCTCGCCACACTTGGACACCAGGATGAGAAACAGTCAGCCACTACTCTCCTAGTGGGACCCCGTCACGGCATCAGCCATGTTATTGACCTCAAAACCAACCTCACCACTGTGCTGTCTGAGTTCAGCAAGATCAGTAAGATCCAGCTGTTTCGGGAAAACCAGGGCGTGGCCCGAGTAGAGACCAGCATCATGGATGCAAAGGTAAACCCAGCTTTTATGGAGCCATTTCTCTCCAGGAATGTGCTTATGAAACAGAGAAAGAAGGAAACATGAGAAAAAGAGCTTGAAACTGTGAAGTACGATTCTGTGATTCAGTGGTTCATCCCCAGGACCCCATTTAACTTATGTTTCCTTCCCTACTTAGCCCTCTGGGACATACTATTGTGACCACCTAGGAAGGTCAGCCAGTACTAGGATTGCTAGGGATTGTCAGATGAACCTGTGTTCATTCTCCACACGGCAGGACAACTGAAGAATCGACAACTATTGCTAGACCATTACTTCCTAATTTTTCTCATGTTGTACCATAGGAAACTATATTTACAAAGCTGGGCATGATGGTACATGCCTATAATCCTAGCATTCTTGTAGTTCTAACAGTAGGGAGGCTGAGGCAAGGGGATCATAAATTTCAGATTTAGACTAGGGTTACATAGTGAGTGAAACTGTCTCAAAATTATATCTAAATACTATGGCAAAATTCCAGGCACTGGTGTTTCATGCCTATAATCTTAACAACTCAGAAAGCTGAGGTCTAAGGAAAGCAGTTTGAACCTAGCCAAGGCAAGAAGTCCATGGGATTTTTTTCCAGTTCTGGGGCTTGAACTCAGGGCCTGGTACTGTCCCTGAGCTCCTTTTGCTCGAGGCAAGCACTTTACCACTTGAGTTACAGTGCCACTTCTGGATTTTTTTTATATTAATTGGAGATAAGTGTGTCATTGACTTTCCTGCCTAGTCTGGCTTCAGACCATAATCATCAGTTCTCAGCCTCCTGCGTAGCTAGGATTTATAGGCAAGAGCCACCAGTACCTGGCTCATGAAATGCTTATCTCAAATTAACTACTTAAAAAGATAGAAGTAGAGCTGAGACTCAAGTAGTAGAGCACTAACCCTGAGGAAAGCTCAGGGAAAGTGCCCAGGCCCTGAATTCAAGCCCCAGTACTGGCACACACCAAGAATTCAGCAAATGACTGGAAATGGAGTAGTATAGTGCTTGCCTAACATTTGTAAGCTCCTGGGTTCCATCTCCAGTACTACCATCAAAAAATAAGAGAGAGGAACCAGGCACCAATGTCTTACTCTTGTAATCCTAGCTACTAAGGAGAGTGAACTCTAACAATGTTGATTTGAAGCCAACCTTGAAAGGGAAGTCAAAGAGACTGTTATCTACAATCAACCACCAAAAAGCCAGAAGTGGAGCTGTAGCTTCAGTAGTAGAACACTATACTTGATTTTTTTTGCCAGTCCTGGGGCTTGAACTCAGGTTCTAAGCACTGTCCTTGGACTTTCTCAATGCTAGAGCTCTACCACTTAAACCATAATACCATTTCCGGCTTTTTCTATGTATATGGTACCAAGGAATCAAACCCAGGTCTTCATGCATGCTAGGCAAGCACTCTTATTGCTAGGCCAAACTCCCTGCCTATACTTGATTTTTTAAGCTAAGAGAGGGGGCTAGGAATGTAGCCTAATGTAGATTGCTCACCTAGAATGCACGAATCCCTGGGTTCGATTCCGTGGTACTGCATACACAGAAAAAAACAGAAGTAGTGCTGTCACTGAAGTGGTAGAGCGCTAGCCCTAAGCAAAATGTGTTCAATGACATTGCCAAGGTACTGAGTTCAAACCCCAGGACTAGCAAAAAAAAAAACTAAGGTAGAACACCCAGGACCAGGACCTAAGCTCAAGTCCCAGTGTCAGCCCAAAAACAAGAGACAGAGTGGGAAAGAAAAAGAAGAAAAGGAGCAAATGGATGGAGGCCGAGGGAACCAGTTGAAGAAGACTCATTTTGAATCATGGGGGAAGGGAGAATACTCAGGACCTGACCTCAAGTCCCAGTGTCAGCATAAAAACAAGAGAGGGAAAGCAAAAGAAGAAAAGGAGCAAGTGGATGCAAGCAGAGAGGGTGCCAGTTGGGGAAGACTCGTTTTGAATCAGGGGAGGGGATCGGACCATATGGACAGAATTAGGGTGGGTTCCTGGGGAAGAAGTGAGCAGTCAGAAATCCAACCTCATTTCACCTCTGAGTCCAGCACTCGCAGAACTTCAGAACCTTTCTCACAGATCAACTCTTTTAGACTGGCTAACACCCATTGTGACCTGTGCTAAGTCTGGCAATGGTGGTCAGCTACCCCCTCCACAACTCTCCTGCTAATACAATGACCAGCTTGGATAGGCAGGCCTGCCTGCCTGCCTGCCTGCCTGCCTGCCAACCAGCAGGCACTTAAACTAGGTGCAGCTTTCATTTCTTAAAGGATTTGCTGGAGGATGTGGTGTTAACAGCTTAGGAGGCGGAGTGTTTGCTGTTTCTAAAAGAACAAATTATTTACTTTATTTTTGTGTTTGGGAAACCCAAAAAGCTTTAATATGTTAATTTTTCCACCTGCAATTCACAGGATTCCCATTGGTCTGGGAACCTTCCTAGTGCTGTTTAATTGGCTTCTGGCCACTTCCACAACTGGAGATTGCTGCCCTTCTCAGATGTTGTTTGGTAAAAAGCCAAATTAACTAGTAAGGAAAGGGGAGCAGAGACAGGCATGCGGGGGGTAGGTGTGACTTCCTGACAAATAAGAGGGATTTAGAAGGAGAAACAGCTTTCCAACTCCGCTTTCCAACTGAATGGGCTCCTGTGTTCTTTTCACATTGTCACTGTGACTTTTCGCATTGACTACACAGTAGGGATGCCTGGGTCATACTGCCAGAAACCATGCTTTCATTGGTTTCAGGTACTGCCTGGGCGTTGGATTTTTTTTCCAATTTCCCAGATGAAACCAATTTAAGGATGTTGTTTAGTGGGTTAGTGAGTGGTTGTTTAGTTGGCACACACGTGCCAGGTGTGTGTGTGTGTGTGTGTGTGTGTGTGTGTGTGTGTGTGTGTGTGTCTGTACATACAGGTACCAGTACCAGAGCTTGAACTCAGGGTCTTACACTGTCATTTTCTTCATTCACAGCTAGCACCTTAACACTTGAGCCATGCCTCAAGTCCAGCTTTTTGGTGAATTCAAGATGGAGTCTCTCAGGCTTGTATGTCTAGGCTGGTTTTCAAACAGTGGTCCTCATATCACATCCTAATAAGTAGCTAGGATTACTGGCATGAGCCACCGTCACCTGGTCTTTATTTTTTTCTGAGACAGGATTTTACTATACAATCCTGACTGGCTTTGTTGAATTCATGATTCTCTTGCTTCAGTTTCCCAAATGTTTGGAATCCAAGAATACCAGGATTACAAGTGTGTGCTATCACACCTAGCTCTAACCAGTTTCAGAGCTCATGACTACCACCTGTGTGGCCAGAAATCTGAAAGGAAATTAGCTGAGCAGTGATCCGAGTGTATTGCATGAGTGAGGAGCATTCTGGTGCTATCTAGAAGTGAGCATCCGTTACAGCTATGTGTGTGAGTGCTCCAGTGAAGCTGTACCTTTACTGGGGAAATGGGACTCACAAAGCATGCTCAGAGTTCTGGAATCAGACAACGGAGGTTCAGATCCCAGCCATATTTCTTCCTAGCTATGTGACCCCAAGAAAGTACCCAAAGCTTTTTCAATCTTATTAACTGAAAAATAGAGCACTTATCTCCATTAAATGAGAAACTATTTACTATTTGGCATATGATAGGTACTAAGCTAATAAGTCCTGTTACTCTTTTCATTAAGGATAAAGATAACATGAAGGAAATGTAATAGATTAGTGTTGTATGGAACAAATAACAAGAGAGTTTACCTAGATTGGCTGGCTATGAGAGGATGTTTCACTGAATCTTAGAGTTATAGGCATGAATCAGTAGGGACAAATGGGATGTTTTCAAAGGCAAGGAACAAGCACGGAAATGAGCAAGCCACATGTGCACGTTGATAAGCATAGTTGCTTGGTTGGAGAGGAAAATGAGAAAAGAGAGCAGACAGATTAGGGATTTGGCAGAACAAGTTGGTTCAGAGCTTCCCAGGCCAGTCCAAAGAATTTAGATTCAGTGTAATCAAATAATGGGAATCCACTACAGGTCTTTGAGCAGAGGGGTGAAGAAATAAAAGCTGATTTGGACCAGAGTGCAAGATGCATAGAAAAAGGTTTGTATAAAACTAGGGAGGTAAGAAGGGGATTTTGGTACCAAGAACTAAGAGCTTGAGCTACAGGCTAGCATTTAGGGTGGGAGGAGAAAAAGCACGCATGTATCCTCACCCTACACTTTTCTAGCAATCCCAGTGCACATTCCTTCTCATAACTAACCCTGTTTCCTGCAGCACATAATCCAAGAACATTAAGAACTGTACTTTATACACTCACTAGATTGCATTGATGAGACTGCATAATGTCGAAACGAGAATATACTATACGGTAAATGGAGGTGGTATTAATGAATGGAAGAGGCTAGTAGGTTGCCTTTTGGTATTGAGAAACACTGATAGATTAAGTAGTTGGCATGAGTAGTCAGAGGTACCACTATGCCCTATTTTAAACTGATTAAGTGCAAATGAAAAACCATAAAAGACAACAGGATGTGTAACCCCAGCACATTTTTTGTCTTTATTTTTTTTTTACCAGTCCTGGGGCTTGAACTCGGGGTCTGGGCACCATCCTTGATTTTTCTTTTTTGGCAGTCCTGGGATCGAACTCAAGGCCTGAGCACTGTCTTTGGGCTTTCTCAAGGCTAGAGCTCTACCAGTTCCAGCTTTTTCTATGTATGTGGAAGAATTGACCCCAGGTCTTCATGCATGCTAGGCAAGCACTCTACCACTAGGCCAACGTCCCAGCCCCATGTCTTTGATCTTCTTTTGCTCAAGGCTAGCACTCTACCACTTGAGCCACAGCACCACTTCCAACTTTTTCTGTGTATTGTATATGTGGTACTGAGGAATCGAGCTCATGGCTTCATGTAAAGCAAGCACTCTACAACTAAGCCATATTCCCATCTCTAATCCCAGCACTTTAATAGCTAAGGCAGGAAGATTGTGAATTTTAGTTCAACCTCAGCCACATAGTGAGTTCCAGACAAGCTGAGCTCCATAGAAAGATTCTGTCTCAACAAATCAAGGGCTTGGGATGTAGCTCAGTGGCAGAGCGCTCGAATAGCACATGCAATATTCTAGGTTGGGTCTCCAGCATCATAAAAGAGTGATGGGAAGAAAGGAAAGAAAAGAAAAAGAAAACATGAAAAGATGAATTTTCTACTTTATGTCATAATTATTCTGTAGCTCCCCAAAGCTAATCCATATCCTAATCCAATTGCTCAGAACTGTGAGCATGTTCTATGGTAGGGAAGAATTAGGATTATGCGTGAATTATCATTTTAGCATAATTGATTATCAGCTGACCTTAAAGTAGAGAAATGGACCCCATGGAATTGCTTGGATCCACATAAGTGAAGAAACTGAAGAGGTCATACAGATGGAATGAGAGGACTTAGCCCAGCCTTACTGTCTTTGATAAAGGAAGGAGCAATGAACCAAACAGTATAGGCAGCCTCCAGAAGCCATAAAAAGGCAAGGAAACAAATTCTATCCTACAACCTCCTTAGGTGGACACAGATGGGCCTACACTTCATTTTTAGACCAGTGAGACTTATGTCAGACTTTCCCCTCCAGGCATGGCAGAAAATAGATGTGTGTTATTTAAACCACAAAGCTTGAGGTCATTTGTTACACTAGCAACAAAAAATTGTGAGATTCCCTGCAAGTAGCAAGTACTTGTGTACTACATCAAAGATGATTTGATTAGCTTGCTGTCTACTACCAGCTTTTGTTATATAAAGGCAGATACATGTGGCCTAAGAGATAGCCACTTTGCATCATAAGGACAAATGTGTACCTTCTGAAATGGATGCAGCACTTTTTATCATTCTGCTCAGATCAATTAGCGTACAAGATAAATGATGAACAAATGATGACATCATATACTGAGAGCTTGAAAACAGTCATAATGTGTGTGGGTGCACCCAACAAATTGGTAAATACTAGGATCAGAACTTGAAAGAACTGCTTGTGTGACACTTAGCACATATACCTCTGCATGGGGAACTTTCAGCTTTTTATTTTCCTTTTCAGGGGACATAGAAGTAGAACCCAAACTTGACCCATTTCCTCCTAGATATGCCTCTCTGATCTGATAGTATTCTGGAAGGTTCTGGTAAAACTGAAGATTATTCACTTGAAACAATTCCCTCTTTGAGGGCATGTAAGAATTATGTATGGAGATTTCATAACCACTGGATGCCCCAATTCTTAGTCTCAGCTTACTCATATCAAAATATCTGAGGTGCCATGTGAGGACATTTATCTCTTTATAGCTTCCCAGGTAACTCTAATTCTAATATGCATCTGGCATAAGAATCACAGTCATTATGTCATATACTGCTCTACCTCCAAATTGGCAGGTTATGCCCAGTTACCCTTTCCCAGTGCTAAGGAGGCACGAACTAGAATGTACTGGCTGCCTTGAACTTGAGGATCACCATTTTATACCCTTGCTTTTCGAGGCCCTGGATTCCCATTCTCCTGTTGTCAGAGATGCTAGAGTGAGCTGAAGCTACACTAGGGCAAGGAGATGTGATTGGAGCATGTCAAATTAATCCCCACTGTCCCTTCTCCTGGCTGTCTCATGCTTCACACTCCATCCTCCTGATCTCATTTTCCACTCGAAGATGGCCTGGACATATTCTGCTAAGAGTTTTCGCTTGGCTTACTCGCTTTAAAGTAGAGGGAGCATAAAGTAGTAGTGTTCAGATATTTGTCTCCAGGAGATAGCAGGGACTGGGACACCACTGAGATATTACCATACCTCATTACCATAGAAACATGCAAGGGTGGAGATGATTGAAGCAAAGCCCCCAAGGGATCTCTGTGTGCCCTACTCTCCCCTGTGTCATTCTCATTGTTGAACTGTATTGCTCTAGTACTTTCTGTAGAGACAACTATTACATTAAGCATCATGAGCATTCAAATCCTATTTAAAGTAAAATGTTGTGGAGTTTTTTTGAAGGTTTTGCAGAAACCTATCTAACCTCTGCTTGCTTGCCTGCCATTGATTTGATTTTTACCCCTGTTGGCAAAAAGCACATCTGTGTTCCCGTTACAGACTGCATTTGGCCCGTGCTGGGGCTCAGTTGGCTGTCTGGGAATGCTGAGGAGAGACTCCTGATGGGCTGATCTGCACTGGGCTGGGCTGAGCCAGCTGCCAATAGGCTTGGCCCTCTCTATGCATAAGATTTTACTGTCATGCTGTTTTATTGCTGACATCAGGCTATATTGGGAATAAGAAGAAACTGAAGTCACACAGTTAAGTCAGTCAATTAGTCACTCAGCTTCCAGTCAGTAATTCTGTTCATTAGTCAGCTAACCAGCCAGGTAGCTAAGCAGTCAAAATGTGAGACTAACCAACATTCTGCCTGCTCTGCAGCTAACCTGTCAACTAGGCAGGTTGCCCTGTAGCTAGTCAGTCCATCAGTATGTCTATCAAACTACCACTCCACCTGAACTCTAGTCAAACCGTTTTTCATTCTATTTGTCATCCAATGCCTTTTCCTCAAAAGAAGCTTCTCAGCACATGTTCATGACCACTGATCCACAGCTCCAGGATATGCTGTGTTCCAATAGCTCTCTGTAATTTTCCAAGGTGGTACTTTTCCCACCTTGGAGTCATGTTTGTTTGTGTGAGTATCTGTGTTATGCTCCTACTGGAGTGTAAGCTCCATGGTGGGGGGGGCAGGAATTAGATTGGCTGCTCTGGAATGAATGGTCATAGATTTCAGTTGGCCATGCTTCTCAGAAGGCATCAAGCTATTTTGTAGCAGTTGACCAGGTAAACAAGGCAGGATAAAGGAGCACTGCTGTGAGAGGGAAAAAGCACAAACTAAGGTATGGCCATAGGAGAGAGCATGGTAAACTATAAATGATAGGGCATTGCCTAAGCCTCAGGTGAGATGAAGGGAGGAAGACATGGGCAGTGTTAAGGGACATGTGATTAGAAATGTAGCTAGGTCCAGGTCCTGAAGGACTTTGAAGGAGTGAAAGGCAATTAGCTTTAAGCTATAAGTAATGAGTTATAGAAGTGCTCGTGGAAAAGAGATAGGCTTTAGAAAGACCCCTCTTGTAGAGGAAGTGGATTAAATTGAGAAGAGATTGGAACAGAAAAACCAATTAAGAAGCTACTGGAGACTCCTAATTTAGTGTATCCCAGCCTCCTCCATACCATGGAAAAACATCACAATTTCTATGGCAAGACATACCCACAGATGAGCCATATATCCTCAGGCACAGCAGCCTGTGGACCCAGCATAAGAACCAGGAGCATGGGGCCGGGAGTTTGGCCTAGTGGTTAAAGTGCTTGCCTAGCATGCATGAAGACCCAGGTTCGATTCCTCAGTACCACATACATAGAAAAAAAAGCTGGAAGTGGTGCTGAGGCTCAAGTGGTAGAGCTCTAGCCTTGAGAAAGTCCAAGGACAGTGCTCAGGCCCTGAGCTCAAGCCCAGGACTGGCAAAAAAATAAAATAAAATAAAAAATAAAATAAAAAAGAACCAGGAGCTGAGAGGCTCAGATCACTGTCTTCTCATCAGCCACTCCCACATACCTTGAGAAGAGTGGGTCTGGGTGGAAGATGATGAATGCAGGTGCAGTGAGGTTGACTGTGATGTTTTTGAATGTCCCTAAGGCACACCAGGTGACACTTGCTTAGACACTTACAGTAATGATAGTAGCAACCATCCATAAAACCTTTCTGAGTCAGTCCTTCTACATTGGTAACAGGGCTGCTATAAGGAGGATAGCTAAGCCAGGCGTGGTAGTGCAGGCCTGAAACCTCAGCTATTTTAGAAGTTGTGATGTTGTTGGGGCATATGGTGATGAGTGAGAGCTAGTCTAGGCTGAGCCTAGACTTCCAGCTTTACCCACATTTTCCCAGCTGGCCCACACATCTGCTGAGCTCTGAAAAATTCAAATACAGCCACACAGCAGGCACATGATGTTATATAATTTTAGTCTTTTTCAGTAAAAATGGTTGGTTCATTAAATGTGTGAATAAAGGCTGATTTAATATGACACCTGAATAAGAGTCTACTACAAAGAGAATTCCAAATCAGAAGAGCCTAAATGTTTAGTTCTGAAAGTATATCTATCTCTATATAGGCATGCATATATATATATATATATATATATATATATATATATATATATATATATGGTAGGATTGGTACTGGTACTGGGCCTTGAGCTTTCACAGAAGGTACCCCATGAGTCCATGCTATCATCCTTTTGTTTTCTAGTCCGTGGGCTTGAACTTAGGGCTCCTCACTCTTTTTGTTTTCAGGCACGGGGCTTGAACTCTGGGCCTGGGCATGGTCCCTGAGCTCTTCAACTCAAGGCTGTCGTTCTACCACTTGAGCCACAGCATCACATCCTTATTTTTTTAATTTCTTCCTTTACTTTTGACTTTATTATTATTTATTACTTTATTATCATGGAAATGTAACTTGTCTTCCTTCTCATATCCTTCCTTATGTCTCTTTCCATCTCTTTCATAGCCTTTGGTGCTGTTGATGGAGTGGCCCGAAGCCACCAACTTTGCCTGCCTGATTGCAGGGTACTGCCGCCTCCTGCTGGATTCCAGAAAGATGGTTTTCTCCAGGCCTTCCAGCCATCCCCTTCCACCTCCAATGATCAAGGCAGGTAGGGCTCAGCCTCGGTTGGTTTTCAGTGTGCTGGAGGCCCTTTGGATCCTGAAAACATAGAGGGGGAAAGTCTGCTGCTCTCATACTCACTCCACACTCACAGTTCCTAATATAATAATAGCCAGTTCCATAACAAGCACCCTACCCGGGACATCACCACTGGGGATGTGCCTATTCCACAAAGGATTCCTCTAACAACATAGAGTGTTTAAGTCAGTGAATAGACATAAGATACTATGAGCAAGCCGGTGCTGGAGTCAACTGAAGAATTGCATGGGGCAGAGTGGAGTATTACACACCTGTAATCCCAGAACTCAGATGGTTGAGGCAAGCTGGGCAGAAGAAAGAACCTGAAGCCCAGCCAAGAGCCAAATGTAGGAATTGTATCAGGGATCTGTATTAAGATGGTGGCTCTAAGCAGGGCACTAGTGGCTCCCACCTGCAATCCTAACTACTCAGGAGGCTGAGATCTGAAGATCATTATTCGAAGTTAGCCCAAGCAGGAAAGTCCATAAGACTCTTGTATCCAGTCAATCACAAGAAAAGCCAGATGTGGAGCTGCAGCTCAGGTGGTAGATCGTTGGCCTTAAAATTAAGCACAATAGGGCTGGGAGTGTGGCCTAGTGGTAGAGTGCTTACCTAGCATGCACGAAGACCTGGATTTGATTCCTCAGTGCCATATGCATAGAAAAAGCTGGAAGTGGTGCTGTGGTTCAGGTGGTAGAACTCTAGCCTTGAGAAAGCCCAAGGACAGTGCCCAGGCCCTGAATTCAAGCCCCAGCATAGAAAGAAAAAAAAAAAGAAGATGGTTGAGGTAGGAAGATTATGGATTTAAGGCCAGCTGCTACAGAGAAAGACCCTTCTCTAAGAAAAAAATTAAGAAGCATAGAGATCTGTAAAAGAATCCCGCATGTTTTGTATTAGTTGTAGGGAGGTTAAAAATGAAGATAAAAGTATGTGCTGATGGGCCAGGAATTTGGCCTAGTGGTATAGTGCTTGCCTCGCATGCACAAACACCCGGGTGCAATTCCAGAAGTGGTGCTGAGGCTCAAATGGTAGAGCTCTAGCCTTGAGAAAGTCTCCAAGGACAGTGCTCAGACCCTGAGCTCAAGCCCAGGACTGGAAAAAAAAATATGTGCTGGTGGCTCATGCCTATAATCCTATATTAACTCAGGAGGCTGAGATCTGAGGATCACATTTCAAAGCCAACCAGGGCACAAAAGGACCTGAGACTCTTATCTCTAATTAATCATAGAAAATGGAAGTGGTACTGTTGCTCAAGGGGTAGGACGTAGCTTTGAATTGAAGAACTCATGGAAAACACCCAGGCCCAGGGGTAGGGCAGGTAGCCATGAGCTGAAGAGATCAGGGAAAGCACGCAGGCCTAGAGTTCAAGCATCATGACTGACAAAAAAAATAAATAAATAAAACCAAATAGTAAGGGTTTCCAACCACAAAGATCATAAGAGAAGTCCAAACTTAACACCAGTTTCCACCTTTGTCACATGATAACCACTTGATCCATCTTACCTTGCCACATACTGGTATTGTCTTCAAGACTTTATTAGTTTTCAAAGGGGTCACATCTGATTCAGATTGGAGATGGCTGTATGGAAGCATGAAAACATGCTTGTGGCCATATTACCCAGCACCCAGACAGCTGTGTGTCACTTCTGTCCACAACCCCGTGACTTTTCCCCTATTAACAAGTTCATCCCACCCATCATGACAGACACAAACCTTGATAGGTCTCATAATGTGCTCCATGGGAATGACAAGGCAACAGACTAAAAACAGGTATAGGAAGAGGCTGCACATATGGAACAAAAGGGGCTGAGCTGGAACAGGAAGAAACAGGGAAAAGAGGGTGACATTTTCCAAAAAGAAATATGCTCTTTACTTGACTTCGGTAACTGTAACCCCTTTGTTCATCCCCTTTATAATAACAATAAAAAACTAAAAAGACAGGGGAGCAAGGTATTGCACAGCTCCAAATGAAGAGCTCTAAAGAGGCAGCTGGATTTGCAAGCCTACAGATGGCCAAATGCTAGAAAATCTAGCATTAACACTCTCCGTGGCACTCTCCTGTTGTCTAATCACACCCAAGTAACTGAGCAGAATAGAGGAGGGAGGGAAATAGATGGCAGAAGGAAGAACTTGAAGCCCAACCAAGAGCCAAATGTGACAGTAGGAATTGTATCAGGGATGTGAATTAAGATGGTGGCTCTCAGCATGACACCTGTGGCTCCCACCTGTAATCTTAGCTACTCAGGAGGCTGAGATCTGAGGATTGTGGTTCAAAGCCAGCCTGGCAGGAAGGTCTATGCAACTCTTATCTGTAATGAACCATCAGAAAACCAGAAGGAGAGCTGTGCTAGAGCAATAGCCTTGAGCAGAAGAGCTTAGGGATAGTACCCAGGCCCTGAGTTCAAGCCCCACAACAGGCACAAGAAAGTAGATCTATAGTCCCATGCAAGGTTTGTGTCACACCATCAGTACCCTAACCAAGAAGCTCCAAATATGTTCCTGAAGCACCTTCCATGGCTTGATTCCGTGGTTGCTTTTCAAAGGCATAGCTAACTCATTGCACTCTTTTGATGCTGGTCCTAATTCTTGAGAACTCGTATGTGTGCACAGAGTGCCAGAAGCTCAGGCCACTCCTAGCCTGGAGTCTCTGTGTCTACGCAGGACCCAAATGGACCACTGTAGTGTGTTTGCAGTTTGTATTGCTTCTTTCTTAGTATAGTAAATTTGCTCAGGGGCAAAGTCAATAGAAAAAAAATCTCTATTTCTCCTTTCTCCTCTGGTCTGAAAGACATGACCTTGAGCTTCACATTAATTGCCCCATGCTACCTGATTAGGAGCTTGGTCTCTTTGCCTGCAGAATTGCTAGGTGCTGAGTTGACAGTGCCCACCAATTGTTCTATTTGGATGGTGTGGAGGTGAGCTTCCAGCATGCTTTGCTGAATTCCAACAAAACACCAGGGTACTGTGTATATCTTATCTCACAGCCCCAGGAAAGGAAAAACTCCTCTGAGAAAGCCTCAGCCTGGGATACAGTGCCGCAGGTGTGAGCTCCTGGTCTGGTAGACTTTTAGGACACTGTCCAAAGCTGATGTCATTTTTCTCCATCAGCCTTCTCTTTCACCTCACATCAGAAGCCCCAGTGCCAGAAGCTGTTGTCTAGCAAAGTCTTATAGTGAATAGGCATCCTGCCAGTGTCACTGGCCTTGTCCCTCAGGGGCCACAGCTGCAGCTCACATAGGAATTGGTCTCTTAGGAAAAAAAGGAAAAGTTTGGTTTGAGTTTATATTTTTGTACCACAGCAGATATTAGCATCCAGCCATCTCTACACAGTGCACAGACTTCTGGGCCTAAAAGAAAGATGCTGTTAAACCAGCAACTGGGAAATAGCAGGGAAGGCATTCTGTCCTCTCAGTAGGCATTCGATAGACATTTTTCAAGTACCCAAGCATTGGCGGAGAGGGGACAGTTGAGAATAACACATGATCTAGAGTCCTAGTGCTCTTATAATACAGCATAGTGAGGGAGGAAATGTATGAGACCATACCCATACATAAGAATCTGCCTTTATGCTAAATGATTCAATAGCCACCACATACTAGCATGTGTATTAAAAGTCCAGGATACCAAGAAATATGCAGGCATCTAGGTGCTACATGTATCTTGGGGGGAATTCAGGAAAATAAGGCTTTGGGGATCCCAGTTGGGGCCTCAGTTGGAGGAGGTCAATGAACTTTTTCTAGCATGATTAGAGACAGTGCGGTTTGGTGAACTGGAATGTTCTAGTTAACTCATTCTGACTTCATATCAATAAAACCCAGCAACATTCAAAGTGCCAAAGTGAGGCTGAACACAATACACTTCTTTGAATGGGTCAAAAAGAACAGGGGGCATGTAGATGGTCACTTAAGCAATGATGGTTGAACAATGGAATACAGGAGGGCCACATACTGTTGCAGACATTTGTCTCCGTGTGTGTGTGTGTGTGTGTGTGTGTGTGTGTGTGTGTGTATGTGTGTGTATGTGCGTGCACATGAGCTGCATATATATACACACACATATATATATATATATATATATATAGTTTGTTTGTGTGTTTGTTTATTTATAGGTCATGGAGCTTGAACTCTGGGCCTGGGTGCTGTCCCTGAGCTCTTCAACTCAAGACTGCCACCCTACCCCTGGAGCTACAGTAGCACTTCTGGTTTTCTAGTGGTTAGTTGGAGATAATAGTCTTTGGTGCCCGGGTTGACTTTGAACCAAGATCGTCAGATCTCGGCCTCCTGAGTAGCTAGGATTACAGGTGTGAGCCACCACACCTAATGAGCTGCATATATTTTGAGGCACTCTTACTGTCTTGTTTTTGCAGGTGTTTTGAAGTCAGTCTTGTTAATGGCTGAATATAGACTGGTAAATTAGCACTCATCCTCTTCCACCTTGCCCTTGGGGAAATCTGATAAACAATTTACACAGATCTGCAGTCTGAGAGACACACTGTCCCAGACATCAGCCACCTGCACCTGGCTTCCCTGGCATCTCTAACCTTCTGCCTGGAAGAGAATTGGGCTTCTCCAGGCACACTTTTTTCAGATCTGGAAGTCACTGTGCCAGTGACAGGCTAGTATCACCTGACCTTTACTGTCTAGTCCTGTCTTGCAAGAAAAATTACCTTTAGGACTCCAGCCTTTGTCTGAGAAGATATACCCCTTGCTTGATAGATCTGCCCTAGGAGCAGCCTCTGATGGCAGCTCCGTGTTAAACTGGTCCCTATGATTGCTCAGCTATTAGGTGGTTAGCTCCTGAGGCATCCCCAGGCCCTTCTGAAGATGCCTGAAGATAGAGAGACACCAGGAAGCTACAGTTCATGCTACTAACTCAGCACTTCCATGAAGCATTTCTTCCCCAACTTTCAGAAGCCTGAATTGAGACACTGAATCCTGTTACCCTAGTTTATGCAGAGTTCTATAGACACAGCCAGTAAGGCCTGAAGCATATGGACTCATTGTAATTACATTGAGTCACATAGACTAACATGGTCTGTGAAAAGCTGCTATGAACTTCAGTTGGAAGGCAGAGAGACTTAGGTTCTAGTTCTGACTCTGCCATATCTTACCTGAATTCATAAGAGCAAGTTCTGTAAACCGAGTATCAAGCTCTATATATGTAAAATAACGAATATTAATACTCCCTACCTTATGAGGATTTTCGCAGGATTGTATTAGATAAACCACATTAAAGTCTTTCATGATGTAAGGTACTTTTACTTTTTTTCTTTTAAAATAAGGATTAAAGATACTGGTGGCTTATACCTGTGTACCCTAGTTTCTCAGGAGACTGGGATATGAGGATTGTGGTTCTAAGCCAGCAGGGGCAAGAAAATCCAAGAGACTCTTGTTTCCAATTAAACACTCAAAAACAAGAAATGGCCAGACGCAGTGGCTCATGCCTGTAATCATAGCTACTCAGGAGCCTTAGATCTGAGGATCACAATTCAAAGCCAGCCTGTGCACTAAAGTCTGTGAGTCTCTTATCTCCAATTAACCACTAGAAAACCAGGAGTGGTGCTAAGGCTCAAAGCGGTAGGGTGGTAGCCTTGAGCTGAAGAGCTCAGGGACAGCACGCAGGCTCAAGAGTCCAAGCCCCATGGCCAGCAAAAAAAAAAAAAAAAAAGAAATGGAGCTGTGGCTCAAAGTGTTAGAGTGCTAGCTTTGAGCAAAAGAGGTCAATAGCATCCAGGTCCTGAGTTCAAGCTCCACAACTGACAAAAAGTAATAATAATGATGATTAAAAGTTTAAGCCAAGGAGCTGAAAATGTGGCTTAGTGGTAGAGTGCTTGCCTAACATACATAAAGCCCTGGGTTCGATTCCTCATTACTACATAAACAGAAAAAGCTAAAAGTGGCACTGTGGCTAACTTTGAGCAAAAGAAGCTCAAGGACAGTACCTAGCCCCTGAGTTCAAGCCCCAGAACTGACACCAAAAAAAAAAAAAAAAACACTCAAGCTGGATGTGGTTGTACCAGAACACCAGAGGCTGAATTAGGAAGATTAAACACGTTGGAAGTCAGAGCTGGGAGTTTGGCCTAGTGGTAGAGTGCTTGCCTAGCATGCATGAGGACCTGGGTTCGATTCCTCAGTACCACGTACATAGAAAAAAAAGCTGGCAGTGATTCTGTGGCTCAAGTGGTAAAGCTCTAACCTTGAGAAAGCCCAAGGACAGTGCTCAGGTCCTGAGTTCAGGTACCAGAACTGGCCAAAAAAAAAGTCAGAAGTTAGCCTGGGATATATAGCAGAACCTATCTCCAGCATGCCCAGTGCTATGTTTTGGTTTATTTTGGGCCAAACTTTTTATTTAGTATTTTGTAGTTGTTTAACACATACTTAAATGTCTTCCTGGGGGAGGGGACAAAAGAAGCTCTTACAGATTCCTAAGGAAATGTGAAAAAGACACTATATGGCCAGTATTATCCATCAGATTTTACATAGGTATCTGATCTCAGGTTTTTCATACTGAGTACATTGAGATTTCAATTGGAAGACACCCTGAAATCCTAAGAGGAGTGTACCCCAACCACTCTCTAATAGCTAGCTACCTTATCTGTATATGCAGGATGATTCATCTCTCAGTGGAAACCAATATACATGTAAGTAGCTAAGATGTTTGTGTAAGATCCTAGAATTGCTTGCCTCATTTACTAGGAAAATATAGATAGTGACCTTTAGTGACACTTTAAGTTGGAAAATTACACCACAGTACAAGTCTCACACACTTAACCTTTGCTTATTGAAAGCAAGTTATAATAACAAAATTAAGCATGTTTAACTTTTTTTTTCCTCAGAAGAACATAAAAATGAAGAAGGATTTTTTTTTTGCCAGTCCTGTGGCTTGAGCTCAGAGCCTGAGCACTGTCCTTGGGCTTTCCTCAAGGCTAGTGCTCTACCATTTGAGCCACAGCATGACTTATGGCTTTTCTATGTACGTGGTACCAAAGAATCAAACGCAGGTCTTTGTGCATGCTAGGCAAGCACTCTACCACTAGACCAAACTCCTGGCCCAATGCTGTAGTTTTCTAACAAATAGATTTATTTACCTATGATTTCCAAGCCATACAATTTATTCACTTAAAATGTACAGTTCAATGGTTACTTTTGTTGTTGTTGTTTGCCAGTCCTAGGGCTTAAACTCAGGGCCTGGGCACTGCCCCTGTATTTCCGTGCTTATGCCTCATACTCTACCACTTTGAGCCATAGCTGTTCATGTATTTTCCTGACAGGGTTGGCTTAAATCATGATCCTCAGATCTTAGCCTCCTGAGTAACTAGGATTATATGCATGAGCCACTAGCATCTGGCCTCTTTCTCTTGTTTTCATTTTGCTCTTTAGATGGAGTATAGGTAACTGTACTGGCTATTCTCAAACTTGAGATCCTCCTGTATCAACCTTTGGGTTTAGAAGCATGCACCATGCTTGGCAACCATGCAGTTTTCATTCTTTGGTAACATAGTGTATTAAATTAATTTACATTTGATGTTAACTGACTGCATCACTGCAATAAAACCCCTTTGGTAATGGTATGTAATTATTTTTATGTATTGCAGATTTTCATTTGCTAGTAGTTGTTAACTAACTATATTCATGAGATAATCTAGTCTCAAGATATTGTTCTATAGTTTTCATGTGATGTCTCTAAGTTTAGTTTTCATGTGATGTCTGTCTGGGTTTGGTTTCAAGGTTAATGCTGGCCACATAGAATGAGCACAAGAGTGCTTTTTCTTCTTATTGGTTTTGTTTCTGTATCTGAAAGGGCTTTTTTTTCCCCAAGGAAGGGAAGAGGGTTAAATTGCTAGTCAGTTTCTTTCCAAATATTGGCCTACAATATTCCATTTTTTTCAATGCTAGGGATTAAATCCAGGACTCACCGTATATTAAGCAAGCAGTATACAATTAAGCTATACTTTTTTGTCAGTCATTGGGTTTGAACTCTGGGGCTGGGTGCTATCCCTGAGTTCTATAGCTCAAGGCTAGTGCTCTCCCACTTGAGCCACAGTGCAACTTCCACCAAGCTATACTTCGAGTGCGTGTGTGTGTGTGTGTGTGTGTGTGTGTGTGTGAGAGAGAGAGAGAGAGAGAGAGAGAGAGAGAGAGAGAGAGAGAGAGAGAGAGAGAGAGAGAGAGAGAGTCAATCCTGTGACTTGAACTCAGGGCCTGGGTGCTGTCCCTGAGCTCTTCAGCTCACTTGAGCAACAGCAACACTTCCGGTTTTCTGGTGATTAATTGGATATAGGAGTCTCACGGTATTAATCACAATAAAACATTACTTAAAAAAAAAAAGAATCTCACGGACTTTTTTTAGTGCCTGTGCTGGCTTTGAACAGCAATCTTCAGATCTCAGTCTCCTGAGTAGCCACTGCCATACTTTTGACTTTTTGGTAGTTAATTGGAAATAAGAATCTCCTTGATTTCTCTGCCATATCTGGCTTTGAACCATGATCCTCAGATTTCAGCCTCCTGAGCAGTTATTATATGAGTGAACTACTGGCACTCAGAGTTCTGGGTGTTTTGAGACACATGACCCTCTTCTATTCGAATATTTCTGTATGGTACTTTTTTTTACCAATCCTGGGGCTTGAACTACAGGCCTGATCTCTGTTCTTGATTAGGAACAGCAACTAGGCTCAAAGTTCAGGACCAGCACCAAAAAATGTATGTTATTTTAATTTTCACCTAATTGTGCTTTCTTTTATATCACTGTCTTTTAATTTATTCTATTGTGCTTAGGAAATATACTTTGTATCATTTTATTCATTTTAAATTTATTGAGACTTATTTAGCATTCTAATATATGGTCTGGGTAAAATTCCATGTACACTTACAAGAATTTATATTCTGCAGGTATTAGGTGCATAGAATATTTTATAGAGTTCTGTCAGATCTAATGGTATAGTTCAGATCCTCTGTTTCCTTGCTGATCTGCTTTTGTTTTATGCATTGTGAAAGTGGGATATTAAATGTTCCAACTACTGTTGAATTGTGTATCCATCAATTTAATTCCATCTGTTTTTACTTGCTGTGTTTATGAGCTCTGTTGTTACATGCCAGGTCTGAGTGCTGAATTGTGTGAAAGGCAACACTGACAAAAAGATAGTCGGTAGCTCAGACTAACCTCAAACTTGGGGTCTTCCTGCCTTAATCTCTCAAATATTCAGATTGCAAACACTCATCACTGAAATTTGAAAGGCAGTTTGAAGTCTTTTCCAACACCTTTATCACTATGATGAACTACAGGTTAAGGGTTAAAACACAGGTTTTGCTGGGCTCTTGTGGCTTAAGCCTATCGTCCTAGCTACTCAGGAAACTGAGATCTAAAGATTGAGGTTCAAAGCCAGCCCAGGCAGGAAAGTCTATGTGACTCTTATCTGTAGTTAACCGCCAAGAAGCTGGAGGTGTAGCTATTCCTCAAGTGGTAGAATGCTAGGCTTAAGCAAAAAAGCTCAAGAATAGCACACAAGCCCTGTATTAAAGCCCCAGAATTGGCACAAAACATGACTTTTGATGTCTCTCTGACGTATATGCAAATCCAGATCACCACTTATGACACATGTGACATTAAGTGATGTCAGAACCATCTCAGAACCATGTCAAAACCATCTGAGCCAGTTTCTTCCTCTGCAAAATGGGGGTGGTGATAATACCTTCCTCATGGGATGGAGGGGAACAAATGGATCAGTTGTAATGAACTTAGCCTAATTTAGTGCTGGCTTGTCATCTGAGTACTAATAACAGAGCAAGTTCACATTGTCACAGGTTTTGTGGGAAGGGGTCCCAAAACAGAGTGAGAGAAAAAGCCACTCATAGATAAAACATCCACTCTGGATAGTTCTCAAATATACATACCTACCATCAAGAATTGTTGATGCAAACATTTTGCACGTGTCTGTGGAGCAGGCAGTTGTGGTCCTACATGAGTATAAGAAAGTAATAAATATCGAAGAATCCTAAGAAAGGCACTGCCCCATTCCCCACCATCCAATACATACTGCCATACCTTCGTTACACTTTACTGATCAGATGCCCAGAAATCTATTATTTTAGATTTCCTCTCTCACTGGTCCTCTATGGAATGCAAACCCATCACTTTCTCCATACAGCACTACTAACTTGTCAGCTTTATTTCCTTGATTTAGAAAAGATCCAACTAACAGGAGAGCTACTGAGTTGGCAATTGGATTTTCTCTCAAGTGAGTTGGAGACAGAGTTGGAATCTTTCTCAAAAGAAGTTGAAACAAACCCAGCCTCCTTCAGTATATTTACAGCTGACTTCTCAGACCAGACATATCCAATAAGAGTCCAGCAGTGCTGAGAGTGTGGCTTGGTGGTAGAGTGCTTGCCTAGCCTGCATGAAGTCCTGGATTTCATTCCTTGGTATCACATACACAGAAAAAAGCTGGAAGTGGTGATGTGGCTCAAGTGGTAGAGCTCTAGCCTAGAGAAAGCTCAAGGATAGTCAGCCAGGATATGGCCCCTCAACCCCCCTCCCGCTAATCTCTAACAGTTAGGCCACTCCATTGCGCTGCACAAACATGGACCAGAGTTGACAAGTGAACTCCACCTGCTCCCATTCTCAACAGCAGGTTAATCTGTTGATTTTCTCTGTGTTTAGATTACATGCACAGCTCCCACCGCCCTGTCACTGGGGGCCACCTGGGGAAAAAGGAGAGTAGTTATGTGGGCAGCATGGTCACCAGCCCCAGGAAGTCGAACCGCTGCACGCCCCCGCCTGCCGACTCTGAGCTTGTCAGCTTCTGCTACCTCCACATGCGGGAACAAAGGAAGGAGCAGGAAAACCGGACAGATGTCAACGAGAACCTAATCTTCTTTGAAGAGACCAGGCCCCGAACCAAGTCTGACCCTACATCCAAAAGTTCTGGCCAAGGTTATGAGGTGGTACCTGATGACTTTGATGCAGCCAGCCTAGACCACGAGCCTTGTGCCAGCAGGGCCCGGTCATACACCTTAGACAATTCCCTTGGGGCTGAAGCCCTGAATTTCTACTGTGACTCATGCAAAGCTAAACTCCAGGATCAGCTAGGCCCTCGCAAAAGTGGGAGGCCAGGTTCCACTCCTGACAATATGGTAGACTTAATGTCCCTCCCACCACCAGGGAGTGAGGAGGAGGAAGAAGAAGAAGATGAGACAACTTCTCTATTGCCTGCCATTGCTGCCCCACCCCCTGGTTTCCGAGACAACAGCTCTGATGAGGATGATCCCAAGCGGCGGGCTGTCCAGAGTCAGGAGCAAGGACGTCACCTGCGTGGGCTCCTGTACGATGAGATACCAGTGACACTGATTGACAGTGTGCAGACCCGGACAGTCCGAGACCATGCCCAGGAGCTCGATGATGCCCTGGTGTCCACCCTTCAGGCTCTGGAAGCTCTGGCTGCATCAGAAGATGGACCACATCCCCCACCCCCACAGACTGCAGGTAACAGCCCATTCCTCCTCCCTCTTGCCTCCACTTATTTCCCTGCCTTAGGAATGGCTAGCAGGTAAACATTACTTTTTCCTAAGCTGATATTAAAGTGACCATAATAGGTCTGGGGCAGTGGATAGGTCAGAAGTATTACAGACAGGGTTCTGAAAACCCTGATATATGGCAGTGATGTTCAACCCTAGCTAGAGCCCAGACATATGTAGACATAGAGATATGTCAACATAGAGATATCTTGCATCTCAAGGAGTAGAGCTATGATAGCTCTAGAATCAGGCCAGGAGGGAGAGAGAAAACTTGGGAGAACTATAGAACATAGGCAAAGAATATCGTCATACACATGATTAGAAAAACAAAAGAAGCAACGCCACCTTGTAAGATGGCTTCAGAAAAGCCAAGAGCCATTTGCTCAGGCCCAAGACATAGGCTCTGACTTCTTCACTCTACAAGTGTGACCTATGACCAAACACTTACTGCCTCTGCAATTCACTGTTGTCATCTTAATGATGTCACTTAGTTGTGAGGATTAAGTGAGCTCACTCAAGCAGAGTGCTTAAACACTGCTTCACACAGGGGAAGGACTCAAGTGGTAGCTACTACAAGAATTATATTAGTAGAGAGCTATACACTATGCCTACTGTTCCCTATAAACATGTGCTCATCCATCTTTGAGACACACAGCAGATAGACACCCAGAGTCACACATGCACCTCCACACACATCTAAAGGAGGCAAATACCACAGCAACAGAAAAGGGCTAGGAATAAGGAATGGAAGGAAGCATGTGAAACCGTTAGGTGTGGACACAGAAGAGGAAGGGACTAAAAGGAATCTGTTTTTCTGTGTATGAGGACACTTTTGGAACTGGGCAGCCCCTGTGTGTTTGTCCCCGAGTTGGCATTTCTTTCTGCTCAATGTTTGAAACTCAAAACACGATCTGCTTCCAGGATTGAGGTCCAGGTGGCTGCCAGAGAGAGTACAGGCTCAGCTAAACGGCCTCAGCTGCAAGAACTGTGGGGAGGCCTGGCCAGATGAGGAGGAATAGAAAGAGACCACTCTTTGCCAGCCCTCTTCAAGACAATGAATGAATTTCCTAGCTGTTAAATCTAAAAATAGTGTTGATTAGCATGTTGTTTTGCATGTTAATTTGTCACCAAATGGCCCAGATCTTCTCTGCATCTTTTGTTATCGTTTTGGATTTCTGTCTTTCATACCCCTTCTCACATCTCATTCCTCTTTGTCCCCTTCCCCTTCACTCCTCCAACCCTGGACCCTGCATACCTCCTGGGCTTAAATGGTTTTCCCCCCAGGCTTGAAATACTTCTTGCTAACCTTGGGGTCCTTGAACTTCTACATCTGCTTGCATGTAAGTATAACCATTCCCGTCACTGTTCCTCCAGGTCTGATTGTGCTGGCCACAATCACTCCTGAATCCTCGCTGGACTCGGGCCATGAAACCAACTCTTCAGAGCTCACGGACATGTCAGAGATGATGTCGGCCATGAAGCAGCACCAGAATACCACCTACTTCTTGACCCAGCACCTCAATAAGGACAGCCTCCTTGCCCGCAAAGACCTGCCCTTTCGGATCCAGAGTTGCGCAGCCCAGGCTGTTCTCACGGCCCCTTATTCTCTTGGGCGCCCGGATCCCAACCCATCCCTCCAGCCAACTGTCCCAGGCCAGAGTCCTGGTCCTCCAGGTGCTCGGAGAAAGCTGCCCCCATCTGAGGCTCAACCACAGGGAGAGCGAACCTACTCCCTGGCAGTGCACCCAGCACTGTCTCCACAGCTCAGTGAGCAAAAGAATCTGAGCCTTCTGCCCCCAGTTCCTGAAGACAAAGGGCCTGGCCATAGCAGGGCAGGCATGGAGATGTCATTGAGGGCAGCCACACCGACCCTCGGTGAAGAGCAGATCTCAGAGCTGAGGGAGAACCTGCCCAAGGAAGTCAGGTTGAGCCCCAAGCTTATCCTGGACTCAAAAGGCAGTGTGACCCCAGCTATCATCTCAGCTGCCTTTCAGCAGGTGGTACACAGTAAGAGTCTAGCTGGGCCCAGCGGGGCTTTGGGGAATCCCCCCAGCAGGGGTGAGAGAAGACTGGAGGCCAGCATGGGGAGGCCAGAAGCTAGCATGGTGAGCAGCAGTGCTAATAAGAATCCGAAGATTAAAGTGAGCCCCAGTGCTCCAGAGCCCTTGTGGAATTCCCAGCAGCATCTGAGCACAGAGGTGTCTGCCAGCCCCAGAACACCCATGGGCAGCCGGGCAGATAACCTCCACCTCTTCCCACAAGATGACAGACTTTCTATTCAAAGTTTCCCTCCCAAAAACTATGTGTCACGAATGAGTCGAGAATCATTTGGCAAACAAGCTTCAGGGGAGATGGCAGGCAAAGGCGGGCTGGAGGGGGCAAAACCTCCCCTACACAAGCAGAGCACCAGCTCCATCCAGGGGGAGAAGGGGCCACTGGAGAGCACCTCCAAAA
This sequence comes from Megascapheus bottae, assembly GCF_031878675.1. NCBI lineage: Eukaryota > Metazoa > Chordata > Mammalia > Rodentia > Geomyidae > Megascapheus > Megascapheus bottae. Next base: position 71,482,351 of record NC_143547.1, read on the forward strand.
GCAATAAGCTTGAGGAGACCAGCCTGGTGCCCCGAGCTGGCTACCCGATGGTTCTGCAGAGCCCAAGCTGCCAGCCTCGAAGCCACAGCCCTAGCTGCCAGCCCCGTGGTCACAGTCCAAGTAGCCAGTCCCGAGGTCAGAGCCCCAGCTGTCAACCTCGAGGCCAGAGTCCACTGAGGCCTCAGGCTACCAGCCGGCAGGTGAGCACCATGCCTTCTAGAAAGCTGGAAACCACCCTGGATGGAGCCCACCTGGCCTCTGAAGGCTCCACAAAGCCCAAGTCCTCCCGAGGTCCTTTCCGGCTCCGCAATTTATTCTCTGCTACCTTTCCCACACGTCAAAAGAAGGAGACAGATGAGCGCCAGGTCCAGCTGCAGAAAGTAAAGCAATATGAGTTGGAGTTCCTGGAGGAACTTTTAAAGCCACCAAGCCAGGGGGAGCTGCCGAGCACTGAGTACCTGCAACCTCCAGCACCTGGCCGCTGCAGCTGCCAGCTTCGTAGCAGCCCAGTGCAGCAAGGACCTGGCATGTCCCGTGAGCAGAGACGGAGCTGTGACTGTAAGCGTATCTGTCGAGGAGGCCGGCCACAGGCCGCCCAGACACCAGTGCCTGGCATCCATGGGAGGGAGAGGGACAGAGTCCCACCTACCCAGAGGCAGCCAGAGGCTGGCCCAGGCTTGAGCCTCAGCAGTCCTATCAATGGCGGGCGCATCCGATCCACCAGCCTGGAATCGCGAGAGTGTCGATCAGACCCTGAGAGTGGTGTTTCGTGCCTGGCCACGTGTGCCTCGGGGGGTGAATGTCTGGGAGCTCCCAACTACCGGAAACTGATGCGCCGCTACAGTGTCAGTGAGCTGGACCAAGGTGATAGTGCCTCACTGACCTCAGATGTCTACCCGCACCCACCCCTGGGCATGCTGCCCCGGGAAGCCAAGGAGGTAGAGGCAGGTCTCCCTCTCAGCTTGGGTCCCAAAAGCAAGTCTGTGGAATCACCAACCCTGGGAGACCCGTCCTATGTCCAGGTAGCCCCTGAGACCAAAGGCCCCAGACAGATGGCTGTGTTCTCACTGCCAGAAGAGGTATACCGGAAGCCTGCCGACCTAGATGAAGACAGTGAGAGTGGCAAGTGCTGCTCTATCCGCTACTGCTTCTATTACCGCAAGTGCGACATGGCCGATGATGCCAGTGATGGCAAGGACGAACTCTCCTACTCCATCCCCATGAAGATTCTGCCTGGCATGAAGTTAGATGAACAGGTAGTCCCTGTGGTGAGCAGAACCCTACAGGTGCTGGACGCCGCTACCTGCAGCAGCAGCAGCCCTGAGGCCTCTCGTACCCAGGAGATTGACCTTCGGGTGTCCACCTTTGAAGGGAGCCTGGCCAAGATCAATGCCCTGCGAGCCCATGCGTATGGCCTTCCTGATGGCTTCCTGGCTGCCCGACTGGACACCAATGAGCTGCTAACAGTCTTACGGCAGTGTGTGGCCAGCCCAGAGGCCCGTGCCCCCAAGCCCTATGTCTCCCAGATTTCTGAATACAAGCTTGAGCTAGCTCTCAAGTTCAAGGAGCTCCGGGCTTCTTGCCGCCGCGTGGCCAACGTGGACAAGAGCCCAACTCACATGCTGGCGGCCATCACAGGCAGCTTCCAGGTGCTGAGCAGCCTCATTGAGACCTTTGTGCGGCTGGTGTTCATCGTGCGCTCTGAGGCCCAGCGCCAAGAGCTGCTGGCCAAGGTAGAAGAGGTAGTAAGGAATTATACCTTCCTCCTGCGTGCAGCTGAGGAGTCCACAGCCCGGAACCTCAGCCAGCAGCAGCAGCAGCAACAACAACAACAGCAGCAGCAGCAACAACAGCAGCAGCAGCACGCAGCAGCAGCAGCCGCCACAGAGGCTGCTATGGGGCACCCACCAGGCTCCCCGACTTCAGCGACTGTTATGAGCACATTCACCCGCTCCTTAAAAACCCTTATTAAGTAGGGCATTGCCTTAGGCCTGCCCCTCCCCACCCACAGCACCAGGTTTGAGCTTTGTGGTCCTTGCATCTTGTGGTGAGTGTGTGTGTCTGCTGGGCCAGTCAGGGTCCAAGAGCCTATCAGTCTCCAGGGAGTGAAAACTCCCTTGACTGGGGCTCTCTCTTAAGGGCTGCAGGCCTAGCCGCTGCTGCCCTGGGGTCTTCCCCCACCCCACTCCACCCCCAATTGCCTGGCCTCTGGGTGTCACTGTGAGGGCAAAGGCCCCTCACCACTACGTCCACCCCAGAGCTGTATTTTCTCTCTTCTCCTCTCTGGAGGTGAGAGGTGACATCAATCCCACTTCCTGCTCCTAGGTGGGCACCAGGGCACCTGGGGTCTTGAGCTCCTCCTACCATCTGCTCCCTTACAGGGAGCAGTAGCAGTAGCAGTCGGCCCAAGCGCCGAGCCGAGAAAAGTGGGTGCTCCGTCCAGAGGCACCTGCCCATCCTGGGCTCATATTCACCTGGCAGGAGGCACTGCAGAGGCCCATGCCCAGGTAGGATATACGCAGAGAACAGCCAGGCCTGGCTGTTTGTGGCTGGCCCAACAAGCTGGCAGCCTTGGGAGTCTTTGGCCCCAGGTACAGTAGCTCCACACCAGCCATCCCCAAAGTGCCCTGCCCTTCACTGATGGGCAAGGCAGCTCAGTCCACTAGGGAGTGAGCCTCTGGGATCACCCCATTGCGTGAGGTAAGATACCTGGTGAAAATGTCTGCCCTGGGGACACCTTGGAGCCTGCCTGGCCCAGCTCTGCTCTGCCCTGTGTGGGGGGCTGTGGCCAGAGGCATATGGTTCCACTCTCAACATCTCTATCAGACAGACTTGTGCTTAGGAGTTTAACTTAACTATGGATTGGGATGGGGGGGGTGGGGGGAGGGGGCAGGGGTGGGGTGGGTGTTGATGACTATATCTTAAACTTCTGGAAGCTAGCGTGATATGTTAATCCTGAGTATATGCTTTTGGCTGTGTATTGACCCTGTGGATTTGTCTCTCTAAGAAAAGAAGCTGAGCGCCTTACCCGGTGCATTCCTGCACCTCTCTCTCCCTCTCCGGAGCCATCTGGAAGGGAACTCACACTGTTTAGCATCCTCCTTGACACACATCTGTTGCCGCCGCTGCTGCCGCCACCACCGCTGCCACCGCCACAGCCACCACCGCTGCCCCCATCCCCTACCCCCTACCTCCTGGGAGTGAAGACACGGAGTCCCTACCGAGGTCCCACCGTAGGGAACAAAGAAAGCCAATGTTTCTTCTGTATAGATTGCTTCTTGTCCACCTCTCCATATCTTCCTGTGGCCTACCCCAGCTCCCAAACCCTTTGTCTGCCTCTCTGTCATCACTCTGTGAGAGACCCATGTGAAATCTCTCATTCTTACGTGAGTTTTATAAAGATGTACACTGTGCTGAGCCCCTGCCCAATCTTGGTAGCCCCGACTGCAATAACCTCACCCCACCCCACCCCACCCCGCCCCGAGTGGCAAAGTCTCCTGGCAAGGAGGAGGAGTGTCCCTTCTCTAGAAGCAGTGCCCCCCCTTCCTTGCCTCTCCTTCCCCAGAACCATGTTGTTTAATGGGCCAGAGATGCAGCCAATGGGGAGCCCTTTCCCCTATAGCCACTGCCAGTCCCAGTGCTGACGTGGTCTTCCTCTCCCTCAACTTCATGATCCTACACCTTCTCCACTCAGTCTCTGCCTGTGTCATTCCAGCACCATCATTCACCTCTCCCTCAGCCTCATAGAGAGGGAACATTTTCTAGTGTCTGTACATAGTATATATACTACATAAATATATAAATTATATATACACTAATTTATGTCTTGTTTTTCAAACAAGAATGATTAAATCTATTCATGTTATTATCCCAACAAGTCTCAGCGGTGCCTCTCTGTGAGTGTTATTGTGTCCTTAATGGGTGTCAGCCCTTTGAGTAACTCCTCCTGCATCTCTATCCCTAGGCACCTGGGCAAGAATCGGTGATGAGAACTAACAACCCTGCTCTTCCCATACTTCTACCAGCTTGTAGTGATTCCCTTTACTTCTCTGAGAAGCCTACTACTTGTCATACACTGAAGTATTATCTACTCCTTTCTGTTGACTGTAGGACCTCTGGCTCAGTCAATAGGCCACCATAGGTGAAAGCTCAGAATGGATGGATAAGGATCAAAAACACATGTGCTCACAGCCTACTGCGCCACATGTTTAGGATTTAGGCCAGCTGTTGGATTAGGATTAGGAGATGAAATATCTGCTCACCCGAAGTTTCAACTAACAGATCTCCTGCATCAATCTCTGGTAATTTTTGGCAGGAACGGGGATGTTGATAGAAGTATTGAGACCATAAGCATGGTTACCCTCTCTGGCTTTTCAGTGATGTCTTGCTGAAAATGTATTTCTGTTCTTCTCCTCATCTTTTTGGTAGTCTTAGGTCCTTACTAGTGTATCATTTACCTTTGTACAGAATAGAGAAAGCTACTGTGCTGTTGTTGGCTCATTTCAATAATTCTGGCTACACAGAAGGTTGAAATTTGAGGATATTCAAAGCCGTCACAAGCAGGAAATTCCATGAGACTTATCTCCAATTAACCACCCCAAATCTAGAAGTAGAGATGTGGATCAAGTAGTAGAATGCCAACCTTAAGGAAAAAAAAAGGTAAAGGGCATTGCCCTGTCCTGAGTTCAAGCTGCAGTACCTGCCAAAAATTAGAAATTACACTCATTACCCAACTTATAATATGGCAACTCTTATGTGCAGCACTTTAATAATAACAAAACTATATTTCCAAAAAAATAGAGGAAGCTTCTCCCCAGTGCTCCCTCAGTGATTAATCAGAAAAAGCCCTTTCTCAGGAGAGAGGGAAGAATGTCCAAATATATCACGTCCTTTTAATTTTTTTAAAAAAAGCATTCCTTCTGGGACTGGGTGCATAGCCTAATGGTATTCACCTAGCATGCATGAAGCCCTGGGTTCAATTCCTCGGTACCACATACACAGAAAAATAAATATATAATTAAAAATAAAAGCATTCCCTCTGGATAACGACAGCGCTGAGGGCACATGGCTTGGTAATTCCAGCTCACTCCAGTCCCACTTGCCCTGTTGGCTGGGTCCACAGTCATGTTCAGTGGCCCTGATAAATCACCTCCACCCAAAGACTAACTTTGCTTATATCTGCAAAGGCCCTGGCAAAAGAGGTTTGGAAAACAAGCAATTGATAAGGAGGAGCCAAAGGCAACTGGCAGCCTGAGCTGCGCTGCAGATTTCTCAATGTACTCTCATGGGAGGAAAGTTCAGATGACAGCCTGGGACTAGTGGCAGGGCTCTTCTGGGGGATCCAGCTCAGACTTACAATACCATGCTTGGGATTCTGTAGAAGTCAATACCAGTATAAAGTAAAGTCTGCTGACAGTTAAGGTGAATTGCCTAAAACTTTAGCCCCCTGTGGCCCTATATCAACAACACTGGTAACCTGTGAAAATCTGAAAATGTATATATTTTGGATCTGTACACTGAATATCCACCCAAACAATACCTAGCATATAGTAGGTCTTCAGATACATGTTTGTCAAATTAATGAGTGTTTGATAAGACAACTGTCATGAGCAAACTGTTACCATGAGCAAAGGACCCTCTCTCTCATCAAAGGAAGAGTTGGGATCATCCACTAGTGTCACGCCACCTCCACTGAATCTGATCAACAGCATCCCCAAAACTTCTAAAATTTTCCTGAGGTGTCTGCTGCCCTGCTATCCTGTGACCCAGGGCCAATCTCTGCAGTAGCTGGTAGGAGGGACCAGGGAAGAAGGAGGCAGCATTTTCCCACCATCTTCACAATATCTCTGGCCAGGCCTGGAGCTGATGCTTTCCAATCACCCCCATATAAGTACCTGAGAGCCTGACTCCTGCCTTTCTGACTTCAGCCAATTACAGAAATGGGCTCAGACTGTTGACATGGGTCCAAAGTGCCCATGGGGCTGGCACAGGCACATTTTTTTCAAGCTGTTGTCAAGGCACTGGGATAATAGGCAATTTCATCAGCAATGAATTGAAAGGAAGTGCCTCAGCCAGAATTTTTTGCTGCCAAAAGGGGCAGGGAAGGATCAATTGCCAGCACTGAAAAGAGGCACACATTTATGTCTTAGGAGTCAAATTTCACCAAGCAGCCAGTAGGATGGGAGTAATGACTGAATCCTATTCCTCAGCCCACAGCCTGCAGGCAAGAATGAGTTTATGCCTCCATGGAAAGGGAGGAAGTGACCTCTGAGATTCAGTCCTGGGCCCTGGTGAAATAGCTTGGGACTCCAGGTCAGTCCTTTGGATCCAATCCAATGCTCTGGCCTGCTGCTAGGAACTGTCAGGTGGGACTGAGTGCTTGTTTCAAATCAACGCCCCTCCTACATGTGCCCACAGACCTACATGGGATATCAGTGTGTGGCATCTCTGCCCCAGCATCGTGCATCCATGGTGATCCTGACATTTTCAGCTGCAGACAACAAAACTGTCACTCAGGAATGCAGAATGCTATTTTCTCTCTGAGCTCATACCTCATTCTTTTTTGCAAAGCTTTGGTTGAAAGGAACATATGCCTGCATTGTGTAGGGAACCTTCCACAATACAGAAAATAGGGTACTCCAGGGAAGAACAGGTAGTCTAAGGTCTCTGTGGTAGAGCACTTGCCTAGCATACATGAAAGCCCTTAGTTTGATCCCTTCCTCAGGAGGAAAAAAAACAGAACTGGGCATGTTAGCACACCCTTGTAATTCCAATACTCAGGAGGCTGAGGGAAGAAATTCATGAGATCCAGGGCAGCCTGGGCTATATAATAATACCTTGCATAATGAGACTTTAACATGAAAACAAGAGGGGGAGGAGGAAGGGGAGGAGGAGAAGGAAGAGGAATTCAGCTCAGGAAACTTGTAATCCCTGTGGTTCAATAGGCAAAACAACTTGCCATGTTCTAAGTATTTTACATACTTTCCATACATGATCACATTTAATTCACACAATCATCCTTTGAGAGTTATTAACTCAATTTCTCTGAGTCCACTGAAGCCCAGGTAGTGGTTAAACCACTACCTCCAGGTCACACAGCTAGTAAGGGGTAGGGCAATTTTCACACCCAGCCCTTGTTTTCAAATGTTACCTTACCCTGCCCAGCCTTTCAAACACAGCTGCTAGGAACAGAGGGGTGGGTACATTCGGCCACACTGGTCAGAACACAGCCTGTAGTTGTCTCTAGGGGTCCAGACAGCCTGTGGGTAACAATGAAGCATGGAATGCAGAATACTTGGAAATCCTCCTCCCCACACACACATACCTGTCGTCACCTGTCTTCCCTGTACCATGTGCCCCTCACAGAACCAGGAATAATATGGTTCATGCTTATGGTAATTTGTAGGTATAGCAGTTATGTCTCTCAAAAGCCACTATCAAAATAAACATGTGAGTTGCTATGTGGCTCACTGCCTCCTTCTATCTGCCCAAAGTTATAGGGCCCCTTTGTTCTCCCCAATCTGGGGGTCTGGAGGTCCCAGGGCATTTGATATTGCACTGGTACATGCAAAGAGTCACAGTCATAGCCAGGTACTGGTGGCTCATGCCTGCAATCCTAGCTACTCAGGAGGCTGTGGTCTGAGGGTCACAGTTTGAAACCAGCCTGAGCAGGAAAGTCCATGAGGTTCTCATCTCCAGTTAATAGCTAAAACCCCAAAGCAGAGATGTGGCTCAAGTGTTAGAATGCTAGTCTTCATAGAGAACACAAAGGAGACAGCACTCCTGCCCTGAATTCAAGCCCCAGTACTATCACAAAAACAAACTAAAGTCACAGTTATAGGGTAGCCCATACTATTGACACATGAATTTTTTTGGCCAGTCCTGGAGCTTGAACTCTGGGCCTGGGTGCTATTCCTGACCTCTTCAGCTCAAGGGTAACACTCTACCACTTTGACCTACACAGTCACTTCCAGTTTTCTCATTGTTTTATTGGAGATAGTGCCTCACTTTGGTGCCTGGGTTGGCTTTGAACCATGATCCTCAGATCTCAACCTCCTTGAGTAGCTAGGATTACAGGCTTGAATCACCGACACCCAGCTATGTATTATCATAGAATATATATATATCATGGAGACTTGGAAGCGTGGTTTGGATAGTTGAGATCCAGCTAAAGAGCAAAAAACATCAGGTACCATGTTTGAGTCCTAGTCTCAGACAAAAAATAAAGAAAATATATCATGGTGGGGCCAACAGTTTGGCCTAGTGGTAGAGTGCTTATCTAGCATGCACGAAGACCCGGGTTCAATTCCTCAGTACCACATACATAGAAAAAGCCGGAAGTGGTGCTGTGGCTCAAGTGGTAGAGCTCTAGTCTTGAGAATTCCCAAGGTCAGTAGTCAGGCACTGAATTCAAGCACCAGGTGTGACAAAAAAATAGGGCCTAGCTATCTTTGCCCCTTTCTGCCTCTTCCCAGAGTTGGTTGGTTATCTCGCACTTAAGCTGAAAGTCGGCCAAGGAGCACTTTAAAAGGAGCCTGCTTCTTTGCGTGGTGGAGATTAGAGATGTCTGCACCTGTTATGAGCAAGCAAAGCAGGAAGGCCATGTGGGCTATGTTGCATGGTTCACTCCAGAATCAGGACTCAGGTCTATTTTGAGCCCAGTCACTGACCTGCCATATGATGAGGTACAAGTCATTTCACCTCTTTGGGCTTCTTCTCTAAAATGAAAATGACTTCGTCTTCAGCCTCCCTCTGTGGCTGTGAGGATTAATGAGGTAGTACTATAAAGGCAGCTGTAAAAATCCTGACTCCACTCTGTACATGCTTAACAAGTGCAAATTAAACTGCCCCATTTACACTCAGTCCACAGAAACTAATTAAGCTTGCACCAAAGGTCTGGAACTAGAACCTTGCATTGTACAAGTTTGGGGGTCTGATTCCTCCAAATGTTTATTGCTCAGGCAAAACCATCTTCTATCAGTTACCCCCAAAATGGACATGCATAACCCTCCTCCATCCAGCCTTTCTTCCAACACCAAGAAGCCAGCAGGGCCTCAGTGAACAGGCAGCCAACCCCGGCTTCCTCCCAGCCCTTGGCCAGTAATTTGGTCTATCAGACATTCTCCAGATCTTCTCTCATTCTCATCCTCCTTTGGAAGATGCACCTACAATCAAAAGTTTGAATCTCCAGTTATTCCTCAACATGAGGCTTCTTAAGATATTCAGGAGACTAGGACTTAAGGATGAAAGTTTGAATCCAGCCAGGGCAGAAAAGTCTGTGTTTCCATCCCCAAAATAACTGGCAAAATGCCAGGCTGGGGACATGGTTCAAATGGTAGAGTGCTAGCTGTGAGCAATCAAGGTGAGAGAGATCATGAAGCCCTGAGTTCAACCCCAGTTTGGGGTTGCGCACACACACACACACACACACACACACACACACACACACACGATGCCAGGTTGAGCAGGGCACAAGTGGCTCATGTCTATATTCTTAACTATGCAGGATGCTAAGATCTGAGGATTATGGTTCAAAGCCAGCCCAGGCAGAAAAGTCTCCATGAGACTCTTATCTCTAATTAACCACTCAATAACTGGAAGTGGTACCATGGCCCAAGTGGTAGAGCATTAGTAGTAAGCAAAAAGAGACTCAGGGACAGTGCCCAGGCCCAGAGTACAAGGCCCATCACTGACCAAAAAAATTGCCAGGTGATGGTGGATCATGAATGTAAACCTAGCTATTCAAGAGGATAAAATATGAGGATTAGGGTTCAAAGCTAGCCATGGAAGTAAAGTATGAGACTCTTATTTCTAACTAACCAGCAAAAAACCAGAAGTGGACCTATGATTCAAATTGTAGAGTGCTAGCCTTGTACAAAAAAAGCTCAGAGACAGTGCTCAGGCCTTGAGTGGAAGCCCCAGAACAACCTTGCCTCCCTCACCACACACAGAATAAAATTTAAATGAAATTAAATAAAATATGAATGAAACTAGAAAAGTCTTAATTAGCTTTGAAGGAAGTTTTTCTCAGCATCTTTTCATGGGTACATTTTAAGTTTGTTCTTATGGCAGAATCTTGCTGTGGCCTCAAACTCGTGATCTTCCAACCTCAGCCTCCCTGGTACAAGGATTACAGGCATGTACCATCATGCCCAGCTTTCATTTATGCACTTTTAAATGAAATCAAGCAATTCTAGCCTCATCCAAATATTCCCCAAGTCAGTAATTAAACTGGGAGAACTCTCCAATTTATAGAAGTTCAACTCCAGAACAAATCACAAAGCCTACTTTGGTCCTGCTGCTTTCCTCTAATTGCCGTCTGTTGCAGGGGAGGAGGGGCTGAACTCTCCTTTTTTTAATCCTGATTTATTGTAGCTCCCTGAGATACTAACTTTACAGAAGAACACATACAAACAGAAGGAGAAATAAATTCATAAGAACCCCTGAAGAATAAAACTCATTTAGGCAAATCTTAACTAACGTACAATAAACTTCATTATATAAAATAAATCTTTCAGAAGAAAATTTTTTTAAAGATAAATAATATGGCCAACACAACTGGCAAAATGCCAGACTAGAGACATGGCTCAAATGGTAGAGTGCTAATATTGAGCAACCAAGGTGAGAGAGAACATGAGGCCCTGAGTTCAACCCCAATATTGGAACACACACCTACATACACACACACACACACACACACACACACGTGTGTAGGTTTTTGCTGCTGTAGTTGTTAACAGGCAAAGTCTTCCCCCCTCCCCGTTAACAGCAATGCTAGCTAGGACTGGCACATGCACGCACGCACACATGCACGCACACATACACATTGTTGTCAATAGGTCAATTTTTCTTCTCTCCCCCGCACCTTGTTTTTCAGTGCTAGGGATGGAGCTAGGGCTTCAGCATGCTAGCCAAATTCTTAACAGCTGAGCCACATTCCCCACCCACCCCCCTTTTCTCTTTGCAACATTCAATCATTTTGTAAAGTCATTATGAAGTCACCTCCATGCTCCCTGTGGATACCTGGAATCCCAGCACTCAAGAGGCTAAGGCAGGAAGATTATGATTTGGAAACCAGCCCGGGCATAGTGAGACCATCTCAAACAAATTAATAATGTTATCTTATTCAAGACTACATTTCTAGTCAAATCCTTAAGTGTTTAAAATTCATCCCCTCTGAAGTCCCTATGTTAGGGATAGCAGAACAGACGACTGCGAATCTTGTGGAGGAGTGGGGGCAGCAAATGAGAGGTAAAGCTTCAGAGAGCAAGTAAAATCAGTGTGGGCTGCTGCAGTGGAGACGCTTTCATGGGTGTGCTCAGGCTTCATTTTACCAAGAACTTTGGAATCTTTTTTTGTTGTCTTTCCTTTTCTTCATTAGGTGATGAACCCAGGGTCTCTGGCATGCTGAGGCAGTATATCACTGATTGCCTCCAGCCCAAGCCTTTACAATCTCTCTGGTATGCTTACAAACGTGAGATACCCAGCTGCTACGCATTTTTGGCATTGGAATGAGTTGGCTCATTTTTTTTTGCCAGTCCTGGGCCTGAGCTCAGGGCCTGAGCACTGTCCTTGGACTCTCTCAAGGCTAGCACTCTACCACTTGAGCCTCAGCACCACTTCTGGCTTTTTTCTATGTATGTGGTACCAAGGAATTTTTTTTAAGAATGAAATAGCTGGGGGCTGATGGATCACACTTGTAATCCTACCTAACTCAGGAGGCTGAGATCTGAGGATCAGGGTTCAAAGCCAGCCCAGGAAGGAAAATCCATAAGACTCATATCTCCAATTAACTACCAGAAAACTGGAAACAGTGCTGTGGATCAAAGTGGTAGAGTGCTAGCCTTGAGTAAAAACAGCTCAGGGACAGTGCCTAGACCTGAATTCAAGCCCCATTACTTTCATTTTAAAAAACAAAATGGGGGAGTTTGGCCTAGTGGTAGAGTGTTTGCCTAACATGCATGAAGACCTGGGTTTGATTCCTTGGTATCACATACATAGAAAAAAAAAACAGAAGTGGTGTTGTTGCACAAGTGGTAGAGCCCTAGCCTTGTGAAAACCCAAGGACAGTACTCAGGCCTTGAGCACTGAGTTCAAGCCACAAGGCTGGCAAAAAGAATGAAATGATGTCATTTGCAGAAAAACGGAGGGAACTTGAAATCATCATGTTGAGTGACATAAGCCAAGCTCTTAAGACTTTTTTTTGGTGAGTCATGGGGCTTGAACTCTGCCTGGGTGCTGTCCCTGAGCTCTTCAGATAAAAGTTACTGCCCTACACATGAGCCAATTCCCACTTAGATATGGTTATATGTTTGAGCCACCAGCACTATGCCAGGGTCCATGTTTTATTCATGCCTGCAACCCAAATGTTGACCACTGTATTTTTTCCATAGCTACCCTTGAGATACTTGGAGAAATAATGGATTAAACAAAATGATGGATTTAGATTTTCCTGTAAAGTCTGGAATCTCAGAGGAAGGCAAAACCAGTGAGGAAGAAACATCCTATAGGGGTGTAGAAGACAGAGACTTTCACCAGTGAAATATTTGGAAACATGAAATATGGACAAGAAGGTGTCCCTCAGAATCTTCTTTTCTTTCTTTCTTTTTCCTTTTACTTTTTTTTGGGGGGGGACTGTGGGTTTTATCTGTCAAAGCTAGCACTTTGTCACTTGAATCATAGCACCACTTCTGGCTTTTGCTGAGTATTTTATTGGGGGTAAGAATGGCATGGGTGGCTCAAATGGTAGAGTACTAGCCCTTGAGCACAGAGAGGTTCAGGGACAGAGCACAGGCCTGAATTCAACTCCCAGGACAGGCAAAAAAAAAAAAAAACAGCCTGGCGTGGTGGCTCACACTTGTAATCCTAGCTACTGAGGAGGCTGAGATCTGAGGATCATGGTTCAAAGCCAGCCCTGGCACTAAAGTCCTTGAGACTTTAATTAACCACCAGAAAACCGGAAGTGGTGCTGTGGCTCAAGGGGTAGGCAGTAGAGACTATTATATCCAATTAATCACTAGAAAAGGGTAGAGTGGTAGTCTGGAGCTGAAGAGCCCAGGGACAGCAGTGCCCAGGCTGAGTTTAAGCCCCATCACCTACAAAAAAAGAGTGTCATGGACTTTCCTGCCCCAGCTTTGAACCATAATCAACAGATCTCAATCTCCTGAGTAGCTAGGGTTGCAGGCATGAGCCACCAACTCCTGGTAGTCAGACTCTTCCTGAATAAAACCATTAGTGATTCTCCTCTCGTTTCCCCTTCAGGTCAGAATCAGATGTGTACTTCTTAGGACTCTAAATTTTACTCTCAAATCCTCAAACTGTCACCCAAATTTTTCCAAAATCTGGTTTTATATTAAGATTGACCAGAAAGAAAACCAGTTAAGTGTATACCGAAGTATTTATTGTCAGGAAACAGCTTATACTAATTGGGAACTGGCTAAACCAGTCTGAAACCTGAGAGGAAGGCTATTAAGAAGGACAACAATTCCATCAATGAAGCTGCAGTCTACAGGTGGAATTTCTTTTCCTCAGGGAAACCTCATTTCTGTCTTTCAAGTCTTTTGATAGATAGGATCAAGCTCACCAAGAGGAACTAGGAAAATGTCATTTAAAGTCAACTCATCATAGATGCTAATCACATCACAAAATACCTGCAAAGCACCGCCTCTATCAGTTTTGTTTCTGTTTTGTTTTACTTCAGATGGAGATCACTCTATATAGCCTAGACTGGTCTTAGAACTCTTGATCTTCATCCTCACAAGTCCTGAGATTACAAGTGTGCACCACCGTCTAAATCTTTGACTCAGTAACTAAAACCAGCCAGGGACCCTGTGGTTCATGCTACTCAGGAGGCTGAGATCTAAGGATCACGGTTCAAAGCCAGCTCGGGCACTAAAGTCCATAAGACTCTTGTCTCCAATTAACCACCAGAAAAGTGGAATTGGGACTGTGGCTCCAGGGGTAGGGCAGTAGCCTGGAGCTGAAGAGCTCAGGGACAGCACCCAGGCCCAGAGTTCAAGTCCCATGACTAATAAATTATTCCTCCATCTTTCTTTTTTCCTCTCTCATCCTTCTAAACAGTGCTACTTAAGATAATGTTTCACTCTGTTGACCAGGCTGCTTGAACTGCAGGACTCAAAATTTCCACATTTGCCAGCCTTTGCAGTGCTGGGACTACAAGTGCCCACGATCATAACTCCATCTCACACCTGTTTAAAACCCTAGGGCTTCTTCATACCTTTGCTTCCCACCTGGAGAGAGCTTTCTCCTCCCAATCACTGCCCTTGAAACCCTACCCATCATTTCACCTGTCGAAATACCTCCCAGGATAACCCATGTACAAATTATACTTTTGTGATGGAGACATAGTTTAAGAGGTAGGATATTTCCCTAGAAAATAAAAAGCCAAACATAGGGCTTGAACTTAGTGTCTGGGTGCTGTCTCTGTAGTTTTACATTTAAGGCTACCACTATACCACTTTGTGCCACAGCGCCAGTTCCAATTTTCTCCTGGTTAATTAAAGATAAGACTCTCAAGGAATTTTCTGTTTGGGCTGACTTTGAAATACGATCTTCAGATCTCAGCTTCCTGAGCAGCTAGGATTACAGGCGTGAGTCACCAGGACCAGAATCAATATTTTTAAGTGATTTTTTTCTTTTACTGCTGCGATTTACCTTAGGCCTTATATCTGCACTTCTTCCTAAACCCAGAGCTGTCCCACAAAACATTTCCTACACTTTCTTGCAGTTAAGTGTGATTTACAATTAAGTTCTTGCTAAAGAGATGTGAGGGAAAGTGAGAAGTACCAATTTTACCTTGCTTGCTGAAAAGCAAGGAAATCTGTTGTCTGGACTACTTCATTTTCCCCTTTCCATGAGCTATGATGAGGATGTGCCTATAATCTAGCATGGAGCTGTCCTAGACTAGCTACCTTGCTGGACAAAGAGAAATAATGTGCCTCAGCTAAGCTGCTATATCTTACAGTCTGTTACTGCAACTTATCCTTTACCCAAACAGCGTCTCAGGGGTAGTTTATTCAATTATACTGTGCCTTATGATTACTTATAAAAATGTCTGAGCTCTATTAGGAAGCCAAACCCTATTAAGTCTCTCTGCTTCTTGCATCTATTCTCAGCACCTAAAATGATTCTTTTAAACAGCAAGTCAGTTCATGCCATTCTTCATTGAAAATGCCTACTTAATAGAATCAAAAAAAATTTTAAAGACAAAGTATGACGGTACAACGTTGTAAGCACAACTTCTTGGTAAGTGGGAGAAGGATTATGAGAAGTTTAAGGCTAGCCTGGGAAAAGGATAAGAGGAACCCCTGTCTCTAAAAGAAATAAACAGGAGGCCACAAATGTGAGCTAGTGTTAGAGTGCTCACCTAGCATGCACAAAGTCCTAGATTCTATTCCTCAATACTACGTACACAGAAAAAGACAGAAGTGGTGATGTGGCTCCAGTGGTAGAGCACTAACTAGCCTTGAGGAAGCTCAAAGACAGATCCCAGGTCCTGAATTCAAGCCCCAGGACTAGCAAAAATTAATAAATTAATTATACAGCACCCAGTCAATTGTGGCTCACACTTGTAATCCTAGCAACTCAGGAGGCTGAGATCTGAGGACTGAAATTCAAGGCCAGCCTGGTCAGGAAATTCCATGAGACTCTTGTCTCCAAGTAATCATTCAAAAACCAGAAGTGGAGCTGCAGTTCAAATGGTAGAGTGCTAGCCTTAAGCAAAAAAGCTCATGAACAGCTCCTAGATCCCTGAGTTCAAGCCCCAGGACTTGCACACACTAAAAAATAAAACAAGGAGGAGCAGGAGGAGGGGGGGGAGGAGAAGAAGAGGAGGAGGAAGAGAAGGAGGACGAGGAGGAACTGAGGATCATGGTCCAAAGCCATCCGGGTCACAAAAGTCCTTGGAATCTTATCTCCAATTAACCAGCAGAAAACCAGAAATGCCCCGTGGGTCAAAGTAGAAGAGTGCTAGCCTTGAGCTGAAGAGCTCAGGGACAGTACCCAGGCCCACACTTCAAGCCCCAAGAAAAAAAAGAAATAAATATTAACAGAAGGATTTGGGGTGTATCTCAAATGGTAGAGAGCTGTTGGGCAGGCTTGAGGCCCTAGGTTCAATCTGCAATATTGCAGTAAGTAAATAGTCATCACAGACCTGCATGGTAAACACCTTTCTCAGTCTTATCAGGATGGGTTAATCCTATCACTTTCTTTTGTCAGTAACTCCACCCCTACAGCCAAGATACTCATCTGTGGACACACCCATCTCCTTCTACTCCACAATTAAGTCAGGCATAGACGCCTTAGGTTATTCATATCCTTGGTGTCTCCTCAGCTTGTCTCTAATGTAAATATGGCTCTTTTCTTTTTCCTCTTCAATTCGTTCATGAAATATATTCCTATATGGTAGGGACATTATTGCACATCCTTTCCTGACTTTTCTCTATAGTATATATGACCACTTGAAGTATTATGTATTTTATTTACATGTTTACTGAGAATGCACTCACCCCGAGAGAAGGTATTTGATTATTTTCCACAGTCGTGACCTGACAGAGCCTGGCACACAAAAAAGTGCTCAATAGTTGGGTATTGGTGACTCATGCCTGTGATCCTAGCAACTCAGGAGGCTGTGACTTGGAGGATAATGGTTCAAGGCCAGGCTTGGCAGGAAAGTTTATGAAATTCCATCTCCAATTAATCAGCAAAAGGCTTATCTGTAGGCATGGCTCAAATGATTGAGCATAAGAAACTGCTCAAAGCCCTGAGTTGAAGTGATCAGTAAATATCAAATGAAAGAATTCCTTGGGAAGAAATCTAATAACAACAGATGCTGATGGGGATGTAGCCATAAGGGATCACTACTAAACTGTTGGGAGTGTAAACTCGTTCAACCACTATGAAAGCAATATGGCATTTCCTCAAAAGACCAAACATAGAGCTCCTCTATGACCCAGCAATTCCACTACTAGGCATTTACCCAATTGTCTAGAAACAAGGACAGACTAAATCCACTAGCACAATGATGTTCATTGCAGCACTATTTACCATAGCAAAGGTATGGAACCAACCCAGATGTCCCTCAGTTGATGAGTGGATCAACAAGATGTAATATTTATACACAATGGAATTCTATGCTGCCATCAGAAAGAATGACATCGCCCCATTTGTAAGGAAATGGAAAGACTTGGAAAAAATATTAAGTGAAGTAAGCCAGACTCAAAGGAACAGGCTCAATGGTTTCCCTCATTTTTTATAATTAGTATAAACCTTGGACTCTCCTAGCAGAGGTTTACAATAGGGCAAAATCTAGATTATATAAGGGCATATAGGAGGAGGCTAAATGAAAGGACCTCCAGGATATGGAAACAAGAGCCATAAGAGCCATATAATGTGTGATTGTTGTTCTTAATGTATTATGTTTTTTCTCATCTCTTTTGTTGTCCCTTGGTTATTCTCATATTGTTACAGTATCTTACCTTGTTATCTGGTATATTGTATATATGTTTATTTGAAATAGGATAGGGAAGGAGGGGAAGCGAGATGACGGGAAGGAGTGGGGGAGGGAATGGGGACAAAAACATGAGAAAGGGTATCAATGTTTGTGACGTAATGCACCTTCTATCTGGCAAATATAATGTAACCCTTCTATTAATTACAATAAAGAACATTAAAAAATTCCTTGGGAGTGAATACCCTATCTTTGTACATTAATATTATGGAGTTCTTTCTTCTCCAAATATGCCTGCCTATACATTGAGCCCATAACACAATCCTGAGTAGTGAAAATATGACAAAGGTCAGAAGTAGTCCTCCACGGACATGATAGAAAATGGCAATAGGGCACAGAAAGGGTGCTCCTTGGAGTATTTTCTTTTCCTGCCATATGCAAAATAAAGCTTGTAGAACAAATGGTATAGAAAACATTTTTTCTATTTTTTCTTTTTTTCTTTTCAAGATCTGTAAGCCTGGGAATGTGGCTTAATGGTACAGTGCTTGCCTAGCATGCATGAAGCCATGGGTTCCATTCCTCAATACAATATAAATTTTAAAAAATCTGGAAGTGGTGCTGTGGTTCAAGCGGTAGAGTGGTAGCCAGGCACAAAAGAAGCCCAGGGACAGTGCCCAGGGCCTGAGTTTAAAAAAAAAGAGCTGCAGTTATTAGCACTATTCAACTTTTTAATCTTCGTTGTCCTCATGTAGGTCTTCTTCATTTATTTCTCATTATCCTTCTTTTATATTTACTTTTCCAGTGTTCAGAATTGAATCCCGGTCTTTGCACATGCTGGGCATGTGCTCTGCCACTGAGTTAAATACATCCCCAACCTATACAGGTGTGTGTGTGTGTGTGTGTGTGTGTGTGTGTGTGTGTGTGTGTGTGTGTGTGTGTGTGTGTGTGTGTGTGTGTATGCTGGTCTTCAACTCAGGGCCTGAGCACTGTTCCTGAGTGTATGTGCTCAAGGTTAGTTGTGCTCTTGTTCTATAGCCCACTTCTGCCTTTTTGGGGATTAGAATCTAACAGATTTTTCTGCCCAGGCTGGCTTTGTGCCTCAATCCTCAAGTCTTAGCCTTCTGAGCAGCTAGGATTATTCTTGGAAACTACCAGTGCTAGTAGTTCAATGAGTTGTTATGCCTTCTTTATACCTAGGCACATGAATTTTGAAAGTATTTTTCTTTCATCAATCTTTTTTTAAATTGTATTTGTATGGTTGATATACAGAGGGGTTACAGTATCAGGTACAATCAGTATAATTCTTTTTGAACCAACTCTCCTCTTCTATTACTCTGTCCCAATCTTTTCCTGCTATCTCCACCCATAAGATATCCAGTTCATTTTCTACATAGGGTCTAGTGAGTATCACTGTTGTTCAGTTCATTATTGTTCTACTTTTCATGTGCCTTCCCTTGTCCTCCCAGATACAAACCAAATAACCAAGAGTCAAAAGGAAAAGAAAACAAAAACACGAGCAATGGCAAGTAAATAATGTCTCTTGATTTCTTTTCTTGTAGTTCATTCTATAGAAAATTATTTTGTATGATCGTTCATGCATAGCTGTTGAGTCTTTGTCCACCACTCCTATGCAGAGTCTCTTTTGGCCTTTGTATGTTAATGACTATGGTCCTATATAATTTAGTGTGTCCCTGTTTTATTTACTTATTTTAGTCATTCAGTGTGTTTACTTGTAGATTTGTAGACACATTGTAGTTAACACAAATGAGGAAAATCATGCAGCCTATATTTCTTTGGCTCTTAGTTTACTTAATATAATATTTTCAAGTATTTTTCATTTTTTTCCTCCCAATGCCCTTCCATACAAATCCACTTCGATTCTAAAATTGTATGCTCTTTCACTTCTTATCATGGATAGAGCATTTCTAACAAAAACGTGTGTAAAAAATAAGGTTTTATTACATAGATTAATATGTATCTATGACATACAAACCCTCAGCCTAATTTTAATTATGGTCTAAAATCTAAGTGCCAGTCATTGCATACAGAGATTCCCATCTTGAATACTTGTTTGTTAAATACATCATTTGAAATATGATGTAAAAATCAATGTTAATAAATTCTTTAATAAAAAAAAATAAGGGTTAGGGCCGGGAGTTTGGCCTAGTGGCAGAGTGCTTGCCTAGCTTGCAGGAAGACCTGGGTTGGTTTCCTCCTTACCACATATATAGAAAAAAGCCAGAAGTGGTGCTGAGGCTCAGATGGTAGAGCTGTAGCGTTGAGAAAGTCCAAGGACAATGCTGAGGCCCTGAGCTGAAGCCCAGGACTAGCAAAAAAAATAAGGGTCAAGTTGGTCTAATAAGCAAGTAGTATTATTAAACATTAAAAAGCCAGGTGCTCACACCTGTAATCCTAGCTACTCAGGGTTGTGGTTCAAAGCCAGTTCCAGCAGGAAAGTCCATGAGAGGCTGTCTCTAATAAACTACTGAGAAAAAGTGGAAGTGGGTGTGCTCTGGTGGTAGGTGCTAGCATTGAGCAGTAAAGTTCAGGGGAAGTGCCCCAGCTGTCAGAGTGGTGCGACTGCATAATGTAAAAGGCCAAGTTAGCTGTACAATCGTGCTGTTGGGTCTCACAGATGTGGGAGATGGTATTGAATTGAAAAGTAGACTTTCCAATTCCTTTTAAGGTCATCATGTGAAGTTCCATAATGTAGTATCTTTTTTATCCTTCCCAACGGTTAGGTAAATCCAACATTTACTGTTCAGACATTTGCAAAACCTCCTCTGTTTTCTTTGAATCAACTTGAGCCTGAGAATAGAAACAGTAGACAAGTTTTCCCTGCAGTATGCGTGCAGGGAGTCAGGCCTAGTGCCTTTAGTCAGTTTCAGGGAGTAGTTTTGCCGGGAAAGAGAACAGTTTGTAATTAATTGCAAAGGGTAAAGAAGCCTAGTGTGTGTGTGATGTTTAAATTGGGACTGCCGCCGTGGTAAACAGAGTTTTATTATTTTTATTATTTTGGTTTGTTTATGCTTTGGGGGGAATGTATGTGGTGCTGGGGGCTCAAATTTAGGCCCTCACACCAACTACATAATGCTTTAGCACTTGGGCATATTTCCAATTCAAGGAAACTAATTTTCTTAAAGGCAGTTCTAAACCAGAAGCCCAGCATGATGACACAAGCTGTTAGCCTGGGGCAGCATGAGGATGCCGAGCTTGAGAGCAGCAAGAGCCTGTGTTTGAAAAAAGGAAAAAAAGCAACTAACTCAAAACCAATCCATAAAACCCAGAATCAAATTTAGGTTGTTGTGCTGAAGAACAAAAAATAGCAAGCATGGCTGATTCCCAGGGTGCAAGAAAGATCTGGCCCAAAGCGTCACAATCATCTCCCCACCGACATCTTTTCATTCTCAGTGAAATGCCTCATTGCTTTAGAGACCGCTCTCCCAACAGCCGAGCAACTGGAGGAGGGGCTAATTCCTAAGCCTTGCCCCCGCCCTAGCCTCCAGCGAATAGTGCTGAGAACAGAAGGGAGACGAAGTCAGGGGACACTCCGCCCCCGACTCGGGCTCCGCTAATCAGGGCGGGAAGGGTGTGGACTTCTCCCATTGGCCCTGCCCTCTAGAGCTGGGTAATTTAGAGGCGCGCTCAGGGCGGGAATGTAAGATGGCGGAATAGCACCGCGAGGTTGTTAATATTAAGTCTCTGTGCCGACTTAGCTTCTCCTCTTCGCAGCACCAGTGACCTCTTAAAGAAGACCTAGGAAAGCTGTCCAAGATGCCGAATATCAAAATCTTCAGCGGTAGCTCCCATCAAGACTTATCTCAGAAAATTGCGGACCGCCTGGGCCTGGAGCTAGGCAAGGTGGTGACTAAGAAATTCAGCAATCAGGAGACCTGGTAAGGACGAAATTGGGATCCTGATATGACCACAGCAGCTGCAGCCGCAGCCGCGGGGCTGCGGGGTCGCTGGGGGCTGGGACTTGGGGCTGCCGCGCGAGTGCCGGCAAACTCGGGCAGGGGGTAAAGCAGTAGCCTCCGGCGTGCGCGCTCGGAGAGCCGTTTCCGTTATTTTACCTCTAGCAGGACGGCGGGCGGGGGCGGGGGGTTCACGTTCATTTTCACGGTGCGGTGGGTGGAGAGCTGTTGAGATGGAGGTGGAGGTGAAGCTGTTAGGTTTGGAAGCAAAACGGGGCTACACCCAATGCGGGGATGGTGGCTACCGGGATCCAGGGGAGGAGAGCGTACAGACATGCTTAGCGTCAGCCTTGGGGACACGTGGCTTGTCGCTTCCCGGTTGAATCTCCCCAGCCAGACTGCGTGCACATCCACTCATACACGTAACTGTACAACAGGAGCCTACTGGGTTCTGAACCCTGGGTTCGTTTTCTAGAAGTTTGAGAAGCAGCTTTTCAATTCCAATTCGTATCCATCACGCTTGGTATTGACCGAAACTGATGTTAGGTACTAAAGGCGCGGAAATAGTATGCATGACGTCTTTTAGATTGACAAGTATTGGTTATTTACATTTTTAGAGTCATCTACCGTGTAATCTGACCCACCCTTAAGTCTACTTAACCCTATAATAAAATAATGCACTAATTGCATCCTTCCTTCACAGTCTACATCTCAGATTGAGTCATCCGGAAACTCATAAGGAATCTTCGTTAATAGTAAACCCTTGTTAAGAAATAAACCCCATGGCCTTCTCGAATGTACCTACTAGTACTGTACCACATTAGCACGTTTTCAAGAACACCATTTTATTCAGTTTAGAAGGAGTTTGGGAAGGAACCCTGACATTTGAATGTTAAAATACCGAAGGATAGGTACATCAAGGGAAAACTAGATGAAAGTTTGTTATACTTTGATTTTTTTTTAAGCTGTACCATTTCCCAACCCCCATCCATACTCCCCTTGCAATATCTAGGAAGTAATTTGGTTACCTTTTTTCTTTCCATGGCGCTTTCTGCTAAAACTGCACTGTTTTACTTCTAATCTAATACTTCCTAGTCACCTGGTTGATCAAATCGAAGCACGACCCAGTCTTCAATTAGCCAGTTATGGAGTTTCCTTGCTTAATAACCATTTCAAAAAATTAATTCAAATATATTTATAAATGCTTTTTTACTATTTTTTTCTTTAAGCTGATTTCCTTATGGTTTTTAGACAGCCTATAGAAGTATTCATCTGTAATGCATATCCTCCAGCAGTTGTGTGCTGCTGATTGTCATGTAAACAATGATGGCATCTGTAACCAGGCAATACCTTAGTCTGAGAGGCTTGCAAGCTGTTGTTAGAACTTTGACCACACCATTATGCTTCCCTGGATGTCAATAAAGAAGAAATTGGCCTGCACTTTGAGTGGCAGCATAACTAGGGGACAAGAATGTTTAATTATTTTTGTTTTTCGTGTTTTTTTAAGCAGTAAAGCATATTTGGCTCATGGTTCTAAAAGACTGAAAAATCAAAGAGGAATGTTTTATTTCCAAGGTTTCTTTGGCGCCTGTGGTTATTAAATCTTTTTCCACGGGTTTCAGGGAAGATATAAAGACTATTTTCTCCTTTTGTTAATCCTTCTCCCCTCTGCAGGGCTACGCACCAGAATAAACTATAGTCTTGAAAAGCAACTTAATTTCCAAGATTTATTTTAATTAATCCCAATATACATAATTGCCGATTGGCTGATTTGCTTGTTTCTTGCTTTAGTTGCTATTTTGTTCTATAGATATTCTGAACCTTTATTGAATACAAAACCTATTTTTCCAGTCAGACTCCAGTGGTTCATGCTTGTAATCCTAGCTAGGTCTGAGAATCTCGGTTCGAATGCAGCTTGGACAAGAATTAACCACCCAAAAATCTGGAACTGTAACTGTGGCTCAAGTGGTAGAGTACTAGCCCGGAGCACAAAAGCTCAGGGATAGCATACAACCCTTGATTTCAAGCCCCAGGACCAACACACTCAGAAACACACTTTTTTCTTTTCTGTTTGCCAGTCCTGGGGCTTGAAATCAGGACTTGGGCACTTCCTCTAAGCCTCTCTGTAGTCAAGGCTAGTGCTTTATCACTTGAGCCACAGTGCCACTTCCTGCTTTTTCTGTGTATCTGGTACCAAGGAATGGAACCCACAGCTTCACGCATGCTAGGCATACACTCTACCACTAGGCCAAACTCTTGGCCACACACCCTTTTTTCTAAGCTGCAGAAGTTTTACATCTATCCCTGTAATTCATCAGACCTAAAAGTGATAGGGCAAAATGGATGAGTCATCAGATGGAGTTGCAGAGTCTATCCTGAATGAAACAATTTTGCTATTGCTTAATTTAGCGGAATCTCTGGGTTGAGTAGCTTATCTTTTGAAGTCATGATCCCAATGGCTATAGTTGTTTAATAAATAGACATTAATGCAGAAAGTTCACTGTATGTGTATGTACACACAGGTTCAAGCAGTGTTAACACTAGAAGATGCTGGACCCAGTACTTTCTGAGGCTGGAGGATCTTGAGGACAGGGCCAGACTGGGAAACAAACAGATGCTGTCTCAAAAAAAAAAAAATGCTGGGGCCGGGGAGTTTAGCCTAGTGGTAGAGGGCTTGCCTAGCATGCATGAAGACCCAGGTTCAATTCTTTGGTACCACATACACAGAAAAAGCCAAACGTGGTGCTGTGGCTCAAGTGGTAGAGCTCTAGCCTTGAGAAAGCCCAAGAACAGTGCCCAGGCCCTGATTCAAGGCTCAGAACTGGCAATAAAACAAAATGCTGGGCTGGGAGTTTGGCCTAGTGGTAGAGTGTTTGCCTAGCATGCACAAAGCTATGGTTTGGATTCCTCAATACCACATACACAGAAAAGACTACAAGTGGTGCTGTGGCTCAAGTGGTAGAGTGCTAGCCTTGAGGAAAGTCCAAGGACATCACCCAGGCCCTAAGTTTAAGCCCTAGGACTGCCTGAAAATAAAATGCTGAAATTAGAATTTGATTTGATTCTTCAGCCATTCTGGTAACCTCATCTATAAAGCTATATCGACCTATTTACCTATCTATAGTTATCTAAGGGTTAAATGAGATAGGAGTAAGGTTCCTAGAACACTGCTTAACATATAGTTAAGTGCAACACCAAGTGGCAAGGATTCAGAGGAGTGGTAATGGTATTGTGGGAAAATGTAGGAAAAATATAACCCTTCTAATTCCACTACCCAAAATAAATTGCTCACTTTTTTATTTTTATTTTTTTGGATGGGATGGAGGGCTGGAATTTGAACTCTGAGCCTGGGTACTATCCCAAAGCTTTTTTTTTTGCTCAAGGCTTTGCTCCTTAAGCCACAGCACTTCTTTGGGTTTTTCCGTGTAGTTTACTGGAGATAAAAAGAAATATAGGTTGTGTAGTTTACCTCATTTGTAGTAACTAGAATGTGTGATATTCTTAGCAAGGGATCACAATATCTCAATCGCTAACTCCATAGGACCATATAAAGAAGTGAATCAAAATGAACTCCAAGATTTGTATTATGTCCTATATGCAGTTCTTTTTTTTTTGTTTTAGTTTTCTATACACTTTACCTTGCATATAAGCTTATGTGATCTGTGGAAAGAAGGGGAATGAGAGAAATAGCCTCCTAATGTAACAATCATACTCACTAAATACCCTGTTGGAAATGAACTTTACAACCTTGGGGGAAAGGCATTGGGGAGTGGTGGGAGGAGGTAACAGTGTTTAAAAGGAATGTACACATTACCGTAGTTATGTAATTGTGACCCCCTGTTTTAATCAATTACAAAAAAAAGTCTTGTGGATTTTCTTGCATGGATTGCCTCCTGAATAGCTAGGATTACAGACTTGAGCCACCAGTGCCCAGCTACTTTTTTATTTGATTTATGTCCTTCCAGATGTTTTACAGTTGTGTTTAAAATTCGTACAAAATGTATAAAATGTTTAAAGGTGGTTTATTTTTGGCCAGGTGCTGGGGCTTAATTTTAGTTCCTGGACCCAGCTTAAGCTTTTGCTTGAGACAAGCACTCTACCACTGGAGCCACAGCTCTACTTCAGATTTTTTTGTAGTTTATTGGAGATAAGCATCTCAGGAACTTTCTTGCCTGTTCTCCTCAAATCTCAGCCTACTGAGTAGCTAGCTGCAAGTGTGAACCGCTGGTATCCAGCTCATAAGATATATTTTTCTTAGTATAAATTAATTGCATTAAAGGATTTCTTTGTGGTATTCTATACATGGCTTATAGTGTACTTTGATCAGTTTTACCCCCTTTATTTTTAACAGCCTCTTTCTTCCTCTAGCACTACATATCAAATAGGTTATTCCTTTAATATTTAATGTAAATGATTTTAGGAAGCTGCGAAGATTTATAGTTACAGCATTATATTAATTTTCTTTCCTGGTACCTGGGCTTAAACTCAGGGCTTTTTTGCTTTTGTTTGCTTTCTTGCTCATAGCTGGCATTCTACCACTTTAGCCACAGCTCTAGCCTGGTTAGTTGAAGATTTAGTCTAATAAAATTTTCTGCTCAGGTTGCCTTCAAACATGGATCTTGCAGGTCTCAACCTCCTAAGTAGCTAGGATTTACTGGCATGAGCCACTGAGGTAGGCCATACTTTATTGGTGGTGTTCAGATCCTTACATGAGTTGATAGCTGGACAAGCGCTGTACAGCTTGAATCATACCCACAATTGCACCATAATTTTCGGTAACTAAATATCTTGTTCAGGTTCAGTCTTTGATCTCTCTACCACTTTACCCACAGCTCCACATTCTGCTTTTTTTGGTAGTTAATTGGAGATAAGACTCTCACATTTTTTCCTGCCCAGACTTGCTTTGAACCTTGATCCTCAGATCTCAGTATCCTGAATAGTTAGGATTACAAGCATGAGCCATCCAAGCACTGTATGAAATGAATTTTATGCCCTCAACACACTGCAGTAAGGAATTTACAGGGAAGGGAACTAAAATTCCATAGTTAACTTGCCAGTCTAGAAATTTTTTTTCATATATTTTTTATTGTAATTAATAGAAGGGTTACATTATATTTGCCAGATAGAAGGTGCATTAATTCACATACATTGATACCCTTTCTTATGTCTTAGTCCCCATTCCCCCCCCTAGAAATTTTATACTACATTTTATTCTTTTTTTTCTGTTTCCTGGGATTTTGCTAGTATGATATCTTAATTCAATTTAAAAATTTTTAGGCATACTAAAATTTTGTCTCTATTTTCAATAGTATCAGAAATTCTTATTTGATTTTCCTGGGTTGGCTGATCAGGAAAGTTTTTTAACTTTGGTTGCTTAGGATTTTCCTAAGAACCATATCCTTTGGTTAGTTAATCCCATGATTTTGTACATGCCAATATTTCCATTGTCAGATTCTTTTGTTTTTATTGGTGGGTCATGAAGCTTGAACTCCGGGCCTAGGCGTCTCTGAGCTCTTCAGCTCAAGGCTATCCCCCCTACTCCTGACCCACAGCCCCATTTCCCGTTTTCTAGTGATTAGTGCCTAGATTGGCTTTGAACCACCATCCTCAGATCTCAGCTTCCTGAGTAGTAGCTAGGATTACAGGTGTGAGCCACCTCGCCCAGTTCCATTGTTAAAATTCTTGATTTGAAGAATAGTCTTACATTCACTTCATTTCTCTTTTGTGTTTCTTCTCTGTTGAAGATGGTTTTGTTAGTTTCTAGTCTTTTCAAAACATCCAGGAGAAAATTTGTTCCAGACCACTAGAAAACACCCCAGTAACCAGAAAGAGTGCAAGTAATATTGCCCATCTAGTTGCTGAACTAGGTCTTTCTACCTATTAGGAGCAAACAAGTTGTATAGCCACTTCCCTTCATTTAAATCACTAATTTGTCTAGATTTAGAGGAAACCATAAGAATGATACTTTTTTTGGTGCAGGTACTACAGTTTGAATTCACAGCTTTGGGCTTTGCTTGGCTTTTTTTTTTTTTTGTGGGTCATGGGGCTTGAACTGAGCCTGAGCACTGTCCCTGAGCTCTTCACCTCAAGGCTACTGCCCTACCCTTGAGCCAAGCCCCACATCCCATTTTCTTTTTCTTTTCTTTTTGCCAGTCTTGGGGCCTAAACTCAGGGCCTGAGCACTGTCGTTGGACTTTCTCAAGACTAGAGCTCTACCACTTGAGCCTCAGCACCACTTCCGGCTTTTTTCTATGTATGTGGTACTGAAGAATCGAATCTGGATCTTCGTGCATGCTAGACAAGCACTCTACCACTAGGCCAAACTCCCAGTCCCACTTCACATTTACTAGAGGTTAATTAGAGAGAAGAGACTCAGGTTCTTTGTGTCTGGGCTGGCTTTGGAACTTGATCCTCAGATCTCAGCCTCCTGAGTAGCTAGGATTACAGGCGTGAACCACCCGACGCCAGGTTTTGTTTTGCTTTTTATCTCGAGGCTGATGTTCTACCACTTGAGCCACTCCTCCACTTCCAGCTTTTTGCTGATTAATTGGAGATCATGAACTTTTCTGCATGCTTTGGCTTTGAACCTCAGTCCTCAGATTTCAGGCTTCTGAATAACTATAGGATTACATATGTGAGTTCCCTAGCTGAGTATTTTGGCTGACCACAGAAATATCTTTGTCCTTTTTTTTTTTTTGCCATTCCTAGGGCTTGAACTCAGGGCCTGAGCACTGTCCTTGGGCTTTCCCAAGGATAAAGTTTTACTACTTGAGCCACAGCACCACTTCTGGCTTTTTCTATGTATGTGGAACGGAGGACTTGAACCCAGCCCTTAGTGCATGCATGCATGCATGCTAGGCGAGCCCTCTACCACTAGGCCAAGCTCCCGGCCCCTATCTTTTTTTTTTTTTTGCCAGTTTTGGGCTTGAGCTCAGGGCCTGAGCACTGTCCTTGGACTTTCTCAGAGCTAGAGCTTTACCACTTGAGCCTCAGCACCACTTCTGGCTTTTTTTTCTATGTATGTGGTACCGAGGAATCGAACCCGGGTCTTCATGCATGCGAGGCAAGCACTCTACCACTAGGCCAAACCCCCAGCCCCGGGCCCTGTCTTTGTATTTTATACTTCTGTGACCTTAGGTTTCACTGAAGGCTGCAGAAATGGTTTAATCAATGTATAATTATGAACTTTAAACATGTGGGTGTTGAAGGTGTAGCCCAGGTTACAGTGCTTGCCTAGCAAATGTAGGCTCTGGGTTTGATCCAAGCACTGATATTTTTTTAAATCAATAACAACAGCAACAACAACAACAACAACAAACCTTTAAGTTTGGTACTCGTGACTCACATCTGTAATCTAGCTACACAGGAAGCTGAGATCTGAGGTTTGCAGTTTCAAGTCAGCCCTGGCAGGAAAATCTGTGAGACTTTTTTTGGGGGGGGAGGAGTCATGGGGCTTCTACTCTGGCCTGGGCACTGTCCCTGAGCTCTTCAGCCCAAGGCTACTGCCCTGCCCTTGAGCCACAACCCCACTTCGGGTTTTCTAGTCATTAATTGGAGATAAGAGTCTCATGGCTTTGTATTGCCCCCTTGTCCTCGTCTTGGATGGCTTTGAAACTTAATCTTCAGGTCTCAGCCTCCTGAGTAGATAGGATTACAGGAGTGCGCCCGAGTGAGCCCCTGCGTGCCCCCTGTGAGACTCTTTATTTCTAATAAACTACTAAAACAAAAAAAAGCTCCAAGTAGAGCTATGGCTCAAGTAGTAGTGGAGCTCAGCCTTTAGTGAAAGGAAGCCTAGGGATAGCATTCAGGTCCTGAGTTCAATTCCCTAGGCTGCCACAAAAAACTTTTTTTGAGATAACCATAGTTTTACATGTGGTTGTGAGAAGTAATACAAAGCAGTTCAGTGTATTCATTACCTAGTTTGCCCAAACTTCTCATCATTTAATGGTAAAACTGGTACAGTGCAACCAACATATTGATATTGGTAATGGATAAGGTACAAAATGGCCCTGTCCCTGTGAGGATCTATCCTGTTCCATGTCCTAGCCACACCCACTTTTCCTCCTACCTCTGTGGTTTTCTTTTATTTTTTTCATTTTTTGTGGTTTTCTATTATATTTGTCTGGTTTGCGTGTCTTTGAGTAGTATCTCTTAAAATGTGTTGGAAAGTGTTCCTCAATTTTCTGGAAAAGCTTATAAAAATTTAACATTGGTTCTTCATAGAGCTCTCCACTGAAGCTGTCATTTAGTCTTCCTGGTATAGCAATCCCTCCAAGAACCAGCTTTTTGTTTCACTGATTTTTTTTCCTGTTTCAGTTTTATTGATTTGAGTTTTATGTTATTTTCTTCTTTTGCTTGCTTGTATATTTTCTTATTTTTCTCATATTCAAGGCAAGTATTTAGGTTCTTTTTCTCTTTTTTTGTGTGCCAGTCCTGGGGCTTGAAGTAAACTGCAATAGCGTGCGCATATCTGTCTGTTTGTCTGTCTTGGGACTTAAACCCAAGCTCAAATCCTGGGCACTGTCCCTGAGCTTTTATTTTTTTAATTTTTGTTTGTTTATTTTTTGCCAGTCCTAGGGCTTGAACTCAGGGCCTGGGCATTGTCCTTGGACACTTTTTACTCAAGGCTTGTACTCTGCTGCTTGAGCCACAACATCACTTCCAGCTTTTTGTGAGTATGTGGTACTGAGGAATTGAACCCAGGGTTTTGTGCATGCTAGGTGAACACTCTACCACTAGGCTACACTCCCAGCCCTGTCCCTGAGCTTTTTTCCTGAAACCTAAGTACTCTACCATTTGAGCTGCAGGTTCACTTTTGACTTTTTTTCTAGTTAATTGGAGGTTAGTGTCTCATAGACTTTCCTGCCCAGGATGGCTGTAAACCATGATTTTCAGATCTTCAACTCCTGAATAGCTGGGATTACTGGTGCAAGCCACCAGCACCTGGCTGATTTTTTTTTTCTTTTTGATGTTTGAGACAGTGTCTTCCTATGTAGCCCCACACTTACATCTTCCTACTCCAGTATCCCAAATATTGGGTTTACAGGCACATGCGCCACCACTTGTTAAGAACTTAGTGACTTATGCAGATAATTCACATCAAGTATAAGGACCATAGTATAAAATATTTTTCTGCAGTGCCTCAGGAAGGTTTGTCTTCAGATATCTTAAACTAAAGCATTTTCCTTTCTTGCCAGGAATTTAATTTCTCTGTCTTAATTGGTTTCTAATTTCATTTATTTCCTTGTTTGCTTTGTTTTTGCATGATGCTGGAAATGGACCGCAAGGCCTATTACATGCTAGGCAAGTGTTTTGTAGGTGAGCTATATGCCCACCTCACCTTTACTGATTTTACTAGTGGTTGCTCTTTGTCTGGGGAGAAGTATGGGGTAATAGTGATTCTGACAAAGCACATTGAGTGAGTAGTTTCTGAAATCATGCTTTTGATGCCTACTTGCAAGAGTGAGCGGAAAAAATGGATCTTTTCATAACTGTTGCCATTCTTATTTAGAGTACGTTTTTTTGTTGCTCAGTAGGAGTTTTTGACCATTTTGCTTTATTGCTTCTCTATACACCTTTCTCTTCCCTACTCTCTGCCACACCTACAGGATTAATTGGAGACTTGATGCTGCTGTGTCGTATTATGAGATGATTTCTTAAATCTAGACCCCTACTCCCCTTTGTGTGGTGTTAAGCACTGAACATAGGGCTTGCACTTGCTAGGCAAGTACTCTGCCACTGAGCTATGTTGCTACTGATTTTTTTGTAGATTCTAACTTTTTCTAGATACTAAATCCAAGTATGGGTATTGAAATTTTCATTATATGGTAAATTATAGCCCTACTCTGTAATTAACATAGCTTCCTATGAAGTTTAAAACTGGTGAGTCATTCCTTATGATATTCCTATTTCATTATATATGTATTATGTAACAGTCACAGGTGATGTATCAGATGTGTGTTCATAATATATGGTCATTGCTAGAAATTATGGTCCAATTATTTGTGTATTCTTCAGAGTAAAGTCAGTCAATCATTTTCATGCCACGTCATGTGTATAAGCTCATAATATGTAGTGCACTAGAACAAATGGAGGCAGTAAGATGCTTCTGGTATAGGGGCTCCCTGAGAAGAAAGCATGGCAGGGCAGGTGGCTCATCCACAGCCTTTGGGGGAAGCTGTGGTTGTTGTTTTTCTATGCCAGCCCTAGGGCTTGAACTCAGAGCCTGGGTGCTGTCCCTAAGCTTCTTTTCCTTAAGGTTAGTGCTATTTGAGCTAGAATACCACTTCTGGCTTTTTGTGTTTATATGGTACTGAGGAATCGAACCCAGAGATTCAAGCACTCTACATTAAGCTATATTCCCAACCCCCAGAAGCTATGGCTTTTACACTGTCTTTACAATGTAGTTATGGAAAAAATATTTTTATATAATATTTGTGTATTCTAGTGTGGAAATTGGTGAAAGTGTACGTGGAGAAGATGTCTACATTGTTCAGAGTGGTTGTGGTGAAATTAATGACAATCTAATGGAGCTTTTGATCATGATTAATGCGTGCAAGATTGCTTCAGCCAGTCGGGTTACTGCAGTCATCCCATGCTTCCCTTATGCTCGGCAGGATAAGAAGGATAAGGTAAGAGCAGAATCTTTTTTGCTTTGTTTTGTGCTGCTGATTGAACCCCTTTATATGCTAGACAAGTGCTTTACCACTGAATACCTTGAGTCCAGATTATTTTATTATTTGTGTGTGTGTGGTCCTGGGGATTGAACTCAATGCCTGGGTGTTGTTCCTAAACATTTGTGCACAAGGCTAAAATTCTACCCCTTGAGCCACAGCTCTACTACAGCTGTACTTCCAGCTTTTTGGTGTTAATTGGGAGATAAAAGTCTCATGGACTTTCCTGCCTAACTGGCTTTAAACCATGATCCTCAAATATAAGTTTCCTGAGTAGCTAGGAGATTATTTAACTATCATAGTTAGGGGAAAGTTCTTTGGTTGTTTTTTGTTTGTTTTGGCTTGAATTCAGGACCTGGGCACTGTACTTGAGCTTCTCTGTGCTCAAAGCAAGCACCACCTGAGCCACAATGCCATTTCTTGCTTTTTTCGTGTATGTGGTACCAAGGGCTTCATGCATGCTAGGCAATATTTGTTTGTTTATTGTACACTGGGAGGGTTCACAGTACAATGTACTGTGATAAACCTGACTTCCTCTCACCAGTCCTTTATCTTATTCTTTATTGGTTATTTTATTTATTTATTTTGGTCTTTGGTAGTGGGACTTAGACTCTGGGCCTGGGCCCTGTCCCTGAGCACTTCTGCTCATGGCTATTGCCCCTACCCCTGGGCCTGGGCATTGTCCCTGAGCTCTTCAGCTCCAGGCTACCGCCCAACCCCTGAGTCACAGAACGACTTCTGGTTTTCTAGTGGTTAATTGGAGATAAGATTCTCAGGGTCTTTAATGTATTTAGTACGGTGACTTTGAACTGTGATCCTCAAAGGTCTCCTGATCCTCAAGATCTCAGCCCCCTGAGAGCTAAGATTACAGGTGTGAGCCACTGTGCCTGGCTCCTACTGGATGTATTTTTTTTGCTAGTCCTGGGGCTTGAACTTTGGGCCTGAGCACTGTCCTTGGACTTTGTCCTTAAGGCTAGCACTCTACTACTTGAGCCACCCCACCACTTCCAGCTTTTCTATGTATGTGGTACAGAGGAATCAAACCTGGGTCTTCGTGCATGCTAAACAAGCATTCTACCACTAGGCCAAACTCCTGGCCCTCCTATTGGATATTTTAAAAATCGCATTTCCTTTGGTATTGCCCTATTTTCAAAACAGTAGGCATCTGATTAGTTTAAATAAACGTTTATATTTTATTCAACAAATTCATGATTTTTTATTTAGCTCATTTTGGATAGTATTATTAAAATGAAGCACCTGTACTTTGGGGTAGAATTTTTTTTTATCCAAGACTAGGACTCAGACTTGTTATTTGATGCTTGCTTTCATTAATTGACTGATTCTCTACCACCTGAGTCATGCCTCCAACCCCCTAAGTGTTGGATAATTTTTTTTTTGTCTGAGACCGGAATTCTTGATAATCTGAGGCTTACATTCACTCATTAACTGTGGTGCTCTACCACCTGAACCATCCCTCCAACCCCCATATTTTTTGTCAGTTGTGGGGTTTGAACTATGGGCCTGGGCACTGTTTCTGAACTCTTCAGATGAAGGCTATCACTCTAACCCTTGAGCAATAGCACCCCTTCCAGTTTTCTGGTGGTTAATTGGAGATAGAGACTCATGGATTTTTCTTTTTGTCAATGGTGGGGCTTTGATGAACTCGGGGTTTTGAACTTGGCCAGAACTCGCCCTGAGCGCTGTCACTGAACTCTGCAGCTCAAGGCTACTGTCCTACCCCTGGAGCCACAGTGCCACTTCCACTTACGATTTTCTGGTGGCTAATTGGAGATCCTCAGATCTCAGCCTCCTGAATAGTTAGGATTACAGGTGAGAACCACCTCCCTAGGCACAAAGTATTGCAGTCAGTGTTTACAATGTAATCCAATCAACTCACATCCTCATACTTCACTTTCCTAGAAAAATTTCTACAGGCTTCATTCTTATATTTTCATACTGCAAATATCTACTTTTATTGTATTAATCCTCTCATTTTCCTTGTTATCCCACCTTCCTCATACCTAGCAGCTACCCCCAACAGCCTGTTTCTCTTTCTCTGCCCCCTAAAACTCCCTCTTGATAAATAGCTCATGCATTGAAATATTGAGTTTGAATAATTGAGCACTGTAAGCACTAAAGGCTGAAATTAGATATACAAAGTTATGAAGATAATTTTATTTACTGTCTTTAGTTGGAATAAGGATGTTACTTAATATTTGTTGTAGATTATGATGTCCTCAGTGCCATGAATTTCCTATTGGCATAGTTCCTTAAATACAGTAGGTTACTTAATAAGTATTTCTCAAGCAAATCAAGTGTTCTCCATTTTTTTCTCTTTCTGTTTAGAGCCGGGCTCCAATCTCAGCCAAGCTGGTTGCAAATATGCTGTCTGTAGCTGGTGCAGATCACATCATCACCATGGATCTACATGCTTCTCAGATTCAGGTATCTGTAGAAGCTAAATATTGGAGGTTAGAAAGATGGGAAGAGAGCCAGACATGATGGTACACATCTGTACTCCCAGCTCCTTGAGGGTCGACAACTTCAGAGTAACCTGAAACTGCCCAAGGAAGCTAGACATGATAAAGAAAATTTAAGTTTATTTAGAATACAAAGTGTAAGTCAGGTGCTGGTGGCTCATACCTGTAATTCTAGCTACTCAGGGAAGCTGAGATCTGAAGATCATCATCAAAGCCAGCCTGGGTAGAAAAGTCCATGAGATTTTTATCTCCAATATACTTGGAAAAATCTAGAAATGACGCCGTAGCTCAAATAGTAGTGCACTAGCACAAAAGAAGGTCAGAAGCTGACTCAGGCCCCAAGTTTAAGCCCAAGGACCAGTTAAAAAAGCATACAAGGTGTGCTATTGACACCCATAGCATAAGGGCTGCTGCCACATTACTTTATAATGTTGAAAATATAATAAAAATTGCTTGAGGGCAATAATTTACATTTTCATTCTTACATACATAAAGTGTTTCTTCCTACATTTCAAGTATAGATTAAAAACGTGTTGACTAAACATTTTACAATGATCTTACATGGTGTAATAAGACTTTAATTTATTTTTTGTTATTAAAAATGTAATATACGGCGGGGTTACAGTTATTGAATGAGTCTCAAATCCCACAGCAGCACTTTCCCCAGGTTTAAGACAGTTACTTTGAACTTGATATTATGTACAGAGAATGACCAGATGGGTGTGCTACTTTAGCAGGTTCCAGATCAAACAGGTGTTAACACATACTGTGAAACTTCTTTGCCAGATGTTTCACTGTATTAGAAGTTAAATAAAATATCTGGCTTTACCCGATAACATCTCCATTAAGGCAAAAGCTGAAGTTGAATAGGAGGCTTTTTTTTAAAAAAAGAATTTATTGTTACCATAAAGGTGATATACAGAGGGATTACATTTGCATGCATCGCATCACTACACTTTTCTACCCTTTCTCGGATTCTGAACAGAAGGCTTTGATGGGCAGTATTGGGTAGCTCTTAGTTTGACTGGAGTTGCTTTTTTTCCATTTTATTATTATGGAGATGTTGTATAGAGGGGTTAAAGTTACATAATAGAGTTGCTTTTTAAATTTATAGAACCTACTTTTTCTTATAAACCCAGACTAAGGAAAGTAGAATACTCCATTTATTTATACTGTTTGATAGATTTCAAAGTGTAATTGTTTAAAGTCTTTAGATGATGCAGTGGGATATGTAGTACAGAGGAGTGTACTTATTTTGTAGAATAAGGACACTTTAATACAACTTAATTTTGGGGGGGTTGATTGTAGAGCTTGAAATCTGGGCCTGGGTGCTGTCCCTGAACTCTTTAGCTCAAGGCTACTGCCTATCCCTTGAGCCACAGTGCCACTTCCTGTTTTGAAGTGGTTAATTGCAAATAAGAGCTTCATAGACTTTATTGCCTGGGCTGGTTTTGAACTGCGATCCTCAAGATCTCGGCCTCCTGAGTGGTTAGGATTACAGGCGTGAGCCACTGTGCCCAGCCTAATACAAGTTAATATGGCTTCGGTCAAGTTTATATACTGTAGGATTTAGAAGTAATTTACTAGTAACTCATGAGTTTGCATGGTGGCTGGGCAACTCTTCGGTCCTTTGCTGAACTTGGTGTTCTTCATAGGGACTTGTTCATGTTCCAGGGGTCAGGTGTGGGATGGGTAGAGGATGGCGTTGCTGATCTTGGCTGATCAGCCTAGGGTAGATCTTTGAAAGTTGCAGTAAATAGTCAACATATAAGTCACTAATTTCTAAGTGTCAGCTATTTATTATTGGATGAGAAGGAACAAGGAAGCCAGACTGACCCAGCTTTTTTTTTGCTCCAGGGCTTTTTTGATATCCCTGTGGACAATTTGTATGCAGAGCCTGCAGTCCTGAAGTGGATTAGGGAGAACATCTCTGAATGGAGGAATTGTACTATTGTTTCACCTGATGCTGGTGGAGCCAAGAGGTATGGCTACCGTGATTTTCAGGGGGCTGGGTAGTTGTTCCGATGATTGTCTCACAAAGTGTGATATTTTCCTAGCCAAGTGGTAAGTAGCATGTACTTCAGATTTCTAGTCACCGGTTGTGATATAGATGACATACAGATTTACTCTTTTACTCATCCAAGGTGCTACTTGGAAAAAATAAAAAAGTAGAAAGTGAGCCCTAAACAGTCATGGTCTTGTGGGCTTGACTCTCCTATCAGTAACTTGGCACTATAGAGCTAACAGTACTATTATAAGCCTGTATGGAAGAGTAGGAAATTTGGTTTGGAAATGAATGATAGCTGCTATTAAACCTTATATTGGTGGATAAACAAACTTTTACATACCTCTTATAAGGTTTTTGGTTAGAGCATTTGATCCTTGGTATTAAAATTTTAACCATGGCCGGGAGTTTAGTGGTAGAGTGCTTGCCTAGCATGCACAAAGACCTGGGGTCAATTCCTCAGTACCACATACATAGAAAAAAGCTGAAAGTGGTGCTGTGGCTCAAATGGTAGAGCTCTAACCTGGAGAAAGCCCAAGGACAATGCTCAGGCCCTGAGTTCAAGCCAGGATTGGAAAAAATAAAATAAAATATTAACCATGGAGGAGAGTAAACTATGGCTTTTTTGAGTAGTTTATTAGAGATAAGAGCCTCAGAGTTTGCTGTCTGAGTTGGCTTCAAACCAAATCCTCATATCTCAGCCTCCTGAGTAGCTTCGATTATAGGCGTGAGCCCCAAGTACCCGGCAAGTATGACATTTATTTATCTATTTATTTATGTATTGACTCAGAGCATGGGCACTGTCCTTGAACACTTTTTGCTTAAGGCTAGTGCTCTGCCACTTGAGTCACAGCACCACTTTTGACTTTTTCTGTATATGCGGTACCGAAAAATTGAACAATTAGTCTATGCTTCTGGCATTTTTTGATGTTACTGGGAATTCACCTCAGGGTCTCACATTTGCTAGGCCAAAACCTCTACTACTGGGTGACATAACTAACCATGTGTGTTATTTTTATTTAAAAGCTATGTCCTTTGGGGCTGAGAATTTGGTCTAGTGGTTGAGTGCTTGCCTAGTATGCAAAAAGAACTGGGTTCGGTTCCTCAGTCCCACATACCTAGCAGAAGCTGGAAGTGGTGCTGTGACTCAAGTGGTAGAGCTCTAGCCTTAAGAAAGCCCAATGACAGTGCTCAGGCTCTGAATTCAAGCCCCAGAACTGGCAAATAAAAAGCCACGACCTTCAAATTTCAAACACATTCTTTGTCATTGTCATACATTGCAAGTTAGAATACTTTATTAGCTCACAAGGTACAAAGTAAAAACCCTTGATTTCTTTTCTTTTTTGTGCTAGTACTGAGGCTTAAACTCCAAACTCAGGGCATGTTGCTTCTACTTATCTTTCTCTATTCAAGACTAGTGCTCTATCCCTTGATCTACAATTTTACTTCTCTTGTCTTCTTACTGGTTAGAGATCAGAGTCTTAATTTTTTACTCTGGTTGCACCTTGATCCTTAGATCTCAGCTTCCTGAGTAGCTAGGATTATAGATGTAAGCCACTATCACCCAGCTTAAGAGCCCTTGATTTTCTTAGTGCATTAGTCCTCAGCAGTACATACAAATGTATGTCACACAGGGTTTTGTTGATTTTGGTGGTATGGAGGCTTCAAGTTGAGGCAATGATTGCCCTTGTTTTCTTGCTCAGCTTGTACTCTGCCATTTGAGCAGTGCATTCACCCTGACCTTTTGGTAGCTATTTCTTTTTTACTTTTTGGTCAGTCATGGGCTTGAACTCTGAGTCTGGGCA
Organism: Megascapheus bottae; assembly: GCF_031878675.1. Lineage (NCBI taxonomy): Eukaryota > Metazoa > Chordata > Mammalia > Rodentia > Geomyidae > Megascapheus > Megascapheus bottae. Next base: position 71,520,695 of record NC_143547.1, read on the forward strand.
CTGTCCTTAAGCTCTTCAGCACAAGGCTAGCGCTCAACCACTTTAAGCCACAGCCCCACTTCCATTTTCCTGGTGGTTAAATGGAGATGAGAGTCTCACAGACTTTTGGGCCTGGGCTGGCTTTGAACCATGATCCCCAGATCTCAGCTTCCTGGGTAGTTAGGATTACAGGCATGAGCCACCAGAACCTGGCTTTTGCTGGTTATTTGTTTGGAGATGGAATTTGGATACTTTCTACCCAAGCTGACTTTGAACCCCAATCATCCTGATCTCAGAATCTTGAATAGCCACGTTTTCAAGTTTGTTCCATCAGTATAAAGATTTTACATATTTTTTTTCTGTTTGGAGAAATAGAAGAAAGAGCTGCAAAACACAGGTTATTAGGAAAAGCTAATTTAGAACTTTCTAAAAGCCATTCAAATCTTCAATGACTTTTTCAACAGCTTCTTTAATTCCAGTGGAACTGATAAACTGGGATCTTGCATTCTCTTATCTAGCCAGATGGATGGCTTGATGAACCCCGTGTAATCGCTATTTCCATGTGCAATACTAGAGACAACATTACCAAAAAATCCCTACACTGGTAGTTGTCACAGTTGTTCCTTAACTTTTAGGCATATTTTGTTCACATCATGCCAGAAGATTTGGTAAATATATGTCAAGTAATAGAGCAGGTTTTCTTTCACATTTGGTGTAAGAAAACTCTTTTCAGCAGATAGCTTTCCTACTTTTGTTAAGTTTTTCATTGTGATTGCCTTATAGTGATGAGAATTTATCTAGTGGCTATTGTGTCTTGGCAGGTTGTCGGGAATAACTTTCTATTCCTTTCATGAATGGAAACTATATAGAAATTATTTATTGAGTGTAGGAAATTATGTTTTCTGTCTTTCTCCTTTGATGGTGACTCTTGTCTATTGAGCACAGACAGGGAGATTTGAGATAACTAGTATGCATTTGCTTTGGACAATCATAAAGAACCAAAGCACATGCTTCTTCTTCAAGCACAAGAAAGGTGACCGAGTGTAGCATGGTCACTTGGGACAGCCTACTGCCATTTACCCCTAAATGCCTCTCTGCTTGAGTGAACTCTGTGAGACTTTGAGCCAGAGAGATTTGTCTTCCCTCTCTCCTTCTAGTTGGGTTCAGTATACATGTGGTTTGTAATCAGGAAAAAAATGGAAGTGTTTTATTTGGAGACAACATGGGCTGTATAGTGAGGCCTAGTTTGTCTGGTTAACTGCTATCACTTTCTTTCTAGCATTCATAGAAGGATTTCCCCAGCTTGGTGTTCAGGTACAGTTAACGTTGACTTGGTGGATGTTTTGCCACCATCACAGAGGGAAGCAATGAGGGCATGGATATTGGAACAGGCTGGGCACTGCTCCTCTCCTACTAGCTTCAGGTTCACATCTCACTACATCCACAGTCACGGGTCTTCTTCCACAATGGAAATTGGGATAATTTTTGCACTTGTATTTAATGAGGTCTTTTCTGCCACTCCATTAAATTAATGTGCTTTTGCATATATTGCTTACCAGGACTGGTAAGGGTATCTTCTTTCTGCTTAGAATGAATGATTATCCAAATTTAGTAACACATTCCTATCAAAGGCATGATTTAATAAATAATACCACATCTGTTTGTTTGTCTTTGAGATGCTGATGATAGTTGCTTACTTCCAAACCTGGGGATAATTTGGTTTCAAGGAGTATTCTCTCAGGAAGCCAGCCCATTCTGTGCGTGTGGTGCTAGGGGAATCGAACCCAGGGCCTCATGCATGCTAGGCAAGCACTCTACCACCAAGCTACACCCCAAGCCCTACCAGCTCATTCTTCTGAAGCCCCATACATGTGCATTTAAATTAAGTTGGAGCATGTCCTGTTTTACAGAGTGACTTCCATTGCAGACCGCTTAAACGTGGACTTTGCCTTGATTCACAAGGAGCGGAAGAAGGCCAATGAAGTGGACCGCATGGTGCTCGTAGGAGATGTCAAGGATCGAGTGGCTATCCTTGTGGATGACATGGCTGACACTTGTGGCACCATCTGCCATGCAGCTGACAAGTATGATGCTGTGGGACTGGTGATGAGGAGCAAAAACCTAACTGCTCTCTAAATGACTAGAGCTAGCTGATTTCTTTTTGGAACAGAATTGAAGGGGGAAAAGTAGGGTTTTTTTATATAACAGAATTTGAAGGGATAGGTGCCAGTAATGGGACTTGAACTCAGAACCTCATATTGTCGTTTAGCATTTCCATTTTCAGTTAGCATTGTATCACTTGTTCTGCAGCTCTAAGTCCAGCTTTTTGGCGGTGAACTGGAGATAAGCATCTCAAGGTCTTATATCTCAGCCTCTTCAATGTATCTAGTATTCTAGGCATGAGCTCTACCTGTGCCATCCTTCATCTTAACCTCATGACTGCTTTACCTGCACATTTTAAAAAGAACACTGAGCTGATGGCAGTCACCAGCCTGTTGATTCCCTAGTTTACCATGTTCGTCAGCTTTGTACTTACTGATCTTCCTAAAACTAGCTAGGCTTTACTCTACCTATTGCCTACCATCCAAGCCACTATGGGCTGCATTGTGTTTGCTAAAATGTTCTATGGTTTTGGTACCCTTCTTTTAGCAGTAGTTAAGACTTTGAATTCTGGGGTCATTTTTTTTAAATTGTTGGTTGTGGGACTTATGCTGGGCACTGTCCCTGAGCTCTTCAGCTCAAGGCTACTGCCCTACCCCTTGAGCCACAGTGCCACTTCTGGTTTTCTGGTGGTTAATTGGAGATAAGAATCTCATAGATTTTTTAGTGCCCTGACTGACTTTGAACCCTGATCCTCAGAACTTAGCCTCCTGAGTAGCTAGGATTACAGCTGTGAACCACTGCTCCTGGCATATGAGTCAATCCTTCCAGCCTTTTGTTTTACTTTTCAGGTTTTAGTCTTAAGTTTTGCCTGGGATAGCCTTGGACTGTGATCCTCCTACCTATCAGTGACCTTCCTGTATAGCTTTTTTTTTCTTCTATGTACCAGAGTTTGAATATTACCTTGTTCTTGCTACCTTGTCCCTCTGCAATTTGAACCATGAACCCAACCTTCTCCTATATAATTGGGATCATAGGCACACTCTATCATGACTGATACAAAGGCTTTATAACATTTGCCCAGGCAAGCCCAGAACCAAGAACATCCGTCACATCCTTGCATGTAGCTAGAATGATAGATGACCCGTAACATACCCAGCAATTGTTTGAGATAGGTTTGTTCAAATATTTTCTTAAACAATAATATGTCTACTTCCAAGAAGATGGAATTATAGGCATGAACCATTATGCCTCCTTCTAAAATTTGTTTGAGGCAGTTAGGATTCTTAGTGTAGAGAAACCTTCCTTCCTCAGCTCTGTGTCAACCTCCCAAGTTCAGGAGTATAGGTATCCACCACCATGCCACCTCTGTATGGTTTTTATAAACTCCTGAATATCTGTGACTGGTTTATAAAAAATATCCAGGTATTAGTAGCACAAGTCTATAATTCTAACTACTGAGAAGTCACACATGAGGGACTGTGGTTCAAAGCCAGCCTGGGCTGAAAAATTCCTTAAGACTACTTTAACAGTGAAAAAGTAAAAATCCACAATAGTGTTACCAACTGTGAATGAGCAAGGAGAGGAGACATGAAGCTAGGAATTCCAGCCCCCTTGTACTGACAAAGAAAAGCCAGAAAAAATGTGATTGGGTATTGTGATTCCTGGCTTAGATCCTTATATTTGTAAGGTTGATTTATCCTTTATTAGTTATGTAATTGATGTCCTAATTGTAAAAGATCATCTGCTTACAATGATAGCACTTATCATGATAGTTCCTATCTCTTCCATGGCGCAACCCAATGCAAGTCTTCTTGCTTGGATTCATTCACTTTCAGGGGCTCAGACTTTCTCTAGAAAAGGAAAACAGTTAAAGTTCTGCCAAGAAGTAGCTTAGTATAGATTTCTCTCTTTGGCATGGACAGAATGTATCCTTACACAATCGTCCTGTGGAGCCATCGCTCCAAATCCGATGGGATTTGGAGATTGCCTTCGAGAGCTGTGTTGATATAGATGATGTCTGCAGCAACAGAGGCCTCTTGAGGAATTTAGTTCCCTTATGAAAAGAAAATGCTAGAGAGCTTGCTGGAACTCTCCTGGTACATGGGTTCAAGAGGTTGTAAGAGCACATAGCAAGGTGGCTCCACCTTGAGGTTAAAAATAAAATGAACCTTGACCTTGGATTTGCCAGCCTTCATCCAGTACTGTAAGAAATAAGTCTGCTTTACCTATCTCGTCTATTGTTTGTTGTTATGGTAGACTAATGCATTCCTTTTTTTGCTTTACTCAGATTCCACAGTGACATGTAAGATTAGTCCAAATCAACTGTTTTTCTTCTAGACTTCTCTCAGCTGGAGCCACCAGAGTTTATGCAATCTTGACTCATGGGATCTTTTCTGGCCCAGCCATTTCTCGCATCAACAATGCCTGCTTTGAAGCAGTTGTAGTCACCAACACTATACCTCAGGAGGACAAAATGAAGCATTGCTCCAAAATACAGGTGAGAATAAGGATAGCAACACAAGTCAGGCACAGTGTCTCATGCCTGTAATCCTAGCTACTCAAGAGGCGGAGATCTGAGGATCACAGTTCAAAGCCAGCCCAAACACTAAAAGTCTGTGAGACTTTTATCTCCAGTTAACCACCGGAAAACCAAAAGTGGCACTATGACTCAAAGGGTAGAGCATTAACCTTAAGCTGAAGAGCTCAGGGTCAACTCCCAGGCCCAGAGTTCAAGTCCCACAGCCTACTAAAAAAAATAGAATAGCAAGAATTGAATTAGATAGCTAAATTCTGTTTTGCTTTGAGTCAATAGGTTTAGTCTGTCATCACCATTTTGATGTGACTGAGTCAAGATTTTCTTGCCATTATTGGTATCATGACTCTTTCCTAAGTGGTTAGAGCAAAACATGTTAGAGAATGTAGCTGAGGAGCCTGGAGTGTAACCTAGTGGGAGAGTGCTTGCCTAGCATGCATGAAGTACTGGGTTCAATTCCTTGGTACCATATACATAGAAAAAGCCAGAAGTGATACTGTGGCTTAAGTAGTAGAGCACTAGCCTTGAGGAAGTCCAAGGGCAGTGTTCAGGTCCTGAGTTCAAGCCCCAGGACTGGCAAAAAAGAAAAAAGAAAAGAAAATGTAGCTGAGTGTGGGCTCCTAAGAGAGAGAAAGCACTTTTACTTGCCTGCTCACCAACACAGGTTCCAGATGGGCTAGTTAGCTCTGCCCTAAGTACTGACTTGATACCTTTCTTACTTTCCTAGGTGATCGACATCTCCATGATCCTTGCAGAAGCAATCAGAAGAACTCACAATGGAGAATCTGTTTCTTACCTATTCAGCCATGTCCCTTTATAATAGAATAACTTCGGAGGCTTTTTAAAAAATGTTAACCCCCACCCCTTGTTCTCCCTTGGTTTCTCTTAGTATTTGATAAATTTAGCAGAAGACCTAGCTTGCTCCAGTGTAGCTTTCTATGTCCCACATGTTATATTAGAGTTAGTGGATCCTAACCTGGGGAAAGACAAATTGAGATGAACTGCTGGGATTTTCTTCTACCTGCGATATCCTGGCTTCCTTGCTCATTTTATGACCCCTTCAGCATGAACTAGAGCTCAGCTGCTGTAAGATTTGCAGACTTTTGCGCATATTCTGCAAAGCTGTTTAAATGTGATTGATAAAGTTTAGACTCCTTTGCTTGTGAATGCTTTGGGTTTTTTTCCCCCCTTTGTTCCAACTAACTTGCAACAAAGCCAGCCTATGTGAGAAAAATTCTCCAAGGCCTATAATACTACAATAAAGCAGGTCTGAACAACCTCAAACCTAGTCCTGGTAGCTGAGCCCCCTGTAAGGCAGGAGCAAGTAGTTCAGCTTAAGCAGTTGTTAGGCAGGATCTTGAAGTGGGGATGGAGGGTAGCTCAGTGTAGCAATTGTGTCTTGGGAGGAAGAAGCCTGATTATCATCGTCATCATCATCATCTGCTTGACTATGTGTAGCTTGGATACTCCTTTGTACCTATTCCTTTCCATTTAGATTTCCATTTAGCTATCTTGACCTTTTCCTGGCCAAATATCATCTTGGGCCCAACTGGTCATTGTATTATAGTCTCCTGCAGTACAAAATTGCTTCCTGCTATATAATTGTTAATGTTCACATTAGATAATTTGCTGTAGTTTAATCTTTCAGCCTGTTGCCACAGTGGTTGTAGGTTTAAGGTGATATCTTACATAGTGCCTTTTAACTAATTTAAGTATTTAATTTTCATCTGTGTTCCTCGGATCCGTTTGGCCTCAAGTGAACTGAGAATCTGTTTTTAAAAGACTGATGTTATTGTCTGTTGTAGAGAAACTAATAAAGTGTTCGTGTGTGATTTGCGTCGTCTGTATTGTATCTACACTGATTTTTCTCCCAAAGGTTTCGTCTAGAAGTAATTCTTCCTTTCCAGCAATTTTCTCTGTTTTTAAATTCTTGACTGCCTTATTAAGACAAGAGAAAATAATGCAGTGATTTTATTCACCTGCTAGACAGATTGTGGGGTTTGCTGAGAGTTAGATAAAATGAATTCTGTGCAGTATTTACTTGAGCCATAGGGAGTATAATATTTGTTCTATACTGCTTATTCCTGATGAACAAACATACTCTCTGATTTTGGCCATATATATCCCTTGCCTCCTCATGCCCAGAACTTTAGATTGCATGGACCTAGACTGGCAGTCCCCAAAGCTAATATTTGACTTTATCTCAGTCTTCTTTCTAGGTTGCATTTCAAATGTTTTCTGCTGGAACTCTTAACAACTTGAGGGTTATTAGAATTAGCCTGGACATGTAAAGAACAAGGTCATTGCCTTTCCTATTGGTTTACCCTCCTGCTATCTTTTATTAGCTCCTTGTCACAGAGGAGGAAAGATGGGTGGCTCTTCCCTCATCCCATAATTAGTTTTGCACTGTTGGCCTAGCGCCTTCTATCTAGATTACAGATGATTCATGCTAAATGTCCCAGGTGGTTTTGTGTTTGTTTGTTTTGTTTTAAAAAAACAGCCATTATCCAATGTGGAGAAATAGAAACAGCTCCTTCCCTTGTACCTCTGGCCAATAGAGACATCCTGCACTTAATGAATTTCCTGAAGCCCAGAATCTGACTTCATGCCCTGTCTTTACAGAAGATCACAGTTCTCAAATCACCTCCTGATTAGGATTATGTATGTGAGCCACTAGCACCTGGCTTATTTCATGTTTATTTTTTCACATTCTTTTTGGACAGAGATGTGGCTCAAGTGGTCAACACTTGTGGAACAATCTCAAGACCTTGAGTTCAGTCCCTAGTGTAAGTTAATGGAAATTCATGTATTTTTTAGCCTAGTGCCTCACACCTGTAGTCCTAGCCATTCAGGAGGCCAAAATCTTAGACGTCTGAAGTATCCTGGGCAAGAAAGTCCATGAGACTTATTTCCAATTAAGCAATATAAAGACAGAAGTGGAATTGTGGTTAAAGTGGTAAAGCACTAACCTTAAGCACAAAAGCTCAGGGACAGTACCTAGTTCCTGAGTTCATACCCAGAACTGAGACACAAGCACATGAGTGCACAAACTACCCAGCCCAGTCTGACTAGTCCATTTCACCTGTAAGTACATTAAGCAAAGATGTTCTGTCTCTCATGTACAACCCAGAGCCACTACCCCCAGTTTTAGTCTCAACCTGTATAAATCTTAGAGTAGAGCCTGGAGGATACAAAGGACAAGGACTTTCATGGAGCAGGAAAGCAGAGCTGAGTAGAGATATCCTGTAATGAAGCCTCCCTTGCCTTCCCCAAGGACCAGATTGCTCCTGAGCTGCCTCCAGCTGAGTCCACAACTCCACACTACTCAAGTCCCTGGCTCAAGTGTCCTGCAGTACTACTCAGCGACCACTAGGGGGAGCAAAATCGGTGCTAATAGAAAGGAACACCTGAGGAACTGGCTGAGCAGCCACTTCCTGGTTCATGTGGCCTGCAATGCTGCCTAGCTGCCACCAGGGGGAGCCAAGCAGGTGGCCAAGAGAAAAAAGGGAAAATGTAAATAACCTGTCAGCCTTTCAGGTCCCCTCTACCTCTGTCAACAGCAGCTAGGGTAACAACAGGATACCAGGTTCACATTCAGCAGAGAAACAAGTGCACACACCCTCAGTGTACCACTCAATGCATTTTCTCAAACCAAATTCTGTGTTGTATACTGGGAAGACACGAGTATGACAGTAGTCTTGAACCATTGGGATGAATGACTAAGATTTGGCATGCTACATACCTTGATAACAAAGAAACAGATGTACCAGAGCACTAAAGAGGGGGCCAAAGCCAGAATTGGTCAGGAAAGAATCCCTGGAGATAATTACTTTGACCCTTGAAGCAGAAGTTGGTCACCAGGTGCTGGTGGCTCACGCCTATAATCCTAACTACTTGGTGGGTTGAAATCTGAGGATCACATTTCAAAGCCAGTCTGGGCAGGAAAGTCCATTAGACTGCTATTTCCAGTTAAGCACCAGAAAACCAGAAGTGGCACTGTGGCTCAAAGTGGTAAAGCTCTATCCTTGAGCAAGAAAAGTTCAGAGATAGCACCCAGGCCCTGAGTTCAAGCTCCACAACCAACTAAAAAGAAAAAAAATTGGCCAAAGCAGCAGCTGGTGGCTCACACCTGTAATCCTACCTACTTAGAAGGCTGAGATTTGAGAATTGTGGTTTGAAAACAACCTGGGCTGAAAAGTTCTTGGGGCTTATCTCCAATTAATGATTAAGAAGCTAGAATTAGGGTTGTGGTGAAGTGCTAGCCTTGGGGAAAGCTATGGGACAACACGTAGGCCCTAAGTTCAAATAACAGGACTAGCACACATTAAAAAATAAAACAGCCAGTGCGGTGGCTCACACTTGTAATCCTAGCCACTCAGGAGGTTGAAATCTGAGAATCAAGGTTCAAAGCAAGCCTGGGCACAAAAAGACCTGAGACTCTTCAATTAACCTCTAGAAAACGGAAAATGGAGCTTGGCTCAAGGGTAGGGCGGTAGCCTTGCGCTGTGGAGCTAAGCTAAGGGATAATGCCCATGCCCAGGGGTAGGGTGGTAGCCTTGAGCTGAAGAGCTCAGGGACAACACCCAGGCCTAGTTCAAGCCCCATGACCCACAAAAAAAGAAAGAAAAATTAGAGGAATCAGCTTTTTTTTTCTTCCTTTTCTTTTTTTTGGTCGGTCGTGGGGCTTAAAGTCTGAACTCTGGGCTGGGCACTGTCCCTGAGCTCTTCAGCTCAAGGGTATCTTGAGTCACAGTGCCACTTCCTACTAAAGGAACTGGAATGACCATCATGAGGGATGCAAACAACAGATGCTGGCATGGATGTGGGGTAAAAGAACCCAAATACACTGATGGTGGGAATATAAATTAGTTCAACCACTCTGGAAAGCAGTTTGGAGACTCAAAGACAAGACAAAACAAAACAAAAACCAAAAACAACTCTGGAACATTTATTTCAAAGATCACAATCCAAGATACAGGAAAGCCACCATGTTCTTGTGTGCAGTATTCACCATAGCCAAGATAAGGAAACAGGCCCGATGCCCCTCAATGGATAAGTAGATCAAAAAATGCGGTGTGCATACACAATGTCATTTTATTCATCTAGTAGGAAGAATATTACATCATTTGCAAGGGAATGGCTAGATTTGGACCTGAGACTCTTTTTTTTTTTTTCTGCCAGTCCTGGGCTTGAGCTCAGGGGCTGAGCACTGTCCTTGGAGTTTCTCAAGGCTGGAGTTCTACCACTTGAGCCTCAGCACCACTTCTGGCTTTTTTCTATATATGTGGTACCAAGGAATCGAACCCGGGTCTTTGTACATGCTAGGCAAGCACTTTAACCACTAGGCCAAACTCCCGGCGGGAATGGCTAGATTTGGAAAAATTATGTTAAGTGAAAGTAAGTCAAGCCTAAAGAGAAAAAAAAAGATGCATGTTTTATCCCAGATATGGAAGCTAGAACAGATTTATAGATATACAAGTAAATATATACATGGTCATATGCAAGTTTACAGATGTATTAACTAAAGTGTTCCGTTTGAAGGGAAGAATTCAAATGGTGTAATACCTTAGAAAAAGTAACTCAGTCCAACAAAATGAATACTAAGAAACTAGTATTTGAAGGGAATGGGAGGGAGGACAAGGTGAGGGGATAGACAATCAAGACAGGAAGAGGGAGAATGTAGTCATAATATTCAGTACATATTTTATGAACATAGCAAAACTGAGGGAGAGAGGCTGGGTTGGAAGGAATGGAGAAGAATGATGAAAAGGGTAATGTCCTAAACTCATATTGTTACTGTACCTGGTAAATTGTATATACATTTATTTGTTTATTTGATTGGGAGGGGATGAGGGCAAGGAAATAGGGACAAAAATATGAGAAGGGGTATAACAAAGAAAAAATGAAGAGTAATGTCCATCAAGATACATTGTTTGCATAAACTGTTTACTGGTACTTCCTTTATACAACTACTTAAGGATAAGCAAAATATGAAGAAACCATGCAGAAGATTATGGAAGCAAATAAGAATCCTTCCCCATAATCCTTCATGTCATGACAATCATGATGATTTTGCTGTGCTTGGGTGCGCTGCTCAAATGAAGCCATAGCAGCAGCAGGTTAACTAATGACCCAAGTCAAGGCCCAGACTTAGAACCTGAACAGGGAATAGCAAATGGGAACTCAGCCAAAAGCAAGGCAAAGGCAGGAGAGTTTGTATGTGGGCTGAAAAGTTAGCCCTAGTATCCTTTAAATGTGCTTTATAAAATTTGGAGTATATAAGGTTGATCCCACAGCCTTACATATGCTCTGCAAACATCTACCACTTCAGCCATTAAACTTAAATCGAGGGGCTTCTGAAATACCTCTCCAACAGGTCAATTTCAGACAATTCTTCCCTTATATACAATTGTTATTTAATATCTATTTGTATGTATGTATGCATGCATGCATGCATGTGCACAAGTGCCAGTCCTGGGGCTTGAAATTCCAATCTGGGGACGGTATCTAAGCTTTTTCTTTGGCTCAAGGCTAACACTCTACCACTTGAGCCACAGGTCCATTTTTGGCTTTTTGATGATTCATTGGAGAGAAGAATCTCCGGTGACTTTGAGCCATGATCCTCAGATCTCAGCTTCCTGAGAAGGTAGCATTATAGGTGTGAGCTACTGATACCTGGCTATTTGCCTTTTTGAAAAGTGGAAAGTTTATAAGTCATAAGCTTAGTGCCCAGTGACTTCTCACTTACCCAGCATACCACACTGGTCAAAACCCAGAACATCACTAGTGTTAGGTTCCAAAGGTTCAAGGGGATAGACAGAGAGCTGGTACAACAACTGCACAGCTTTATTAAGAGGAGAAAGCCTGTGGAGGAAGGCTCCAGCCAGATGTAGAGATTCACCCCTTGTTGACAGGGTAAAGCATTTGCAATGAGGAACACTAATATGATGGGAGGAGGGATTGGTAAGAGGGCAGCTTACCAATGGTGAAACATTCACAGTTGGTCATTGGAAGGGGCAAAAGGGTGGAGTGATAGTAACTTGAATGGGTTAGAGCCAGACAGATGAGGGGAGAGGGTAAATAAAGCAGGAGTATTTTAAAATCAAAACACTGGTACCTACCAATATGAGCCACCCACACACATGGGGACATAGTAAGACAAGTGTGTTTGTAAATCAAAGCATTAGTCTGGAACCTCAAGATAAAGATATCTGCTATTCAAACCCAACAACTGACCTGCCTCCCCCCCATGAAAGCCCTTCTTGTTCCTTTCTGCCACTACTCTCCTAACAAGAATAATCACTGCCTATGTGGAATACACCTGTCTGGCCTAGCAGAAAGATGCTAACAGCTGATCTGACCCATCCCAACTCTAGACTGAGTGTGGATGTGGATTCTTACATCCATCCATCAATGTCACTTCGTCTATGCAGCTAAGGTCTGGAAATAGTTCCCAAACACATATCCATGCTCCAATTTGACTTCCTGATATCCCAGAAGCTCAATGTAGTGGTTCATAGCATGGGGTATAGAGTCTAACTTGAGTTCAGTTTCCAACTCTCCAACTTCCTAGGTGGTGTGACTTATTCAAGAGCAGAACTGATCTGTGGTGGTGGTGGTAGTGGTGTTATGAGGGTGAAAAACTACAAATCATAGGGAAAGCCTGGGACAGTGTTACAGAAGTCAGTCATCTATCAATGGTAGAGATTGTTATTATTATTGCCATGCTGGAGATTGAACTCAGGATCTCCTGTTCATGGAGTTTGAGCTCAGGACCTTGGTGCTTGAGATCTTTTGCTCAAGGCTTGTGCTCAACCACTTTGAGCCATAGCCCCACTTCAAGATTTTTAGTGATTCATTGGAGAAAAGAGTCTCATAGACTTTCCTGCCCAGGTTGGCTTGAAACCTTGATCCTCGGATCTCAGACTCCCTGAGTCACTAGGATTACAGGCATGAGCCACCAGCATTTGGCCGGTTATTTTAAAAATATTTTTGATTGTTATTATTAAGGTGATATACAGAGGGGTTACAACAGCATCAGGTAAAGAATACATTTCTTTTTGGAGATTGTTACCCCTTCCTTGGCTTTTTTGAGGTAAGATGTCACTTTAAGCCTAGGCTAGCCTGGACACAGATTGTCCTATTTATGCTTCACCATATCACCGTGGCTGGCAGGGGTGTCCCCCTTGCACTCAGCCATTGGTTGAGATGAAGTTGTACAAAATTTTATGCCCAGACTGGCCTCAGACTACAATCTCCCATCTCTGCTTTCCCTCCAAAAAATCTAGAATTACAGGCTTGACTACCTGTTAGGCTTCTGGTAGTCAGTACCAGGAAATGTTAGTTCCCCTCCGACCCCTGGGGAAGAATGAGTCAATACTGGTTGTAGCTCTGTTCTGTGGGTGGCAGAAGCAGAGCAAGCTTTGTTGGAAAGAGTAGCTATAGGGTGGTGTTCTTTCCAACGCCTCCAGGGAGCTTGCGGCTTGTCATTGAACAGAGTCCACCGCCTTCCTTTCCACTCCAACTCAGAACTCAGTGAAGGCTTGGATAGAACACAGAGAAATTCTCATTGAAAGACCAATTCCTCTCCGTAGGTTGAGGTCTGCATGGTCCCAGGCCTACAACTGTACTTTACTTTCTCCTTGGTATTGTGGAGTAAAGGCCCTTTGGGAGGTTCGAGGCTAGCCCAACTCCATAGCATAGCCTAACCTCCATAAGTTCTTTCTTCTCTTTAACAAGTGGTACTGGCTGCCATGTTTAGAGTTGTCCAAGTGAGGCTTCAAGTGGCGACCAATACACCAATTTGGTGATTAAATGAGGATTTACTTTTGTCAGTCCTGGGGCTTCAACTCTAGGCCTGGGCTTTGTCCCTGAGCTCTTCAGCTCAAGGCTAATGCTTTAGCCCTTTGAGCCACAACACCACTTCTGCTTGTTCAGGTGGTTAATTGGAGATAAGAGTCTCACATGCTTTCCTGCCCAGACTGGCTTGGAACCAAGATCCCTAGATCTCAGCCTTCTGATTAGATAGGATTACAGGAGTGAGCCACTGGCACCTGGATGTAAATGAGGATTTTTAACACTAAATGTCCAAAATATAATTTGAGATAACCTTTACTTTCAAGCTATGTTACTGCACATGTCTGTTAGAGTGAAAGAGTATGTAAAAATTAAACAGATGTAGGACATGATAGTTCTACAGGGGATGAGCTCTCTCATTATTGTATATAATTTATAAACTACTCATCTGTATTTTTTTCCTGCAGAGAAATCTGTCTCAGCCTGTAGATTTATGGAGTTGCCATTCTCTCTGCCAACAGCAGAGGGCCTCATTAGCACAACTCAAAATCATTGGCAAATATATGTGAAGGAAATTTGCCAAGGTTCTAGAAGCACAGTAAAACTTTAACAGAAATGGGCAAGAAAATTGGCTGCTCAGCTAAATTCCTTCCCCCCAAAATTGGATTTTATAAGATATTAAGGGTTGAGTACAACCTTGTTCTAATTTTTGTAGTTGAAAACTCATCTAAAATCTACCAGTCATGTTCACTTCTAAAGCTGGTATAGAGTGGCTAGACCTGGAAAATAAAAATATAGAAAGTCAAATTTGCATGGTAGTTCAGGCCTGTAATCAGAGCTACTCAGGAGGCAAGGATAAGAAGATTATAAGTTCGACGACAGCCTAGGCAAAGGTAACAAGTGACACCCTATCTCAGAAACAAAATACAAGCAAAAATGGCTGGGAGGTATGGCTCAAATGATAGAATAAAGTACAAGGCCCTAGGATCAATGTCCAATACTCACAGCAATAATCAAACCAAAACAAATAAAAACCAAGGTGTCAGATAACAACTCTAGGCCTAGACCCAAGAAATAACATAGTGTTGGGATGCCAAAGTTTTCTGTTGCCTCGAATATCCTAGATTAAGGTGCTGCAGAGGCTGTCAGTGGACACAGACCTACTACTAAGGCTGGGTGCTGCAATCCTAGCTACTCAGGAGGCTGAGATCTGAAGATTTGTGTTTTGAAGTCAGCGCAGGCAGGAAAGTCCATGAGTCTCTTATTCCCAATGAACTAGAAAAAAATCCAGAAGTGGAGCTGTGGCTCCATTAGTAGAGCACTACCCTTGAGCAAAGGTGCTCAGTCAGGGACAGTAGCCAGGCTCTGACTGGCACGCAGAAACCTATTTTGGGTGGTATGCAAAGGAGTGGGAAGAGACACAGAAATCGAGGGAGGAAGGGGGAGTAAATTTAGTCAATATATACAATTGTACATTATATAAAAATGAACTATATACCTTGAAGAAAAGGATGGGGAGGAAATGGAAGAGAAGAAGATAACAGGGTAACACTGGCCAAAAAAAAGCACTATACTCATAACCTGACCATGGAATTGTAACTCCTTTGTACAAATACTTAATAATTATTATAAATAAATAAGCATAGAAAGAAAGAAAATGATGGTCATGATTTGGAGAGAAGCTAAGATTATAGTGGATCTGTGGCCCACATAGAATAGCTTATCTATTTGGCATCTGTGTCTGACAGTAAGGGAACAAAAGGCATCTTTCTTATTGCCACCTGACTGATACATCAAGAGCATGTTCTGATGCCTGATGACTTGCTGTCCTGAGACATGGGTGTGTCTGCAAAGGCTGATGTAGACCCTTGATGAAACGAATTTACATCAGGCATTTCCAGAAACATGCTTATGGCCTGAATCAATGACAGTAAGTTTCTCACTACTGTTTCTCAGAGGATTTAGCTCTAGGGAACACCATTTTGTTTGCTTCCATGTAGGGAAGAACCATGGATACATTGTATGTATGGGAATGGCACAATGAACTGCCATCCTTGCTTTGTAAAACCAATATATGTCAATAAAAAAATGAAATACCCACCAGTGTCTCATGCCTGTAATTCTAGCTACTCAAGAGGCTGAGATCTGAGGATCGGGGTTTGAAGCCAGTCCAGGTAGTTAAGGCCATGAGATGCTTCTCACCAATTAACTACCAAAAAAACCTGAAAGCTGTGGCTCAAGTGGTAGAGTGCTAGCTAGACTTGAGCAAAAAGAAGCTCAGGAACAGCACTCAGGCCCTCAGTTCAAGGCCCTGGACTTGTGCTAATAAGATAAGATGGCATTTGTGAAGTATGAAAACTATTCTAACAATTAAAATCATTCTAGATGAAAAATTATGAAGGGGAGCCAGAAAACTTTGAGATACAAGTGCCCTACTACAGCCAAATAGCCTGAAGAAAACTTCGTCCCCCTTCTTCTTCTTCTTCTTCTTCCTCCTCCTCCTCCTCCTCCTCCTTTTGTTGGTTGTGGAGTTTGAATTCTCAGCCGGGACATTGTCCCTGAGCTCTTTAGCTCAAGGCTACCACTCTACCACTTGAGCCACAACACCACTTCTAATTTTCTGGTGGTTAATTGGAGATCAGAGTTTCATGGATTTTCATACCCAGGCTGGCTTTGAACCTGAATCCTCAGATTTCAGCCTCTTGATTAGCTAGGATTACAGACGTAAGCCACAGGCACTGGGCTCAACCCTCTTATCAAGAAAGGGCATAGTGAGAAGAATTTCGTCTCCAGCCTGCTCATGCTGTGCCTCACCCCATGCTTCACAAAATCATACTATGAAGTTGAGAATTTCCTTGTCACCAGGTAATGATGAAGTCCAGTAACCCTTGGTACTGAAACATTCTTTGTTGTTTTCCTGACATTCACATTCAACTGTACAACCTGGTGACAGTGATTCATGCCTGTAAACCGAGGGATTTAGGAGGCTGATGTTTGAGAATGGTATAAAGTCAGCCCAAGCAGACAACTAGAGAGCCTCTTTTCTCTGATTAACCAACAAGAAGCAGGAAGTACAGGGAGCAAAAAAAAAAGCTGAACAAGAAAAGCATGGGGCTTTGATTGAGTTTGAGCCTTAATACCATCTGAGTACAAGTACTTATACACATACTCTAATCTCTCTCTCCTATACACAGCACACACACACACACACACACACACACACACACACACACACACACACACACATCAGGAGGCATCCTGGTGTTTATTGGACTGAAATCCGGCAAGCCATCAAGGTTGTCTTACTGAACACCAGTGGCTACCACTCAAAGTCCAGGCAAGGAGATGGGAGAAAGTTCTAGAAGCTGACCTGAGTGGTTAGATTCCACCCTCTTAACAACTTTATTAAATTCCCGATAGGTGCCAGTGGCTCTCGTGTTCAATCCTACCTACTCAGGAGGCTAAGATCAGAGGATCACAGTTCAAAGCCAACCCGGGGAAAAATAGTCCCTGTGAGACTCTTATTTCCAATTAATCACTAAAAAACCAAAAGTGCAACTGTGTCTCAAAGTGGTAGATCTCAAGGACAGCACCCAGGCTCTGAGTTCAAGCCCCACAACGGACCCAATGTCCCTATAGCTGTTTGTTTCTCTTTTAAAAAATCAATTACAATATATAGGAAGAACATAAACAGTTTAAGTCATATGTATTCTCCAGGAAAGCCAATTTGCTTGTCTATGAGGTAGATCTATCTGTCAGGATTGCCATGTGGATTAAATATGCATAGGAAGCCCCTTAGTATCTAGGAGTCACTAGACAATATTAATTTTCTCTTTCTCTTTGAGAGAAGAGCTCCCTGTGTAGCAATGCTAACCTTGAAGTTGTGATCTTCCTACCTCTGCCTCCCTAGTACTGTACTGGGATTCTAGACACATGTTACCCTCCTCAGCTCCAGTTCCTTCCTTTTTTCAATATCAAGGATAACCTTTGGCAACCTCAGCTAACCCTCTGAACTTTGAATGACATTATTATCTCAGCAACCAATGCTTTTGTTGAAAACAAAAGCCAGATTTAACAAAAATCCAGGCAGTATAAAATATTATTCACTGCAAAGGAAGTCCCGCCTAACCTAGGCCACAATCTCCCCCTTCCTTTCCATAGAAACAACCACTGCTACACATTTCTTCTAGAGGAGTTCTATGAATATGCATACCTATTAGTCTTCCATGTGACTCTTCGAGACTTGCTGTTGTACACTTTTGCATGCTAATTTTAGCTTCTAATTGCCTGGCAGAAGGCAGTTGATCTTGAGGGTCTGTAGGAAAAACAGCCCTGCTTTGAAACCTGTTGCCACTGGCATTGAGAGGATGTTGTGAAGGATGTTATTCATTGTATCCCACAGCATCCTCTCTGAGGACCCTGGGAGAACTTCCTGTCTGATCTTAGGGACTGAAAGCAGTTGCCCTTCTGAGTAAAGAGTTTGTTTTTATCTTCTGGATATTGTGAATTGTGTAACAGCCATGTTTCCCCTTTCCTGTTGGTCATTAGAAAGCTGAAGGGCCAATTTGGGGCCCACCCTTGGTGGCTGCCGAGGGTTTTATGGCATATATCTGTAGCCTTGTGCTTGGCTGAGCTTTGCATCCCTCTCCTGCATTTTGATCTTTCTGCATTATTGTCGCAACATATTTGTCACACATTCATAAAGTACTTGAACTCTTTTCTGAGAGAAGGTGGCATTGCACTAATGAAATAACAGCCTGATGGTTTTACTTGACCTTCAGTCTCCCTCCACCCCTCCCACCAGACTTGCCATCATATGCTTCCCTATGCTCCCCTCTGGCCTGCTTGACAATTACTGCCCCTACCAACCTTTCATATCAGCCAGATATCATTGCTTTTGGACCTAGGGGAATGTCCTGCTTGTCACTGTACCTGACATCTGTCCTCACCTCCACACACATTGTGTACACCATCTGAATACTTGCTTTGATCATTGTAGATGATCAAAGATGGGGGAACCAGGAACTACATAGTAAGACCATTTCCAACCACTTCAGAGTTCAGCTTGCTGACATGGATTTTGTTGGCAGCATATGCAACTGAGGAAAGTCATCTGAATATCACTTATTGGTTTGGCCAAACTGGGCAAAGCCTCAAGGGAAGACAGATGAGACAATGAGATTATTCCAGAGAGGAGAGGAAGTTATTGGAAGGAGCTGCATCCCAGAGTAACCATCTCTGTCTCCCAGGTAAAGGACGAAGAGTAGTCTCTGGAAAAGAGCAGGAAGACTCCACAGAAATATTCAGCTCTAAATTCTATTCCTAGACCCTGACAACGAGACACTAAGAAAGGTCCGACAAGTCTTGTCCATTCCTGGGCTCTAGCTTTCTAACTCAGAAAAACAGAAAGGTAGGTGATCAGCTGGGCACAGGTGGCTCACGCCTATAATCTTAGCTACTCAGGAGCCTGAGATCTGAGGATCATGGTTCAGAGCCAGCCATGGCAGAAAAGTCCCCATGACACTCTAGACTTACTCTAATTAAACACTAGAAATCTGGAAGTGGCTGCAGCTCAAAGGTAAAGTGCTAGTCATGAGCACAAAGAGGCTCACAGCCAGTGCCCAGACCCTGAGTTCAAGCCTCACCATAATCGACAAAAAAAAAGAAAGAAAGAAAAAAGAAAAGTAGATGATCTTTAAGAGTCATTGTAGGCTTAACAGCTCATGCTAAATTGCTCCCTACTATTCTTTAATGGCATGTAGCCATCCCTGGGAGGAGGAGAAAGTCCATCTCCCAGCCTCCTACGTCGTCAAGCTCAGGCTCCAGCAGTACGGATGGGTAACTTGACCCAAGGATGACTTCTACACTCTGGCTGCCAGCCCTTTATCCGTACAGTGTAGATCCTGCAACTCCCAATTCAATTGGCAAAGCTACTCCTTGACCCAAATTCAAGTTTAACATTGTAACAAGTTCTGATAGGCCCACTACTTAGCTAATTGTAGCACTTTAGGGTTCCATTGTTATCAGTGTAGAGCAGAGAGAATGACTCTGAATGGGGTCACTTCATTCTTGCCATGATAGCGCTCATCAGCACCGCAGAAGTTGACAGTCCTCACAAGTTAATAGTGGCCTTTTGAAAAGGCTCATTTTTTTTAAATACGATTTTTTGTAGGCCAATTATAAAGTAAGATTTTTATTAGCATTTATTAGTTATACAAAGGGGGGTTGCTGCGGTATTTATATAAGGTTTCAGCATTTCCCAATACAATTCATCCCTTCCATTTATTTTTCCCATTTCTCATAATTTTCATTGGGTTAGGGGAGGCTTGAACTCAGGGCCTGCGCACTGAGTTCTCTTGGCTATTTGAGCCACAGCTTCATTTCTGTTTTTTGGTGATAAATTGGAGATAATATTTTCATGGAACTTCCTTCCTGGCCTGCCTTTGAATAATAATCCTCAAATCTCTATTATTCTGTTTCCATACATGCAATTAAACTATATGGTCCATATTTTTCCATACTCATCTTCATTAGTCCTCCCCTTCCCACTGGTGTCGACCTCTACCCCATGACTTTTACCTTCCTATTATTCATTGTCTATCTTTCCTTTTTTTCCTCAAACAATCTAGGTATGGAACCAAGGTTAGCCTTAACCCACTATATAAACTAGGCTACCTTTAAGCTCATGATCCTCCTGTCTTCCAAGTACTGGGAATACAGGTGGGAGCTACCACACTTAGCCAATATTGGTGTCATCATTTACCACCTCTACCATCTTCCTGCCAAGTCATCAATCTCCAGAGCTTCAGTGATCATTTATTAGATGATTGCCTTACAAATGTAAGACAATGTAAACCATTTTTTTTCTCCTGAGCTTATTAGGCTCTTGTCCAACTTGTCACCCCATCTAGATGCTTCATTAGCACCTCAGATTCACCCTGCCTCAAACTCATCCTCCCCTCTAAGATAAGGCACAATGTTTTTTTGTGGGTCATGGGGCTTGAACTCTGGGCCTGCACACTTTCCCTGAGCTCTTCAGCCCTATCCCTGGAGCTCCAGCCCCCCTTCTGCTTTTCTAGTGTTTAATTGTAGATAAGAGTCTCAAGGTATTTTTGTGCCCGGGCTGGCTTTGAACCTTGATCCTCAGATCTCACCCTTCTGAGTATCTAGGATTACAGGCTTGAGACACCATGCCCAGCTGATAATGCACAATTTTAAGAGAATTGTCTACATACATAGTTTCTATGTCTTTCTTTCTGTCCACTTTTTGAAACAATCCATTTATTAGACCTTGTACTCTACCACAGTATCAAAACTTGTTGACAAGATCCTTCCACTTTGCTGAACACAGTGATCAATTGTCTTTTATTTTCTATGCTTCTCAGTGCCATTGGCCTTTTGGAAACTCCTTCTTAATGTGGCTTTGGAGATCCCGCTCTATGTTTCTAGCTTTCCTACTTCACTGGTTGCATCTTCTCAGCCTCCTGGTTAGGACCTTCTACTCCTTCTAATCTCTAAACACTGGAGAGGACTTCTCTGCATTTAGTCCTAGGACAATTATCTCAATCTCTAATGGTGCTGAATACACTTCACAGCTCTGTTCTCAACTGCAGATTCAGATACGCAACTGCTTACATGTCTTTTTCCCTTGGATGTCTTACCACATGTGGCCAAAACTGAACTCAAAAGTTTCTGAGTCAGACCTCCCCCCGCTCAGGAAATGACACTTAACATATGTCTCTAAACAGAAATCCAGAAGTCATCCTTGATATCTTCAAACCTACCCCACATACCCAATGAATTCTCAAAGTTCTGCCAATTCTGCTTCATAAAAAATATTATTTCATTGCTTCTCAACTATGACAGCTCTCTACCCTCACCTCCAACCCTGATTCTACACCATATTCTCCAACCTGGATTCTGGTCAGGTTCTCTGCCTCTACTCTTACCCTCCTGTAGTCCATGTAGTGGTCATATATATGAACTATGTCAATAGATGAGGCGGGGAAATAGAGGGGATGAAAAGGGGATCAACATGTATTGTACTTATAAACCAATTTTTTTTGCCAATCCTGGGCCTTGAACTCAGGGCCTGGGCACTGTCGTTGGGCTTTCTCCAGGCTAGCACTCCACCACTTGAGCCACTCTACCACTTGAGCCACACCACCACTTCCAGTTTTTTTCTATGTATGTGGTACCGAGGAATTGAACCTGGGTCTTTGTGCATGTTAGGCAAACATTCTATCACTAGGTCAAACTCTCAGCCCCTAAACTGATTTGTTGATTTGAAACCCCTTTGTACAATTGCTTAAGGATAATACATAAATAAATAAATAAATAATCAAGTCAGGAGACAGTAGCTCACACCTCATTACTCAGGAGGCTGACATCTGATCGATCACTGTTCAAAGCCAGCCTGAGAAGTGAAGTCCACGAGATTCTTATTCTCAATTAATCACCAAAACATCAGAAATGTAGCTGTGACTTAAGTAGTAGAGTACTATCCTTGAGCAAATAAGTTCAGAGACAGTGCCTGGAACCTGTGTACAAGCCTCAGGACTGGGGCTTGGATCTATTTCAAGGACATAAAGGTAGCCTACGAAGAATAAGTGGGAAGGCCTCTTGAGTCTGTGGAGAAATCGGTTCTCTATGGTGAAGGTGAATGTAGATAGACCTAACTGTTGACAGCTTATGATCTGGAAGCTCACTGTGTGAATGAAGGCATAAAATAAGCAATTAACTAATTAATTTTTAAATTTCACTATTCCTTTTCTAACACCTTCATATACACCCATTGCATTATTTAGCAGTTCTCAAACTTGTGTGTGGGGGGGTGAGTAGTGCGTATTTGTTGAACAATAGAACTCTAAACAAGTACAACATTAATAAACACAACTTTTCAGTAAAGGTTAAAGTGGGGCTGTTCTGTTTGGAGAGGACAACAGGTCCTATATTCCCATCTCCTGCTCAGTGTCTCACTTGCTCCTTCTTTCATTGTCCTGGCCAGCAGCTACCATAAAAGTTACACAGAGTTAGGTCTGAGGATCATTAGTGCTCTGGAAAACTTAGTTAGAAACTGCAAAAATTAATGGCAATGTCCTACAAAACAAAGAAAGCAGAAAGAAGAAAAAGGTGTTTCCCAGTGCTCTGAGCTCTGCTTTCTTCACTGCCCCACACCTCACCAGCCCTGCCTGGAACTTCAAGCTTTAGCTGCAGATGCTCCAGGGAATCTCCTTCAGTGCTTCAAGTAGTTTCAACCCTCAGCACACAAACTGCCTGTTCCCTGGGTGACTGCTTTATCCTCTCTTCCAGCACTTAGTTTCACTAATTGCTCTTTCAAGACTCAACAGAAACTCAGCTCAGCCTTAGGAAGTCTTTCTTGACTCCTTCTTCCTCTAGGGGGATTTGGGTAAGAAGGTGTAAATCAGAGTCTCATATTCTCAGAGCCTGCAGAGCTTTTCACTATGCTGTCCTGGATACCTCAAGAGTAGCCATCTTGCTTTGCTTATCTCTAGATAGCACAAGGCCTGGTTTGTAACAGGTGTCCCATCAATGCTTGGAGAATAGCCCAGTTAATGGAAGTGATGGTCTTGACCCTATGGATACTCTGTATTAATACAATACTTTAACTAATAGGACACACTCGATAGGGCTGTCTTTACTGATAAGCATGAAATATATTGGGCTTGACTTTTTCTTTCCCAGTCTGGAACACAGCAATAATGTATCCCCTGCATGGCAGGTTCATGGGAGAAAAAGAAATTTCTCAAAGCTAGCTGTTAGTAGCTTACCTGACCCATATTTGGCCTGAGTGGAACATCAAGAGCTCTGCCAGTCTATGGAAAACATAATGGCTTAATGTTCAGGATTAGAACCAGGTCCATGAGCTCAAGACTAGCATTCTACTACTTGAGTCACAGATCCATTTCCAGCTTTTTTGGTGGTTAATTGGAGATAAGAGTATCACAGATTATCCTGCTCAGGATAGCTTGAACTGCAACCCTCCGATGTCAGCCTTTTGAGTAGCTAGGATTACAGGTGTGAGGCACTGAGGTATTGCCTGAATTCTTTTTTTGTTTGTTTTCAAAGGAAAAATACCTCTTCTTTGCATTTCCTGGCATCTTCCCCTTATTCTTTTTTAAAATAATTTTATTGTGATTAATAGAAGGGTTACATTATATTCACCAATAGAAGGTGCATAACTTCACAAACATTGATACCCTTTCTCATGACATGGTCCCCATTTCCCTCCCACCCTCCCCCTGCTTATCTTGATTTCCCCCCTTCCCTATCCATTTTCAAACAACGAATTAAGCACATATAAAATATATCAGATAACAACGTGAAATATTGTAACAATGTGAGATAACCAAGGGACAGCAAAAGAGATGAGAGATAACACAGTACATTAAGAACAACAGTCACCCATTATATGGCTTTTGTTTCTTTATCCTGGAGGTCCTTACATTTAGCGTCATACTATTTGGCCTAATGTCTCTAGATTTTGTTCTATTGTAAATCTCTGCTAGGAGAGCCCAAGGTTTCTACTGATTATGACAAATGAGGGAGACTATTGCTTCCCTCTATTCTTGATATTGTTTGCTCCAGCTTAACAAAAGCATTTTACCAAAGTGGAGGGATGCTAGCCTGAAAAGACCATCAAAACAAGGAGGAGGAACAGTGGAGGTGCACGTCCATAATCCTCCCTGGAAAACATAGTAAGGTGGCTCACACAGCACCCTTCTGAACAAGGATACAAAGAGGATGTGGGATAATCACAAATAGCATCTCACATTTCTTTAGAATTTACTATGCATCAGGCATTGTGCTGGTAGATCTGTGTAGATCTTTAGTTTTTCATAACCACTTGACATAGATACTATTATTTATGAACAGACAAAGAAATTGAGGCATGATAGGGTCAAGCAGCTTGTCTGGGGTTACACAAGGAGCCAGTTAAGTTTCCATCCCAGACCCCATGTTCATTCATTATACCAACCTGCCTCTCATTTGTACACAGGCTTTGGGCCTGCACATTGGAGGATGACCAAGAAGACGTGACATGTTCTTCAAGGGAAGATAATATGGCCAGAAGTATATATGCATAAAGAATGAGAGAGAGACCCACTAGTCAGCCAATGTTGGTGCACCAATAGAATGGGATGGGGGTAGGTTGGGATAACATCATATGTATTACCTAGATGTCATGCCATGTACATAGGGTCAAAGGAAAGTCTGGGGAGAAAACTGTTGTGTCACTTTGTTTCACCAGGAACCATGTTCATTCCTAGGTTTAGACTCCCCAAAATAATTGAAAGCAGGCACTCAGACATAAACTTATACACTGGCATTTTCAGAGTAGCCCAAGGGTGGAAAGGACCCAAATATCCACCTGTGGATGGAAGGCTACAGAAAATGAGGTGTGTCCACACATTGGAATACTACTCAAGTGTAAAAAGGAAGGGAACGCTGACATGTGAACAACATGAATGAACCAAAGGAAGTAAGCCAGCCACAGAGGACAAATGTACCATCTCACTTATAGATGATATACAGAACAGTCAAATTCATAGATACAGAAAATAGGGTCTGAGGGGGAGGGGTACAGGGATTATTAAACAGTATGCACAGAGAATTTAGGTGAAAATAATAGTGATGATACAGGATGAATACACAGATGTAGAGGGCTGATTATGTAGTACCACCGAATTTTACACTTTAAATGTTTTCTTTAAAAAAAAACAAAGGTACAAAACAAGTAAAAACAGTCCCAGCCATATTCTGGTCCACTATATTTTCAACCCATGGGAATGGTGATTAAATTTTCAGGTCCAGGGAAGTAGACTTAGATGATAGAAATTGGTGACTTGGTCAGAAGTGGCAGTAAGTGAGAACTACCTGAAGAGGGTGCAAGAGAGCTCTGGGACAATGAGTTTTCTTATCACTTTGCTGCTCTTTCTCAAGTTCATTTCATGGGCGCATGCTCAAGCGCTTAAGCTACTCCACTACAAGGAAAAGTGAAACCCAAAGGAAGCAGTTAGGGTGTGGCCTGGTTCTCAGGGAGTCCTGGGGAATCCCTGTGACTGAATGAAGTTTGCTCTGTCCTATCTTTCCTATCTTCTCCAAGGAAATGTTCTTGCTTCTGAGACCTGAAGCCCTCCCTTACCCAGTGAAGACTGATTATTGATTAGCGGTACCAACTGATCTACAGCATGGTCCTGAGGGGAAAAAGAGGTAATCCAGTGCGATGGAAAGGCCATGAACTTGAGTGCAAGCAGATAGGTTCAAGCCCTGCTACTCTCATTTAGTAGTGCATAATCTTTGGTATGCGATTGTGATTTTTTTCCAACTCACATAACTTGTCTATGAATACTAGGTCCTAATCTCAAAACTGTGATAAGAGCCAGGTACGGTGGTATACACCTGTGATCCCAGCACTTAGGAAGCAGAGACAAGAGGATCATGAATTCAAAGCCAGCCTGTGCTATGTAGCAGGACCTTTGCTCAAAAATATAAATAATTGGTTGATTAAGGCAAACATTAAATGAAATATGCAGTGATCGTGAGCCTAGTTATCATCTAAGAATAGCTTACCAAGAGACAAAGTTCCTATGATGATTACAGATTGACAGGGTTACTCTGTGGGTGGGGGGAGAGCTAATAACAAGGGCACAAGTGACCAGGCATTTGCCGAGTAGTAGCTAGAAGAACATGAAGACAGCTGAAGAAAGCTAGTTCTGGGAGAGAAAACAAAGTTATGTTTGGGGACCTTTAGGAAAGACTATGATCTAGCCTGCCACATCCCTTAGGCCATGGCTCTCTGACTGAAGACCAGGTTTTAGCCCTGCTGTGGAAAGCCATTGACACGATTGACCTTCACACATGGGAGCCTACGGGGAGGGGGAAGGGAGGGACTACTTCACCTTGCAGACTCCTGGGGCCAGCTGTACAGTAGCAGGTTGTTTCAATTCCTCCCCTCTCAAAGTCTAAGCTTGTTTTTGTGGCTGGAGAGGAAAGGCATGGGCGGGGCTCTGCTGCACAGCCTGAGGAACCACAAGCCCGCCTCCAGAGTGAGGGTACAGAATGTACCCAGACTGCAAACCACACCCTTGTGGCTTGGGGAGGCCCCTGGGACAGGCTGGGGAACTGTCACACTACATTGTTTGAGAGCCCTATGCTTAGCAACCAGCCTGGGATTCCTCAGTACTTAGACAATGGGATATCCCAAGAGCCCAGGCCTGACTTAAAGGCCCTCCTACCAAAGGGTCTTCCAAGATCAAAGATCCCTGTGATCTGAAGAGATCTGTGGGCCTCTGACCTGCTCCTAGGAGAAGATCAACTCTGGAGATAGTCTGGGACAGCTTCCAGCCTGGGCCATTCCAAGGGAACAGATTCTGCTTTCCCTTGTCTCTTCCATCTTCCACCATGCTTAAGTGAGCATTCCAGAGCAGTGAAGGGTAGGGACATTTAGAGAGCATGAGGACAGTTTCCTGAAGCTTGAAGTGACTCGGAAAATAGAGAGTTCTAGTTGGATGGTTCACAGAAAGATCCTCTGAAAGAAGGATGAAATTGAGCGAGGACAAGTGCAAAGGGGTCATTAGTGACCAAACCTTAACAACATGATTTGGTTGAACACAAATAGACGAGAAAACATCAAGTAAAGGAGGGAGCTGACCACAACTGAATGTGAATCAACCTCAGAATAGACCACATTTTCCAAACCAAACATCAAGACACAGATTGACAATGATGAGTGGACTTATGGGGAAACAATCCTGGGTGTTGGAAATTGTGACTCTTCCCAACAATTGTAGGTCCTAGGGCTCCCTGACACCATGCTCTGACGCTTTAGACTTCATGTGAAAGCTATGTCCAGAATCTTGAGAAAAACAGACAAAGTTCAGAATGGGAATGAAGATAAGGGATGGAGTATCAGGGCAAAAACTCAGGGCAAAGTAGAAGCAGTATGGTGAGATAGAATGAACTTGATGTGTAACATTACGAAATTACTCAACTATTTTGAGCTCTACTTTCCTTATCTTTGAAACTGGGATGATAATACCATCTGTCATAAAAAACAATTGTGAATATTTATTTTTTAAAAATAAGTTCTAAGTGCATGGTACGTCCTCAGTAAATGGATGGTTGCCTATTTGGAAAAGGGAGGAAAGGTATGCAAAAACGACTTTTAGGAAGAAGCTGCTCAGCAGTTGCTTCTCAGACAGTAGCTGGAATAAGAGGAATGGGAGAAGGAGAAGGGCAAGAATCCAGCAGCTAACAGGCTGGATCTAGCCTAGTTCCCTCAAGCAGGTTGACTGGCTGCAACAATGTTTTCCCAAAATTGGAACTACTTGCCAGTCTTTTAAAAAGTAGATGTCTCAGCTGGGTACTGGTGGCTCACATCTAGAATTCTAGCTACTGAGGAGGCAGAGATCTGAGAATTGTGGTTCAAAGCCAGCCTGGGCAGGAAAGTCCCTGAGACTTATCTCCAATTAATCACCAAAAAAGCTGGACATAGAGGCCTGTCTCATGTGGTAGAATGCTCAGGTACAGTGTCCAGACCCTGAGTTTAACCCCAGAACTGGCACAGAAAAAAAATAGATTCATCAGGAAAGTTCAAACTTTTGGTTTTTGTTCAGTAAGTCAGAACATCCAGCAACTCTGGACCTTTGTGTCTACCTGACAGAGATGGTGGAAAGGAGGAGATGGCATCTCCTGTTGGCCTTGCTAAACTGTAATGCACAGATACAAGTATTCTTGGGGGGATGTTAGAGTATGTGAATATCTTTTTGTTGATTTTATTAATACTGATTTTTATATCATATTTCAAATGTCATGTTTAACAAACAAGTATCCAAGAAGGGAGTGTGTGAATATCTTAATAAAGGTGTTATTTTAAAATGCAGGTGCTGGTTCAGCAGATGTTTCTTCATTCACTTCATGCTCCATCATGGAGTCCAGATCCTGAGGACCCCAATATCCTGCATTTGTCGAAGTGGGGGTGCAAGGAGAAATGTGCCAGTCCTGGTACTTGAACTCAGGGGATAGACACTGTCCCTGGGGTTTTTTTTAGCTCAAGGCTACTGCTATACCACAGCTCTACTTCTAGATTTTTTGGTGGTTAATTGGAGGTAAGATTCTCACCATTTCCTTTCCTGGCTGGCTTTGAACAAAAGAGCCTCAGTTCCCAGCCTCTTCTATAGCTAGGATTACAAGTGTGAGCCACTAAGGTGAGCCACTGAGGCCTAGCTAACATTTTGCAGTTTTTCACAAGCTCACAGGTGTGAATTAGCTCCATCCTTGGTACCAAGTTCTTTTTATTTTCTGTCTTTGGTACTTGGATTTGAACTCAGGACCTGTAGCTTGCTAGGCATGTGCTCTACAACTTGTGCCACACCTCCAGGATCTAAGTTTGCTGGGTCTGGCTTTGAACTCATAATCATCATGTCTCTGAGTGATCAGAATTATAGTCATGGGCTGGTGCATAGAAACTTGTTTCTTATACAGCTGGTGTGGCACCTTTGCTCAAAGATGAAACCACTTGAGGAGTTTGAAAAACTTCTGCCTAGGTTAGGTCCCATCGCTAGGGATTCATTCTTCCCCTCCAGTCGTGCTGGTGATACTGAACATTGGTGTTGGGTGAGATCTGGGCACTGGGACTGGAGAAGACCCAGGATGATTTCACCTCACTAATTTTCTCCTTGCCTGCCTGCCCATGGAATTTGACTTTAGCACTGTTGCAATTGGCTCAGCATGGCTCCCAGGCTTGGCCAGCATCATCCCACTCTAGTTCTGGCAATCTGAGGCCAAACACTTCCTCCGCTTTCTCACCAGGTCCCTTGTTAGTGGAGCTTATTTTGTTTTGTTGGGCAGCCTTTAAGTGAGGACATGTGTGCAGGCGTTTAGAAAAATCTGAAGCACTCCCATGCTCCCTGGTGCTTCTTGTTCCCACTCCAGTCACCCAGAACTGGCCAGGAGCCGCAAGTGGGGTGCGGTGCCCCGCCCCGGCCGCCCCGCCCTGTCTGGAGACCGCGTGGACACCCACATGCCTTCCGCCTGCCGGCTGGCCGCAACACCGCGTGGGGAGCCATGTGCTGCCGGTCCGTCATCAAGGAGGGGAAGCCAGAGGCTAGCGATGCTGCTTCACACTGGCTTGGAAGCTGCAGAGCACCAACCACAGGCAATTTTCCCTAGGGCGCAGGCTAGAAGAAAAAGGCGGGGCCTGACTGGGCCTGGGAGAGGGAGGGGGAGGGGAGCCTGCACCAGGCTGCCTGGGCAATTTCTTATTGCGTGACAATCTCTTACAGCAGCAGCTTCAATCATGGTCCAGACCTGGGCACGTCCTTCCAAAGGAAAAGAGGTTATAAACCACAAAAAGTACATTTTGTTCTAACCAAGTGGGAAGGACAAAGCTGGGTTAGGGCCATGGAAAGGCCATTTTAGCCATCCATGCTTTAAGACGACTAATGACCATTTCCCAGTTTTTTTCTTTTTCTTTTTGTGGATTGTGGGGCTTGAACTCTGGGCCTGGTAGCTGTTTCTGAGCTCTTCAGCTCAAAGCTAGTGCTCTACCACTGGAGCCACACTTCCACTTCTGGTTTGCTGGTGATTAACTGTAGATAAGTGCCTTACAGACTTTCCTGTTTAAAGCTAGCTTAGAACTGCGATCCTCAGATCTCTGCCTCCTGAGTAGTTAGGATTCTTTTCAGATGTTTTAAATCTAATGTCTTTGTTTTCTGCCTCCAACCCTGCTTATTTGTGAAGTGGGCTTGAAGGCAACTAAGTGTGTCTCATCAATTTTCCTAGAGATTGGAAAGGAGTTAATGAGATCCCACCTAGAAAGTGCAGGAAAAGCTGGGGAAATAGGCTAGTGTGAAATGAAGGGCTTGCTGGCTGAGGCCTTGCTAATTGATTTTGCACCTTGAGACTTCATCACAATTGCTCCCACTAACTCCTGTCAAGTGCAGTTGCAAATGCTGTAAAGTCTGCAGAGCAAAGCAGTACCCCCACCCTAGAAGCTCTGCTCAAGACTCACCTAAGCCTGAAGGTTTTCAGTATGATGTGAGTGGGGGTATATTGCAGCCTGCATGGCAGCATTTGATGGGGTGCTCTTTGGGCTAGACTGAGGGGACCCCTTAGAAACCTAGGTGGGAGGTGATTGAGTTCTTTGAGCTTCTTTTTCTTTCTTTTTTAAAAGGATTGTGGGGCTTGAACACAGGGTCTTGACACTGTTGCTGAACTTCTTTGGCTCAAGGCTAGCACTCTACCACGTGAGCTACAGCATCACATCTGGCCTTTTCTGAGTAGTTTACTGGAGATAAGAGTCTCACAGGGACTTTCCTGCCCATGCTGGCTTCGAAGCATGACCCTCAGGTCTGAGCCTCCTGAGTAGCTAGGATTTCAGGTATGAACCCCTGGCCTCTGGCTTCTTGTTCCTTCATTCAAACCAAAACATCAGGGAGTCTTATGAGGAGGGGGATTATGCACCTGGAACGACTCAGCTTTGAACAAAATGAGAACGTTCTAGTCTCCTCAGAGGCTCCCTGCCCAAAGCACTGACAGGATAGATTACCCTTTGTCCTCAAGTCTGGCTCATTTTCCAACAACTGCACCAGACAGAACTTGCAGAATGCAGGGGTATAAAGGGCACTTGGATGAATTAGAATTAGAACCCTCTGACACGTCACCATGTATGGAGCAAGAATTGAAAGCTTGGGCAGAGCTGAACCGCAGTAGGACATGGCCTTGAGTTGGGACTTGGGGTAAACGAATCTAGTAAGATATTTTTTGCCAGTCCTTGGGGCTTGAACTCAGGGCCTAAGCATTTTCCTTTGGCTTTCTCAAAGCTAGTGCTCTGCCATTTGAGCCACAACACCACTTCCAGCTTTTTCTATGTATGTGGTACCAAGGAATTGAACCCGGGTCTTCATGCATGCTAGGCAAGCATTCTACCACTAGGCCAAACTCCCAATCCCTGGATTATTATTTTTTTTCTTTTTTGCCAGTCCTGGGCTTGAACTCAGGGCCTGAGCACTGTCCTTGGACTTTCTCAAGGCTACAACTCTATCACTTGAGCCTCAGCATCATTTCCAGCCTTTTTCTATGCATGTGATACCGAGGAATCAAACCCGGGTCTTCATGCATGCTAGGCAAGCACTCTACCACTAGGCCAAACTCCCCACCATATTATTATTTTTTAAACAGGATGTCAGTGTGAAGTCCAGGTTGGCCTCAAAGTCAGTCTTCCTGCTTCTGATTCTTGAGTACTGGAATTATACTCATGTGCCACCACACCCGACTCTAAGAGGAGATAATAGCTTATTGAGTGCTCACTAAGTACCAGAGACAAGCCAAATTCTTTACATGGATGATCTCATTTAATCCTTTCAAATACTATGATTTATCATCATTTTCAACTTTGGTAGTGGAAATTCAGACTCAGAGAGACTAAGTAATTTGTCTAAAGTCAAACCTTCCTCAAGGGAAAGTGAGGCCTAGAACTTGGAGCCATCCATATCCAGAGCCACTTAACAACTGGCCAGTGCAGTCTCACCACTAACTGTGTCATGGCCTCAGAGGTTATCAAGGAATGTGCAGACAACTTCAAATCATACGCCAGGAGCAGGATGGATTCCACCTCCCACAGATCCTTAAGCAAACTCAGTGGAGATCTAAGGGGGATTCTTTCCTGATCCCTGAAGCAGGATAGAGAAGAATCTTTTCTTGCTGTTATCCTCTGTCCCTACTCAAATTCAGACCCAAGGATCACAGGCTGGAGTGAGTTAGAGTGAAGCGAATCAGTTCCCAGAAGCACATTCTGCCTTGACTTCCATATGCCCAGAGTGTGAGGGTTGCGCCAGGAGAATGTTCTAGATACTCCCTGACCAGCATGACTAGAATGGGATGTCGCTTTCATCAGCTGTGCTAAGAGCCACCCCAGATAAGGCCAGCACTATTTTGACACCTGTTGTTTTCCTCTGTTGTGAACCTTTCTGTTTGGATTAGTACAGGAGGCCCTGTGGCAATGTTCTTTGGGATTGTCTAGTCTCTGCCTTGGTCCTTCTGGCCAGGGACAATGATTCAGCCCGCCCAGAGTGCTCGCATCTGCTCAGGGGAACACTGTGTGCTCTGGACTGGTGCCGCAGCCTGAGGGAAAAGGGAAGTGTGCAGGACTGCTGGGCCAGGCCACACAGGGCTGGGCCAGGCAGGGCAGGAGCGAAATCTGTGAGGATGTCGGCTATGGTACATGGCTTATGTGCTTCCACCTAAGCCTCGCCTTCTCCACTCTGCCTGCAGAGTTCTAGGGGGAACTGTCTTTGGAGGCTGTTCCTTCAGCAGGCCTCCTGCAAATGTCTGGCCTCCAGCATGACGTGTACATTAAGGTAGACTCATTAGAATTGAGCCACATTACCCCCAGTATCCTCCTCAGTCCTTGGTTCACTGCCTTCATCCCAGAGCTGGCCTCACAGCCTCCATCCAGCCTTGCCTTGCCTTGCCTTGCCATAGCTTTCCATTCTCCCTGAGCTGTCTACATGTGCAAACTTCAGTGGGTTATCACCCATCCCCAGGTCCCAGGGTGGCTTTAAGACTTTCAGTCCAAGCTTGCTGTCACAAATGTAGGTGCTCAGGTCTACATATTCTCCTCGAATTTCACTGTTTCTCTTACACAGTGTCCTGTGTGTTTGATGCTAATTGTACAAATATTATTTGGCCACACTTCCTATCATTTTCTACTAAGAGAACTTGAGCTCAGGTCCTTAACATTTTGGTCTTGGCTGAAGTCTTCAACTTCTAAACTGACTTCTTGTGCTTTACATTCTGCCTTCCAAACTATCCTGTTCACTGCCCCAAGATGTAGCTCAGGCCATTTTCACTGCAGTGCATATCTTCCTTGAGCTTCTCACCCTTATCCAGATACTTTCCCCCCGGGCAGAACGCCTGACATCTGATTGTGTAACATTTGGAACTGCAGACTACTTGTTTGCAAGTGCTTGACTAGAGTATTAGCTCCAAGAGTGCAGGTGTCAGGCCTCTCCCTGCTGCCCCCACTTTACAATGGGGTTTCAGGAAAGGTAGCATGACTAATGGCTTATTTCTCCCTTAGTAGCCATGAGCTCTTCCTGAGCACATTTGGGATGGAGTTGTCTGCAGTTCTGTAGGGTTTAACAGCTTCTGAGCTCAGATGCTAGTGGCCCAGGCCTGTAATCCTAGCTACTCAAGAAGCTGAGATCTGAGAAACCGCAGCTCAAAGCTGTGGCAGGAAAGTCTATGAGACTCTTATCTCCAATTAACCACTAGAAAGCTGCATCAGAGTGGTAGAACCCTAGCCTTGAGCTGAAGAGCTCAGGGACAGAACCTAGGCCCCACGGCAGAAGGTGGGGGGAACCCACAAAAAAAAAGAACTCCTGAGCTAGGATCCATTTGAAGGGGAGATTCTATAGATGAGAAGTATTTATTCAATTAACTTAATCTAGCCAGGAAAGCAATACAGGTAGAAGCTTTAAACACATTTTGAGGTGTGTGATAGGTGGAACATCCACAAAGAGCAAGAAGCTTGCAGAGATCAAAGTGTTGAATAGAATTTGGGATGTTGGATGTGGAAGACAGCAGAGTGATGTCTGAGTCAGAGGAGGGAACTGCAGGCGGGAGGCAAAGAGGACTCTCAGGGAAGTTCAAGGTTAGAATCAGCAGTGACCTTGAAGATTTATATAAAGTATAGCAATGGTGAATAATGGAAGCCATTCAAGGCAGCTTAGTGGTTGCCTAAGGCTGTGAGGGAATGTTGGGGGGGGGCTGAATGCTCAGGAGGACCTTTAAAGAGTTATTTTTATTTGCAGTGGTTGGGGACTGAACCAGTGAAGTTCCTGTTCATATCATTCACCTGTTACCTTAGAAACAGTGGTCATCTAAGTGTTCTATTACTATAATTGTTGGTGATATGGATTGAAGTCAGGGCTTCATGCTTGCTAGGCAGATACTCCACAACTGAGCCACACCAACTGGCTATTTGCTTTAACTTTAGCTTTCATGGGGGACAACTCACAGTTTTTGCCCAGGGCCAGTCTCATACCTTAATGGTCCTATCTATAAGTCTCGTGCAGTTGAGATTACAGGCATGATCCACAACACCTGGCTTGTTTGGCGAGGCAGGTTTTGCTAGAACACTCTCAAGAAAGCTACTCTTTAGACTACTTGCCTCTGAATCATGTGGAGGAAATACTTATGGAACATAAAGACGGCGAGTCTCACACCTGACCCTCTAAATGAGAATTCACAGAGTTGTGCAGGAGGAAAACATGGCTACCGTGTGTTTCAGAGGTTCCCGTTGTGACACCAATGCCCAGTGAAGCCAGATCTTGTATGGTAGAGAGTGTAAAGGTGTATGAGAGGAGTTGTGACTCTCGCAACCCAGCAGAGTCTCTGGTGGCCATTGGGTAGACAGGAAGCCCATCCTGAAATGTACCCTTCCCCCTGTCCTGGGTATCTCTCCCCTGTTCCACCACTAATCATATTACCCCCTTGCACAATCTACCCTGCCTCCTTCCGCCATTAAATTTCCACAGGACAATCAGTCCTCAATTGCTCTTTCCTCAGATGGGAATTGCTTGTTTACATGTGAGAGCTTGAGATGCTCAGACTATGTCTGGGAGACTAAAGCCTTTAGCTAGGATGACAAGGTCAGGAATGGCTGCATAGTGGCTATTTGAGGAATTGAATCACTCATGAAGACAGCATGGGGCCTGAGTGCCATAAAGCAAAGTGTTTTGCACTTGGCATTAGGAGTGACTGGAGCCTGAGTTTCTTCCAAGGAGAGATCTGCCTGTCTAGTTTGCTTGACAGGGAGGTCAGTTGGGGAACACTTGATTTGTAGCCTCAAGGAGATTGCAATGCAGTGGGCTTTCACAACCATAACAAAAACTGTGGGGCTGATGCTGTGGGCTTCCTAAGCATCATTAATTCATCCCTATTTTTATCGAATACCTCCTCGGTGCTTTATATTACACAGAGTACCAAAGTTGCACAAATAAGTGAGACCAGTGAAGTTCCTCCCCTAACAGAACTTTCAGAGTCTAGCCACAGTGACTGGTGGGAATTCATGGCAGAAAGGACTATGGTTGTGAAGTGTACTATGAAGGCAAGGGAATAATTGTCCTTGAACATGTGTATAACAAGACAATATAGCCTGGCTGGGGGGAAGGGAAGGGGGGCTCAAGGAAGTGATTGTGGTTGTACCTTTGAGGCCGCTGAGTTGCTAAATAGACAGAAAAAAAACAAAACAACAAACAAAACACCTGGGCAGAGAGAATCCCAGAAACAAAACAACAACAAACAAAACACCTGTGCAGAGAATCCCAGGCAGGAACCATGTGAAGACCCAAGACAGTTGAAAACTTGAACCATGTGTGGAACATTGGAGAAGGGTAGTGTAGCCAGACAAAGGAGGGAGAGGCCAGAGCTGCAACTAGGCAGCCAACTAGGGGTTAGCTCTCCGAGGGTCTTGTGCATGTTGCCAAGGAACTTGGGTGTTTTCCAAATATGGAATGTGAGAGTTTTAATGTGGATAAGGC
This sequence comes from Megascapheus bottae, assembly GCF_031878675.1. Taxonomy (NCBI): domain Eukaryota; kingdom Metazoa; phylum Chordata; class Mammalia; order Rodentia; family Geomyidae; genus Megascapheus; species Megascapheus bottae. The sequence goes on from NC_143547.1 coordinate 71,556,674, forward strand.
TACACAATCTCTGTCTCCCTCTCTCCCCCCTCTCATGTTCTGGCACCAGTACTGGGACTTGGGCACTGTACCTGAGCTTCTTTGCTTAAGGCTAGTACTCTACCACCTGAACCACAGCTTTTTGATAGTTGGAGAAAAGTGTCTCACATACTTTACTGCCTAGAGTTGGCTTTGAAGCCTGATCCTCTGATCTCAGCCTCCTGAGCAGGATTACAGGTGTGAGCCACTAACACCTGGCTAATATGTGTTTTAGAGTGTCTTTGGCTGCTATGACACTGAAGTGGACATATCAATCTAAATGTTATGATCGTGACCTGGCCTAAGGAATCTGGTGCTGTGGAGACCTCATGACATTTTAGCCCGCATAGTTCCCAGATGAGGAAACTGAGGCCCAGAGATAAGAAGAATCATATTTCCCCTAAATTTTCTCCCAATATATAGGGAAGTTACAGAGAACTGGGCTGAGACGGCTACGTAGATTCTGGTAGGATGAATTCATTGAACATTAGGGCAAACTTGGAGTTCTTACAACAGAAGGAAAAGTGAGTCTAGTATCTGTTATTTGAAGTGCTGTCGCTTTCCACTGCCTGAGGGTACAGTAAGGCCAATATCAGCCTTCAGTTCCACATCCCAGCTCTGTTTAGTCTGGCCTTTGCTCAGACAGGAGCTAAGTACTTACAGGCGAGCCAGTTCCTTCCTGCTTGCAGAATATAACGAAGTGCTGAGCTGGGCAGAACTCCCAGTGCTCACTGGGTCTCCCAGCAAGCAAACAGAAACCTCATGAAGGGCCACGTGAGGTCAGGAGGGTGGAGCTGAATTGCCCGAGGTGAGAAGGGATTGGCTGCTCTTTGACACACCACTTTCATGGAGGGCCAATCATAAGAGCCACAGTTGCCTTGGGTCTTATTCCTCCTCCTACTCCCTTTACTTGGTCCTTGCAAAAGCCACAGAGCTTCCTACCACAAAGTGAGCTGGGAAGAGAAGTTCCTTCCCTCCTTCAGCCACACCCGGTGCAAAAGGCCTTGCATAGTGCCAGCTAGCAGCCAGAGGAGAACAGCTGCCCATAGCTTGGGAGGAGCCTTTGTTCTCTGGAAAGAACTAGGTTGAGGATAGATTAAGAAGCGAAGATTTTTCAAGTAAGGCCTTGCTGACATGGCTTGTGTCTAGATAACCAGGAAAAGAATTCCTAGACAGGAAAAGTACTCATCTAAGACGACAGCTGCTTTGTGAGTGCAGTTTTTTGCATGCACAAAATACACCGTGATAGACTGCAAAGGCTCAAGAAACCTTTCACTAATCCCCATCTGGACAATTAGGATTAGAGTACATATTCGCTGGGTTTACTTCTAGCAGTGTTCTAGCTGAGAGCCACTGACTCAACTACTTCTCATATACCAGACGACACCAGGCTAAGCCATTTATATTTTAAAGATCTTCGATTCCCATAATAGCTTCTGTGAGGTACATACTATTATGTTCCTCTCAGCACATACACTTTAAAGATGAATAATCAAGAATTCAGAGAGGTTAAGTGACTTACCCAAAGAGACACAGCTTGCTAAGGACAGAGCTTGAGTATATTCTATTCTGCCCAATACTAATCTTATACCCTACTTTATAACTGCTTTCCTAAGTAACAACTTTTCAGGCTCTACTGTCCAAATTGTTCTTAGAGTCCCCACAGGGTGGGACGACCAATGAATCTGCTTCCTGTTTTGCACTTTGAGTGCTAGTATGACATGTTCATAAAAGCAGGGGGACACTTTGGTGCTATGACCTGAATTAAGAGATCCTCTGGTAGTGCTTGGCAACCACCTGGCAGGGAAGAGGCTTTTGATAAAGAAAGAAGGGGAGGACTGGGAATGTGGCTTAGTGGTAGAGTGCTTGCCTACCATGCATGAAGCCCTGGATTCAATTCCTCAGTACCACATTAAAAAAAAAGCCAGAAGTATTGCTGTGGCTCAAGTGGTAGAGCACTGGTCTTGAGCAAAAGGAACTCAGGAACAGCATCCAAGCCCTGAGTTCAAGCCCCTAGACTGGCAAAAATAGGGGGAGGGAAGAAATATCTCTATCTATCTATCTATCTATCTATCTATCTATCTATCTATCTATCTATCTATGTATACGTATGTGTATCCACACACACACATATACATACATACATACATACATACATACATACATACATACATACAAGTGCTCATTTATGCAGAAATAAAAATACAAGGGGAAGGTAGAAACTACCTACTGGAGTAGATGATACCCCTAGTAGGTTCTGGAATGTCTGCTGACTTCTGGATGGGTTTTCTGTTCTCTAATGATATTAATGAGGGCAGAGGAGTCTAGTGAACATTTAATAGACAAGTATAAAAACTCTCACAGACTCCGTCTGCCCAAGATCTTTTGAAGGTCCACACAAAGCTGCAAGGGTTGCTTGGAATTCTCTGTCCAAGGAAATCATTAACCTTCCTCATTTCTGGAGAACGATGCAATCTGTTTTTTAAATGCCTAAATTAAAGGGAGAGGATACCATACACTTTGGGGGTTTTCCACCATAATTCATCTGAGGCTCTTGGTCAGGGAAATTTGAGCCTGGGGCCGACTTCGCTTCCTGACCACTTCCTGCTCTCAGCCTTTCTCCAACCCTGTGCCTCTAATAAACCCCGATTGTTTCAAGTTCAGCTCTAGTTAACCCTTTGAAGTATGGGTGGAGAGATGGCAGCTGAAACCCATGAACCATTCATGCATATCATAGATGGGCCAAGGATCAAATAAGATAATATATATGGTGACAGTGTAGGGTGACCCTTCTGTACATTAAATTATTGTTATTATTGCTTTTGTTAATAGGACAGCTATTTATTTATAAGATGGATGCCTTTGAAAACACATTAGTGCTTGCTGAGTTAGAAAAAGCCTTAAATTTCTTGTATATTTTGTGTTCCTCAAGCTAATTGATTTTTTGTTTCAGTACCTTCTGATTGCCTGTATTTTGCTTATTGTTTCTCATAAAAGGTATAAGAGAATTTCTAGAACTGTAAGGCTTGATTTTTTTCTCTATTGTTCTCAAGGGCAATAAGTGTCCAAATGACAGGGGTTTTGACTGGGAATGTGGCTTAGTGGTAGAATGCTTGCCTACCATGCATGAAGCATGTAATAACCTGGCAGGCTTAGCTGCCAAATTGTTTTTGTTTTGGTAAAAATGCTTAACCTGCTCGTCCACCTGTGAGTGGTTACAACCACCTGTGTTTCATCCTTGTGGTTATTGACTATGGGCATCATAAGGTGATATCATACAGTGACTGTCGCCTGTGTGTGGTATTTCCCTTTAAAAGCTCAGCACCATGGTAGGTCGGGGTTGCTCTCTTGTCAGCCTGAAGGTGGAGTGTAGCTGTTGTGCTGCTATTCACTGACTGCTAGCGAATCCAGTGTTAGGGTGGTTGTTCCCCCAAATGGCTAGGATATTACAAAGCCCTGGGTTCAATTTCTTAGTACCACATAAACAGTAAAAGCCAGAAATATTGCTGTGGCTCAAGAGCGGTAGAATATTCAAAGACAATGCCTAAGCCCTGAGTTCAAGTCCTGGGACAGGGAAGGAAGGAAGGAAGGAGGGACAGATGAAAACAAAGAAAGAAAGAAAGAAAGAAAGAAAGAAAGAAAGAAAGAAAGAAAGAAAGAAAGAAAGAAAGGAAGGAAGAAAGAAAGGAAAAAGAAGAGAAAGAAAGGAAGAAGGACAGATGGAAGGTCAGACAAACAAACAGTCATACAGACAAATGAACAGACATACAGAAAGACGGATGGACAGACAGATGGATGGACAAATGGATAGACATATGAACAGAAAGACAGATGAACAGAAAGAAGGATGGACAGATGGACGGACGGACAGATGTATGGTTGGATGAGCAGACATACAGATACAGACAGACAAACAGATGGACAGATGGACAGAGATCGATGGACCTACAAATGGATGGTCTATGGACAGAGAGGCGGACAGACAGACAGACAGACAGACAGACAGACAGAGAACCAGACAGATGGATAGATGTATGGTTGGACAGACAAACATATGGAAAGATGGACAGACAGACAGACGGACAGATGTATGGTTGGACTGACAGACAGACCAACATATTGACAGATGGATAGACAGACGGAGGAATAGACAGATGGACAGACAGACAAATGGACAGAAAGATGGATGGACAAATGGATGGAGGTACGGACAGAAATGGACGGACAGATGGACAGACATATGTACGGTTGGACAGACATATGGATAGAAGGATGGACATACAGATATATGTACGGATGGACATACAGATGGAGAGACGGACAGACAGATGGATCAACAAATGGACAGATGGACAGACAGAACGGCGGACAGATGTATGGTTGGACAGAGAGACATATGGAGGGATGGATGGACATACGGATAGACGGATGGACATACAGATGGACAAATGGGTGGACATAGAGATGGATGGACAGATGGATGTGCAGCCAGCCAGACAGACAGATGTGCGGGTGGATGGACAGACATATGGACAGATGGATGGACAGATGGACAGACGGTAGGGTGGATTGAAGACAGACAGACAAATGGAGGGAAGTATGGACAGAAAGACAAATGGACAAATGGATGGACATATGGACAGAAAGATAGATGTATGGTTGGATGGACAGATATATGGATAGATGGGCATGTGGACAGATGGACAGACAGACAGACATAAATGGACGGACGTATGGCCAGAAGGACGGACAGATGGATGGATAGATGGACAAATGGATAGACAGATGGACATACAGATGGACAAACAGACAGGCGGACATATGGACAGATGGACAGACAGACAAAAGGACAAATGAACAGAAGTACCAACAGAAAGATGGATGGACAAATGGACAGATATACAGACAGAAACAGACAGATAGACGGACAGACATACTGTTGGACAGATATACGGATAGACGGATGGACAGATAGGCAAACATATGGACAGATGGATAGACAGGCAGACAGATGGATAGACAGACCTACAAATGGATGGACGTATGGACAGAAAGATGGATGGACAGACAGACAGACAGATGTATGGTTGGACAGACAGATATACGAATGGATAGATGGACGGATAGATGGATGGACAGATGGATGGACAAATGGATAGACGTACAGACATCTGGATGGATAACATATGGATAGATGGACAGACAGACATATGGACAGATAGATGGAAATACAGACAAACAGGAAGTCAGATGTACAGAAGAGCAGACAGAAAAATGGATGGACAAATGGATAAACAGAAAGATGGACAGATGAACATACAGACAGATTGACAGAAAGACAGACAGATGGACAGATGTACGGTTGGATAGACAGACATACAGATAGACGGATGGACAGACAGACAAATGGACAGATGGATGGAGAGTGAGATGGACCTACAAATGGACAGACATATGGACAGAAAGACGGGTAGACAGATGGACAGATGGAGAGATGGACAGATGTGTGGTTGGATGGACAGACATACGGATAGATGGACAGACAGATATATAGACAGATGCACAGATGGAGGGATAGACGGACAGACAGACAGATGGACAAATGGACGGAAATACGGACAGAAAGACTGATAGACAAATGGACAAATATATGGACAGAAAGATAGACAGATGGGTGGACAGATGGATAGACAGATGTATGGTTGGACAGACAGACATAGGGATAGATGGACAGACAGACAAATGGGCCTACAAATGGATGTACAGATGTACAGATGGATAGACAGATGGACAGACAGCCAGACAGACGGACAAATGTATTGTTGGACAGACAGACATACCAATAGACAGACAGACAGATATATGGGCAGCCAGCCAGCCAAACAGACAGACAAACGTATGGTTGGACAAACAGACATAGGGATAGACAGACAGTTATATGGACAGATGGAGGATGGACACACAGACAGACATATGGACAGACAGATGGATAGATGGATTGATGGATCGACAGATGGATGGTGAAATGGATAAATGGATGGACAGATGGACAGGTGGACAGACAGACAAGTGGACAGATGGACATACAGACATAACCATAGATGGACAGATAGATAGATGGACAGATGGATGGACAGGTGGACAGATGGCCGGACAGATGGACAGACCGATAGATATATGGATGGACAGCCAGACAGATGAATGGATGGATAGAAGGATGGACCCATAGTTTAACAGATGGATGGATGGTCAGATGGATGGACAGACAGACTGATGAATGGACATGTGGACAGAAAGAAAGACAAACGGAAGGATGGATGGATGGACAGACAGACAGACTGACAGAAAAGGAAGGGAGGAAAGGAAGGAAGGAAGGAAGGGAGGAAAGGAAGCAAGGAAGGAAGGAAGGAAGGAACAGATCTACCTAGAGTTGATTACCTATGGGAACAAGAAAAACTAGCCATGTTTAGAGGCATTTTGTCACTGAAGAATTAGAAAACATCGTGGAAAGAACAGTTGATTTCACTTGAGATTATGTGGTCAGCAGGCCAGGAGGTGATTTGGAGAAGATGCAAACTATGAACAAAGGCTTGTCCAGTGTGGAGAATGACCTGTACATAGAGTTACAGGCAGCTATGATGAGTAGGCTGCAGAAGGCTTGCTATTGTACAATGGGATGGAGTTTGGATTTTATTAAAAGTGAGCCTAGAAACCACAGGGAAATTTGAACAGAGCAAAGATAGCAGCATGTTTATGTTGTAGGAATTTCTCAAGTTACAGTGTGGGGTGTGGATTGGAGAGGAGGAAAAAGGGAATTTCCTTCGAAGGCTACTGCTGCCTCCCAGGTGAAATACGATGATAGCTTGAACCATGAAGATAAATAAGTACATGTGTTTGGATTCATTTATATTTCAAAATCGCTAGTAGAGAGGATTTTGCATGCATTGAAAAATGTGTGACCTGACTTTTATAGGCTATATACATGCATTAAATGTCATACTTTAGGGGCCGGGAGTTTGGCCTAGTGGTAGAGTGCTTGCCTAGCATACACGAAGACCAGGGTTCGATTCCTCAGTACCACATACATAGAAAAAGCCAGAAGTGGTGCTGTGGCTCAAGTGGTAGAGCTCTAGCCTCAGGAAAGCCAAGAACAATGCTCAGGCCCTGAGTTCAAGCCCCAGAACTGGCAAAAAAGTTATAGTTTATCCAATAACTACATGTAACAATTATATGTCAACTAAACATATATTTTTTCTCTTTATTTTTGCCAGTGCTGGGCACTATTCTTGAGCTTCCTTGCTCAAGGCTAGCACTCTACCACCTGAGCCACAACATCATTTCTGGCTTTTTGTCTTTATGTTCTACTGAGGAATTGAACCCAGGCTTCATGCATGGTAGGCAAGCATTGAACTACTAAGCCACATTCCCAGCCCCTAAATACATTTTTTAAGCTAGGCATGATGGTGCATATCTGTAATCCTGGTTCTTGGGAAGCAGAGATAGGAAGATCATGAATTCAATATAGCTTAAATTAAACAAAGAAACTAGCACTCAGGAGGCTGAGGCACGAGGATTGTGAGGTGAGTCAGCCTGAGTTACATAGTAAACTAAAAAAAATCAAAACAGGGGCCGGGAGTGTGGCCTAGTGGTAGAGTGCTTGCCTAGCATGCACAAAGATCCAGGTTCGATTCTTCGGTACCATGTACATAGAAAAAAAATGGAAGTGGTGCTGTGGCTCAAGTGGTAGAACTCTAGCCTTGAGAAAGACCAAGGACAGTACTCAGGCCCTGAGCTCAAGCCCAGGACTGGCAAAAACTCAAAACAAAAATGACACCTCCCGGGGCCGGGAGTTTGGCCTAGTGGTAGAGTGCTTGCCTAGCATGCACGACGACCCAGGTTCGATTCCTCGGTACCACAAACATAGAAAAAAGCCGGAAGTGGTGCTGAGGCTCAAGTGGTAGAGCTCTAGCCTTGAGAAAGTCCAAGGACAGTGCTCAGGCCCTGAGCTCAAGCCCAGGACTGGCGAAAAAATATGATACCTCCCACCTCCTGTCCTCCCACAGGAAAACTCAAGTTGTGTGTGCGTGTGTCCGTGTGTGTGTGTGTGTGTCACTGTTCATGTTCTGAATATGCAGATATATTCTGAAAGTTTAGCCTATGGCATTGGGTATGGTAGAAGGTAAAGAAGAAAAGAAATGTTGGATAATTAATTCCCAGGTTTGTGGCTTAAAGGATTGAATGGCTCAAGGAGATATTCAGCAAGATGAACAACAGGAAAGTCAAGTTTGCTTAGAGAGGTGATTTATGTAAGTTTAGGATATAATAAGTGTGATACTTGGATGGAAGACCTAGTAGCTGTGGGAGAGGCAAATAGGGAGCTCAAGGGGAGGGAGTATGGGATTTTGTCTTGGACACTACATGTGGAGATGTGCTAGCTAAAACAAAACAAAACACTGAATTGGAGGTGTATCTCAAGTGGGTGTGCTAGCCTTGAACGAATAAGCTAAGGACAAGCTGGGTGCTGGTGGCTCATGCCTGTAATCCTAGCTACTCCGGAAGTTGAGATCTGAGGATGGCGGTTCAAATCCAGCCTGGGCACAAAATGTCCATGAGACTCAACTTCAATTAACTGTAAGAAAACCGGAAATGGCTCTGTGGCTCAAGTGGTAGAGTGTTAGCCTTGAGCTGAAGAGCTCAGGGACAGTTCTCAGGCACAGAGTTCAAATCCTACAGCTGACAAAAAAAAAGAAAAAAAAGAAAAGCTAATGGCAGTGTCCAGGCACTTGAGTTCAAGTACTGGGAAGGACATAATAAATAAATAAGAAAGAAAGGTAACACTGAGTGAGGTCAAAATAGGAGTATGTGAACTGAGGGAGGCAGAAAAACCAATGACAGAGTCCTGAGGACCATACATTATAAGGGAAAGAATGGTCTCTCAAGGAGGCTGTGACACAGAGGGCGAGGTAAGGAGCCCATTTAAAACACATGCTTAGTGCTGCCTCAGCCACAGTGGGGACACCTTGAGAAGTATTCACTGGATCTGTTGTTTACTTTGTGGGGGTGCAGTGCTCAAAGTTCTCATGCATGCCACACTGTGTGCTCTATCACCTCGCTCTACCTCTAGCCCAGCTGCAAAGTGTTTTCAATGCAAAGAAACCATGGGCATCAAATTATCAATCAGGAATTGGGGCTCTTAGCAAATTTGGATTGTACAGACAGACTGTTAGACATTTTCATGTCTATGGACATGTGAATTCTTTACAATAAACAAATAGCATTGCATGAAAACATTTGTGGACTCTTCTCTCCTGCTCTGGATTTGGGCCAGGAACCGGAGAATTGAGAACAGATTTATGAGAAATACCTACGTGCCTTTTTCGGGTTTTTACATCTAACACTAAATAAGAAGGCCGTGGGCTAAAAGACATTCTGTCTCTTTACAAATAATACACTCTGAGAAGTACTTGATACTGAATGAAACCAAGGACTTGACACCTGACACCTGATGTGGCAGCATACAATGTGCTGGACCCAGTAGCCAGGTGCCTAGTTTCACTCCCTGGTCTAGCTGCGCTTGCTTTGTGACTTCAAGCAAATGTCTTCCACTTGCTGAACTTTCTTTCATTGTTCCATGTGCCAAATGAGTGGGCTAGACAGATGATGTCTTCGGGTCCCAGAACCCCAATATTCTATATTTTTAAAAATTAATGAACTTGGGGCCGGGAGTTTGGCCTAGTGGTTAAAGTGCTTGCCTAGCATGCATGAAGACCCTGGTTTGATTCCTTGGTACCACATACATAGAAAAAAGCCGGAAGTGGTGCTGAAGCTCAAGTGGTAGAGCTCTAGCCTTGAGAAAGTCCAAGGACAGTGCTCAAGCCCTGAGCTCAAGCCCAGGACTGGCAAAAAAAAATTAATGAACTTAGGTGAAAATGGCTCATGCATGGCAATCATAGCTGCTCAGGAAGCTGAGATATGAAGATCACAAGTTGATACAAGTCCAGGCAGGAAGGTCTGGAAGACCCTTATTCCAATTAACTGTCAGGAAACCAAAAGTGGAACTGTGACTCAAGTGGTAGAGTGCTAGCCTTGAGCAAAAATCTCAGGGATAGGACCCAGCCCCTGAGTTAAAGCCCCAGAACTGCACCAAAAATAAGAAAGAAAAAAGAAAACAACTAATGAACTTAATTTTTGTAGAGCAATTTTATGGTTCTCAGCAAAGATGAGCAGAAACTATAGAGTTGTTACATGCCTTCTGTCTCTACACACGCTCGGGCTCCTTCCCTATCAGTACCTCCTGTCAGGAAACAAGGTGACAGCTGATAATCCTAAACCATTCGCATGTCAAGTCGCCACTTCACCTTAGGGTTCACTCAGTGTGTACATTCTGTGGCTTTGGATGAAGGTATAACAATATGTGTCCCCACCACCATATTATAAGTCCATCAGTGCTTTACCTATTTACCCTCCCTGCTCTCTAACTCCCCACAAACCCTGCCTTTTTCACTGTCTCTGAAGTTTTTCATTTTCCAGAATGTTATAGATTTAGTTATGTAACTTTTTCAGATTGGCTCCTTTCACTTAGTAATTTGCTTTGGCATCTCCTTCATGTCTTTTCATGGCTTGGCAGCACATTTCTTTTTAAATACTCGAAGTATCACAATGCGCCTATCCATTTACCTACTGAGGGACATCTTCATTATTTCCAGGCTTTGGAAATTAGGAATAAAGCTACTTTAAACATCCATGAGCAGGATTTTGTACTGACATGTTTTCAGATCATTTGGGTAAATCCCAAGTAGTGCTATTGCTGGATGTGATGGTAAGGGGATGTTTTAGTTGTCTAGGAAACTGCCAAACTGTCTTCCAAAGTGGCTACGAAACATTTTCCATTCTCACCCACAATGAATGAGAGTTCCTGTTGTTCCATCCTTGCAAGCTTTGTGTGTGCTGCAAGTATTCTGAATTTAGGTCATTTAAATAGGTATCTTGGGCTTGTTTGTTTAATTTTAATTTTGCAATTCTCTAATAACATGATATTCAGCATTTTTCATATGCATATTTTATATGGCTTTTAAAGGTTTATTTATTTGCCATACTGAGGATTGAATTCAAGGCCTTGTGCTTACTAGGCAAGTGTGGTACTGTTGAACTATGCCTCCTACCTGAAGGGTTTTTTTTTAACTTTGTTTGAAAAAAGGTTTCACTAGGTAGCCAAGGTTGAACTCCAATTTGAGATTTTTCTGCTTCAGCTTCCCAATTGCTGTGATTACAGATCTACACCATGAAGTCTAGAAGAAGTCTATTAAAGTTTACTTTCTCTATTATTTACTTTGTAGATCATTCATTTGATATTTTTGAAAAGTCACTCTATGCAAGATTATCTAAGCATTCTCTTAGGTTGAGCTTTTTTTTTTTCTCAAGGCTAGCACTCCACTATTTGAGCCACAGTGACACTTCTGGCTTTTTCTGTTTATATGGTACTGTTTATATGGAATCCAACCCATGGTTTCATACATGCTAGGCAAGCACTCAACCACTAAGCCACATATCCAGCCCCTGTTCTTTATTTCCAGTAGGAATTTTATTGAGCTTATTGATCACCTCAAAGAACCAGCCTTTTCGTTTTGTTGATTTTTTTAAATTACTTTTTTGCTTTCAACTTCATTAATTCATTCTTCTTTCTTGCTCAGTTTGGACCTAATTAGCTACTTCTAGTTTCCTAAGGAGGAGTACCACATTGCTGATTTTTAATTAGGTGTGCTGGATGCTATATACTTTCCTCTAAACATTCACTTCACCAGATTTCACAATTTTGATAACCTGTATTGCCATTTTTCATAGTTTGAAATCTTTTAAATTTCTTTCAACATTTCTTCTTTGACCATATTTAATGTCTAAGTATTTAGAGGTTTCTGCGCTATCTTCTTCTATTGAAGTCTAGCTTAAATCCATGGTGGTCTGAGAGCAAACATTGTAAGATTGTTAGGGTGGTGTACGATTGTCACGTCCCACAATGTGTCTTATTGTTTTGTGTTCCAGTGCCAAGGCGCACAAGGAGATGTCCTTGAGCTTTTGTTTCTCAAGTCTAGTGATTTACCACTCGAGCCACAGATCCTCTTCGTGCCTGTTGCTGCTTAATTGGAAATCAGAGTCTCCAGGCTTTCCTGTCCAAACTAGCTTTGAACCTCAGTTCTCAGATCTGAGGCTCTTGAGTAGGTAGAATTACATGCATGAGCCACTGGTGGCTGACATGATTAATATGTTAAACCAATTATTTTATCTGGTAGATAATAATTAAGAATAAGAAAAATAGCATTTTTAACCTTCATGCTAATGAAGCTGCTGGGCCAGGGCCAGTAATAATGTGGCAGCAAGATGTGGAGGGGGGGGAAGTATTTTACGGTTTTCTGTGACTATCTCCAATGCTTCTCAGTCTCCCCTCCCACTTGGGGGGGGTAGTAGCTGGAGAGGCTTCCCCATATGGAAGCTTTGGAGACAGAATTCCTGCATACTTTCCCTCGGTCATTAGGCTTCCATTATAATGTTTTCAGGTAACATTATAGTAAAATGATTTTTCCTGAGGCCTTTTGAATAAGAACAGAATACTCTAGACTGTTTCAAAGTGTTTTCTTTTTCCCTCCTCCTGGTAGAAGCATGAGTGGATTTTTAAAATATTTACTATGAGGACCTGGTTGAGCTCTTGGAGGTAAAACTCACAGAAGTTCCCCTGCCATATCTGGTTGCCCCTGAAATTTGGAATTCTCAGCCTTGGCTATATTGCATCTTCAGGAACTGGTCAACTATAGATTGGGCCTTGCTGTCCTGCCTGTACTTGCAGAAGTCAGTTTGGTTTTTGTTTGTTTCTGGAAAGTTGTGAATTGCTACGTGAACCCTCCGTCCATCTTTGGGGATATTAGTTTCCCTTGCAACCTCAGTTCTCTGATGAAAAGTTATTAGCTTTTTGCCCCATTGCTTCACTTTTGTGCTTGTCATTAGGACAATGTGGCATCTTCTCACTTCTTTATAATCACACCGGAAATCTGAAGTGTCTATGGCTTTTTCTGTTCTTACACAATTTGTGTCCTTTGCGGAGTGAGAAGCTTGGCAAGGATAGGAGGCTTCTACCTCATAGTCATCTTCTCTACTCAAGGCCTAGTGCTGAACTTGACACATGACAGGTGGACTGTGGCTGTTACACATATGTTCTTTCCTTTAACCTCAATGTTCTTGACTTTTGATGTGGCTCTTCTTTGCTTCTCTCTTGTCTGTTTCCCTCTACTACTGTGGAAGCTGATAAGATCAGGATCCTCATACATTATGATTATCAGAGAGCCAGATATACAAATTCATTCTCTTTCTCTCTCTCTCTCTCTCTCTCTCTCTCTCTCTCTCTCTCTCTCTCTCTCTCTTCCCCCCCCCTCTCTCCCTCTCCCTCTATCCGTCTCCTTACTCTCTCTCTGTCTCCCGTCTATCTACCTATATCTACCTCTTTTGGTCCTGGACCTTATACTCAGGGCCCAGGTGCTGTCCCTGAGCTCGTTTGCTCAAGGCTGGTATTCTATACTGAGCCACAGCTCCACTCCTGGCCTTTTGGTGGCTAACTGGAGACAAGAATTTCATCAAGTTTCATGCACCAGGATTGACTTTAAACTCTGATCTGATCTAAGCCTCCTAAGTAGCTAGGATTACAGGTGTCAGTCCCTGGCTACAAGACGTTCCCTAGAAGTATTGGTGGACTAAATGTCTGAATCTACAAAAGAAGGGATTTACTCTCGGTAATTTAATGGCAGAGACTTCTGGTAAATTTCCTCTTTCCATACCACAAGAAGGTGCCTGTCTAGGCTTGTTTGAAGTACTCCCGGGAGAGTGTAATGTCCTTCAAGAAGAGGCCAATAGGGTCACAGGGGTTAAACTGTTCAGAAGTGTGTGGAAAACAACTTAGTAAACTTTGGAGTTCCGCAGCTTCTTTTCTTGTTATCCAGGAAAATAGGGGCTAGGCTCCAACATGTGTGGGGGACAATTTGAAAGCTTGGTGTTCAGCCCTTCAAAACCACATAGACTTATGTAACACAACCCAGTTCCTTGGTTTTGCAAAGAAGGGGTGTGTGGCTGGGGAAAGAGAATGTAGTTATTTACCAGTTTTTTCCTAAGGGCAAAAAACAGAATGTTCAGCACTCATGGGAGGGGCTGGAGTTGTGTTCTGCCTGAGTAATTCTTGCTCATTGCAAGGGCAAGGTCAGGTGACAAACTTCCATAACTTGGCCTGGCACCAGATCTTCCATAGCTGGCCCTTCCCAAACACAGGAAAAATGCTCTGTTTAAGTCCTTGTTCCTCCAGTGCTTTGGAACAATGCTCTGTTGTCCCATTTCCCAGCCATTGTGAGGGAAGTTAGGGATAATCAATCTGTAGGATCTTCAAGGGGAACCTCAGATGCAAGAGTTCAATTGGGAATTTTTAAAATAAAAACTCTCAATTGCCCTTTGCTATGCTGTGTGTGTGTGTGTGTGTGTGTGTGTGTGTGTGTGTGTGTGTGTGTAGCTGGGAATTGAATCTAGAGCCTCATGCCTGCAAACCAAGTAACTTTATCACTTGGGCTTTGCCCCAAATCCTGTTATTGATATTTTTTGGAATACATTTCTGCTACCTTTGCCCAGACTTTCCTCAAGATTCATGATTTTACTGCCTTTACCTCCTGATTAGCTTAGATTATAAGCATATGCCACTGTACCTGATTTTCTTGCATTTTTAAATTTTATTTTCATTTATTTTATTTTTTTGCTAGTTCTGGGGTTTGAACTCAGGGCCTGAGCACTGTCCTTGGGCTTTCTTGAGGCTAGAGCTCTACCATTTGAGCTACAACACCACTTAGGGCTTTTTTTCTATATATGTGGTACTAAGGACTCAAACCCAGGTCTTTATGCATGGTAGGCAAGCACTCTACCACTAGGCCAAACTCCCAGCCCTTTTTTGCAGTTTTGAAAGGGGAAAAAGCTGCAGAACAAAAACACATGCCTTGTACCTCTGCTGGCTAGAAGCTGCTAAGATAATGTTGATAGTCTATAGAGGGAGAAAGAAAAGAGAAATGCAGGGAACCATCTGGCCCTTGGTGATATCAAATGTCTGTGGCATTCTCTTTAAGGTTAGTGATGACTGCTCTTCAGCATGAATGATGACTGCTGAAACTGATCTTGTACTAACTTTGGGCACCTGAATATTATTGGATAACTTTGCTGCCAAGAATTCCTTCAGGCCTACAAAAAGCTATATTCCTGAAGGGTGTGGTGGTGCACTCCCATGTTCACAACATTAAGGAAGCTAGGGCGAGAAGGTTGCAAGTTTAAGGCCAACCTGGGCTACAGAGTGAGACTGCTTCAACAACAGACAACAACAACAAAAACCTAAAGCTATATTTCCAGAAAGAAAATGTTCAGGAATAAATATCCCAAACAGCCCATCTTTGCTGAAGAAGTTGTAGAGTAATTTCAAAGTTCTGTGCTTATAATCTTATCTCCACTAAATAAAAAATGACCTGTTCTAGAACTCAGGGTATCAAATCCCAGATTTTTTTTACCTCTGTTTTAAGGATTGTAGCCCTTTCCCCTTCATCAAGTCATTTATGAGGATATTTCAGGTTCCTTGTTTCTGGACTTTTCTCAGGCAATAGACTTCTTGAGTTGCACCCTGAGGTCTCCTTTTCTAGGGGAGCACTGTGCCGTAGCAGAGACACCTCTCCCCCTAGGAGTCTGTTTTGCCCTCTCTGTTCCTAAGGCGTGGGCCATGCCTATCAGCCAGCAATACCCAGTGGAGTAGGCATATGCATTTTATGGAATTTGGTGTTTACAGGCCTTTTATTCATGATAAAACATTTTTTCTTTTACAACCTCCCCCACACCAACTATTTTGTATATGGGAAGAGACAATATAAATTCAAAAGTTACAGATAAGGGTTAGCTCTATCACTCATATCTTTAAAAAGTTTATATGAAACCTCCTTGGATGGTGTCTGCAGAGTGGCTTGTATTCTGCCAGCTTTGGAAATAGGAGGGAAAGCAAGCATTGCAGAGGCACCCATTCCATTCTCAGCTGTCTCAATAGCTGGTGACTGGAAGGTACTCTGTGACATAGCTTTTGCTCCTGCTGGAGGCCAGAAGTCTCCCTTCTCGTACTCTGCTCACCTGCATCTGCACCTCTCCTAAAGGCATGATGGCTGCCCTCAGACTTCTGGTGAAATCCAAGATCGTGAAAAAGAGGACCCAGAAGTTCATCCACCACCAATCAGACCGATATGTCAAGATTAAGTGAAACTGGCGGAAGCCCAGATATATTGACAACAGGGTCCGGAGGAGGTTCAAGGGCCAGATCTTGATGCCCAACATTGGTTATGGGAGCAACAAGAAAACAAAGCACATGCTGCCCAGCAGCTTCCGGAAATTCCTGATCCACAACATCAAGGAGCTGGAAGCGCTGTTCATGTGCTGAGATCGCCCACAATGTTTCCTCCAAGAACCGAAAAGCTATTGTGGAACGAGCAGCCCAGCTAGCCATCAGACTTACCAATCCCAATGCCAGGCTGTGCAGTGAAGAGAACGAATAGGTGGCTCACATACCCCTTTTTATTTGTGCTTAAATAAACCACCAAAAGTGGTCTCTAAAAAAAAGTTTATATGAATATCCAGTCAAAACCAACAGGGTATCTCTTGAAATGTAATCTCTATGGATTCCAAGTAGACCACAGGCTACACACTGTCTTGCAATGTCCTCAGAAGGCTCTGTCATTAGACAGGTCACAGAGTAAAAACCTCAGAGTCCAGTCCTTTCAAATGGAAGAGGGAAAGACAGGAAGAGAAGGAGCTACTCAAACTTCGTCTTCTTTCTTTGTGGCTTGAAGTCTCCTCCTCCTCCTCCCCTGCCTCCTCAGAAGCCTCCTTGGTCTCCAAAACCTTCCTGGCCACCTCTGCCAAATCCGAGTCGGCCTCCTCCGGGCCCAGGAAGCAGAAGTAACGACCTACATCCTCAGCCGCACCTGTCAGGCAGGGTGTGGGCCAGGCCGCTGCAGCGGGAAGGAAGCATCCGCACTGGTCCTCCAGGCCGTCTGCCATCAAGCAAAGTGCACGCCAGCACCAGCGATCACAGGCTACAAGCCGCCTCGGGCCCTCCCGGGACTTTTTCAGGAGAAAGGGGCCGACTTAGGCCCCAGGTTGTGGAGTGCAAAGCCAGGCTTCGGGCAGGGGGGCTATCCCGGCCAGCGCCCCGGTATGGAAGGCCTGAGGGAACACACTGGTCCTAACGAGTACAGCACCATCGCCGCCACTGAAGGAAGGAAAAAACCTGTTTACAGGCCTTTTTATGAAGCTAATTTTTTGATCATTCATGGGACTTGAACTCTGGGACTGGGCATTGCCCCTGAGCTCTTCAGTTCATGGCTACCTCCCTACCCCTTGAGCCCCAGCACCACTTCTGGTTTTCTGGTGGTTAACTGGAGATAAGAATCTCATGGACCTTAGGATTATAGGTGTGAACCACCACACCTGGCTTGAAGTTCTGTTTTTATAACCATCCTCATATATCCTGTCCCATCTCTCAATATAAATAAGCCCATAAAACATCTGTTGTTCACTTTCTCCACTGTCTGTTCTTTTCTCCTTCAATAACAGAAATTTGAATTTGTTTGACAGCAAAGATGTACTCAGTTAAATTAAGAAAGCCTTTCTTTTCATTTGATTTGGCCAATGAGGTATAAACAAACATGCTGAGTACTATTTCTAGAAAGCTTTCTCAAAACCAAGGAACTTTCCTCCTTCCTCTTTCTCCTTTTTCCTGTTTAAATTCTGGATACAGGGACTGGAGATTACGCAGCCAGTTTGAACAATGAGGCATTTGGCTAAATATGGTAGCAGCAATATGGAGTAAAATTGCATCTGATCACTATGTAACACTATGCTGGCTACCTTCACGCTTCTTTTATGAGAGAGGTATAAATAATCATTTAAACGCAGCTACTATTTTTTATGTTATTAAAGCCAGAGCTAATTATAATTAACACTATAACCTCACCATAAAATGAGACTGGCGTGATGAATAGCACCAGATAATAGTGCTATGCCTATGGAGGAAAGTTAGAGATTCTTTTTGTCTGGACTTTTATTGTTTATTAGCATACATGAGTTGTACAAGGAAGGGTTCATTTGACATTCTATGCATATGCACAATGTGCCCCCATCAACCTCATCCCCTCTATCACTCTTCTTTTTTTTTTTTGCCAGTCCTGGGCTTAAGCTCAGGACCTGAGGACTGTCCTTGGATTTTTCTCAAGGCTAGAGCTCTACCACTTGATCTGCAGCACAACTTCTGGCTTTTTCTAAGTATGTGGTACCAAGGAATCGAACCCGGGTCTTCGTGCATGCTAGGCAAGCACTCTCCCACTAGGCCAAACTCCCGGCTCTATCACTCTTCTTTATCCCATCTTCATTCTTAAAACAGTTTTAACACATGGTAGCATTTAGACTATCTTCAGGGATAACAGTAGAGATTTCCCTAGACCACAGTCTCAGAAATATCAGTGGGTTTTAGGCATTTCTTCCTTTAATTCTAAGTTCTGTCCCTCAATTTATCACATAATCCCAGTGTAGAGCCTAGTGCCAAGACATGGACAGTTAAACCAGTCTGGATTAAAACTTCTTGCCAACCAGGCATGTGGCCAGAAAGGAATGCTAGTTCACTTTTGGTGGGAATATAAACTTGTTACTCTAGAAAGCAATATGGAGAGTTCTCAAAAGACTAGTTTTCCAAATAATCCTACTCCTCAACATTTTCCCAAATGACTACAAACCAGCTTATACTAAAGCCACCAGCACAACCATGTTCATTGCAGCATTATTTACTATAGCTAAAATATAGAATCAACCTGATGCCCCTCAGTGGATGAAGGGATCAAGAAAATGTTCCAAATATACACACAATAGAACTCTATGCTTCCATCAGAAAGAATGACATTGCCTCATTCATAACGAAATGGAAAATCTTCGAAAAAATTACATTAAGCCAAGTAAGCCAGACCAAATGAAGCATTGACTGCATGGTTTCCCTCATTTGCAATAACTAGAATATGTCTATAAATCTACAAGTTAATCCAATGAACAGTAAAAGATAAATATTTATACTTGGATATGATAAAGAACACTAAGCATTTCCTCAGTGAGAACAAAGGAAGAATTGCAATGCCTCAATAGCTATGTGCATATGACCATACAAAATAATGCTTATCAAAATGAACTCCAACAAGTTTTCTTCCTTTCTTTTTTTCTTTCTTTCTTTTTTTCTTCCTTTCTCATTCATTCATTCATTCATTCATTCATTCATTGCCAGTTTGGGAGCTGGAACTCAGGGCCTGAAAGCTATCTTTGAGTCTCTTTGAGCTCAGAGCTACTGCTCTACCACTTTAGCCACAGCACCACTTGTGGCTTTTTCTGGTTAGTTTACTGGAGATATGAGTCTCATGGACGTTTTTGTCTAGGCTGGCTTTTAACTGCAATCCTCAGATGTCATCCTCCTGAGTTGCCAGGATTATAGGCATAAGACACTGGCACTCGGCAATAAAAGTTTGTTTGTTTTTTTTTTTTAAATTGTACTTGTTGGGCACGATGTCTCATGCATGTAATCCTAACTATTCATGAGGCTGAGATCTGAGGATCTAGGTTCAACGCCAGCCTGGGCACAAAAGGACTTGAGGCTCTTATGTCTAATTAATCCCTAGAAAATGTGAAATGGGGCTTGGCTCAGGGTAGGATGGTAGCCTTGAGCTGAAGAACAAAGGGACAGCGCCCAGGCCAAGTTCAAGCCCCATGACCCACAAAAAATGGGGGGGACTTGAGACTCTTATCTCCAATTAACCTCTAGAAAATGGGAAGTGGGGCTTGGCTTAAGTGTAGGGCAGTAGTTTTGAGCTGAGGAGCTCAGGGACATCACCCAGGCCAAGTTCAAGCCTCATAACCCTCCAGAAATTAAAAAAAAATGTACTAGTTTCCATTTTTCTTTTTTCCCCTTAGATTTCTTCCCTGTTGTCTCTGTTTTTCACTTCTGTACCCTTTGTCTTGTATGTAAGTTTATCTGATTTTTGGAAGGGAAGGGGAATCTCAGAATTGGTGAACCAAAGGGTGAACCAATTCAGCCGTGATACTAGACACCATGTTGGAAATGAACTTTATAACTTGTGGGGGTTCACGAGGGAAAACAGTGGGAGAAAATGAAGGGGGGTGATACTTCAAAAAGAAATGTACTCATCATTACCTGACTTATGTAACTGTAACCCCTGTGTTCATTACTTTTACAATAAAATTTAAATTAAGAAATATTACCAGGACCAAGAGTTTGGCCTTGCGGTAGAGTGCCTGCCTAATATGCATGAAGCTCTGGTTTTGATTCCTTGGTACCACATACATAGAAAAAGCCAGAAGTGGTACTGTGGCTCAAGTAGTAGAGTGCTAGCCTTGAGCACAGAGAGGCTTTGGTAGAGTGCCCAGGCCCAGAGTTCAAGCCCCAGGACCAGCAAAAAAAAATGTTGCCAGCATCAGGAAGAAGGAAGGCTAATGGAGAGGATGAATATGGTCATAAAACTTTAGAAGCCTGTACAGAAATTGTGCAATAAAACCTGTTGACGTTGTTTGAAGAGAGGAGGTGAGGGAGAGAGATGGAGGAGGTGGTTTTGATTCAGGGTACATTGCATGCATGTATGGAATGCCAAAACAAATTGCCTCTTGTAAAAACTAATGTTTGCCAATAAAAATGCCAAAAGGTACGATGCTGTGCATTGTGGCACATGTCTGTAAATCCAGCACTCAGGAGGCTGAAACAAAAGTGCCATTTGGAGGCCGATCTAGTAGACATAGCAAGACCCTGTCTCACAAAACAAAAACCACTGACAGAAAAAGTAGTACATTGCATTCATGACCGATATGATGAACAGGTCAGTTTGCTTGCATGATTTGAAAGGCTTTGAGACCACCCAAATCATGTCAACTCCCCACTACCAGCTAACATATCTATCTCTAAGACATTTATTTACTAATAGGTAACTGTGTTAAGCTGTGAGTATGAGTGGTTCTGACCTTCCAGAGCAAACAGGCACAAATCAACCAATTAAAACACCCAACTGGCTGGGTATTGGTGACTCACACCTATAATCCATACTGCTCAGGAGGCCAAGAACTGAGAATCATGTAGCAAAGCCATCCTGTGTAAGACAGACCCTGACACTATGTTGGAAATGGCACTTATCTCTAATTAAACACAGTAAAAACCAGATGTGGAGCTATGGCTGAAGTGGTAGAGTGATAGCCAAAAGGATCTCAGGACCAGCACCCAGGCCTACAGATGGAGCCCCAGGACCAGACACACACACACACACACATACACACACACACACACACACACACACACACACACACACACACACACACGAATAATTACGATCTGACATAAGTAAAATGAAAAAAATTATAAAGGAGACATTTCTTTGGAGGGAGTGGTGTGCAAAGATCTCTAAGGGCAGGGAGAGTGAGGGAGAGAAATAAAAATAAACAGCCTGGAAAAGAGCAGGGCCGATTGTGCTAGAAGTTACTGGCTAGGAAGCCCATGCACTGTGAGGAACAAGGGTGCTGAGTGGACTGGAGTTTGGTCGGAGCTGGGGGTGGGGTTAGTGATTTGCAGAAAGGCTAGAGAATTGACTGGGGCCAGATCTCAGAAGCATTTGTGGCCCTTGAGAAGGAGTTTGGACTTTAGCATAAGCACACTGATAAGCCATTGATAAGCTTATATCAAGGGAACAGCATGATCAGATTTTGCATTAAGGTCACTCTGGCTGTGGTGCAGGATTAGACAGTGTCCAGTAGGGAAAGCAGGGAAAGACCCACATGGGAGTCATGATCTTCGTGAGAGAGAATGACTTAGCAGGTCATGGCAATGATCAGGAACCCAGGCTGTGAGGTCTAAGTTGAGTAAGCCAGAATGGGTAAGCCTGGCTATAAGAACAGAGAGGAGGGAGGACCCCAGATTTCTGGTTTGAGCAGCTGTGTAAGAACGGTGCCACAAGGTAAAGTGACATCCAATAGGGAGCTGGGAATCAGGACTTTGAGTTTGGTTAATGTCCGAATATTGTGAAGGATGGACGTAGTTGAGTATTTGAATTTTGAAGTCATGAAACTGCCAAGGCCTCGAGTTCTTTTCTTCTCTTTGCTTTCTTTCTTTCTTTCTTTCTTTCTTTCTTTCTTTCTTTCTTTCTTTCTTTCTTTCTTTCTGTACTAGTCCTAGGGCTTGAACTCAGGGCCTGAGCACTGTGCTTGAAGTTTCTCAGGGCTAATGCCCTACCACTTGAGCTACAGCACCACTTTTGGCTTTTTCTGTGTATTTGATACTGAGGAACTGAACCCAGGGCTTCATGCCACCTAGGCAAGCACTCTAGCACTAGGCCACACTCCTGGTTCCTCTCTGAGCTTTTATGCTCAAAGCTAACACCTTACACTTGAGCCACAGCTGCTACACTTCTAGTGTTTCCTCCTTTTAAAAAATACAATAATAATAATAATAATAGTTATTGTTATTGTGGTGTTGTAGAGATTGGTTACCATTTCATAAGTTACGTAATAAGTACATTTTTTTAACAATGTAGGATTACTACAGATATGAGCCACCAGCACCCTGATTTTTCATTTCTTCTCCCCCTTTTCTTTCTTCTTTTCTCTCTTCCTGGAGTCTCATCTTTCCCCACTTTCTCTCTACCTCTGCCTCCATAACAAGTCTCTCAGGACAAGCCATTCCTTCCCACACCCTCCTTGACTTTTGGTCTCTGCTTCTCTTCCTCTGCCACCACATGTCTGGGACTTAGGTCTAGTGACATCATCCTGTGACTTTCAGACATGTGCATATCTCCATACCAACTCTCTTCTTCAGTTCCCTTTTACAGCTGCTTAGGGGATATTTTCACATGTAAATATGCTTAGCTCAGCCAAAAAAGTGGGATCATCTTCCTTCTGAAAAGCCTTCCCAGTTCACCAAAATTCAATACTCCCATGGAACCAGAACTGGGGGTGAGGACAGGTTGCTGGTTTTGGGTATCCAGTTTGGGGTAATGACAAAAGTTCTGGAGATAGGTGGTGATGGTTTCATAGCAAAGTGTTGTTTTGGTGTGTGCGTGTGTGTATGTGTGTGCATGTGAATGGTGTGTGTGTGTGTGTGTGTGCATGTATGTATGTGTATGCATGTGCTGGACCTTAGGATTGAACTCAGGGCCTGGGTACAGTCCCTAAGCTTTTATACTCAAGGCTAGTCCTCTACCACTTTGAGCCACAGTGCCATTTCTGGCTTTTCAGTAGATAATTGGAGATAAGAATCTTACAGACTTTCCTGCCCAGGCTGGCTTTAAGTGATGATTCTCAAATTTCATCCTCCTGATTACATGCCTGGGCTCCCAATGCCTGGCTAAAGGTGAATGTTATTCTTGTAAAATTTAAATTGTTATTTAAAAAGAAAACGAGAAAAAAAACCTTGTTTCCATTTTCTGGGGTTCATTTTGATAAATATTTTATATGATGAGACACACAGAGGCATTGTACCTTTGTGTTCCTCCTGTAAGAGTGCCTTCTTTGGTCTCACTGTGTGTGAATACTGAGACTTAAAGGTGAATATTCTTAATGACACTGGAATGTACAGTCACAATTGGTTAAAATGAGCCAGAACTGGTGCTGCATATTTTTAATCTCAGCTACTTGGGAGCTAACATGGGAGTATTTCTTTTTTTTGGTGGGGGGGTCATGGGGCTAGAACTCAACCTGAGCTCTATCCTTGAGCAAAGCCCCACTTCCTGTTTTCCAGAGATTAATTGGAGATAAGAGTCTCAGGTCCTTTTGTGCCCCAGCTGGCTTTGAACCATGATCCTCAGATCTCAGCTTCCTGAGTAGCTAGGATTACAGGTGTGAGCTACCACACCTGTCTTCATGGGAGTATTTCTTGCTAGATAGATACTTATAGCCCTTGAGCCAAATCCCAGCTTCATGGGAGTATTTCTTAAGTGCAGGAATTAGAGACTAGTCTGAGCAAAATAGAGAGACCCCAATTCAAAACAAAAGTTAAGACTGGGCACCAGTGGTTCATACCTGTAATCCTAGCTTAGGGACAGTGCTCAAGCCCAGAGTTCAAGCCCCAGGATTAACCAAAACAAAAAAAGAAAGAAAAGTTAAAATGTAAATAAACATTGAGATTCCAGCTAGAATAGCTATCATGAAGGAACCAATAACAAGCAAGGGTTCCGGTTAAAAGGACCATCATATACTGTAAATTAGTACAAACATCTTGAAAATATATATGGAGGTTGCTCAAAAGCTAAAAACAGAATCATCATATGGTCCAGCAATACCATTCCAGGACATCTAACCAAAAAGTATGTATGTCATCATAGAGGAGAGACACCTAGCCAGGCACATGCCTGACATTCTAGCTACTCAGGAGTCTGAGATCTGAGGATCTTAATTCAAAATCAGCCATGGCATGAAAGTCCATGACACACTTATTTCCAATTAACTAACAGAAAACTGGGAGTGGTGCTGTGGCTCAAAGTGGTAGACTACTAGCCTTGAGCTGAAGAGCTGAGGGACAGCTCCCAGGCCCAGAGTTCAATACCCACAACCAACACAAGAAAAAAGGAGGGCAAGAGAGAGAGACAGAGCGAGAGAGCGAGAGAGCGAGAGAGCGAGAGAGAGAGAGAGAGAGAGAGGGAGAGAGGGAGGGAGGGAGGGAGGGAGGGAGAGAGAGAGAGAGGGAGGGAGGGAGGGAGGGAGGGAGGGAGGAGAGAGAGAGAGAGAGAGAGAGAGAGAGAGAGAGAGGGAGGGAGGGAGGGAGGGAGGGAGGGAGGGAGGGAGAGGGAGGGAGGGAGGGAGGGAGGGAGGGAGGGAGGGAGAGAGAGAGAGAGAGAGAGAGAGAGAGAGAGAGAGAGAGAGAGAGAGAGAGCGAACACCTGCATATCCATGCTTATAATAGCAGTATTTAAGATAGTTAAGCTATGATGGGCTGGGAGTTTGGCCTAGTGGTAGAGTGCTTGCCTAGCAGGCATGAAGACCCAGGTTCAATTCCTTGGTACCACAAAAGATAGAAAAAGCCAGAAGTGGTGCTGTGGCTCATGTGGTAGAGCTCTAGCCTTGAGAAAGCCTAAGGATAGTGCTCAGGCCCTGAGTTCAAGCCCTAGGAATGGCAAAAAAAAGATAGCTAAGCTATGAAATCAGCCTAGGTGCCCATTAACAGATGTATAGAAGAAAATGTAGTATGTGTAAACTATGGAGTATTATTGTGCCATAAACACAACAATGAAATTATGTCATTTTTCAGGAAAATGTGTAGAACTGGAGATTGTTGTATTAAGCAAAATAATGCAGACTTGCAAATGTCTCAAGTGTTCTCTCATATGCAGAATCTAGAACTAAAAAATAACATTATTGTAAAAGGATGGTTCCTTGAGAGGTATATTGCAGGAGGTGGAGATTTAAAGGAGAGAGTGATGGCTTGTGTATAATTAAAGTACATTATTTGCATGTATGAAAACAGAATGAAGTTCTCTAAATTATTTTAAAAAGACAGAGAATGGAGCCAGAAATCAGTGACTCATGCCTGTAATTCTTGCTACTCAGGAGGATGAGATCTGAGGATCTGTGTTTGAAGCCAGAAGGAGCATAAAAGTCTGAAAGATCCTTTTTTGTGGGGGTGGGGCAGTCATGGGGCTTGAATTCTGGGCCTGGGCTCTACCCTAGAGTTCTTCAGCTCAAGCCTACTGCTCTACCACTTGGCCACAGCGCTGCTTCCAGTTTTCTGGTGGTTAATTGGAGATATGAGTCTCACTGATTTCCATGCCTGAACTGGCTTTGAACCTCCATCCTCAAATCTCAGGCTCCTGAGTAACTAGGATTATAGGTGTGAGCCACCAGTGCCAGGTTCTGAAAGATTCTTATCTCTAGTTAACCAACAAAAAAGCCAGGCTAGAAGTTGTGGCTCAAGTGTTATAGCACCTGCCTTAACACACACACACACACACACACACACACACGGACAAGAGGGAGTAATAGTAGTGGTGAATTAGATCAAAGCACAATTACACGTATAGCACCCTTGTACACAAGTAATATATGCTAACAATAAATAGTTAAAATACTAAGTTGTATTATGTACGTGAAAACCACTAACTAAAAAAAAATTGTGTGTCATCATTGAATTCAAACTACTTTGTCCTTTCCTTCCTGTCTGACTCATTTGCCATTGGTCTGGCCGATTCTTTGCCTGACGGAGGTGCCTCACTTTCCCACACTCCAGCAACACGTGTGACTTGTAACAATTGCTGCTTTTGAGCTCTGACATCGCCCTCTCCCCCACAACATTCTGGGGGTAGGGCTGGTATCTACATTTTAAATTTCCCAAGGAACCTGCTGTAGGTGGACTTTAGACCACCCTTGGAGAAATTCTGACTTGCCTTGTCTTTGGGCTGTCTTTTCCATGATCCCTATTCTCGTCCCAGCTGTCCCTCATCAGCTCACACCTGGATTACAGTAACAGCTGGCCAGTGCTAGCCTTTCCCTGGTCCAGCCTCTCCAGCTGCCATAACCCATCCTGTACAAATACCGTTTACATCACATAATTTCCCCACTCAGAAGCCTACATGGCTCCCTAAGACCTATGAGATACTATCTAAAGTCATTTGGCTGGAGGCCAACCAAGCAGGCTTCCACTCAATCCTTTCTTTCTCTGTACACTCCCACCTCTTCTACTCTATTTGTCTACTTTTCCCCTTCTTTTAGTCTCCCATTTGGCACCCACCACCCAGGGAACACTTGTTTACACAGAAGAAATTATATTTTTAAAAAGTTTGGATTCTCCATCCTGTTTCTGAATACACCCATCCTGCCTGCCCCTCATCCAGATCCTGCGACTCACTGGTTGCTTAACTTCTCTGTGCCTTAGTGTTTCACTTTCTCATCTATGAACTGGGAGGTGTTTTCCCCCTTCTGGTTTACAGTAATGGGGATGAAAACCAGGGCCTTTAGCAGGCCAGACAGGTGTTCAACCCCTGAGCTATAATTCCACCCACTATAAAGGCATACCTTATCATGTGTTTGTGGGGGAGAATTAACACTTAATAAATGCACAAGGGATTAGAATAATGTGTGGCCTAAAGCAAGAGCCATGTTAGTGATAGCTGTTTTTGTTAAGTGCTGTGTTTATTGGAAACTTTCTGCTTGGATAATGCTGACCAGCGGAGTTCTCTGCTAAGCCTTGCCTGATATAGTGGAGCAAGTTAAGTATTCAGTATTTGGGTTCCAGTATGCTTCTCTACATGACATAAATGAAGGAAACTGGGATGTTTACAAAGCTCTAATTGGCCCATCAATCCCTAACCATTTCAGAGAAGAGGCAAGGCTTGAAAGCAAGATTTTTCTGAATAAGTAGGATGATGTTAGGATAACTTCTAAAATACCATAAGGAGCAGCAGGCTGTGCATCTAAAGTTGTATATATTTCTTCTGTACAATATGTTTGGAAATATATATTTATATATAGTGGAATAGCTGCTTCTCACAAATTAGCATATGTATTATGGCTTTAGTTTTCAATTCTACATCTATAGCTTTTGTGGTAAATACAATCGATTCTTTTTAAAACCTCACTGAACTTTACTCACCATCATTATGGGTTTTTTCCTCCATCCTCCCCCCTTTCCTGAAATTTCAGCTACCACAGTTTATGTGTTTGTGGAGGGGGGGGGGTGTAAGAAACATTTTTTGACATTGCGAAGGGGAACAGTGTCCATAGAAGCTGTGGCAGCAGCACTGAGCTCTCTGGCTCTTGTCTTCTTGTTTGTCTAATCGAGATAAGTCGTCACTGCTTCTTAAGGGCAAGAAATAAAATGTTTTCCCTTCAGGAGAGAGCCTGAGGAACAGGGCTCGTGTGATCCTTGTGGCTATGACAGAAAGGCTGCATGGAGGAGAGAGGAGATACTAGATGGGAGATCACAGGGCAAGGTGGCATACCCAGGCTGAGGAGAATCACTGCTACAGCTCTCCTTTCTGTAGTTCTGGGTATAGCCGAGCGCAGAACGTTAAAGGCCACAAGTCTAGGAACAATATGTTTTTTTCTGCCTTTCTCCACCCTTGTTGGTTTTCCGTGGAACAATAACAACAAAGAACTGCTTTTCTATATGAATAACGAACTTCCTCAGTTCCTCTTATCTGGGCTAGTAACCACTGTGGCTTCAGAAGTTGCAGTGTTTGTCTCTGTTTAGAGAGAGGGTTGCCTAGGAAACGAAGTTGTTCTCTGTTTACCACTGTGGCTGTGGGACAAGATTGTTTTTCCCCCCTGTACAGAAAGCACTTGATGACCAGAGAGGTTTGGGTGCTGCTGGACTGCTTTTTGGGTCTCCTTTCATTTTTCTTATTGTGGGAATGAGGATTAAACCCTCATTTATTTTCATCTATATGTTTTTGTTCTGCTGGCCACAGAGGGTAGAAATGTACAAATGAGTAGAATTAGTCTGGAAACTCTTGGGCTTGTTTTGGAAGGGAGGGAGTGTTGGGAGTAAGTGAGGCTGGTCCAGTAGGGGGTTAGCTGCCTAGGGATTAAGAACGCACTAACCTAATTTGTATTTGTGCCAGTGGCCGTGCAATCTTTGGGCCATGAGTACATTGGCCCAACGGCACCATGAATAACAAGGTTAGGGATGGGTGGAAATAGTGAGGCTTTAGAGGCCAATAAGCAAGTGTTTTGCAACATTCTCAAAAATGGTCTTGGTGAATGGAGCACAGGCCAGCATGTATGGACTTCACAGAATATCACACTTGTTTATTTATTTTTGCCAGTCCTGGGGCTTGAAGTCAGGACTTGGGCACTGTCTCTGAGCTTCTTTTGGTCAAGGTTAGAACTCTACTATTTGAGCCACAGAGGAATCGGCCCTAGAGCTTCATACATGCTAGGCAAGTACTCTGCCACTAAGCCGTATCCGCAGCCCATGTATCATGTTTATTGCTTTGAGTAGTGTTTGGTGCAAGGATGGAGACTAAGGGAAGGGGCCATCTTGATAACCTTGATGTTTATAGCTTAGGAAAATCAAGGAGTTCTGTTCAAGTGGCCAAAATGTAAGCATATATGTTACAGGATTGAGAGCTTGAGTGGAGTCCCTGCCAAACTGGTGAGTGTCTTTCTTGGGAACACAGATGGCTTAGAACATGGTGTTTGAACCAGGGCAGGTCTAGGTGAAGGCACAGCAGGTGACTCTAAATGCTGACCAATAGTGGATTATATAATCAGTAGGAAATGGCAGAAAAATATGGCCACAAAGGAGATAGGTAACAATGACCCCAAAGGAGTCAAAGAAGGGAACTTGGAAGCTACAGCCTTAGACTTGGGCCTGCCCACAGGCTGGCAGGATTGGTGATAGACAGCTAACAACAGGGAATAACAGGGACTGAAATCATCCTTATTTGGTTGGGGGAAAAGGGGAACAAGAATTGAAGTAGCACTAACACTTCATATACTCTCCCTCCTTTGCGAAGGTCAAGGGTTGCAAGCAAACTGGCACTTAGGAGAAGTCATGATATGATGTGATAAGGCTCACTTGTGTTTATGGGGTTCCTCTCTTGCTCCATATGCTTATTCTTTTGGAGGCTAACTTAGGAGTGTCCTTAGGGATTCTCAAAATAACCCACAAGCAGAATTTTAGAGTTAACTGTCTCGCCTCACTGGTTACTGTGCAACTATTGTGCAAAAGCTAGAGCAGAAAAGAGAAGGAAGACCACCATATGAGCTGTGTGACTTTGTCTAGTTAAGAGCCCAGAGCGTGTTCTTCATGCAGGGATGACATGGATACCCCACAGTCACATAGGGGACACAGGCTTGGCACTCATAGAGCACTCACTAAATACCTAGTAGGTTGGCAATATAGCCTCTTCCACTGGCTAAGGGACCTCCCCATGCCACCAATCCAGCTATACTCAGTCAGACATTAAGTTTATTTTTAGAAAAAAAAGAGCAAAGTTTATTGAAATTTCAAGCTTACATTTGAACAACAACAACAATAACAACAAAAACAAATTCCAAATCCTAGAGACATTCAACAGGATAAGGTGTCAGAAGGTGGAAAAGTGTTCAGTTACAGAACCCCTTAGAGACAAGCTCCTGGGCACATCCACCATGCCCCATGGGATCAAAGCCATTTATTCCCCAATCTACCCCTTTTCCACAGCAGGATGCTATCCCTTCTATTTGCTCTCAAGTTTTCCATTAAAAAAAAAATTCTCAACTGACAATGTGAAATCCAAGCTGATCTCTCAACCCCATTCTATGTAGTCAGCACCAGTGAATGGTGGGTTTGGCTTTTGAAAGAGGATTTCACAGGTCTTTATAGGACAGATGGGGAAAGGGCTACAGCAGCAAGGCATCTATGGCCGCATTCTGAGGCTGGTCCCCTCTCTCTGCCTTTCCTCTTGAATCTTACTTAACCTATAGCACGAACTCCAACAACTTGGTAAATGAACAGTCGAAGAATTAGCTTTAAGAGGTGAGGGACCATTCAAGACTCCCAAAGCTGGTTAGGCCTTCAACATGTAGGTGTATGTGGCTATGTATACATCTCTACACTAAGATAACAGATCTAGCCCTATAGGTATATATATACACATTTATGGCTATATAGAAAAACTATGCCAATTACTAACCAAACAGAACTTTGTAAGCGCTCATCCCAAAGCTGTAATCCCACACCGGGCTGTGCACAAAGCCATGCATTATACCATATTAACCAACAGAAGGCAGACTTGGCTCAAACTCTCCCAACTGTAACCCCTGCCTTATCAAGACAAGGGAGAAAAGAGAGGTTGCCTCTGCTTTAAACACAAGTGGCTTCTTCATAGGAACAGTCGTTGTCAGGTGAAGCTGTTGAGGATGTCCATGGAAATGAGAAACAGACCCCTTATGCTTTCTATAACAAAACTGGCATCACATCACAAACTACTTTTCTCCTGTGCCAGCTGCAGCTAAGTTGCTCAGGCCCTGGGAGCCCCCAGGGCATGGTAACATTCGAAACTCACTGGTTTGGGGTAACTAAGCCCCATGCAACTCAGCTTCCAGAGACCTGCTCTTGGTTAGGGGTCTGTCACTGGAGTGGACCCAGGTCGCCATGTCCTTAGGACATCTCTTGGCACCAGCTATGTTAGGTGTAAAGTTCTCCACGTGAGATGACGCTTGGGGAGCCAAAAACAAACTGGAAAGAACTAGGTAGAACAAGTTTAGTGGCTCTGCCCACCCTGAGGACAGAGCCACTTACACTGCAGAGCCACCAGAGGCTTCAGGTGCTTGTGGTGATTCAGGAGCTGGCTCTTCAGGGCTCAGACGGGACTGGAACTTCTCCAGCTGCTCAGGACTTGCTAGAGTCTTCAGGAGGGTGTTCTCACGCTCCAGCTGGGAGTTCTTCTCCACCAGCTCACGAATCTGCTCCTTCAGGATCTCCACCTCCTCTCTCACCGCATACATCAGATGGTTCTTCACCAGATCCTGTCATGGAGCAAATCAGTATGAAGCCATTTGTTAGCCATCTGGGGGCAGTTTCATACTGCTATCAGTCTACTAGGTGCTCTAGCCTTCATGCCACTGACCCTGTAGTCCTATTCCTTGTGTCTTCCCTCTAAAGCACTTACAACTCTCACTCAGGACAGCTGCAGGTTTTTGGAACAGGCTAGGGTTAGGGCTCAGCTTTGAACTAGTGAGGTTCTCCTCTAAGATACTAATGACTTTCAAGTCTGGATTTTAGAAACCTTTGGGGTTCCTGGCTGATGTTTGGCCTAAATCCCAGTGGGAGGCTGGGAGGGACACTACAATGCACTCTATACTGGTTCATCTGTTTTCTGAAACTTCACCATGAATATAAAATTGACTGTTTCCACCTCTTCTCCCTCTACATAACAGCATATAAAGTCGCAGCTGTCTTGCAGCCTGGGGAGATGGGGATACAGAGACACTTGCTGGTGAAGGGAGTGGGGGTAGATGAGAGATGGCTATATACTGGCTGAAGTTGATGACTTCACTAGGGACAGGGAATTGTGACATCAGAGTCCAGGGTACAATTAAGGGGCTTCTAACTGCAGGAAGCCCTAAACTTCCTCAGCCATTTTAGCTGCTTGGTGGTATGTGACCTATACCTGATAAGAAGCAGGCAGAGGGTGGGGTGTTTTGCTCTGTGTTTCCTCCCAGCCCCTGCCCCCAGCCCAAGCTCTGCAGAGGCACTGCAGAGCAGTTGCATCCAATGAGCTCAGGCCCCTGCCAAGTGCAGGAGACAGACCAATGCAAGTGTCAGCTCCCTGCTCTGCGGGTTGGGGAGGAAGCCAGAGGCTGCCGCAAAGCCCTAGGATGCAAGAAGGGTCAGCAACGAGGTCTGGCAAGGGCAGTCTGGAAATGCTCTGAGGAGTGTCACTTTAAGCAGGCTGTAGGGAGGACAGGAAGCAGGGAGTTGTCTTCCTCAGGCTTTTGGTTAGGCTTTCACAGCCCCTTCCCCCCCCCCCAGGACTGCCCCCAGTTACATAATAGGCACCCAAGCGTGGGATAGAAATGACACAGTGATGCCAATACCACTCACTCACCATGGCCTGCTCAATCTTGTTGTCAATGGCCACCACACTGGCTCCAGAGGCACTGCAAGACAAAAAGGAAAGAGACCCGTTACTCATTTAGCTCTCCTATGAATACCAGGCAGCTGCAGCCCCAGTCCTCTATGTACCCGGCTCTTCCTGCCCTGGGAATTCCAGGTGGTTCGTCCTCGGGTCCTTCTCTGGTCCCTGTGGGGGAAACCATACCTCCCTATCCAGGCTAGCCCTGTCCAGCCACCGCCCAGAGTTCCGACTGACTGAAGCCACATGCAGTCCTGGGGCGCACAAGCCAATGTGGCCTGCTCTTGGGCGACTTGCAAACAATGGGGCACACGGCCTAGAGAGCCCCCCTCCCCTGCCACCCCAGAAGGTCCCCAGCAAACCTACCCGTCGCTGAACCTGGCTAAGAATGCCTTCCCCAAGTCGACCAGTTCCGGCTTCCTTGGCAGTGTGCAGCCAGACCCCTGCCCTGCCCTGCCCAGCCCTGCCCTTACCCCTCGGTCTCTGGCTGCCTCTGCAGCTGTAGCAGCTGATTCTCAAGGTGCAGCAGCCGCAGGGACGCTCCAACAGCCGATTCTCCCTCCCCCCACCCCGCCGCCCGCGTCCCTTACCCCCCACCCCGCCCCTTCCCAGGATGCTGCACCACAGGGAACCAAGACCGAGGGCACAAGGCTTGGCTCAGAGATCACACTCGCAGCCCAGCCCCCGCTGGCATCCCGATCACCCCACTCAGCTACAGAGCTGGGGTATGGTTACCTGTTATCCAGCTTAACGGAAACCACATCTCCTCCAAGCAAGGAAGAGAAGAAGGAGATGGAGAAATTATGCAGCTGGTAGACCGCCACCTCCATGGGGGTCTGATACATTTCGGTGTTCATGGCTTGGGTTTCCGAGAGCTGTGTCTGGGCTGGGCGGGCTGGGCAGGCTGGGTGGCCGCTGGCTGCTGGCGCTCTGCACCGAGGGTCTGGCGTGAACTAGGAGGGGGTGAGGACTGCCGAATGGACCCCAAAGCCAGACAGGAGCTCAGCAGGAGTTGAAGGAAAGTGACTTGAGGGGTGTCACTTAAGGGTTTCACAAAGTCCACAGCCGCCAGTCCAACCCAGACTCGGAGATATTTCAGCTTCTGCTTCTTTATATAGGAGGAGTCGGCTGCGTCACAGGGCGTCAGGAGCCATGCAAATGAGTCTTGTTCTGAGCTCTGTGGCCCAGTTAAACCACATCCCCTCCCTGAACCTGAGGCTGGGACTGTAAACAGTTCAGCATTTTTCTGTGCCAACTGGCATGGCCAAAGAAGGCTCTGGAGATTGGTAAAAAGCAAACTGGAGCTGATTTCTAGAGAAATTCGAAGAAAGGCTCTAAGGGGGGTGGAAAGCATTCAATAGAGGGCAGTGCTGCTTTCAAAAGCTGTTCTTCAGGTGTAAGCCAGTACACTCTCAAGGCTCCTCAATGCTCTCAGACCACACTTTCTGCACTCCAGCCTTCCCCCACCCATGAGTAGCCTCACCGTTTCCTGCCCTCTCAATTTTGCCATACACACCTAATTGTCAGCGGCATGTTTAATCTCTCAGCAATGCATTTGTCCTCTTGCCCAGCAAGTGGCTCTCCAGCCTGCCCCAAACTCCAGAACTTTCCACTCATCTCTTCCTTGGGAATGTGATCAGTGGTATGCATAGACAGTCTGTATTCTCTGCACATGCACATGTGAAGAGATGATGTTAAGTGGATCCATGTAATATAGCAGATATATATATATATACACACACACACACACACACACACACACACACACACACACACAGTTAGGTGGGTAAATAGACTAGGTGGACAGAAGACTGTGTGAATGTAGGCATTAGTCTCCACACCCTACTCTGCAAAGAATACATTCAACATTAATCAGATCTCATGCCTTCCCCCTTTTTGAGACAGAGTGTTGCTGGGTAGACCAAGGTAACATCCCACCTCTTCTGCTTCCTTAGTCCTGCATATTATAGAGATGTGCCACCACACCTGGCTAGCTCTAATTTTTTAAAACATTTTTTCAAAATTTTCCCATATACACCATACAACATGAAAAATACAAACCAAGAACGCACATAGACTACATCAGGAAAACGACTGCTCTGTGATGAATTGAGTAATGCATATTAGAGATTTTGGGATTTCATGAAAATTCAAACTCTAAGATACAAGAAAAATTAGTTGGTTATCACGTAATAATAGCTATAATAATAGCTACATATAGGTCAGGATGGTGGCACATGCTTATAATCCTAGCACATGGGAGGTGGAGGCAGGAGATTCTTGAGTTTGAGGCCAGCATGGACTATATGGCAAGAATCTACCTCAAAAACAAAAGATATATGTTTTCATCAAAACATATTTTCATTCTGTTTCCTTGTCCTCCTTTAGTGCGGCCACCTGGCGGACAGAAGGAAAATTGCAACTAGAAGTAGTGATCTAGGCATAGAAAAGGACAGGTGATGCAACAATCAACATTATTTACAACAACCCAGAACAGAGGAACACTGGGTTCCACCACATATACAATAGTTTGGATGAAGTTAAGGCCAGCACCCATGAATCAGTGCCCAATAGGCTATGGTCCAAAGAAATATCCTAATGCAACCATGCTATTGGAAAAGTACTGAGAACTCTTATCAGCAAAGAAGGTAATTATTATTTGCTTGGGGATATTTCCCTTAATAGGTACCTAGCACTGACACCCTGGTCAAAGCTGCAGCCAAGCCCAGTCTGAAGGCCTTACCTTCCTTTGTGCTTCCAGTGTTGTTATATCACTGAAAGACCGTCATGTCAGTGACAAGCACACAAACAGTGGTCACCATATTTGTAAAGGGCCGACTTAGTCAACTATCCAAATAAACCTGCTCACTAGCCTACCTGTTCCCACTTTAAGTGGGAGATAATGTCAATCTCACCACATTGTTAACTTTAGGCTCCCTAAACCCAATATTTGCACTGGGCTGTGTGTAGCAGACAGAAGAAAGTGAAGATAATATTTATAGGCCATCAAGTATGTTGTCTGAGGAAAAACTCCCTTAAATCAAGAGCTTAAATACTGTTGGAATTTCTTGGCTTATTAATCTTCCTTCTATGCCATCTAGAACTTTCTTGGTCCAGGAAGAATCACTGAGTTGCCCTGTTAATTTTTTTTCTAAATCATTGCTCCCCACTCCAAAATGCAAAGGAGATGAAAGGGGACACAGCAATAAGCTGGGTTGGCAGGGACAAAACACCACCAAGAAAACAAGGTAAAGGACAGAAAGTAAAACAGCTCTTTGATGTGGATTTTCTAAGTGAAGACAGAGGCAGAGAAATCCAGGTACTTTGGGAAAGGGAAAGGATTAGGTTCACTAGGCAAGCTGCACTAGAATGGTTTGCTAATTATGCTTCAATTAAAGAACATGCCAAGTTTGAGATTCACTGACCATAATACCTACCATTAAAGGTGCACCAACTACAAGCAGAGACTACTGGTTGTACTGTAGGCACTGTCACTATTGTTCTACAGAGGGGAAAAAAACTGAAAGTCTGAGAATCTCCCTTACCCAAGGTATTAGAGCTAAAGGAATGCAGAGCTGGGAATCCAGCCTATGTCTTTACCACTGAAAAATGAAATCTGTTTCCACTATACCTACTTTTGGTTACTAGAATGGGGAGTAGGTTTGTTGTAATAGCTGGGTGGAAAGGAGGTTTGTATGAATGAGTGGAGGCAGTTGGGGGAATGGGTTGGAGATTGCCTAGGGCTGAAGGAGGCAAAAAGGATGAAGGACATGGGGAAGTCTTCTGGCAATGCCTGCAGTACTGTTGGAGAGGTCTGGAGGCCAACACTGAGCTCTGCAAGCACAATCAGCTTTTTTTCACTTTAAGTTTGGTAAGAATATCTGAACTATCCCGGTGAGTTTTAGAAGTCTGAGTTTATTCACATTAGTTCAAGGCAGCCAGAAGTCATCTGTCTAGAAAATGGGAACTATGAATCCAGCCTAATGGCTTCCAGAGTGGAATGTATAAGTCCTTAGGTACACAATATTCCAAATAAGATATGCAGCCTCAGAGTAACAATCACGGTTCAGTCAAAACTCAAATTCTGGGTTCCACACACCTTGGACAACCTTAATTAGGCTCCCCTCACCCTTTTCATAATCTTGATGTGTTTGGCTTTTAGAATTAAGGTAATAAGAAAATAAGCTAATATCAGGGATTTAATTTTAAAAGAAACAGTTCTTAAATTATGTCCCTGGTTTAGCCCTCACTTAAGACTAATCGCTCATCCCAATATACCTCTTGTTCTGGTGTGGGAGAAAGGATCCTCTATTGCCAAAGCATAATTGGATCTCAGGGTCTGATAAAGTGAGACAGACAATGGTCTTGATGTCTACAAAGATTCTCTAAGGAAGACAAGGCAGACAAGTGGGTAGAAAGGGGAAGAGGAGGAGGAAGAAGAGGAGGAGGAGGAGGAGGAATTGAAAGGAGTTTTCCGTTTAATCATTGGCAACTAGAAAATTCCTCTCCCCAGAGCAGCTGTGCCAAAACTTGCAGGTGGGAGTCTGTATAGTACATGAGTTCCATTATCTGATCTAATATTTCAGAGTAATTTGCTGATCTGAGGCTAACAGTGTCCTTGTGTCTAGAGGAGGTAGACCCCACACAGGCAACAGTGGAGCCAAGAGTCAATCATCCCATAACTCCCAACATTTAATGTCTCCAAACTCTCCCACACTTAAAATGCAATGAGATCTAAACCACAGTCTGATAAGCAAGAGACCTTCAGTACCTTTCTGGTCTAGCCCTAATGCCATGAGACTTTGTAACAAAATAGATCTAGCTGATACTACAACTTCCAGGAGTGACCTTCTAGTGGGGATAATATAATGAGAATGGGGCCAACTGTCCCTATTTCAGAAGTGTGGGGCACATCACATCAGGAAAATGGGCTCATTTCTGGTCTTGAGATCCAACAAGCCTGTCACCTGGTTGAGAGGCTTGGCTAAGGCCACCTCCAACTCTGGGATTGGTTCCGCAACCCTCTTGGACAGCACCTACCTCCCCCTGCCATGCCCACCTCTATGCTGATAGGCTCCTGCATCCTATACCTACCCATTGTATTTTCCCAATAAATGAGTCTTCTGCTGTGACGGATCTCCCTGGCCTGTCTATGTCTTCCCTCCGGTGAGGGAGGGCTAGGTGAAGTTGGCCAGTCGCTCCTAACCTTTCTTGGGCTCGTCTTAGTCGGGGCGTGTTCTCTCTACCCCTCTTGCGGGTCAGGAGGCAAGAAGGACTAAAAACCCCCAACAAGGAGGGCACAGAAAATTAGTTTATTCTCTTTGAGCTAGAAAAATGTCTCAACATTCCTATAGATTTATCCCGCTTCAAAAAGACAGAACCCCCAGGAAAGGAGCCTTTGTCACTTCAGGTTCTCACAGGACAGTGGATGAGTGTCTGGGCAAAGTGTGAGTGACAGAGGCTTCAGGCAGGATTTCTGCATGCTGCTGAACGGTAGGGAACAGACCGGGGTGGATGCAGTAGGTTGGGGGAGGCGCTGAGGAGGCACATCTTGCTTCCCTTTTTGTCACACTTGAAGCATTGTGTATGTACCACACAGCCAGAAGGAAACTATTTATAGGAAAAGTCTTCCTTATTTTCTACAGGGAATGTTCCACCCAAGGATTCGGCAATGTTGCCAGCAAAACACAGGGTCCTGTGTAAGGAGAAGCGGAAAAAGACACGATTGGAGAGGTGCAAGATCAGCCACAAAGCAAACACTGGGTTAGACGCTGGAAAAGGAAATGCAAAAAGGATATTGAGGGTTACACAGTTAGTATGGCATTAATAGGATCTGCTGAAAAACATCCCTCCCCACCTACTCCTCCACTGAAGCCCCCATCCATCTCCATCAGAGACTCTGTCCACTTCTAATTACTTACTTGTCCCTTTTTCTGAAGAGGCTGGGGGAATAAGGAGGCTGAAATGCCATGGCTTAATTTGTCCTTGCTCCTCCCTTATCTTCTCTCTTCCCCTCTGGTTCCACTCCAATGTGGAAGGCTAAAGACAGGAAGGCCAGCGCCACTTACATAGTTACTTTGGTTTTGTGGAAAATCCCCAAAGTCCAGAAGGAGGGAAGCAAGAAGAAAGACTGTGACAGAGAATGTGCCTTGTTCTCTGTGGATCATGTGAACTGCCCTGCATGGCCAAGGCCCAGAGAACCCTGACTTGGGGGGGGAGACAGGAAAATGGGGAGGTGGATGAAGATTCAGAAGGTGATGGAAAGGGACAGGAGAGAGCCCAAGGAAAATCCTGGATACTCTCCTGGTGAAGCAGCCCAGCGAATGATTGGGGGCACACCCTGGCACTGGATGATGGCAAGAGCAATGAATTGTGCCTTTCAGCTTCCTCCTGGATAGGGTCCCATGTGAGCTTCATAAACAATCTGAGTGACGCTAAGGATGACAGGCGGAACTGAACCTCATTTTAATGAGGCATTTTATCCCAGCTGCACTTATTTAGAGAAATTAAAAAAAACTGCTCTTGTAAAATCTTCTTTTTCATCCCAACTTTTTTTGGTGCTGATACTGGGGCTTGAACTCAGGGCTTGGATATTGTATTTGAGAATTTTTGCTCAAGGCTAGTACTTTACCTCTGGAGCTATAGCGCTACTTTCCAGCTTTTTGGTGGTTAAAAGGAGATCAGAATCTCATCGACTTTCCTGACTTCACTGGCTTTGAAGCACAACCCTCAGATCTCAGCCTCCTGAGTAGCTAGGATTACAGGAGTGAGACCACCATCACAACTCTGAGGGCTTATGATAGGGGGAGAGGTGGTCCTGGTGTCTCAGAAGGACTGTAAGTACTGGTGATTTATCCAGGAATGCAGTTAATGCTAAGAGGATCTTAAATTTCATGAACCACCTTGTGTCAATATTTATGTATCCCTTTCCCTTGCAGCTAGGAAAATTTACTTCCATAATTTTTCTGATCCTTCTTTTCATTCCCACCTTCCTCAACATCCATCTAAAAGGATGACATATATATTTCTGAAGAAAAAACTGGTAAAACTAACCTTGGTAAATGGAATCATCATCCTCCTTTCATTTTCTCACTTGTCATTAATATTTAATTCCATTCAAATCAATTCGATTCAAAATGATTAAATGCTTATTGAAAGTCCACAGTCCAAGTCAGAGAAATTTTTTAAAAAGGAAACTGGTAACAGGAGTAAAAAATTGTACATCTATCCAAAATATCCTGGTTTATGATAAGTTCAGAAGATCTTCCTAATGGTTAGACCTTAGTGAAATCTTTGTTACAGGAAAAGCCTAGGATTTAGGGGTGCACAGAAGGACATTTTGGAGTTCAGAATGAGTACTTCTACCACTGGACATTACTTCACTCCATAGGATAGGCTGGGCTTTTCATCATCCAAGCATTCCCTCTGACTGCTGGCTACCCAAAGCTGTAGTTTCTGTAAGCTCCTTGTCTCCTCTGACACTGTGTCCAACAGTACCAGGGAAAGAGAGGGTTCCTCAAGACCTCCTGATTCCCTTGTGCTTGTTAGGAAAGTGCTCTACTGCTGAAACCATGCCCCTTAGCCATAACCCTAGAAGTTTGTAAAGCTGAAGGACAAGGATAGTCCTTTCCTTAAGGGGATCATTGTTTAGCCAGGGGCTTACCTCTCTGCTAACCTCTTCACTTTCCTCTGGCCGGCTATCAGGCTTACTGTTGTTCTAGCTGCCTGAGAAGCAGGTGTGAATGTTCCTTGCCCTCCCCACACGGACTAGTAAGCATCTTCAGGAGGTGAACAGGGTCCTCCTCACAGCCTACTGTCTGGAAATTGCGGTACACTTCAGCCTTCCAGGACCAGGGAAAGATAACAAGAACATGGCCACTGCCAGCCATATTTTTCTGCACAAGCCCTTTACCAGCCTACCTGGGGCCAAGGAGACACTGATAGGGTTTCTGCCCATCTCCTGTGCTCTGCAGAGCTATTCTAAGAACCTAAGATTACAGTCATTTTCCCTGGCAATTGCCACAGCTACCCTGAGTAGCATGTTAAGGACTTGGGGCTCTTGACAATGCTTAAAAATGAGGAGCAGGGCAGCTTGTCAAGAATGCAGAGGCCCAGACAAGGGTTCTGTGAAAGAGGAGGGGCTCTGAGATGGAGCATAGGTAGTCCCCACTATAGAATGGGTGACCTCTGAAGTAGTACCAGCTCCGTCAGGAGCAAAGGGACAGTTAATAATGTTGGCCTCTTCAGGACCCCTGGCTCCTCTGTCCTGATGGGCAAGCATTATTTTAAACTTCCTCTGGGCCTTGCATTGTGTTTCTGAGGATTTGTTTACCTCAAAGTTGAGCTATCTACCATAGCTCATATAAGGGAGCACTCGGATCCACTTTTGTGGGGTTCTATGACTTTTGAAAAGAGGCTCTGCAATCTGCAATAGAGCAAAATCTTGATACATAAGGCCATATAATGTGAAGCTAATTGAAAGGACCTCCAGGATATTGAAACAAAAGCCATATAACGAATGATTGTTGTCCTTAATGTACTATGTTGTCTCTCATCTCCTTTGCTGTCCCTTGGTTATCTCATATTGTTATAGTATCTTACTTTCTTATCTGATATATTGAATTTATTTGTATTTGGATATTTGAAATTTGATAGGGAAGAGGGGAAAACCAAGACGGGTGGGGGGTGTGGGGGGGGGGGGAGGGAAATGGGTACCAAGACATGTGAAAGGGTATCAATGTATGTGAATTAATGCACCTTCTATCTGGCAAATATCATGTAACCCTTTTACTAATTACAATAAAAAAAATTTAAAGAAAAAAAATAAAATAAAAAAAAGAAAAGAGGCTCTGCAGATTTCAAGGGGACTCAGCTCTGTCGCTGACCCACCGCTCTACCCATTGGATGGAGAAAAGAGGCTGCAGTTGAGGTGGGGAGCATTGGTTGGGATGCAAGGGGAACACTAATCCTGGAAGAGAAAGGAGAGAAACATAGCAAGTTATTCCCTGGATCATGCTCCCTCTAATCATGGGAAAAATGTTAGGAAGCTCAAAGGAGAGCTGGGAAAGGCTAAGGTGTTCTTACCCATTTAAGAATTGCTAACAAGAAATACATACAACTTATCAGGAAGAAAGAAGCACAAAACATACAAACAGTCATGCCAACACCTGCTCTGACCTTTCACACAGTTTTATTCTCTTTCTTTCTCCCTCTTTGTCTTTGTCTGTCTCTCTGTCTTCCTCCTTTGCCCCATGGCTTCAGAGGGATAGTAAATCAAAAATCAAGATTCAAGATGCATAAGATGGCAAAGTACAACCCACTAGTTCAAGCCAATATCAAAAGCCACATTGCCTCTGCCTCTTGATATCCACAGCTGTTTGCATTCAGGTGAGCACAGGAGAACCAGCTGAAGCATCACATTGCATATTTGGAACAGGAAGTCCCAGGACTACAGCTTTCCAAGATGTCAATCATATCTGAAAACGGAGTCTTTCCACTGAAGAAGAGAAGATGAGCAGCATTTGGGTACAATCAATCATATAGCTGCCTAAGACATAATTCCCACAGACCCTTTCTGAGGACAATTCTAACCTGAGCTATCCTGGCACAGGACACCTCTGTGACTAGTTCCTTCACAATGTGATCTGAAGGGTAGAGAAGAAAATATCTTTATGAGACCTTTACTGTGTTTCTGTAAAGATCACAGTCATATCTCTGAGCTCCAATGATGTCTTTAAACTGTAAAGAATCAGAAAAGTCCTTTCTTGATGCAAAAAGCCTGGAGAAGGCACCACATGCGGCTATTAACAGTTATGAGACTTCTGTATGAGTAGGGTAGTTAATGACTTGGAGGGAAAGCATTGAGTCTGGACAAGATAGCTAATATCAGGCTTACCAGAGAAGCTGTCCTGGTCCTCCAACCCCAATAACTCTAGTGGCATGGGTCTGGAGGTGTGCAAGGGGTTTTTTTTAGGTGATTTGTATATAGCTCTTTTATACCACTCCATGGAACTGCTGTCAAGAATTGCTGACAAGGTAGCTGGGTGCTAGGGGCTCATGCCTATAATCCTAGCTACTCAGAGGGCTGAGATCTGAAGAGTGCAGCTTGAAGTCAGCTTGACAGGAAAAGTCCATGGGACTCTTTTCTGCAATTATGTCCTCAAAACCCAAAACTATATCTGTGGTTCAAGTGGTAGAGTGCCAACCATGAGCAAAAAGCTAAAGGACAGCACCCAGGCCTTAAGTTCAAGCCCCAGTACTGGCACTGGCACACACACACA
Organism: Megascapheus bottae; assembly: GCF_031878675.1. Taxonomy (NCBI): domain Eukaryota; kingdom Metazoa; phylum Chordata; class Mammalia; order Rodentia; family Geomyidae; genus Megascapheus; species Megascapheus bottae. The sequence continues at coordinate 71,599,653 of NC_143547.1, forward strand.
CACACACACACACACACACACACACACACACATTCTCACACTCCTTACAAGGACTATAGACACTATCAGGAAGAGAGAAGCATAAAGCACACATGTTTATGTCAACACCTTCTCCAGCCTTTCACATAGCCCGATTCCCAAAGACAGCCCGGCAAAGGGGCCTTATTCCTTGTTTACACCCTACCTCCCTACCTCCCTCTCTCTTCTCTTCAGCTTTCCCATGAACCCAATGGGATAGCAAGGCAAAAGATGTTGGAAGATGGTAAGAAAGTACTTTGGTTCAAGTCAGAATGTCAAAAGCCATGGCTTGGGGCCAGGAGTTTGGCCTAGTGGTAGAGTGCTTGCCTAGCATGCACGAAGACCTGGGTTCGATTCCTCGGTACCACATACATAGAAAAAAGCCAGAAGTGGTGCAGTGGCTCAAGTGGTAGAGCTCTAGCCTTGAGAAAAGTCCAAGGACAGTGCTCAGGCCCCACAACGGGCAAAAAAAAGGCCATGGCTTAAGTGTCAGCGTCAAGATAGGTTCTACACAAGAAGCAACGGTTGACACCATGGGAACTAAGACCTACTTTGTGTGACATGCTCTCCTGTGTGGTTTGGCATATTTTAGGCTGATTATTTTGCCACCTCTTTTGCTCACTCCTGGAAGCTTGGTCAAAGCAGAAATATTGTGACCTACTATTAGAAGGATAACCATGACAAATCCTGATGTCCTGTTCAAAGGAACAACCTCCTTTCTAAGCTGTTCACAGGTTCATGGATGTGGACATCCATGGCTATGACAGAAGAACTAGACAACAGGAAAAGGCTAAAAGTACACAGTTTGATCAATGAATCAACCCAAACTCCCTTGTATAGAAGGCCAGTTGTACTTATAGCCCTGTAGCTGTCACTACCCTATCAAACTAGGTTGATTCCCAGGTTAGCTGGAGGGGTGTGACTCATTCCCCCTCAAGAACCTGCTGGGACTGACTACAAAGACTTGTCAGGAACATAAAAACATGCCCATCCCCACCCTGATCCAAGCCTGGAACTCACCTACCTCTACCACTGTCAACCCATCTCATGACTGTGAGTGTCTCCCTAGCCACAAGGCTGCCTCCACTGTTCACTAACTCCTCCTCTTTATTTTATTTTTATATTTAATTTACATGGCTTGCTAGGTTTTAGGCTTATGTGTAAACAAAGGCTTTCCCCCTCTACCCAAGGCCTGGACTTCCCAGGGCATGGACTTCCTGGCTGCCTGTCAGCAACAGAGTGACTCTTTTAACCTTTTCTCTTGCTCCCGAGACAGTGTTGAGGGATACAAATAAAAGAGAAAGGTATTTTGGAGCAGGGTGCGGTGGCTCATGCCTGTAGTCCTAGTTACTCAGGAGGCTGAGATCTGAGGATCAAGGTTCAAAGCCAGCCAGGGCACAAAAGGACCTGAGACTCTTATCTCCAATTAGCCTCTAGAAAAAGGGAAGTGGGGCTTGGCTCCAGGGTAGGGCAGTAACCTTGAGCTGAAGAGCTCAGGGACTACGCCCAGGCCAAGTTCAAGCCCCATGACCCACCAAAAAAAACCCCCAAAAAACAAAAAAAAACCAAAAAACAAAAACGAAAGAAAGAAAGATATTTTGGGCCAAGTCTGGAAATTCTTAGTGCTAGCTTAAAATATCAATGTAATGGTTTGAATATGCAAAGTCCCCTTCCAAGTTTATGTGTTGAACTCTTGGGCCCTAGCTGGCTGCATTAGTTTGGGGAGGTTTTAGATACTTTGAAATGGAGTCTAGTTACAGGAACTAGCTCCCTAGCGATGTGACTTTGAAGGCTAACCTGGACATTTCTTCCTTTCTTGAAGCTTCCTGTTTACCATGAGGTGAGGAACCTTTGCCACATACTCTCCATGAAACCAGAATTTTAGGACCCAGGCCTCAGATCCTGGGGTGCCACATGTCAGATCTGGTCACTTTACACTGAATAGAGACTATAATGGTGAAGGACAGCAAAGGAAAGTTATGTGACACAGGGAGCCGCGCTAAGAGTCAACATAAGCACTTTGGCTAATCTTCAGCCACGGTTGAGGTAAAGACATGAGTTTTAGGTTTAAATAGACAAAGAACTAGGGGCAAAGGGAGATTGCTATTCATGATTATTAAATGGTACAGGTCAAAGTATGGCCTAGTTGATCATTATGGAGGAATTCTAACTCCAGAGACATTGTCAATGTCATCACTTTAGGGGAACAATTTTGGTCAAGTTAAAAAAGTCACTGGGTGGTCAGTCCTAAGGAGGAATTCTGCTGTTCCTTTCTTTGGAAACAGTTGCTTCCATTCTTCCTTGTAAAGATGTTATCAATCATTCCTGTCCTTCCTGAATTCCAAGGTGAAGCTGCAGAGAATATATTTTAGAACAAAAGACAAATATAAAATGGAGGCACAGATGCTAAACTTTTCCTTTGCTTTTTATTTATGAGCCCAAATAAGAAGTTATTTCTTTATAGCAGCTTCCCATCATGATGATGTCCTGCCTCACCACCAGCTAGGAATCAATGGAGGTAAGAGCTAAGGAACATCAACTAAAACGTCTGAAACTGGGAACCTTTTCACAATTGTTGTTGGGTTTTTTTTTCAGTTGTTCTGTGAAGTATTTTGTAAGTGTTGAAAAATCTGGCACAATCAGGCCCCAGCCTTTCCTAAAAATTAAATATGAAGTAATGAAGTCATAGCCACCTTTAACAAATACAGATTTCTTTTAAAAGCCTCATCAAGACTGCTAGGATAAAGCACAAAAATGAAAAATTCAAAACATCACCATTGATTTTGTTTAAAAATCTACGTAACAGCTGTGTTTGTACCACTAAGCAAAGGCAGAAGCTCCCAGATCATTGTGGGTGGAGGCTTTGTGAGTTCAAGAGGCCATTAAGACCTATGGACAACACAGAATGGTAGGCCTGACTAGTAAAGACTTACCAATACTTACACATCGTAATAGTAAGTGAAACTCCAGCCCCTATGTCCTGAAATACAGCTCTAACAGCAAACTAATGAATCCTGGTCAAAAGTTCTGACATCCTTTATTTGCTAAAACTAATAATACTGTGGAGTTTGTTGACAGAGTTGCAGAAGAGCTAAAGTAAATATGGAAACTGAGGAACAGCCAAGTCTGGGCAGTTTCTAGCTCTGCAGTGGAAAAGAAGGGGGTTTCATTAAAAGAAAGTCTTGGACAACCTGGAGAGCTAGAACCTAACTACGGGGAGATGACCCATTCCTTTCCAACAATAGGCTACAGAATTGATGGATTTGGCCAGTGGATTAGTTCTGTGCACTCAAAATGGACAGTAATGGTAAGGAGTCTCATCTGACTCCCCTGGGAATCTTGGGAATCTTCCCTTGGGAAGATTCTAAAGCTCATCTTAAATGGGTCATGCTAGAATAAAATGATGTCAAGAGGTTAGAATACTTCTACCTTTGCCACTAGCTAGATGGAGGTCGCATATTTCGTGAAGACTTTATACTGCTAGATTCTCATCCCTCCCCCCAGGTTTATGGGAATTCTAAGTCTGAAAACGTAGATTATGCCATTTTAGTACAGATTAAAGATGTTCTTTATGAGATCATATATATTTGCCTTTAATTTCCAGACTTTATGTATGCGCTGAGTGGGATATTTCTGAAGTCTTTAGGCAGTAAAAAGGCCATATAAATATGTGATGATAAAGGCCCATGTCCCCCCAAAACACTGTTGACAAAATGGCCTCCCCCCAAAAACGTGCAGCCCTTTCAATGTTGTTCCAAAGTCCAACATTTCTAACCTTGCAACCAGTTTCAATTTTTATCTCATGGTTTCCTAAATTATTCACACTACTTATAGTGAAAGGGTAGTTTAGAGAACTGATGTGAAAATGAAATTCATATACCTCTGAAGTTTCTAGTAATCTTTCTTGTATGTAGGACTTCTAACTTGCACAACCTTTTGGCCTGGACATCATCTTTAATAGGGTAATTAGTAAGGACAGAAGGCATGGCCACAGAGAACTGTGACCAAAAGTAGGCAATGAAAGCTCTCAAATGTGAATGAGTTGTTTTCTCTAGGCTAGAATGTAAATTCCTTGAGAGTAGAGGCTTGTCTTATTTACTACTGAACACCCAGGGCCTGGATCAGTATCTGACAGACAGGGTGAGTTTATTAAATTTGTACAAAGGAAGGAAAGGATGGACAAAGGGAGGGAGAAAAAGAGAGGAGGGGAAGGGGAGGGGAGGGAAGCTAGGCTGGTTAAGTGCTAGAACTTTGCTAATGGCCAGTGAGGAAGAACTAAATGCAAATTCATATCTTAGCCTTTTGTTAACACATGCATTTGAGAATGATTGTTGTCTCTGAGAGAAATTCTGCAATTGAAATAAAAAAGATCTTTGAAAATCACACATACTTGGGAAACCCAAACACAGTTTAATTGAGTAAGTGGCCACTAACAACCTGGAAGCAATGCCTAACCCTTAAATAAGAGAGATAATTCATCTGGGTGTGTGCTCATGGCTCTCTCTGAGACTTTGGTAAGTTTCCATCTTTAGCTAAAGAGGCTGGGTCAGTTGGGAACAGGTCACCCACAGGGAGCAGTAGAGGGTAATAAAGCCAAGGAGCAGGATAGCCAAGTCTCAGCTGGCACCAATATCAAAGAGGGATTTAAGGCTTGCAGGCTGGATTCTCTGAGTGACATTCCATACAACTGGGATGATGAAGTAGGGGTGCATGTGGGGGAGAGAAAATCATCCAGATAAAAATATCCTAACACTCACCTAGATAAAGGAAATTTTCACCATTTATGTCACCTATGGGCTTCATATCTTGAGGTACCTCATTAAAATGAAGTCTTTCTCGCTGGAGGGAGCTATTTAATTTTTCTCATGGCAGAAACACAGTGATTTACCCAACTTGTCCTACATAGATGAGGACTTAGGAGGCATCCTGATTTTTTGGTAGCTTTGAGATCTCAGAGGATCTCTAGAACAGAATAGTATCAGGAGACCACAGTTATTTAACCTTATCCACTAGGTAGTTGAGGCTGTGTAGGATTCTTTTGTTACTAAACACCCTACATGGTTAGATCCTCATCCCTAAAATGGAAATCACACCCATCCTGTCATATAATGTGCAAAAGAACTGTTTTCTCCTTGGTAAATAAAAGCCATCTGTTGTGACACAGCAAGGCTGCCTTGGCCATACTAGGGACATTTATCTTCAGTGCTGCCTGTCTCTAAGATCCAATCTGCTTGCTCACTTCAACCTTCTCCCTGGATAAGATCTCCTCAAGCTCTATGCCTCATTTGTAAGGTAGCACCGTTGAAAAATGGACCCCAGGAAGAGCCTGTGGCTGAGAGAGGTTGTTGAATTCTTCCCTGGAATGATTTCTTTTAAATAAGAGCCTCCTGTTAGCCCAAAGGAATGAGTCTTGTGAGGGAAATTCCAGGCAGAAGGGCAAGTCTCTGGGGGGAGCTGTGTTTGTCCATTTTCTGCCACTTTGTTGGCAACTGCCTCCTTTGCCTTTGCACCCGGCAGCTCTAGTGGCAGACACAATACTCACACTAGAAGCTAGGCAGGGTAGCTCTTGCCCCTCAATATCTATCCTTCTAGTCCTTGTAAAACTTTGGAAAAAACTCGACCCTGGGACTCCCTTTAACTTGATCAGGTGATGGCTAAGTGCCTAACACCAAATCAAGCTGGGTCTGGACAAGAAGAAAGGTAGGGGAGGGGTGTTGGGCATTCCCATTCCCCCAATCCTGTGGCCCTGTTGTGAGGTGCTGACAGCTGGGAGAGGACTTGAAACCAGTTAGCCTGATGCTCCCAGCCAGCAGTGTATTTTCATCTTGTTTTGACTGGGACTATCCTCCCCTCTGTAAACACATCCACATCCGGGGGGAGAAAATGTAGAAGAGCTTAAAATAGGTGGGTGAAATGCTTGTACCCCTGAATCACCAATGTAGGAAGTGCCTTGCAGGTGGGCCTCACTTTAAGCAAAAGGGACATAGGAAATCTCCATTTAGCAAGAGGGCAGGGTAGAGAGCTGAGAGGTCTTGACCTACTGCTGAAAGATCGCAAAGCCTCATCTGGTCCAAATAATAACAACAGTAGCTCCAGGGTCCTGCTTGCCCAAAAGCGACTTTGCTAAGAACAATATATACCTTATTCTCTTGAACCTAGTCAGCTGTCTTGGGAGTGGGGGATTATATTATCACTAAGACCCTTGTATTCATGAGGCTCTGGGATATTCAATCATTAAATGACTTGTCTGGGATTGCAAGTGTCAGGGGCCTGATAAGACTCCTTGGTTGGTGATTCTAAAGCACTGGGCTGTTTCTAACTGGGCATTGCAGTTGTGTGTTTGGGTGCTTAGAATGGAAGCAAGAACCTTCTATTCTCCAACTACAGAGTTACATTTTAGTCCCTACCATCTTGTTTTGAGGAGAGCTATTTGTTGTGAATGGAACTTGCACCCATGTCTCTCTGCATTGAAGTTCCATCACCACAGGAGCAGATGAATGGGAAAAGCCGTTATTGTGGCTAGGGTGGGGAAACCATTGGAGGAGTCTGGTTCTTTCCACTAACTAAAAGGAACCCCAAGTTAATGAATTCCCTGGATGACTGAGCCTCCCTGAAATGCTAGGATGGAATGGAGCTGAATTTCAATGAAGACACAGGGAAAACAGCTTAAGTACAGATTCTTGGCCATTTTTAGAGGGAATCCCTCAGTAATGGCCAACACGTATAATCTGTCCCAATGCAAGGCTAGGCCAAACGGGCTCAGCATAATACAGTTTAAGAAAAACCAAATGTAAAAAGGTAGTCTGAAACAAAATGTTACCCATCCTGATGTCTATGCAGGGCTGACATCCATGCTAACCTGTGAAGTAGGAGCCTATCTTCAGAACCTTCCTGCTTCCTTTCTGGGTGTTGTCTTCCTCCTGCCTATTCCCTCAGGGAACCTGTGCCCTCCTGTTGCCTGGAAGTTTCAGGAAGGCTGGTAGTTGGCATTTCAGCAATGCCTTCTTTCAGAGATTCTCAGTCTCCCCCCCACACACCTAGGAAATTGAATGAGGTTTTCCTCAGTCAAATCACAGGTCTTTAATTCAAAGACTCCAGCCAATGGTAGTTTTAGTCATAGGTTGGAGGTAGCAATGGGAGGATAGCTTATCAACAATCTCTGAAGTGTTGCTCTGAGTATAGATAAGGCTAGCTCTGTTTATTGAGATAAATGCCTTGCTCTTTATACCTATTCTTTATTCTTTCCAGAACATCGTAGAGCTAGGTTCTGATCTGGTTTTGCCTTCAGTTACCAAAATAGCTCTGAAAGCCACAAAACCATTTTGAGCTTCAGTTCTTCCCCAGCTATGAGTGTTGGGGCTGCAAATTTCCATTAATTTGGGTGCTTCTTCCATGAATGACACTCCAATTTAGATAGAGAGCTCCATGAAGCTAGGTGCTAGCTGTATCTCCACATAGTATTTCTCACCAAAGGAGTAGCTGAATCAATGATTAGCAAGTGATTTTCAAGCTTGATACCAACTTAAATATCCTCTACAATGATCTCATTAGATGCAGCTATTTGTAACTATCCTTCCAAATTAATAGGTTTGGGCCAGGGGCTGAGTGAGACACTCAGGCCCTTGGACACAGAACTAAGATGTGCCTGCATCATTAGGCCTGCACAAGGGAAGGGCAGATCTGGGACCAAAAGCAGCAAACAAGAGCTTCCGCAGGGCCCAGGAGGTTTGCAGGATGCTGAGCTGGGGCAGAGAATAACTTGGGAGTTATAGGAAGGGCAAGGTTCATCAGAAGGAGCTGGGGGGCAACTTTTACACTGTTTCAGTAAAACGGGAAGTCAAGATAACAGAGATCTGGTAGGTGTTTGAGTTGAGGTAGGAAAAGTGCCGAGTTGCGTGGTGACTCAAGGTCAGGAGCTGGAATGGGGCTCAGAGCTTGCAAGCCTCTGCTTACCCCCTTGGGACTGGCCTCTGGCTCCAGGCCAGCTCCCTGAATAACTACCCCACCCCCACCTTCCCCTCCACAATTCCAGTTTCTTGGGCCAACCTGCTTCCTTCTCCAGCTCCTGTCACCACCCCCATCTCACTATCTGGAAGTTGTCCTCCCCCAACTGCCCTTCAAAGACTGACTGGAGCTCTCACCCTCTAGGGCTGTCCAATGCCAACTTTGCTCCTAGGGCAGGCTTTTCTCTTCATAGTGTTGCCCACTTTTATATGGGAATTCTCCCTCTTTATGTAAAAGCAGAGAAGGCTGCCATCTAGCATGTATATGCCTCTACTTTCCTATTCCACCACATCCATCACTCAGCACTCCTCTTAGGGACAGCCCTGGATGGCATTCTGAGGCACTGAGACAGTGTCCTCAGAATTCCTCATTTTTGTGTTTGGTACCCTTTTATGTTCTAATTGGCCATAATTTCAATAAACCCCTGTTATTTCTAAAAGTGAATTTTCAGATGTTAATGAGGGATTGTGGGGTACGGGAGGAGGAGGTGTTGAGATTTATGGGATCTTTCTTCCAAGACCTTGAAATAACACTGTAGAGGAGGTAACCTAGTCTGTACTTTTTAATTAGGCCAATTCTAACCTTCACTGACCAACATTCCTTCCACCTCTTGTGTGACCTTGGGTAAATCACCTAAATCTCTATGTGTTTCCCCATCTGTCAAATGGAGGTAATACTTTTATCCTACCTCACCCTGGTAGAGCTATAATGAAAATATTCTCAATATAGATATGCATCCATTTTTAGGTGAATACGTGCATGCACGTATAGTCAAGATGCATTCTAAATGACAAAGCCCTTGACTAGTACCAGAGATCACTCTCTCCCTACTTGTTCTGCTGTGCTCAAACATCCATGGTAGAGGCCTTGCAAAAAACTGCCCACATGCCCTAGATCTGTTCCCTTTTCTCTCTCATAACATTGTTTGTCCTCATGGTTGGGCCCTCAGCCACATTTTGTCCCCTGTGTATTTCAACCATACTTGAAGAAAATTTCCTGCCCCATACCTATCCTTCTCACCATCCTTTCTGTTATCCTTAGACCTTCCTCAATTATTCAAGGTCCTCCTGTGTCGGGGTCCTTCGTCCCTCTGGACTAGTAGGAGGGATGGGGAAAAACACCCTGAGCAGTCCAAGCCGCGAGAGGAGAGACCCACTGTTCTCCCACACTCAGCCTTCCTTCCCCAGAGCACGAACAGAGACGCCACGCAGCTTCATCAAGGCATGAAAATCTCTCTCTCCAAAAAACCCTCCTCCTTATATTGGGTGCGGGAGCCTATTAGCACAACAGGTGGGCAGGATAAAGAAGTCCACTTGTTTACCCCTACTACAGGACTCAGCAGAAAGTTATTAGACATGGCGTTACTCGGCCCCCAACACTCCTGTCTTGCTCTCTCCCTGCTTCCTGCTTCCAACTTGACCATGACCCTACTTTCCCAGCTCTAATCTCAGGTTCTTCCCATCAAAGTATCAAAAAGTAAGGGAGGGGGCTAGGAATGGCAATTAGCTATAAAGGCTGCATACAATACAGAACACTCAGCAAGTGCTCAAGAAATAAACCATTGTTTAATTATAGGTGCTAGGGGGATGTCTGGGGTGGAGTCTCCTTTGGGGACCCTGCCATTTAGCCAGATAGACAATAGCCTGCTCCACCTATAGGTTCAGTAGGCCCTACCTATCTGTGCCTTCCATCCACCTTCAACTCTCAACCCAGAGAATGCGCTGGGCCATTTCACCTCTAGTTCCTGCACTGTACAATGTGGTCTCAGTCATTCCTGGCTTAGTGCCACAGAGTTTTTCTGGTATCCCCACTTTGCCTCCAGGGAGAGGATTGGTATCACTTTGGGGCACCCCCGGAATTTCTCAGCAAATGCAAACAGCAATCTCTGCAAAAGTACACCCAGAAATCTTTCTCATTGAAAGCAGCCTGGGGGGGCCGGGAGTTTGGCCTAGTGGTTAAAGTGCTTGCCTAGCATGCACGAAGACCCGGGTTCAATTCCTTGGTACCACATACATAGACAAAAGCTGGAAATGGTGCTGAGGCTCAAGTGGTAGAGTGCTAGCCTTGAGAAAGTCCAAGGGCTCAGGCCCTGAGCTCAAGCCCAGGACTGGCAAAAAAAAATAAAGCAGCCTGGGCTTCCACCTCAGCACTCAGGATGGGCTTTGGCCTAGGCAGCATGGATTAGACACTTCTGCCACTATCCAAGTGATAGCATCTTTCTTTCTTCTTTATTTTTGTCAGTTGTGAGGCTTGAACTCTGGGCCTGGGTGCTGTCCCTGAGCTCTTCAGCTCAAGGCTACCACCTGACCCTGGGGCGTAGATGTTTTCCCTGAACTCTTCAGCTCAAGGCTACCACCCTACCCCTTGAGCCACAGCCCCACTTCCCATTGTCTTGTGGTTAATTGGAGATAAGTGTGTCTCACAGTCTTTAGTGCCCAGGCTGGCTTTGAACTGCGATCTTGAGATCTCAGCCTCCTGAGTAGCTAGGATTATAGGCGTGAGCTCCCATGCCCAGCTTGTTTCATTCATTTTTATAACAACCCACTGTTTTTGCCAGTCCTGGGTCCTGAGCTCAGGGCCTGAGCACTGTCCTTGGACGTTCTCAAGGCTAGAATTCTATAACTTGAGCCACAGCACCAGTTCTGGCTTTTTTATATGCATGTGGTACTGAGGAATTGAACTTGGGTCTTCATGCATGCTAGGCAAGCACTCTACCACTAGGCCAAACTCCCAGCCCCACAACAACCCACTTTTTAAAAAAATCACAGATAAGGAAACAGGAACTCAGGGAGGTTGTGAACCTGCCTAAGGTCACAAGGCTGGAGCTGGGATCTGAAGATCCAGTAGGCTCTAGACTCATACACTTCCCTTTTACCCAGCCCTCACTGTATCTTAAGAATAAACACTGCTACTGAAGGGGCTTTCAGGCACCAGCATGCACTGTTCAGTTTCCCAGCTACCTGTGATTGGTTTCTTTCTTGCTCTTATTTTCCCCTAAAAGGCTAATACAGTACTCCAATTAAGGATTTAAGAGCATTCAGAGGGGCCGGGAGTTTGGCCTAGTGGTTAAAGTGCTTGCCTAGCATGCATGAAGACCCGGGTTCAATTCCTTGGTACCACATACATAGAAAAAAGCCGGAAGTGGTGCTGAAGCTCAAGTGGTAGAGCTCTAGCCTTGAGAAAACCCAAGGACAGTGCTCAGGCCCTGAGCTCAAGCCCAGGACTGGCAAAAAAAAAAAGAGCATTCAGAGGATAAGGCCTAGGGAAATCCAAGTGTACTAGTGTCTAAAGCAAGAAACAGACAACTTTTGCTCCTAGATCTGCCATGAAATAATAGTATGGCCTCTGGCAGGTTGAATTCACACTTGCACTGACTCTGTCTATGATTCTGGGCTAGAATCATCAAATTATAAAATCCAAGGGTGTCAAACACCTAGTGATGAGCCCTTGACCACACAGGACCCAGTGGAAAAGAATATGCAAATTTGGAAGTATTCCAGCTCCTCACTTGGGGTTTGTTTGTTGACTGTGCTGTAGCATTTACCACCCTCCTCCACAACTGACTCTGGGACAGGACACATTTCAGATCTCTATGACAGCTGATGGCTTCTTACCAGCATGCTCTTCAGCCAAGGCAACTCTCACCAAACACTTATTAATGTCTTTTCCAACCACTCCTTTGAGATGGTCTTGCCATGCCTTTTCCTTCCCCTTCCTCTTTACCCAGCTCTCTGACTATTGCTGCTCCTTCTTTACTCCTATCTAAATGTCTGATCTGTATCGCTGACTCTTTCTCTGAACATACAATTCTCCCCTTTAGCTTACTTGGCATCTTCTAGCTTCTTTTTATTGTGTTGTGTTTTCTCACATATTCAGAGAGATGAAAGGAACCTTGATGACCAAATTCCTTCGATTCCTTCCTTTTATGGCTGAGGAAATTGAAATTTGAGTAGAGCAAATGACTGGCCCAAGGTTGTACAGAAGCCCTTCTTTCTTGAAGTGTTAACTCCAGAGTCTCTGTTTTACCTCAGTGCACTTTCCCTGTAGCTAAAGCTTTGCATGACAGCCACCATCACCTCCCCCTCTTGTCCATGTCACACCACTGAGCTCTAAGAATTGCCTAATTATTTGCCTAGGAGGCAGGGGGCTTGACTCATTCCACCTATTTGAATGAAATACAAAGAAATGTGGGGAGTGACCTGTCTACTGTTTGTTTGTTTTTTTAGCTCATTGTTAATAGGAAACAGGATTGAGGCTACTAGGTCCTACTCCATCAAGATGTCAAAGACCTCTCCCAATTCCCCCTTCCTTTACTCCCTGGAGATGTTTCATCATTGTCCCTTCCATTTTTCTTTATAGTCTTCTCTTTTCTCATGTCCGCAATTTTCACAAGACTGTTGGATTTTAGAGCTGAGAAGAACCTTCTACCTATCATTTAACAAATTTTAAAAATGGAGATGAGGAGGGGAAACTGATAGCCTGAACTCAGCTAATTTTGTGGTACATTGGCATCCAAACCCATTACTAAATTGTAGTTCAATGCCTTTTCAACCATTCTCTTGCCTACGTTTTATTCATGCTTGAAAAATTCACCCTCCACAGACAACCAGGTACTAGAAGATGTGCACATGGTTGAATCAGGGTCCTACAACATCCTTGGGGAAAGATAGAAGGAGCTGACAGTTCTGGAACCATATATATCCGCTCACTTCCCACCCTGGAGGCCCACGTTGACCTTGCAGAGTGGTGACTGAAATGTGTTGAGATAAAGCCATGGCCTCTCAGATTTTTAGTGCATGGCCTAGACATTGGCGTCAAAGCCTGAGCCAGCTGCAAACGAGGTCAGTTCAGTGTCCTCCCAATGGAAAAATCTTGTAAAATCAATAGCACTTATATATAACATCAACACACTCAGGACCTTTCCTGTTTTTTTTTCCTCCTGGGCTTCTCTTTCTCATCCACCCTGCTGGGAAGGTATAGACAACACAGCCATCTACCAAGGGAAGCTACACAGGCCAGATCATCCTCTCGGAATCCCTGGATCAATGGTGATCAGGAGGTATGGTGAGGTATGATATGAGAGACTTGTTTGGCCCTTATGATTCTCTCTGGCAATGTTCTGTATGTCTAAGGCACTCCCTGGCAACTGGTACCAGGTTAGAAAAAAATAAAAGTAAAATAAAAGAGGAGACTCCAGGAGAGATTCTGGAAGCTTTGTTACCAGGCCTTCCTTCACTCAGTAAGAGAACAACCCAAAAGTCAATTAGACATCACCATGGGGCCTTCCTGTGCTGGGAAGTGTCTGAGGTTCTCAGACTGCAGTGGATCTTGGCCTTTTGCCCAGACATACGCCCCACCAAACCATGGGTGTGGGTATATCCTACTTTCTCCTCGTGCATTCAGAGGATGGGCTCCCTCCATGCTGTTTTTCTATGGTCTCAAATGAGCCAGTTCTTCCTGCCCACTCCCCGTAGCTATTCCTCCTATAGAAGTCCTGTCACGAATTTGTACCATTACATGCAGTCTAATTTATATGAGTATTATGAATATATTCCAGCCTGGATTAATTTAATAAATATAAAATGAATACTGAATGTCAGACACTGGTAGTGCCTATCAACTTTGTTTTGTGCAACTTAATACTACTCCCACTGAGCACACAGGGTCCAATAAACAGCAGATTTGTTACTACCGGGCAGAGGAAGCCCAGGGATGAGACATGATGTGGTCCCAAGAGTAGGAATGTGCCATGATGTAGATCCCTAGACACTGGAGTGTTGACAGATATCCCTTTTCTATAGAAATGCTCAGGACCAAGGACAAACCTAACATCCCACAGAAGTTGCCTTGGATTACTACAAGAGGTAGAAGTGGGGATGATCCCAGCTTAGTTGCTGAGAAAAGATAGGCATTTTATAAGAAACCACCCTGTCTTTTTTGTCATTTTTTTATTATTGTAAAGGTGATGTAAAGAGAAGTTAGTTACATAAGAGTTCATTTCTTTTTAAATAGTGTTACCCCCTTCCCTCATTTTCTCCCATAAACCACCCTTTCTTTTCTCATCTATCCTCTGAGCACCTGAGCTTGGATCAATGGTTGGGCAAAATGTACCCAAGACTTACAAAGGCAAAGAAGTAGCTATTCAGTGGAAAGTTTTCCGGGTTAAAAACTCCACCCCCATCTCTTAAATGTACGAAAAAGATTTTTTAGCTCATCTTCTCCTAGGCAAGGTCTTGGCCCCATGCCTGCTCCCCCAACCCTGCCCTCTGGGTGATCTTGCTCAAGGACGCCAAGGGAGTTGGTAGCAAGTGCTGGGAGCAGAGCCCAGGTTTCCTGGATTCTGGCCTGCCACTCCTGCCACCAGACCCTGTAGCAGCTCCCTCCTGTCTCTTACCCTTTGTGCTCAGTCTGCACCCCCTGGAGATGTCTGTCTTACACCCCACTGGCTTTCACTGGGAGAGATGTTCCTCTCACACTGGTCGGCAAGCCATCCATATGGGGCATAGGGAGCCTGTCTGGCTGCTGTCTGTGACTGAGGGTGGAGGGGGAAGACAAGCCACTTTGTTGGTCTGAGACCAGTGTATCTGGAGCCCTAAGGCAGACACTGATATCAGGGGCCTTAAGTGAGACCCCTGGGCTTGGCTTCCCAGAGCTATGTTCAGGTTACAGTGGGGCTCCCACCCCCAGCCTTGTTGCTATGACACATGGCTCTACAAGTGCTGAGCGGCATTGTTGGGGCCGGATGCAAACAGCACGCAGCAGGGTCTAGCTGTGAGCCAGTTGGCCAGCTGACATTTCAGGGTCCAAAGAGCTTGTGTGTACTGGACAAGCTGTTTATTGTGGTGTTGGCACTGCCCAGCCCTTCAGACAGCAACAAATGCTCCCAAACTGGGAAAGGAGAGGAAATAAGGAGTCAGTCGTAGCCAAAGAAGACCTGAAATCTCTTCCCTCTTGCCATTTGCTCCCTGCAGCTGACATGCTGCTAGTGCCAACCATCGGAAGTACCCGGGAAGGAACCGGAGGGAGCAAACCTCACAAACCTTCATTCGTGAAGACCTAGATCACAAATCATGTCAGTACTCACGTCAGCCTCCTGACTGCTCAGTAGTCAGAGGCTGCTGCTTATAGTACATTGAGCAATCCATATTTTGGACATTTTGGTGACAAAAGGTTCAACACACACCTCCAAGGAGATTGACAAAAACAGGCCATGTCAGAAGCAGTCCTTTGAAGTACTGACCCAGTCCTTTTAGATATTCTCAAGGTTGGTTACGTACTGCAGAAAATGTGGCAAGATTGTGTTTTAGAGCATAGAGTGGGATGGAGAAGTGTGACAAAGACCCCAATGAAGAAAGTCAGGAGGCCAGAGTGAAGATAAGTTGTGGGGGAAGTACAACATCCCAGAAGACATTTGGACCATGTCCAGGAGCTATGCTATGGCCTGAAGGAAAGCTCTACCTAGAGGGAAAGAATCAGGAACAAGAGGTTAAGCTGTACCTCAGGCTCTTGCCTTCTGTATCTTGTTTCACCAAGGATGGCAGTTGCTATGGATGAACAAACAGAATTGCCACAAGGTCTTTGGAATGTCCTAGTTAAGGTCTCCTGGCCTATGATTTATCATGAAGTCAATCTTAGCAGTACAACTGTGTGTGGTAAACATATTCAATCATCACACATATACAGGGAAATAGTAGTGAACATCAGTGGTTGGAAGTTGCTAAGTGTCAGGCAGTGTTCAAAACACTTTACATGCAGTATCTGTGTGGTCACAATTGGCCTTTCTCAAACTCATGGGGTTAGTATAGTATGTGATTTTCTTAGTTTGCACTGGGGAAATCTGAGGCCCCTGATGTGACTCAGTGTCACATCAGAGATAGGAAATGACTGATTAGGATTCAAATGGAGGCCTGCCTACCTCCAAAGCCTGTACTCAGTACACTTCAGAGTCATTTGTGATCAAGCACATGACTGTCCATTTGTATAAAAAGCCTCAAGGAAAGAAGGAAGAGAGACCTAAGGGGAAAAATCCAAGAGCTTGGCTGGGGAGCCACAATGGTATGGCATTGGGTATTAAAAAAAAGAGAAGGGATGAAAAGCAAAATACCCACCAGATGCCAGAAGCCAAGATTATCTGTTTTCAGCCTCACCTCTCTTGATAACCCCCACAACTGGCATGGTGCCTGCCATCCCACCAGTACTCAGTAAAACTGCTAAAGAATGAATTAGCTCAACCAACAACCTTAGGGATAAACCAAGCTATTGCAACCCCTGAGTCAGAGCCAAAATTTAAAGTGAGTTTCTCCAGAGCTTAAGTCATCAGATATTACTTAAGCTACCAATGAATGCCAGTCATTGGGGGTGGGTATATAACAGAACAGGGATCCTGTCTCCTTGATATGTTGCCAGGATCTTGGAGCTGTCAGGTTTGCCTTGAGCCATTCCCAGAGGTCAACAGAGGTTATATGGTTGCATGGTCAGGGAACAGAATCACTCCCCAAGGATGGAGATGAGGCCTTTAGCTCCCAGAGCCTAGTACGGTCACTCATTAAATTTGGTAGCTCCCACTAACCCATGGTTTTGCTTCTAGAAACACCTCAGTGTGCAGCCTTTATAAACTGTGCTGGCTAGTTTAGGAGGCAAACTAGGAGTCTACGGTGCATATGAGTGAAGTCACAGGAGCCCCCTTAGTGTCTTACAGTGGACCTGCCACACCAAGAAAGGGTGGAACACCTTTCTTCAGAGTTCTCCTCTGCTCCAACATTGTCTCTCCACTCCTGCTGAGAAGCCCAAGGCTTACAGAAATGAATCCAAGTAATTAACTAATTAATGAATATGGATGGCAAAGTTGCTGATGCTGCTGGAAAACACCCTGTTGCTGCCAACACACACAGCCTGGGACCTACCTCCCACCATGGGCGACAAGAAGGCTCAGAAGGGACTACTGAAGTGTATTTCCCTAAATCTACAGCTGTAGAAAAAGCTCCTGCAATGAAGCACCATTTGCTCAGACCTGAAGACTAGCTTCTGGGCAATACATTCCCTCCCAGCCCAGCTGGAGTTGTGATCTACTCAGTTACTCGACATGAAGGTACTCTCTATGGTCCAAGCAAATCTGTCTCTGGGTTCTCCCAATGCAAAGTGCAAGGCTGTAGAGATGGATAGATGGAGATAGAAGAAGGGGAAAGAAAAGGGGAAGAAGAGACCAAGAGGCACACACAGCTGGCAAGAGCCCATCTCCAGCTGTTGGGCGGACTGTTTCCTTTGATAAAGCACTTGGCAGTACTCCCAGTTCTGTAGTTTCTGGCCTGCGAAAGCACACCCGGAGCACGAGCCTGCCTGTGGGAGGACTTCAGCCTTGCTTTGTTGTTGTGTGTTTTTTTCTTCCTTTATTTTTCAGGTTCTAGATAATGTCCCCCCTTTCAAGTGACCTGTCCCTCCACTATACCTGAGTGGAGTTGTCCCAGCAAGTGATGAGGGCCAGGCCACTGTTATTTTCAAAGAACCACAGTTCAGGGTTTGTGACCAGTGTGCAGTGAAGCTTCTGCATCTACTTGTGGGCCTATGTATGTGTGGGTGCATGCCTGCAGATGTGTAAAAAAGGGCAGAATATTCATGAAGATGACTGCGTGTTTGGAAGGCTGTGCTTATGTGTTATAGTTGACACTGACTTCTGTGTGGCACATCATTCCTCCTCTCCCTGCCTAAGATCTTTCCGAATTAGTAATGATTCCCTGGAAAGGACTGGGAAATAGGTGGAGTATCATTGTCACATGATCACACAGGACATGTCCTCTTTCCTTCTAACCCCTGGTCCCTTAGCTTTATGGAAGCCTGTCTCTCTTCTCCCCACAGCCTCCAGAAAATGAAGAACCATGTCTGAAGATTTCCAAGGTCCCTTGGAAAGAACAGGGTGTATAATATCACAGGGCCCTTTGCCCATTCTTGTGTGATGACTAAGAGCACCCTCACCCCAACCTGAGTGGCTCCCAGAGGACCTCCATGCGAGTTTCCCAGATCGCTGCAGGAACCTGATCCCACTCTGGAATCAGCATGGGCTCACCTCCTCATTCCCAAGAAATCCCCCTTCTCAAGGAGTCTGCAGAAAGAACCTGTTCCCACAAAGCCAGCCCTGCAGTGCTGCCTCTCTGCCCACCAGAGCTCCAGGTAACACTTCAGGGTAAGGGGCTGAGATAAGGGGCTCTGGGAGACAAGACAAACAGAAGTGACCAAGGGTGGCTCTGAGCCACTGACCTGCTGGACTTGCTGCCCCACCACACCCACCTGTCACCTAGACCAGCACGGCCCTTGACCCTTAGCGATGGAAGAAGTCAGTAGGAAGATGCAAACAGGACACAAAAGCAAACCCAGCCTAAGAACTTTGCCCCAGCTTCCAAACTGGAAGTCCTCAAATGTCCCTTGTCTCTCCATACCCAAATATTTACCTCTTGAAAAAGGGAGGGCATGTAGACGTACAGGACAGATGTCAGAACCAGAAGAGATAATCTAGTCCAATCCCCTCATCTTACATGTGGGGAAACTGAGTCACAAAGAGTCAGAGACTTCTGTTGTCTGGCAGAAGAGACAGCACAGGTGGAAGAGGAAAAGCAGGAATTTCAAGACCCGGAAGCAGTAGACCAAGAAGCTCCAGAGTTGAGGTAGACCATGCAGTCTGGCAAGCTGAGGCTGGCTAGGATGGCAGTGTGAGACTGGTGGCATTCTAGACTATTACATATTAATATTTATTGCTGGTAGCACCGATGGACCAAGTGAGTGACATACTTGAGGCTCAATATTGAGCCTGAGTGCGATTAGGGGTCTTTATTCTTTCCTTCATCCTTTCTGAACTATTATTCCCATTCAAGGCTCAGTTTTGAAGAGGGACAGGTAAAATGCAGTCTTGGTTCTTGTATTGGCTGAGGAGAGACAATGTGGGGCAAAAAGATGTGTACCACTCTTTTGGGATTAGAACCCACCTGTTGCTTCCACACTCAGACATAATATTCTAGTTGAGGCAGGCCTATGTGTGAGCATAGGAGAGAAAGTGAGTAGATGGAATGCCTAGCAGTTTGTAAAAGGTAATGAGCTGTAGAGAACTTTCTAAACTTTGAACTAGATCCAGGGACACATTATAGGCAGATGGCAAGGACCACAAGGCTGAATCTGGTATGCCCAGGCCAAAATTAAACCACTCAGGTTTGCACTCAAGCCATGGGATGGAGCCGAGGCCAAGTCCTTGGCACTGTTATCCTGTCCCTCTCTGACATGCCAACCTTCTGCTATTGCAAACTATCAGACCTTTACTCTGCACAGTGGAGAAAAAAAAAGCACACTGTGTTCTGAGATATGGGTGACCTGGATATCTAGGAGAAGCTCCATTAAAATAAGTCAACATGGAAGACAATCAAGGTTACTACTTTCCATGTTAAAACACATGCTGTGGAACCTGCCCTAGCTATTTCCATTATCTTTGTTCTTGCTAGGAACTGTTGTACATGTACCACAGTTGGAATAGGGGTTGTTCTTGACTCATGAAGGTCTGCCACATAATGCCTGGGCCTGTCATTTTGGTTTGTACCATTTTGCTTTTGTGGACATGTTTTTTTTGCCAGTCCTGAGGCTTGAACTTGGGGTCTGAGCACTGTCTTTGGGCTTTCTCAAGGCTACAGCTCTACCACTTGAGCCATAGCACCATTTCCAGCTTTTTTCTATGTATGTGGTACTGAGGAAGTGAACCTGGTTCTTCGTGCATGCTGGGCAAGCACTCTACCATTAGGCCAAACTCCCAGCCCCTGTGGACGTATTTTTTAACTGTTATTGGGTAATTTCTCTTCATGCACTCCATTTCCCAATTTAGCACAAAGCTCCTGAAGTATGTGGCCTGCAGGATTTCTCTCCTCTTCTCCCTCCACATACAGTGGCATAGGAATAAAGATGATCTCACCAATGCTTGTTCAACTCAGTGACAACAATCGGAGAAGCCAGCATAATTTCTGAATTCATCTGCAAGTGTGTCCAGTGATGACAGAAATCTGCAGCTGGATGTATCGCTACAGCAAAGAAAGAGCTATTCTTGAAAAGAAGGCCACCCAAAGCCAACTTGTCAGTTGACTTAACCACCCCCTCCCTGTCCCATCTTGATGAAATAACAAATAAGCAATTGGGACAGAGCTGGAGTACCTCGCATCAAGAAGACATTAAGTCCAAGGAGCTGGATGAACGATTCCATTTCCCAGCATCATCTACTCTGCATTCATCTTGGGCAACAGAATTCTAGGTTGCTTTCTTATTTTCTTTTCAGAAGTAACTGTCTCTCTGAATTCAACCATGTGACTCTATTTGATCCAGAATTTGAAATTGGTTATCATGATTATTCACTAATGTATATTAACATACACCTTGTTAGTGACTTTATAGGACTGCTTTATTCCTTTTAGTGAATTCCCACTTGAGTTTTTTATGTGCCAGTCCTGGGGCTTGAACTCAGAACCTTGTCCCTGAGCTTCTTTTGCTCAAGGATATTCTATCATTTGAGCTACACAGCTCTATTTCCAACTTTTTGGCAGTTTATTGGAGATAACATTTTCATAGACTTTCCTGCCTGAGTTAGCTTCAAATTGTGTTCCTTACAACCCAGCCTCCTGAATAGCCAGGATCATAGGTGTGAGCCACTAGCACTCAGTGCACTTGAATTTTGAAAAATTATTTTTATTAGCATTAGTTGTACAAGGGAAGTTCCCTTGTAACATATCCACACATTGATACATCTTTATCAACTCCACTTCTCTGTCACTCTCCTCTATCTCAATCCTCCCTTCTCAAAACAATTTCAACAAGTTTCATTATTCTATTTTTATATACTACAAACTGCTTTGATAATATTCATCTTCCTCATTAGAAACTGTTTGTGATGATGACATGTATATGGATAAGCACCCTGAGCATTTGGGAATATTTTTCATAATATTCTCTCACAGTAAAGCTGTCTCTAGGTTTTTCTTCTCTCCCACTTCCCAAGCTGCTCAGAGACCAAATATCTAATTCCTAACAGGATGAATTCAATAGCAGCCTAGAGAGCCATGTTATAGCTAAGGACAGAATTTAGCTAATATCACCAAAGAACAAGTATTTTCTACTAACCAAGTCATTAATTAGGGTCATGTTTGCACTTCAATTGTCAAATCCAAACATCTGTTTGTTTAAACTGAGGTCACTCTGGTTTATTACAGTTATAGCCACTGGCAAGATAATCTGCTTAGATTTTACAAACATGTGTAAATTGCCTACCTCAGCCCTTATTTTCACAGAATAAGAGTTCTCTTGAAGGCACAGGGTCAGACTAAAGATAATAAATGATTTTCCTTTTCAATAGAACTAAAAACAAGGTTCAATTAATTTCCCCAAATTCAAGGATTGAATAGCTGTATTACATTTCTTGACAGTGTTAATCTGTCCAAGGGTGACCCACAGGATTTCCATTGATCCAAGAACAATCTTTAAGCAGACATTTCACTGGCCTGGAGAATGTTTCCCAATCATTGAGTGCTGCCTTTCTCATTGGTGGAGTCACCTCTACTTTGTTGGAAGACTGCAGGTGGCCTGGGAGGGGGGAGCAGGAAGATGATAATGATCATGAAACACAGAAAGGGGAGTCTGAGGTAGAAAATATCTCATTAAGAAGGAGGAAGTACAGCCAGAGAACTTAAGGAGGTCTGGGACTGCATAAAAGGGAAGAGGAGCCAAGATAGTTCTCCCAGGCAAGTCTATGGCTTGAGGAGAGTTCACACATATATACCCCTCGACAGACAGACAGACAGACAGACAGACAGACAGACAGACAGACAGACAGACACATACACACACACACACACACACACACACACACACACACACCTTTGTCACCCTATAACTCTCAACTGCCAAATACAGGAATAGACACAGATGGATTTAGAAATATATGACTCAAACACACAGGAACATCAACCCTTGGCCAGATGCTTTCCTCCTAGCTGACGCTTCACATACACACAAATAGAGGTACCTTCCATATTTACCATCTATCTTTCTAGTTCTTTGTTGCATACAAGGTAAACATATATATATGCATACATATATATATATACTTTACTTTCAAAGTCCTGAAATACATGTGTATCCTACTCCTTCCCAACAAAAGAACCTGTGGCAGATCAGATGTGCATGAGTGACTGAATAGATATTGCACTGCAGAAGTCCTTTTCCTAATGGTTCTTAGCATGGTGGAAAAGTCCATCAAGGACATTTTAAATCCCTCACAGAGTTCACTCCCTTGGCCTATAGACAAGACATCAGCGGTAACCTTTAGTGACTGCCAAAATCGTCTAAGATTCTCTTAGTCCTGCTATGCCAGCTGACCTTTGCAAGGAATCCTGGGTATTTTGAACTAGGAACATTTAGTATAAGAAACAGAACACAACAAAAACAAAAATCTTTCCCTGACATTTAAGAAAATATGAAAGTGCCTGTCTAAATTAACCGGACAGGCCTTGCCTAGGGTAAGCTGGTAAGGAAGGAAGAATTGATTTTAAAGCCTGCTGGCACTGTATGTCTGTTTGGGGCATGCTCACTTCTCCCTCATCACACATGCCCTGAGACCTCATTTCCTCTGCCAAGCATATTCTGTTCTGGCCAAAAGAAATCTAGAACTGGGAAAATGGCTTTTGGATTTGACTAGAAACTCAGAGAGAGCCGTGACTTTATGTGACCCAAACAGAACTTAATGTGACATATACACCGTGGGCACTATAACCTACACAGTGTAGTCTGCATAGGAAAACTAGCCTCCAGTGAGTTTTTCTCCAAGTCCCACCAGCCTGCCCATTAAAAAGTTGAAATGTGCCTCAGCTGAAAAGCAATCAGATCTGTTATTGACACTGTTTCATTCTGAATAGCACAGAGGACTAAAGGCTTTCTTTACTTAGCTCATTAGTTAGCTAACAAGCATTTTTCAATCACCTACTGTGCATGGAGCACTATCCCAGACACTCGGCTGTTGCTGTTGCTGCTCCTGCTATTGAATTTCTGAATACAGACTGTTGCCAGACATCCAATTTTCTGAGTGCTTGCTCTGACAGGGAACAATGACTAATGAACCAAACATCAGGGAGGGCCCTCTGATCTCTAGCATAGAACATGCCCATAAAGGCAGAGTCTAATTTGTTCAGCAAGCAGCTGCCAATTCTTTTGGGATCTTAATTACCTGGAGCAGTTTATATGGGTGAATCCCCTTGGGAGAGAAACCATGAACCCTGTCTTTCTCACACCCTATCATACTCTAGGCCCCATAAATGGCTTTAACCCTAGCCATTGCATATGGGTACAAGGTCCAGACCTCAGCAGTTCACTAGACAGGCATTCTGGGCACTGCATATAGGCCTTTTTCACATGCATGGGTGTGTTTCTATGTTTATGCATGCAAATGCATGCACACACATGTGCATGCACATATAGCTGTGTATTACAGCAGAAAATTCTATTGCAAATTGGGAAAGGAGAATTTCAGTTCAGCTCTGCCTTTGTTTCTCTGTGTGATCTTGGGCAAATTTTTCTCTCTGGGTTTCTATTTCTTGGGGAAAATGAAGGTCTGAACTGAAAAAAAAATCTCTGTGGGCCTTTTCAGGTATAGGACTGAAAACTCTTCTCCAAGAACTGCTGGACAGCTTTGTGATAAGAAGATTAGCTTTGTGGAGTTGGGAGGAGACCTGGTGGGACTGTGGCCCACTCCCCACAGTAGCAACCATCATGAAGGGAAATCTCTGCCTCCTTGGCAGTCTACCCAAAAGTGTTACTGAAATGATTTCTAAACTGGACTGGTAGATCTGGGGCACTGTAGGCTCTTCCTTCTTTCTCATCTCCCTGCTGTCATTTCTTTTATAACCCTGGTTCAAACTTTTGTTCCTTTTAACCATCCCTTCAGCTCACCCTAACCAGTTCCCTTTAGCAAGCTCTTTAGAGAGGCCAATTATTAAATTGTCTCGAGAGTCTCCCACAGTCCATAAAATGTAAGTAACAACCTCTGCTCTGGTGGACTTTGCAGGTTTTCCAGAGGATCAAATAAGATACAGTCCATAAAAAATTCTGGAAATAGTCAAGTGCTATGCAAATGTGAAGGATTATTACTGATGAGTGGAGAAGCCTCCACATGATGTGAGAAGCAGAGAGCTGACCTGCTCTCTTCACCATCTTAACTGGCTAAAGACACTGGCATTGACAGCCATCTTGAAGCAGCAAACACAATAGTGAGTCATTATCTGACTAGCATCATCCCCATTATCTGCTGGCAGAGTTAAAGCTGTGGAAGACAAGATGAAGATTAACTTTGATATTCAGAAAGAAAGGCCTAGAATAGTGATTTTTTAAAAGGTGGACTCGAAAATGACACTGTGGGTCAAGTGGTAGAGCACTAGTCTTGAGTTGAAGAGCTTAGGGACAGCTCCAAGGCTCTGAGTGAAAGCCCCACGAATGACAGAAAAAAAAAAAATTTAAAAAGTGGACTCCTTCTTTCAAACAGAACTTCACATAAAACCCCCAATTTTTAAGAGAGAGGAAAGCAGGGCTACTTGGGTTGGACTTTGGGAAACATATAGAGGATACCACTAGGGCTTTCCATTTGCTTCCTGTGGATCCCTATCCCTAAGGCTTCAAAGAAACACACCTACCAATCATCAGTGTAGAACAGGAACCCTGCCTGATTTTTCATGTTACTGGATGTCCAGAGAACAGTCTGGGAAATGAGAGGAGATTGGAAAGGAAACAGGGGATGGAATACTAAAGAAAGTCAGACCTATTTGGTACTGAGATCTGAGGAACAGGAGTTAAAGCCAGCCTGGGCAAGAAAGTTCTTGAAAATTTTATCTCCCATTAACCACAAAAAAGCCAGCAGTGGAGCTGCAACTCAAGTAGTAGAGCACTAGCCTTGAGCAAAAAAGCTAAAGGATAGTGGTCAGGCCCCACATTTAAGCCCTAGCAATGGCACATGCACACACTAACACACACACACACACACACACACACACACACACACACACACACACACACACACACATCAGAGGTAGAACACTGTCCACTCAGCAGCTTTGTCTAAGGATCCCAGGATCCCAGGCCTGCTTTCTCAGTTCCTCTAGGATGTGGCTGCAGCTTTGGCAATCTAAATCTGAAATCTTATTAGAAATACAGACCCAGGCTAGGCATGATGGTGTACACTTTTCTGCAGTAGGAAGGCCAATGTAGGAGGATTTTGAGTTGAAGATCATCTTATGGACTTAGTGAGAACCTGCTTCAAAAATCCAATGAAATAAAAATATAGACCCTGAAATATTTTTAAGCTATAGCATAAATGAAACAAGATGAGTCTGTCCATGAAGCAACTTCTAACCCATGAATGGCCCCACCACAGATGAGTACCACTAACATGGAGAGGAGGAAAAGACTAGAAGGATCAGCCAGACATAATTAGGTGGAGTCAGTGACCAGGTGGGCAGAAATCTGCCACCAGCCTAGGGGCTGAGCCAACAAGGAGCAGTGGGTGAGTGGCAGAGTGAGTTTGGTGAGCAAGACTGCAGAGCCAGAGTTACAGGCTAGTGGGATTGGGTCTGATCAGGAAAGAAGCCCCCCAAAATAGGAGAAGCAGAACAAGAAGAAAGAGCTGGAGAGCCGGTGGTAGAAAATGAAGAATAGTTTTCTCCTGGAGCACTTGCCTTACTTTCCCATCCTCCCCACCCAAACAGGCTCAGCAACAGGGCATATCTGACTGACTTGGCAGAAACTGATCAGATACTGCAAGGACAAGTAGGAGGCTCCAAGACAAGATAGGGGTATGTGTGCTCCAGACTTTCACTCAGCTAGATGGGTGGTAGCTGACTCCTTGAGTCAGATGGAACAGTGTCATAGATTTTTGTTAACGTCATGGAACCTGGGAGAATATAATAATCACTTAACAAATCATCTTAGAGTAAATTATGTTGGCATCCTAGAAACATCCGGTGCTGGTATTTCTATATTATTAAGCCATTTACAAAGCCCGGCATCTTTCTCTAAGAGATTCTTATTCCACGTGTGTCTTCCCCTGATTCCTTTTCCACATGTGGTGGCCTAGAACTGCTTCTCAAATTACCCTGAGGTAGCTTCTACAGAGACACATTTGCAGTGCCAGGGCTGAGCAGGAAATGGTAACTCAGAGCAGAGGATCTACAGTGAAAGCCATTTGTGCTAGAAGGAAACGAGAGCATTTGGAATTCCAATATGTTTGGGCGGAGGGAAGGGAAC
This sequence comes from Megascapheus bottae, assembly GCF_031878675.1. Taxonomy (NCBI): domain Eukaryota; kingdom Metazoa; phylum Chordata; class Mammalia; order Rodentia; family Geomyidae; genus Megascapheus; species Megascapheus bottae. The sequence goes on from NC_143547.1 coordinate 71,625,975, forward strand.
AGGTCTTGTGTCAGCCCAGACAGTCTTTGTCCTGCTCTTCTGGAAGGAGCAGTGGGGCTGTCTCGGAAAAATGTGTTGGATGAGAGAATCACTTGGCTTGAGGTTACTTCCCTGCATAAACTATGTGAACACAGGCATTGGACAAAGAGGATCCTGGGGGGGGCTAGAAGGGAACAGTATTCAAAGAGGAAAGAAAGAAAGCAAGCCAAAAATATTTTTGCAGCAGACCCTTCCAAAGGACTAACCTTTGCTCTGCACATGGTCAGAGTTCCTCCTATCAAGTAAAATTGGGCTTGCTATATTATTTGCCAGTCCTAGGGCTTGTACTCAGAGGCTGATCACTGTCCTGAGGTTTTCCTCAAGTCTAGCACTCTACCACATGAGCCACAGCATCACTTTCAGCTTTTCTATGTATGTGGTACCGAGGAACCAACCTGGGTCTTCGTGCGTGCTAGGCAAGCACTCTACCACTAGGCCAAACAAACAGCCCCTAGTTTTGCTATTATTACAAATAGATGACTCATTCTTGAATCTAGGCATGCTTAAAAAGTCAACTGAGTGAGGTACAAAGGAGTGAGAACTTCCAGGGTTCTCCCTTGCATCTTTCATAAGTGCCTGAACTTAGCCATTCACTTTGCAGACTAAACTTGGAACTCTACCTAGCCAAGATTGGCTCAGCAACTTCTGCTCAAGTCAATTACTATATCTCTGTGTACACCTGTCCACAGAAATAGTATGATTTGAGAGGCACATGTCCAAGAGACAAACACTGAACAACTCAGTTGACTTGCTTTTTCTGAGCTTCAACTTAACTTTCCTTACTTCTTCTGAAGGCCCTGTGACCTGGGAGAGGGTCCACATTCAGCTATTTCCAGAAATTTATACCTTACCTGACTTCATTGTGTCACACTGGCATATTATGACCTGGAAGGAATTGAATTGCTAAGGGGTCTGGTGATCGAGGCAGTTATGTAACATAATCCTATATTCAAGTGCCCTATGTGAGCTCTATCACTTCTAGGCACAGTCCTGAGCAGAAAGAATATCCCCCAAGACAATTGGATACAGCTTTTCATTGAGGGTTCTTCCATACTGGAGATGTTGCAAGCCATCAGGAGGAGAACCCTAGAGATAAATGTTTCTGTTCAACATAGAATTCCTAAGAGTCTAATGAGGTTTCCAAGGGAGCAAGCCAGTCTGACAGCCTCACAGCAAGAAAAGGGATATGGAACACACTCAGTCCAGGATCAACTTTGGTCCCAAAGCCATGAAAATGCATGGTACGTAAATAGGCAGAAACAATTTACAAGGACAAGAAATTAATAATAGATCACTCGTTACATAACCTCTGACTCTGTCCCCAGACTTCAGCTCAGCATGGTGCACCAAATGCAGTCCACTTCAGAAACTATCTGCCATTGGGGCCTCTTCATTACTCAAGTAACATAGTGCCTGCCTAGTGAGCACAAGTCCCTGAGTTCAAACTTTAGTACCACTAAAAAATAAAAAAGACTAGAAAGCACCAATATTCTCTGTGGGCTGAAGGGACTTGGAGGGACTCAATCCACCTACGTTGTCCTTTGTGGCAGCCATGGTGACATGGCATTGGCTGCAAGCCTGCTGTGGCTAGCTCAAAGGCCAGGGGTCTGTTTCTGGAGCCTTTAATTGCTAGACAGAAAGCAGCCCACAGCTGCCAGCTTGGCCGCTGGCAGGGTGCACCTGGCCAGATGTGCTCTGTTTTCTTAAGCATATGCTGAACCAGAGAACAGAAAAGAGGGGAAGGAAGGGAGCAAGAAGGACACTGAAGGAAGAGAGGAAAGGCCAGGATGCTGGCCTCCTGGGGTATTACTGATTCCCAATGAATAAACCACTGACTGCCGCTAAAGGTAGCAGGAATGCCTCCTCCAATTCTAGCGCTTCTGGGAGTAATTTCTCAGTTCACACTTCCCTACTGTGACAGATACATAAATCCTTGGCTGAAGAGGCTGCCATGCCCCTTCCTGACTCCAATGTGATTTTCCCAAATGAATTTCACCACCTATTGAAGACTCACACAGGTTACATGATTAGGACAGGCACAGAAAGGCAGTCTTTGGACTATGATAAAGCCAGTGAAGAGAGCTATCGATTTCCTGGGAACTGTCTTCCTAAGTCAAACTAACTCCCAGTGGGAAGACCTTAGACCTTCCTAGACAAATTCATGGTGCAAACAACCATATGTCATATTCCAAAGCCACACAAAATGACTTACGTGTGCTGGAAAAATCAACTCCCAAGTGTTTCTGGGTGGCTTTTCTATTTGATGGAATATTGATGCTAATCCTTATTCTAAGTTGAGCTTCTTCCTATGGTCTGGGTTCTCTTCTTGCTTTCTGTATACTTTAGTGATACAAACTCATTTCCTATCAACCCATATAAGTGGAAAGGCAGAAATCATTTAACTCACAGTATAAGTTCAAAGTTAGCTGCATATTATTTTCCTCATTAGTAATCTCATATTTTGGAGTACCAATGCCAAATAGCCTAAGTTAGTGCTGCCAAGTCACCTGAAATTTAACCATGCTTGGGTTTGAAATCCATATGTGAATGATAATTAATTTTTGAAAGATCCTCATTTGTTCCAGTACTGGGGTTGAACTCATGGCCTGGGTCCTATTCCTGAACTTCATTTGCTCAGGGCTTGTGATCTACTATTTGAGCCACAGCTCCACTTCTGGCTTTCTGGTGATTAGCTAGAGATAAGAGTCTCACAGGCAGGTGTGTGGCCTAGTGGTAGAGTGCTTGCCTAGCATGGATGAAGCCTTGGGTTCAGTTCCTCAGTTCTATATACACAGCAAAAGCAAGAACTGATGCTGTGGCCCAGGTGGTAGAGCGCTAGTCTTGAGGAAAGCCCAAGGACAGTGCTCGGGCCTTCAATTCAAGCCCCAGGGCTGGCAAAAAAAAAGTCTCACAAAAAAGGCTATAAAAACTGAATAGGGGCTGGTGGCTCATGCCTCTAATTCTAGCTACTCAGGAGGTTGAGATCTGAGGATCGCAGTTCGAAGCCAGCCCGGGCAGTAAAGTCTGTGAGACTCTTATCTCCAATATACTACCCCAAAAAGCCAGAAGTTGTACTGTGGCTAAAGTGGTAGAGCTCTTGCCTTGAGCAAAAGAAGCTCAGAGACAGCACCCAGGCCCAGAGTTCAAGGCCCAGGACCAGCAAAAATAAAGTGCTTGGGGATTTAGCTCTGTGGAAGAGTACTTTCCTGGCAAGTGCATGGCCCTGAGTTCATTCCTCAGCTCTGGGAAAAGAAGTGCCTCACACCATGATCCTCAGATCTCAGCCTCCTGAGTAACTGAGATTACAGACATGAGCTATATCACCCTGGCATGCAAGGTCCTTTTAAATTCATGCTCTAATTGGACTGGTGTCAAACTGCTCTTGAATACCTAAATTCCTTGAAATTAGCTATAGAGTATGGGAGGACTAAAATTTTGTGATTGCTGTGGAAAATCTACGAAGCAGATAATGAATATAAAAGTAATTTGACTGTGACTCTATCCAGATTTAAGAATTGGATCATGCAGGTAGGTAGTTAAAGGCAAGGCTACAATGAGTTGCTAGCACATGGTTGAATCATTAAGAAATGACCATGATCCTGGATTCTCTAAATAGGAATGCATGAAGAAACTATGAGGTCATCTTCTTTCTCTATTTCATGGTCATCAGCCATTAATGAAACCCTACACAGATCCAGTTTCCTGCAGGATTTCTGGCTGACAGTCTTGGGCTTGATAACTGGGTCTACTGCAGTCCAGTTACTTTTGCTCCTTGAAAATGTATGCTACTATTCAGAGGTAGGAGTAGGATACTGGCTGGAAATGAATGTGTTCATGCTATAATCTTGACTTTTATAGAAAATGGAATTATATCTCTGTTGGAGAATGTCTTAGAAGGATGGAGAAACAAAGTACATACAAACATGACTACTACTTAAAACATATTAAGCAGTGCATAGGGGAATTGGTAGACTGTGGAACTAGGAAGAATAATCTGAGAGAGCACAGGCTGTTAATCACTGGAATGTATAACCAAAGGACATTGTGATGTCTCCTTTCGTGGAGGTGTTTGAAGATCATCTGTCTGCTTCAGACTATGCTAAAGACAGTTCAAGGGACTGGACCACACAGGAAAAACACAGGATGTTTCTGAGTAATACTCAGTCAGAAGGCAGGAGACTCCACCCATGACCTTCATCACCTTGCAGCTTCCTTTCAGGGCTTAACCTCATAACCTGTAAGGTGAGCTCCAGGGAAGAAGCAGGACTAAGAATCATGTTCTCTGTCACAGGGGAATGGAAGGAGGAAGTGGCCCAAACTTATTTACTCAGATCCTATCATAAACATCTAGCATAAATGGGAATCCTCTTGTGCAGCTTGATTTTTTTAAATTTTATGCACATTTCTTGCCAAATCTTTTCCCAGTCTGTCTGGAAATCAGTGCAAGTCCATTTGAAATGGCTGGAATGACATAGTTCTTATTCTCTTCCTATGGCTTTGTGCATTGAGAGAAAAGCTGTAACCTCTTACCTTGCTTCCCTGATACATGTCCTTAGATCTGAGTTAAATATGCCCATAACCAATGCTGTGCTTGCTGGTGGGTGATGAGGGGGTGGTAATGGGGATAACCTAACTAATTCTCCAGCACCTATACCCCCTATTGCAGGAGTGTGGTACTGGGGATAGCCCAACTAATTCTCTAGCACCTATATCCCCTATTGCAGGAGTGTAGTACAGACAGTGCCCTCAATGAAGGGAAAGGCCTACTGTTAATCTAGGGTGTTGAGTGTCATGGGGCAGAGCAGGACACTGGGGATATAAATATAGCAAGTTGTTCTTACACTTTGAATAAAGCTGTGAGAAAAGGACTTTAAGCTACATGTGCATGGCAAAGCCAATTTCAAACTGTACTGTGTAACTCCTGAGGCTTATTTTATTCTGATCCCTCATGCTCCACCTGTAGTACAATAGTAGCATGCCCTTAACTCCAGTTAGTTTGCCGACTACTGCCAAGGTATTTTTCCCTAAATTAAGTAGATTCACCTTTTGAAAATGCCTCATCATTAGGAATAATATTTATGAAATCATAGGGTGTATGTGTTAGCCACATTTCCCCCCAATACATGTTAAATAAACAAATAGCTAGCCGGGAGCAGTGGCTCACACCTATAATCCTAGCTACTCAAGAGGCTGAGATGTGCGATCAAGGTTCAAAGCCAGCCCGGGCACGAAAGACCTGAGACTCTTATCTCCAATTAACCTCTAGAAAATGGGAAGTGGGGCTTGGCTTCAGGGTAGGGCGGTAGCCTTGAGCTGAAGAGCTCAGGGACAGCGCCCAGGCCCAGAATCCCAGACCCATGATCTACAAAAAGGGAAAAAAAAGCTATAACAATAGAAAAACAGGGCCAGGAGTTTGGCCTAGTGGTAGAGTGCTTGCCTCACATGTACGAAGACCCGGGTTTGATTCCTTGGTACCACATACATAGAAAAAAAGGCAGAAATGGTGCTGTGGCTCAAGTGGTAGAGCTCTAGCCCTGAAAAAGACCAAGGACAATGCTCATGCCCTGAGATCAAGACCCAGGACTGGCAAAAAAAAAAAATAGAAAAACAAAGTTAGTCCACATAGTGCCTAAATCATCTTGTACACTACTAGCATGTATTTACCACACTTAGGGGAAACAGTACTTTCTATATATTGTATGCAGATGGTCTACACCACCACCAACAAGTATGGCTTTATTTCCTTTTCCAATGTAAAGACAGCATGACTTTAGACTGCCTCAAATGGCCAGGATACTCTCCTGTTCCTGCATCCCTCCCTTCTTGCTCTCATAGCCAGGCCCTAGCTGTTATTACTTTTTCTCCCTTCAGGCAACAGCCCTAGCCAAGGGTGGAGTTTACAACAGGGCCCTTATTTCTGATCCCTGAGAGGTGTTTCCTTTGCCCAGAATTCCAGACCAGGCTTCACTTAACTCAGTCAGTGCCCTCTGTGGAGTAGACTTCTCCACCTTGGCCCCATGGGCTACATCAGCTGGAGTGCTCCAAGCCCACATCAGTAGTCTGCCAGTCTGCCTGCTGTAGCTTGGTGCTCACACAGGGTCCATGAAGCACATGGAAACACTGCCTTCCCCTTCCTCAGCTCTTTCTCCTTCTCCAGGTTCATCATGCACATTCTTCCAGGGTGGTCAAGAGACAAAAAAGGCCAGTAGGCAAGTAACAAAGGAGTGGTCAAAGCATTCTGTAGCCAAGAAAAAAGTGTGCTAATATGACTTGGATTAAATAGATGGGCAGTCTAACAATCTAGACAAGAGTAGCAAGGGAACTGGCTCCTGTAGCTCTCTTCACATTCACGTCCTTAAGGTTGCTTTAGAAGAGGTGTGTGTGTGTGTGTGTGTGTGTGTGTGTGTGTGTGTGTGATCAGTGTTTGAACCCTGGTCCTCAGGTTTGCCAGACAGGTGCTTTTTTTTTTTTACCACTGAGCCTCTCTGCTTATTTTTGAAATAGTCTTACCTGCTGCCCCAGCAAACACTTGGGCAGGATCCACCTATGTTAGGCTTCCTAGTAGCTAGGATAACAGGCACATGGCACACAGCTACCTCTTTTATATGTATGTTAGGGGTAGGTGGAGTCCTCAAGAAATTTTCTCCTTACGCTGGCTTAGAAATGTGATTCCAACAAACTCAGCTTCCCAAGTAACTTGGATTACAGGCATGACCCACTGGTACCCAGTTAGAAGAGATTGCTCTTTTGTTAGAAGTTTAAGGTCCTCCAGTGCTTTCATTTTTTTCAGTGTTGTTCAACTCTGGTCATATCTTATTCCTTTACTATACCCCTAATAACTAAAAGCTCTCTTTTAATACACATGCAGTGTACTTATAGGAGAGAAACTGCTCTGGGAACGGATGGAAGCTCTGCCCAGCTTTCTGAACCTTCTATGTATCACTCATATGGAGAAACTGGTTAATAGGGCATAGTTTGGGAACCTGCTGGTAAAGAAAAGCAAGCCAGTAGATAAATGGCCTATGAACTTTATATATAAAACTGTTGTGATCCGAGAATCTTGATTTGAACCCAACCAGGCCAAAAAAAAAACCCTCCAGGAGATTCTTATCTCCAATTAACTACTAAAAAATCCAGGAAGTGGCACTGTGCCTCCAAGTGCTAGAGTGCTAGCCTTGAGGACAAAGAGCTCAAAGACAGTATCCAGGCTCAAATTCAAGCCCCATGTCCAACAGAAAAAAAAAGGAAAAGAAAAGAAAAAGCATGTTGATGCACTTGAAACCTTGTCTGTTTCAATGTGCCCTTGACTTGGTGATGGTGGTATTATTTCTCCTCTTTCCTATTCTTCCAAAGCGCCCCCCTTCTTTCCTCCCTAAAATTTACTTTAAAAAAGGTTGTTAAGCCAGACAAGGTGGGTCATGCCTATAATCCTAGCTACTCAGGAGGCTGACATCCGAGGATCAAGGTTCAAAGCCATCCCAAGCACAAAAGGACCTGAGACTCTTATCTCCAATTAGCCTCTAGATAATGGGAAGCAAGTCTTGGCTCAAGGGTAGGGTGGTAGCCTTGAGCTCAGGGACAGTGCCCAGGCCCAGAGTCCCAGACCCATGATCCACAAAAGAAAAAAAAATGGTTATTAGCATAAGCTATACCCTCTTACTACTTTGCCTCTGTTGCCCTCAATGCATTTATGCTTTGTTGATTTCTCTCTTCCAATAAATGCTCCTCCCTTTCTTTTCTTTTCTCTTCCTCTCTTCCTCTCTTCCCCTCTCTCCCTCTCTCCCTCTCTCCCTCTCTCCCTCTCTCTCTCTCTCTCTCTCTCTCTCTCTCGCTCTCGCTCTCTCTCGCTCTCTCTCTCGCTCTCTTTCTTTTTGTTGTTGCTGTTAGTCAAGGGGCCTGAATTCAGGGCCTGGATGCTTTCCCAGAGCTTTTTCTTTTCTTTTCTCTTTCCTTTTTTTGTTTTTTTTTTTGCTTAAGACTAGTGCTCTTCTACTTTGAACTAGAGCTCCATTTCCAATTTTCTGGTGGTTAAGGAAAGATAAGAGTCTCCCAGATTTTCCTGCATGGGCTGGCTTTGAACTGTGATTCTCAGGTCCCAGCCTCCTGAGTTAGGTAGAATAACAGGCATTAAGTCACCAGCACCTACCTCCCTTTCTTCTTTGCTTCCCACCTTCCCGAACATACTAAGGAAACTCTCTTGCAGCTCTTTGAAAATAACTGTCCTTTCTAACCTTAGGAATATATTTTTAAGACTAATAAAGTATTTAGAAATAATTTTATTTCTTGTATACAGAAATATAAAAAATTGGCCGGAGTTTGGCCTAGTGGTAGAGTGCTTTGCCTAGCATGCACGAAGACCCAGGTTCGATTCCTCGGTACCACATATATAGAAAAGCCAGAAGTGGTGGTGTGGATCAAGTGGTAGAGCTCTAGCCTTGAGGAAAGCCCAAGGACAGTGCTCAAGCCCTGAGTTCAGTCCCCGGGACAGGCAAAAACAAAAACAAAAAGAAATATAAAAAAATTGTATCAAATAAAAAGAACTGACTCAAGAAGGGAATGGGATGGGGTTAGCATAAAAGCCAAAGTTTGCATGGTTCTAAGGGTTCTTAGTGCAGTGGAAAGAGATTAGCTTTCTGTTCTTCCCATCGTTGTTCACTGAGTAGTAGAGACACTGGTGGTTACACGGTTTGCAAAAGACATTGTAGATGGTCTGCTATCTAGGGAGTCTATAAATTATGACTGGACTGGCAAGAAGTTCTGTTATAGAAATAAGCCCTTATAGCTTACAGGACTGTTATCCTATAACCCAGAGAGGCATGACCAATACTGAAGGAATCGGAATGCACTGTCACATACCAAACACCAACACCCTTGTCCAAGTAGATTCTGTTTTGGTAGTTTATCTGTACAATGTTAGAGGAGAGTAGCTGTATATAGGACACCTGATATACTGTAAAGGACATACACTGAATTAAGCAAGTACTTTGGAGAGGATTGTGGTTTACCAAGAAAGTAAGTTATGTGCGTGGGGGGGGGGATGGCAATCCTAGGGCTTGAACTCAACTCAGGGCTGGGGTGTTGCCCTGATTTTTTTCGTCAGGCTTGTAATCCACCACTGAGATACTACTTTATGTCTGGTGGGGTTTTTTTTGATAGTTAATTGGAGATAAGTCTCATAAACTTTCCTGCCTTGGTTTGGCTTCAAACTTTGATCCTCATCTCAGCCTCTGGAGTAGCGAGAATTATAGGTGTGAGCACCTGGGAAAAGTTAAGTTTTTAAGACATAAAGTCAGTCTAATTTCTCTTCTTTAGGCTCTTTTAGATCTGAACTAAACATCACACATCTCCACCCAGCCAACACCTACCCTATAACTTGATTGAGAATTTTTGCAAAAGTACACATGAAAAACTCAAGAAACACAATCTGGGGTCAGTGTCTCATTTTGGGACTGTTGTCATTAGTGGAAGATGTTTGGTGAAGGATTCAGCAATAGCTACAGGTTAGTGAGACCCTAAACACCATCATTTTTTCTTTTGTGCCTTACTGGAGCTTGAACTCAGGACACTGTGCCTAAGCTTTTCTGCTCAAAACTAGTGTTCTACCATTTGAGCCAAAGCTCCACTTCCAGCTTTTTGGTGGCTAGTTGAAGGTAAGAGTCATATAGACAGCTCTGCCCAAGCTAACTTCAAACTGATCTTCAGATCTCAGCCACCTGAAGAGCTAGGATGAGGATCCCAAGCCAATGGATCCTGGCCTAACACTCTGGGTCTTGTTATTAACCAATCCACTCGAAGCCAATCATCCTTGAATTTTGATAACCAAAGCCATTATTCAATTCAGCACCACTTTTGGGGTCATGACTCTTACATGTTTAACACCTTTTGCTTTTATCTTGTTTATGCCAATTTTCTCTACCTTTATACAGTCATTCTTACTTTCCATGTATCCCACCGACACACAGGGAAATTTTAGAGGCATATCTCATATTGGAAGAGACCATCTCATCTCTCCACCCCCATTTTGTAAAGAGGGAAAACAGCCTACAAAAGGGCAGGAAGTTACTTACCCAAGTTCAAGCATCAGATTGGTGGCAAAGTCTGTATTTGAACTCACATCTTCTGGATCCAAATCTGACTCACTCTCTACCATCTCAAGATGGAAGTCATCCAGGGACTGCACCTCCTCCTCCTCCTCTTCCTCCAGCTCTGGTTCTTCCTGGAGCTGGGGCTCGTCCACAAACTGGGGCTCTTCCAGTCTTTCCACCTTCATCTCACCACTGTCCTCTCTCACACTGTGAAGAGATTCTCTCAGTGTGTCTCTCTCTGTCTCTCTCCGCCTGTAACTGCTGGGCTAGGGCGGGAGCAACTGGAAACTCTTTAGCACGCTCCAAAGGAAAAGTGCTCAAGGGGGCCTTGAGGCTAGCCTGGGCTGGCTCTACTGTGGGGGCGGGAGGAAGTTCCCCGCCCCCAATGCCTTGGGGGCTCCCGGCCTCTCAGGGAAGAATAAAGCTCCTGGGGCAAGAACTGCCCTCGAGATCTTCTGCTGCTGGCTGAGGGAGGCCAGGGCCAGTTTCCTAAACTAACTCTCAGACTGAAGGGGAGGGCCGGATCCTCCCGGGGAGCCCAGACGGCCGCTCTGCCAGCCAGCCCCTGTGGTTGGAACTTTCAAAAAGACCAATGTTTCAGCAACTAACCCGAACAGCAGGCCTTTCTGTCCCCCTTGCATGACTGTGGCTGTGGCAGGCAGTCCCGGCCTGAGCAGAAGCAGGATTCCAAGGCCAGGGCTCCATAACACCCAAACCACTGGTCAATTCCATTAAATAAAATCAAATAAAAGAACACCATTTTGGCATCAAGTAGGCCTTAAGCTGGTCTTCTGGCATGGAGATCTTGTGTACCTACTGGGATGGGATGTACATAGCCAGCTAGAGACCAGAAGTCAGAAGACCATTGGATCAGAGAATCAGGAGATATGGTTTCTCTTTCCAACTGCTCACTAATTGGCTGTTCTGTTTGGAGTAGGTCTCCATCTCACTTTTGGGCCTCAGTTTCCTTGTGTGTAGTGGGAGGGTCAAATCAGATGGCTGAGAAAGCTGCTACCAGTTCTGGGCCTCTGTCTCTGCCCAAGGTGTACATGAAGGGAAAAGGTAATTTGGCCAATCTTGGGAAGGGAGAAGTTTGGGTCTGGAAGTGGCAACCTCTAGCTCCACTGCCCTCTGAACTCTTCCACATCTGTCAGCAATGCCAGCAGTGAATCCTTGTGTGTAGGCAATCTTGATCTCTAGTTACCAAAAAAAAAAGGTTCTTGTGGGCTTCCCCAACAGAAGGCCAAACAGAAATATCCTGTCATTTATACATGAAAATGTATGAAGAAATTTGAGCTCCATGCTCCAGTGGTACTGTTCAAGCCTAGCAAGTAGGAGGCTCTGAGTTCAAGCCCTAGCACAACCTATATTAATAAAAATTATGGCCAGGTGCTAATGTCTCACACCTGTAATCCTAGCATCTCAGGAGTCTTGAAATGTGAGAAACCAGCACAGACAGACAAATCAGAGAGACTCTTTTCTCCAATTAACCAAAGAAGAGCCTAAACTGGAAGTGGTGGTGCACCAATTGCAAATTAAAAAGCGAGTATGAGAGACTCTGGATTCAAAACAATTACTGATGAGACAGAAGGTAGGGGAAGGGAAGGAGACAGAGAGGAAGGGGGTGGGGGAGGGGAGGTGGGGGAGAGGAGAGGGGGGAGGGGAATAAAGGAGAGGGGAGGGAGTAGAGAGGAATGGAGAGAGTGGGGAGGGGAGAGGAGGGAGGGAGGGAGGGAGGGAGGGAGGGAGAGAGAGAGGGAGGGAGGGAGGGAGGGAGGGAGGGAAAGAGGGAGGGAGGGAGGGAGGGAGGAAGGGAGAGAGAGAGAGAGAGAGAGAGAGAGAGAGAGAGAGAGAGAGAGAGAGAGAGAGAGAGAGAAAGAATGAGAATAGATTGGGATTGGGTTTCAGGGCTGGCTCTGGGTGGAAGAGGATATGTGACTGTCAGCCCAATGGGAAGGTCAGTGAGAGTACTTAAGGAGACAAGGCAAGACAGGTAAGATTTTGAACTGGTATCACATTTGATAATGTAGGAATACTACATGATTTCTAGAAGCATGGTCTCACTTCATTTTTCCAACTGCATTGCCTTAATTTCTAGATGAGAAAACTGTGGTTCAGAGCCTTTGTAACCAGCCAAGGTCACAGTCTATCAGTGGCCATTCAACAGATTTGAAGCCCCTTACCTTCATGGGCACACAGTGGTGAGTGCCTTTGTATTGTATGATGGCCCTTCAGGGCCTTTTAAGAGCCTGTAACAGGGATGTTTATAACTCTATGACTAATCTTTGTTGTGTGAACGAAGGAGAATCATTGCTACCAGAAACACCTGGAATAGGTGAGCACTCTATGTGTGCTCCCCATAACTATGAGAGCATGGTGTTTGGGGTGCCGAACTAAAACTAATTGAGCCAGGAGTTGAGAGGCAAAAAGATGGCCCTAGGGACTAGGAGCCCATTTTCCCCTTACCACTGAGTCACAGGAGGGTGTATACTAGTTTAATGACTTGCTTCCAGTGGAAATTTCACTGACACTTTTATTATGAAAGTATTTTCATGAAACACTTTCATCTTTCATACATGCATTTTCCTTTTCTTTATAAGTACATTTTCCTGACCCCCCTGTGCTTTCCTCAACTGACTGTCCCCTTCTGTCCCTGGTCTTTATAAAGCCAGCACTCTCATTCTTTTATCCAGGTCCTTATTGTTACTACCACCATCTTGCCCATATTTAAAAATTATTTATAATATCCCTTGGTAATTGGATCCACTTTCTCTGAAAGCTTGCAGTCAGGAAGTTCTTTCTGTTATCTAATCGCAATTCTTCATGCTACAGTGTTTCCTCTTGTTCTGTTCCTAGTATGGCTGGGAAACAGCTAGTCACTGTCTCTGAGTTTGTGTGTGTGTGTGTGTGTGTGTGTGTGTGTGTGTGTGTGTGTGTGTGTGTGTGTTTAACTGGGGTTTGAACTCTGGTTGTGCACTTGCTAGGCTCGATCCTCCTACCAATGTCACCCAGGTAGCCAGCAAGCCCCCCCCACACACATTCAGCTTATTTATTTAGATTGTGTTCTAAATTTTGTCCAAGCTAACTTGTAATCATGACCCTCTTGATGTCTGCCTCCCAAGTAACTGGGATTACAAGTATGTGCCAATATATCCAGCCTATGACTTGTTTTATTTGAAAATCAAACTCTTGTCCCTAACTTAATTATCTTCCCCTGCCTATCATTAAACTTCTCTTAGATGAATACTCTTAGATCTTTTAGCTATATCCAACAGGTGCCTGCTTCTCTAATCCTGACCCACTCTTAACAATCTGATCATTTTGGATCATGTTGAGCTCAGCTGTCACATGCCTTGCCATTGTGGTGGGGCCACTTCTCTCAACAGAAAACTCCTTGGAGTCTTTTAATCAATTTATTTGCCCTGTTCAGAGATGTGATCTCTCCTTTCCTTCTGCAGTCAGGCTGAACAAATGCCTGACAGTTGCAGCCCAGAGACCTACCACCTTGGGCTCTGAAAGGTAGGCATCATTGGGCCAGGAGTTTGGCCTAGTGGTTAAAGTGCTTGCCTAGCATGCATGAAGACCCGGGTTCGATTCCTCAGTACCACATATAGAAAAAAGCCAGAAGTGGTGCTGAGGCTCAAGTGGTAGAGCTCTAGCCTTGAGAAAGTCCAAGGACAGTGCTCAGGCCCTGAGCTCAAGCCCAAGACTGGCAAAAAAAAGAAAAAAAAAGGTATGCATCATGAAGCTCAGGATAATGAAAATGTGGCTCTGTAGGAAGGCAGCAAAGGTGAAAAGTCTCCATTTGACTGCTCGCCCCTTTCTTTTTCTCTACACAGTAAATAATTCACAAAAATAATTTTTCCTCCCCTTAGGCTACGTCCCAACTTTATCACTGGTCCCTCAAAGCTAGCTTTGCACATTTCCATTTTGTCATGGATTATTTTTAGCATAGAATGACATTATGTACTAGTTGCCCCAAAGACTTTAAACTTATCTCTTTCACTTGTCAAAATGTCATTAGTCCTTCCTCTTTGGACCTGTATGGTACTCATGGCCTAGAAGTATTTCTAAGGGTGTGAGGAACTACCTACTTGAAGGATTCCTTACAAAGTTGTTTGTTAGGAGGGCAATGGTTAAGGACAAATAATCTCACAATCCATAGAATTTATGTATAAATATGGCATAAGGAAAGTTAACTGAAAGCTGCTGAACAATAGGGCAGACAGAGAGGGAGCCTTAGATGAGATTAATCTGACTGAATTATAATATATGCTCATGTGAATTACCATGATGAAACTTTTTGTACACTTAATATACACAGAAAAGGTGAATATCAGAAAAGTGTAACAGGCTCTATTGGGGGACACTGGGAGGGGGAAGAAAGCTAACAAAAAACAAGAGGATAAGTGAGGATAAGTATGGTCAACTAGTTTATTTCCTAGGTAAAACTGAAACAATGAAACCAATCCGAAACTGCCTTGGGGAGGAAGAGGAGTTGGAGGATGAGTGACAAAGGAAGATGCAGGAGATTAGGGCCACCAGGCTACAATGTATACATATGTAAATTTGACAAAGAAACCCCCATTAATAATGTGTGCTCTTAGAAATCCTACTTAATGTTTCCATTGGCCTGGAGGCGACTGTTTCAGCCACAGAGATTAATTTCTTAGGTTAGGTATCACTTCCTCAGGAAACTTCTTCTCTATACTCTGAGGAAGCTTATTCTTTTCTCCCTCTTGTCAATTAGCTTGTTATTTATATGTTAGTATGATTTATTTGGTTAATGTCTGTCTCCCCTAGTCCATTGACTATTCCATAACAACTGAGACCATGCCTTGCTGATACTTCCTTCTGTGTCCCAGCCTGGCACATGGGAGGTTTGCAATGAATATTTTGACTAATTCTGAATGAATATCTTACTAATTCTTCTCATGAACTTGAGTTCAAATTCTCCAGACCAGTTAGAGGAAATGGTTGTAGGTACAGTTGTCCAGTGCACTAACGAAAGGAAAGGGTATTAGAAAGCAAGGATGAAACATCCTCCTTTTCCCGCCTTAGCTTCGGCTCCTTTCTTTTGCTAGCCCAACTCTTTCTCCTTTCCTCTCACTTCTTTAAGCCCTCCCCTGGGAGTTTTATTAGTGATCATCTGGGAAAGAAGGGCTTGACCAAGTAGCCAACAAGGGTAAAGTGACACTACGTGGCAGCCCCTTGACATTACTCTACTTCTGCTACTCACCTCTAAAGTAGCCTTGGATGCTGAGACCAGAGAACCACAAATATGAAGCCACATCATATCTTTTTGTACCTGATATTCACAGTTCCCCCATGCTTAACCCTCCTGGTTTCAGTGCCCTTGCACCAGGCATAAGGGAGAGATGCTTCCTTGCTTCCAGACTCTAGAGAGCTCTACCTATCCATAGAGTATCCACGTTCCTGAGAAGAGGGTATCAAGTGGCAGAGAGAAAAGAGTGGAGTAATAAAAGAGAGGGGTGCAGAGAGTCTTTCTTGCCCCCCCCCCCCAAAGCTTGGTGAGTCTGGTTCCAACTCAGGAAGAATAAAAAGAGTTCTCACTCAAGCCAGCTCCTTCTCAGCAGGAGCTCTGCTGGTTGGATTGGCCAGGTTCTCCTCCCCTTTCCCCATCAGAAAGCCTTGAAGCCAGCCAGCCGCTTCCCACCTGCCAAAGCCAACCCATTCTTTAAGACTCTGCTGGAAGCCGCCGCCATAAAGAGACTCCCTTCCTCGTTTGCTTTGGCACAGCCCTGACTCCATTAAGCTTAAGGCCTTCTTCTTTGCTCCTGCCTTGAGCCGGAGTCCCAACTCAGCTTTGAGAAATGCAGTGTCTCAGCACTTTGTTCCCCACAAGCTGCAGGTGCAGCTGTGCCCTTCAACCCAGCTACACCCTCAGTTCCCCATACCCAAACCCGAGCCTCAAATGTCCCCTGTGTCCTCTACAGTGCTTAGCAGGGGAGGTAGGCATTCGATAAATCTGCAGTCAGGTGTTCAATAAATAGCAGGCCCTTGGTCAATAAATGATGGATTGATTAATTGAAGTGTTTGCTCACTCCAGTACAAGGCTGAATGCCATCACTCATTTCTCTGTGTACCTGGGCAGGCAGATTAAATTGCCTTAACATTGAGCAGTGCTTTTTCTTTATCCTTTTATCTTCTTTTCCTTTCTTTCTTTTTATTCTAAGTAGGAAAGGGGAACAGACAGAAGTGAGGCGCTGGAAGCCTGGGGACTGGTTCCATGAAAAGGGAAAATTTGCACCTTCTCAGGTCCCATGATTTTCATTTATTCTGGCTGTGGTCTGGGGACCGTGGGGTACCCGTATCTTTTTTTCTTTTTGCCAGTCCTGGACCTTGAACTCAGGACCTGAGCACTGTCGTTGGGCTTTCCTCAAGGCTAGAGCTCTACCACTTGAGCCACAGCACCACTTCCCGCTTTTTTGTATACATGTGGCACCAAGGAATCGAACCCGGGTTTTCGTGCATGCTAGGCAAGCACTCTACCACTAGGCCAAACTCCCAACCTATGCTCATATCTTTTGCCTGGGGTTTGCCAGAGGTCTGAACTGTAGATAGGAATGAACTCTGCCTACTGGTAATTCCCAAGCCACTTTTAAGAAAAACAAATTTGGTTTTCCTGTTTTTTCCTCTTCTCCATAGACTAGAGAGCATTATCCCTACCATCCCTCATTCTGCAAGCCACTTGCCTGGTGGCAACACAGTGGGACAGGCTGGGGCAAAGACAAGGAACAAGGAAAGGAGGAGTTATTGGCTTAGTCACAAACTTTGAACCCATGAAACATTAGATTGATAAGGGATATAGTATGTTGTAAATAGGTTAGCTTAATAGAGAAAAATGTCATAGAGACCCAAAATCTTGACTTCACTTGGGCTCAGTTGTACCAAGATAGTTATATAATTTGCACCAAGATAGTTATATAATTTGCTGAACAGGTCTGGAAGATAACTAAGAAACATTGTGAATTCAAGGCAGCCTGGATACATAGAGGCTTCATGGAGAAAGGACTGGAATTTGACTCTTGAAAACGATCTGCCTTCAAACAGCACCTCCAGCTTCTGACACATCATTCCACATAAAGTCAGACACACGTTGTGCTCTCCAGAAAAGTCCCTGAGCCATCAGATACAAAAGGAAGAGGGACTTTTTTTTTCTGTTGTGGGGCTTAGAGTCTGGGCCTGGATGGTGTCCTTGAGCTCTTCAGCTCAAGGCTACCGCCCTATCCCTTGAGCCACAGCACCACTTCCAGTTGTCTAGTGGTTAATTGGAGATAAGAGTCTCACGGTCTTTAGTGTCCTGGCTGGCTTTGAACTACAATCAATCCTTGGATCTCAGCCTCCTGAGTAGCTAGGATTACAGGGTGGAGCCACCATGCCTGGCCAAAAGAGGGATTTTGAGACCTGTTCTAGGGACCTCTTCACACACTAGGTTTATATAATGAGGTAAAAGTAGGATCCCTTCCAAAAAGCCAAACTCAGTGGCCAAACTCAGGCCACTCTAACTCCGTTTGCTGCTAAATAAGAGTGTTGAGAGGGATCCCTTTGAATCCTGACATTTAATCCTGAACAGACTGCCTTATACCGGGTAGAGTAGGTTTTTCTTTTAAAAATGATCTCCACTTAGACCCCCAGCAAGCTTCCAAATGTCTTGCCCCAGGGAAGCCTGCCACTGAGCAAGCAGAAGCTTGATGCCTCAGTAATCTGGCACTGTTACATAAGGTACTACAGGAGAGGTGAGTCCGGGCCCTCCAGCTGGCCTAGGCCCAGCCTAGTCTGAAAAGTGAGGCTGAATGTCAGTGCAGAAGAAGGGGTATCTGAGGGTGGGGAGAGGATAAGTTAAAAAGGAATCATGCCCAGGCCCTGAATTTAAGCCCCAGAACTGGCAAAAAAGGAAGAAAGAAAGAAGGAAAGGAAGGAAGGAAGGAAGGAAGGAAGGAAGGAAGGAAGGAAGGAAGGAAGGAAGAAAGAGAAAAGAAAAGAACAACTTTTTTGGGCCAGGAGTTTGGCCTAATGGTAGAGTGCGTGCATAGCATGCATGAAGACAGAGGTTCGATTCCTTGGTATCACATACATAGAAAAAAGCCGGAAGTGGTGCTGTGGTTCAAACGGTAGAGCTCTAGCCTTGAGCAAAGCCCAAGGACAGTGCTGAGGCTCTGAGCTCAAGCCCCAGGATTGGCAAAAAAATAGGAGTCATTGGACTCACTTCTCGTTTTCCCTCTTACTTCTCACTGCCCTTTTCCTTAGGGATAGCTAGAGCCAATCACTCATCCACAGGGCTTGGGCAGTGGGAAACCTGGCTTGACCCTTAAGCTGACAACAGCTGCTCTCCATCTCCCTTGAAGAGAAGACAAATAGGAAGTGAGTTGGAAATGCAAGGCTATTTTGTGAGTAAATTATTCTTTGGAGAATGAATGAGATGCTCTCTCTATAGGAAGGGACCTAATTTCAGGCTAAACCTATCTGAGTAACATGTCTCCCAAGCAGTGTGCCTAAGTCATCACTAACAAAGACTGCTTCCAATTCATTCTTCCTTGGATTAATGTATGTGAAGCTTTTTATTCAGTCTCCAGTGCTAGCTGAGCTCTTATACTTCTTACACTCTCTCCAGAGTGCAACAGCTACTTTGGAGTAGTGACTTCTAGCTAGAAGGTTTGAACTCACATTACCTGGTAGTAAGATAACTTTTTTTTCTGGATAGCACATGGGAAAGTTTTGCTTTTGATTTGTATTTTATCCCCACTCCATCTCCAATATAAGCTGGATTTCAGTGCAGTAGACAGTATCTTCCAGAAGCCATTGTTCTTGAGTTGACACTTTGCTAAACTGAGATTGGCAAGACTGGAATCTAGCCTTCTAGTTCTCACTGGGCTCCCATTAGCAAATAAAAGTTCCATGAAGACTTGTCTGCCAAAGCTGGGGCATTACAGGCCAGTCCCTAACCCTTGTCCCATTATGGTAGGCATTAGGACCAGTACAGTATGTCCTAAGCTATAGTTGTCTTTTCATTTAAAAGAGAAAATTCAATTCATCTTCCTGACCCCTGTGGTCATGGGATGCTCTCCCTTTGGTACACTGAGCATACCAAGTGCCCCCTCCAAATGAGCCCAAGCTTTAGTTTCTCCAGGGCTCAAGAGGCTGTTTCACATTACCAACCAATTTTTTATGTGAACCCAGCTAGCCATGGCAGAGTAGGGTTTTGCAGTTATCCTGAGGAATGCCTTACATATGAGGAGAAAGTTCAGGTAGGAGAAGAATCACGACAATCAAATAGTACAATGGCTATCCTCAGTGCAGACATGGCCAACCTTATTCTTCCCAACTTATCTGTTGATAGGAGAAAGTACTATGATGAGCTCCATAACTCAGGGGGCTGAGAGACCCCAAATGCCCAGACTCCTAGCCTTCATGACCAGGTTTGGAAAGAAGCCTACATGCTAACTGGAATGGAGAGCTTGTCAGTTTATCTGAAAGTACAAATATAAGTAGGAGTGTTAACTTTCTCCTCAGGCAGGGAGGGAAAATAAGGTCACCCTGCAAATAGTTGTATTCTAAGGTATGGGCTCACATGGTTCCAAACAGGATTAAACTAAAGGGTAGATGAAAACCATTCTCTGTTCTAATCTACTCTCTTTAAGAGCTGAAGGTTGGGAGCAGATCTCTTTTGATTTCTCATGCTGTTTAGAACCCCACACTACAGGAGCTCACATAAGCTGGGCCTTTTATGGAGTGGCCCTATCTTAATTCTCTTATCTAAGCTTGGCCTGTTCATATCCCTTCCCCATAGAGCCTTACTCTCAGTAAATTAACTTGGTTGAAGGGCTAAGAAACAAATTCACATAGAGTTCACATTTTAGTCATTCAAAAAGTATAGGGGTTAGCTCACACTTATAATCTATCTTCTCAGGAGGCTGAGATCTGGAGGATTATAGTTTAAAATCAGCCAGAGTCAAAAACTCTGCGAGATTCCAGGTCTAATAAACCAGCAAAAAGTCTGGATGGAGGCATTACTCAAGAGGTAAAGTAGTAACTGAGCAAGCAAACCCAGCAAGTGCAAGGTCCTAAGTTCAATCACCAGTAGAGTTGAAGAAAAGTGTTGAAAGGAGATGGAAATGGGGGTAAATAGAAATCAAAGAAAAGAGAGGGTAATGAGGATGCGTGGGACCAAAGTACAGTCTGTGTGTGTGTGTGTGTGTGTGTGTGTGTGTGTGTGTGTGTGTGTCTGTGTGTCTCCGTGTGTGTACACAAATAGCATATCAGAACCAATTAAAACTGGTTAAAAGGGAGGAGATTACAGGGAGTTTAAGGAAGAGTACAATAGAAGGGGTGAATTTGATCAAAGTAAGTAAACATCACAGTGAAACTTCTTTTTCCAATCCTGGGCCTTGAGCTCAGGGCCTGAGCACTGTCCTTGGGTTCTTTTTCTCAAGGTTAGAGCTCTACCACTTGAGCTTCAGCACCATTTCTGGCTTTTTTCTATGTATGTGGTACCAGGGAAATGAACCTGGGTCTTCGTGCATGCTAGGCAAGCATTCTACCAGTAGGCCAAACTCCTGGCCTATATATTTTATATTAAAGAATTTATTAACATTAATTTTTACATCATATTTCAAATGACATGTTTAACATACAAGTGTTCAAGAAGGGAATCTCTATATACAATCACTGGCACTTTGTTTTTAGAACATAATCAAAATTAGCTAAGGGTTTGTATATCATAGATACATATTAATTTATGAAATAAAATATTATGTCTATAGAGTCATAGGTTTTTATGTCTATGTAGTTATGTTTATATTTCCAATACCATGTCTATAGCATTAGGTATGCAAATATTGAGTCCTCGCTTTTGTACTGTTTGGATCTACAAGCCACATATTAAGGATACCATGTGCCTTTTGTTCCTTTGGTCTTGACTTGTCTCACTCAACATGGTTTGCTCTAGATTCATCCACTTCCCTGTAAATGCCATTATTTTATCTTGTCTGTTGGTTATGTAGAATTCCAGTGTGTGTGTGTGTGTGTGTGTGTGTGTGTGTGTGTATGTGTGTATATATATATATATATCACATTTTCTGTATCCATTCATCTGCACCCACAGAGAAACTTTATACAGTTAATTTATGCTAACAAAAATCTAAGAAAAAATTAAATGTATACTAGTTTCTGGCCATTGGTGAGAGATATCTACTAAAATGCTTTTCCAGTCTTCAACTCATGAACAAAACAATATCATATCCCTATCTGGCACCATCACTTTGATAACTTTCTTATATTTCTTGCTGTTGTAAACATTAGCACTAGCAGCTAGAGGGGACAGCATTCTCCTTAAAGAAATACATGTATCTTCATTTAATGAGTGTTACTACAAATTATATTGACAAATAGAAGGGGTTGGGCAATGCACTTGAAAGCATACACCTAGAAGATTTGAATGCAATGACTGGAACACCAGTTCTCTTATCAGCATCCTTCACACAATAAAAGATAGACACAATTCGTATATACCCTGGTGAATGGATAGTAAAATGAAATGTGACGTGTGTGTGTGTGTGTGTGTGTGTGTGTGTGTGTGTGTGTGTGTGCACATGAGTACTAAAGCTTAAACTTGGGTTCTGGTCACTGTCTCTTAGCTTTTTTGCTCAAAGTGGGTGTTCTACCACTTGAGACACAGATCCAATTCAGGCTTTTGTGTGGTTAATTGGGAGATAAGAGTCTCTTGGACTTTCCTGCCTGGGCTGGCTTTGAACTGAGATCCTCAGATTTTAGCCTTCTTAAGAGCTAGGATTGCAGGTTGTGAGACATAGGTTCACAACCAAAATGTGTTGTTTACATATAATGAAATATTATTCAGTCATAAAAAGTAAAGAGCTTTACATAGTAAACAATACTAGTGAAAAACATTATTCTGAGTGACAGGAGCTATATATTAAGTAATTCTACTTATATGCAATATCTACAATAGGTAAATCCATAAAACAAAGTATCAGAGACTGGGGAGAGGAGGATGAGATGTTAGTTTAATAACCATGTAACTATATATACATATCACCATACAATTATATATTATATGTATGTATATATATGATTTCTTTTTTTGATGATGACAAACTTAAGGAATGGTGTTTGTACAACCTATCATGAATGTACCTAATGCCACTGAATTGCACACTTAAAGTGGTCAAATTAGCTGGATGTTGGTGACTCCCGTAATCTAGCTACTTAAGAGGTTGAAATCTGAGGACTGTAGAGCCAGCCCAGACAAGAAAGTCCACAAGACTCTTCTCTTATCTCCAACTAACTAACAAAAAATCTAGAAGAGGAGCTGTTGCTCAAATGGTAGAGTGCTAGTCTTGAACAACAAAGCACAGGGACAGCATCCAGGCCCAGAGTACAAGCCTCTGGGACCAGCATAAAAATAATGATAAACATGACACACATTTGACCACTGTTTCTATATTGTATAATGTACACATATCTAACTATGTAACATACACATACATACCCATACTAGGCACTAGGAAGTTACAAGGCTCTCCTCATAAGTTAAAGGACCGGTCTCCATATGCTAGCCTCCTAACGCATGCAATTTATATCTGTGCCTCAGTAAAATGGCCAATTCTTATATGTTGAGGTTCTCATGAGATATCGAAACTATAAATGTTCTTTGCACATGCATTTGTGCTTTTAATAGAAACTGCCCCTTAATCTAAGAGTGTTTGATCTTTGACAAGTCTACTTAGATACAGAGGCTATAGTTACTTTAAATTACTTTAGGCTAAGGAAAGATTTCTGAAGCTTGATATCAAAAGCAAAACTCACAAAGGCAAAGAATAGCGAGCTTAACTATATAGAACCTCAAAACCTCTCTACAACAAAGAATTTTGTTCTCAAAATAAAATGGTAAATCAGTTGACAAAGGATTGCAATCTCTAATTCAAAGTTTCTCACAGTGTGGTCCACTTCCCACTGGTGTTATGAGAGGAGTTTAAGATTCTAAATAGTGTGAAGTTAGCGGACAACCCTCAAATCACACCATGCAAGTGGCTGTCTCTTTTCTGAAGAGGTAGGTTCAACATCCAAGAACACAAATTACAAATTTATAAATATAAATATTATGATAACATTTGTTCTAGGACTCAATTGAAGAATACATAATTAAAAATTTTTTGGAAGATTCAATTTCTAAATCTATATCCTTTCCCTATGCTACTGTATATAAGCTTTATAGACAACAATATTAAATGAATTAGCTCACATAAAGTAATCAGAACTACTTGCTATTATTTACTGAGGACCTGTGAGTGAGAACCAGTTGAAGCCAATCAGAAGCTTAAAAGTAGAGTCCTAAGAATTTTGGAGCTGAAAGGAACTCAGATTCAGAATATTTCAGACCACTGGACAGGTATATGTCCATGCCAAAGGTAGAATAGACTTGACTTAAAAGTTTGGGGGCTTGGCTGAGAGTGTGGCGTAATGGTAGAGTGCTTGCCTAGCATGTATGAAGCCCTGGGTTCGATTCCTTTGTACCGTATACACAGAAATAGCCAAAAGTGGTGCTATGGCTCAACTGGGAGAGTGCTATCCTTGAGCAAAAAGTGTTCAGGGCAGTGCCCAGGCCCTGAATTCAAGCCCCAGGATTGACAATATAAAAAGTTTGGGGGCTTTCCATGCACCAGTGACTGACTCCTGTAATCCTAGGTATTCAGGAGGCTGATCTGAGGATCTCGATTAAAAAGCAGCCCAGGAAGGCAAAGTGTCTAAGGCTCTTATTTCCACTAAGCTACCAAAAAGCTGGAAGTGAAGCTGTGGCTCAAATGGCACAGAATTACTCTTCAGTCAAGGACAGCACCCAGGCTCTGAGTTCAAGCCCCAGGAACATCATCAAAGAAAACAAAATCTATGGACTGGGCACCAGTATCTCATACCTGTAATCCTAGATACTCAGATGGCTGAGACTAAAGGATTGTGTTTTGAAGCCAGCCTGAGCAGAAAAGTCTTATCTCCAATTAACTGGGAAAAATGTGAACGTGAAGATATGGCTCAATTGATATAGTGATAGCCTAATGGATAAAACCAATGGCTCACATCTGTAATCTCTGCTGCTTGGAAAGCTTGAAAATTTGAAGTCAGCTTGGGCAAAATGTTCACAAAATCCTGTCTCAACCAATAATAAATAGGTATAGTAGTGTGTACCTCTGAACTGAGCTATGCAGAAAGTATAAGTAGGAGAAATTTGGTCCAGGCCAGCATAAACTCCATATCTAATTTTAAAAATAGCTAAAGAAGAAAGATTTAGGAGGCCTGACTTTAGTGGAAAATGACTGCTTAACAAGGTCAAGGCCCTGGGTTCAAGGCCCTTATCAACATCCCCCTGCCACCAAAATATTGGTATTGTTTTTTTGTTTTTTTGCCAGTCCTGGACTTGAGCTCAGGGGCCTGAGCATTGTCCTTGGGATTTCTAAAGGTTAGAGCTCTACCACTTGAGCCTCAGCACCACTTCCAGCTTTTTTCTATACATGTGGTACTGAGGAATCAAATCTGGGTCTTCATGCATGCTAGGCAAGCACTCCAGCACTAGGCCAAACTCCCGGCCAATAGGTATTGGTTTTTTAAAAAAGGAAAAATAATAAAGGAAAAGGAAGAAAATAATAAAAAATATCTAGGTTAAAATCTTAGATAAATTTTCGATTACAACAGCAACCATCACAAAAATGGAATATTGCCAAAGCTTCTAGCTCCTCTGCTTGCTACACAGTACTAAATGGCTTCTGATTTCAGCTTAACAAGTTTTCCCATTTTACACTTGAATTGGCAACTTCACCTGCTTGTCCAGCACATTCTACCTCCCAGGTAAATATTCCAGTAGTAGAAGCAAATTACAAGTAGGATCCCTTAATACAAGGTTAGCCGGCCACCCCAGTTTTCTTGGGGCTATCCCAATTTGCTCACCAGAAGTCCTGTGTCACAGGAGCAGGATGGTTGGTCTGCCTACCTAATAAGGACATTTGGAAAGGTTCTAGTCTCACATTTTCCTCTGCTCCATAAACAAATCTTTCGTGTTCTGATAATTTCCTTAATGCTACTTTAATTTTTTAGTGTTCTTAGCAATTTTTTCTTCATATTCAATGAACTCTACAATTCATAATCTCTGCTCTTCATTGTGAGAACTAGGCAATTTACTTATTTTTTCCAAACCCCAATTTCCTTTTTTATAAAATGAAAATGGTAATGATAGTACCCATTTTCTCTGGGTTTGTATAAATACTAAATGAGAATATGCAGACACAATGCTTAGTATCATTATAAATGCTCAATAAATATTATTTATTAACCATTTATAGGTGTTAGTTTTATATAAGATTGAAAGAAGGTTTTTAAAACCCACTTTTCAGAAGATATAACATACAGTAAATTACATATATCTCCACCCTAAAAGAACTCTTTTGATGAATAAAACCACATTTATGGTTATTTTTTAACAATGGTAAAATTTATTTTTACAGATGATATGTAACATGGTAGTTAATATGTAATAGGTTTATTGTAAAATTTTTGCTATTGTGCAAAGAAAAGATCTTTCTGAAAAAATAAAAAAAAAAAACAGCCAAGTGCCCATGCCTCTAATCTTAGCTACTCAGGAGGCTGAGATGTAAGGATTATGTTTCAAGCCAGCTCAAGCATGAAAAGTCTGAGACTCTTATCTTCAATTAATCAGCAAAAATCCAGAAGTAGAGGGTCCAGGAGTTTACCCAGTGGTAGAGTGCTTGCCTAGCATGCATGAAGACTCGGGTTTGATTCCTTGGTACCACATACATAGAAAAAAATCCAAAAATGGTGCTGTGGCTCAAGTGGTAGAGCTCTAGCCTTGAGAAATCCCAAGGTCAGTGCCTAGGCCCTGAGTTCAAGGCCCAGGACTAGCAAAAAAAAGAAATCCAGAAATGGAGGTGTGGCTCAAGTGGCAGAGTGCTAGTCTTGAGCAGAAAAGCTCAGCGACAGCACCCTGGCCCAAGTACAAGTCCCAGGAGGAGCACAAAATAAAATAAAATCCACTTCTCCCCACAATAGTTTAGAAGTTCCATTTACATACAAGCAGGTTGCATACCCTTCACCACTGATTCCTTTGTCTACCAGGAGTGCATATGCTTAAAACTAAAAAGTAAAGAACCACGTTTAGATTTTAATAAGGATTTTCCAGGATAAGATTAAAGTTGCAAAATCTTTACATGAGAGCACCACAACACCATTGCAGATGAAAAACAAAACAAAACAAGAAAAAAAGTCTTTATGGGGTTTTCTAAGAAGCAAAGGGAAACCAAGCAAGTGAACACACAGTTCTACCCTCAAATTGCTTATACTCTTGTGCTCCAAGGAAACAGAGCTAAGTTGGAAGCCAGGGAGAGGTCATAGCAGACAAACTCGATATAAATCAAGAATGTGCCCTGCCCTCTTCCAAAAATATGGGAGCCCTCATGGTAGGGGGGGAATGGGGGACAGGATGAGGGATGGGAAGCACAACTTCTCTAGCAGGAGAGGCAGCCTTGAAAGTCAACAAAGGAAAGAAAGCCTCCCAAAGAGGAATCTGAAATGTGTAAGCATGAAATGAAATAGGAATAAAAATGAGGGATGAAGTATGAAGACAGAAACCCAGGAAATTAAATGAAGCAAGAAAAAAAGAGTTCACTTAGAAGGCTGTTCAGCCCAGATACTGGAGAAGCCCCATGACCAGAAATAATGGTCTCCTGGTTTGCTAATGAGCATGTCATTGTGCACAAAACTACAACTGCATTCAGAATCTCCAATCCCAGTTGTCAAGTGAAGTAAGTGAATAAGTTATCCAGCTAGAACTACAAGGTTATATACCCTGGAAGGACCCTACTACTCACTCCTTAGCCCCAAGGAGCAGCCCCAAACCTGTTTGTTTGCTTCACAGGAACAGTTCAGGACAGAGAGTTGCTCTGATCCTAGAAGGTAGGATGTCCAGGTGCACCTCCTCAACAGTGTAACCCCTCCTTCTAGCAGGGTCTTCAATACCCTCCACCAGCAACCACACACACACACACACACACACACACACACACACACACACACACACACACACTGTAGTAGTTGCAGGCTTTGCTTAAAACCTGAGCATCAACACACCTCTATCCATCGAGTGTAAAAGGAAGTCTTTCCATTCAAGAAACCCAAACAGACAGGATGCTCCCGAGGTGTGGTACAAGTGAATATGTTGATCACCAGCTTCTATCCTCATATGTAACTCACTAAGGCTTGACCTTCCTAGTTTCAAAAGTAGGAAGAAAACCTAAAAGAAAAATTTCTCTAAAGCCATGGCAGAGTAGTTCTCTCAGTTGGAAGCAAAAGTTACAGTTCCAGGGTTTCTCCTGCTCCCCTCCCATCAGAGCCCAGCAAGCAGACAAATGGTTAGGAACCTGTTACAAATTTTGCTCTGTGGGGTTTCAGTGTCTTTAGGCTGAATGCACTTGTAGTAATCTTTTACCAGAAATGTAGATTCTCTCTAAACCTGTTCTGTCCACAGTTTGGTTTATTTTAGATAATAATTTGACAACTAAAGTGAAATAATAGATGGGATATCGTTTCAATGGTATTAAAAATGACTGAAAAAATCCTGCAACTTGTTATAAGGGCATTAATGAAGCGTGCAACCTTGTCTGTCTCCTCCTGGAATCACTGGAGTGAGGGGGAGGTGATGATGGGTTTGTGTTGAGAAGGTAGGTCAACCTTTTCTTAGTACTTAGTGAGGGCACCTCCTACATTTCTGTATTGCTTTAAAAATTTCCTTATTAGAGCCCCATAGCCACCAACTATTTTACAAGCGTTTCAGCATTTCTTATCACTTTGGACTAACTGCTTGCTCATGACCTAGAATTTCTAAGCTAGAAGAAGCCTAAAAGTGACCACAAAGTTCAGGCGACTTAGAAAAAGGTAAAAGCCATAACTTTTGCTACTACCCTGGCCTCCAGAAGCACAGCAGGGATGTCTTAATTACATAACCAGTGCCATTGTGCAAGAGTAAATTCACCCTTGTGTGTACATAGCACATACACACCATACCTATGGTGCGTAAATTTGTTTTAAATTGTTCATACTAGAAATGCTCAGGCTGGAGGACAGTAGCAGTCCTGAGAATTCCCATTGGATTTTTCCCTCCCTTTCTTACCTCCCCAGCAGGCTTTCTAGAAAGTTGTACCCATACTCCCACACATGTCTGTGTTAACGGATTTATCCACTCTCCCATCCTCTTGGCTCACAATGTTCTTTAGGCACTTTGGAGATGTGTCCTAAGATGCTCTGTGGGGCTGCTTTTTACCTATATGGGTTCAAAGACTGTGAGCCATAGAGGGATGTGGTGTCCACAATTCTTGCCAGTCTCTGAGATTTTGTCTTTGCAGCCAGTTAGAGTCACTCAGTAATTTCAAAGCCTTTGCACCTTCTATTGGATTTTGCACATTTTGAATCAAGATTGTGAGTGCAAGGGTGGGTGGGGTTGGTGGGCTGGGATTTATAGAGGACGTCATTACAGAATCTCCTAAGGGACTGTGGAAACATGCATTTGAGAGATAATGCCTTTGTTGTCCAAAGCATAGTTCAGTCTACCTACTTTCAGCACCCTAGTGTCCCCTTGGAGACTTTGCAGTCATTCTTCAAAATAGGTTTGCACCTGCCAGGCCTCCCCTGAGCTCTCTCTTCAGGACTCTAGCTGGACTCAAGTTCCAGTCATGGTAGATTGTGAATCAGACCTCTCCAGTGCCCCTTCGTGAACTTCCTAGTTTCCCCCTTTTTACCAGACCTGTGGGAATCTAGCAGAGGCCCATGTGAGCAGAGACGCCTCCCCTTCTGCCGTATGTGTGCCGCCACTCACCTGTGGAAGAAGAGCAGGATGGAGAGCATGGTCTGATCAATGTTTCGGTTGCAGATCCCCTCGTTGATCAGGTAGCAGGGGTCCCGCAGCACAGGCTCCAGTGAATCCTGTCGCATTATGTTGTTGAGCTTGTCCGTGTTGAGGTTCTCAAAGACTAGCTTCTCCTGCAGCTGCCGAAAGTTGCTCACGGTAGGGCTGCTGGAGTTGTTGTTCCCACTGCTGTTTCCCTGGAGCCCACTGCGGTGGGCCAGGTCCAGACAGCAATTGCAGCAGTCGAGGCCAACAGGTGAGCGGCAGTCGACCTTAGACTGAGCCATGTTCTCAGTCTTGGGGACCTCCTGGTCTGCGTGTTCAGGAGTGGTTGGCAGGTGCTTGCCTGCCGGGGTGGCCTTACGGGACTCCAGGGTGCCTAGAAAAGACAAACTGGTCGGAGGAGAGTTGGAAATTAGCACCTAAAGCCAGCTACCCTCGGCTCAGCGTCCTTATCGTTGCACAGCTCAGGGTGCGAATAGAAACAGCTGGACAAACAGCTCTGAGGAGATCCTTCGGGCTCACTTCCTCCTCCTCCTCCTCCTCCTCCTTCACTACCCACCTCCTCCTCTTCCTCCCTCTGCTCTTGAGGCTGAGGCCGTCTCTCCCGTCCCCCTCCCCCTCCCGCCAGGTGCCACCAGCAGCCCCAGCTCAATCCCAACTTTTTCAAGTGTGAGGAAAGCTCCGGGCGGACCTGTGGCGGCAGGAAGGGCTGGCGGCAGGGCAGAAGGAGAAGCGGGGAGCGCCTTGGCTCCCTCCCTCCTTGGCTTCCTCTCTCACTCCCTGATGGCAGGCTTCAAGGGCTCCCTAGGGCTCGGCCCGCACCGGGGTGAGGGAGATGAAAGAGCGAATAAGGGGGCTTGAGAGTGCCCGTCTTGCCCCAAGGAGTCTGCACCCCGCTAGCTATGACAGCATGTAAATGACTCCCGGGGGCCGGCAAAGGACAGCCCTCTGCTGCTTCTCAGGGCCTCCACGGACCAGGTCTCCGCCCCGCCCCGCCCGCCCGCCGCCGCCTGCCGCCCGTCCGCTGCCACCGAACGCCCACACAGTCGCACGCACTCTTGCCGCCAAACCCTTCCTGAGCCCCACCAGGGACTCTAGCGGTCGGCACTCGAGTGCCTTCCGCGCGTCTTCCGCCACAAATGTGCTGGCTGTCTGTCAGTAGTGCCGCATCTCCCCAGGCGCTTCACCTACTAGATTTGAAGCTCAAGCTGCTGGGCAAATGGTGTTACTTCTCACTGCCGAGCAGGCCCCGTGCATGTGGAACGTACACCCCGCCCCCCCCCCCCCCCGCCCCGGGACACACCTGGTTTCCCAGCGGGCGTCGAGTAAAAAGCCCGTGTCAGTCGCACGGCGCCAACACTTACCTCAGAAGTGCCCCCCCCCCCCGCCAAATAAGTCTTACTCAAAAGTCACAGAACCGTGCTCCGTGTGTACCTGTGACTCCCGACGATAAAAGCAAACCTGCTTCTTTTCCCCTACTTGTTCACGCCTTACTTTCCTGAACCCATAGTCTCCCTCCGCGTCCTCACCTCACTTAGTCGGACTTCTACCCCTGCTTGGTCTTTCTCTCCCCTTTCTCTCACTCCTTGGCAATTTCTTTCATTTGTCTGTTTCGCTACCCACCCTGAATTTTTTTTTCATTTCACATGCCCTCTGGTCTCTCCTCTTTTCCTTTTGCCCCTCTGTTAATTTTCTTTCTTCACCTTTCTTCATTTCGGTATTGCTTTTCACCCATACACTCCCCGCTTCCACCGCCCTTCACTCTCTTCAGTTCATTTTTCCCTCACATTCATTAGTTCGTATCCCCACTCTTTTACATCATTTACCTTGTTTTTTTCCCCCTCTAAACTTGCTCTCCTCCTTCTTTTCTGACAACTTTAGGTGATGCCAAGCCTCCTTGCCCTTCCTACACAAGGAGAGCTGTGGAGTGTCTTCCCGCCCGAACAGCAGCAGGAAATGAGTACCAGCTTCTGAGACCCTCGCCGCAGGGGGAGGGGCTAAAGAGGAAGTGAAGTGGCACACATATTGGGGAAGCTGCCTAGTGCCCTAGGTTATTATATCCCAACCTGACAGGTTATAGGAAGAAGAAGGTAGTTGCGGAGTGGACAAGTGAGAGACTTCTACAATGTTTCAGAACTTGGACATATGGAATGGGTAGAATGCATAAGATTTAAACATTATTGCTTTCTACAAAAATGTTAAATCTTCATTATAATCCGTTTTCATATTAAATTCCAGATTTCAATGAATTCATTTTCCCCACCCCCGTCACTCCTTTGCTTAATTCACAACCCATAGTACTTTAAAAAGCAGTATATACT
Source organism: Megascapheus bottae (assembly GCF_031878675.1). Classification (NCBI taxonomy): domain Eukaryota; kingdom Metazoa; phylum Chordata; class Mammalia; order Rodentia; family Geomyidae; genus Megascapheus; species Megascapheus bottae. The sequence goes on from NC_143547.1 coordinate 71,657,363, forward strand.
GCCATCTTCTGGAGGAAACTTCTCCAAGGTGCTTGGGAGACACAAGAAGTGCCTCCTGCTGAATCCCATAGTGCATGGGTTCTGAGCATACAAGAGGGAACAGCAAAGAAATGGAGGCAAAACTCATCAGAGTCCCATTACCCAGAGGCCCAATGCCCATGTCTACCCTAGAGCTGCTCTCTTTTTAAATGCAGCTTCATTTGTCTAAGTCCCTGATGAATGCACTTTATAGACTTAATTTTCCTACAGGCTCCAGTGATTAATTAGGAAAAAAAACAAGGGTTGCCAACATATTCTTGTTACTAAAGGCCTGTGAGTGTTGTATGGGCCAAATCATGCACCAATGGGGAAAATGGCATACCCTTCATTAGAGTAGAGAGAGAAAAACAGAAAGGACAACCAAGCAGCATCCTTTGCTGGGGGTAGCAGGCGGAAGCAAGGCAAATGTGGCTTTCATGCCCACTGAGAGAAAATAGTGGAATGCAAAGAATGATCCTTGTTTTATCACGTACTGCTAAAACCAGATTTCTTTTCTCAAAAACCAATCATTTCCAGTCATGCTTCACTGGCTCAAACCTAGGATCCCTGCGTTTATGGAGATAAAAGTAGAAGGGTAGGGGAGGAGGGAATTACATAAAAAGCTTCAAAGTCCACTAGAAATAGAAAGGTAGGATAATAAGCTCAAGGACAGACCAGAAAAGGCGTGACACCCCACCAAAATAGGGTACAGGGACAAGACTCAAGACCACATACGAAAAACCCTGAGCGCACCCCCCCCAAGTAGGAGCAGGGAGGGAGCTCAAGCCTCTGCTTAAAAAGGGAGAACAGGTAGTACTGCCAGTGGAGTGGCTCAAACTTGTCATCCTAGCTACCTAAGAGGCTAATGTTTGAGGTCAGACTGGGCCAGAAAGTCCTTGATACCCTTATCTGCAAATAACCAGCAAAAAGCTGAAAGTAGAGCTGTGGCTCAAGTTCTACAAGGCCAACCTGAGTGTGAAAACTTAAGAGTCTGAGTTCAAAGCCCCAGCACAACCACAAAAGAAGATCTGGTTGGGTGCTACTAGTTCATGCCCATAATCCAGCTACTCAGTAGGCTGAGATCTGACTACCACAATTCAAAGTCATTCTGGGGAAGCAAAGTCCATAGGATTCTTATCTCCAGTTAATCATCACAAAAGCCAGAAATGGCACTGTGCCTCAACTGGTAGAGTGCTTGCTTTGACCACAGAGACAGTGCCCAGATCTCAAGTTCAAGCCCCATGACATACCGCACCCCCTCCCCACCAAAAATAGGATCTGGTGGTTTGACACAAGCAGTTCAGGACTTACCTAACAAAGTTTGGGTTCCCAAATTCAATACCCAATACTAGGGAGAAAAGGCCCAATTCTATACGTGTGTTATTTCTCCCTTCTTCTTTATTTAGAAATGTTCTAGGGAACGGCCAACGAAAAAGTAGAATATGAAATTTCATCTGCAATGTATAGACTTATAGACTGCTGAATTTTTTTTCTTTTTGACATCCTCTCAACATAGGTGCTGTCTCTGATCTCTTCAGCTCAACGCTACCACCCTATCCCTTGAGCCACAGCGCCACTTCCTGTTTTCTGGTGATTAATTAGAGATGAATCTCACAGACTTTAGTGCCCTGGTGGGATTTGAACTATGATCCTCAGATCTCAGACTCCTGAATAGCTACTTTTATAGGCATGATCCACCGTGCCCAGCTTGAATTATTTTTAATTACATTTTATCCCTTTTTTATAATAATTTTATATTAAGTATTATAATACAATGTATTAGATCCATAAATGTTTACTTAAATTGTGTATTGAGAAGTGCTAGGCCTTTTGCTCTAATATTTCCTTGAGTCCTCTTATCTTTGTGCATAACCTTGGGATGAGGTCCTGGTGGAAGTATTTTCTTCTTGGCATTTGGTACCATTAAATTCAAGATTTTGTCCCCTTGACATTTTCCTTGTAGTCCTTGCTCTCAAACACTATTGTTAATAATTCAGTACTGCTTTGCATTCCATATCAAGGCTGATCAAGAGCAAATATAATTGAGATATAGAAAAATCTAGATAGTTTAGAGGAAGAGTTCAGAGAGTTGTCATATGTTTGTGTACAGGTCCAACCTGTATTGACATATTGCATACCTTTGTGTCTGACTGGTCAGGGCCACCTTGGGTCTCTACTGTGAAGCCTTCCTGTGCTGACATATATTATGTTAGATGCAGAGACACAAAGCAGCAAAATGTTCCTGCATAAACTCAGAGAGCAGATGGGATGGCTCACTTCCAGACAGAACTGGGGGATTTTTAGGTAGAACTAAATTAGAAGAGAAGGAGCAACATCTTCTCAGATGAATTTTATTTAGTGTTCACTTATGGTGCAGTGCTAGGTGTAGTATTAGTGAAATTTTGAGGTAAGGCCAACACAGCTCAAGTCCCCAAAGAACACATATCCTAACTAGAAAAACAAAAACATAGACAAAGCACTATGCCTGGTAAGTGATAATAAAGGTTTGGTGGCATGGCAGGAGATTGTGGAAGAGAACTTTAAAAGGTTGATAGGACAGCCTACTGTAGATGCTCCTTGATTTACTTACAGCCATTTTAATGAACCCACCATGAGTTGCAAATTCTATGTCAGAAATGCATTCACTATGTCTAACCTACTGAGGGCCATCCTTCAGCAACATAGAGTGCCAGTCTTTTACCCTCCTACTCTCATGGCTTACTGGAGTTGCCCAGTATCATGAGAGGGTATAGAGCCTAGGACAAGATCTAAATTCAAAGTTTGAATTAGTTTTAAGTTAATGCATATTGTTTTTACACTATAATGAAGTTAAAAACATGCAAGGTGAATCAAAAGACAAGGGCTATTTTTAGATAGACTATAGTGTGTGTGTGTGTGTGTGTGTGTGTGTGTGTGTGTGTGTGTTTGAGGCCAGTGTGGATTAATTTTTTGTGTGTTTTTGATGAACCAAATGTGAAAGATGAAATATTCACAGTTGAGACTGAAAAGTGACTTGGGAACCATATCTCAGGGGATCCAATGTAAAACATTAAAGAAACTCTCAATACAATTGAAGTACTTAACATACATGCATAAAATATAATAATGAAACTCATTAAAATTGTTAAAATGAGAAAGAAGGGGGACATGAAAGAGTAATAGTGGAGGTAAGTTTGATCAAATACATTATATGTGTGGAAGGAATATCACAATGAATCCATTTGAATAATTAATATACATGAATAAAAAGAATTTTTGTAGAATTTTAAATTATTATAAAATAATGTACAGTGGGGTTACAGTTACAGAAGTCAGATTAAAGAGTACATTTCTTTTTGGACATCATCATCCATTCCATCACTCTCTCCCAGTTTATCCCTCCATCCTCACCCACAAGTTGTATAGTTCGTTTTCAACATAATGTTTAGTGAGTACTGCTGCTGCATTTGTTCATCCTGTGTCCATTGATTTTTCTGTGAAGAAATTAAAAGTAAAAAGAAAGAAACATTCTCCTGAGCCAGGGATGGTGGTGCACACCAGCCTATGCTGTGAGAATGTGGAAGAGAGTTCAGGACGTGAAAGCAGGAGAATCTCAAGGTCAAGGTCACCTGTGGGCTATATAGTAAAAACATATTTAGAATAAAGAAAGGGATGAGAGAGCAAAAGGAAGAAAGAAATCTCCCAACTTCATGTCTCCCTTCAATTTGGTAATTATTAATATTATTTTCTTTTGCCAATCCTAGGGCTTAAACTCAGGCCCTGAGCACTAGCCTTTTTTAAGTATGTGGTACTGAGAAATCAAACCTGGGTCTTTGTGCATGGTAGGCAAGCGCTCTACCACTAGGCCAAACTCCTGACCCCTTTTGGTAATAATTAAGAAAAAGAATAGGGAGGTGCTAGTAGCTCATGCCTATCATCTTAACTATTGAGGAGGCTAGAACTGATGATCGAAGTTCAAAGCCAGCCCAAGAGAAAAGTCCATGAGACTCATATATTCAATTAACCTGAAGTGGACCTGTGGCTCAAGTGGTAGAGAGCCAGACTTGAGCCAAAAAGCTAAAGGTCAGCACCCAGGCCTTCAGTTTAAGCCCCAGTATCAGCACACACACACACACACACACACACACACACACACACACACACACACACACACACACAAATAGACTCCAGGCTTCTGTAACACACACTTGTAAAATCAGCTACTTGGAAGGCAGAGGCAGGAGAATCTAGAATTGGAGGCCAGCCTGGGCAATGTTGGTGATATTTTTTTGCCATAGGGCTTGAAATCTGGGCCTGGGCACTGTCCCTGAGCTCTTCAGCTCAGGATGGGTGCTCTATCACTTGAGCCACAGCACCAATTCCAGTTTTATGGTGGTTAATTAGAGATGAGTCTCACAGGCTTTCATGTCCAGGCTGTCTTTGGATCGTGATCCTTAGATCTCAGCCTCCTGAGTAGCTAGGATTACAAGCATGAGCCACCAGCACCCAGCTTAATGTTGGTGATATCTTAATCTCAAAAACAAAATACAAAATATTCTTTGTTTTTATGGACATTTTTCTAAGAAGGTAGGCTTTCTATAGGTTTCTCTATACTGTCAAAAGTGTTCTGACAAAAACAAAAACAAAACAAAACAAAAAAACCAGCTCTTGGAACTGGTGCTATGGCTTAAGTGGTACAGCTCTAGCCTTGAGAAAGCCCAAGAACAATGCTCAGGCCCTGAGTTCAACCCAAGGACTGACAACAAAACAAAACTAAAGTGTCTATGACACTGGGGATATGGCCTATGCAAAGACCTAGGTTCAGTTCCCAGTACTTCAAAAAAAAGTCATTTATTGAGTCCTCACTATATATTACACACACACACACACACACACACACACACACACACACACACACACACACACATTTTTATTACTAAGAACAGCCCAGAAATTAGGTCTGACTTTAGTGATGCTATAGCCTTGAGAAAGTTGAAGAAGTTTTTGACTCATGTAAGTGATGGAGTCTAGATTTGAACTTACAACTTTCCAAATTCAAAACTTGTGCTGTCACTAGGTGACTTTTAAAGTAATTAATTGATGAAGTACCAACACTGGAGCACAGGAAGAGATACCCTCTATGCTAACATTTCAGTTACTTAGGTTCACTCAAGACACACAGTGATTTTTAGGCAAATTCATTTCCCTATAATCAATATTTTAATTTTATCCAACTTCCCTAATTGGGCTAATCAAATTTTCCTTCCTGAAAACTTGTGCAACTTTACTTGTGGGCTGTTAAAGCTGGTGGAAACTTGGATACTGGTGGCTTACAACTATTATCCTAGCTAGTCAAGAGTCTGAGATCCGAGCATTGCAGTTTGAAGTTAGCCTAGGCAGGAAAGTCCATAAGATTCTTATCTCCAACTAACCACCAAAAAGCTAGAAGTGGAGCTGTGATTCAAGTGATAGAACACTAGCCTTGTGCAGAAAAGCTCAGGTTCATTGCTCAGGCCCAGAGTTCAAACCTCAGGACTGATGCACACATTCGCAAATGTATTTACACACACACACACACACACACACACACACACACACAGAGCTGATAGAGATATAAAATCTGGATCAGGAGTTCATAATCATTTTTATGTGTGTCATAGACACTTTTGATTTAATACACTAACGTTCAGACTACCTACCTTCTCAGACTAATGTCCATAGATAACACAAAATGAAAGTGATAAAAAATCATAAAGGAAATTAGTTATATTGAAGCGCAATTGTTGAAATAGAAAAACAATATGGTATAGTTACATAAGTGCTTGTTATTAATGTAGTAAAATAATAAGCTTTGATAACCATGGTAACTTAAAAGTAAAAACTAAATATATCTAAAGGTATCTATAATAAGGTAACATGTGACTATCAGTAATGTCCATAGCTAATAGTACTGTGATCTGTTTTCTTCATTTGAAATGAAATTCAATCTTAAATTTGAAGTTGGTGAAAATAAAATGGAATATTTCTCCATTTCAGTTGTGATTGCCTGAACATTTCATACCTTCCGTTCCTAGGCCAACCCCTAATAATATGCTAAGCACTATGCTGTAGGCTTTCAGAGGATTTTTCCATTTACATCTCCTAACCAGCCCTGGAGGCAGGCTTGTTTTATAGCTCTGACAGATAGGGACTGTTTTCCAAGTTATACAACTGGCAAGTGGGAGATGGGACTGGCCCCTAAGTCAGTGTGATTCCAAGCCCCACCCTTGCTCTTAACCAAACTCCAAGCCTTAACGTTGGCAGGATAGCTACTTTAGGAGCTTATTTTGAAAACCCAGGAATTTGGGAACCTGTGTTACTATACTCCCACAGAGTGAGTGAATTAAGCAACGGAAATTTCTTTCCTCATAGTTCTAGAGGTTGAAAGTCCAAAATCAAGGTGTCTACAGGGTATGTTTCTTTTGAGGCCTCTCTTTGGATTGGGGATTTTTAAAAATTTCAAATAGTCATACCCAGAGTTTTCAATTTAGCATATATACAATTTGTCTTGAATCAGTATCATCACTTTCTCTGCCCCAACATTGTGTGTGTGTGTGTGTGTGTGTGTGTGTGTGTGTGTGTGTGTGTGTGTGTGTGTGTGTGTGTGTTCTGGTGCTAGGGCTTGAACTCAGGGCTTAGGTGCTGTCTATTAGCTTTTTCACTCAAGCCTGGCACTCTACCACTTGAACCATTCTGGCTTTTTGGTAGTTAATTGTGGCTTGAGCCACCAGCATTCAGCTTCCTCCCTAATAGCTTGGCTGTCCTTTTGAATTTTCCCAGTCTTTTCTTTGTATGTGTTTGTGTCCATTTTTCTTCTTAAAAGTACATTGGCCATTAGGGGTTTACCATAATGACCTTATTTTAAGTGAATTACTTCTTTAAAGACTGTCTCTAAACACAGCTACATTCTGAGGTCTGGGGACTTAGGACTTAATCATAGGAATGTTGTGGCCAGTGACACAAAAATTAGTTCATAATAGACCTCATGCACAGGATTCAGACTGTAAGTTTCATATGGGGAACAAGGTATGCCTGGTGATGCTTACACACTGCCAGGTTGCAGAAATTTTAGCTTCAGAGTAGGCTCTAACTAATCTCTCCCTCCCAAGTAGTTAGGAATCCCAAGTAACTACTCAGGAGGCTGAGATTGAAGATCACAGTTTGGAGCCATTCAAGAAAAGAACGTCCATGAGGCTCTTATATCCAATTAACCACCAAAAAGCTAGACGTGGAGCTGTGGCTTAAGTGATAGAGTCACACCCTTGAACAAAAAGCTAAGAGAAAGCACCTTGGACCTGAGTTCAAGCCTCAGTGTCTGTACAAACAAAAACAAAAACAGAGGGTGATATATATGTGGGGGTGTCACCAGAAGGAGGCGAGGTTTGGTGAAGCTTCCCTTTAAATATAGGAACTCTTTATGTAGGATCCTTGACTTCAATTGCAGAATAAGAATTTCTGGACAAGTCACTATGGTAAGAATATTTGGAAGAGCTTTACTCAGTAAATAAACAGGCAATCAAACAAATAGACAAAAAAAACCCAGACAAACAGAAGGGCAGAGGCATTCTCTTACAGAGTGTGGGTGCTTTCATGGGGAGATAGAGAAGCACACAGCTTCTTGGGCTGCTGGGGTACTGATAGGGTAAATGCAAAAATAGGTACTTTGTCTTTGTTCTAATTACACCTGGTGTTTTGAGTTTCCAAGTAAAAAAGCATCCTGCCTTAAAAGAGAGGCTTCAGACAAGGGGGAGCCCTGATACCTGTATTTTGGCCAGGTAACTTAAGTTTTCTCAAAAGGCAAACATTCTGTCAGCTGTTGTTAGGTAAGATATGCATCCTTCAGGAAGAAATGCATTCTGTTGTCTCTCTTTAAGCAAAGATAGCACTAAATAGCATAAATATCATATTTTTGAGTTGCCTTCACCAGGCCTCAGTTTCCTTAAGTTATCCTGCTTCATTTCCCCTAAAATGACTTCTGTTCCCTTAATCTTAAGGGAAATACGTGAAGGAATATCTCCTGTATTTGTTGTAAGCTGACTATATCTCATTTTCCCTAGTCTATCCAGCTTCATTTCCCTCATAATGGCTTTGTTCCCTTAATCTTAAGGGAAGTTGATGGAAAAACTTTAATCTTGGGTCTTTGCATCCCTGTATATCATTTTCCCTAAGCTATCCTGCCTCTGAGGTACATGCTTTTAATCCTAGCACTCAGGAGGAAGATGCAGGAAGATTTCCAGTTTGAGATCAACCTGAGTACATAGTAAGTTCCATAACAGCTTTGGCTGGTGCACAAAGTGAGACCCTGTCTCAAAAAGAAAGCAGGAGAAAAAGAGAAATCGAGAAAGAGGAGAATGCAAGTGATAAATATGTTAATTCACGGGTTGGGACTTTGGCCTAGTGGTAAAGTGCTTGCCTAGCATGCACGAAGACCCAGGTTTGATTCTTCAGTACCACATACATAGAAAAAAAGCTGGAAGTTGTGCTGAAGCTCAAGTGGTAGAGCTATGGCCTTGAGAAAGTCCAAGGACAGGGCTCAGGCCCTGAGCTCAAGCCCAGGACTGGCAAAAAAATATGTTAATTCACTTGGCTATGATGATCATTGCACAGCATACAGATATAACAAAACATCACTTTGAAAAGTAAAAACATCACATTGTATATCCCATATACAATTTTAGGTCATTGACACCAAAATAAAGCTAGGAATAAACCAACAAACACATATGTAAATGGAAAAAAAAACAAAAAAATGCAAAAATAAAAATAAAAAATAATTTTTTTTTTGCCAGTCCTGGGCTTGAGCTCAGGACCTGAGCACTGTCCTTGGACTTTCTCAAGGCTAGAGCTCTACCACTTGAGCCTCAGCACCACTTCCGACTTTTTTCTATGTATGTGGTACCAAGGAATTGAACCCGGGTCTTCATGCATGCTAGGCAAGCACTTTAACCACTAGGCCAAACTCCCGGCCCCCCAAAATAAAGAAATTTATTGTTGATTTCTGTCTTAGGAAGCTTCTGGGAATGCAGGCTCTGCATCCACAGGGAGCCCAGAGTTCTGAAGTTTCTAGTGTATGTGGCTTCCTTATACAGCTGGCTGAGTCTGATGTTCCAATCTGTATCCCTGTAAGACACTATCATGAAAGGGGTGTGCAAAATCCTAAGAACCCACCCTCTACTTAGGAAAAGGCAGCCAGAAGCGGTGGCACACGCCTGTAATCCTAGTTACTCAGGAGGCTGAGATCTGAGGATCAAGGTTCAAAGCCAGCCTGGCACAAAAGTTCCTGAGACTCTTATCTCCAATGAACCTCTGGAAAACGGGAAAAGGAGCTAAGCTCAAGGGTAAGGTGGTAGCCTTGAGCTGAAGAGCTAAGGGACAGCGCCCAGGCTGAGTTCAAGTCCCTTGACCCACCAAAAAAAAAAAAAAAGAGGCAGATATAATGTGGTTTCTGGAGCAGCCTCACATGCTGGATTAACAGTCACAGCTAATCTGATCTGAGTATTCTCACCTACTCCTAGAGCCTCAGCATGGACACTATGTCACAAAAGGGGTCACTGCTACATGGTGTATAAAGGCAAAAGGGATGAATGTAGAAGAGGTAGGATATCAGCAACACTACCTGGATGTTATTCATGCTCTTATGCTTGGAACATAAACATTCATATAGAAAAAAAAGGAAACTATGATACAACTTGGTCTTAGGGGCCAAGAGCATATCCTAGTGGTAGAGTGCTTGCTTAGCATGCATGAAACCCAGGTTCGATTCCTTAGTACTATATACACAGAAAAAGGCAGAAATGGTGCTGTGGCTCAAGTGGTAGAGCACTAGCCTTGAGAAAGCCCAGAGAGTGCCCAGCCCTGAGTTCAACTCCCAGGATTGGCAAAAAAGAAAAGAAAATTTGGTCTTAGGATAAAACTTTGGCACTTGGGTGGCTTAACTGTAGGTGTCTTGTAAGACTTCATTATATCAACCTGCAGTATCAGTTCTCTAAAATCACTTGGTATTACTTTTCTAATGAAATCATGTCTTTTATACTGGTAAAATGTACTACTGTTTAGCAAATGAGAAAACTGGAAAGTCTCCCTCCTTCACTCCTTGCCTCCAATACTAACCCCTCCCTAGAGGTAAACACATTCAACACTTTTAGTTGGAATTATTCCACTGGAGGATCTATTTTAATTTAAGCAACAGAAACATGTGTGAATTTTGAGAAAAATCTCAGTTGTGACAGAAGGATGAAAAGCCAGCTATGACAAAATAAATGGTTTAAAGAAGATTGAGGCAGGCCTCTCTGATAGGTATAACTTTATTCTAAAGTCTGTTCTCCCCATACAGAGGTGAGGGGGGAGGGGAGGGAGAAGAGGAAAAGAGGAAGAGGGAAGGAAGGAGATACAGAGGGAAGAAGGAGGGAAAAGTCCAGGAGAAGTGGTGTAGGCAGAAGGGAAGGAGGAAGGGAAGAGAAAGGAGAAGGAAGAAGAGAAAACATATTAGTAACAGTTTCAAGAAGGAACTCATTACTAGTATTTACTAGTGCTGCTAACTACTTCCTTTTCTTTTTGAATTAGTGTACATTAATTTACGAAGAGTTCATTGTGGTGTTTCCATGCCTTCTATTCTAATAATGTACTTTGATCAAATGCACATCCTCTGTAACTCTTTAATATATTTCTATTTTTATTTTTTAATTTATTTTGCCCGTCTTAGGGCTTGAACTCAGAGCTTAGACTCTCTGTCCATGAGCTTCTCTGTGCTCAAGGCTAGCGCTCTACCACTTGAGCCACAGCACCACTTCTGGCCTTTTCTGAGTATCTTACTTGAGATAAGAATCTCATGGACTTAGGGGGCCGGGAGTTTGTCCTAGTGGTAGAGTGCTTGCCTAGCATGCATGAAGACCCGGGTTCAATTCCTTGGTACCACATACTTAGAAAAAGCCAGACGTGGAGCCTTGAGAAAAATCCAAAGACAGTACTCAGACCCTGAGCTCAAGCCCAGGACTGGCAAAAAAAAAAAAAAAAAAAAGAATCTCATGGACTTTCCTGACCAGGCTGGCTTTGAACTGTGATCCTCAGATCTTAGCCTCCTGAGTAGCTTGGATTACATGAGTGAGCCACAGGCATCTGAATTCTACTTTTATTTTTTTAAATATCATCATGACAACCATTTATGGACTTTTATGATAAGTAAAGAAAATACCCTCAATAGAAATTAAGAAATTTGATACAAGTGCATATTTACACCTTTTCACATATTCCTCTCATATTAATATATAATCATATTCAAACACTATCTTTAGCAAACATAATGTCTACATGTAGACAAAACTGGTTAATTTCATCCCATTAAAATGAGGTCTTAGTTAATATCCATGTAACACTTTTGTGGGAGTTTGTTCCCTGTTATTTTTTATTAAAGAATTTATTAACATTGATTTTTACATCATATTTCAAATGACATGTTTAACAAACAAGTTTTCAAGAAGGAAATCTCTATGTACAATCTCTGACACTTAGTTTTTAGAACATAATCAAAATTAGGCTAAGGATTTGTATATCATAGATACATATTAATTTATGAAATAAGACATCATGTTTATAGAGTCATAGGTTTAAATTATTCTTTTTGTATACTCCAAAGGATGGAACCCAAGGCCTACTGCACCCTAGGCAAGCCCTCTACTATTTGAGCCAAGTCCTAAATGGGACCTTGTTACTTTTGTGCATAAAAAACTAGGAAATGCTCTGAAAATATGAAGGGATGGACATTGAGACTATCTGGCCCATCTTTTTTTTTTTTTGGTCAGTCATTGGGCTTGAACTCTGGGCCTGGGCACTGTCCCTGAGCTTTTCAGCTCATGGTTATTGCTCTACCACTTGAGCCACAGCACCACTTCTGCTTTTCTAGTGGTTAATTGGAGATAAGACTATTACAGAATTTTGTGCCCAAGCTGGCTTTAAACTGCAATCTTCAGTTCTCAGTCTCCTGAGTAGCTAGGCTTACAAGTGCGAACCACAGGTGCCCAGCTTGCTCCATCTTTTTATCTGAAAATATAAATGTCTGTCCTACTTGAAATCTTCAAACTGTATATTTTCTTTATTACTACTACTATTATGTAGTTCTACAAAGAGGTTTCAATTTTATAAGTCAGGTTATGTATACAATGCATTTGATCAATGTCATCCCTTCAATCAGTCCCTCCCTATTTTTTTCTTTTTCCCTTTCTCCCTTTGTCCCTTTCTCTTTTTCTTTCTTTCTATTCCTTTGCCTCTCTCTTGGTTTCCCTCTTTCTTTCCTACCTTCTTCCTTCCTTCCTCTCTCTGTAACTCTGTGACTTTGTGTCTCTCTCTGTCTCTCTGTTTCTGTCTCTGTCTGTCTCTGTCTCTCTGTCTCTCTCTGTCTGTCTCTCTGTCTCTTTCTTTCTCTGTCTCTCTCTCGGTCTGTCTCTCTGTCTGTCTCTGTCTCTGTCTGTCTCTCTGTCTCTGTCTCTGTCTCTGTCTCTCTCTCTGTCTGTGTGTCTGTGTCTGTCTGTCTGTCTCTGTCTCTGTCCTCTCTCTCTCTCTCTTTCTCTCTCTCCTGCCATTATTGGGACTCAGGGACTCACCCTTTCCTTTAGCTTTTATCACTCAAGTGTGACACTCTACCACATTTCCATTTTTGGCTTTTTGCTGTTTAATTGGAGATAAGAGTCACTTAGATGTATCTGCCTGGGTTGGCTTTGAACATCAATCTTCAGACCTCAGCCTCCTGAGTGGCTAGACTACAGTTGTGAGGGATTGATGGTCCCAAGGATAACTTAAAAATTCCCCATTGCACATCTCCATAGTTTATTTCCCTAGGGTCAATAAACTGACAAGCATTTACTGATAATTTACCATGTGCAAGCACTATCCATTGAAATTTTGGTTCTTTGTATGTATGTGTGAGTGTGTGTATGTGTGTGTGTGTGTTTGTGTGTGTAATATTCGGCCTTATAAAAGAAAAAATATGTTAGGTGCTAGTGGCTCATGCCTGTAATCCTATCTACTCAGGAGGCTGAGATCTGAGGATCAAGGTTCAAAGCCAGCCTAGGCACAAAAGGACCTGAGACTCTTATCTCCAATTAACCTCTAGAAAATGGGAAGTAGGGCTTGGCTTCAAGAGTAGGATAGAGCTCAGGGACAACGCCCAAGCCCAGGGGTAGGGTGGAAGTCTTGAGCTGAAGAGCTCAGGGACAGTGCCCAGGCAAAGTTCAAGCCCCATGACATCCCCTACACACAAAAAACCCCAGCAAAACAAAACCAGGAATCTGGGACATATGTTGTGAGGGAGGAGGTCAAGGTAGGACAAGGTGAATGGAAAGAGGAAGGTGGACGAATACAGTTATAATGTTTAATGTACATATGTAAAATACAACTAGGTAAATTGAATGCATGGGTGGGATTGGGAGAGATGGGAAAGAATGATGAACAGGGTGAGTGACATTGATCAAGATGTATTATAATCGGCGCCAGGAGTTTGGCCTAGTGGTTAAAGTGCTTGCCTAGCATGCATGAAGACCCAGGTTCGATTCCTCGGTACCACATACATAGAAAAAAGTCGGAAGTGGTGCTGAGGCTCAAGTGGTAGAGCTCTAGCCTTGAGAAAGTCCAAGGACAGTGCTCAGGCCCTGAGCTCAAGCCCAGGACTGGCAAAAAAAAAAAAAGATGTATTATAATCGCAATTTGACATGTCGAATCAAAACTTTGTAGAAGTACTTAAGGATAAAAAAACAAAAATAAGCAGCAAAAATAGAGCTAGAGGTATGTCACAGTGGTAGATTGCTTCACTAGCAAATACAAGGCTTTGAACCCAAAGTCTGAGTACTGCCCAAAAATAAAACTTGAAAAAAATTGAATCAGGGTCTCGCTTTGTGAGTCAGGCTGGCTTCAAACTCAGCATCCTGAGTAGCTGGAATCATAGGCATGAGCCACCACACTTGGCTTTCCAGAACGTTTTCAAATGACATTTACTTACTGAGATGGTAGATTATGAAATTAAGTATCTAGCATATAGTAAGTGTCCAATAAATGGAGAGCAGTCATAATTACCTGACCTTTCTAAACAAAATTTCAATGACAAATTCTATTTGCTATGAGATATAAATAAAATAAAGCATGGCATGTAAAGTACTTAGTATAGTGCGTGGCATATGATAATTGCACAGCGAATGGTGACAATAGTGTTAATGTCAGTGCAATTATTATTTTTAGGTTCTGGTGGCTTGAGATGGAATTTTCTGCTCCAATCTCCTAAGTCATCTGACTCTGCAGTTTGTTACATTGCATTATTTCATATATGATGTCTTAAAGCATGCTTGTGTTTAAAGCCTCTCCTGATAACAACCTTAGGCCTTAGCCACCACTACCAACCACCATTACCAGACATTTCCCATGCTCAAATTATAGTCTCTAAAAGAATATAAAAAATAGAGAAGCTGATGATGGAAGGATTGCAGCAGAACTCTGATTATCTCCAAAAATAGTTTCTGCCTAAGTACATATGAGACACTGGTTTTCTTATCAGTTGCAAAGCTTAAGATAGCTGGAAGAAGTGAGTTCTACCAAAAGATTATTCCATTTTGCTTGAGCACTCCCACTGTTTTAAATAGAGAGTAGAGTAGAATAGAGTATGGATTTGAAGTATCCTCTTCAGTCAAACTCCATCCCTCCAAAACAGCTTGCAGAATTTCCTTCCCCACTAGTAATGGGTATCACTTTCCGCCCCTCCCCCCCCCAATTTCCTACACTAGTAAAAAATAATTGTTAGTGTCTTTGCAGAACTTCCTGGATATTGTAGTGGTCATTTGTAAATGGTAGTTTTTCAGACAGTGCTACTCAGAGTTTCCTTGGCTATAAGTGATCTTCTTGCTAATGGCCTCAGTGAGAAGGCCCAGAAGCCCTGCATGTCTTTTACAGCACTTGTAGCTTTCTCTCTTCATCCTGAGAAATCTTTGACCAGCCATCTAATTTTATCCAAAACAATCCTCTTCCTTTTGATGTGGAAAAACTCTTATACTTTCCTGACATCATAATCTCTCTGCGAAGAAGGAAGTCGATAAAGTAAGTTGGCTGAATCTGAGGGTTGAGTATGGGGATAAAGAGGTAAATATCTTCCTCTCTGAGCTGAGAATCCAGGCAAGATGCAATAAGTAGAGCAGAAAGAGGGTGATCATCTTGGAGAGTTAACTTAGACGGCTTGTGGTATTGTTTGTAGATCCCAGGCTACTGATTAGGGACCTCTGTCCTAATATAGTAGAAAAATGGTTTGTGTTGTCATTGTTGTTCTTTTTAATATCCTTCCCAAGGCATTTCTCTCTTCCTGCATGGGCTTTCTTAATCTTGATACTGTGCAGTGAAGATTGATCTTTTTGCCCTACTTTATACTTGTAGAATTTCTTATTTGCTCTTCAGTCACCTCTGAAATTGTGGACGTAGTTTATCTAGCCTTTTGTGGCCACTCCATATGTTGACAGACAGGCAGCCTCCACCTTAAAGGGAGAGTGAGTTCTCAAAGTTCATTCTCAAGTCAATTGTTTGGAAGGTGACATGCATTTTTCCATAGGAAGAAAAATGTTATAAATGGAATTATATTTCCAGGCCAACCCACAGAAGAATTTTTAGCTGTAATGTACTAGAAGTATGCACCATTTGTAATGAAAAAAATAGGAAATCTTGGTAATTCAGCAAAAAACAGAAGACAAACCAATGGAATAAGAAATACTTTCGCTTGACTGCTGGCACTGCATTCCAAGTCAAGAATTGGACAAGATAAACAGGGCTTTCTGGAATCCTGAATTCATCTCCAAAAGACAAGGATTTTGAAAGGCTACAGAGGGTCATAATAGTTGTTTTTTTTCTCAGTCCTGGGACTTGAACAATGGGCCTGGGCGTCATCCCTGAGCTCTTCAGGTCAAGGCTACTTCCGTGAGCCACAGCACCACTTCCAGTTTTCTGGTGGCTAATTGGAGACAAGAGTCTCACAAACTTTATTTAGTGCGCGGGTTGGCTTTGAACTATGATCCCCAGTTCTCAGCCTCCTGAGTATCTAGGATTACAGGCATGAGCCATTGTGCCCGGCTGGTCATACACAGTTCTTCTGAATTCCTAATTTCATGCCAAAATGTGTGTGTGTGTGTGTGTGTGTGTGTGTGTGTGTGTGTGTGTGTGTGTGTGTTGGCACTAGGTTTTGAACACTGTCTTCATTCTTGCTCAGCTTGACTTTTCTACTTCACACTTGAGTTATGCCCCCACTACTAGCATTTTGCTTCTTAACTGGAGATGTCACTAAAATTTTTCTACCCAGGCTAGCTCTGAAGCAGATCCTCAGATCTCAACTTCCTGGTTAGCTGGGGATATAGGCTTTAGCAATTGTTCCTGGATGTTTTTTTTTATCTAGCTCTGGGACTTGAACTCAGGGCTTACACATTGTCACTGAGCCTCTTTGTGTTCAAGGCTCTACCACTTAAGCTACAAAGCCACTCCTGGGTTTTTTTGAGTGGTTTTATTGGAGATAAGAGTCTCAAGAACTTTCCTTCACAGGCTAGCTTTGAACCACAATCCTCAGTTTTCAGCCTTCTGAGTAGCTAGGATTACAGGCATGAGCCAGCAGTGCCCACTTGGATAGTTGGATTTAGTGCTTATTATATACTGAGCACCAACCCTGTGACAGGTACTGTGCTAGGCTGGTAACATAATTTCACTTCAGTTTTCCAACAGCTATTAAATCTTTCAGTGTCCTTCATTTTCATATTAGGAGACTAAAGCTCAGAAATGTTAAAGAGCTGGACACATGGATAGCACATGAAAGCTAGTCACTACTTTTCCATTATTCAACCAGTGCTTTATAGCATGTACTTGGCCATACTTATGTTTATCTAGGTATTTCAGGAAACCTACTGCTAAGGCTGTTGACCATGATTAGACTTGTTTGCTAGTTCATTAGGAAACAAAGATCAGAGAAAACAAGAGAGGTGGAGGAGGTGAGAAACATTTTACTAGGCAAAAGTTCAACTAGGAATCTACATACAATAGTAATTCTCAAACTTTAATGTGTATGCAAATTACCCAACCCTTGTTAAAAGGCAGATTATCATTCAGCATGTAAGAGGAGAAGCCTGAGATTCTGCATTTCTTTTTTTCATATATTTTTATTGTAATTATATTCACCAGGTAGAAGGTGCATTACTTCACAAACATTGATACACTTTCTCATGTCTTAGTCCCCATTTCCCTCCCCCAACCCCCAGAGATTCTGAATTTCTAACAAGCTCTCAGGTAACTTGCTCTGCTTGATAAAAGGACAATACTTTAAATTGCAAGGCATGAAATGCAAGCAATAAAAATCCATTACTACATGGCTCCTAATTTAATTGAAATCAGGTTCTACACTACACAGTTATTTCATTTTTTTCCTATGGGCTATTCTAGGGCACTGTTTTTGCTTGGTGCTGCCAGTCTGTTTCAGCTTATGTTTAATTACTCATTCAAATGCAGGTATTAAATATATATGAGCATTTTCTCTCATTCTAAGTTCTAACTGGTCCACAATTAACTAGGCCATTTAGAACTTAGACATTATCTTTTGACACAAACTATATCTCTGACCATGGAGTTCCAGGCCCCATTAGTTGCACTCTTCTGTTTCCTGGTCTTCCCTCCTCCCTCCATCCCCTTCCTCCTTCTCTCTTATATGGGGTAGTCTTATAGAAGTAAGGCATGTAATACTACTATCCTAACTATAATTTCCTTTCTCAGAGTTCCAGCTTTCATCCAGAGCAGAAAACAGCCTAGCCTTTTAAAGAATCCAAATCCTTATTCCTTTCACATAGTTGAAATGATACCAAGCATTAGTTTAAGGCATTTGCTTTTCCTTGCCACCTTCTCTCTTTGCTTCCCATAGGATTTTGACTGTAATAAATTCGAGCCATTCTTTAAGTTTTCTTCTATTTTTGGAGTCTATGACTAATTCTTCCCCAATAGTAAGACTCAAACTGGGCTCTAAACTCCAACCAAGCTCTTCTTTCTGGTAGGGAAAAGCCTTTTACAATGTTTATGATGTTTACAATGTTGATGATCTGTGGTCCCCAGTGACTGGATTGTTTTTCTGTCTTCCATTTAACCTTGAGGGAGAGATTAAACTTGTGAGGTGGCCTTTCTAACACCTTTAGCAAGTGGCATATATTCCTCACTCAAACAGACTAGGTAAGTTCACATTTCATCACTGGATGAATTAAAATATGAGCTAACTAAGAATGACAATCATTGTAACTTCTGTCCATTAATCCTATTTTTACCTTACACACATTAATGGTGCCTCAGATAGTTCATGATAATTGTCATATCTTCCTTAGCCATGTTTTCTAAATATTAAATGTACCCAATTCCTAATAAGCTCTTGGTGATTTCTTCTTTCTCTCAATTATACGCTTTTCCTTCCCTTTCCTTTCCTTTCCTTTCCTTTCCTTTCCTTTCCTTTCCTTTCCTTTCCTTTCCTTTTCCTTTCTTGTCCCAATCCCCTTCCCACTTCCCTCCTTTCCTCCATTCCTTTTTTAAAATTTCCTTCTAAAATCCTGGGAATTAAACCCAGGAATTAGCATAAGCTAGGCAATTGCTGCTAAGTGCTCTTTGTTCTTTGATAATTTCTTAGTCCTTTTACTTATGCACTAAGGTTTGCAAATATTCACCATAAAATAAGACCCCTAGAGATAAAGCATACTCTGTGTGTGGTTTGGCCAGTGCTGAGTGCATAGGGGACTTTAACTTCCTGTGTTTTTTCTTAAGCAGTTTTATGAGCATGTGTAAGTCATTTCTATATATGTTTTGAGCACCTACATTGGATCAGGCCTAAGATCTACCAAGTAAGTAACTTTCCTTAATGTTCCATAGTAGAGAATGTCTGGTTTTGTTTTGTTTTGTTTTTGTTAGTTGTGTGGCTTGAACTCTGGGCCTGGGTGTTGTCTCTGAGCTCTTCAACAAAAGGTTAGTGCTTTACCACTTGAGCCACAGCACCACTTCCAGTTTTCTGGGGGTTAATTGGAGAGTCTCATGAACTTTAGTGCTGCCCGCGCTAGCTTTGAACTGCAATCCTCAGATCTGAGACTCCTGAATAGCTAGGATTACAGACATGAGCCACCCCTGCCTGGCTTGTCTGCATTTTTTTTTCTTACCCTTATGAGACTAGGAGTGAGTACAGCCACTTTCCTTTTATCTTTTCTGCTGTTCTCCAGTTCTTTCATCTACAGAGGACTTTAGCACCTCATTTATTCTTTATCTATGTCCTAACTCTGGCCACCATCCTGAATGATTTCACTATCATTCTGGGTGATCCATCATATACTTTATTCTTTCAGTCATTTTTACCTCTCCTGTACATCACCAGGCTGTTCTCATGATCCTCTTTATTCTCCACAGATGACCTAACCTCTTATTCTATTCTAAAAATCTAGGCCATCACATGCTAATACTCATTCTCCTACTTTCACCCCACCCTCCCACATTGTTGTATTCCCTACATGCCTCAGCCTTTGTGTGTGTGTGTGTGTGTGTGTGTGTGTGTGTGTGTGTGTGTCTGTGTGCATGTGCATATGCATGCATGTGTGTGCATTGCTATTATCGCTTGAAATCAGAATGTGGGCACTGTCCTTTAGCTTTTTCACTCATGGCTGGCACTCTACCACCTTAGCCACAAGTCAACTTCTGACTTTTTTTTGCCAGTCCTTTATTTGAGCTCAGGGCCTAAGCACTGTCTTGGACTTTCTCAAGGCTAGAGCTCTGCCACTTGAGCCACAGCACCACTTCCAGCTATTTTTGAGTGTATGTAGTACTGAGGAATCGATCCAGGGTCTTTGTGCATGCTTGGCAAGCAATCTACCACTAGGCCAAACTCCTGGCCCAACTTCTGACTTTTTGCTTAATTGGAGAAAAGAGTTTCATGGATTTTCCTGCTTGGGTTCGCTTCAAATTGTGAACAGTGGATCTCAGCCTCTGAATTAGCTAGAATTATAGGAGTGAGTCATTGGCACATGGCTGCTTTTTTGTCCTGAAGGAAAAGACTTATTTGGTGAGCTGGGAGTGTGGCCTAGTGGTAGAGTGCATCCCTAGCATGCACAAAGTCCTGGGTTCTATTTCTCGGTACCACATACACAGAAAAAGCTGGAGGTGGTACTGTGCTAGCCTTGAGAAAGCCCAAGGACAGTACTCAAGCCCCAGGATTGGCAAAAAAGAACAAAGAGACCTGGCTCACTAGTCCATCTGTCTTTGCTTGCGAGCCTGTGACCTCCCATCTTCTTGGGGAACTTTCTTTCTTACCTTCTTTCTCATTTACAACTTCATCCATTCCTCTTTTTGTTAGTTTCTTTCCAACATCATTTTGATATGCTCAACTTTTATACCTTAAAAAGGGACAAGCACAACTGTTCTCAGAATATATCCTCAGTTGCTATTCATTTTATTTCTTATCTTCCATGTTCATAGAGGCTTTTCTGAAGTGGAGACATTTGAACCATTTCTACATTTCCTTTGCAAAACCTTGCCTGTACGCTGTCTTTTCTATCTCCAGAGCACCAATGTTACTCTGGTTAAAGGAACTAATGATATCTTATTTACCAAATCCAACAAACAATTTGAAGTATTTTATTGGGGACTTTCCCTCTGTTGCATGGAACATTATTAATCAGTTACCCTATTTATGCCTTCATGCTTCCTTTGAATGTGCCTGTTCTTGGCTTTCTTTCCTGAGTTTCCTCATTTTTCTCTGGTTACTGTTTTCCATCCTGTTTTGGTGGAATCTTCCTCTGCTACCCCTTAACTGCTTTCCTTTACCAGGATTTTTCTCATTCTATGCCTTTCCCCTAAGTCTTTTCATCCATCCCTATGCTTTTATTAACCAAGGCATTGATCCTTAGATCTCTTTCTGAATGTCCAGGGTTCTCTTTGAGCTTTAAATTTTGTATGTTCAGTTGATATAGAACATGGTATTATTCCATAGGAACCTCTAGACCAAATTCAATATGTCCCAAATTTATCTTCCTTACTCAGATCTGTTCCTCCTTTCTACTCTTCTTCCCCATTTGAGTGACTCATACCTTTAGCCACATAGTTTTCTAGGCCTGAAACTTGGAAGTAATCCTATATTCCTCATTCTATCAGTCACCAAGATCCGTTAAGTCTGTCTTCTAGGTATTTTCTACTAGGTATCTCTTCTATGTCACTGTGACATATTAGTCTTACTTTTCCATCCTCTCTTATAAGCTATTCAAATAGTTTTGGAATTGGTCTCCCTGCTTCTTTGCCTACTTACCTTAAATTTGTCTACATTGGTGCTTGGATGCTTTTTTCTAATGTCAATTAGATCATATCCTTTCTGTTTAAAATCTTAGAGTGGCTCCCCACTGCTTAATATCCAGGCAGTTATACACGCCTTACAAGTCCCTTTACAGCTGGGCCTTGTCTACACTTCTGATATTATCTCTTTCCATTCTCTACTCTCTTTTTCCAAATAATGTCAAGTTCAACACTCCATCATTCCTCTAGACCTTTGTACACACTCTTCTCTCTGCCTAGAATGGTCCTTTGTGTTCTAGCCAAACTCTTATTTTGGTTTCAAAGTTATAGTATGTCTGGAGAGATACATAAGAAATTAGTGACAATAATTTGTCTCTACAGAGCTGGGTGGCTGAAGATTTACTTTGCTTCTCCTTTGTACATTTTGTACTTTGGCCCATAAATGTGAATTAGTCATTCAAAAATTAATGTGATGTTTTTAAGCCTTAAGAATTACGTCCTGTAGAAAGTTGCCTCCCCATTAACCTTCTCTTCTACAGTTTTACATGCCTTTCTTTTCTTCTTTTCCCCTCTGTCCACAACTAGAACTCAAACTGGGTACCTGTGGCCAGTTTTGCTAATTGACTAGTGTTCTGCCAAGCGATCTATGCTTCCAACTCCACTGCATTCCTTTTTATATGCTGTAGAGATTAAGCCCCATGAGACTACTACTTGCACCTAAATAATTGTCTTGTACAGTAATGTATCTCTTTGGGTTTTTTTTTCTTTTCCTTTTTCTTTCTACTTTTTGGTGCTTGTTCTAGGGTTTGAACTATGAGCTTCCCGCTCTCTTTTGTTTTCCCTGTAGGATTTTTCATTTCTGGTTGAGGCTATTCCACTTGAGCCAAAGCCCTACTTCTGACTTTTTGGCCGATCAGTTGAGGATTTGTCCTTCTGGGCTGGCTTTAAACTGAGATTCTCAGATCTTACCCTCCACAGAAGCTATGATTATAAGCATGAGTCATAGGCACCTGGATATCTACCATTATAATTTATCTTAAGTTGCCTGTCTCCCCTATTGTGAGTTTATTGATGAAAACAGTTGAAGCTTATTTCTTATTATTTCTCCAGAATCTAGCACGGTACTCCATCTAAAATGGTACTTCATCCACTCCACCGAGTGGATGAAGAAATGAGTGAATAGCCAGGTACTGGAGTCTCACGCATGTAATTCTAACTACTCAAGAGGCTGAGATCTGAGGATCATGGTTGAAAGCCAGCCTGGGTAGAAAAGGCCATGAGACTCATCTCCAATCAACTAGTAGAAAACGGGAAGTGGTGCTGTGGCTCAAAGTAGTGGAGCACTAACGTTGAGTAAAAGAGCTTAGGGACACATTTGTAAGGAAATGGAAAGACTTAGAAAAAATCATATTAAGTGAAGTAAGCCAGACCAAAAGGAACATAGGCTCAATGGTTTCCTTCATTCATCATAACCAGTAGAAACCTTGGGCTCTCCTAGAAGAGATTTACAATAGAGCAAAACCTAGATACATAAGGCCATATAGTATGACGCTAAATGAAAGGACCTCTAGGATAAGGATATAGAAACAAAAGCCATATAATGAGTGATTGTTTTCCTTAATGTACTATGTTATCTTTCATGTCTTTTGGTGTCCCTTGGTTATCTCATATTGTTACAGTATTTCACTTTGTTATCTGATATATTGGATAAATGCGTATTTGGTTATTTGAAGTTGGATAGGGAAGGGGGGAAAACAAGATGAGGGGTGGGGGTGGGGGGGAGGGAAATGGGGACCAAGACATGAGAAAGGGTATCAATGTATGTGAAATAATGCACCTTCTATCTGGTGAATATAATGTAACCCTTCTATTAATTACAATAAAAAATATATGAGAAAAAAAAAAGAGCTTAGGGACAGTGCCCAGGCCTCAAGTTCAAGCCACATGACTGACCAAAAAAAGAAGAAAGAAATAAAGAAACGAGAGAATAAATGTATGATGTATAGAAATAATCCAGTGATATAGGAATATTACAGTTATATAGGAATACTTCAGTTATTAAAATATATCCCTAGCCTGTGTTCTTTCCATACCTTTCTCACTCAGTCCTTTCCCATGTGAAAGTGTGCTGAGTTTAAAAATAATGCTTTACACTTATTCCTAAATATTACTCATCGCCTGGTTAGTTTAGGCTTGACAGTTTAGACTAAAATTACCCAGATTATTTCAAAGTCCCTCTTACCTTTGTGTCATCAATATATTTCTGATGTATCTGTAATGTCTTATGTGGCGTTACTAAATCAGAATAATTGGTATTTATTGAATACCTACAGTATATCAAAGAGTGTTTCATGCTTTTATATACATATATATATATATATATACATACAATGTCACAGTGCCTTTTGCTTCAGGAAGGTATTTTGATCCCCAGTTTGTAGATGAGGAATGAAATCAATATCATTAAGTGCTTTGCTCAAGGGTCCACTGATGGCAAATGGTGAAACTGAGATTTGAACCAGAGACCTTTGATTTCAAAAGTCATGTTTTACTCCTAATTCCACCCTGATTAAAGAGAGCCTATCTTAGGGCTGCTCTGATCACTTAAAGAAAGTCTGGTTACAGTAAGATACAATTACAACAGGGCTTGTCCAAGAACAAGTAAGGTTGGTTCTCCAGTGAACTTCCCTTCCAGGTTCACCAAACTCTTCTTTGACCACAGTTGTTCAACTAGTTACAGGCTTATCTCAACAAACAGCTCGAGCATTCCGTATGTATGTATGTATGTATGTATGTATGTATGTATGTATACATATATATATATATATACATTTTGCCATTTCTTCTATAAGGTAATTATGGGAAATCTTATCCAATGCCTGAATGAAATGAAATATCCTGTAGCTATCATATACTGTGATCTGTCAATCTAGTAACCATCTCAAAAAAAAAAAGGAAATGAAATCTGGAAGGCGTATTTGTTTTTTAACAGGGCAATTTGTCAGTGACTCAAGGTAATGAGTTTCTAGTGGCATCCTTTCAGAGAGCATTGATTGGCTGTCAAGAAGATGGTTTGGGGGGTCAGTGGGCTTCCTACTGTGCTTCAAGTAACATCTAAATAGACAGGGCCTCTCATTTTCACTACTTTGAATTGAACACTGATTGTGCCTTTTTAAAGCTTCCATTTTAGTTTTTCCTTTATACATGTTTCTTCTGCCCAGCTCATTCCCTAAACCACTTCACTGTAACACTCCTCCCTATAAAGCTCACCACCACCACATCTCTTCCTTGTCCTTTGAGAATCAGTCCATGCATCTAGAAACATTTCTTTCTTTTTTTTCTTTTTTGTGCTAGTACTTGACCTTGAACTCAAGGCCACTTGCTCTCTCCCTTGGCTTTTTCACTCAAGGCTGGTGTTTTACCACTCGTCAGAGCTCCACTTCTTGCTTTGAACTGGTTAAATAGAGTAAAGAGTCTTGAGAATTTATCCTCCTGGCTAGCTTTGAACCACAGTTATCAGATCGCAGCCTTCTGAGTATCTAGGATTACAGTATGAGCCCTCATTGCCTGGCATGAGTTAGAGTCTCTTAAGGGCAGGCTTCATGAATCTGTATTCTAATCTAGTTCTTTAGGTATTTCTTTTACATTATAATTTGAAAATCACTGTATAGGAGAAAGAGAATTAATGATTGTTTTTGAAAAGTGTGTCTGAAACCAAGCCATACACAATTGATTGGTTGTTTATGATAAGATCTAGATAATTATTCAGGACGATCTTAAATTCTTGATCCTCTCTTGCCTCTGCCTCTGAATACTTGAATTGCAGGATTGTATCACCATATCTGCCTCAGATGAATTATTTTTAATGTTTCTGACTTCTCTAAAACTTTAAGAAAACATTAGGTAAAATTCTCTATTGAAAAGTTGTAAAAGAATTGGCTAGGAATATTTATGTAATTAAATAACATTCTTTAGTCGAGCACAAGTGGAACTACTGCTAGTAAAATCTAATCTTAATTTATGTCAAATTTATATTACTAAAGAGTTTCCATTTTTATAATTACATGTGGTGTAACTAAACAATGCGCTATTTAGATTCAACAATATATATCATTATATATAGCTCAACAATGTTTGTACTTTGATACAAGCTATGTGTTATT
Organism: Megascapheus bottae; assembly: GCF_031878675.1. Taxonomy (NCBI): domain Eukaryota; kingdom Metazoa; phylum Chordata; class Mammalia; order Rodentia; family Geomyidae; genus Megascapheus; species Megascapheus bottae. The sequence goes on from NC_143547.1 coordinate 71,682,856, forward strand.
TATCTGATATCTAGTCCTTAATCAAAGATAGTAGTTCTTATTGTCCATGAGAATTTGATCCATTGACATTCTTTATGCTGTATTTTCCAAAACTATGCTGGAGTATGTAGTGCACGTGTGTGTGTGTGTGTGTGTGTGTGTGTGTGTGTGTGTGTGTGTGTGTGTGTGTTGATTCTGGGAATTGAACTCAAAGCTTGGGCATTGTCTCTGAGCTTTTTTTTGCTCTAGTCTAATACTCTTTGCCTGAGATGACTTTGAACCAGTCTTCAGATCTTAGCCTCCAGTGTGGGCCTTCAGTGCCTTGGTTGGCAATGTCAGTTTTAAGAAGTGATCATCATGGGTCATACACTGTAATGGAAAGTTTAAAACACAGTTTCCTTTATCTTAGCAAAAACACTGTCCATCACATAAATGAGATCACATAGTAAGTGCTAGACTTGGAATTCAAACCAGAAGGAAAATAATTTAAAGCTAGTGACCTTAATCCCGTTACTTTACTTTTTCGTCCCCTTCCCTCACTCTGGCCAGTAAGTCAAAATTTCTCTCTGAGTTTCTTTTTTTATGAGGATGTAGTAAGGATTGAGGTGTAGTCAGGAAAATCAAATCCTCTCTCTCTCTGTGTCTGTGTCTGTCTCTGTCTCTCTCTCTCTCTCTCTCACACACACACATACACACATGCACACGCACGCGCACACACACACACACACACACACACACACACTCAAAAAAGCTTTTCAAGCGTGTTCCTGTTTCCTACTTGACTTTTAGTCTCTTAGATCCCACATCCACTTCCAACCAGTCACTGATGTCCTTAATCTCTGGGAGAAGGAAGGCCATCTGTCCTGTGTTTGGGGCCAACTTAGCTTACTCTGAAAACAGCAATGGAGTTACTGATTTTGAGTATCTCCTTGCTGAAACTTCCCTAAGGTAGAAAAAAAAATATTTTTAAAGTCACAAGACAAAATTTTGTTTTCATCACAAGGTGTTTAAGAATAGGTAACTTCTAGTGTTTCTCAACTACTCCTCCTAGTGGCTTCCCATTTGAACTGCTCCCAAGGCTGTCCCCTTAGGCTCAGAAACAGCTTCCTGTTGGTTAAGGAACTTTCTCACTGTATAGCTAGAAGATTCCTCCAGTAGTCATTACAATATACTCTTCCAATTCTTGCTAAGGCCATTAATAGAATAATGGATAAAAGCCATATAACCATCCCAATAGACTCAGGGTATTGAAAAAAATTCAATACTCTTTTTCCTGATGAAAACCTCTTAACAAACTAAAGAACAGAGCTTTTTCAACCTGATAAAGTGTTTTTGAAAAACCTCACAACTAATATTATCAGTGATAAAGACTGAAAACATTCCCCCCAAGGTCAGGAATAAGAGCGTTCCATTAAACATTCTACTGAAGGTTCTATCTAGGGTAATGAGGTAAGAAAATATAAAGAAAGAGCATTCAGTTTAGAAAAGAATAGGTCAAATTGTCTTTATTTACAGGTGGGGCAGTCTGTATATAGGAAACCCTATGGAATCTACAACTATTTGAATTAATAATTCAGCAACATTTCAGAATACAGTCTATCTACATAAATCAATTGTTTTCTTTTTTGTGGGTCATAGGGCTTGAGCGCTGTCCCTGAGCTCTTCATCTCTAGGCTACGGCCCTACCCCTGGGCCTGGGCATTTTCCCTGAGCTCTTCAGCTCAAGGCTACCTCCCTACCCTTGAGCCAAGCCCCACTTCCCGTTTTCTAAGGGTTAATTGTAGATAAGTGTCTCAAGTCTTTTTGTGCCCGGACTGGCTTTGAACCTTGATCATCAGATCTCAGTCTCCTGAGTAGCTAGGATTACAGGCATGAGCCAGCATGCCCAGCAGATCAATTGTTTTCTAAACATAATAAAAATCCAAAATGAAATTAAGAAGGCCATTTGATATAATAGAAAGAAAAATCCTTAAAACATTTTTATAAATGGCAAACATGCTTTTAAATACTACAAAATGCTGTTGAAATTAAAGAGCATATAAAGAAATGGAAATGTATTCCATGTTTGTGGATTTGTTGATGCAAAACTGGTAAGGGCAATACTCACAAGTTGATGTATTTATTCATCCAAGGATGGGGATGTTATCCAGTGGTACGGTGCTTGTCTGGCAGGCACGAACACTGTAAAACAGAAATTCCAGTGAGCATTTTGTTCGAAATTGGCAAGTCAACTTTAAAATTCATGGGGTTATATAGCCAAAATAATCTTGAAAAGGGACATCCTGATTTTAAACTTAGTAGAAAGTTATGAGACGTAGAGAGGCATGGTATGATATGGAGATAGACATGAAGATAGAACAATGAGATATGATAGAATTAAGAGTTCAAAGTAGCCATATGTATAGTTAGTTGACTTTGTCAAAACCCTTCAGTGGAATCCACAATAAACTTTAATTTTATGCACCTAAAGACGTCACAGGTGATTTTTTTAGTGGTATTGGGCTTTGAATTCAGGACATTAGACATGCTAGACAGGTGCTTTACTTGAGTTATGCCCCCAACCCACATTTTTGCCAGTCTTAGGGCTTGAACTCAGGGCCTAAGCTGGGCTTCCCTCAAGGCTAGCACTCTGCCACTGAAGCCAAAGCACCACTTCCAGTTTTTCTACATATGTGGTACCAAGGAATTGAACCCAGATCTTCATGCATGCTAGGCAAGCACTCTACCACTAGGTCAAAGTCCTGGCCCCCATCTACACCACTTTTGTTCTGGTTACTTTTTTTCCTATATTTTTATTGTAATTAATAGAAGGATTACATGATATTTGCCAGATAGATGGTGCATTAATTCCCATACATTGATACCCTTTCACATGTCTTGGTCCCCATTTCCCTTCCCCCACCCCCACCCCTCATCTTGTTTTCCCCCGTTCCCTATCCAATTTCAAATAACCAAATACAAATATATCCGATATATCAGGTAACAAAGTGAGATAGTGTAACAATATGAGATAACCAAGGGACAGCAAAAGTGATGAGAGATAACATAGTACCTTAAGAACAACAATCATTCATTATATGGCTTATGTTTACATCATATTTTAAATGACAAGTTTAACAAACAAGTGTTCAAGGACGGAATCTCTAATTACAATCACTGGGACTTAGTATTTAGAACTTAGTCAAAATTAGGCTAAGGGTTTTGTATGTCATAGAAACATTAATTTATGAAATAAAACATTATGTCTATAGAGTCATAGGTTTTTATGTCTATATAGTTATGTTTGTATTTCCATTACCATGTCCATAGCTTTGGGTATGCAGTTATTGAGTCCTCGCTCTTGTACTCTTTGGATTTAATAGCCGCATATTAAGGATACCATGCGCCTTTTGTTCCTTAGGTCTTGACTTGTCTCACTCAACATGATTCGCTCTAGATTCATCCACTTCCCTGCGAATGCCATTGTTTTATCTTGTCTGTTGGCTATGTAGAATTCCATTGTGTATATATGTTCTGGTTACTTTTGAAACAGGGTCTTGCTTTTTGCCTAGGATTTCCAGAGCCATGACTCATATAGTTTCACTTCCCATCATAGCTGAGATGAAAGGTGTGAACCATATGCCTAGCTTTTCTGTTGAGATGGGATGTACTAAACTTTATTTTATTTATCTATTTACTTTTTGCCTTGGCTGGCCTGAAACTGTACTTCTCCTAATCTCAGCCTCCCAAGTTGGTAGAATTATAGATATGAACCACTAGCATCCAGCTTGATTTAGATATTTTTCAGATTTGACCTAACAGTTTTATGTAGGACTGGCCTTGAATCACACTCCTTCTACCTTGATCTCCCACCTACATGAGATTTAAGGTATATATCACCATACCTTGCTTATTTGTTAAAATTGGGTCCTAGTTTTTAATCCAAGATAACCTTGAACTGTCATCATTTTGATCTCCACTTTATGAGTAGCAGCTCAGCCTATTGGCAATGGTCCCACACCCCTTTTTTTGCCTTTTGAAGTAAGGTCTTTGTCAAGCAGCCTTGAACTTCTGGATTCAACTGATCTTCCTGTAACGAGGAAAAATAGCCTTGTAAGCAAACTGTACAAAACTGGATATATACATGATGGACATGCTCTGAGTCTCAATACTTGACTACATAGGAGAAGATGAAACTGGTTGCGATAACTCATTCCTGTAATCGTAACTACTCAAGATCCCGGCATCAAGTAAAACAAGAGACCCTATCTGAAAAATAACCTAAAGAGAAAAGGGTTTAGGACTTTGCTCAAGTAGTAGGATCCTTGTCTAGTATGCATGATCTATGGAGGGAGGGAGGGGGAGAAGCGGGAAAGAGGGAGAGAGGGATGAAGGGAGAGGGAGAGAGAGAATGCAGAGAAATAGAAATATCCGAACTGGGGAGAGAAATTCTTTGTCTTAGGCTTTGCTTGTACTAGTTTCCCAGATTTTAGAAAAGATGAAACAAAAGCCAGGCCATGTACACATGGTGGTAGTCTCTCTCTTGGCCTCAGGGCTCCTGCAGGTGGGCGGCCTGTTCTCACTCATAGCATGGAATTTCCTAAAGGAATCCTAGTTTCTGGGCCATTACACTAGGACTTGCTCAAAGCCAGATGGAAATGGTCCAGAGGAGAGAAAGAATAGATGTTGCCAAAGAAAAATAAGATAACTAAAGGAACATTTTTTTTAAAAGAGAGAGAATGTTGGAATAGGATTCAGAGTTCAATAGAAAACCTGAATTCCTTCTTGATGTTTAAGTTCGTGTGTGTGTGTGTGTGTGTGTGTGTGTGTGTTTATGTGTGTGTGTGCACCAGAACTTAAACATAGGGTTTCATGTTCTCCTTTTGCTTTTTCATTCAAGGCTAACTTTTTATCACTTAGACGATACCTCTACTTCTGTCTCTTTGCTGCTTAATTGGAGATAAGAGTTTCTCCCAGCTGGGTAGGGAGAGTTCTTCAGCTCAAGGCTGAAGGGATAGTGCCCAGGCCAAGAGTTCAAGTCCCACAAGTGACTTTAAAAAAAGGAGTTTCTCCAATTAGCTTAGGCCTTTGACCCTCAGCTCTCAGCTTCCTGAGTAGCTAGATGTTGTATGTGTGAGCCACTGGTGCCCATCAGTTCAGTACCTTCAAGAGGGACAAATCAGATGGGTTATGTGCAAACTCTATGGATGTAGGTTCATCCAAGGCTGGAGTTTTGCTATTAGAGAAAACAAAAGGAACAATGGTCAAAGGAGCAGAATATAACTGTGAGGATGAAACCTGCATTCAAAAGTGCTTGAGGAGTAGTCACAGGGAGGTTAATGAAAAGAGTAACAGGCAGTAGATGTGAGGTCTTACACATGACGCCATGTATGTGACAATGGTGGTAGGAGAATGAGATAGTCAAATAAAAAATGGCAGAGGTGATAGAATTTTTTTTGATGACAAGGTCACCATGGGAACAGGTAGCTGAAAAGGAGTTGAGATTGTGGGAGACAAATAGGTCAAGGAGCTGAATGTAGTGGTTCAGCTATGTTAAAAAAAAATGAAGCAGTAACTTTGTGGAGTAGGAATCAAAGCCATTATAGAGGGTGAGCCAACTAATGTGTTTGCACATTTGCAAACTACAGGCTTTTGCACTTGAATTTTAACTCTCATGAACATTGGCAGGATGCTAAACAGTACTAGATAATTCAGCATCTACCCAATTAGATTCTTTGCCCATCCCTTACATCGGTTATTTTCATTGCATACTTCGTTCTAAATAGGATACTTCTCCTCCCCTGTCCTTATAGTTCTTGGCTGACCTTGTCTCCTATTGTATAAGTAGGCCATCCTACCAATCCTTGCTACATAGACACTTACCTACATAGGCATACTTCCATGTTTTCTATCTTTGAAAAGGAAAACCTATTCATTCTCCTTCTACAAGTATACCCAACACCAACAATATCCCCTCTGTAGTATCTGTCTAGTGTGTGTGTGTGTGTGTGTGTGTGTGTGTGTGTGTGTGTGGTGAGGCTAGAACTCTGTAGCTATGTGCTATACTCAAGCTTTTTTTGCTGAAGGCTGGCATTCTACCAGTTTAACTACACTGCACTTTCAGCTTCTTGGTGAAATTTCAACTGTAGAAAAGAGTTTCATGGACTTTCCTGCCTGTGTTGGCTTTGAACAATGACCCTCACGTCTCAGCCTCCTGAGTCACTAGGAGTCATGGATCACTGAGGATTGAGACTGAAGTCAGCCTTGGCAATCAAATCCAAAGCCAGAAGTGGAAATGTGATTCAAGTGATAAAGTGCTAATCTTGCGTGCATAAAGCTTATAAAGAGCCAGAGGGCTTGTGTTAAAGTTCCAGTACCAAAAAGAACCAGGAGTGTAATTCAAATGGTAGAGCACTTACATGACATGTGCAAGACCTTGGGTTCAATCTGTAGTACTAGAAAGAAAGAAAAAGACAATAGCAGTAATTTCATGCCAATCCTCTAATTTCAATTCAACATCACAGATTCATTCTATCCTTTCTCTGCTTTATACCTTGACTTTTTCATCAACAATGAGAAATCTGACTCCATTATCCATAACCTTTCAGGTTCATTTGTGTCTATAAAGTTCTGAGATTTGAATTTAACACTTTGGGCTTGTTCTGTGGGTGTCCTACCACTTGAGTCACACATCTAGCCTGTTTTTCTCTGACTTTTTTGAGGTAGAGCTTTGCTTTATCCAAGGCTGGCCTGGACAGTAATTCTATTTCTGTTTCCCACTGTAACTAAGATGACAAGCACATGCCGTTATACCCAGCTTTTTCTGTGAAGGCCTCTTGAATTTCTTTTGTCTGGGGCTGGCTGGCCTGGAAGCACAAGCCTCTGGATCTCAATTTCCCTTGTAGCTATGATGACAGATGTATTCTACTGTACCCAGCAATTGTTTGAGATGGGGAGTCTCAATCGTTTTCATCTAAGCTGCTATTGAACTGGGTTGTTCTGGATGTCTTTTTCTCCAGTGGTTCAAATTACAGGCCTGAGTTATCAGTGCTCGGTTATAGTCACTTCTTTTTTGAAAACTTGTTTTTACATTTCTGTCATTAAGTAGTTGTACCAAGAGGTTACAATTCCATAAGTCAGGATATGAGGAGAAGGCTTCCAGATGGCCGTCACTACTTCCATTGTTCTCCCCTATTTTTCCCTCCTCCCATTCCTACCTGCAATTTATATAGTTTAATTTTTGTGTGATACACATTTGTCATCACTTCTTAACCTACAATACTCTGGTTTCCACCCTGCCAATTCATAAAACTTAATATTGCTAAAACCACAATTGTTTATAGTAACGAAACACAAAGACCATCATTTGTTCCTGATATTCCCTCGCTTCTCCCTGATTCCACTCTTCCTTGAAAGTCTCCACTTCTTTAGTACAGTCAGCAGAACAATGTTTTCCCAAACATGTTCATTGTATCGTCACAGGAGTTTGTGAATGTGTTGCTTTATATAAAAGATCACACTTTATGGGCTGGGAGTTTGGCCAAGTGGTTAAAGTGCTTGCCTAGCATGCACGAAGACCCGGGTTCGATTCCTTGGTACCACATACATACAAAAAAAAAAGCCGGAAGTGGTGCTGAGGCTCAAGTGGTAGAGCTCTAGCCTTGAGAAAGTCCAAGGACAGTGCTCAGGCCCTGAGCTCAAGCCCAGGACTGGCAAAAAAAAAAGATCACACTTTATGTGATTAAGATGAGATACTGAACAAGGGAAGTTATTACAGAGTATTTGATTGGACCTGATATAATCCCAAGGAATTAAGAGGGAGGAAGGAGGGCAGTCAAAGATGATGTGATGACAAAAACAAACATGATGGAGATTCAACAGCAATATATCTCTGGCTCTGATGGGACAAGGGCCTATGACCAAGAAATGCCATGTGTCTCCAAAATCTGGTAAGCGCATGAATATGAAGCGGGGCACCGGTGGCTCATGATGGTCATCTCTGCTACTCAGAAGGCTGAGATCTGAGGATAACAGTTCCACACCAGTTAAGACAGGAAAGTCCATGAGACACTTATCCCCAATTAACCACCACAAAGCCAAAGTGGATCTTTAACTCAAGTCGAAGAACACTAGCCTTGGGTATGAAAAGCTAAATGATAGTACCCAAGCTCTGAGTTCAACCCTAAGTACCAGTGCCCTCACCCAAAGACATGGATATTAATCATTTTCCAGAGGCTCTAAAAGGAACCAGCTCTATTGAGACCTTGACTTTAACTGAGAGATACTGATTTTTGGTCCCTGATCATCAGGACAAGAAAATTCAGTTGTTTTAAATCACTACATTTATCATTGGAATCTAATACAGCTAGCTTCCCAGATACGCCACTGTCCAACTTTTCTGCCTCTCTGCCTCCTTCTTGTCTACCTCCTTCCAGAAATCCTCTTTCTCTGCCATCCCTTAAACGTTGATGTTTCCCCAGGACTGGCTCCTCAGTACTTCTCTCATCTCACTCTGCAGCCCCTTCCCAGGTAAACTTACCTTTTCTCAGAATCCTAGTATACTTTCTCAGGGTCTGCAAATCTTTGTCTTTCAGTCCTTATCTCTCTCCTGAGTAAATCACCTACATTGACATTTGTCTACTCAGCATTTCTGCCTAGTTACTCCATAGTCTCAAACACAAGAAGTCCCAAAGTGGTCTCATTGTTCTTACCCCACATTTCTCTATTCCAGTTTCCCTTGAAAGCCTGCTCCTCCTGCATTCCTTAGAAGTTCATGGCACCACTCTCTCCTAAACCCAGATAGAAATCCCACTATTTCCTCTTTCACGTGTTTCATCACTTAGCTCTGTTCAAGTTTTCAAGTGCCTCAAATGTAATCTTCATTTTGTTTTGCTTAACACATTGCAGTTGTTTCCCTCCAGCTCTGTTGCTTTATGCTCACCCCTGCAAATATATCCTTCCTCGAGTATTCCAGGAAGTTTTCTAATATGCAAATTTCATCATGACTCTCCTCTATTTAATACAACTCAAAGATTTGAGTAATGTTCAGAGTCCTTGGTACCTCTTATGGAGCTTGTGTGATCTATCCTGGGGTTACCCCCATCAGTGTCCCTTCACTGTGGTTCACATTCAGCCTATGTACTTACAATATTATTACTTTACTGAAATCACTACATTATTTCTTTTGTCTCTGTGTTATTGTGTTGTGATATCTTTTTGAAATGCCCTTTGTCCTCTGGATAAGTTCTACACTGATTTTCAGAAACATCCTTTTCTGATTACCTTCTTTGTGTAGGGGAGGGAGGTGTACATGTGTGGGTGTGTACATGTGTGGGTATATACCGGTACTGGGCCTTGAACTCAGGACTTCTCACTCTCACTTGGATGTTTTGCTCACAGCTGCTCCACTACTTGAGCCATGCCTCCACTTCTGGCTTTTTGCTGGTTACTTGGAGACAAGAGTCTCTAGGATTTCTTTCTACCAGCCGGCTTTGAATGGTGATCCTCCTTAGTAGCTAGGATTACAGATGTGAGCTACTAGACTCCAGAGTAGCTAAGAATACAGTCATGAGCCACCAGCACCAGTTCTAATAACCCTTTTTACCAACTGCACTGTCTATTATGTCCTGTATTTGTCATTTCTGAGTACTTTATTAAAGCTTACTGTTATCATCTTTCTACTGTCTACTAGGTTGTGGTCTCCTTGAGAAAAGGAACTCAATTTATATTGGGGAATTAAATTCAAAATAATGATTTTGATTTCTATAAGACACCCATGAAAACCAGTCAAGTTGTTTTTGTGTTCATAGGCTTCTATCTTATGTTATTATATATGTATACTTTGATAATTCTTTGAAATAACAGATTGATATATTATTTTCATATATTTTCTAATATTTTCATTTGGCCCATTTGGACTCTATTTTCACACTTTGAAACATATTTTTCTTAGGAAACTTAAAGTCCTTTCTAAATGACTATCTCCAGTGAGCAGGTAGATAATTTTCTATAGTTGCACGTAACTGAGTTCTTCATCCTGTCTTGGAAATGTGTCAAAATTAGACTCACAGGGCTGGAAAAAAAATCTATCTAGGCCTAATTTTCCAGGTGTTCTCAGCCCTGATAGCTCATATGAAGAGCCTGTAAATATACAGATTCTCAGTTCATATACCAGAAGCACAGTGCAGTACAAACTGATATAAATATTTTGAAAAAATTTCCTCAATAAATTTATATTAATCACATTTTTGTTTGTATGTATATTTAATTTTATTGTCAGGGTAATGTACAGAGGGATTACAGTCACAAATAGACGTGAATAAATTTCTTGTCCAACATTGTTATCCCCTCCCATGTTTTTTTTCCCACTTGCCCTCCTCTGTAATCCCCCCTCAAGTCATAAAATTCATTGCCAATATATTCTCTTATGAGTATCACTGTTGTATTGGATTACCCTTTTTCCTTTGTCTCAACTTTTTTTTTGTCAGTCATTGGGCTTGAACTCAGGGCTTGGAATCTACCTTTGAGTCTGTCTGTGCTCAAGGCTAGTGCTCTACCACTTGAGCCACAACACCACTTCTGGCCTTTTCTGTTTATGTGGTACTGAGGAATCGAATACAGGGCTTCATGCATGCTAGGCAAGTACTCTACCACTAGACTATGCTCCCAGCCACTCTCAAAATTTTGGTATTAGAGATTGGACTCGGGTAAGGCCTCAAGCTTGCTAGGGAAGTACTATAACACCTGAACCACATTCCAATTCGTTTTACTTTTAGTTTGATTTTTAGATAATACCTTGTATTTTTGCAAAGTCTCTCCTCAAACCATGATCTTCCTCTTATTGCCTACCTAGTGCTGGGATTACATGCTCAGCTAATAACCCATTTTTAGAATGTTTAATCTACTTTAGTTATTCTTTCAGGCCTGAATTATAACATACATAATTCCTTTTCAATTTTATTTTGCTAGTCCTGGGCCTTGAACTCAGTGCCTTAGCACTGTCCTTGGGCTTTCTCAAGGCCTAGTGCTCTGACATTTGGGCCACAGCACCACTTCGGACTTTTTTCTATGTATATGGTACTGAGGATTGCAAGCTGGGTCTTTGTGCATGCTAGGCAAGCACTCTACCACTAGGACAAACTCCCAGCCCCTCCTTTTCAACTTTAAAACAGATTTTCATAGTGGTCTGGGTAGAAACCTGAGGTTTTTGCATTTCTGAGGTTTCCTGCAACATGATGCTGCTGATCCTTGGACTTCATTTTGGATAGCAAGGGGATTAGAAATACACAATAATGGATTCAGAAAAACCTGAGGTGGGAATCCTATTTCTACAACTTAGTGAATATATACCTTTTTTCTTCACTTGTCTCATTCTTACATTCTCCATTTCTGAAAGAAATATAATAAAGAGGAAAAGAGATGTGCTAATGAGTTGCTGAGCTATTGAGAGCGGTGTGTGTGTGTGTGTGTGTGTGTGTGTCCTGGGGCAGGAATTCAGGGACTAAGCCCTGGGCTCTGTCCCTGATCTTTTTTTTTTTTTTGGTCGGGGTGAAGTACAGAGGGGTTACAGTTACATTCATCACGTAGTGGGTACATTACTTCGCGTTACCCCTTTCCATGTCTTTCTCCAACTTTCCTTCACCCCCAGAACTTTATTTATTTATTTTTTTTGCTCAAGGCTAGCATTCTATCAGTTGAGTCACAGCTCCATGTCTGGCTTTTTGGTGATTAATTGGAGATAAAAATGAACTATACAATTTGTGGGTGGGGATAAAAGGGGGAAAGTAAGAGAGAGAGGGAAGGGAAGACATTGTTAAAAAAGATATGTACTCATTACTGACTTATGTAACTGTTACCCCTCTGTACATCACCCTTGCAATAACTATATATATATATATATATATTCATGTAATTTCCTATCCTGGCTGGCTTCGAATCGTGATCCTCAGATCAAAATTTCCTGAGGTGGCATGAGACACTGAAGCCCTGCTAGCAATAGCTTTTTTAAAATATTTGATTTTGAAAAATGTCAACACAAGATAGGATAATTTAAATGAACTCTTATCCTCCTTCAAGGCGTACCAATACGTGCTCAATATTGTTACATCTGTATATCAATCCTCCTGTTCTTCCTCTGAACTATTTGAAAGCAATTCCTGGAATCCATATAACTTCCTCCATCAACACTGCAGTGTATATTTCTAAGGCATAAAGTATCTCTTTTTCCTTCTCTTTTCTAATCATTTTACTATTGCTTTCATATAAAACGTACATAAATTCGGTAGTATAAACAAATATCCAGCCAGCATTCAAAAATCCTCAGTTGTATCATAAACATCTTTTTGAAGTTGGCTTGTTCAGGATACAGGTGGTAGTTGTGTTATTATTAATATTATCCTTACAATCTCTGCCAAGCACATCTCTAATATATACATGAATTTCATGTGATGAGGAGCTTGCTGGTTCCCTGCAGCTCATTTTAATCTTTGGATACCAGGTCTAGGAAATTTCCATTCAACATAAACTATTTCTATCTCCTCTACCTCATATGCATTAAGTCTTACACGAAATAAAAATTGCTCCCTCAGCTCCATGACAGCTTGTATTAATATCCTGTGCCTGCCATAAGAAAGAACCAAAAGTTGTGTGGCTTAAAACAACTAAAAATTTAAAAACCAGGCATCAGTGGCTTGCACCTGTAATCCTAACTACTCCGGAGGCTGAGATCTGAGGATGGCAGTCCAAATCTAGGCTGGGAAGGAAAGCCCATGGGGCTCTTGCCTCCAGTTAACCACCAAACAGCTAGAAGTGAAGCTCTAGATCAATTGGCAGAGGACTAATCTTGACCAAAAAGTTCAGGAATAGCATCCAGGCCCTGAGCAGAGGCTCCAGGACTGTCACAAAAAATATTTCTTGTAGTTCTGGAAGTTAGAAGCCTGAAATAAGTTGCTGACAGGACTCAGTTCCTTCTGAAGGCTCTAGGGAAGAATCCTCCCTTGTCTCTTCTACTTTATGGTAGTCATGTTTCCTTGGTCTGTGACAGTATATTTCAAATCTGTCTTCATCTTCATGTTCGTGGTCATTTATTTTCCTTCAATATAGTTCCAAATTAAAATTAACTAGAGTAAGGGTCCACCCTAATCAATAGGACTCATTTTAACTACTCACATCTGCAAAGACCTCAGTCTAAATTAATGCCACATTCTGAGTTTCTTGGAGGTTTGATTTTCAGTTATTCAGCCTATAACATAGTTCTTGAAGAATTTGAAGGAAATCATAAAACCCTTCACATTTTTCTCTTATTCTTGCAAAATATTCCCTGTTCCTTCAACGATTTCTGAGAATTGGCTTATTTTCTTCCAAACCATTGAAATGTATTGAATGATGGAATGTACTCTTGTTAGAGTATAGTTTACTGACACGGATTAGATCCATACTATCTCTACTCTGGGTGCACATAGACTAGTTTTATTTTCAAAGTCAAAGTTGAGTTGGCACATTTTCTGTATTGTAAGGATAATATTAATAATAACACTACAGCTACCAACAAAAATAAATAATCAACAACAGCATTAAATACCATGGAAATATTTACTATTTTTAATCTTGTTTAATTCTTTTTTTAAAATCCAAAGAAATAAAAATTATACACTATTGTATGTAGTCTCATCAAAGAAGGAAATCAGGTTAATGTGATTTATACATAGTGCATACTGTCTCCCTTCAATAGAGTGTCAGCATTTTATTAAGTTAACAAGTCTTGATTGAGCATTTATTCCATGGAATGCTCTGTTGTAGGATCATCAGTAAATAGGACAAATAAGATCCTTGCTCTATGAGCACAATGGCTATGAACTATCAGCTAAGCTATATGACCATGAACAAACTACTTAATCTCTCAGCTTTCATTTCCTGAGCTATAGAATGAAGAGATTAAGTAAAACCTTCAGGAGGTTATTAGTCAGATTAAAAGATTCAATGCAGGGCCAGGAGTTTGGCCTAGTGGTAGAGTGCTTGCCTAACATGCACAAAGGCCTGGGTCCGATTCCTTGGTACCACATATATAGAAAAAAGAAGGTGGAAGTGGTGCTGTGGCTCAAGTAGTAGAGCACTAGCCTTGAGAAAAGTCTAAGGACAGCACTCAGGCCCTGAGTTCAAGCCCCATAACTGGAAAAATAAGATTCAATGCATGAGAAGCACTTAGAACAGTACCAAACATATAAAAAAAGAGGTTAATGAGTACTTTTATTCCAAAGTGGTATGTTTGTATATGTGTGTTGGGGGAGGGCAGTAAAGTCAATGAACAAGCAAATACAGTTAGTGCTAGGTACAATGGAAATTATTAAAATAGCAAGTAAGTGCATAGCTGTTTTAAATGAGGTCATATATTCAGAGACAATGATTTGAATTGAATTCTGAACAAAAAGGATTCTCCAGACTGAATCATTGTGGCCCTTAGGCCAAAGTTGATTCATGGTCTGATTTTGACAATAAATTTTTATTGTTTATATCTTATTTATGGCTACTTTTGCACTAACAGCAGAACTGAATAGTTGGAAGAGAGATCATATGGCACATAAGGCCTAACATATATACCACTGGCTTACTACAGAAAAAGTTGACCAATCTCTGTTCTAGGAAGAGAGAACAACAAAGGTCACAGGCATAAATGAGTACAAATAATTCAAGGAAGTGAAAGAGGTACTGAAATGGATGAGAACAAAAATGGTAAGATGTTGCTTTCAATCACTATTTAAGTCAATTGATCTTCCTTTGCAAAATCCACCTTTCCTCTTTTGGAAAGCTGCTCATCTGCAGCCTTTGAATCTGATATTGATCCTTCTCTTATTTGTATGTTTTTCCAAGGATCACTGACAGCACTTCCATCGATCTTATATGTAGGTTCTCAGTAGCCTAGGGGTAAGTCAGTGAAGCCAGAATACTTGAACTGATTTAGAGTAACACTTTTCACCCGCAGTAGGCCAGTTCTCTCCTGACAGGTCGATATTGGAAGGATGCACTGTCTCCAATCAAAAATTTATTATTTATTTGCTTGTTTATTGTCGACACTAGGGCTTGAACTCACAGCCTTATTCTCTCAGTGGATGTTTTTTGTTTTGTTTGTTTTGTTTTTTTCTTTTTTCTTTTTTTTTTGCCAGTCCTTGGCTTGAGTTCAGGGCCTGAGCACTGTCCTTGGACTTTCTCAAGGCTAGAGCTCTTCTACCACTTGAGCCTCAGCACCACTTCCGGCTTTTTTCTATGTATGTGGTACCGAGGAATCGAGCCTGGGTCTTCGTGCATGCTATAAAATCACTCTACCACTAGGCGAAACTCCCAGCCCCTGTTTTTTCTTTTTATCATGGGTCATGCGCTACCATTTCTGACTTCTTGCTTGTTAATTGGATTTAACAGTTTCGTGGGCTTTTCTTCCCAGGCTGGCTTCTAAACTCAATCCCAGATCTCAGCCAAGTCATTTATTTTAAGCTTGCCTCCTACTCTTCTCACAGGTGAATATTTGAGTTGGAATTTATTCTTGTGAAATCTATCTATCTATCTATCTATCTATCTATCTATCTATCTATCTACCTATCTATCTATCTGTTTTTGAATGACTGGAGATTAAACCCAGAGCCTTTAGATTGCCAGGAAAGGTTTCTGTCATTTCAGCTGTGCCTCTGGCTCTTTTTGTGTGTGTGTCGGGGGTGGGGGGGGGGAGTCATGTAGCTTGAACTCAGTCTGGGCATTCTCCCTGAGCATTCCAGCTCAAGGCTACCACCCTTCCACTGGGCATTGTCCCTGAGCTCTTCAGCTGAAGGCTACTGCCCTACCCTTGAGCCAAGCCCACTTCCCATTTTCCTAGGAGTTAATTGGAGATGAGTCTCAGGTCCTTTTGTGCCCAGGCTGGCTTTGAACCTTGATACTCAGATCTCAAGTCTCCTGAGCAGCTAGGATTATAGGCATGAGCCACTGTGCCTGGCTTTTTTTTTTGCCAGTCCTGGGCTTGAGCTCAGGGCCTGAGCACTGTCCTTAGACTTTCTAAAGGCTAGAGCTCTACCACTTGAGCCTCAGCACCACTTCTGGCTTTTTTCTATGTATGTGGTACCAAGGAATCGAACCCGGGTCTTCAGGCATGCTAGGAAAGCACTCTACCACTAGGCTAAACTCCCGGCCCCTCTGGTTCTTTTCTTTTTATTTTGTGTTTGGGATAGGGCTGGCCTCCAACTCATGATGCTATTGTTCTACCTACTGAGTGAGATTTATGGGCATGTACTACCACACCCAGTTTGTTGCCATGTGTCTTAAGTTAACTCTGAGTAATATCCTTCACACACATGTACATTAACCTTTATCTCTGTATATTTATGACAATGTTTCTCAAGCTGTTTTGAGAAAAGCTTGTGTTCACTGAGATATTTAGTAAATACAATCTAAATGTGCCAGGACAAACGTATTTGAGAAATTCTAAGTGACCTTTCAATAGATTTTATTTCTAACAAGTCTTCTTAGAGCTTTAGTATGCTGATGGGTACTGCTGAGTCTCAGCGAGATTCAGTCTGCAGCATTTCCTACACATATTTGATCCAATCCTTTTTCCTCAGAAAGCCAATTTATATCTTCAGGGACACTAGTTGTTTTAGAGCCAGTTTAAGAATTCTTGCTGGAATAGAGGAAGTTGAAGCTCTGAGTAATGTGTCTGGCCTTTTAGCATGAGCCTGTTCTGAATGCATTAGTTCTGCCAAGAGATCCTCTCCATGTGTGATATTCTCATTACAGATTGAAGTTTGTGGTAAATCTATGTTCAATGGCAAAGGTTATTTCTGGACCATAGTAGTTCTTGTATTTACTGTCATCTATCCAGCAAATATTAGCATGTACTATGATCCAGTACTGTTCTAGGTGTTGAAGCTATACCTGTGATAGGGACAGATGGATGCATGCATATATGCACACAGGCATATAATAAATACATATAAAAAGAATAGGGTATTAAAGAATAACGC
Organism: Megascapheus bottae; assembly: GCF_031878675.1. NCBI lineage: Eukaryota > Metazoa > Chordata > Mammalia > Rodentia > Geomyidae > Megascapheus > Megascapheus bottae. Next base: position 71,699,814 of record NC_143547.1, read on the forward strand.
AGAGTGGTTCGTGAACTCAGGGTCTAGTCATTGTCCTTTCAGTTTTTCTTTCCACCAATCTAGCACTCTATTACTTGAGCCACAGCAACATTTTGCCTTTGCGGGGGGGTTGAATTGGACATGTGAGTCCAAGAGACTTTCCTTCCTGGGCTGCCTTTGAACCTTAATTCTCCAACCTCAGCCTTCTGAGAAGCTAGGATTACAGGCATGAGACACCAGTGTCGAACAAGAGTTCTCTTTGTTAGCGATATCTATGAGCCAGCCAAATGGAGATGTCAAATAATTGAGTAAATAGGCAAGTCTAGGAAAAATAAAAGATAATCTGAGCTAGAAAGATAAAATTGAGGTCCATCAGTTTGTGGATTATCCCCATCCCCTGCCCTCCAACTGAGTTAGTGTTGAGAGAGAAGGAAACCAAGGCCTGAGTTCTAGGGTTTGCAAACCTTTAGTCATAGCAAAACAGGATGAAAAGGAAGAAATAGAGTCTGAGAAACAGGCGGAGAGACAAGAGGAAAACTAGCAAGATGTGTCACAGAATCTATAAAAGTGAAATGACACAGATGGTAAGGAAGAATTGGCCAGTAATATGCTTTAAGATTGGACCTGATGACACATTAATACTCCAGAAAATATTGATCAATGTAATGCAGATATCAACATACATGTTTATTGTAACAAACACTATTCAGATAATTGATAAAAGTAAAAGGATAAAAATCAGAGGAGAATAAAGTGTCCAGGCATGCTTTTTCTCCATACTGGGAATGTATTTATTTTGAGCCACTCTCTCTTAAGCAGCCTTCAGGGCCCATTCACAACTTGTGTTTTAGAACAATGTCTTATTGGTGAGTTCATGCCAAAAGTGCTTTTCTTCTCACCATCCTGTTAAGAGCCCCTTTAGTTAGAAAAGCCTTTGGTCAACCTCTGGATTTCAGACAACTAGCTGCTTCTTTTCAGAGTAGTATGAAGGTCTCCTTCTGCAGAAGCAATGATTCTCTTGCACAACAAAATCAACCTTCTGTGATTTTTTTTTCTTTCTGGAACAGACTGGGCTCTGTGCTTCTTTCTGTAGAAAGTATCTGGAGCCATTCTCCCCCCTCCTACATTCTTAGCTGGAAAAACTAGTTCATGAGCTGTCCCTTTCATAGTGTGGGCCTATGGTGTGGTGAGTCTGCCTCAGATTAATTCAATTAAACACCTCAAGTTGATTCTGTCAAACATCCTTTTTTTTAATGGGTGAGATTTATTTTGCTAATAGGATCAACATATGTTACATACAAAGGTAACCATTAAATAATTATAAACAAATATTTCATCACATACTCCCAGCCAATTTTGCATCTCCTGCCAGATACAAAACATTTCTTTTAATAAATTTACAGGGTGTAATTTACATAAAACCGTTGAAAGTGGGAATATTTTCAAAGCAGCTGCTTATGTGATGTGATTAGCAAAATCACCCCATCCCCCATCCCCACCCACACAAGCTATTAGTCATTCCTTTGAATTAATACATTGAAGGCCTCTGTTAAAATTAAAATATTATCTACTAATAGAGAGACAAATGAAGCTATTAACATTTACCTCGAATAAGTTGATTGAATTCCTTAATCACTTAGCAAAATCCTTTGTGAAAGAGACCCAGAAGCAGTTAAGTTTGGAGGATGAAAGAAAGGGGTCTAGAACTGGATTGCTGTGTGGGGAGGGATGATAGTGGTGGGGCGCTCTACTGTAAGTCAGGGACTAGTTCAAAAGCACTAGAAACTCAGGTGGAAGGGAGTTGTTAGAAGGTGAAGCATATGATAGTGAAGGATGAGGAAGAACATGGAAAGCGAATCTCCTTTACTGTTAGTTCTTCCAAGAGGTAGCTAACTTTGTTCCAATATGTCCCTGATAAAATAATCACTCCTTGGGCAGGGAGTTTGGCCTAGTGGTAGAATGCATGCCTAGCATGTATGAAGACTCAGGTTTGATTCCTCGGTACGATATACATAGAAAAAAAAAAGCCAGAAATGGTGCTGAGGCTCAAGTGGTAGAACTCTAGCCTTGAGAAAGCCCAAGGACAGTGCTCATGCCCTGAGCCCAAGCCCAGGATTGGTGAAAAAATACATTATAGAATTTAAAATAATCACTTCTTTACACTTTAGGAAACTCTTAGTGGAATCAAGTTCTTAATGAGGTGCCACGGGATACACCTGTAATCCTAGATACTTAGAAGGCTGAGATCTGAGAATCGAGGTTCAAAGCCAGTCCAAAGTGTATGACACTCTTATCTCCAATTGACTAGCAAAAAAGCTGGAAAAGGAGCGGTAGCTCCAGTGGTAGAGTAACAGCTTTAAAAAAGAAATCAAACAAGAGAGTGAGGCCCTGAGTTCAAGCCCCAGTATCAACATAAAAAGAAAATTATTTAGCTGTCTGTGGGAATTATATCAGATGTAACTGAAGAATTCTCGGGGATCAATTGACTTTCAGAGTCAATTTTGGGTTCAACATTGTGGGCTTTTTTTTAGGTATTTTCGTACCTTAAAATTTGTTTTAAGTTCATTGCAAACATTTAGTTATGAAATAAATAGAATCAAATCTAAAGATCTCAAACATCGACCTGGATTCCAGGGCTGCACTGTTAATGATATGCTATCAGGATCTTTTCTATGCAATATTGGCATCTATGTTAGATGGTAGTGTATTATAGTACATATTTACATTTTAATAGGTGCATATATATTTTTCATCTTACATAAATACAATCATCTACACTCTGCCTACCTCTTCCTTTTTCTCTTTTATTATGATAAATATGTTACACACTATTTACTCTTTTTTTTTTTTGCCAGTCCTGGTCTTGAGCTCAGGGCCTGAGCACTATCCTTGGACTTTCTCAAGGTTAGAGCTCTACCACTTGAGCCTCAGCACCACTTCCGGCTTTTTTTCTATGTATGTGGTACCGAGAAATCGAACCTGGGTCTTAATGCATGCTAGGCAAGCACTTTAACCACTAGGCCAAACTCCCGGCCACTATTTACTCTTTTAATCAGTTTTATGTATACAATTCAATGGCACTATGCCCATTAACAGTGCTATATAACATTACTTTCAGAAAATTTTCGTGCAGACAGAACGTCTGTATGCTTTAAACAACTATTCATTTCCTATCTCCTGGTAACCTCCATTTTGCTTTCTATCGCTATGCTTCTTGCTCTTTTACATTTTTTGAAAAAATTAATCTATAAACATTGAAGTTCAAACAAGGGCCTGGAGCATAGACTAGTGGTAGAGTGCTTGCTTAGCATGCACGAAGCCCTGGGTTCAATTCCTCAGTACCACATATGCAGAAAAAGCCTGAAGTGTTGCAGTTGCTGAAGTGGCAGGGCTCTAGCTTTGAGTAAAAAGTATCCAAAGACAGTGCCCAGGCCCTGAGTTCAAGCCCCAGGAATGGCAAAAAAAGTTCAAACAATACAAACCAATATACACAATATTTCTCTGCTATGATTTGGATCTGAAATGACCCTCAAAAGTTCATGTAATGAGGTGAGCCCTTTGGAAAGTGTTTGGATCATGAGAGTTCTGACCTCATCAGAAGGGTATTGGGAGGTTTTGGAAACTACTAGGTAGAGTCTAGTTGGAGGAAGTAGATGTGGTTTTGAATAGTGTATTGGGACAACTCATCTGTCCTCTCTGTTATAATGGGGTCAGCAGACTTCTGACTCACCAACTTAAAAAAATAACCAAAGATTTTATTGGGGAAAAAGTCACATGACATAAAATTTATCCTCCCAACAAATTCCAAGAATTACAGTATAATAATGTCAACTATGTGCACATTGTGCAGCAGGTCTCCAGAACTTCCCCCGTCCATCCTGAATGACTGAAATTGTGCACTCACTAAAAAGCTATTCCTCACCTCCCCCAAGCCCCAACCACCATTTTAGATTCTTTTTCTATGAGTATGACTATTTTAGAGTCTTCATATGTGTACAATAATGCAGTATTTTTCCTTTTGTGATCGATGTATAATAATTAATATAATGTCTCAGGGTTCATCTATGTTGTAACATGTGACAAGAATTTCTTCTTTTTTAAGGGCTGAATATAGTATTCAATTATATGTGAACACATTGTTTTAATCCTGTATTTAGTGAAAGGACAATTAGATGGTTTTTATTTCTTGTTTATTGTAAAGAGTGCTTCATAAACATGGGAATATAGGTATCTCTTTTATATGCTGATTTCATTTCCTTTCAATACACACCTATAAATGGGCCTGCTGGATTTTATGATAGTCCTACTTTAAATTTTTGAGGAACATCCACATTGTTGTCCACAGTGGCTACACCAGTTTACAGTTCTTTGCTAAGTGGTGGCAACATTTTACAACAGTGAGCATTGGCTCCAGTTTCTTCACAACATTGTTAATACTTATTATTTTTTATCGTGGGTATCGTGTTTTGAGTTGCATTATCCTAATGAATATTGATGTTGAGCATCTTATCATCTAGTTGTTGGATTTTTAAATCTTTAGAGAACGTCTATTCAGTCTTTCGCTCAATTTTAAATAAAACTGTTGTGTTATTGAGTTGTAGACATTCCTTACATATTCTGAATGTTAACTCCTTACTAGATATATTGTTTATAAATATTGTCTCCCATTCTGCAGGTTGCCTTTTAATTGTGTTGATTTTATCTTCTGTGATGCAGATGCATTTAAATTTTATGCAGTCCCATTTGTGCACTTTTGCTTTTGTTGACTGTGTTTTTGATGTGACTCATTAACTTTCACTTGTCTTAAGGTTGGACTTTCATCAGGGCAGCCTGGTTGTGATTTTTGCTTTCATTTTCCACCTCAGTACTTTCCAGCACATTATTTAACATGGGTGTTGGCTGATTGCTGCTGGTTCCCTGACAGGATACACCCAGAGCTACCTTAATTTTTCTGGATTTGTTCCCATGTACAGTAACTGAAAGCCTGTGAGATGGATTACTTTCTGGTTTCTTTCTTTTCCCCTTTTGCTTAGTGTTAGAGACAGTCTCTTCTGGGGCTTTCTTTTCCTTGTCTAATACATACACCTTGTATGTCAGGCAGTGGTCTCTGAGCCAATGATGGGCCTGCAGGAGGGCTGACTACAGACCAATGGGAGGTTCCTGAGTTCCAAATGGACCAATCAGCTTATTAGGGAGATTGAATACCTGGATAGCTAGCATCTGCCCATTGTCCTCTTAGTAATGACCCTCTTGTTTTGCCAATCAAGGATCGGAAGTCGCAAAAGAAAATCCCCTTTGGTACCTTTAATCCAGCCACACAACTTCTGTCCAAGGCCCAATAGAAAATAACCATTCGGCCTTTGTCAAAAAAAAAAAAAAGAGGGGTTGGGTTTCCTTCAATTGTCTGCCTTTTTCTGTCTCCTCTACTATTTTTGTTGTGGTCTGTAGTTAAGTTTGCATAGAGTGGTTACATCAGGAGGACCTGTGCGGAGGAACCAGGCACTCGTCTCATTGACAGCTGCAACGACCTTTTCCTTGTTCGAATCCGATGCTTTGGAGGGCCACGGGGGGGTGACACTGGCTGTGGGAGAAGAGTTTGACTATAGTCTGTCCTCCTTCTGTATTTCACACACGTCCTGTGGTCTCTCTCTCTCTCTCTCTCTCTCTCTCTCTCTCTCTCTCTCTCTCTCTCTCTCTCTCTCTCTCTCACACACACACACACACACACACACATACACACACGCGCGCGCGCACACAGACACACACACACATACAGACACACACACACTCCCACTTGCTCGTGGTGTGTCTCGCTCAAGATGACAGGGCGCTGGAGGAAAGGCTGCTGGAATCAGCTGGTAGGTACAGTAGTAACCCGAACCCCACCCACCCCACTGCCCTCGCTTGCTCAGGTTTCACCGGTCACTCCAGCCAGGGGAGAAAACGTGTAAAAGCGCCTCCAGAGGAGGGGCTAGGGGAGCTGGGAGGGGCTGGGGTGGTGGAAGGTGAGCTCGGGAAGGTAGCCCAGCACCCCTTCTGCTGGGGCCACTCCCAGTACTCCCTCGGGGTGTCAGTCTCAGCCCATTTGCCCCTACTCCACACTCCCCCCCCCCTTCGAAGGGATTGCCTTTTTTTTTTTCCTCTGCGGCGGCGGAAATGACAGTGTGGTGCTGCCGTGGTGTCATGGTGCTGCCTCTGGACAGAGGGACGAAAACTCTTTAAGTTTAGCCTGAAAGACCCAGTGGTGGTAGCGTCGCAGTCACCGTGCTGTCCCCTGCGGGGCGCGCGGATCCTGGTAGCTGCGCGGCGGCAGCGGCGTCGGCGGCAGCAGCAGCGGCGGCGGCAGAGACTGCGAAGGCGGGCGGCGGCCTAGAGTGGTGGCGGCAGCAGCGGCAGCAGCGAAGGCGGCCCGGGAGCTCGCTCTGGAGCCCAAGCCAGCTTGCTGCGGAGGCCGGCGAGCGCCCCGCGCTCCCAGGCGCGCATAGGAGATGGCTGGCACCCGGGAATGCTTTGGGTAAAACGCGCCCCCTCGCCGCGGCCCTGGGGCTCGAGCTTTGCCGCCCGCACAAGGCTCGGCCCGGGCTCCAGCTGCTTTTCAGGTGCCGCTGGGGCTGGCTTTGGTTGAGGGCACCCGGGCTCGGCGGGAAGGGGTGACGGGAACCACCAAGCTCAATGCGGGGGCAGAAGGGGCCCTGATCGGGCCCTGGCTCTCGGTCACGCCGTTAGGGCCCAGGTTCCTACCCTGTCCCTGCCCTCCTGGGACAGAGTTTGCACTGGCGGGTGCCGAGCGGGGACGGCCCGAGGCCTCCTGTGCGGCCGGGCGAGCGAAGCCGGGCAAGGGCAATCAGGCAGCTCTCCTGGCGCCGGGAAGCAAGTCTGGGAAAGGGCACGGCCACCTTCCCACGCTCCCACGACCAGCAGCGTCCTCGGCCCGGGCGGTGCCCCTCAACCGGCTGTCTGCCGGAGCTGGCGCAGCTGGCAACAGCGAGCGATGCGTAGAACACCCTGTCGGTGCGGAGGCCCTGCGAAACTTAATCCCTTTTTTGCTGGGGGAGCAATCCTCAAGTCTCCGTCTGGGTGGTTCCTTATTTCTGGCCTAGCTGCGAAAGCAGCTCTGTGGGGGAGAGGGAAAACTTACAGATGTCCTCAGGACACACTGCGACGGAATCGGGGAAAGGTGATTTTTTTCTTCTTTCATTTCTGACTCGTAAGAAATAAGTAAATAACGGCAGGGCAGAGCAGATTTTAATAATATGTGTAATGATCGGGTTTGGGTTACTTCACAATTCGTGTGCCACACATTTTTTTGGACAAAATTATTTCTTCTTGAAGCAGGAAATTGGGATCCTACGGTGGTTGGGCTCATCACTTTCTCTCTGTCTCTGTCTTGGTCTCTCTCCTCTCTGTCTCAAATTCACCGCTCACCCTGTTCCTGCCTGCTTCATACCACGTACTTGCCCACCGAAATCTCCCTTCAGAATCCCTCTGTCCCAGCCTTTCTCCCATAAACCTGTGTGTACTTGCAGCTACGCAGCTTCTAGCTTCTCAGCCACGTTGCCTTTTTTGAGGATTTCTGAGTGTAAGGCTGGTGAATGGTGAATGTGTCCCTGGGAAGGTATACTTAGGAAGGAATATGTTGGAAACTGTAAACAGACAAATATGGGAGACATTAACTCATCTTACTCTTAAGTTGGGCCAGAAAGACTGCCTTTAACCCCATTGTGTTCCCTCCCAGTACTTGAGTCAGTTCCCCGGCAATGTTCCAATGGAAGGGGGTTGCCAAATAGGGAGTTCTCCTCCCTTACTTTTCTTCTGTTTGGGAAGCTTTAGCTCTACCCTAGATGATTATCCCTAACTCATCCTTCTTTCTACCTCCTCTTCATTTACAGCCCCGAGGGAGAAGGAGCCTTTTTATATATTCTTGCCCAATCAATTAACTTAATGCAGATTTATAATGGAAATTAGATTTCTCTTGACTGTTCCTCACAATTGGAATTATGTGGTTGAAATACAGGTTTAGGAGCCAACATGATCAGAGAGTTCGTCCCAATGACCTTTCTTTCATAGTTGGTACACTTGTATAAAAGACTTAATATTGTGTACTGAGTATTGTGACTATTGGCTTGGTCCTTTGAAGATGAAAGGATTCTATAAACACTTAGCATGATGTGGTCTTTTTTTTTCAAAGAGAGCACTTCATTTACCTTTTATTGGGTGATGGAATTGATTGGGTGTAAGTAGGTTTATGAAAACTTAATTTGCCATTATTGGTCCCCCTCGAATCCAAATCAATCATTGTGTTTAGTTCTTGAATCTGTTTTTCTCCCCACTGAATGAAAATGTATATACAAGTAGACAGAGAACAATGGTGATGATTTTAAGTTCTGAATTATGTCTGCTGTACTCTAACCTATCTGAGTCAGACTCATTTGAATACATAACCTCACCCATTTTTTAGCCTGTGTGTGGGGAACTTAGTTGATTTCTAATGAAAAGTGGGATAGATAATTTTAGGCCTAGCAATTTCAGCATGATGAATATCCTATCTAGTAGCAGTGAGTCTGTAAGTACCTATAATATGCAGAGTCTTGCTGGATGCAGTGGCTCATGCGTGTAATCATAGCTACTCAGGAGGCTGAGATCTGAGGATCAAAGTTCAAAGCCAGCCCGAGCACAAAAGGACCCAAGACTCTCTAATTAACCTCTAGAAAATGGGAAGTGGGGCTTGGCTCAAGGGTATGGCAGTAGGCTTAAGCTCAGGAGATCAGGGACAGTGCCCAGGCAGAGTTCAAGCCTCATGACCCACAAAAATAAATAAATAAATAAATAATTTTTAAAAAAAATGCAGAGTCTTTTGCTGGCTGGACCGAGTCCCTACACTTGGCCCAGTATTTTGGATTCAGGCTTGTTTTAGGATAGACTCCATACCTGAAACTCCAGGATTAGGACAGGAGTTGCTATATGGGACAGGAGTAGAGGCTGAAGATTTGACAGGCTGGGTTGCTCCCTCCAATTTATTTTCATGACTACTAGAATTCTCATCTAGCATGTTGTACCTTGTAAGGCCACCTCAGGGAAGTACTACTACAAACCAGAGAGACTTGGTTGTTTCACAAACATATCATATGAACAGTGCAAATTGATGTAGATAAATTGGTTTACTTAATTTCTCCTCAGAACTGAGCAACGTGCTCTAGCTTGCAGATGTTAAAATAGTGCCAGTGGCGTCTCATAATTGCATCCAAATATTGCACTGGGTAACAAGCCTGTTGATTCCTTCATTCCTCCTCCCATAAAACTTGCTGACACCACAACTGAGGGAAAAAAAAAACTACAGAGCATGTACATCAGCAAACCTCATTGGCTTGGTGAAGAAGAGAGAATGCTGTTTCTTCATTTTCCTCTTGGAACTTTTTCTTTCACAACAGAGACATAGAACACTATAAAGGTGAAGACAGGTCCGCCACTCACCATATATCTCAAATGACTCTACTTGGAGGTACCTCTTTGGCCTTGTGTGTCTGTCAGGGTAAATTTCAGGGCATTAGACAGTGCCATTCAGCTACTGTAGGAGACCCGAAGTTGCTCCATTTCCTTATAGCATAAGTTTGTCCTTTTTTCTGTGTAAAAGAGAAAAATGAGAGTTTGTGTTTATGATGCTCCTCCTTATTGAAGCTAGATGTCTTGACTTGGAACCTTGCATCATCAAAACATGAGATGTGACATGTTTGTACTTGATGTACCATAGTTTAGGAGGGTTTATAATTATTCACATTTTGGTAAATGAAACCTTGGTACCAAGGCAGTATTACGCTAATGTTTGTGTTTTATGACTCTCAAAGCAATAACAGTAATAGAACAAACACCAATGTGTTCATTACTTGTCAGTGTATAGAAGAGACTAGCAAAATGTTTTTCAATTAATGTGTAAGATCACACTATCATGTAAGCAAATCAGATAAGTAATGCTGAAATTCCAACTTCAGTTACCCCTTCCCATCCCAATTCAGCCTGCTAGTCAACTTTTGTTCCCTCTTCCCTTCCAGAATTTATCAAAATTATGATAAGAGTTTTTTGTGGACTATAAAAGTCTCTGCTCTGTAGCTTTTTATACATCTTACTCTGCTCTTCTCCTTCTTACTAAGTAGAGGCATGTGACATTTTTGGTAATCTCCCAGATCCTGCATTTTTCCTTAGAAATCCTACAAGCTGGTAAGACTCCAATATAGTAGAATATATTTGACAATATAGGCAGTAGTGGGATTTTGAGTAATATGCCAATATCCTATTGTTCCCCTTTGCATGTGAAATTCAATTGAATATACACTAGAATGTTGTTTCACTGTAAGTGGGTTATAGCAAAGTATCATCACTGCAGTGCTCCGACTGCCTGACCTCAGGCATTGTCTCAGCCTCTTTTCTGCAAGTCAGATACCTCTGGTTCATGAATAGTATCCCTAGGCTCTCAATCATCTTCTTACTAAGACCAGATGATATGATAACAAGTCCATTATATAATGGAAAATCCTTCTAAAACATATAATCACAGTATTTGGAATTTACTCTGATTGAAGCATAGTGTATAGGCATGACAAATAATGATAACTTGGGGCACCGAAGTGTATGACTATATACTATCTAGTTTACAGATATCAAAATGGTGTAAGGTCGAGAATCCTTAATCATTTTGTCTATGGCCCTTTCTTTGTTCAACGTTGCTTGGATCCATGTGGTTCCCTTGAGAGTAGAAGCCTGATTTCAAAAAGGCCTCTGTTCTCTGTCCCTTGTTTCTGACCTGAACTTGGGGTCTTCTCAAGCCTAGTATTCAGAAGCATGTCCTGTATACACATATTGGCAGTTTTATTTTGTAGAAGTAGAGATGAATATCCACACGTCTAGACTACAGAACGCTTAAAAATTCACAGATAATTTCATTGGGAAACAGAGGCTTGGAAAATAGTCCTAACTAGAATAGATGAAAAACTGGATTGGAACCTGGTGTCTGTGGCTCATGCCTATAAACCTAGCTACTCAAGAGGCCTAGATCTGAGGATCATGGTTCAAAGCCAGCCCGGACAGGAAAGTCCAGGAGACTCTAATCTTCAAATTAATCAGAAAAAAAAAGCTGGAAGGGCTGGGAGCGTGGCCTAGTTGTAGAGTGCTTGCCTAGCATACATGAAGCCCTGGGTTCTATTCCTTGATACTACAAACACAGAAAAAGCCAGAAGTGGTGCTGTGGCTCAAGTGGCAGAGTGGCTAGCCTTGGGAAAGCCCAAGGATAGTGCCCGGACCCTGAGTTCAAGCCCGAGGACTGGCAAAGAAAAAGCTGTGCAAAGAAGAGTAGCTGTGGCTCAAGTGGTAGAGTACTACCTTTGAACAAAAAAACCTCAGTAACAGCACTCAGGCCCAATGTTCAAGCCACATCAATATAAAACAAAACAAAATGCTGAATTGGTAGCAGCATTTGTTTTCCATTTTTTCCCTAACCTTACCACCTTGCCAATGTAATGTGAAATAACATGAAGGTGTTATGAATTGTACTTGGGATTCTTGCCAATGATGTTATCTTGGCAAGTCTGTTTCTTTGTTACTTAATTTTAGCATTGTAACAGATTCTTTTATTTTGATATTCACTTTAATGTATATGATTACTACATTGTATAAAGATACACCAAAGGGCTGGATTTAGGTACTAAATACTGAAAGGAAAATATCTTTATGTACTATAAAATATTAAATATCCCTTAGTGACTGATAAGGCAGGAAGTGGCTCTGGCTTTCTCTGGCAGTCAGTAATCAACCTCCAGAGATTATGGAGCCCTCCCACTGTATGATGAAAGCTTGAGAGTTAAGAAGGGATAGTTCTTTTTTTATTGTTGGTATAATGTATAGACGAGTTACAGTTACATACATCAGGTAGTAGGTGCATTACTTCTCACACATTGATACCCCCTCTCATGTTTTTTTTCAAGATTTTTATTTAATATTTACTAACTTGACTACATATAAAATTGTATTAAAGCAGATTCAATGCCCCTCTCATGTTTTTGTCCCCATTTCCCTCCCCTGACCCCTTCCCAATCATCTTGTTTTCCCCCTTCAGTTAAGGGATAATTTTCACCTTAGAAAGAACTAAAAGAGAAGATACATGAGCATAAAAAAAATGCCATAGTCAAGCTAGTCATAGTGATGCATGCCCGTAATCCCACCACTAGGAAACTAAAGTTTGAGGCCAGCCTGGGCTATATAGGAAGACTGTCTTAAGCTAACAAATTTTTTAAAAGAAATATCACATTCAGATCCATGGTCTTCCAGAAATCTTGAGGAAAAGTGGGATTTTCCTCTCTCATGTCAACCATGTGTTTGAAGTGAATTTCCAGATTGTTCAGATTTTTTTTTTAAACGTGCTTCATGTTTGTATTGTGGAACAGGTTACAAATCCTGTTACAAATGATACTTGGCTAACCAACTTAGATTACAAACATATTTGTAAAACAGATTAATATTTTTGTTTTTTCCTCATCTGATTTCCACAAGAGCCTATAAAATGTGTGGGGCAGGTATTTTTAATCCAATAGATGAGTAAGCTGAGACCTCAAAACTTCAAAAGTTTTGAGACCTCAAAACTTTAAATGTCTTACCAAAACTTCTTAGCTAATTTGGTTTAGATCTAGGACTACAGTCAGGTTCTATTATGAGAATAAAAAGAGATAAAGGCTCTGATACGATTTGTAAAGTATAAAATGCTATACAAGTATAGGGTCATTATCAATATTCATTATGAGTATTGATCACTGAGCCCCATGACCTGAGTTTCTTTTTTCAATCCTTATCATACAGGATGAGAATACTATTGTAATGATTACCTTTTATGATCCCAAATGATTGTTTTGAACTACACAAAGCCCTTTGATAACTATAGTGTTCCGGGATTTAATTGTCTTCTTTTTTAGTTCCAAAAAGTGTTCTAATTACTTTTTAGTTACAGTGGCTTCCCCTCTCCATTAGTTGCCCACTGGAACATTCATTGTATCTTCCTTGAGATACAGCAAGCAAAACCATCCACTGTACTTCAGCACCTTGGCTCAGAAAAAGGAACTCTGTACATTTTGTTTATGCTGACTTCCTTTGGTAATGCTGTCCATCAGTTGGTAACTTTTCTGCCTACGCTAATAAATAAGATTTGAGCTGGGATTCAGTGATCCATACCTGTAATCCTAGCTAGTCTGGAGGCTGAGATCTGAGGATCAAGGTTCAAAGTCAGCCCAGGCACTAAAGACCATGAGACTCTTATCTCCAATTAGCCACCAAAAAACCAAAAGTGGTCCTGTGGCTCCAGGGGTAGGGCTGTAACCTTGAACTGAAGAGCTCAGGGACAATACCCAGGCCCAGAGTTCAAGCCCCACGCCCCAAGATTGACATAAATAAATACATAAATAAATAAAGATAGATTTGAGATTTTAGGAGCTAGTTTGCAAAAAATCCAGGTGTCCTTCATATGTGGCAATAGATAACAAGAGATATGTATGAATAGGATGTCAGATCTAGACAGCATCTTAAAGAGATCTAGTGATTCGAGTCTAACTTGAAAATGTTTACACTTGAAAAAACAGTGTAGTAAGCCAACATCTGTTTGTTCATCCTACAAGGAAGGGGGAGAATTTTTACTATCTTAAGGAATATCCCATGGGAGATTAATGTTTATATTATGAAAAACATTTATTTTGTATTAATTAAAAAATGAAACTCCAACTCTATTCAATTCTCAATCTATAGTCTAAAGGTCAGGCTTGGTTTCATATAATTGGGTTTTTCTGGGAAGAAAGGGAGACTATAGCTCCTTAGGGAGATGGTGAATGCCCAGCACTACACTTGGCAAACCTAGAAGAGGAAAACAAGATAGAATATCAGCTATTGAAATAAGTGGAAATTTAATTATGTTCAAATAGCATTTGAAATAATAGATTCTGCCAAATGCAGATCACAATTTCTCTGGATCAGAGTTAGCTAATTCTGGATTTGGAGAGCATTGTTGAGATTAGTCTTGCCCCTTATAAGAGTATAATGCATTATTTTAAGAAAATTGGGAGCAGAGTGTGATGGCTCATGCCTGTAATCCTAGCTGAGATCTGAGGATCAAGGTTCAAATCCAGCCCAGAGACTAAAGACTGTGGAGACTCATATACAATTAATCACTAGAAAAGGAGAAGTGGGGCTATGGCTTCAGGGGTAGGGTGGTAGCCTTGAGCTGAAGAGCTCAGGGACAGCAATCAGGCCCAGAATTCAAGCCCCATGACCCCCCAAAAATAGATTGGGGCCGGGAGTTTGCCCTAGTGGTTGAGTACGTGCAGGAAGACCCAGGTTTAATTCCTCAGTACCACATACATAGAAAAAGCCAGAAGTGGTGCTGAGGCTCAAGTGGTCGAGCTCTGGCCTTGAGAAAGCCCCAAGGACATGCTCAGCCCCAGGACTGGCAGAAAAAGAATCTTGATCACTTTTATTGAAATTCTTAAGGGTTTTTTCTCTTTGTACCCAGTCACAGAGCTTTCTGATGCCTCACTGATAGTTTTTCTCAACGCTTTTTTTTCATAAGCCTCAGCCTGAATAGGAGTATAGGATGAAGATAAACCATACAGAAACAATAAGGCAAATACATAAATAATGCAAATATGTATCTTACTATACATTAACAACTAAATTTCAAAATAAAATTGAGTGTATTCACATGTATCCTTTCTTCTTTTTTTCCTCCCTTCTTCCTTTCCTTTTCCCTTCCCTTTATTTTGGCATTCAGGATTCTGCACTAGGCAAGCAGTTGCTCTACCATTCGATTTAGGCCTCAGCATGGCTATTTATTTCTTAGTATGTTGATTGGTTCTACACTCCCACAAAACTCATTAATGCATTTCAATCACTACTCTGGCTAATGAGTTTTTATTGTACTTGTCTGTTCTGCGTAGAGCAGTGACTCAAAAAGCTTCTGAAGGGGCTGGGAGTTTGGCCTAGTGGTTAAAGTGCTTGCCTAGCATGCATGAAGACCTGGGTTCGATTCCTTGGTACCACATATAGAAAAAAGCCGGAAGTGGTGCTGAGGCTCAAGTGGTAGAGCTCTAGCCTTGAGAAAGTCCAAGGACAGTGCTCAGGCCCTGAGCTCAAGCCCAGGACTGGCAAAAAAAAAGCTTCTGAAGTTGCCACTCTATCATTGTTTAATTTTTGTAATACTACTTCTTTCTGATGAAAATATTTGGAAGTATAGCAGTCAAATGATTTTCAGGAGTCACTTAAATAATTTTAAGTAAATAAAGTGTCAAATTGAGAATTTTCTGATACTTGTTGATCATTGCAGGTATTTCAGAGCATAGCAAAACCTAGACTGGGAATCACTGACCTAGAAATACAATATAAAGAAGTAAGCAATCAGTTTATAAATATTATGTAATTACACAATTGGCAATACAGAATATTCGTTAACTATACTCTGGAATCAAGCAGACCTGAGTCCTTTTGTGTGTGTGTGGGGGGTGTCATGGGGCTTGAGCTCAGCCTGGGCGCTGTCCCTGTGCTCTTCAACTCAAGGTTACCACCCTACCCTTGAGCTAAGCCCCACTTCCTGTTTTTCTAGATGTTTATAGGAGATAAGAGTCTCAGGTCCTTTTGTACCCGGGCTGGCTTTGAACCTTGATCCTCAGATCTCAGACTTCTGAGTAACTAGGATTACAGGTGTGAGCCACTGTGCCCAGCTGAGTCTTTTTATAATTGAGATGTATTGTACTCATTAGGTGATATGTTGAATGAAATTGAGTTATAATTCACATATCATACTATTTACCATATTAAAGTATACAGTTCGGTGATATATTAACAAAATTCTACAATTATTACTGCCATGTGATTCTAGAACATTTTGTCACTCTTCTTCCAGTTCCTCCCTGATCCTTGGCAACAATTAATCTACTTTCTATTTCTGTGGTGCACCTATTCTGGGCATTTTATATAAAGCAAGTTAACCTTCCATGATTGGCTTCTTTCATTTATCATAATGACTTCAAGGATCATCCGTGCTACAGTATGTACAAGCATTTAATTCCTTTTACATTTTCTGGGCTGGTTCTGGGGCTTGAACTCAGAGCCTAGGGTGCCACAGTATGCCACACTACTGGCCCTTTTATGTTTTAATTTTTGTTATAAAGTCATTGTACATAAAGATTACAATTGCATAAGTGAGATTGTGAGTACAGTGCAGCCTTGATCAGTGTCACACTTTCCATCATGCTCTTCCCATTTTTCGTTTCTTTTAATAGCCAAATAATATTCTTTTGTGTAGTCGAACCGTAGTTTGTTTATCCATTAATCAGTTTATGGAATTGGGTTGTTTCCCTTTTGGCAGCTACCAAGACTGTTGCTATGAACATTTATGTGTATGTTTTTGAATGAGCACATTTTTCAATTCTTTTGTCTGTATATCTAGGAATGGAATTGCTTGGTCATATGGTAATTCCAAATTTACCATTTTGAAGATGTGCCAACTATTTCCTGAAGCAGCTGCACCACTTTACATTTCTAATAGCTTTGGATGAGGGTTCTCATTTCTCCACATCTTGGCTGCTTTGTGCAACTTTCTGGTTTTTGTTTGTCCACTTTGTTTTGTTTTATTATAGCTATCTGTGTTGTAGCAGTATGGCTAATGATGAGATATTGTGTGTGTGTGTGTGTGTGTGTGTGTGTGTGTGTGTGTGTGTGTATGTATGTGCCAGTCCTAGGGCTTGATCTCTGGGTCTGGTCACTGCCCCTTTGCTTTCTTGCTCAAGGCAAACGCTTTATTACTTGGGCCACACCTTTATTCTTTGGTTTTCTGGTGAATAATTGAAATAGAATCTCAAGACTTTTCTGCCTGGACTGGCTTCAAATTAATCCTCACATCTCACATCTCAGCCTCATGGGTATCTAAGATTATAGGCATGAGGCACTCATGCCTGGACCATGCTGGATTATTTTTTATGGGCTTAAGGATATTTGTATATCTTTTCTGGATAAATGTCTACTGACATAATTTGTCTTTTTTTCTGTTTTTTATTTGTGGTTGTACAAAGGGGGTACAATTCAACATGTCAGGATATTTTTCCCTTGAGGCAACGTGTTGCTATGTTACCCTGGCTAGCCTGAGATTTGTGATTCTTTCCTGTATCCTCCCAAATGCTGGGATTACAGGTATGAATTTCCATGTTTTGACTCTTTTACCCACTTTAAATTGGGTTATTTGTGTTGTTACTGTTGAGTTGTAAAAGTTCTGCACATTTCTAGCTATTGAGACCTTTGTCAGATAGGAATTACAAATATTTTCTCTCACTCTGGGAGTTGTCTTTGTTGATAGTGCTGTTTGTCACACTAAAGGTTATGTTTGATAAAATTCTATTTTGTATTTTTGTGAATATTTTATTATCTTTCAGTAGTTGTACAAAGGAGTTTCCATTCAACAAAGCAGCTTATGAATATAGTGCATTTTGATCAAAGTTGTCCCTTTCAACATTCTCACTCACTCTTCCCAACCCTTCCCTTCCCTTACTTATCCTAATTTTAGGTTATATATTGAAAATTTTTGGCTTTTAGCAAAGCAATTTATGTGCACTGCATCTTGGTTTGTGTCATCACTTCAACATCTTCACCCCCTTCAACCCACCCTTTCCCTTATATTTCTCAGTTCTGTGGCATATACAATGAATTCTTGCCTGCATTCTCTCCTTCTTCTCTTCATTATTCTACTGTTCTCTTGACTCCATCCTATACTCTTGCCATGTACTCATTCCCTGGTACTTATTTTGTTGGGCTGGTTGCTTATGTGTTTTTGGTGTCATCTAAGAAACTGTGCCTAATCTAAGTTTATGAAGATTCACATTTCTTTGTTTCTAAGTATTTTATAGTTACAGCCTTTATGTGTAAGTAATTGATCCATTTTGAATTGCTAGTTTAAGGCCTCACTGTGCAAATGTCTTGCTGTATAGGAAAGTGTACCACTGAATTCTCAATTCTCCTGTCTCAGCTTCTCAAGTGTTGGGATTAAGGGCTTGAACCACCATGTCTGGTGTGAATTTATTTTTACATGTTTTCAATGTGGAGATGAATTGTTCAGTTTGTTGAGATTGTTCTTTCTCCATTGAATGATTTTTAAATCTTGTCAAAAGTATGTTCACCAGGGCTGGGAGTTTGGCCTAGTGGTAAAGTGCTTGCCTAGTAGGCACGAAGATCTGGGTTCAATTCCTCGGTACCAAACATACATAGAAAAATGCTGGAAGTGGTTCTGTGGCTCAAGTGGTAGAGCAATAAGGACACTGCTCAGGCCCAGAGCTCAAGACCTGAACTGGCAAAAAAGTATGTTCACCATAAATATGTGAGTTTATTTAAGGAGGTTTAAGTTTTAATATTACCGTTGCTAGTCATAAACAAGTATGACTCTGGACAAATTACTTTTTGTCATGCTTGTACCTACCAGCCTAAGCTACACAGCAAGATACTACCTAAAATATTTGTAGTTACCTTTTAGAAAATTGGACAAACTGTGAACTAATTCAGCAGTGATACTCATTAGATGCTATGTTGGAAATTAACTATACAACTTGGGGGGAGGGGGTCAGGAGGGGAAAAAAACCACCTGGGAGAAAATGAGGGAGATGTGACAGCATTCAAAAAGAAATGTACTCAATACCTGACTTATGTAACTGCAACCCCTTTGTACATCACCTTTACAATAATTTGGTTTTTGTCAGTGCTGGGTCTTGAAGTCAGGTCTCCTGGGCACTGTTCTTGAGCTTTCCCAAGGCTAGTGCTCTATCACCTGAGCCACAGCATGACTTCCACTTTTTTTTCTGTGTGTGTGGTACCAAGAAATTGAACGCAGGGCTTTGTGTATGCTAGGCAACCACTGTACCACTAGACCACACTCCCCGCCCTAAATTTTTTTAATGGCAGTATTGTAAAGGTACTTAGTTAATCATGGAAATAGAGAAAACAGAGTATGGTTAAAAAGATGATGAAACATCAGGAGTAATCAGAACATGGAGACCTCATAATGAGTAAATAGATGTTAGAAGTTGGAAAAAAGTATTCAGTTCTCCCAAATTTGCTAAAGCAGTTACTGTATGTTAACAAAATAAAACAGAAGAGAAACAGTACAGAAAGCTTACAATAAACAACAGACTGAAGTCATTATTCTATATGGAACTGAAGTCAGCTGAATGAGTTACTTTACAATACTCTTGCTTACTTTTCTGTCAAAAAATATTTTTTGGAAGGGAGGGTCCTGGGGCTTGAACTCTGGGCCTGGGCACTGTCTGTGAGCTCTTCAGCTCAAGGCTACCAGCCTACCCCTGGGCCTGGGCATTGTCCCTGAGCTCTTCAACTCAAAGCTACCGCCTACCCCTGGAGCCACAGCCCCACTTCCCATTTTCTAGAGGTTAATTGGAGATAAAAGTCTCACAGTCTTTAATGCCCAGGCTGGCTTGGAAGTGAGATCCTCAGTTCTCAGCCTCCTGAGTAGCTAAGATTACTGGTGTGAGACACCATGCCTGGCTCAAAGACTCTCTTAAGAAAGTTATAGTTGACCCTTTTCCTATATTCGACATATACGACATTCACACCACATTCCATGAACATTTGTAGGAGGTTCAGAAATCCCTGGTTAAAGATCTTATTTTGACTTTACCTAAAGCAATCCTGATCCATAGCATGTTTTCTCATGCTCAATTTTATAGTGAAGATCATACTGACTTGGGGAAAATGTTTTAGGCTTCAGGCAGAACTGAATATTTTTTTTCTGTATAAAAGAATGTATATGACAACCCTCCTAAAACACATCGCACTCTTCTTGATTTTGTATAGTTTTCAACACACAGACATTTCTTTTACCAATGCTTCTGAACAACTCAGGTAGCTTCCACCATAGACATTGAAAAATGCAGACATGCAGCTCTGGAACAGTTAGCAATAGACATTCAATGTGAAGTGGAGATGTGCCTAGAGGGAAGAGATATGATTCTGAAGGGGCTCAGAATGAGGTAGACAGATTCAGACAAAAATAGAAATGGAAACATGCCACTTAGAAACTCTCTTGTAAATAGTCAAGATAAACTTGAGTGATGGAGGTGGGATGACTGAAATAAGGTGTAGAGGAAAGAGCACAGACTCTAGAATTAAACCAACCTGTTCTCTGGGTATGTATGTACCTGGCTGATTTATTTATTGGCACTGAGCTCCACTTTCTTAACTATACAATGAGTACAGCAATGATGCCTGTTTACAGGCTCTCCGAAAGAGTTTAATGAAATGTATAAAGTGTTAATCATCATACTCAGAACATAGTAAATGAGTGCTTCATATTTGTGGTCTAAGTAATTATTGAAAACCTATTTGGAGGAGATGCCATACTGTGACTAAAAATACCAAATTGTTAGCTGGGCACATATGCCTCCCACCTAGCTACTCAGGAGGCTGAGATATCAGAATCCCAGTTCAAAGCTACCTGGGCAAAAAGAAAGTCTGTGAGACTCATATCTCCAATTAATATCCAGAGTCAGAAATGGAGCTGTGGCGAAAGTGGTAGAGTGCTAGCCTCGAGATTGAAAAGGCTCAGCAATATTGCCTAGACCCTGAGTTCAAGCACTAGAACAGGCACCAAAAATGGTTGATGCCCATGAGGAGCAGCAAGAATAGCTACAGATACATCTATCTATCTATCTATCCATGAAATAAAGCAGAATGTTCTAAAAGGCACTGGTGTTTGAAATGATAAATGAGATAACTCCTAACTTTCTAAGCTTGGGTGCTAATACTTACCAGGTAAGGAAATTTGAAAGTGTGATACATTTATTTTTATGGCAGTATTGGTGGTGTATTAGTTCATTTATGGACATGTTGAATTTGAGTACAGAAGGAAATAACTTGAAGGCAACATTTCTGCCTTCGATGAAAGTTGTGATTTTTCCCCTTTAAATACTCTTCCCTTCCAATTCTAGGTATCTATTCAATGCATTACATATAATGTTTTCACCTTTGCAGGTGAATGCTGATAGATGTTACTTGTCCTTATAACTTGTAAAATAAAAGCATTGAATGGCCCACTTTTTTTTATTAAAGTGGCTATACAACCTTTTGAACCTACTAAACTGAGAGTCATGGCTTTACAATGAGATCCTTCCCTATTATAGACAAATTTCCTGTAAATTTCATTAAATAGCTAGTTAGTTCAGTGCACATAAAATGTTTGATTTAGAAACAGCTTTTAGATTATGTATTCATTGTACTTTGCGTTGAATATAATTGTACTCCATCTCTATGCATCCCATAAAAACGTTATGCAGCTCTCACTGATAAATGGTAATATCTGAACAAATACCAACACTATAGTCAAGCTTTCAAACCCTGATGAGGGTTCCTAATGCCAGTGAGATGACAGATTAGAGCTACTAACAATCAAAAATGCTTTTCTCTTTTCCATAAATAGGATGAACATTCTCCATCAATATTTTTATATTTTTCTTAGTTAAGTCTAACTTAGGATATTTATGTGTATGGATGGAAAACTAATGGCAATAAGTATCTATGCAGATCAGTCTCGTTTTTAAGTTTATCTGCTTGGGGAGGGTAAGTAGGGGCCCAGAAAAGGTGGAACAAAGGGTGATCAAATGTAGCAGTGGTACTCACTAGACACTAGGTTGAAAATGAAGTAAACAGTTTGTGGGGTAGGAAGGAAAAACTAAGAGAGAGCTAAAGTAGCAATGAAACGATTCAAAATGAAGTATACTCATTACCTGGCTTATGTAACTATAACTCATCTGTATATCACCATTACAAAAATAATTATATATTATAAAAATTTGCATGGATGAACAGATTGGTTGACTGAATGCTTAGTTTCTTATCAGTTTTTTAAAATTTATTTTACCTTCTGATGCACACTAAAATGAATATTACCAGATCAGAAAAGTTCTAGCCTCTTGCCCTGCTAAACTCTATGTTGAACTTGACTTGTGTCTTGTAACCTAGAAAGTATGAAAAGACACATAATTTATCAGGCTTGTGCTCATTCAGCAGGCATTTAATAATGACACCAAACTGAAGCCACAGATAATATGACTTCATGATTGATCAGCAAATATTGCTTAGTAAGTAAAAAGAGTTAAAAGTATTCCTCATTCAGCTCAATGAAATGAAAAATTTTCCGAAGGTGAGGGAAGAAAGTGAAGGTGAAAACTATCATCTTTTCTCTCTAGTAACTCAGTTTACTAGAAATGAGATGGAACAGAAATTTCCACATGTGGTAATAGGAAGTAATTTAAGTTCACACTCTGGAGAAGAACTTATTATCTTGCACAGAGAACTGAATTTTTCAAAGCTCTCTCTCTTTTTTATGCAGACTCTCAGGATGGAATCATTTCAGGAAGTAGTGAGTTAGTTTGAAATATGGCTTTGTTTTCCTTCTACTGTATGTGAAATAGGAGCAGCCCTTATACTTTCCTTGAAGTGAAATAGAGAACAGTGTTGGACAAAGGAGATTGAGAATTTTGCAGGGCCTCTATCTCATCACAATCCAGGAGAAGAGATGTCAGTGGAGAATATGTGAAAGAATGATCCATACCAATGCTGTGAGCTGTAATGGTAATGTTAATAAGGAAACAGATTCAGAGGTGGCCACTCAGTTCTATTTATTAGTGCAGGAAAATAAACTCAAGCATTTGTCAAAAGCAAGATTTGAAGGAGGAAGAAAGGCTTTCTGACTAATACCTAAATCTCTTTTCTATTGCTCAAGCATCCCTAGGGAGTCCAGCATATATGGCCTTTATTGGTTAGAGTACAATTAATTCTATATCCACTTTTCCTTTGAAAATGCTTAATGACTCTTGCTTTGTATTCCTTGTAGGTGAAAGCCCAGCCTCTGTGGTTCTTAATGCCTCAGCAGGATTATTTTCACTAAAGATGGAAACACTGGAGTCTGAATTGACCTGTCCAATCTGCCTCGAGTTGTTTGAAGACCCCCTTCTGCTCCCTTGTGCTCATAGCCTGTGCTTCAGCTGTGCCCATCGCATCTTGGTCTCAAGCTGCAGTTCTGGTGAATCCATTGAACCTATTACTGCTTTCCAGTGTCCTACGTGCCGGTATGTTATCTCGTTGAACCACCGGGGCCTGGATGGCCTCAAGAGGAATGTGACCCTGCAGAACATTATTGATCGCTTCCAGAAGGCTTCAGTTAGTGGGCCCAATTCCCCAAGTGAGAGTCGCCGGGAGAGGACCTACAGGCCCAGCTCCGCCATGTCTAGTGAGCGAATTGCTTGCCAATTCTGTGAGCAGGATCCACCAAGGGATGCTGTGAAAACATGCATCACCTGTGAGGTCTCCTATTGTGACCGTTGCCTACGGGCCACTCACCCCAACAAGAAACCTTTCACCAGCCATCGCCTGGTGGAACCAGTGCCAGACACACATCTTCGAGGGATCACCTGCCTGGACCATGAGAATGAGAAAGTGAACATGTACTGTGTATCTGATGACCAATTGATCTGTGCCTTATGCAAACTGGTGGGTCGTCACCGAGACCATCAGGTCGCCTCCCTGAATGATCGCTTTGAGAAACTCAAGGTAAGACTTCTGAGGAATATCCTTCACATGACTGACTCAATGTAATATGTAGTTAGTAAGTTCCCTAATGGATCATGAGTGAGTTAACTCAAGTTGTTTTTGTGAGGCATAATCTGCTCACCAGAAGCTCTTGCCAGGATCCATCTCATTTATTGTATAAACTTGCTTTCATTCATACACTTCTGGAGAATTCTGGGCTGTTGGAAAATGACCAGATCCACTGGAAGTCCATTCATTGAAGTAGCAGCCTTTCTCCTGTCAGTAATATAGTATACATTATCTTTTGTATTATCATTTCACCTCTTCTTTTAAGTATGTGAATACCTGTGTAGGTGTACTGCAATTAGCATAGGTGATGGTTTGCATATGCTAGGGTGTGGCACTGTGTAGGTGTGGGTGGAGGTGTCTGAGTGTATTTTTGTAGATGACAGATTTTCGTGGATGATATTAGTGTATGTTTGTGTTTTCATACTCAGTTTAGTAACGAAAGAAATGTTTGTCATTGGTCATTATGGTCTGCCATTAAGCACTTAACTCAGGGCTAAGCCAAGCCTGCCTTAAAAAAAGAAATTTCAGTACATTGCAATAATGGGAGTTATAGATGAATATCCAAAATAAAAATTTAAACTGAAGATAATAAATTCACCCAATATCAAAGTTTGTGCTCAAGTTGAGTGTTGCTGGATTACAGGCTGAAGAACTTGCTTAAAATTCTCACTTTGAAGGTCCAAATCTTTCACTTATTTTCATTGGGCAGCTTTCTAAAGTTGTTGTGATATATAATATTCTTCCTAGTCTTTTTTTTTGTGGGTCTGTGGGGCTAGAACTCTGGGCCTGGGCGCTGTCCCTGAGCTATACAGCTGAAAGCTAGAAATCTACCATACTGAGCCACAGCACCACTTCCTTCCTATTCTATTTTTGGCATGTTAATTGTACAAAGGGGCTTTATTGTGATATTTCTATATGTTTTACCATATAATATTTATGTTCAAATCAAAATGGCTAGTTTTAAAGTCTCCCTACCTCACATTGATGTTAACAAATGTCAGATCTACCAAAATGTTTTATTCTCATTGCCTAGCTTCTTTGTGGCATAATTTCCCTTAAGAAGGAAGCCAATTAACAAAGATTCCAGAAAAATAAAACCTTGAAATCAATACTAAGATTACCACTCCCAAATACTATCTGTATACGTATGCCAAGCTAGAAGATACAGATAGTATGGAAGCAGAGAAAAAAAGGAAATAGAGATTTTCTTTTTTCCAGATTCTGAAAAATTTTGAACTCATGTAAAATGTTGGTATTGGGGATAGCAGAATTCAGTATAGCATGTATTTTCCTCTGTAATTTATTGTAGGGAATATTAAGAATAGTAACATTGACAATGTTTGTGCTTCTTTTGGTAACTATTAACATACAAAGTAGATAAAAGTCAGTGTTTATTTTTTTTATCTCACTCAAGGTGACCTGCTCATTTTTATCAAGGCTGAAGAGGGGAATACTCCTATTGACCTCAATTCTTAGAATCAAATATGGTAGGCTTTAGATCTGGTCTAGTCAAATGGGCTTTGATAGGTTGTTCCGTTAAAGTCACAAAATTGCTTGGAGAGAACTGTAACTGAAATTCAGACTCTAGATAGTGACTGTCCTTTCTCTTGTAGCCTGCTATCACTTTGTTTGGGACCTAAATTTTTCCCCTGAAATGCAATTTAAAACTCTTTTTTTCTGCTCCTGCAACTGCATATTGCATTGGTTGTAATTAAATGATCAACAACCTCAAGAAAAGGAAATATTATATAGATTTACAGCTACATGATGGCAAAAAAGGGTGGGGTTGCAGGAAGAGTAAGGGATATGAACAGGATGAAACTATCTGCCAAATATTTGCAGGTGTTAGGACTATTACAAGGCATTGGCCTTGAGAAATATTCCAAACAGAAATCTCTTCATCCTTATGTACTGTCGAGATAACAAAAACACTGCATGGAGTAGGCCTGTGTCTATTTGGAAACATCTGAAAACATGAAAACACTGGATGATTGATTGGACATTTGGCATCATGTACCTATAGCCATCATCTCCAGAGATGGAAAGAACAGAAAAGTATTTTATCAAAAGATACTTTAGTCTGCAGCTAAGCAGTAATTTTTGGAGGAAAAAGGCCAGATTTTAAAATAGTTTCCCTTTAATTTTTAAGGATATGTGCAGAAAATTCTGATTATAAATTAAATGGAAACTATTTTTCGCTCATATTTAGATGGAGAGTGGAAACATATGAATCACTTCCAAATGTGTGCTTTCTTATATCGTCTGGAACATCTTGGACATCAGAGAGGAGAAAGAGGTTCTGGGTTTGTGAGTGTGTGTGTGTGCATACATGTGTGTGTGCACATGCATGCGTGTGTGTGGTGCCAAGTATAAAAGGATATTAATTCTCCACATTAACCACAAAGGAAGTCTGACTTTTAGTGTTACATATACTCAGTTCTTTGCATTAATTTTAAATTAGAAAAGCATTTAAGATACTCGATATGCTTGAGTCTTTTCTAAAGAGAAAAGAGACTGCTGAGTGACAGAAGCTCTGTGTGTGTGTGTGTGTGTGTGTGTGTGTGTGTGTGTGTGTGTGTGACTGAGTATATTTATATCAAGGATGTTGATTCTTTGGTCTGTGTCTGAGGTAGTACTTATTTTTATTTATATATGTTTATTTTGACTTGAATTTCATTTAAAATTTTTATTGTAATGAGGGTTACAGTTACATAAGCAAAGTAATGAGGTCATTTTCTTATTTTCTCCCATTCCCTCCCAAACCTCCTCCCCCCAAGTTATAAAGTTCATTTCAAACATTGTGTCTACTATCACTAAATAGCCTTTTAGGTGTTAACCTCTCTTATTAGGATTAGTAGTCTCTAGTATATACACGTTCAACAAAGAGTAAACCAACTGCATTATAGGAGAAGGGTCAGAATTGCTAGAAGTTGTCTCTTTAACACATATTCAAAAGAGATACACATCGCAAAAGAAATGAGAGCCGGGAGTTTGGCCTAGTGGTTAAAGTGCTTGCCTAGCATGCACAAAGACCCGGGTTCAATTCCTTGGTACCACATACATAGAAAAAAGCTGGAAGTGGTGCTGAGGCTCAAGTGGTAGAGCTCTAGCCTTGAGAAAGTCCAAGGACAGTGCTCAGGCCCTGAGCTCAAGCCCAGGAGTGGCAAAAAAAAAAAAGAAATGAGAGTGTTTAGGGTATTTACATCCTATTTAATTTTTTAGTCTACCTATAGTGTTTAAATATAAGAAACACATCCTTCAAAAGACTATAACTGGTCAATTAATTGTTTGATTTAAAAGAATACTAGTGTTCCTGTACCATAAGGCCTATCAGAGTATTTATTCTATCATTACTCTGTTTTTCTCAGTATGTATGTATGTATATATAGTCAAAATAGATGCCACATTTCTTCAGCTGCTTCACATTTCAGAATTTTCAGCATCACATCCATGTTTTCTCTTCAAAAAAGACTGTTATTTGTATTAATAAATAAATACTGGCTTCATAAATCGAGATCAACTTTCTGAGGCTCTCTGTTGCTGATAGACTTCAACTTTATATTCTAAATCTGTACAGATTAATTTCTGTGATGTTCCTTTCTATTTTCCCTTACTACTCTCAAATATTCTACTTTCGTCTACCTCAGTGAGTCTCCTGTCTGCTAAACATTCCACTCACTTTTTGTTTTTGTTATTTTGTGCTGCTCCTGGGGCTTGAACTTGGTCTGAGCACTATCGCTGAGCTTTTTTGTTCAAGGCTAATAGTGCTCTACCACTTGAGCCATGGCTCCCCTTCTGGCTTCTTAGTAGCGAAAAATACAGTTGTGAGCCTTTGATGCTCAGCTTTTACTTTTAACTTTTACTATTGCTGTTCATCTGGCCTACTTAGAAATTCTGCCCATTCTTTAATTATCAATTCAAACTCCACAAGAGACTAGATACCCCCTTCCTTTCCAGCCCTGCCCCTCCCCTCCCTTCTCCTACTCTCCCCTCCCTTTTTCTTCGATATCTGTTGTGTCTGCCTGTATATCTATCTACCTATTTACCTATCTATCATCTATCTATCTATCTATCTATCTATCTATCTATCTATCTATCATCTATCTATCTATCTATCTATCTATCTATCTATCTATCTATCTATCTCTTTCTACCTGCCTACCTAGGTTCCCAAGCTCTAGCACACCTAGTATGTATTTAAGAGAAATCCATGGACTGGAAATGTGGCTTAGTGGTAGAGTGCTTGCCTAGCATGCATGAAGCTCTGGGCTTGATTCCTTAGTACCACATAAACAGAAAAAGCCAGAAGTGGTTCTGTGGCTCAAGTGATACAGTTCTAGCTGTGAGCACAGAGAGGCTCAGGGACAGTGCCCAGGCCCTGAGTTCAAGTTCCAGGACAGACCATGGAAAAAAAAAGAAAAATAAAAAGAAAAATCCAAATAAATTAAGCTGTCATGATTGTGGGTTTTTTTTTTTGCCTTTTTTGGTGCTAGTGGGGTTTGAACTCAGGGCCTTTTGCTTTATAGATAAATACTCAGCCATGCTCCTTCTTTTTCAGGCAGGGTCTTGTGCTTTTTGCTTGGGTGAGCTTCAGACCTTGATCCTCCTCCCTAATGCCTCCTACATAGACTGTTTTGGGTTTTTTTTGGGGGGATAAGATTTTCTTCTTTAGTTCATGTTGTCTTGGAACTGCCCTCAAACTCAAAATCCTCCTGCCTTCACCTTCTGCTTGCTGGGGTTATAAGCCTATACTACCTCACCTAGCTTTGTAATAGTTTTGCAGAAGGTACATTAGCTAGCTTTGGTTCTCATATTAGAAGATATAAATCAGACTTGCCATTATGAATACTTTAGAAGTCTGAAAAATGCCTCCTGTGAACGACTGGCAATTTTCCAAACCAGAATGTTAGCAAAAGTATGGCATAACTTTAATTTTAAGTGCCTATTCATTCTGATTGCTGGATTTTCCAACTCTCTAACCCTATGGTGACATCTGTATAAATCAGATGTGATTATTACAATTCTCATTGAGAGTGATGCCCTCACATTTCCATGCCCACAGCCTGCCAAAAATAAAGCTGATGAAAATCAATGAGACTAGGGGAATTTCCTGAAAGAAATAAACAAGTACATTTTCTTTTTTCTCATTACATTTCCACAAATTCATTACTAATATAATTTTAAATGGAGTTATATGTATATATCAGGGACTTCATTGTTATAAAATATTACCTGGAACTAGAGTAGCTATTGCCATGGGAAAAAATACATGTGTGGGTACATACTTGCAAGCATGTACCCACATACATACAAATAGATAGTAAGACAGAGAGATAAAGGTTGACAAAGAAACAAGAAATATGAGACTTGGGGAATGTTCAAAGGAAAGTTTTGACAAGAGTTAAAGGTTCAAAAATCTGATATTCTAGAATCTTATCGCAGTTGATTACTTGCCCTTCCTGCTCACTCATTCTGTCATCCATTCTCCCATTCTCACTCAGCTGCCACCTTCTCCCAGTCATTTGTCTACTCACCCACTTGACACCCACTTCTGTTGGCTAAGACAGGTACCCTCTTAATTATGTGTCAGTGATCATTTGACTATTTCTAAATCAATAGGAATATGAACAAAGACTTAGTTGCTTAGGGAACAGAGAACAGTCACGAATTTCTGCCACCTGGGAAAAGTCCATAGAACCCTATCTCAGAAGCGAAATATGAAAGCAAATGGCTAGAGGAGGTATGACTCAAGAGGTAGAGTGATTATCTAGAGTTAGGGAAGCTTTGGGTTCAATCCTCAATACTCCCCCTCCCATTAAAACAACATCTTTAGAGTCAAGGCATGGTAGTTTACACTTGTAATTCCAGTACTAAGGAAGCTGAGGCATGAGTTTGAGGGTAGCCTGGGCTGATTAGTGACATCTTTTTTTGTTAGTCCTGGGATTTGATCTCAGGGCCTGGGTACTGTTACTGGGCTTTCTCAAGGCTAGCACTCTACTACTTGAGCCACAGTACCACTTCAGGCTTTTTCTGTATATGTGGTACCAAGAAATTGAACACAGGGCTTTGTGAATGCTAGGCAAGTGCTCTACCACTAGGTCATACTCCCGGCCCTTTAGTGACATTTTGAATGGTTTCTAAGAAAGAAAGACAGAGACATAGACAGAGAGAAACAGAGAGAGAGAGATTTTCATGAGACACAGGGTTGCAAGAGGATATCTTTGAAGATATATGTATCATATATAAGCATGTACATTCATGCATGTACATTCATGAATCAGTGGCAAAGAAGGACTCTGGGGCTGTATATCAGTGTGTCCATAAATGTGTGTCATTGTATGGTGAGATGAGAAAGTGTGTACAACCTACTAAGTCAGGATATATGTGTAAGGCAAACTTGCTGGGGGTGCCCTTGTTGGGGGTAGAATTCTCTCAGGAGAATTTGCTCTAAAGCTAGGCTAGAGATCATTTTAATAAATGAGTCTTATTATATATACTCATAATAAGAAAAATCTTGGGGCCGGGAGTTTGGCCTAGTGGTAGAGTGCCTGCCTAGCATGCATGAAGACATTGGTTCAATTCCTTGGTACCACATACATAGAAATATCCAGAAGCTCAAGTGGTACAGCTCTAGTCTTGAGAAAAGCCCAAGGACAGTAATCAGGCCCTGAGTTCAGGCCTCAGGACTGGCAAAAAAAAAAAAAAGAAAGGGCCGGGAGTTTGGCCTAGTGGTTAAAGTGCTTGCCTAGCATGCATGAAGACCCGGGTTCGATTCCTTGGTACCCCACATACATAGCAAAAAGCCAGAAGTGGTGCTGAGGCTCAAGTGGTAGAGCTCTAGCCTTGAGAAAGTCCAAGGACAGTGCTCAGGCCCTGAGCTCAAGCCCAGGACTGGCAAAAAAAAAAAAAAGAAAAAGAAAATAAAGAAAAAACTTTGGTGGAGGCCAGCTCGTTTTCTCCAAGTGAAGGAACAGAAAAACATACTTTTGACTCTTGTTCATTTAGATAAATGTAACAAGAACAAAATATTTGAATCCAGATTTGTACTCTCTCAACTATGGAGATTATTGTGATAGGCATTCGTGGATAGTAGTGGGACCAACAGCTGTCTGGCAGTCGATGTCTCAGCTAAACTGGCCTTCAGATCATAGTCATAATGTCATTATTGTGGGCCAGGAGTTTGGCCTAGTGGTAGAGTACTTGCCTAGCACGCACAAAAACCCAGGTTTGATTCCTCAGTACCATATATATAGAAAAAAAAAGTCGGAAATGGTGCTGTGGCTGCAGTGGTAGAGCTCTAACCTTGAGAAAGCCCAAGGACAGTACTCAGGCCCTGAGTTCAAAGCCCAGCATTGGCAAAATATAAAAATACAAATGAAGTCATTATTGTTTGTAGCACTGCCTTCTCTGCTCAAGAATTGATCCCTGTTACATCTGTGTATAACCCTTAACATGGCCCTTGTATGTGTGTGTGTGTGTGTGTGTGTGTGTGTGTGTGTGTGTGTGTGTGTTGGGGGTAGGTGAAACAGTTCATTTATTTTCTACTCAATTTTCTCAGGTTCAATTGAATCTTCATTTTTTTTCAGGACTTCTGTTGAATTTTCTGGTTCTGCACTTAGTATCAATAGAACCCTGTGTTGAAAGATGTTTTCTGCTGCTGCTTTGGTTTGAGAGCAAGTTCAGCAAGTAGATATTCTTATTATATGTGCTTATATCTTTCTGGGCGTAGGTTATTTTGTCCCACATCTTCTCATCAACACGTGAAAGTGGTAAAGATCATTTGTTTATGAACAAGCTGCAAAATGTTGATTCACGTTGTTACTTCGTTGATGAAATTCCTGTCTGTCTGTTATTGTTAGGCAAAGAAACAAAGTACAGAAATGTAATATAGGTGAGGAAAGATTAAGGAAACAAGGATTATTGAACTCAACACAGTGAAGTTTAAGGGGGAAATGTGATAATGGCTCTTATGTTCATGGAAGATTGATATAATGAAATAATGCTTTATCCTTTGTCTACCCTGAAACTAGAACAGTCAATAAGTTCAACTATAACATAAGAAATTTACATTAGGGTCAGGAATGTGGCCTAGGGGTAGAGTGCTTGCCCAGCATTCACAAAGACCCGGCTTCGATTCCCTGATACTACATATATAGAAAAAGCTAGAAGTGATGCTGTGGCTCAGGTGGTACAATGCTAGCCTTGAAAAAGCCCAAGGACAGTGCTTAGGCCCTGAATTTAAGCCCCAGGACTGGCAAAAAAAGAAATTTAGGTAAATATTTCATCCATTCATTCTTTTAAGAAAAAGTAAACACTTTGTTTACAATTTATTTTGGACATTGTGGTAGGAGCAGGGATCATAGAAAACTAGACATAGTCATTGCCATGATCCATTTTGACTTAATAGAGGAGAGAGAAAAGTAATTCCAGAATTCATATGACAAGTTCTATGACGGAAATTTGAATAAAATGCTCTGAAGCACAGAGGCAAAGGGTGTCATCAAGCTCAAAACCAAGGAATCATGAATGAACTTGTTGGAGAGATGTCAATTAGAGAGTTCATGAAGAAAGAATTGGCAGGACTTGAGAATGAGTATACTGGTTATAGATGATGCTTTGACTTTACATTTGAGATCATTGTGGTTATGGGTCATTCATTAATTCATTCATCATTTATTGAGGACTTCTTACATGCCAGAAGAGGTGCTCGGATTACTGTGATAAAATACAGCATAGTGTCAGATTTGGTGGTGTTCTTTGCTTGGTATCAGGATTGAGAAACTAATGACACATTTATAAGACAGAATAAGCACAAAGAATCGTGAAAGAGTATAGAAGGGATAGTAGAAGAGACTTTAGGTGGGTTTGTGCAAACCCCAGTCAGGGGATATCAGTGGAGTCATGGTAGGGAGAGTTCTAACCAGGAGAGAAATTGTGCTCAAACACGTCAAAGAGAAGAAGCACTCTAATACTAAATACTCTAATACTAAATACTCTAATAGTAAAAGGATAAATGCTCTAGAAAGAACTGAAATTCACACTTCTCCAGGGCTAGAAAAATGAATTTGAATGTCTTCAGCACTGAGGCAAAGCTGTTCAGTAATGAGCTGAGGTGAGGTCATCTCAGTAGATTGAGTTTTGCAGAAGAGCGTGGACTAGAAATTAGACGTGAATGGAGATCAGATGAAAGCCAAAGAAGAGGATGTATATGAAATGATGGCACTAAAGATGAACAGTGCAAGTAGAATACAACCCATTGCCCCCAGGGAAAGAGTTGGCTTTGGCTTACTCTTCTGGGTGGGTGTAATCAAAATAAACACTGGATTTAGATTTTCTTTCTGGAGATCTAAATAATAACTTACCAAGCTAAGCTGGAGGTTTAATTGTTACATATACATCTAAAGTGGAGATAGAGAGGGTGTGGGATGGTTTAGGTAGCACTCTGAAGATGAAAAGGCTGGGTCTTTGCTCAAGAGTTGTAGAGACTTTCTGAAACATAGGGTATGCCAACTTGTTTCATTTTGGCTAAGAATCTGGCAATTTTCTTACAAGCCTCAAGTAGAGTAGACCTATATGATATACATCCAGTGTATCACACGCATCTCATTCTGGGATGTAGCCTGTGTCTATACAACAGCAAATAAATGTTTGGGGAATGAATAAACTCTGGCATAAGGGTGTGGGCTTCAGTTTGTGAACCAGATGGTGTGTTCTGTTGTTGAAAGGCCATATGTAACTGATACATAAAGTGACAGACTGAAGCAAAAGCAAAGTAAGTATTTTAAGACAGGCAGTTAAGAAAGAAGGTAGAATGTGACCCCCACCCCCCAAGAATATGATTTCTGGTTTTTGGAAGACTGGATGATATCAATGTGTAGATTGTATGTCAATAAAGAAGATACCAAAAGAGGAAATAAGGTCAATGATTCAGATTGTTTTTAAAGACGAGGTTATCTATCAATTGAGATGAGTGACTCATAAATGAGTATTCCTTTCCTTCTTCATGTTTCTCTCCCACCCACTACTCCAAGGTTCAGTTCACACATTAAAACCCCAAGATTAAATCTTGCCTAGGTTTAGATAATGTATTCCTGGTACTTTTTGGAAAGCAGGGGAAAATACAGGCATTTGATAACAATACTAGATGTTTCAGTAGAACAAACAGAAAAGCTGCATCCTTTTTTCAGCTTTAAGACTTAGTGTCAGGTCAGTGTGTATGTAGGTATGCAAGCTGTGTGGGAATGCATCTGCCTTCCCAGAACATGCAAAATGGAGATTAGAGTCCATTTTGTGCCATAAGAATAATGAGCTGATGTTTTGACATACAGCTAGGGTTCTTAATAGAGCCAATGAGAAAAGTTACCAGAAATAACCTGGGTCTAGAGAAGGGGAAAAAAGCGAGCAATTATTTGAGGGCTAGAGAGGCCATTTATTTTTTTAAATGGGATGCTGTCTGGAAGAAGAATGGCCTGTTCCTGGCTTCTCCGATAGCAAAACATGTTCATCCCTTGGAAAGATAACTACAGAACACAAAAGGCTGAATCTATATGACATAGATGAAATGGAACTTGGTAAAAACGGAATCAGTGCAGACTGCCAATTTAGTTAATGCAGGCATTCTAATATCTCAATTATGAAAGACAGCCAAATCTTCCTCTCATTTTGTGCTGTTTAGACACATGCACATTTGGTGTGATTGCTAGAATGGTGCCATCTGAAGGTGAACAGCTTCTCACAGTGTCATAAGCTAAAATGGCTTCTCTAGCCCTTACAGAAAGGAAGCAGAGAAGGACCCCAGAGGTTACCTCCTACAGCAGGAAATGGGAGCTTCATCCTGCTCACCCTGCCAATCTCCTGTCCTCATTTCCTCCCAGCAGATATCTCCATTCCAATCTCTCTGCCACTTTGACTAACTTGCTGTTACAATTTAGCTATTTTGAGAAAGTTGTACTAACCAAATTTGAACAGAGGGAATGAAGCCCAATCATTAACTGGACTGTACAAGAAGAAGAAAGCAAAACAAACAAATTCCTGAATAACATGTTTATTTTGTCATAAAAGGTTTTACACAAATTCATATGCAACACACACACACACACACACACACACACACACATCCTCAGCCACTGTATGGACAAGATAATTACTTGACCAAATCAATCAAGTCATTCATTCAAATGTAGAGTGGCCCAGAAATTTTAGTTCTGAATGATTTGTCTGTGCTAGGCATGATAAGGAATGGGTTGGGAAATAGACTACATAATTGCTTCAATTCTGCGTCCCTTTGCATATGTTCATTATTGAGAATCAATTCCAATTTGAGACAAGACTTTAATTCCTTGTAAATGAATAGAAAGTGAGTAAGTAAATATTCGGTGTTTTCCTCAAATTATGTCTCATAATGTAAGAAAACAGTGGCAAAAAGCCATCAACAGATGGTGTTTTCATTAGCCAAAGATCTATTTTTCAAAGCGTTTTCATATTAATGAAGCAAGGTTGAAATTAGAGTCATCTTGTCAGTTCTAGTTCTATGTTGTTAAAACGTGCTGGCAATCTGAAAATTGCTAGGAGGCCACAGCAAGCTAACCATTTGCCATAATTTTGTGATGGTAACCCAAGGCCCATAGTCTGACCAGACCCCAAATTATGTGTTCAGCCCTAATTTTTGCATTCAGTAGATTTATAAAAGCCATAAGTCTCAGTTCAGAGCCATAAATGAGGAACACACAGCAGGAATCTTAGCCCTGCTATGCACATGAATAATTCATAAAATATCAATTTCAGGACCAGTGTTGCAACAGGTTGCATGTACTTGTTAAGAACATCTTCCCTGTGGAATCCCACATTTGAATGGAAACATATTACAGTTGGCAACATGGATTTTCAATATTGTTGCAGCTCTGAGTTCGTCAATCTACATTCTCTTTACCTAATATGTCAATATAGTCATTTTGTGATACATCAAATTTCATTGACCTGGGAATTTGAATTCCTCTGCCAGAGGAAATCATTAACTGATTGGGTCTATTACTAATTCCCATTATCTAATTTAAGCTAGATTATTTAATTAGACCGAATTCTGTCATAGTCACCTAAGAAGAGCCACTTCTTTCCTTTCTCTCTCTCCCTCCTCCCCCCCCCACCTTTCTTTCTTTCTGCCAGTCCGGGGACTTGAACTAAGGGCTTGAACACTGTCCTTGGGCTCTCTTAAGGCTAGTGCTCTACCCACTTGAGCCATAGCATTATTTCCAGCTTCTTCTGTATATGTGGTACCAAGGAATTGAACCCAGGGATTCATGCATGCTAGGCAAGCACTCTACCACTAGGCCATGTTCCAGCCCAAGAGCCACTTTTTCTACTCCTTACATACTCTTAAATTCTGTGTAATATGGCAACTGTTTCTAAAACCATACTGAAATTCCCTTTTCAAAGATTACTGTGCCCTCAAATTACCAAATTCAGATGTCTTTTATCTATACACACCGTCTTTATATTCTCTTCATATTTCACAGCAGCAAATCCTTTCTTAAAACATGTCTTGCACTCATCCTCTTAAATTGGTCCAGATCTATAATAGCAACCACCTTAACTATTGCTGTCTCTATGTTTCCAACATCTCTGCTTCCATGTTTTCCTGTTTAAGTTTGCCACACATGCTACTGCTAGGGTAATGCTTTATATGTGTAATTGCCTTGTTTAACAGCTTTTGATAAGCCCCCACTACAAATAAAGGTACATATCCAAAGTCTTCATAACAGAGCTTTGATCCACATTTCTAGCCTGTCACCACTGGTAATAGTACTTTCTTGAAGCTGAGGGAAACTGCCATTTCTTGACCATGCTTGGTATTTTATTAACTTTTTTGAGACAGAGTCTTGCTGTATTGCTCAGGCTGGCTTCAAGTTTATGGGTTTAAGTGATTCTCCCACCTTAGTCTCCCAAGTAGCCAGGACTACAGATGAGCTAGTCATTGTGGCTGGAATATTTTGCCATCTTCAATTACTGCCCATTAAAATTCCTTTTCTACTATGCGAAGTTACTACAGCATCCTGAACAAAGTAGTTGTTCATTAAAACTTTTGTTGCTTTAAATCTCTGAGCTTCCAATTACTTTCTTCTCTGACATCAATTTAGCATACAGATGAAGACGAAATTATGACTGTCCTTCCTTTTTCTTTTTGTGGGTCTTGGGACTTGAACTCATCCTGACCATTTTCCCTGAGATATTCAGCTCAAGGCTACTGCCCTACCCTTGAGCCAGGCCCAATTTCCCCTTTTTTTCTAGAGGTTAATTGCAGATAAGAGTCTCATGTCGTTTTGTACTGAGGCAGGCTTTGAACCTTGATCCTCATATCTCAGCCTCCTGAGTAGCTAGGATTACAGGCGTGAGCCACTGTGCCTGGCTCTGTCCTTTTTCCTTCCCTCCCATTATGTTTGCGTAAGCCACTGTGCCAGGCTCTGTCCTTTTTCCTTCTCTCCCATTATGTTTGCTAGGGAGACCCACAGATTGAGATGGTACTAGGATAAAAGAAATTAGAGAGCTGGGTGTGGTGGCTCATGCCTGTAATCCTAGTTACTCAGGAGGCTGATGTCTGAGGATCCCTATTCAAAGCCAGCCTGGGCATGAAAGTCCGTGAGACTCTTATCTCTAAGTAACCACCAGAGAATTGGAAGTGATGTTGTGGCTCAAAGTGGTTAAGTGCAAGCCTTGAGCTGAAATGCTCAGGGACAGTACAAGGCCCAGAGTTCAGAGTTCAAATTCCACAACTGACAAAAAACCCCCCTATGATCACCCCGTACACAACAACAACAACAACAACAAATCACAGAGCTAGGCACCAGTGGCTCGTGCCTGTAATTCTTAGCTACTTAGAATGCTGAGATCTGAGAAGCACAGTTCAAAGTCAAACTTTGCAAGATATTCTGTTATTCTCTTATCTCCAATTAAATAGCAAATGCTAAAAATGCAATTATGCCTAAAGTGGTAGAATGCCAGCCTTGAGTGAAAACAGCTAAGGCTCTGCGTTCATGTCCTTATACACCTGCACAAAAGCAAATATATAAGATAAAGAAATCAGGGAGACATCCCCAAGCTGAGAAAAATGAAATAAATTGTGAAAAATTACTCCAATTAGGGAGAAAAAAATCAAATTAACCAAGAGCAGTCTGGCAAAAGTGAAGCAAGAGTTAAACTGGACTTCAGAATCCAGTTTAAGAACAGTGAAATCAGATTAGTCCATAGAAATACATTGGTGTGAATGTGAATAGATCCTATGTGACATCATCATAGGAACAGTGCCAAGGTTATTAGGAAACTACAGCTACTTAGTAGACAGGAAAGAGGAAAAAGCATGAGACTCTTCTCTTTTTCCATGTCCCCTTACTCCCCAGTAACTTTTCCATCCTCTCTTCCAAATGTATAAACTTTGAACAACTACCAATTACGGAACTGTGGAAATTGAAATGAAGCAATGAAGGGAAGGAATCTTGAATAAGGGCCAGGATGTTGGCATAAGACATTTGAAACAAACTTTGTAGGGTGTTGGAATGGTGAGTGTGAAAATTTAAGTAGACTACTAATAAATATATAATATTATCCGACAGGGGCAATGGCTCATGCCTGTAATCCTAGCTACTCAGGAGGCTGAGATCTGAGGATCAAGGTTCAAAGCCAACCTGGGCACAAAAGAACCTGAGACTCTTATCTCCAATAAATCTGTAGAAAACAAAATAGGAAGTGGGGCTTGGCTC
Source organism: Megascapheus bottae (assembly GCF_031878675.1). Taxonomy (NCBI): domain Eukaryota; kingdom Metazoa; phylum Chordata; class Mammalia; order Rodentia; family Geomyidae; genus Megascapheus; species Megascapheus bottae. The sequence goes on from NC_143547.1 coordinate 71,738,216, forward strand.
AAGGATAGGGTGGTAGCCTTGAGCTGCAGAATTCAGGGAGAGCGCCTAGGCCAAGTTCAAGCCCCAAGACCCACAAAAAAAAATTATTCACAAAAAAGGCAAAAAAAAGCCCACCAGAATAACTAAGTTAAAATAGGGAACTGGAAACATAGACTCCAGTCCTAGCTTTGATGAATATTAGTTATATTACTATAAATCAATTAAATTTCACTCCAGTTCTCTCAGTAGAATGCTAATCTCTCCACCATGAGATGGTTAAAATTATTAAATAGTATGCATAGAACTACAATGGCAGAGTGGCAAATAGTAATCATCCAATAAATCATACTGTTCCTACTGCACTCACCTATAAAAGAGATGATAATGCTCATTTTTATAAGTTTTGGGATTGCTTGAAGGAAAAAAAAGAGATATTAACAAATGAAATTACTTTAGGAAGTCAAATTTAGTATAATACTATAAAAACACTAGATTGATTTAATGTCAGTAAGTTCTTATATCCATCTACAAAGTCATGAATATCATCTTTCCCTCAGTAATGGCAGTCTGGACCATCATGGTTAAGTAGTACCTACAACAGAGCTTGCTTGATGCATAGTGTTTAGAGACTCTTTGTAAGATTTGTCTAATGAAAGATAAAATAATGGCATTCGCAGGGAAGTGGATGAATCTAGAGCGAATCATGTTGAGTGAGATAAGTCAAGACCAAAGGAACAAAAGGTGCATGATATTTTTAATATGTGGCTATTAGATCCAAACAGTACAAGAGCGAGAATTCAATATTTGTGTACCCAATGCTATGGTATTGGAAATATAAACACAACTACATAGACATAAAAACTTATGACTCTGTAGACATAATGTTTTATTACATAGATTAATATGTATCTATGACATACAAACCCTCAGCCTAATTTTAATTATGTTCTAAAATCTAAGTGTCAGTGATTATATATAGATATTCCCTTCCTGAATACTTGTTTGTTAAACACGTCATTTGAAATATGATGTAAGAATTAATGTTAATAAATTATTTAATTTAAAAAATGAAAAAAAAGATTTATCTAATGATGCATAGTATTTTGTCTTTTGTAATATTTGTCTAATGGGCTCGGTTGAGATTAGTGATAGAGCACCTTCTAACACATGTAAATCTCTAGGATCTATACCCATCACTGAAAAACAAACTATCTACTGGCTGATTGATCATTACATTGGCTGTCATGCTCATTATTTTTGTCCTTTTTTTCTCTCTGTTTCCTGCTGGCTTCACACCCTCTACGATGACAGCAAACTCTGGAGATGAACCTCACCAACCTGGTTAAACGCAACAGTGAACTAGAAAATCAAATGGCCAAATTAATACAGATCTGCCAGCAGGTTGAGGTATGTAACAGGAACCCTCACAATTCTTTCAGAGGAGATGGTTTGGGTGATCCTTTGGGGGGAATTAGGTTTGGTCAAAGTATCATTTATAGTCATTTGAAGTGATGGATAGTCTACAAAGTCTCATTTCTTTATGGTCCTTATTCTAAGGAAAGGAACCAATATTTATCAGTTTTTAAGAACTATGCAGTGGTGATGGATTAGGGAAACAACAGTCTGAAGGACACTCCCTTCTTTCTAAGGAACAGGCATTAGGAGATTCTGAAAGGATATGTAATTGTTCCTTCCTCAAACTGGAAATGATCACCCCTTAGAGAGGTTACTGGTATATCAAAGGCAAGTTGTAAATTCTGTGTCCTTCAGATAGGTTAAGGTTCATTCAGTGTAATATTATTTTAGTAATAATATAATCAGGACTATCTTTTCTCTTCCTAGCCTCCTCTTTCTTCCTCCTTTTCTCTTCATCCTGGCCCTGTCTAGACCATGCTCTTTACCTAGTGCTTACCACCTTTCCACTTATTCTTGACATCAACAAGTCATATCTGTTAAAGTGAATTATAATTACAAGTGAAAGGTTTTTAATAAACTGTTACCAATTTGAATTTAGAGTACAGATTAGAAGAGGACTTAAACTCTGTTTCTAAGCATAATAAAAGAAAGATATTATACCTTTTTTCTCAAGAGCATGTGTGAAAATTAACTCTATCTGCTTAGTTTTGTGTGAATTTCATGGAAGAACTAAGGGTAAGGTCTAAAGTCTAAAAAGGATTAGAGAACACACTGTGTAACTCTTAGTGGACTTAGACTGGGTAAAAATATTTCTAATTCTATTTAGATCCCTATAGTCTAGTTCCACTATTACTTAGGTGACAGATAAATGTAACATATTGAGTTTATTGTGCTTATTTTGCTCTTCTTTTAAATCTGCGTTTATTTATTTATTTATTCTCGGTAATACCTGGGCCTAGAATTCAAGACATTGAGCTTTCAAGACAAGTACTCTCTCTACAGCTTGAGCCATACTTCTAGCCCTTGAGCTGATTTTGTTTTAAACAGTAAAATAACTTTATTGTTATTCCAGTTGATGATTCCTATTAAAGGACTGTGTAGAGTCTTCTATGAATAACTATATATTCTTTCCTCCCTCCCTCCCTCTCCCCCTCCCTCCCTTCTTCTTCTTCCTCCCTTCCCTCTTCCTTCCTTTCTTCCTTCCTTCCATCCTTCCTTCTTTCTTCCAGCTGCACTGGGGTATAAAAGCCTTGAAAATACTAGTCAAGTTACTCTATCACTTGAGCCAGAGATTGACCCTTTTTGCTTAATTTGTCTTTCAGATATGGTCTTGCATTTCTGCCCAGGCTTCAGTCCTTTTCCCTCTACTTCCCAAGTGGATTATAGATGTTTACTACTATACCAAGCTTGTTTGTTGACATATGGGTCTTGCTAACTTATTACCCAGACTGGCCTGGAATGAGGATCCTTCTATCTTTGTCTCCTAAGTAGCTGAGATTACAGGCATGATTCTTCATACCCATCCCTTATTTGGATTTGTTAAATCTGTTCCTTCCTGTTGAGTATACATACTTGCTCGATGAGTGTTTCTCAGCAATATAATCCCTGATTGTGCACTAAATTTGCCAAACACATTGCTTTTCTATGTAGAATACATAAAGTAATCATTTGGCAGAATGGGTAGGGGTTGAGAAGAAGCATAAGGAATGGGAAGGAAGAATATTAGAATGTAAGCTGGAAGACTGGGTTCTTGACCTACTTCTTCTACTAACTAGTTGTATGAATGTAAGTCATTTAGCTTCTTAGCTTTAATATCCTTTACCTACAAAACGAGCAGTTGGACTGACTCTTGTGACCTTCAATGACTTTGCAGATTTCATAGACTACAATTCTGTGAATAATTATTTTCTGAGTTCTGTTCCTTTTCTCCACTGCCTGTCTCATGCTTTCCAAAAGAGGAGGAACAAAACAGAAAGTATTTCTGAGTGGTTTTCAGCTCATCAGAATCTCTCATGTTCCACTTATCAAAGATTCTGATTAGGCTGTTAGATTACAGAATAAGAAATCCACACTACTGAAGGGACAAGGCAGTATTGTAAGTAGGAGACTAGATAAGGGATTCCTAGGTTTAGAATTTGCATGATTGAAGGTAAAGTAACAGCTAGAAGTGAATAAAAATATGACTAGGAATTTAACAATAATTTTCCTCATTCTAATCAAAAGGACATTAAGTACAGAGCAAGCTAGAGCCAAATAGCAAATCTAACAGTTTGATACTATTGTTCATTAATATTAGAGTCTCTTTTCCCCACTCTGGGAAACTCACAGCCCTGTCCAGCCTCACCTACACATAGCCCTGTTCCAACCTTTTGGAGCCTATTCTAGTAGCCAATCCCTTATGTTCTGTTCATGTGGCAAGAATTAGTCTCATAAAACAACTCAGCATCATGTTAGTAAAAGACTCACTCTGGTCTTTTGAGTAAATTTTTCAGTCATGGGACTTGAAATCTGGACCTAGGCACTGTCCCTGAGCTCTTCAGCTCAAGACAAGTACTCTACCAATTTGAGCCACAGTGCCACTTCTGGTTTTCTAGTGGTTAACTGGAGATAAGTGTCTCACAGACTTTTGTGTCCAGGCTGACTTTGAACCATGATCCTCAGATCTCAGCCTCCCGTAGGTAGGATTACAGGCATGTTCAGCCAGGTGATGTATTAACAGTGTCTTTCTGAAGGTAGCCTTCCTTCCTGGGCCTTAAGGAGGTGACACCAATGTTGTCACATATAAAGAAATTAGAAGAAAGAATAGGCTCATGAGAGCCAACAAAGTAGAAGCACCCTTAGGATTGTTTATTAAATCTAATCATGTAAATCACTGTCTTTCCTGGCTACACAAAAGACCAATGTTTACTAATATATCTTTATGCATGGCATTATGCAAGAAAAAAAATTTAAAGGCATGAGTACAGTATCTACTCTTTGAGGGATTACACAATGAAAAAAAATCCACCCAAATGTAGATATATTTATGTAGGAAATACTGACAGTGGAATAAAAATATGAAATAAGTCTGGGCGAGGTGGTTCATGCCTGTAATCTTAGCTAGTCAGGATGTTGAAATCTGAGGATCCCGGTTCAAAGCCAGCCCAGGCACTAAAGTCCTTGAGACTTATCTTCAATTAACCACCAGAAAACAGGAAGTGGTGCTATGGCTCAAGGGGTAGGGTGATAGTCTTGAGCTGAAGAGGACATCACCAAGGCCTAAAGTTTAAGTGCCACAACCAACATAAAAAAATATGAAATGAGAACTGAGAAAGAATAGTGAGATAATATAATAAGGTTGATCACAAGAGTGTATTTGGGGAGTTAGGATTTTGTCCTTGACAGGGACCCTTCAAGATGGTTTATGGAAGACTATTGCTGTCACTTGTGACATCATCCCTTCTGAATGGTTAGAGATGCATCTTCCCTTAACTTCCCCTTAATAATAGGATGAATCCAGCCTGCTTATTACACTCATTCAGCATTGAGCCTATGTGCCCAAAAGGCTTCAGGCAGTTTAAGAAGATGCTTAACATTTTGTATATGCTAACAAATACTTTATAAAATGAAATAAATAGAATGCTGTTAATCATGAGAGTCAGACATTGAATGGTGATTTGGGTTTTTCTTTTCCTCTAATCCAGGTTTAGGTGTTTACGGAATGGCTGTAAACCTTTTCATTTCACTTTGGGTGGGGATGAATGATACCAGCTAAGGCACTTCTGAGAAATCTACTTTCCTGCCAAACCTGTTCCCCTTCCTCATTGTCTGGGAATGTTTTTGTCACAGGTTGACTTTTCATCTAGAGGCCATGAATACTGCCACTCCATTTTAGTTCTTTCTCCCTGTTCTCTATTCTCCTCAGAAAGTAAACAAAGCTGCCGTCTTCCTATTATTACAGAAATAAGAGATTAAGATCGCCATAGATTTATTAGCTGAATTGTAGCTTATACTTGCTGCTCCACTTTCAGAATTCAGTAAATGGACAGTTGGAAATAATTTCTTTTGTGGCTGGAAAGCATGGGAAGGAGGTAAGAGGCAGACACAAGACTCCCTTTAATCTGGTTAAGGAAGGACACACTTCGACCTTGCTATTCTGGCCAGTTGATCTCTATATATAGTTCTTTGTCCTGGCTCATCAGGCATCCTTTGTTTATATTTCCAAAGGAAATCTCTGTATAATGCATATCTAAGGGAAAATGTATACCAGTAGATGGATACTTCCTTTTGGTTTCCAAGATTCCATGGTTTTATGAATACTAGGCATTCCTGAAAAATTGCCAAAGGGAAAATAACTAAATACTTAGTAATCAGTTGGTCAACAATATTTTTGGAGCATACAGTATGTACCCAGTATGTTGTGCAATTTCAAGTCTACAAAAGAATACTGTGGTTGAGAAGCCTAATGGTCTATTTAGGGACTGTACAGCCTCTAGGGAGAAAGAAGAGTGTTTATAAAGCAGCATGGAGATTAGGGATTACTAATGAATGAAATGTAGCCCTTCCAATTTTTTCTCATTTAGTTTTGTTCTCAGCTTTTTGAGTCCTGAAGAGACAAAAGCATTTTTCTGAATATCTGTTGTGCTGCCTTCATTTTCTCTTCCCCAGAACTGCTGCAATACAATGATTAATCTATCCAAAAATCTTCCTGGGCAGGTCAATATCTCTTTCTGGCTTTTCTGAAGCTTTTTAAGGGGCTGGAACTGGTCTTCAGCCCTAGGCAAAGGGGAAGTGGTAGAGAGGGACAATAGGAGAGGAGACAAGAGACAAGAGAGAGAAGAAAGATTACAATTTGAAAAGTAGCTTCCCATGCCAGGCACAGTGGCACACCTGTAATCCTAGCTACTCAGGAGGCTGGGATCTAAGGACTGACGTTCAAAGCCAGCCTGGGCCCTAAAGTCCGTGAAATTCTTGCCTCCCATTAAACACTAGAAAACTTATAATGGAGCTATGGTTCAAGGCGTAGGGTGATAGCCTTGAGGTGAAGAGCTCAGGGACAATGCCCAGGCCCAGACTTCAAGCCCCAAAACCGACAAATAAAAAAGAAAAAAAGAAAGAAAAGTAGCTTCCTTTGATTTGGGAAATTTACTCTTTCTGTCTTGTCACTAAGGCTTATTATCTTCATCATTTTTCAAAGCCTTTGTACATTTCAATCTTAAAAAATAAATAATTATTGTAAAGGTGATGTACAGAGGGGTTACAGCTACATGTCACGTGCAGAGTGCATTTCTATTTAGACAACGTCACCCCTTCCCTTGTTCTTTCCCAGTTTTTTCTCCTATCCCCACCCACAAGCTGTATAGTTCATTTTCAACATAGTGACTAATAAGTATGATGCATTTGTTCACTCTTTGGCTCTCCATTTTTGTGTCTCTATTACCCTTCCAAAGATGGATAAATGAACAAATAAGATGAAAAGAAAAGGTAAACAAAAGCAACTTCTTTCTATTTCCTGGAGTTAATTTCAGTATTGTTTTGTATGAATAGATCCACGTAGGCCTTGCACCTTTGTGTTGCTCTCCTAAGAGTTTCCTCCTTTGGTCTTACACTGTGTAAATGCCTGGAGTCCTGTATAATTGATCATATCCCAGTTCATTTTAGATCTTGCTTCCACATATGAGAGAAAATATGTGGAATTTGTCTCTCTGAGCTTGGCTTACTTCATTTCACATGATTTGTTCTAGGCCCAACCATTTCCCTGAAAATGACATAATACTATTCTTAGTAATGGCTGTATAAAATTCTATTATGTATGGGTACCACATTTTTGGAATCCATCCATCTATTGCAGGACATCTGGGCTGTTTGCACAACTTTATTGTGAATAGTGCAGCAATGAACATGGATGTGCAAGTGTCTTTATGGTGTCCTGGCTCATGATGTTCTGGATAGATGCCCAGAGTTATATGGCTGGGTGGTAGGGAAGATCTATGTTTAGTTTTTTGAGGAACCTCCAGAATGCTGGCCAGAGTGGTTGTACTAGTTTATATTCTCAGCAACAATGCAATAGGGTTTCTTTTCCCCATATCCGCACCAACATTTGTTGCTGTTCGAATTCACAAGGTTGACCAATCTAAGTGAGGTAGAATCTCAGAGTTGTTTTGATTTGCATTTCCTTTATGGCCAGGAATGTTGAGCATTTCTTCTTATGTTTCTTTGCCATTTTAACCTCTTCTGAGAATAGATTTTAATTTTTAGGGGGCTGGATATTTCTACTCTTATTGTTCAGTAGAAGGATATTTGGGTTGGGTAAGACAAGAATCTTTGAGTTTCTGTAACATATGTCAGACTCCTTCTCCAACTGCAAGAAATACATATGTCTTTAAAAATTAGTTATAAAGGCTTGGCACCAGTGACTCACTCCTGTAATCCGAACTATTCAGGAGGTTGAGATCTGAGGATCATGGTTCAAAGCCTTCCTGGGCAGTGAAAACCATGAGACTTTTGCCTCCAATAAACTACTAAAAATAATACAGTCTAGAGCTTTGATTCAAGTGGTAGAATGCTATTCATGAGGAAAAAGGAGCTCAGGGACAGTGCCCAGACCCTGAGTTTAAGCCCAAGGACTGACATGAAAACGTTATAAAATCTCAGACTACATTCAAAATTTAAAGTGAAAAGTTTAAGTTAGGAAAAAATAAAAAACATAAATAAAACAATTTTTGTCAGTACTAGGATTTGAAGTCAGTATCTCAAGCTTGCTTGGCATCTTTGCTTGAGTTAATTAGATATGGAGTCTTTTGGACTTTTCTGTCTGGGGCTGACTTCAAACCTCAGTCCTCCAAGTCTAGCTCCCAGAGTTGCTAGGGTTAAACATGTGAGCAACTAGTACCCAGTTAAAAAGTTAATTTTTAATAAAGCATTCCTGTGATGATTTTTAGTATGTGATGCTTGAATGTTTTAATTGGCTAGCTAGAAAGAATGGAGTGTCTAGCAGAAAGAATATAATCTAAACGATTCAAGCACAAATATATTTGTGGAAGACACCTCTAGAAGCACTGAGGACATGATAAAATGAAGGAGTGATTATAGTAAAGTGAATCAGGGGAATTTTAATGGAGAAAATGCATTTTAGCCAAACATCATGGGAAGAGAAATTAATTACTCCTTCTGTTGCAGCAGACAGCAGAGGTATTAATGATAAGTTATATGGAGAAAATGGTACCGTAAGACCCTACATATATAGCAATAAATAGAAAATGGTTGCTGCCTTCAAGGAACACACAGATAGGCTGAGAATCTGTTAGGCAAAATGACAAATGAAATGTGGAGTGATTGCTGTTTTAATGAAGATAAATACAAGATGACAAGCTAGCATGGAGAAAGAAACATCCACATCTGCTGGAGGGATTTAGGAAAGGCTGCAGAACGGAAATAAAAATGGAATTATCTTGAAAGATGAGCAGAATTTTGCCAACAAAAATTGGGGCAAAGGACTGAGAGAACAACACATAAGAGTACAGAAGAGGGATGAGCATAACAGTATTCAGAGAACCACTGGAAGTCAGAATTATTGCAAGAGCGGAATCTAGAAAAGTAGCTTGGGCCCCAGTAACAATGGGCCTGGTATACCATTATAAGTGTTTGGACTTTATTCTGGGGAGTCTACAGAACCATAGAAAGATTTTAAGCAGGGAGATAACTATATAAGAGTGATACTTAGGAAGCATTGCTAAGCTGGGCACTGGCGGTTCCTGCCTGTAATCCGAGCTACTCATGAGGCTGCGATCTGAGGATCACGATTAAAACCTAATCTGGGCTGGAAAGTCTCGAGACTCTTGTCTCCAATTAACAACCAAAAGGCCCAAAGTAGTGCTGTGGCTCTTGTGGAAGAGGAGGAGGAGGAGGAGAAGGAGGAGGAGGAGGAGGAGGAGGAGGAGGAGGAGGAGGAGGAGGAGGAGGAGGAGGAGGAGGAGGAGGAGGAGGAGGAGGAGGAGAAGGAGGAGGAGGAGATCGAAGAGTATAAAAGGAGAAAGATGGAAAGATGATAGGAGGGAATGGAGGAGGTAGTGGAGGAGGGAAGGAAGGAAGATGGTACATTGCTAAAGCTATAGAATGAAGGATGGAGCAAGAGTTAGAGTAAAGGTGAAGATTTTTACTGAGATATATGAAGACCCAGCCTGAGGCAGTGACTGTGGGATTAGGGAGGAGGGCATATATTCAAAACATTTCTAGAAATAGAATTAACATTACTAGATGCAATGTGTGAATGAAGGAAACTAACAGAATGACCTGTAGATTTCTTCCTTTAGTGCTGCCTTTAACTAAGAAACACAGAAGTAGATGTGAGGTTTGTGGTGCATGGCGACTTCCAGTAGAACCAACAGACTAGATCTAGAGGCCAGGAGAAAGGTTAAGAAAACTCATAGACATGGGAGGAATCAGTATCTAAGTGACACATCTAGCCACTTGAATATGCTGAAAGAGAAGAGGAGCTAGGACAGATCTCCAGTCTATATTGTTTGTCACTCAAAATGCAATAAAAAATCTGACCTTCCAAAAATAAAAGACTGTGGAGCTTCTGATAAGATTATGAAGTGTAGTATATATTTTAAGAATTAAATAGAGGAAGTAAATTATTCATTTGTGGAATTAATCAAAGGTTAGATAGTTCATCTGTAAAGATTACAATAGTAAGTGCCACTAAGGATTTCTCTTGTTCCAGGTAAGATGTTAACCCATTTAATCCTCACAAACTCTACGATATAGACACTATTATTCCTGCTTTATGGATAAAGAAACAGATACAGAAAGATTTAACAATTTCCCAAAGTCATGCTTCTAGCTAGTAGCACAATAGGGAACTGGATCTAGACACTTTAGCTCTTAACCAGAGCCTGTGTACCTAACTACTCTATTAACCTTCCTTTTCTAAAAAAGAAAAAAAAGAATACACAGCCAGGAGTTTGGCCTAGCGGTAGAGTGCTTGCCTACCAGGTTCAATTCATCGCTACCACATACATAGCTGGAAGTGGTACTGTGGCTCAAGTGGTAGAGCTCTAGTCTTGAGAAAGCCCAAGGACAGTGCTCAGGCCCTGAGTTTAAGCCCCAGGACTGGCAAAAAAAAGAAGAGAAAAAGTAATTAAAGAAAAGAATACACTACTTTATTGTCTCTCATTCATTACTGGTGCTTCCTGCCCATTTTTGAGCTATACTTGGGGAAAAAAAACTAGCTAAGTTTGGTGGCTTATGTCTGTAATCTTAGCTACTCAGGCTAAACCAAGAAGACTGTGGTTCAAGGACAGCCCACACAAAATGCTAGCAAGTCATCCCATCTCAACAAATAAGCTGGATGTAATGGTATACATCTGTGGTCCCAGGTACATGAGAAGAGTAAATAGAAAGATTATGATCTAGACTAGCAAGGGCAAAAAGCAAGACCTTATTTGAAAAACAAGAAAATCAAAAAGATTGGGGAGTGGCTCAAGCAGTTGAGTGCTTGCCTAGCACATACAAGGCCCTGAGTTCAAACCCCAATATTGCAACAACAACAACAAAACCCTAAAAGTCACATGTGATGGCATACATCCATAATTCAAGCTGCTTGAGAGACAGAAGCAGGCAGACCATGATTTCAAGGCCAGTCTGGGCAAAAGTAACAGCAAGGCCCTTTGCTAAAAACAAACAAGCAAAGAACATGGTTAGACTCATGACTCAATTGCTAAAGAGCTTATCCTGCATCCCCTGAGTTTAACAGTACTACAATAAATAATTATACATAAGTACATATAGGGAAAGAGGGAGAAGGAAAAGAAGAGAAAGAGAATGCCTGTTGTCTAGGCAAAGCTCAGTGACTGATGGTGGGAGGAGGAGAAAGAGGAAAGAAAGATGGAGAAGAGAGAAAATGGGCAAGAGAAAGATAACTCATAGGTAGGGATAGTTACTGGTCACATTACTGTATTAGTACTTATCGGTACATCTTTTTACCAAAGATTTCTATCCCTGACCATTGCTTTTCCAATTACATCTGTTATTATTTCTTTTTTTGCTCAAGGCTAGTGCTCTGCCACTTGAGCCACAGCACCATTTCCAGCCTTCTCTCCCTCCCTCCCTCCCTCTCCCCGCCCCCTCCCCCCCCCCCCCCCCCGCCATCCTCTCTGTAATCTTGGAATTGAACCCAGGGCTTTGCACCATTTCCAGTCTTCTCCCCCTCTCTCCCTCCCTCCCTTCCTCCATCCCTCCCTCCCTCCCCGCCCCCCTCCCCCCCCACCAGCCTCTCTGTAATCCTGGAATTGAACCCAGGGCTTTGTGCCTGCTGGGCAAGCAATCTACCAGGAGACCACACTCCTGGCCCTTCTCTTGTTATTTCTTTTTTTTTAGGATTTTTAAAAAATTTATTATAAAGGTGATGTACAGAGGGATTACCAAGTGTCAGATGAGTACAATTCCCCGCCCCACCCCCCACACCTCTGTCTCCCTCTCTCTCTCTCTCCCTCCCTCCCTCTCATTATTTCTGAGGGGAGAGAAAGATAGTAGTTCTCAAATTGTCCCAATCAATTTCAAATTTTGCATGTATGAATCAGAACTTTCCTTGAAAAAGGGAGGGATTATAAAATTGGGAATCTCAGTCCTAAGGCCCTTTAACAACTTACCAGTTACTTATGCAAAGGTGACAAACAATAAAAGTTTGTTTTTGTTCAGTGCACTGCTAGTCTTTAGTTTAAGTTTTACTTAGTAAGGAAAAGTTTATTGCCCTTCTGCAGGAATATCGAAAGGGTTCTTTGCATTGATACTCAGGTAAACTTGCCTATTATACTGCCCAAATTCCTCTCGATTACTGCTTCTAAGGAAAAGCAAAAAGTATGCTTTCTTCTCAAGTGGCTTAAAAAGGAGTTTTTTTTGAAATTTTTAAATGTTTGTTAGCAAAAATGTTCTGTGAATATTTTGTGGGAGATGAAAGAGTAAAGAAAATGCATTCAATAGCTCAGGAGAAGGATCTGGGCTACTAAGCACCTCGTGAGAATGAAATACCTATTTGGAAACCACTGTGGAATTGTAGGTGGAAATGGTTTTCATGAACAATGAAAAATAAGTGCATATTGACCTGGTCTATTCATTTATATTGCAGTAATGACTAATTCACTCTATTCCATTCAATCTTATTAAATATATAGCAATTGACATTTAATGTAGATGAAAAGCCTCAATCAATTGTGCAATCTGAAGTGTGGGCATAACCTATTTTTATACTAGAGCAGAAAACACTCAATAATTTTTCAGACACCTAATATGATTCAATCCTTTTTCAAAAATACTCTGTTACAATTCTGATAGCTACAAAATAACCATTTTTGAGGCCATGAAATATTTCAGTGAAAACATTTACAAGCTGTAAATGGGATAGGTTTTAAGAATAAAATAAGATTCAGGGGCTGGGAGTTTGGCCTAGTGGTAAAGTGCTTGCCTAGCATGCACGAAGACCTGGGTTTGATTCCTTGGTACCACATACATAGAAAAGCCAGAAGTGGTGCTGCGGCTCAAGTAGTACAGTGCTAGCCTTGAGAAAGCCCAAGGATATTGCTCAGGTCCTGAGTGCAAGCCCTAGGACTGACAAAAAATTAGATTCATGTTGTTTGCCTTCTGATCCTCCCCCAGATCTGCAGGACAGATGAGTTTTCAGGTATGGTCATGCCTTCTTAGCCTCAACAGTACATATAGATGTGCATCTGCAGTGTGTGTTTGCACACACCTTTTTTGATGAAACAAACCTCTTCTTATAGTTCCATGTCCCTTTGGCTGCCTTCCTCCTCCATTTCCCATTTCTCCACATTTAATTTTCATGTTGCACTGAGTGACCAGAACATTTGCCTAATTTTGCTCTCTCTTGCTGGCTCCAGTTTTCTCCATCTGCTCAGGTTCTCCATTCCCAGTGTATTATTCAAAAGTTAATGAATTCCAAGCGATTCAGCTTTAGACATATCAAACCTATCTTGTATGTTGGAATGCTTTTTTGTTGTTGTTGTTGGTCATGGGGCTTGAATGCTGTTCCTGAGCTCTTCAGCAAAAGGCTACCATCTTACCACTGAGTCACAGCACCACTTCTGGTTTTCTAGTGATTAATTGGCGATAAGAATCTCACACTCTTTAGTGCCCGAGATGGCTTTGAACTGTGATGCTCAGATCTCAGCCTCCTGAGTAGCTAGGATTGCAGGCATGAGCCACTGCACCTGGCTGTTAATTCCTCTTGTGTCTTTAATCTCTCTTACTGTCAACCCAATCAAAACAAATAACCAAGTAGAACCAAAAATCTTCAAACTTAAACTGAAAACAACCACTACCACACCACACACGTGCTGTTTTGTCACCCTTTGTATCTTATCTCTGCTAGTGGAGTAGAGTTCAACTCTGTAAAGAATATGGATATAGTTAGCAAGGACTGGGAGGGGGAGGGAATCATATTTGAATAATTTATTCTGGGCATTGTGCTAGAGGCATTCTTGTTTCGAATCTTATTTATGACGTCCTTGTGATACAGTTGGAGATATTCCTATTTACAAACGAGGAACTGAAGAATAAGAGCAATTAAATGCCTTTCTGTAGGTCACACATAGACTAAGCTGGGGTTGAGTTGAGTTCCCCATTTCTCCAGCTTCAAACTCCATATTCTCTAGACTGGAATCTGCAGCCTAGAGGATACCTACTGTTTTTTCTCCATTAAATCGCTCTGGTTCTATTTTTTACTTTCAGATATTTTTTGTTGTAATTAATAGAAGGGGTACATTTTATTCACCAGATAGAAGGTGCATTACTTCACAAACATTGATACCCTTTTTCATGTCTTGGTCCCCATTTCCCTCATCTTGTTTGCCCCCCTTCCCTGTCCATAAATCGCTCTAGTTCTTTAAAAAAAAAAAAAAAAAAAAAAAAAAAAAAAAAAAAAAACGAAAAAGAAAACCATCGTTTATTTAGGACTTGGTATCTGTGAATCCGTGGTAAGCTTCTAACTCCTCTCTTGTGTAGCCCATTATTGACAGCCCAGAGCATATCTCCACATTTCCACATCCTAACAGCCCTTCTTGGGGTAGGAAGGATAGGGAGAGCTGCTAGATTTGGCAGAAGGAAGTTGCGATGCTCACGATCAAGCATTTACTTGCTCAGATTATTTTTAGGCTATGTAGGTGGTGAAAATGAGGTAGGCAGCTCCAGGTAGCAGCCCTGTCATCAGTTCCACAGTCTGTTTTTTTTTTTCCGGTTATGGTACTTGAACTCGGCCTGAGCTCTTCAGTTCAAGGCTACCACCTTACCCCTTGAGCCATAGCATCATTTCCTGTTTTCTGGTAGTTAATTGGAGATAAGAGTCTCACAGACTGTAGTGCCCAGGCTGGCTTTGAACCGTGATCCTGAGATCTCAACCTCCTGAGTAGCTAGGATTACAGGCGTGAGTCACTGCACCTGGCTCCCACAGTCTGTTTTCTATGGGACCTGTCCTCCTTTACCTAAAGTCCTAAGGCTGGTCTTGACTGTGGTACAGGATTATGTGGTTTGTTTAACAACTTCCAAGAGTTTAGTGTTTTCTCCAATAAGGTCTAAGAGTGGGACACAACTGGAAGACTTGGCTCTTTGCTTCTACTGGTTAAAAGCATTGTCTTTTCTTTTTCACAGACAGAGAGCTGACTTTTCCTAAGGGGGGTTTAGTTCAAAAGGGAGACCCTTGCTTCAATCCCCTGTACTCAGAAAGAAATGCTCTCCAATACTCCCCCTACAAAAAGGAGAGCTGACGTTTCCCCCCTTTTCTGCAATATATTTTTACTTATGCTAGTACTGGGGCTTGAACTCAGGGCCGAGGCATTATCCCTGAGCTTTTTGGCTCAGGGCTAGGACTCTACCACTTGAGCCACAGCTCCACTTTTGGCTTTCTTGTGGTTAATTGGAGATAAGAGTCTTGGGGACTTTACTGTGCCTCAGATCTCCAACTTCTGAATGGCTAGGATTATGGGCATGACTTCCTTTCCATTTCCTTTTCTTGAGCCCATTTCAGCTTGTACTTAGTGAAATCAAAGGCTTGAAATAAGAATAAGATCTAAACAAATAAAATGTTAGCTCAAATATTATTCTATACTAACAGGGTTCTTTGTCAAATAGAGCCATGTTAAATCCTTCATGGCAATCCATAATTGAGTATGCACTAGCATAGAACAGCAGGCACTCAACTGCCAAAAGTTATCTTATTAGAAAAATCTCAAGTACACAGGCAATCCCAGGATATGAGAGGAATTGCAGGAGAGTATAGCAGTGGAGAAGAAGAGAGTATATGAAAAGAAAAGAGAAGCCAGGTACTGTTGCTCACATCTGTAATTCAAGCTAATCTCAGGAACTGGAGAGCTAATGATCAAGATTTGAAGCCATCCCTGGCAGGAATGTATTTCCCATTAATTGGCAAAAAGCTAGAAGTAGAGCTGTGACTCATTCGATAGGGCACCGGTCTTGAGCAGAACAGCCAAGCAAGAGCATGAAGTTATGGGTTTAAGCCCCAGTACTGGCATACAAAATAGGAAAGGCACCAAGGTGGGGATACCAGTTTACTCTGTTGCACATACTATGAAATGCTTGCAGAATTTGTGGGATGTGCTAGTTATTACGAGCTGTGAATCTTCAGATTCCCTGGGACTGTTCTGAGTTTCTGATTGCCATCTGGTCTTCAACCAGGAACTCTAAAGTATTTCAGGAGGGTTCCATTGGTTTTCTCTTGAAATAAAACTCATTTTATTTGGTAGCTCAGAGAGGAAATTGATATTTAAGAGCAAAAATCTGATATCACAGATGAGTAGGCAAATTCTATATGGTGTGCATGCCAGTGAGCAGAACTAAATACCTTTATGCTTTTGCACTCCATTTCTACCAGAACCAGGATACTGGCAGCAAACAGTCTGAAAGACATCTCACTGACCTACAGTTAGTACTGCCAAGTCCCATGCTAACACAGTGATACATCATTAGGCTGGAAAGTGAAAGCAAATGATGTCCCCAGGGTTTTGACATTTATTATTTATGGTCTATAAAAACCTACCCTTGCCTGGTGCTGGTGGCTCATGGCCTGTAATTGTAGTTGGCAGGCTGAGGCCTGGGGAGCATGGTTTGAAGCTAGCCAGGGAAGGAAAGTCCTTGACACTCTTACCTCCAATTAATCAGCACAAAGCTAGAAGTGGAGCTATGACTCAAGTGGTAGAGGGCTAGTCTTGAGCAAAGAAGCTCAGGGACAGTGCCCAGGCTGATTTCAAGAACCATGATTGGCACACACAAAAATGCTGTCTTTAAGCTCCATTGTATATTTAGCATTGTGCCAAGTGCTGCAAGGGATTTATTATTAGCCAGTCTTATATTCATGAATTTTAGATTGTAGTTATCATAATATATACTACAAAGGGACAGCAAGCAATACAAATAGGTGTTCTTTTTATATGGGACTGAAGAAGGCTAACGTTACCATCACCTGCAGAAGTTAACACTTGACATTTAGTTTGCACAAGGTACTATACTAAGAGCTTTACAAGCATTATCTTATTTAATTCTCTCCACTACCTCCTTGAAGATAGGCACATGGCTATATCTCAGAGGAGGAAACTCAGTTGAGATAAGGGGCTTATACCAAGAGATGGGATTAGAAATTCTGTGCGGAACCTGATCACAAAAGATCGTATAAGCATGTAAAGGGGGGGGTGGAGGGGAGGGTAATGGGCACCAAGACATGTGAAAGGGTGTCAATATATGTGAATTAATGCACATTCTATCTGGCAAATATCATGTAACCCTTTTATTAATTACAATTTAAAAAAAAGCATGTTAAGGAGTATAGAACTTCCCTTCACAAGAGAGAAGCCAACTGCAATTTAGCCCAAGCATTTTAAGCATTGGAATTTCATGTTTTTAAAACATGCTGCCTGCCTAGTAGAAGAATGTAGCAGGAAGGTACAAGACTGGACACCGAGGCATTCAAGAGGGAATGCTGTGGCACAGTGTTCAGCACACAGTAGGCACTCAGCATACAGTTATCCAATGGGCCAATTGATTTAAGAAATGGGTTTTGGTGGACAGATCTAATCAAGTAATTATAAAGGGATTAACTTGAATTACACTTAGTAGGTAACATATATGGCATGTGATGATTTACCAAATATAGTGGTAAGACAGAGTGTTAATAATGACAGTATTTCTGAGGAGTCAGTCATCCCCTACATTCATTTAGAGAACATGAGAGAAGACTCAGATCTAAGGAAACCATCTAAGAAAGAGAGGAATTCGACTTTGGAAGCACTGAGTTTGTGGTGCCTATGGTTGTACAAGTGAGAAAGCCCAGAAAACAATTAGATATATAGGTCCAAATACAAAGTTTTTTCAATTTATTTTAGGACATGTAGTTTTTTTTCTTCCAGGTAGTTAGCTACTATACCAAGGTCATTTATTAAAATTATAATTTTCCCCTTAATTCAATAGCTATGCTATTTTGCCATACATGAGTTTTTCATGTATACTTACTTCCAGGCTCCATTCTGTTTCACTGTTTTTTTTTTTTTTTTTTTGCCAGACCTGGGCTTGAGCTCAGGGCCTGAGCACTGTCCTTGGACTTTCTCAAGGCTAGAGCTCTACCACTTGAGCCTCAGCACCACTTCCAGCTTTTTTCTATGTATGTGGTACCGAGAAATCGAACCCGGGTCTTCATGCATGCTAGGCAAGCACTTTAACCACTAGGCCAAATTCCCGGCCCCTGTTTTCTTTTTTTTTTTAATTTAATTTAATTGTCAAAATGATGTACAGAGGGATTAGTTACATACATTAAGGTAGTGAGTACCTTTCTTCTAGAACCTTGTTACACCCTCCCTTATTTTTTTCCCCGCTTTCCCTCCCCCAACTTCCCTCCCAAATTGTAAAGTTTATTTCCAACATATTATCTTGAGAGTATCACTGTTGCATTGGTTTTAGCTTTGTCTTTTGTCTCATCATTTTGTTGTTCCCTTTCCCTTCCATAATTCAGATAAACATAGATAAACATATATCTGCATTTTCCATTTTATTTTGTGTTTTTTTATTTTTGAAACCCTTTAATGTTATTTTCATTCAAATAGTTACAGTGCCATTTTTTGTTAAATTGATTTCTAAGTTATTTTTTCTTTTTAGTTTTGTACCCATTAGGAATAAGTTACTTTTCTGTTTCCATTTTTTAAAAGCATACAGAAAAAGGTCTTGATTGTATGTATCTTATATAAAATAATCTCATATTAATAACATAAAATTTATGATAGTCTGGAGAGGACTTAAATGATGGAATTCCTTAGAAAAAGTAGCTAGGATTTTAAGTGTGAGCCACATGAACCTAACTTTTTATTTTTATTTTTTTTATTTTTAATTGTATTTTATTGTCAGGGTGTTGTATAAAGGGCTTATGGTTACATTTGTTAGTTAGTGGGTACATTACTTCTTGAACATTAATACTCCTTCCCATGTGTTTCTCCCACTTTCCGGACCCTTGAGACGTTCTTACTTCTTATTGGAGAAAAGTAGGTAGTTTTTAATAGATTTTTTTTCAATTGCATGTCATAAACCTATATTCCCTTATAATTAGTATGTACTTGTCAATGTACTTGAGCCAGCTGTGTGCATTTCTTCCCACCTTGGGTTTAAGCTATAGTGGTAGCTTGAAGTCCACCATAAGGGAACACTTTACACCATGGTCAGTGATCTCTATATATTGTGACTGATAATAGTGTTGTCCACACACAATTATCTCTGCCTATACGTGTAGCCTTTTTCCACTCAAAATATTGTATTTTTTCTAATTTTCTTTTTCTTTTGCCTTAATCAGGATTTTCAAAGAACCATGTTGTATTTTAATTATCTTTTTTGTGGTAATTTAGATTTTATTTCATTAATATAAGCTTCAAAAATATTCTATTCTAATTAATTTAGTGTATTTTATTGTCTTTTTCTAGCTTCTTAAATCAAATGATTATTTGCTTTCAGTCTTTACACATGGTTTTTGTTATCTTTAAGTAGTTGTATATAACAGTTGTCATTTTACAACACTGTATGTAAATATAATGAATCTTGGTCAATGTCACCTAATTCAACATTCTCACCTATCCCTCCCAACCAACCCATACACTCATTTTTCTTAATTTTGTAGGATATACATTGAATTCTTGATCTTATTCTTTCCCCTTCTCCTTTTCATTGGTCTGCCCCTCTTACGACCCTAACTTCCTCTCAACTACCTGTTTCCTGTTGTTGAGCTTTGACCTTGCTTTCTAAGACTTATGCTATTTGAGTTTTCCCTTCAATCTACCATCTTTCAGTTAATAAATTTGTATACTCTTCAGCTGGGTGCAGTGGCGCTACCCAGGAGGCTGAGATCTGAGGCTCGCAGGTCAAAGCCAGCCCAGGCACTAAAGACCGAGAGATACTTATCTTCAACTATGCACTAGAAAACCAAAAGTGCTACTATGGCGCCAGGAGTTGGGCAGTAGCCTTGAGGTGAAGAGCTCAGGGACAGCGCCCAGGCCCAGGCACTGTCCTTGGGCTTTTTCAAGGCTAGAGCTCTACCACTTGAGCCACAGAACCTCTTCCAGCTTTTATTCTATGTATGTGATACCAAAGAATTGAACCCAGGTCTTCATGCATGCTAGGCAAGCACTCTACAGCTAGGCCAAACTCCCCACCCTATACCACTTTTTTTGCACATCTTAATTAGTGCTTTGACTGAATCCCATAGACTTTGCTATTGAGATTGTTCCATTGTATTATATTTAATGAGCTAACAATCTTCAGTTTTGATGCAGCCTTTGAGTTCAAGGTTCCTTAGGAGCATGTTTCCTAATTTTCCAGTGGCTGACGATTTGAAGGTTATCTTTTTATAATTTTATTCTTCTACAGGATACTGATCAGAGATGGTAGATTGCAAACAAGGTTTTTAAATGTATTCTTTATGGCTGACTACTGTATGTATAAATTGTGAGTGTTCTGTGAATGTAAGAGAAGCATGCATATTTTCCAGAAGGTACAAAGTTCTATGCATAACTATTGCATTGATTTACTAATAATTTTTATTCAAATCTTTTGTATGCTCTCTTACTTTTTTACTTAGTCTCTTGGAGTCTATGACTGTATCTTTTTACTTGCTCCTTTCTTTTTCCTTGGTGGTGTTAGAATGGAACCCATGGCCTTAACCTGGTAGGCAAGTGTTGTACCACTGAGAATATTTGGTTCCTGTTTCCTCCAAGTGAAACTGTCAATGGAAAGTTATTAAGATGTATTGTTAACAATCTCTGATAACTGAAGTGATTTATACTCCCACACCATAAATATACTACGGAGGAGATGAAACTTTATTTTGTGTTTTACTTTACAAAGCAGTTACAAAATGCTGCTGAATTATTCAAGTATACCTTTGGTCACCTCTAATACAATCATTATTGAATGTGGCTAGTACCTTGAATGAGAGCTACAGCAGTAATCATTTATTAGAAATTCATGTGGTAATTTAAAAAAAATCAAAGCCAAAGTCAAGCACTGGTGGGTCATAACTTTAATCCTAGCTACTCAAGAGACTGAGATCTGAGGATCACAGTCGAAAGCCAGCCTGAACAGGGAAGTCTGTGAGACTCTTATCTTCAATTAACCAACAAAAGGCTAGAGCTGTGGCTCAAGTGGTAGAGTGGTAGCAAAAAGCTAAGCGCCAGTAGTAGTGCACATGTGCACACACACACACACACACACACACACACACACACACGAACCCAAGAAGGAAAAACTGGGAGAGTACAAGGGGAGGAGTGACATTGTCCAAAAAGAAATGTACTCTTTACCTTAACTATAATCCCTCTGTATATCACCTTTATAATAATAATAATAATTTTTATTTATTTATTTTTGTCATCCACAGGGCTTGAACTCTGGGTCTGGGTGCTGTCCCTGAGCTGAAGAGCTCAAGGCTAGTGTTCTACCACTTGAGCCACAGCACCATTTCTGGTTTTCTAGCAGTTAATTGCAGATAAGTTCACAGTGATTTTAGTGCCAGGACTAGCTTTGAACCGCTATCCTCAGATCTCAGCCTCCTGAGTATCTAAGATTATAGGTGTGAGCCACTGGTGCCCAGCTAAAATTTTTAAATTAATGAAACAAAACAACATGAAATAAAGCCAAATACTTCTTCATGATAAAACTGATGGATGTCAATCTTCCTGTGGACTCCCGTAACAAGGAATATTTTGAGTCTTTGGGACTTGAGAAAGCCAGAGAAATTAGAACCAGGTGATTTTGTAGTTGGTTTGGTTTTTGGCGGTACTGTGATTTGAACCCAGGGCCTTATGATTAAGCCTCTGCCATTTGAGCCATGCTCCATGCCCTTTTTGGTTTAGCTATTTTTTAGGTATTATCTTATGGCTTTGTCCTGGCCTACCTCAGACCAGGATTCTCCTGTCTATATCCTGCTTAAGCTAAGATCATAGACACGTGTCAATGTTGTAAGGAAACTCGGTCATGAGAAACAGAGTAGCCACATTTTGAGAGGTTGAGTTGGAGTCTGTATGAGAAAGCCAGTGACTACAGGTGGACTCCTGTAACAAAGACCTGCAGCCCCTGAAATACACTTAACAATATCAGAAAACTGAGCCATGAGAGCAGGAGAAGAAAGAAAAGCAAAGAAACAATACCAACAAACCAGATCAAATCCAATGGAGAGCTGAAGTGGGACACCATGGAGACCAGAGGAGAGCCAGGAGACAGTAGACACAGGACACAAGGCATTGGATCATGACGCCTGAGCTGGTCTGGGTCTAAGTAATGTCAGAGTCAGGGGATAGGGCCACAGGAAACTCTCAAGTTATCTAAGGTCAAGACACAGGACTGACAGTTATAGAAACTATCTCCTAGTTTCTGCCCTTGCCTTTAGGCATACAGGCATGCACATAACCTGGGAGGTGAGACTTACCTGCCTCTACTATGAAGATGGCACCAGGTAAACCCAATACCCTCTCATCTACCACGTGGCCAAGATGGCACCAGCTAGATCCAGTGTCCCTATTTCACCACCATGTCTGCCTTATTGATTGAATTAGGGTTTCACTAACCTTCTGCCTAGTCTGTCTTTGAACTATGATCCTCTCAATCTCTACCTCCCAAGTAACTGGGACTACAGGTATCAGCTACCATGCCCAGCCAGAAACCATATTTTGATTAAAGTACTGAATGACTCTTATACTGAAGAATTTCCCTGCACAATATCTGACATCCCTGCAATCCCAGAGTTTCTTCTTCTCTGTTCTATCTAGTAATGGCTTTTTCTTCTCCCCATTATCCACTTCACAACTTTTTTTTAGCGACTGCCATTTGTGATACTGTTTGCGTGAATGAAAACCATTGTATAGGAGTCTGCATTTACACAGAGGCCAAACATTCTTGAAGGTAGATTTTTTTTGTGGGGCATGGGGCTTGAACTCCAGGCCTGGGTGCTGTCCCTGAGCTCTTCAGCTCAAGACCACTGGCCTACTCCTTGGGCAACAGCCCCACTTCCCGTTTTCTAGTTCTTAACTGGAGATAAGAGTCTCACGGTCTTTAGTGCCTAGGCTGGCTTTGAGCCACAATCCTCAGATCTCAGCCTCCTGAGTAGCTAGGATTATAGGCATGAGCCACCGCACCCGGCTTCAAGGTAGATTTTAAATGTCCATGATTAAGGTAAAAGAGGTGCATACAAGTGATGAGGTACTGTATTGAAATAAATCAACAGTAAATGTATTTTCTTTATATAATTGGGAAAGTTAAATATGGAACAAACATTAAAGAAATGATTATTAAGGAATTATTAATCATTTGAGCCAGTCATTTGTAGTTTATACCTGTAATCCTATCTGCTCAAAAGGCTAAGATCTGAGGATTGTGGTTCAAAGTCAGCCCAGCTATGAAAGTCTGTAAGATTATCACCAATTAACCACCAAAACCCAGAAATTGAGCTGTTGTTCAAGTGGTAGGGCATTAATCGTGAGTGGAGAACCTAAGGGAGAGTGCCCAGACTGTGAGTTAAAATCCCAGGACCAGCATACCCCAAAACTGGGATTATGCAAAGAATTTCCTTTTGCTTTTGAGATGGAAACTGCAAAAGTAGGGATAAAATAGCACAATCTCTTGCATTTGCTTTCTAAAACTAGTGGAAAAGGGAGGGAATAGATCAAACACATAAAGAGAACTGTTTATGGCTTTTGAAGCTGAGCTTGGACACATGGGGTTTCATAATATTCTTTAGTGTTAAATATACTTAGACAATTTCATAATAAAAATGTTTAAGATGGTAATAATAATGTATTTTCACTGCAACCAGTAAAAATGTCAGATGTATAAAGCAAGCATTTTAAATCTTTCCCTATTCTCTCTTCAGTCAAAATCTACAGCATACTTTATTTTTTTGTCTACCAAATCCATTTTTATCAAAGTCTTATATCCTCACTCCTAGGACTAGCCCAGTTTTCTCTCTTGTCCAGTTCATCTTCCTTTTTGACATGCTGTTTGACACTGCTTGGTGAGGAGAATGTGATATCAGGGAAAGATCCAGGTGCAAGTTAAATCATGTGACTGTCTAAATTCAGCTCATGGGAAGCTGGCTGCTAGTAGATGCATCTTTTGTTAGAAAATGAATTTTGGATCTGATGCTGAGAATGTGAGATCTGAACGGGGTAGCCCTGAACTGAAGAAACTGAATATGTTAGCTCACTCTACAGATAAGGACAACCAGCCTTTTAGGTTGTAGTTAATTTAGCTTCAGAAGAAAAAAAGTGGATTTTATGTCATTTCTGAGTAAGTTTCACTTAACTCTCTCCCTCCCTCCGTTCGTTCATTCCTTCCTTCCTTCTTTCCTATCTTTTTTTTTGCTAGTCCTGGGGCTTGAACTCAGGGCCTGAGCACTGTCCTTGGGCTTTTCCCACAAGGCTAGCACTCTGCTACTTGAGCCACAGCACCATTTTTGGCTTTTTCTATGCATGTGGTACCAAGGAAGCAAACTTGAGTCTTCGTGCATGTTAGGTAAGCACTCTACCACTAGGCCAAACTCCTGTCCCTTCCCTTTTTTTTTAGAAACAAATTCACATATACATAGGTGTATGCTAAGTGTAAGTCCTAACCTATCTCAAATAATGAACAAGAGGTTGTGGCAGTATCCCTTGGGATGCAGCAAAAGTTGAAATGCACCAGGCACTGGTGGCTTTCACCTATAATCCTAGCTACTCAGGAGGCTGAGATCTGGGAAATGTAGCTCTAAGCCAGCCCAGGAATGTCAATGAGACTCTTATCTCCAATTAACCCACAAAAATATGGAAGTGGAGCTCTGACTCAAAAACAGCACCCAGGCTAACTTAAAAAATACCAGCCCTAGGGGATGTGGCCAGGAGGGATCACTACTACACTGTTGGTGGGAGTGCAAACTCATTCAACCACTATGGAAAGCAGTATGGCAGTGCCTCAAAAGGCTAAACATAGAACTCCCCTATGACCCAGCAATCCCACTACTTGGCATCTACCCAACTATCCAGAAACAAGGGCATACTAAATCCACTAGCACAACAATGTTCATTGCAGCACTATTCACCATAGCAAAGATATGGAACCAACCTAGATGTCCCTCAGTTGATGAGTGGATCAACAAGTTGTGGTATTTGTACACAATGGAATTCTATGCTGCTGTCAGAAAAAACGACATCGCCCCATTTGTTAGGAAATGGAAAGACTTAGAAAAAATCCTATTAAGTGAAGTAAGCCAGACTCAAAAGAACTTAGGCTCAATGGTTTCCCTCATTCGTCATAATCAGTAGAAACCTTGAGCTCTACTAGCAGAGATTTGCAATAGAGCAAAATCTTGATACATAAGGCCATATAGTATGAAGCTAATTGAAAGGACCTCCAGGATATTGAAACAAAAGCCATATAACGAATGATTGTTGTCCTTAATGTACTATGTTATCTCTCATCTCCTTTGCTGTCCCTTGGGTATCTCATATTGTTACAGTATCTCACTTTGTTATCTGATATATTGAATTTATTTGTATTTGGTTATTTGAAATTTGATAGGGAAGGGGGGAAAACCAAGATGGGGGTGGGGGGGTGGGGGGAGGGTAATGGGGACCAAGACATGTGAAAGGGTATCAATGTAAGTGAATTAATGCACCTTCTATCTGGCAAATATCATGTAACCCTTTTATTAATTACAATAAAAATATATTTTAAAAAATTCCAGCCCTTCTATGATACAGTAAAAGCTGTGAATAGATAGATACATGAGTGAACACCTGAATTTTTGCTTTCTAGAAAACAAGTGTTTACTGCTTTCAGAGTGGCATAGTAAGTTGAGGGGGTGAGAAGTGGGAAAGGAAACTCATTTTACTCAGTTCTTACTATATTCCAGAGTATATACATTATTTACTTGCATTAACTCATTTGCTTTTTACAAACTCTTATAATATTATTTCTATTTAAATGATCTTAAAGATAAGCTCAGAGATGTTAATGGTTGTGACAAGGCTAGACTAAATCTTAAGCCCGTTTGACTTCAAATTTAGAGTTCTTTTTGCTATATTCTGTTGCCTCCTGGGAGACAAAAAATGCTGAGAAGGAATGGAAACTCAGAACATGAAAATCCTCAAAAGAAAGAGAGAGTGGTTTTCCTCCAAATAGCTTTTGCAACAAAGAGAGTGATCAAATGGCAGGGCTACTTTGGTGGTTTGTATGGAACATGGATAAACTGCAGGAGATCTGGCCTTGGAGTTAGGCAGCCCACTTTGGTCTGTGACTCTCACACTTGCTAGCTTAGGACTTTGGCAATTCACTTTACTTCTGGATTCCATTTCCCTTATCCAAACAATACTGACAGTCATGCTTACCTTACCTCAAAGGGTTGTTGACAAGATCAAATGTATTTGAAAGCACCAGGCACTGATGGCTCACATCTGTAATCCTAGCTACTCAAGAGGCTGAGATCTGAGGATAGCAGTTCAGAGGCAACCCAGGCAGGAAAATTCCTGAGACCATTATCTTCAGTTAACCACTCAAAAGTTGGAAAAGGAGCTGTGGCTCAAGTGATAGAGTGCTGACCAGTGCCCAGGCCTTGAAAGTACTCTCAGGGCTAAATTACAGCAATTCAACAGCAATTATCATTACACAACTTAATTTGTGAGACAAGTGCTCACTGTGTATTCAGGTGGGCCCTAATCTTCCGGCTCTTCCAACTCAGCCACTTGATTATGGGCAAGTGTTACCATGCTTCGGAAGGAAGGAAGGAAGGAAGGAAGGAAGGAAGGAAGGAAGGAAGGAAGGAAGGAAGGAAGGGAGGGAGGGAGGGAGGGAGGGAGGGAGGGAGGAAGAAGAGAGAGAAAGAGGAAAGAAGCAAGGCACCAGTGGCTCATGCCTTTAATCCTAGCTATTCAGCTGAGAGGATCATGGTTCGAAGACAGGAAAGTCTGTGAAACTCTTATTTAGAGTTAACTACCAGGAAACTGGAAGTGGCCCAGTGGGTCAATGTGGTAGAAGGCTAGCCTTGAGCGAAAAAGCTCAATGACCACACCAAGACCCTGAGTTCAAGCCTCATGATAATGATATAATGATGCAGTTATATTATTGGATCTTTGGACTCAGAGTAGATTTCTCTAGACTCTGTTGGGCTTTCCAAAGTGGGGAACCGTAAGCCACAGGAAGAAAGTAAGGGCCTGAAAGATATAATACCCTATGTCCTCATGCTCTCCTTGGTTAGATATAATTGAATCAATTTAAGGTAACATTAAAGGAAGATTTGTCTTGGAATGAGACTCTCCCAAAGCTAGCCTTTAGGGGGTAGGGGGACACAGACTTGCCTGTTTTCCCCTAGTGATGGAGAAGAGGGTCTTGAATACATAAGCACTTATGCATACATAGGCAAGCCTAGCACTTGTCAGCATCAGGCAGCACCCATCAGGATCCCTGGTGGAGCCTGTGTAATCTACTGACTCTACTTTTTTTTTCACAGTACCAAACTTCTGCCTATTTTTTTCCACAAATGTCACTTCTCCACTGTTAACAACAAGCAGGCTAATAGGTGGATACCCTGTTATACAGAACAGATATTGGATAGGGGAAGATGCATATACATTAATGCATGAACAAGTGTTTTTTTTTGTTTGTTTTTTGGGGTTTTTTTGCCAGTCCTGGGCTTGAGCTCAGGGCCTGAACACTGTCCTTGGACTTTCTCAAGGCTGGAGCTCTACTACATGAGCCTTAGCACCACTTCTGGCTTTTTTTTCTATGTATGTGGTACCAAGGAATTGAACCTAGGTCTTCATGCATGCTAGGCAGGTACTCTACCACTAGGCCAATCTCCCGGCCCCATGAACAAGTGTTTTAATGAGCCTCCAGTGTACAGAGATCTACTGTGCTTGGAACTCAGAGCACAAAATACTCTCCTGGAGGAAGCACCATAGAAGAGAATAGAACTGAATGTAATTGTGTTATTATAGATTTTAAAGGGGGGAATTGTGGCGTTAGATATCTTTCTTTCACACCTATTTCTTCTAGACTCAAGCTAACGCCGTTTGGGCTCTGAGCCTGAGAGACAGTGTTAATTATGGGGGAAACTCAGAGCAAGAAAACAAGCTCAGGCCAGCCAAATTCCTTCCCAGGCAACCATATGAAATGTAATCTGTGTTTTGTAAGAAATCAGCAGTTCACCTCCCTTTTGACATTGACCTTCTAATTTTGAGTGAAAAGCAGATGATGATGTGGCTCCTGGTAGGAAGAGCATCCATCTTTTGTGTAGAAGCAGAGCTAACTCTGCCCAGCAAGGAGAAATGAAGTCTAGATGCTTAGATGGGGAAGGTAGAATAAGAGAAGGGCATGGAAATCACAAGGAAAAACAAATCCATGATCCCAGTTGCAGAAAGCAAACTATATTGAAAAAGTGAAATCAAAAGTAATACCGGTGATTTTTTTAAAAAAATACTTGTAGTCGGGCACGGTGGCTCACACCTGTAATCCTAGCTACGCAGGAGACTGAGATCTGAGCATCACGGTTCAAAGTCAGCCCAGGTACTAAAGACTGTGAGGCTCTTACCTCCATTGATCACTAGAAAACTGAAAGTGGGGCTATGGCTCAGAGGTTTAATAGTAGCCTTGAGCTAAAGAGCTCAGGGACAACACCCAAGCCCAGGGTTGAGTGGTAGCCTTGAGCTGAAGAGCTCAGGGACACCACCGAGGCCGACTTCAAGCCCCATGAAAAACAAAAAAAAACTTTTGTTGCTTCTATCAAAAGCCCTAGTACTATATTGATAGAAGTAGTAGTTGTCATCATTGTTATGGTAGTGGAAATAGTTAAACAAAGCAAAGTAAATGAAATGACAGTTATTTAACACCTATCATCTAAAATTACATTAGGTACTCATGTTATCTAATTTAATCAATGTGTATAAAATTAGTGACATCTAATTGAATCAATATATATTAAATAGGTTTTTGCATTATCATCCTTATAAGAAAGGGGATGGGCTGGGAGTTTGGCCTAGTGGTAAAGTGCTTGCCTAACATGCACAAAGACCCAGTTTCGATTCATTGGTACCACATACATAGAAAAAAGCCAGAAATGGTACTTTGGCTCAAGTGGTAGAGCTGTAGCCTTGAGAAAAGCCCAAGGACAGTGTCCAGGCCCTGAGTTCAAGGCCCAGGACTGGCAAAAAAAAGAGAGAGGGAAAACAGATCACTTACTCCAAACTGGGGTAGGCAGTTAGTAAGTAATGTATAGAGGGGTTACAGTTACATTCACCAGGTAGTAGGTGCATTACATCTCGCACATTGATACCCCTTCTCATGTTTTTGTCCATTTTCCTCCCCTCACCCTCTCCCAATCATCTTGTTTTCCGCCTTCCCTTCCCTATTTCAGATAAATAAATAAACGTATATACAATATACCAGATAATAAAGTCAGATACAGTAACAATATGAGATTAACCATTTAGGCAAAAAAAAGAGAGAAGAGAAATAACATAGTATATTAAGAACAACAATCACACAAGATAAACCTCTTGTTTCCATATCTTAGAGTTCATTTCAGATCTTGTTCTTTCAACTATTCCAACTTTAATTTAATTTTGACTTTTGACTTAGTAAAGATAGATCCTCCCTGGGCCCCTTGGCCTTGACACTTTCCTTAGGAAGTTTGTGCTAACAGTCCCTGCTTTCCCCTCGTCCCTCTCTCCCTTCCCCCTTCCCTCTTCTCTCTCCTAACCCATCCCCCACCAAGATAATCAGCCCAAGAGCATTAGTCAGGATCCCCTCACTTGTGGACTTTTCCCTCATAAGCATTCCTTAGCTCTAGTCTTCTTGACACATGAAGTAGTTGAGACCTGTGGAACTATGTCCTCAAGGTATCTTGCTACCTAGTCACAGATCTGGAGATTATTCTGAGCTTCCCTTCCCCCTGATGCTCTCATACAGAATGCCCAAGTCTTTGTCCATGGGTTATTTCTCAGCACTTCTCTCCTTACAACCTTTCCCTTAGCACCCTACTTCTGTAGCGCAGGTTGTATTTTTATTTCTGTTGTCAAAAATCCTGCTTCAGATTGAATGTTTTCTTTCTCAGAATGCTGCTTTCCTTGAGAGTGCTTTGTATGTATAGATTGTAGCAGGATTCTGTATCCATCTCCTAGAAACAAAGATCTTGAGGAATATACTTCATATAAGTATATGAAAAGAAGCTATATTTTTTCCTGCAGCCCAGTTAGAGACTAAAGAACACATATTCTGTGACCTCTCATCTTGTTCCATAATTCTCATAATTCTGTGGCTATGGAAAGCAATGGAAAGAGCAGTTTTGGGAAACAGTTGCTAAGCTAGGAATCAGGAGCCTGGGTTCTGTCACTGGCACTGCTATCTATTAAGCGCCTGAACTTAGGCAGAGCAACCAGTGTACATTTGTGCTACTCTATTGTATTGGAAATTCTTGATTACATGTTAATTTCTTATTTGGATTGTAGCCTTCCTAAAGGCAGTGGCTACAGATATGTCACATTCATTTTCTAAACCATAGTTCCTAAATGTTCTTTCTGATCCATTCTATCACCTCCATCATCCATTTTCTACAAGCTGTGAGACTAAGCTTTGAAAATTCGAAGGCCCATTATCATGTCCCTCCTCTTCCACAAATCCCTCAATGGTTCTCCATCATCTGTGAAATACATTTTTATAAGACCCATCTTACTTAGCACTCCAGCATTTTATAACTTGCTTATTAGCTTTGCAAACAAGAAGCATATTTCTGACTTGGACCAGGCACTGGGAACACAAAGGTGGGCATGGAACTTGTCCTCACAAAGTTCGTTCTTCTGGCTGACAACTACTGTCCTATAAGGATCAATTCAGGTGTTACCTTCTGCCAGAAATCATGATGCATATGTCTCCATTCCTGAGGTGTCTACTTCCTTGTCGCTGTGGTATTCCTTATCTCTGTATTATAGCATTTCTCTTTCTTTTTTTTCCAATTCAACCTGTCAGTTTTTGAGTACAGTACATCTTCATAGCACTTCTATGTACTGACTTTTCTCTCCACCATAATGAACTGGGTATTGTGTCCTGTACATTTTTTGCCAGTCCCAGGGCTTGAACTCAGCGCCTGAGTACTGTCCTTGGGCTTTCTCAAGGCATAGTGCTCTACCATTTGAGCCACAGCACCACTTCCAGCTTTTTCTATCTATGTGGTACCAAGAAATTGAACCTGGGTCTCCGTGCATACAAGGCAAGCACTCTACCAGTAGGCCAAACTCCCGACCCTGTGTTGTGTTTTTATACCCAGCACATGGCTTGATACACAACTTACACTGAGAAAGAATAATTGTATAAACAGTACCCTCTAGTGGCTGGGTTTTGTAAGTACAATATTTTATACATCTAAAGGGAACTTGGCTTTCTTTTGACAATAAGAAACATTTTAGAATATGTGGTCTCCTAGCACCTAGGTTTCTATTCCAACATCTCTCCAAATTCTTCACAGTTCATCAAACAGTTATGAGATGACACATCAGATGAGAGAAAACCATTTTGAATAACTGTGTAGGAAGCAAGTGAGCTGGGCATGGTAGCTCACGCCTGTAATCCTAGCTACTCAGGAGGCTGAGATCTGAGAATCATGGTGCAAAGCCAGCAGAGGCACTAAAGACCAGACCGAGAGACTCTTATCTCCAATTAATCACTAGAAAACAGGAAGTGAGGCTGTGGCTCAAAGGGTAAGGCTGTAGTATTGAGCTGAAGAGCTCAGGGACAGCACCCAGGCCCAGAGTTCAAGCCCCATGACCCACAAGAAGAAGAAGGAGGAGGAGGAGGAGGTGAAGGAGGAGGAGAGGTAGCAGCAGCAAGTGGAAGGGATAATTGTCATATTTGTGAAGAAATCAAGTGTTTAGTCAAATTTCCCCACTATTTTCTTGCATGCAATAGACTATGAAGAAGAGAGTAACTCGCCCTAATTAAGACTATAAAGGTTTGCTGTAATCCCTGGAGAGAAGTATTCCAAAACCAACATGGAATATCCATTTGGTAAAAAGAAACATTCCTAAGGCAGATATGCACAACAGACAAACTTGCACCAATATTTTCACTAGTGAGACTAGACTGAGGCAAATATGGACTGTGCTTACACAAACATATAGGCACACTTTTTATATTTTCTAAATACATTACATGTATTTTCATACTGGTAAGTCAGAAGAAAATACTTAAAACATTTGCAATGGCTAATTCTAGGGAATGTTATTACATTGAGATAGAAATGTAAAAGGAAGGAAGTGGCACTGTGGCTCAAGGTGACAGAGCACTAGCCTTGAGCTGAAGAGCTCAGGGACAGTGCCCAGGTCCAGAGTTCAAGCCCCATGACTGACAAAGAAGAAAAAGAAATAAATCTAAAAGGAAGAGAATCATATGTATGAATATAGATTTTGTCTGTTACTTTCTTCTCTCGAACACATAGAGAGAGAAAGAAGAAGAATTAAAAATCATAAACATCTGAGGCTCATGATTCAAGGCCAGCCTATCCAGGAAAATCCATGACACATTTATCTCCATTTCCTGGCCAAAAAGCTGTAAGTGGAACTACTGCTCAAAATGTTAGATTGTTATTCTTGAGCAGAAAAGCTCAGGGACAGTGCCTAGGTCCGAGTTTAAATCCCAGGACCGGAACACACAAACAATTATAGACATGAGCCAGACTGTCTAGTTGAAAAGTTTGGCTTTGACATTTATACACACTTGGGCAAAGTTCTATAACCTCTGTGATTTTTAGTTTATTTTATAGACCAAGAATGGTAAGAATTAAGTATAGGAATTGGAGGCTTGGCTCAAGTAGTAGAATGCCAGCCTTCAGAAAAAAAGCCATGTGAGAGCATAAGGCTCTGAGTGTAGGCCTTAATACTAGCACATACAAAAAACACAAAGCAATTAGAACAGTATCTAGAACATGGTCCATACTACTTGTTCCATAAGCTAACAGGAACTTTGTCAGTGTCTGGAGACTTTCCACAGCCTGAGGCCATTTTTACACTGCTGGCTATGACTTAAGAGCTGCTTTAGTTGTCACTCCTCCATCCTCTTTGAATCTCACAAATTCTATTAAAGGGCTATCTCTCCCTAATCTAAAAAATTGGATCAGACCAGATAAAGAAATTTCTGCTCCCTTTTGTTATTTTTATTTAAAGTTGGTTCTATCTTTGAAATTCCATGGTGTCTTGAAAATAATCCTTTTTTCCTTTCGTTTAATTCATTTGAACCTTCCTTCTGCTTCTGATAGTGCCTTGTGAGTGTTCACATACACCTTGTGCAATCTGAGTTAACACTTTAGCTTTGATGCATCCACAGTGACTGTTCTGTCTGCTTCACAAACATGGAATTTTCTTTAAGGCATCATTGTAAAAAAGTAATGAACTTTTTGCAGCTTAGTAAGATGACAAAGCTGTTCATAACAACTTCTCAATAATTCATCAGCTGTCCAATTTACTTCTCACTTTTCTTTTTCATCTCTCTTGCACAGAAAACAATTTCATGTTGAATGAATTCCAACTCAGCTTCTCTTCTAGTGTTACAACCAGAACGAGATGTTGGTGTGTCTCCTCTACGTCTTTGAGAACTGTGCCTGCTTTCTCTTTCCACCTTGTTCTTAACAATACTTCAGGTATTATTACAGTGCTAAGACTTTGACATTTTTCAGATAGGATTTTTGTGGTTTTCCTAGAGAAGGACTTGTACCTCCACCTCTTTTTTTCCATATATTTCTATTGTAATTAATAGAAAGGTTACATTATATTTACCAGATAAAAGGTGCATTACTTCACAAACATTGATACCCTTTCTCATGTCTTGGTCCCCATTTCCCTCCCCCCTCCACCACTTAAGTAGCTGATTTGAAGTGTGGACCACAACAACTGGCTTATTTTTAGATAGAGTGTAACTAACTTTTGCCCACTTTAGCCATGAACTATGATTATCCTATCTCTTCCTGTCAAAAAGCTGGGATTTCAGACATGTGTCAATTTGCCTGGGCCTGGGTTACTTAAACATCAAACACTGTCTCTCCCAAGGTCTTTTTTGAGGTGGATAGATTGACAAGATTTGCCTAATGATTTTTGTAAGGAAGATCTATTTTTATATAGACATAAAGCCATCTATTAGTGATTTAGTTAAATCTATTAATTCTAATCCAGAGCAGAGGTTAAATAAGGAGATGGGGTCTTTCACAAACCAACTAACTTGATAATTCCAGTTGTTTTCAAGTTAGAGTTAAAATACATGTGAAATATCTTACAACATTTTCAAACAAAACTGCAAACAAAACACTAAGGGCCTTCAAGTACCTTCCAGGCAATTTGAGTTGTTTTACTTGCATCGTCAAGACAGTTTTTCCCTGGAGTATTTCATATTCAGAAAACACTTCAAGACTCTGTTCTTTCTAGCTGCTTCTTGACATGGAAAGATTTTAATGTCACTGCTTTACCTTTAGCTAGGGATTTTGCCTCTTCAACCAACTTTCCGCTCTACTAGTTCTACCTGGCTGTGCTATATCCTCAGACATGACTGTCCACAACCCCCTTTCCACACTAGCTCCCACACTTCCACTTACATTTTCTCTACATCACTACAGAAGGGATGGGGAGTTTGTGGAGTGTTGGGGGAGAATGATTCAAAAGGTGACATTGATTCAAATGCTTTGCAGTCATAAAAACCCCTTTGAATATCTATTTGTATATAAAAATTATAATAATGAAAATATATCACTATAGCATAGTGTCTAAGGC
Organism: Megascapheus bottae; assembly: GCF_031878675.1. Classification (NCBI taxonomy): domain Eukaryota; kingdom Metazoa; phylum Chordata; class Mammalia; order Rodentia; family Geomyidae; genus Megascapheus; species Megascapheus bottae. The sequence continues at coordinate 71,772,913 of NC_143547.1, forward strand.
TTGCCATTTCTTATTTTGATATTTTATGGTGCCAAGTCAATCAGCAAATGTTTCACAAGTGTTTGTTGTGGCAGGCACTTTGCCAGGTGCAATGGGAGAAATAACTTCTCTTCTTGAAGCTTGCTGTGTAGTTGAAGATTTTTGAGCAAGGGAAGACTTCTACTTGACCGTTCCTTTTTGTTCTTCCTAGCCTCCTTGCCTAGGTCATGAATCACATTATGTGAGCCTCCTAAGTTGTCCTCAAGCATACTAATATCCCATCAAGTCAATCCCAGTTCCAATTTTTCTAAAAGTTAAATGGGTAACCCTCCCCTGTTCCTGCCTTCTCTCCTCCCCATTTTTTGTGAGTCATGGGGCTTGAACTCTGGGCTTGGGTGCTGTTCTGAGTTCTTCAGCTCAAGACTAGTGCTTTGCCACTTGAGACACAGAGCCACTTCCGATTTTCTAGAGGTTAAGTGGAGATAAGAGTCTCAGGTCCTTTTGTGGCGGGGTTGGCTTTGAATGTTAATCCTCAGGTCTCAGCCTCCTGCAAAGCTAGGATTATAGGCATGAGCCATCAACATCCAGCTTCCAAAAATATTTTTAATTAAAAATACATTACATTGCCAGGGGCACAGTAAAATTCCTTTAGTCAGTGTAGGCTAAAATTTTAAAAATATTTTCAAAGATTTCAAAATGCCTATCAAATACAGTTGGAGAATGTGATATCTTATACAAACCGTATTGCGTGGCTTGAAATGTCTTTCACTTCTACCTTTGAAATCTAAGTCGTATTACATCTTTAAAGTTTAATGCAAGTTCGGTTTCATCCATGTATCTATTTTCTGCTTGTTCATAATATGATCTTCCATTTCAATTTCTGTGATTACAGTCTACATGACTCAATTGCTGTTTAACTTGTGCTACCCTGCCTGGCTTGTTTCATAGGTATATGGTGCTTCACAATCTAGATTGCAAATTGATTGAGGTCAGGGCCCCAGCAAACGCATCATACAAAAAGATGCTTTATACATGTTTGCTGATTAAGATGAGGATGATTTTCCCTGGCTTCTGGGTCAAGGAAGAATTGTTCAGATGCATGACAAAATTAAGATTCTAGACATAGGGAGATTAATGAAGGAAGCTTTTAAAATAATAATCCAAAGTGTAATAAGAGTTATTTCCTGTCTTAGATCCTCATTGTATTACCAGAAGAGCTTTAGTAAAATCAAAAAGGAAAGAAGGGGGAGCCAGGAGTTTGGCCTAATGGTAGAATGCTTGCCTAGCATGCACAAAGACCCAGGTTCGATTCCTCGGTACCACATACATAGAAAAAATCTGGAAGTGTTGCTGTGGCTCAAGTGGTAGAGAACTAACCTTGAGAAAGTCCAAGGACAGTACTCATGCTCTGAGTTCAAGCCCCACGACTGGCAAAAAAAAAGGAAAGAAGGGAAGAACTTTGGAATTACTGTGAATTTATGTGGCTACTAAAGAAGACACAACCAGTGTTACTGAACCTGAGGAACTATAGTAATAATAGTAGCATTAAAAAATAGTATACCAGAGGTGGAGGGCAGATTTAAAGAGAAGATAATATGTTTTAAAATTTGGTGTACAATAGTTTATTGGAATGTAAGTAATTCAGTGGCATGTCTACCAAGCAATAAAATAGGTTTTCACGATTCATTAAAATGTAAAACTATTTATTTAACATATACTATGTTCAAGTCATCATGGTGGAGATAGACAAATAAGACAGTCTTTCCACAGAGAGAGAGAGAGAGAGAGAGAGAGAGAGAGAGAGAGAGAGAGAGAGAGAGAGAGAGAGAGAGAGGGAGAGAGAGAGAGAGAATCTCCAGAACTCATGTTTAAGAGAGGAAAACAGATTAACACAATTACTGTGTTATAAGTTAGTAAACAATATTTCCAAAGAAGGTGCTCTGGAGACCCGAGATTTGGCCTGGCGGTAGAGTGCTTGCCTAGCATGCATGAAGACCTGGGTTCAATTCCTTGGTACCACATACACAAAAAAAGAGCTGGAAGTGGTGCTGTGGCTCAAGTGGTAGAGCTCTAGCCTTGAGAAAACCCAAGGATAGTGTTTAGGCCCTGAGTTCAGGCCCCAGGACTGACAAAAAAAAGGTGTTCTGGAGATATAAATAAGGGAGCAAAAGATTGAGATGTTAGACATGACGATCACTGAGTAGGGCCTTGAGAGTTAAGTAAAATATTGTTAAATAATGAGGAAATGCCTTTTGTAGTGAAAGAATGATCTCAGGTAAGCATATAGGACATGATATTTCGTGGGAAAACAACAGAGCCTGAATTAACTAAAGGAAAAGGGATATCAGAGTAAAGAGATGGTGAAACTGAAGACAAGTACATTCTCTACCATACTGAAGAGTAGGTATATATAATGGTAAAATGTGGACCTTTCAGTTAAACTCCATGGATCCAAATCTCATCTCTGTCACTACTAGCTATGTAGCCTTGGGTAAGTCACTTAATCTCTGGGCCTAACATATCTGTTAAATGGGGAAAAGGATACCTGCTTCAAGGGATTGCTTTAAGGATTGAGATAGCTGGGATATATAAATTGATTATTATGACTACCATACAATAAGTGCTGTGTAATGGTTAATGTAGGGACTAAATTACAGGGAACTATACCATGTGTAGTACACACCAGTACCAACACGAAAAAGAAACTGTACATGGAAAACTATAATCTCTGCTTACAAATACTCTAATTGTTGGGCCAAGGAAAACTAGATAACTCTTATTCTCAGAGGAGTGAGAATTACTTGAGATGATGATATGTCTATCTTGGTAAGGTAGCGCTGAATTAGGGGAAGAGAGAGGAGGCCGAGGGAAAAAAAAAGGAGAATGATCAGAGAAACTTTATTCAGAAGAAAAACTCTCATTTGGATGTTCTTCCTGGAAAATGAGAAGGTAAAATAAGGCTGCCACTCACCAGAAAAAGTATTTTGTTTTAGTAAAGTAAACAAGAGTATAGTAAAGTCACCCATACAAACTTTGTTTACTGAAGCACTGTTCACCATAGCCAAGGTATCGAATCAGCCCAGATGCCCTTCAATGGATGAATGGATCAAGAAAATGTGATATACATACTCAATGGAATTTTACTCATCCATCAATGAGTGATATTGTAACATTTATAAAGAAATGGAAAGAATTGGAGAAAACTATGTTGAATGAAATAAGCCAGGCCCAGAAAAACAAAGGATCCATGTTTTCCTTTATATGTGCAAGTTAGATTTAGCTTACAAACTCATGGATGATATGTAAGTATATAGAACTGTATTTAACAGAACTCTGGTGAATTCAAGGGAGAACTCAAAAAATATAATTCCTTAGTCAAAGTTCAGCAAACATAAAGAACCAGGAAATGGGTAGAGCTGTGGCTCAAATGGTAGAGTGCTAACCTTGAGCAAAAAATCTCAAAGACAGTGCCCAGGCCCCAAGTTCAAGCCCCAGGACTAGCACGAATAAAAAGAAAGGAAAGTATCTATTAAGGACTTTAAGAAGCAGAGAGGAGGCAACATGGTTCAGAGATGGACATTTTACTGGGCTTAAAATATGTACAGGAGGCCAGGAGTTTGGCCTAGTGGTAGAGTGCTTGCCTAGCATGCATGAAGTCCCGGGTTCAATTTCTTGGTACCACATACACAGAAAAGGCCGGAATTGGTGCTGTGGCTCAAGTGATAGAGCTCTAGCCTTGAGAAAACTCAAGAACAGTGCTCAAGCCCTGAGTTCAAGCCCCAGGACTGGCAAAGATATATGTACAGGAGGCCTGTGAAGAGAGATTATGGCTGAAGATACAGCCCTCCCCTACTAATGAAGCATCCAGCCCCTTGAGTTTGAATGAGTTCAAGCAATCCATTCTCTATTCCTCAGCCTTCTAGAGCTCTACTCAAGTGGTCCTTGAACAGACTCTCAGAATCATTGTGCTTCTCTTTGTGACTGCTCTGTGTGCTGCTGCAATAAAACTGAACCTCATCTGCCTCCTCAGCCAGCCTAAGGGTTTCACCTAACACAACTCAGTTTGAATTGTAGTTTTACCATTTATCCGGCTATATGACTTGAAGTAAGGCACTGAAATTCTCAGAACCTCAATTTCTCTGATTTTGAAATGAGAATAAATGTGGTTACTATGCCAGGTGCCAGTGGCTCATGCCTGTAATCCTAGCTACTCAGGACATTGAAACCTGAAGGATTGCAATTCAAAGCCAGAAAGGGCAGATATACCTATGATATTATATATCCAAGTACCAGCAAAAAAACAGACTGGAAGTGTGGTTCAAGTGGTAGATTGCCTGCTGTGAGCAAGCAAGCCCAGCAAAAGTTCAAGGCCCTGAATTTAAAGTCTAGTGCCAATAAAACAAAACATGATTGTTGTATGATACAGCTAGAATGATAATTTAATTACATTAAGTATCTATAAAGTGTCTGGTATGCTAAGTCCTTGCCTTCCTTCCCTTTTATATTTAGGAAGCCCAGAGATTTGTTTCTCTAAATTTAGTCCCTTCCTGGATGCTCTGTACCATGGATTATCGGTAACAGAGGGATGGGAGAAATCAGTTTGGACTAGAAATGATGAGTAGAATATCTCTACTCTGACTTTACATTAGAGATATTTTTATAGAGCTAGTATTGCAAAACAGGAAAGGTAGTCAGATACCGAACAACAATACCAGGTATGAAATACCAGTAAAACGTATCACCTTTCTGAAAACAATACCTACACATTTGTATAACTAATGTAAAAATATAGCTGCACATTCATGTATTTGAAATTAGGAAATAACAAGGAAAATGGAAAAAAATGTGAGGACAGTAGAAATATTATTATTGTGTCTGTGGAGGGGCCTCTCTTCCTGACATTTGTAAATCTCCTTTCCCTCGTTTCAAATGAACAACAGCAGGACAGGGTGCTGGAGTAAAGGGAATTGCACAGTGGGAATAACATGCCCCCATCTCATCTGTCCTTCTGCCCAGCCTTCCATTAACCATCATGATCTACCAGAGGCCCGGAGAGCTTCCTATCTGTGGTGCTTCAATGCCCTTGCATCATTAATATCATCATCTCTACTCTTCTTCTAGGAGTGGATCTTATCGAGGGAGGTATGGAAGAAGTTGTGCATGTTTAGCTGTCAGTCCAAACCTTTTAGAGTCAGCAGGGGACAAAGGCAACAATCACTGTGTAATACTCTGGACTTTCTTGGCAGGTGAATACTGCTATGCATGAGGCAAAACTTATGGAAGAATGTGATGAGTTGGTAGAGATCATCCAACAAAGGAAGCAAATGATTGCTGTGAAAATCAAAGAGACAAAGGTAAAGTATGGCATTTCAATGAGGCCAAGGAAGAGCTAACTTTTCTCAAAAGGTACATTGTGATCCTGATGATTACAGTTTGAACTTGGGTCAGGAAATCAGAAGAAATATAGGGAGACAGGTAAAGAAGCAGAGTTTGGCCTAGTGTTATGAATCCAATAAATATGATGACTTAATGGAAAGATTATAAATTTTGACCTAGTGGTTACTTACATGGACATATGAATATGAAATATTCACTGATTTGTACATGTAGGATTTGGGTGTTTTGCTGTAGTATGTCATCGTTATAAAGAAAAAAAATGATGGTAGATATTAAATATGAGCTAGGGTTGTAGACGTTTCTAATCAGAAAGCTGAAGAATTATGGCCCAAAAGGTCAGGTACGAGCATCCATACAGATATAAGATTTTAGGCCTGCTGGTCAAGGTTACTGTTTATAAGTTCATGCTGTGGGTGCAGTGTGAAACTTTATGAGAACCTGGTTTGATGACCAGCACTTTATACCATGCTGGGCACTTCCAGCTAGCACAGAAATTGAAATTTCCAAGGAAATAGATTTGGAAACAGCATTATGAATAAAGATACTTACAAATATGCATACATGGAGGGGTTGCTAAAGATAAAGAAAAATTGATAAAGGTGTTGATAAGGAAAAATAAGATACTTTTTGTTAAATGTATGGACAGTAAGATGTAGTAAGCAACGGTGATTTCTAGCTGGTAGAATTTCTTTTTTTATATATTTTAAAATTTTCTATAGTGAGCAGGGATTGCTTTCATACAAAATTAATGTCATTAATACAAACATAACAGCATATATGACTATGCAATGTAAGTGAAGGAGCTATAAATTGGAGAAGGAAAAGTTGGCAGGAGAGACAGTGGATACAGCAAGAAGTTAAGAGGTTATTGCAGGGACCGCGTGACACTAAGAAGCCTGATTTTTAGGATCATTGTAGCAGAGCTCCTTCATGATGTTTTATTGTTTTTAATTAAGCACTGTATGGTTTATCTTTTCTTTTCCTTTACTAATTCCTTTAAGGTTATGAAACTGAGAAAGTTGGCACAGCAGGTGGCTAATTGTCGCCAGTGTCTTGAGAGGTCAACAGTCCTCATCAACCAAGCGGAACATATCCTTAAAGAAAATGACCAGGCACGGTTTCTACAGTCTGCAAAAAATATTGCTGAGAGGTGGGTTCCCTATATTCTTTTGGAAATGCCTGATCTTATAAAAAGGGCTAACTTTAAGCGAAAGAATTCTGTTCAAGTATATGTATCGAAGCTGCCACCTGAGGACTTTACCAGCTAGGTAACTATGGAGCTCTGGGGCTTTACTCTGTGGGTTTCTAGACCGTTCTCTTCATCTTTTCAGCCTGCCAGTTCTTTTAGTGTTCAGCCCAACATGAGGCCTTTGTTCCTTGCTGTTTACGCAGGGCTTGTGCTCTCTAGATGGTGATGGTGTAGGGAAACACACAGTGACATTGATAAAGTGTACCTTTCCTAAGTCTGTGTGCAATTCTTATTGTTTTCATTTAGTTCATCTTTATGTAGATTCTTTTTTATGTTTTCCCCCCTTCCCTATCCAATTTCAAATAACCAAATACAAATAAATTCAATATATCAGATAACAAAGTGAGGTACTGTAACAATATGAGATACCCAAGGGACAGCAAAAGAGATGAGAGATAACATAGTACATTAAGGACAACAATCATTCGTTATATGGCTTTTGTTTCAATATCCTGGAGGTCCTTTCAATTAGGTTCATACTATATGGCCTTATGTATCAAGATTTTGCTCTATTGCAAATCTCTGCTACTAGAGCCCAAGGTTTCTACTGATTATGACGAATGAGGGAAACCATTGAGCCTAAGTTCCTTTGAGTCTGGCTTACTTCACTTAATATGATTTTTTCTAAGTCTTTTTATGTAGATTCTTTACAACAGCAATTCTTTTACTTTTATTTTCACTCATTACTTTGAAAATCTGATGAAAATCATAAAACATTTCTTAGGTAGCACATAGGTAATTTTGTATACAGCTTCAGAGGACTCCTGAATTCTTAGAAACCCATCCATAAACCATAGGCAAAGAATTCATGGTCTAAAAGTTCAGTAAAATTACGAAGGCCTCTGAGGACTGAACCAGATCATTAAGCCAGACTTGTCCTCCTTATAATGCCCTCTCATCCATTGAAGACTTGGGATCTAGGCTCAGATCTTTTTTTTATTGTTCTGATATCATTTTGGTTGACTTCAACAGCACCCATGTAGCTGACCCATATAATACTCTACCAAGCTAACCTCCTAGACCTCGTTTCATCCAGAGACTCTCAACTGTGTACCACTTCATCCACTCACTTCCATGACACATTCAGAGCCATATCATCACCCAGCATTGCAGTGAGATCCCAAAACAAGGCATCCTACTTTTGAAAAATCACCACGCTTGTAAATATTTGTATTCAAATGCATCTAACTTTAGCTTTATTGTGATCCTCATTCCTAAAATAATTGGTTGGTTGCTTCATAATGAGTTTAATATTGGTACTGTAAAACTTTCAAAACTAGAAATCCAGTTCTAATCTTTTTAAAAAAATTCATCTGAAAATGTACACATCTATATTGAATGTCCCTGTCCCTTGAGGATGGTGAGAGGATTACCTTAAGATCTCAATTTCCATGCAAAATCACAGGTGTTTACCACGGGATTTCTCATAAGTTTGCCTGAATTGGCCTCAAACTCATAATCCTCCTGCCTCTGCTTCCCAAGTAGCTGTGATTAAAAGGCTGTGCTAGGGGCTGGGAGTTTGGCCTAGTGGTAGAGTGCTTGTCAAGCATGCACGAAAACCCAGGTTTGATTCCTCAGTACAATTCAAATAGAAAAAAAGCTAGAAGTGGTGCTGTGGCTCATGTGGTATAGCTCTTGCCTTGAGGAAGCCCAAGGACAGTGCTCAGATCCTCAGTTCAAGCCTGGGACTGAAAAAAAAAAGGAAAAAGAAAAAAATAAAATAAGATAAAATTGTTATTATAAAGGTAATGTACAAAGAAGTTGCCATTCCTTTTTGGAAAATATCATCCCATCCTTCACTCTGTTCCAGTTTTTCCCTTCTGTCCCCACACACAAGTTGTATAGTTCATTTTCAACATAGTATCTACTGTGTCCCACTGCTGCATTTGTTCATCTTTAGTCCCTCCATTTCTGTGCCTCCTGACCCCCCCCCGCTTTCATCAAAGAAAGGTAAATGAACAAAGACAAAAAGGAAAAAAATGCCTCTTGTTTCTATTTCCTGGAATTCACTTTCATAAATATTATTTTATATGATCAGAGGCACAGAGGCATTGTGCCTTTGGGTTCCTCCCTTAAGAATAGCCTCCTTTGGTCTCCCTGTGTGTGAATGTCTAAGAATCCTGCATAATTTATCATGCCCTGGGATATTATAGATCTAGCTTCTACATATGAGAAAGAACATGTGTCATTTATCTCTCTGAGACTGGCTGATATCACCTGACTCCTAACTGTAATTAATCCCTCTGTACCATAACCTCTATAATAATAATAAAACAAATTGATATTTAAAAATTCCACTGTTCATGGGTACTACTATTTTTTAAATCCATTCATCTATTGTAGGACATTCGGGCTGTTTCCATAACTTGGTTATGTGAATAATGCAGCATTGAACATGGATATGGTAGTGTCTTTACAGTATCCTCGCTTATGATGTTCTGGGTAGATACCCAAAAGTGATATGACTGGGTTGTATGGAAGATCTATGTTTAGTTTTCTAAGGACTGCTAGACAGAGTAATTGTACTAGTTTACATTCCCAACAACAGAGCTGGTTCCTTTTCCCCACATCCCCACCAGCATTTGTTGTTGCTTGAATTCTAATATTGGCCAATCTTTACTGCGGTGAGATGGAACCTCAAAGTTGTTTTGATTTGCATTTCCTTAATGGCCAGGGATGATGAGCATTTCCTCATGTGTTTCTTTGCTTTTTGCTTATTTTTAACATTTTATTGGTTTTTTTTAATGGACACAAACTATATGCTTGTTTTCCAGAGAATATTTTTTTTATTTAAAAAGTTTTTTTTTCCTTCAAAACTCTATGTGCCTTCTGTTTTAGTTTCTATCCTTCGATTCCCTTATCTGGTAAGTTTTTGCTTACATTTTAAATTTTTAATCACTAAAAGGTGTTTGGGAAGCTCTCACTAAAGTTGGGACAGACTTAAAAATTTAGAATACTCTGTGTGTGTGTGTGTGTGTGTGTGTGTGTGTGTGTGTGTGTGTGTGTGTATGCCCGAGTATGCATGCATCATGCACGCATGGTCTAGTATTGGGGTTTATACTCAGTCCCAGACAGTGTCTTTTAGCTTTTTCTGCTCAAAGCTGGCACTTTACCACTTGAGCCACAGCTTACCTTCTAGCTTATTGGTGGATAATGAGATGAGAGTCTCACAGATTTTCCTACCTGGACTGGCTTTGAAGCACAGTTCTTCAGATCTCAGCCTCCTAAGTAGCTAGGATTACAAGCATGAGCTATTAGCGTTCAGTGAAACACAATTTTTTTCTCATTACTTGGTAAGAAGTGGAGAATAAGGCCTGTCTGCTAGTATTCTGGGAGCCAAGCATGGGGAGCGAGCTGATGGCTTTAAGACAGCTTTTAGTATAATGTTGAAACTTCCAAAAAAGTAAACCTCACATCTGTTGCCAGAAAGTGGAAACACAATTTTGAGTGGATCTGGGGGTCTAGTTATTTTTCATGCAAACTTTCAACTCTGTGCCATTAAATCAGCTTGATGCTGTTGGCTTTCTGGTCCAACTTTCTCTGTTCTGTTGTTGATTACCACACATTCATCCAAACATTTGTTGACAATCTCTTAATTGCTGGCATCTCCCTTTTTCCATTTTCTTTGTCTTTGTGGGGTTTATGACGTCTCATTCTTTGTCATTTCAGAGGGATTTCATAAAAGCAGAGCTAAAACATACAATTAAACCATTGTATTTAATTGTTACCACTCAATCTTTAACCCTCTGAAATATTTTTCCCACCTCTTTGAAAGTTCTTTTGAAAGTCACCAAATAAAGACCTTGTTGCTAAACAAAACAAATTCCTTTGTTTCATCTGTCCCTTTCATCTAACTTTATCCCTCTCTGTAGTATGTTTCCTGATTGACCATTTTTGTTTGTTTGCCAGGCCGAGGGCTTGATTTCAGGGCACTATCCCTGATTTAGTGCTCTACCACTTCATCCCCAGGTCCACACTGTCTTTTTGATAATTAATTGGATAAAAATCTCACAGACTTAGCTTCCCTGGGCCCCCCATTCTTCTGATCTCAGCCTCCTGAGTATCTATGATAGTAGGCATGAGCTACGGACACCTGACTCTAATGGACCATTTTCACTTGCAGTCTTTCTGCTCTTGTCTTCTGTGAACACTCAAGGTTTCCTTCTTATCCATCTGATTGCCTTTGCCTTTGTGATCAACTTTTCATTGATCTATTTCCTTTTTTTGCCAGTCCTGTGCTTGAGCTCAGGGCCTGAGCACTGTCCTTGGACTTTCTCAAGGCTAGAGCTCTTCCACTTGAGCCTCAGCACCACTTCCGGCTTTTTTCTGTGTATGTGGTACCGAGGAATGTAATCTAGGGCTTTGTTCATGCTAGGCAAGCACTCTACCATTAAGCAACACTACCAAGCCCCCCAAAATCTTCATTTCATAGATTCAAGGAGATGGATTAGATGACAATCTATGCAGTCTGACGAGAATTACATAACCAAACTAAATATCTTTCTCACTGGTATCACAGAATTGAGACTTCCTCCCTACCATTCATTTTCATTGTATTGTGTTAAGACATCATGATTTCAGATAAAATGAAATTTTATGTCCCATTCCCATAACAAATGGCATTTATCATATTATTCCTAGCAGAGACTGCAGCAAGATGCTAATTTTGTGTTTTTCATAAACACAAATATACAGACAGATGCAGGAGGACTGTGTACATATGTCTCACAATGTCACTTTTAATTCATTCTTAATCTTCACAGCCACATTAGCATTTGGGAGCACAGAATCTCTATCTTCTAATTATATATATATGTATGCATATACACACACATATAGATGTGTGTATGTGTAATCCTAATGTATATATGTGAATATATGTACATACATATTTCATAAACACAAGGCTGTTCTGTTTATTCTCTATTCTGTGTTACATTTGGAACATAATTTATCACAGAACTTTCCCCATATCCTTGTAAAGTCTAATTTCCAATGACCATATAATGTTTCATATTTTGATGTATGAAACTTAACTTGGTCTTTATTGCTAGACAATTAGACAATTAGGTTACATATGAGATGTCGAGTACCCTTGTAGTTGTATTTGCATACATCTATTATTTCCTGAGTAAGAATTTTATGAAATAGAACTGTGATGTCAAGGAATATTTAATTTTAAACTATTTTGATATTTAATGTTTAATTGCCTTCAAAATGTCTGTTGATTTCAGTCCTAATAAAATGTGTAGGTATCATTTAAGTAGGCATAGAAAGTTCTTATATTACATTATTTATAATCTAATTGCCATCTCAATTTGTATTCCTTTGATTTCTCATGTAATTGGATTTTAAAATATATTTGTTGGTTGTTTTCATGTTTTTGGACTCAGTTCTTTCTGTGTTGTCTACATTCTTATTACTACTTCACTTGCTTCTTATTGCTTCACTTTTGACCCTTTCCCTTTTCCTTTGCTAAAATGATCTAGTGGCTCCTATTTTTCTCAGGATAAGGGTCAAGGGTTTGTAGGATAGCTTATAAGGCCGTGCATGACTACAGCTATAAAATTAGAGAGGATACACATTTGTATATCCCTTATTTAGATAATTGCTATTCATTAAACAGATTATTCTTAAAATTAACGTCCTTTGTAGAGAATGAAGGGGTGATGTTTTCCAAAATGAAATGTACTCATTAACTGACTTATGAAACAAATATTTCCTCTGGGGAGTTTATCATTACTTTCCAAGTCTCTTGTTCATACTCTATCCTCTTTATATTGGTTAATTAATGTATGTTTTTCATGGTCTGGACCACTGCGAGGGCCAGGATCATTATAAGAATCTATTTTCCCTGTGTGCCTCCAGTGTCTAGCACAGAGGCTAGTACATTCATTTTTTTTGCCCCTCCCTTCCCCACCTCTTCCTTCCCCTCCACTCTTCTTTTGTCATCTTTCTTCTCTTCTTTCATCTTCCCCTCCCTCCCTCACTATTCCTTTGTTCCTTTGTTTTTCTGTGATTCTAGGGTTTGAACTCAGCACCTCACTTTTCTTAGGTAGGTGTTCCACAACTTGAGTCAAGCCCCCAGCTCCTTCTAGACACAAGTTATTTTTGAAATTGAGTCTCGCTTCCTGCCCATAAGCACATATGTATTGTGAACTTCCTGTTTTTGCTTTACACTATAGCTAGAGTGACAAGCATATGCCATTACAATCAATCAAAATGAAATCTTGCAGATTTTTCTGCACAGGTTGACTTTGAACTATGATCCTCTTGATTCCAGCCTTTCATATAGTCATAATGATAGGTATACATAATGCCCAGCTATTATTTGAGAAGGTAGTTTCATAAACTTTTGTGCCCAGATTGGCCTCCAATCATTTTCTGGTAGATCTCAACCTGGCAAGTAGGTAGAAATATGGGCATGAGTCATGGGCATCTAATTATGTTAGTGTTTCTTATGGGATGGATAGATGGATGGATACATCATAAAAGAATGAAGATTAAGGAGTCTAGGAACAAATTTCATAAGCCATATTTCTTCCTTAAATTTTACTCTAAAAAAGTTATTTGCTTACTCATCTAATCCCAGAAGACTGAGTGTTCAGTGTGAGACCTTAAGACAAGTTTTGCATTTGTTTCTACTGGCTTGTAGTTTATTCTTTTAACAGCCGCATTTTTTTGCCAGTCCTGGGCTTAAGTTCAGGGCCTGAGCACTGTCCTTGAACTTTCTCAAGGCTAGAGCTCTACCACTTGAGCCTCAGCACTACTTCTGTTTTTTTTCTATGTATGTGGTACCAAGGAATTAAACCCATGTCTTTGTACATGCTAGGCAATCAGTCTACCACTAGGCCAAACTCCCAGCCCAACAGCCTCATTTTTTTGAACAGCCAAAAGTTGCGCATCTACTATCTTGCAAGATTGGAATATCATGTAACCCTTTTATTAATTACGATAAAAAATATCAAAAAAAAGATTTGGCTTATTCAGTATTTCATCCCCTTGCAACCGCTTCATCAGGAAAAAGGTTCCTTTCTGATCCTTTTCCATTTCATGCCTCCTTTTGCCATTCTAGCTTACATGTTGTCGCCATATTAGTTTCCTTTCTTGTCATTTTCATATGCATGATCTAAATTGGCTCTGATTCAAAAGGCCTGATACAGGACTCAACGATGAATATTTTGATAAAAGCTCCCCAAGATAATTCCGATGTAACCATGTGTAACCATGATTAAGAATTGATTAAATATACTGGGCATCGGTGGCTCATGCTTATAATCCTAGCTACACAGGAGGCTGAGATCTAAGGATCACAGTTCAAAATCAGCCTGAGCAGGAAACTTTCTGAGACTATCTTGAATAAACTATTTTTTTTAAAAAAGCCAGAAATGGCAGTATGGCTCTAGTGGTAGTGTGCTTGCATTGAGCAAAAGAAGCTCAGGGACAGTGCACAGACCCAGGGTTCAAGCCATAGGACCCAGAAAAAAAGAATTGCTGAAATATAAAAAAGTATTTTTAATAAAAGACAGAAGAACAGTATAAATGGATATAGGTACATAATTAGAATTAAATGTTCATGAATTCAATTATATCTTGCTCTTTACTAGTTGTATGATCTTGGGAAACTTACTTAACTTTTTAATGTGTCAAATATCTTATTACAAAATGAAAATAACATCTGACAGAAAAAAATCTTAAATTCTTAAATTGCTCTTACCAAGCCTTCAGAGGTCTAGTTTTGAGGCTGCCTGCCAGATGGAAAATGATGCAGAGAGGAAAAAATTCTGTATTTACTTCTCAAAATTGAGACAGGATGTGAGAGTGTGTTTGAGGGGTGAACATATGTGAGCAAATATGGTATAACTCTTAGTTGGTTCCTGACAATTAAAATTGAAATGATTTTCATTGTAAAAGAACAGATATGATATTTTCCCCTTGGAAGTCACTTATGTTCCTATTGTTAAACCAGAAATCAAACACTGGATGAAGGTTGCAAGCTTATTTTGATGTACATTGATGTTCTTTTCTCTTTTTTTAGGGTCGCTATGGCAACTGCATCTTCTCAAGTTCTGATTCCAGACATCAATTTTAATGATGCCTTTGAAAACTTTGCTTTAGATTTTTCTAGAGAAAAGAAACTGTTGGAGGGGCTAGACTACTTAACAGGTTTGAAACTATTGCACTTTCCTGCTTGTTTAAAATAATCTGAAAAGAACAATATTTATTATGATGTTTTTATAAACTTAGACATGATAGATGTATCTTTAGGTAAAATGTGTTTTAGTTCACCTCCATTATAACAGAAAAGAAAGATGATTCATCAAATATTTAACTCTCCAAAAGTTTCATATGAGGTGTCAGAAATAATAGTAGTCAGCATAAGTTTTCAAGACAGACTGCTGGTAAGAAGCAGCTGCCAGAGAGGATAAGGGTACCCTCACCAATCACATCAGTTCCCTCTTATTTGAGCCAATCATGGTAGTGGACAACATTAAGGAGGAAGACATTAACCCAGTTTGCTGGTTTGTTGATTAGCAGAAAAGAAGAGAGGGACAAAAGAATTCAATCCTCTGTTGAACATAAGTGCTCCCTTGGGTGGCCTGGGTTGGAAATGATCATTATGGTGGTTGATCTTTTTTTTGTTGGTGGTGGTAGTGGGGCTTAAATTCCAGGCCTGGGCACTGTCACTGAGCTTTTGTGCTCAAGGCTCATACTCTACCACTTGGAGCTACAGCTCCACTTCTGTTTTTTGGGGTGGATAATTGGGGTCGCACAGACTTTCCTGCCTCGACTGGCTTTGTACTATGATCCTCAGATGTGAGCCACCTGTGCCAGTGCCTGGCCAAAGTTGATCTTCTAATGAACCAAAACACCTTTCAAAAGGATGCTGCCAACAAAAGCTTACCAGTAACAGTATTAAACTGAAAAAAATATCAAAGTGCTTAAAAAACAAGTAACAAGAGTGAATGAGAAGCCAGGCACAGTAGCTCACGCCTGTAATCTTAGCTACTTGGGATGCTGAGATCTGAGGATCAAGGTTCAAAGCAACTTGAGACTGTTATCTCCAATTAAGCACTAGAAAACGGGAAGTGGTGCTGAGGGTCCTGTGGTAGGGTGGTAGCCTTGAGCTGAAGACCTCACAGATAGTGCCTAGGCCCAGAGTCCAAGCCCCACCCATTAATGACAAAAAAAGATGTGTACATATACATATAGTAATTATCATTCCCATTTTACTGATATTAATTTGCACTTCATCTTTTGTCAAATATGTATAATAAAAGTTATTTTGAAATAGAAGGAAGTAGCTGGGTACTGGTGGCTCATGCCTGTAATCCTAGCTACTTAGGAGGTTGACATCTGAGGACTATGGTTTGAAGCCAGGAAACGCACAAAAGTCCATGAGACTCCTATATCCAAATAACCACCAGGAAACTAGAAGTAGAACTGTAACTCAAGGTGCTAGAGCATCAGCCTTGATCAAAAGAGCTCAGGGACAGTGCCCAGGCCCTGAGCTTCACAACTGACAAAACAAATTAAAAAAGAAATAGAAGGAAATACATTGAGGTCCGTGTTCAATAAAAAGAGCATGTGACTATTTTGCTGTAAAGTGTACATATGTGTTTATATGGGCCAAATATGCAATGGCAGAAGTAATCACAAAAGCTAAGGCAAATATATTTGCCTTAAATCTTCATTATTGAAACAAGTGGTTCTGTCTCAGATTACATGGGTCTTGCATTCTAAAATTTCTCCCCTAAGACTTCTCCAGGACTGGAAATATATCTTAGTAGAATGCTTGTGAATTATGTGTCATTTTCTGGGTTTAATCCCCAGAATTGAGAAAAACAAACAAATGACTCCTCCACTCCAAGAGATGTTGAGTTAGAAAGAGCTAGGATTGTAAAATTCCAAAGAGTGAGTGTTTCTTACCTGTCTCTTCCCCCTATTTTTTCTTACAGCCCCAAACCCACCATCTATCCGAGAGGAACTCTGTACAGCCTCCCATGACACCATTACAGTCCACTGGATCTCGGATGATGAGTTCAGCATCAGCTCCTATGAGCTTCAGTACACCATATTCACTGGCCAGGCTAACTTCATCAGTAAGTCATGGTGTAGTTGGGGCCTGTGGCCAGAGATAAGGAAATGTAAGGAAGCAGTAAGCTGCTCAAGATTGGCCGGGGCGCCACGAGGCAAGTGTTTGTAAGACATGTTAGGTTGTTTAGTATAGTCTTTCATAGACAGTGTAAGCTCCCCGGGGCATTGTGAAGCTCTTACTGCTGGGTGATATGCAACTTGTGCATTTCCCTGCTTGACAGCCATTGAGCTCATTCCCATTTGTTTGTCACTCCACTGTCCCAAAGGAGAGCACTGCTCAGTATTTGTTCCTAGATAGCCAAGCTGCCATCATTTCTTTCCCCATGTGTGTGAGCATCTCACTCCCTGACTCTTCTTTCACTTCATTACCATGATATAATATATTATATTTCAAGAATATTTCTTCCTTTACCATAACTATAGGTATCAGTAAATATGGTGACAAGCCTTCTGCCTCTGTCACTCTTTTCTTTACTCCTTCCCTCTTGCCACAAAGAATTACAGTAATTTTTTTAAAAAATGTGTTAGCATCAGACCTAGTGGTGCATACTTATAATCCCAGCACTTGGGAAGCTGAGCCAGGTGGATCACAAGTGTAAAGCTAGTCTGGGCTACATAGCAAGACCCTCTCTCAAAAAAACCCACACAATAACAAAAACACTAAATTTTAAAAAATACTGATAAACTGGGCCAGGAGTTTGGCCTAGTGGTAGAGTGCTTGCCCTGCATGCACTAAGACCCAGGTTTGATTCCTCGATAACCCATACATCGAAAAAAGCTGGAAGTGGTGCTGAGGCTCAAGTGGTAGAGCTCTAGCCTTGAGAAAGTCCAAGGACAGTGCTCAGGCCCTGAGCTCAAGCCCAGGACTGGCAAAAAATACTGATAAACCACAAATTGAAGATGTTTAAAAAAGCAGTTGTTTAACTCACATATGAAGAAGAATTTAACTCCCAGTGCATTGGAGGAGAATAAGGCTGAGTAGGAATGTAACTCATTGATCAGCACTTGAAAAGCCTTGGAGGTTCCCTTCAAAGCAGTGGGGATCTAATCAGAATTAAAGCTAAGTTAAATAGTCATGTGCAAGTGGCCTATGCCTGTAATCTTAGCAACTCAGGAGGCTGATATCTGAGGATCATGGTTCAAAGCCATCCTGGGTAGGAAAGTCCATGAGACTGTTATGTCCAATTAACCCACTGAAATCCTGAAAGTAGAGCTGTGACTCCAGTAGCAGAGCAATAGTCTTGAGCAAAAAAACTCAAGGACAATACCTATGCCCTAAGTTCATGCCTCAGGACACAAGCTGAGTTCAAGACTGAGAGTGATTCCTACATTATAGTTATATCTGCATTGGTGTAAATGAATTACGACTCTCTTTTACCTTTGCACTTTTCATTTATGTTTGGCTTCACAGGCTAACATGAAAAGAGTTGCCCAACTAAACTCTCCTTATACACTTTCTTTCCTTTTTGTAATAGTAAGGGCAGAATTCTGGTTTGTGTCAATAGTAGAGAGGGGAGAAAACATTGGAAAGTCAAGCATTAAAAAAAAAAAAACACTTGCCTCGTGCAGCTCCAACCTAAGCCAGTTGGCCTAGGTAGCAGTGTTCCTGAGTGTTTTGTTTTTGTTTTTGTTTTTTCAGACAATAAAGTCACAACCTCTACAGCCTCATTCACATACTTTCTGTGTAAGTTCTGGCAAGTCCTAGAGCCAGTCAGTATCTGTGCTTCCTCCTAATGGGAGGAAGGCAGTTTTGTCTCAACAGCCGAGAATAAATCCAAGAAGTGACAATGATCAAAAGGTTGTCACCTCCATTTTCAAGGCCATATAGTCATTTGTAAAGAACATCCCCAAGTGTGATTAATAGTGATAAAAATCTTAGTGTCTTAGAGTTGAACTGGACCATAGGCATCATTTAGTCTAATCTTCTCTTCTGCCAGACGTGCAATAAATGCAGTAAATGAGCCCTGTCTGCTTGAGCATTGCCAGTAAGAGGATGCTCATTCTTAATAAAGCAGCCCATTGGTGGTTATATACTACTAATAATTGCCAGTGATTCATTATAAGAGGATTCTTTTTCTTAGTAAATACTAACAATTCAAATATGGCTATGCTTCACCATTTACAAACACATTATCTCATTTAGTCCTCATGAATATTTACTGAGACTTATGAAATAGATATTGATTCTATAGTAGAAATGAAGACACTGAATTTCAAGTTTAGTGAGTTTCCCAGGGTCACAGAGCTACAAAATGATAGAGAAGAATAGAATCCCTAGCCCATCAGATTCAAGCTTAATTGCTCCAGCTACCAGTTAATCCTAGGTCTGGCTTTCTTTGTTGCATTAGCAGGTCTAATTCATCTTTCACATGACAGTACTCTAGATAATTTTAGGTAACTGCTCTGTCCCTTCTAAATTTTTTTCTTGCTAGACATCACACAGACACACACACGCGCGCACACACACACACACACACACACACACACACGCACACACAAATGCATGCATACACACATGCACACAGAAAGCAGAGACCCGAAGGAAAGTTTTAGATAATTGGAAACTTACTAGCCATAAATGTTTTTGAAGACTCAAGATACCAATTTGACAAGTGGTTCATGCCTATAATCCTAGCTTCATAGGAGGCTGAAATCTGAGGATCATGGTTCAAAGCCAGCCTGGGCACAAAGATCCATGAGACTCTTATCTCCAGTTAACCACCAGAAAACTGAAGTGGCACTGTAGTTCAATTGGTAGAGTACTAGCCTTGAGCTGAAGAGCTCAGGAAGAGTGCCCAGGCCTGAAGTTCAAGCCCTATGACTAATAACAACAAAAAATACCAATTTGTCCTTCATGTGTCATATCTGGAGGCATAGGATGTCTACTTGTGCTTCATTGTTGTGTCAGTGCTAATTCTGATCACCTTGTCAAAAATGTTGTCTGGTTTCTTCATAGTGTATTTTCTATTTTCCGTTTGCTACTAATAAACAGTATGTTTGGTAATCCTTTAAGGTCCTGAAAATATCCTGCTTCCTCATTAAACCTATCTCACCCCATCTCTACCTTTGTGTTAGCATTACTGATTATTCTCATCCTGCCAATCTTCAGTATAATGATTATAAAATGATTGCTTTTCTAGTTGAGTACTCCCTCTCACATTTACATGTTTACAGTCAACCTACTGTAAGAACCTGCTCCTTATTTTTTTGTTTATCCGTATGAATTCCCCAATTCCCTTTTATCAATGGTTTATAATTCTTTACTGCCTTTATTTTTATGTTTAATCCATCCAGATTTAGTCAGGGGGAGTCTTTCAAGGTAGCTCTCCTCATCATGAACACTCACTGCTTTCTAGCCTAACAAAATGTGCTAGGCTTGTTTTGTCCTTAATCTGTCTCAGCCTGGAGGTCTGCCATTTTTTTAAAGTGGGAGAATGATATTAAAGACTCAGAACTTTCCATTTTTATTTATTTTATTTTATTTTTAAATTTGAATTTTGAATATGTTGATTTTGTTTCAATTTTTTTAATTTAATTTTTTTGCCACTCCTGGGGCTTGTACTCAGGGCCTGGGCACTGTCAGTGGGCTTTCTCAAGGCTAGAGCTCTATTGTTGAGCCACAGACACACTTCTAGCTTTTTCAGTGTATGTGGTACGGAGGAATCGAACCCAGGGCTTCATGCATACTAGGCAAGCACTCTACCACTAGGCCACACTCCTGGCCTGGAATTTAATGTTTATGCTAGATAAATAGCTCTTGAGGTATACCCGAGTGGTTTTCTTTTTAATGTTTTTAATGTTCTAAGAGAAGGTCTCAGTGATTTTGCTTCAGCTGGTGTAGAACTCAAGATCCTCTCTCCTCTGCTTCATGAATGACCAGCATTACGTGTGTGTGCGTGTGCGTTTGTGCGTGTGTGTGTGCATGTGTGTGACATGCCTGTCTTATATAATTTTTAAGGATGTAGCAAGATTCCTAAAGGGAAAATTATGGAAAAGGTGTAGTAAGACAAGCATTCTTCCCTCTCATATATTTTTGTTGTCTTTGTTTTGTTTTTGAAGTGCTGTGAATTGAACCTAAGGTCTTGCACTTAGTAAAGCCAGTGCTCTACCATCAATCTGTAGCAGTCCTCTCCCAAATGCTTTTAATCCTTTTTGTCTACTCTAATCCCCTGTAGGTAACCAACCTCATTCTTTCCTAGGTTATCCTTTCTGTTGTAAATCTAAACAAATACAGTTTACTTTCTTTGCATTTCCTTTCTTCCAGAATTATTGCATATAATATATACTCTCATGCAATTAGCTTTTTTTCAATTAATATGTTCTGGAAATCATTCCATATCAGCTCATGGAAATTGCTCTCCTCTTTTCTCATATTGTATTGTTACTTCATTGTGAACTTCATTTGTCTTTATCTGTCTTTTTATTGCTTGAAGGATATTTTGAAAACCATATTTCCCTCTTTGTATTAAAATTCCATGTGCAATTTGTGAGATATACTGTATATAGATACATAGATAGGTAAGATCTCAAACACTGTTCCTAGCTTTTATCCTTACTTGTTGATAAAAATCACTGAGCATCTCCACTAATTCTTATTCTTTCTGTAACACTCCTTCCATTATACTACTTCTTCTAGTATTCATTTAAGTTTTTATTCCACCTTCTCCAACTTAATCATTAAACCTTTTGAAAAACGCTCATCACATTATTTCAATTTTCACCTTCACTTAGTCTTTTATTAAAGATGCATGGAAGTGACAAAATCCACTGCTCATTTTTCTTGCCTTTCCCTTTCCACCCCGTTGGTAGGACTGTTGTGTAAAAAAATAACAACAACGAAGCAGATAACAAAAGAAATTTGTCTAGATAATCCAGTCTAATATGTGCATCTCTCTTTTACTGAAAACTGCCCAAATACATGCTTTTGGTTATGTGTGTCTTCTGTTTTAAGTCAATGTTTGCAGTGGAAAGCTGAAGCCTAGATGTCTGATCCCTTTCCTACTTGAGAAGGAAAATTGTTCAAGTTGACAGTGTGTTACTGAATCATTTGACCCCAGAAGAGATTGGGAATCAGAGCTAAAAAGGAGTAAAAATGTGCAGTATTATATCACCTTGATTCTGTTGGGTTCCAGAAAATGTGGGAATTAAGGATAACAATGAGGTAGAGGAGTAGAGCCATAAGCCCTTATTACCTTATACAGAAACAAAGGAAGCTTTCCAATCACCTCATGAATTGTGGTGTCATAAAGAGAATACTGGCCTAGGATTAAAAGATAGAAGTGTTCTCTCAGCACCATCATCAACTCTGTGGACTTCTCTTCCCTCTAGTCTAGTTTTCCATTTGTAAGATGAGGGAAGTTTGATATGTAGGTACCTGTTCTGCTCTGAATTTCCATGTTTCTATGCTCTGCACAGGACTGTTCCACTCTTACAAGGCCAGATTCGGCTCTCAGAGGAGTGGACATTGGGGTAATGATGCAAAGACTCCATAAGGGTGACCATTCTATGATTTGATGTACTGACTATTTCTATATTATATGGCACAAAGAAGACATACTGTAACTTCTGCTTAGTACCATTCATTCAATTGCTAGAAGCAAGGAGCCATGCAAAATCTTAGCTCTGTGGGATAAAATAAATAATGGTTTCACAATCGCTGGTTCATTTCATTATATCTCTTCTAAGACTCAAAACAAAGCAAAATAAATTTGTTTTGGGGAGGGAAGCTTGTGACTGAATTTCAATGTGTTTTTCTTCAGTTTCTTTTTGTTAATGGATATCCTTGTCTTTGCCCACTTTACAGGCCTGTATAATTCAGTGGATAGTTGGATGATTGTGCCCAACATTAAACAGAACCATTACACAGTACATGGACTCCAGAGTGGGACACGCTACATCTTCATTGTTAAAGCCATAAACCAAGCAGGCAGCCGGAACAGTGAACCCACTCGACTAAAAACAAACAGTAGGTTGTGGTGATCCCAACAAGAAAATCCTACTTCAAGCTCCATACCAGGGAGGTCCTTATCCTGAGCTGGCACACCATCAGTGCCTGAGGGCAGTGGCACTGGGTAGAGGAGTGTTGCTGCTGTGCTTTGTATTTTACATGAGGTATTTGTTGGTGTCCATGGGTGGGTAGGGGTGTGGGTTGAGTGTACAAAACCAAAACCCAGAATAACATAGGAGGATTTTAATGATGAGGTTTTCTGTGATTTTTACAACCAGGTTTGGGAGACCATTGAGTGAGAACATTATTTGTGATAATCTAGCAATAGGGACTATATCTGTTTTTTTGTTTTTGTTTTGGGGTTTTATTTTGCCAGTCCTGGTCTTGAGCTCAGGGCCTGGGCACTGTTCTTGGGATTTCTCAAGGCTAGAGCTCTACCACTTGAGCCTCAGCACCACTTCTGTTTTTTTTCTATGTATGTGGTACCAAGGAATTGAATCCAGGCCTTTGTGCATGCTACGCAAGCACTCTACCACCAGCCCAAACTCCCGGCCCTCTGTCTGTTTTTGACTGTAAATTAACAGAAAGTGCCACTTACATAACTTCACTTCTGTCTCATGTAGTAGGAAGTTTGTAGGCAGGCAATGAGGACTAGTGAAGCAGCTCTGTGATGGCAGAGAAGACACAGGTTCCACCTCCCTTGTACATTGCTTGTTGACACATGGCCACAAGATAACCACTATAATCTCCACATATCACATTGCTTTTTTTGTGGGTCATGTGGCTTGAATTCAGCCTTAGCACTGTCGCTGAGCTTTTCAGCTCAAGGCCACCGCCCTATACTTGGGCCTTGGCATTCTCCCTGAGCTTTTCAGCTCAAGGCTACTGCCCTACCACTGGGCCTGGGCACTCTCCCTGAGCTCTTCAGCTCAAGGCTACCATCCTACCCTTGAGCCAAGCCCCATGTCCCATTTTCAAGAAGTTAATTGGAGATAAGAATCTCAGGTCCTTTTGTGCCCAGGCTGGCTTTGAACCTTGGTCCTCAGCTCTCAGCCTCCTGAGTAGCTAGGATTACAGGTGTGAGCCACCATGCTCGGCTACATTGCTTTTTAAGATATGACATTTGGTATTCCTTTTATCAGAAAAATGGAAAGTTTCTGCTACTGTGATTTGTTTCCATTTTATTAGCTTACCTTATAAGGAAGGGAGGTTAGGAGATTGAATGGGAGAGATAAATTATGTAAAGGCGTTAGGTTGGCCAATAATGCCTATTACAGAAGCATTTGCCATAATAATGCAAATATTGCCTTCTCCAATATCTGACCTCAGGGAACATTTTTTTTGCATGCCAGTACTGGGGCTTGAAATTAGGGCCCAGGCATTGGGCCTGAGCTTTTTTACACAAGACTGGTGCTGTACCCTTTGAGCCACAATTCCTTTTCTGGCTTTTTGCTGGTTAATTTGAGATAAGAGCTTCACATATTTTCCTGCTTTGGCTGGCTTTGGACAATGAACCTCTTCCTACAGGTTGAAGCCACTGGTGGTCATTAGGGAACAATACTTCATTGTTTAAGTCTCTCTATTGTGAATGAGCCTATACAACAAATGTTTGTCTACCATTGATGAGGCAGTGGTCACTCTAATATGCTTGCATTCAAAATTTTAGAAGGCAGGGCCGGGAGTTTGGCCTAGCGGTAGAGTGTTTGCCTAGCATGCACAAAGACCCAGGTTTGATTCCTTGGTACCACATACATAGAAAAAAGTGCTGAGGCTCAAGTGGTGGAGCTCTAGCCTTGGGAAAGCCCAAGAACAGTGCCCAGGCCCTGAGCTTTACCCCAGGACTGGCAAAAAAAAATTAGAAGGAAAAAAAGAAATCAAGTTACTGATTCCTCAAGGTTTTTTTTTCTTTTGCTCTGCCACCAAATACTGTTAACTTCACCAGTGTCTCTCACTTTCTCTCACTAACACTCGTTAGAACCTACTCAAAGGAGCAGGGATGGGGAAACTGATGAAGGGGGGCAAGTATGATCAAGGTATATTATATGTATATATAGATGTCAAAATGAAACCCTCTCCTCTCTTCTACAAGTAAAATTGATGCTAATAAAAATGGACCAAAAAATCTACTCAATCTCCAAAAACACCCAATGAAATAAACTACAAATCATATTTGAGTACATGAGCGATCTCACTTAATTTGCAAAAATATGGTGGCAGGCAACTCTTGTATACAATCCACCTTTTCCCCCTAATGAGAAAGGAAATAGTCCATGGAGGTCATGCAATTGGTGAATGACTTCTGTCCTTACTTTCTTACACACTATGTCTGCTGGCCTGTTCCTTTTATATAATCTAAACAGAAGCCAGCTTGCTCTCATTCCAAAATGATTTTCCTCTTAAAGCTCCCTGCTGTTGTTGTTCCTGGAGGATTAAAAAGACCATTTTTTCAATGCTTTATCAAATTTCCTCTTTTTACCTTCTTCAGGTCAGCCCTTTAAATTGGATCCCAAAATGACTCACAAGAAGTTGAAGATTTCCAATGATGGATTGCAGATGGAGAAGGATGAAAGCTCTCTGAAGAAAAGCCATACCCCAGAGAGGTTTAGTGGCACAGGGTGTTATGGGGCAGCAGGAAATATATTCATTGACAGTGGCTGCCACTATTGGGAGGTGGTCATGGGTTCCTCAACATGGTAAGTAGATCACAATTTTCTTTTTCTTTTTTTTATTGTAATTATTAAAAGGGTTACATGATATTTGCCAGATAGAAGGTGCATTAATTCACATACATTGATACCCTTTCACATGTCTTGGTACCCATTACCCTCCCCCCCCACCCCCCACTTTGTTTTCCCCCCTTCCCTATCCAATTTCAAATAACCAAATACAAATAAATTCAATATATCAGATAACAAAGTGAGATACTCTAACAATATGAGATACCGAAGAGACAGCAAAGGAGATGAGAAATAACATAGTACATTAAGGACAACAATCATTCGTTATATGGCTTTTGTTTCAATATCCTGGAGGTCCTTTCAATTAGCTTCATACTATATTGCCTTATGTATCAAGGTTTTGCTCTATTGCAGTAGATCTCAATTTTCTTTTCTCTTATCTCCTCTGTTGTTAGTTTCCCCAGAGATTGGATTCTATAGCTATAGCACAACCCTAGTCAAAGATAAAATGTGTATGATGAAAAACAGTCTAGAAGATTTTGCCTGCTAGGCATAGTGGCTCATACCTATAATGCTGGCTACCAGGATGCTAGAGATTGGGAAGATAACAGTTGGCAGGCAACCTGGGAAAAATGTTTGTGAGAACTTATCTCAACAAACAAGTCAGATACAGTGGTTTACACTTGTAATCCTAGCTAGGGGGGAGAGGGGGAGAAGGGTATAGTTAGGAGGATTGTGATCTAAGGCTGACCCAGGACAATTGAACCTGATGTCAGCCTAGGATAAAATAAAACCCCTATCTGAAAAATAAGTAAAGTAAAAAGGGCTGAGATTGTAGCTCAAGTGGAAGAACACCTGTCTAACAAGAGCAAGGCCTTCAGTTCAAGTCCCAGTCCGACTCTACCAAAAAGAAGAAAAGAAGAATTTACCAGCACTTAAATAAAATAAAAATAAGCTGGATTCCCATGGCTCACACCTTTAATACTAGCTATCTGTGAGGCTGAGAATGGGAAGATTACAGTTCAAGGCAAGCATAGACAGTAAAAGTTAGCACAATTCCGGGGCCGGGAGTTTGGCCTAGTGGTATAGTGCTTGCCTAGCATGCACGAAGACCCGGGTTCAATCCCTTGGTACCACATACATAGAAAAAAGCCAGACATGGTGCTGAAGCTCAAGTAGTAGAGCTCTAGCCTTGAGAAAGTCCAAGGACAGTGCTCAGGCCCTGAGCTCAATCCCAGGACTGGCAAAAAACAAAAAACAAAAGTTAGCACAATTCCTTCTTAACCCAAAGCTGGGCACAGTAACGTACACCTGTAATCCTAAATTATATGGGAGGCTGAGACTGGGAAAATCAACATTCCAGGTCAGCCAGGGCAGATATCTGTGACATTCCCTCGCCATGGAAGGAAATTGGATATAGTAGTGTGTGTGTGTGTGTGTGTGTGTGTGTGTGTGTGTGTGTGTGTGTGTTTCTGAAATCCCAGAAACTACAGGAAACCTAAAGTGGACAGATCATAGCTCAAGGGTGCCACCTGTATGAGAAGCAAAGCACTATCTGAAAGTCAGCCCAAAAAGGGCTGGCTCACTGATATCACACCTGCCTGTATATCAAGTATGAGGCCATGAGATGAACCCCTAATACTGCCAAAAAAAAGGAAAGAAAAGAAGAGAGGAGAGGGAAGAGGAGTGGAGGATTGTGAGGGGAGAGCAGAAGAGAGGACGAGGAGAGGACAGGACAGGACAAGACAGAAGAGGAGAGGTAAAAGAAAACAGACCTGGCTAAGAGATGGAAATAATTATACAACTCTACTTACAATTTAAAGCTCTAGTGATGACGGTATTAAATATGTCTGAACTATTTTAGGAAGAAGCAATTTGTTCCATTTCTTATATATCCTGTGTAATGTTAAGCACAACAGATCGTTCATAAACCATGTCTCTGTCTTTCTCACTTCTCACAGGTATGCAATTGGTATTGCCTACAAGTCAGCTCCAAAGAATGAATGGATTGGCAAGAATGCATCCTCCTGGGTCTTCTCTCGCTGTAATAGTAACTTCGTGGTGAGACACAACAACAAGGAAATGCTGGTGGATGTGCCCCCACAGCTTAAGCGTCTTGGTGTTCTCCTAGACTATGACAACAACATGCTGTCTTTCTATGACCCAGCTAACTCTCTGCATCTTCATACTTTTGATGTGACCTTTATTCTTCCAGTTTGTCCAACATTCACAATCTGGAACAAGTCCCTAATGATTCTTTCTGGCTTGCCTGCTCCCGATTTTATTGATTATCCTGAGCGGCAGGAATGCAACTGCAGGCCTCAAGAATCTCCCTATGTGTCTGGGATGAAAGCTTGCCATTAAGTTTCCAGAGAGCAGAGAATTCACTGGCTCTCCAGTTCAGCACTTCTTTCCCTCTCAAACGTGGGTTAGTGCTCAATAATATGAGACACAAAGTAAAGTTTATTTGAAGCATCCAAAAGAGCTAGTTATTGTAGATTTAATTTTTGTGCACAAAAGCTTGTATTTGAATTAATATATTGAGTTTCTCAGAGCAAATTATCTGAGTAGTCTGGGTTCCAGCCACTGGAGAAGAAACTTAGACTATGCCTCCATTGTCACTGGAGAATTAAAAATTCCCAGTGATTTTAGAGTGCAAATGATAATAGAATGAATTAGAATAACTCTAGGTAAATAATATACAAAGATACTCTGAACAAGGAGCTAGCTAGCCAGAAGTGGGGCTGGTGGTCAGCCTTTCCAGTACTGGCCTCTTTGGCCAAATAGAATTTTGTAATAATTCTATCAAATTATTGCATATTGTATGTCACTTTGAATGAAAAAACTTACAATTGAGGGTTTATTGTAAGGAAATCATGTGTGTGTATATAATATATAAATGTTGTTTTATATATTATATATGTACAATTAATTTCTTGATTTGCTCATTTATTTTAATCTCCTCAAAGAAACATCAAAATAAATATTTCTTGCCATCTCTCCATCCATCCTCCCTTTTCTCTTTCTTGTCACATACAGTCAAGGCATAAACAGGGCATGGAAAATGAGAAGAGCTCTTGATTAGATTAAGAGAGAACTGGGAACAAAATTGCAAAAGAAATACTGTTGGTAGATAGAAAGCTGATCTAGGTAGAAGTGTGGCAGTTTCATTGAGGCTCTTAATGTTACTTAAAATTCTGTTGCACACCTGCATATCTTTGCTCTTTGCTACTCTGTTCACAATAGCCAAGTTAGGGAAATAGCCCAGAAGCACTATAACTGGTGAATGGACCAAGAAAATGTGATACATGTATATGTAGATATATATATATATATATATACATATGTGTGTGTGCGGTGTGCGTGTGTGTGCGTGTGTGTGTGACACACACACACTAGACACTAGAATGCTAGTCATACATCAGGAAAATAAAAGTATATCATTTGCAGGGAATTTGGTTGCCTTTGAATATGAAATCATGTTGAGTGAAATTAGGCTCAGAAAGACCAAGAGTACATGTTTTCTCTCACATGCAGGTGGTAGACCGAAAATATAAACATATATGTAAACACATATATGTTAAATATACATGCATATATAGGATCAAACTGACTAAAATATGATATATATCCAGGAGTGAGATTCGATGGTGTAAACTTTGACCAATTAACAGCTTAGTGGAATGAATACCAGGAAACTGAAATGTATCTTGACTGAGGGGCTCTAGGAGCTATAAGGAGAGGGGCAGATGAATGGAAAGAGGAATGGTGGGAAAATACGATGTAATAGTCAATGCACATATGTGAAAATGGAACTATGAAACTTGAGTAGACAGATGGAGATGAGATAGATGGTAGGAGGAAAATGATGGAACACATGATTCTGATTAGGATTCATTAGATACACAAATGCACATGTTAAATACAAATCCTCTTGACAATTATTTAAAGACAATAAAATTTTAATTAAAATCTAAGAAAAATTCTAGCACAACCAGTTACCGGTATCTCACCCCTGTAATCCTAGCTACTCATGAGGCTGAGATCTCAGATCCTCAGATCATAATTTGAAGCCAGCCCAGTCAGAAAAAAAAATCCATGAGATTCTTATCTCCAATTAACTACCAAAAAGCTGGGAGTGGAGCTGTGACTCAAGTGGTAGATGAAAAAGGAAAGCGACTGTACTCAGGCCTTGAGTTTAAATCACACTACCAAAATTCTATCACAGGATGTTTTGAGGAAATATATTATTAATCTCAAGTACATCAGTTACTAGAATTATGCTAAAAGAATTGCATAATGGGGTTTCTTTAGAAAGTGGCTTTATTCAATCTTTAATAATGGATTGCTTCAGGTGCAATTATTCGTATATAAATGTACTTGTACTTTCACATAAAACATTCTGAAGTGCTGAAGAATGCCGAGTATAGTCTGTGAAACTCATTTACTTAGCCACTTCTTCATGAAAAATGCAGACATAAATCACATCCTAACCCTAGTTAGGGTTATAGAAGGCATTGAGCTTCCTGATCTAGGTTTTTATCAGTTCCATTGCAAAGATTTGAGATTTCAGTGAGCCAGAGCTTCTTCCCTTCCAGTGGCTAAGTGTGCTATAAGGAATCTACTCATTGGAAGTTGTGAAAGTATTTCTGGTGTGGGATTCTGAAGTGAAAACTGCAGCAACCTCTCTCCCAGAGAAGGGCTGTTACAATGTCAAATCGCTCCATCTTTCCTTTCCACCAGCTTGCTGAAATGCTTCTTCATTAATTTGTTTAGTAAACTATTAGATGCCAGGCAATCTACTTAATACAACATAGTCATGGGGCCGGGAATGTGCCTTAGTGCTAGAGTGCTTGGTTAGCATGCATGAAGCTCTGGGTGTGACTCCTCAGTACCACATACACAAAAAAAGCCAGAAGTGGCACTGTGGCTCAAGTGGTAGAGCAAAAGAAGCTCAAGGACAATGCCCAGGATCTAAATTCAAGCCCAAGGATAGGGAAAATAAATAAGTAAAGCATAGTCTTTGCTGCCAAATGACTTGCTATTTTGCAGAAAAAGACAAAGTTTATAAATCCTACCACATAGTTGTTATGTATTGTTTGTTTACCTAACATGAAAAATAACACTGATGGAGAAACAAAGGAGAAAAAAAATTGTTGTATGTGCTGAGGCCAAACCCTTGGCCTCATGCACACTAAGCATGGTTGTTAACCACTGAGCTACATCCCTAGCCCAACGCAGAGTACAAAGAAAGGCTCAGATAAACATATATAATAGTAGTCAGTTTTTGGCTTTAAAAAATTTGTGTACTTAACTAAGAATCAAGAAATGAGACCTGGACTTTGTGTCTTGTGTCTGTAATCTTACCTACTCAGGAGGTTGAGATCTGAAGATTGAGGTTCAAGGCCAGCTTGGAGACTTTTAAAAAAATCTTTTCTTAAAGTAGTTGTACAGAGGGGCCAGGAGTTTGGCCTAGTGGTAGAGTACTTGCCTAGCATACAGGAAGACCTGGGTTCGATTCCTCAGTACCGCATACATAGAAAAAAGCCAGAAGTGGTGCTGAGGCTCAAGTGGTAGAGCTCTAGCCTTGAGAAAGTCCAAGGACAGTGCTCAGGCCCTGAGCTCAAGCCAAAGAGTGGCACACACACACACACACACACACACACACACACACACACAAATAACATAGATGTACAGAGGAGTTGCCATTTAACAAAGCAGTTTATGAATAAAATATCTTTTTTGCCAGTCCTGGGGCTTGCACTCAGGGCCTAGGCACTCACTGTCATTGTACACTTTTTACTCAAGACTAGCTAGCTCTTAAGCCACAGTGCTGTTTCTGGCTTTTTCTGGGTATGTGGTACCAAGAAATCGAACTGAGAGCTTCATGCATGCTAGGGGAGCACTCTACCACTAAGCTATGCTCCTGACCCTGAATACAATATCTTATTATCTCCAATTAACTTTCAAAAAAACATTGGAAGTGGAGCTGTGGCTCAAGTGATAGAGTACTAGCCTTGAAGAAAAAATGGCCCTGAGTTCAAGACCCAAGTCCTGGAACAAAAAAAGAAAGAAAGAAAGAAAAGAAAAGAAAAGAAAGTAGAGCATAGATAAGATTCTGTAGTGCTCAGGCCTGGAGTTTGGCCTAGTGGTTAAAGTGCTTGCCTAGCATGCACGAAGACCCGGGTTCAATTCCACGGTACCACATACATAGAAAAAAGCCAGAAGTGGTGCTGAGGCTCAAGTGGTAGAGCGCTAGCCTTGAGAAAGTCCAAGGACAGTGCTCAGGCCCTGAGCTCAAGCCCAGGACTGGCAAAAAAAAAAACAAAGCAAAACAAAAAACTTCCAATTAAAATGACATTTAAAAAAAAAGATTCTGTAGCGCTGATAGTTTGATGTAATAGAAAGCTCAGAGCCTTGAAATTAAAATAATCCAGCAAAACACCAGCCAGTAATCATAGCTACTCCAGAGGCTGAGAACCAAGAACAGTGTTTTGAAGTCAACCCAGGCAGGAAAGTCCATAAGACTCTTATTTCCAATTAACTACTGAAAAGCCAGCAGTGGAGCTATGGCTCAAGAAGTAGAGGACAGTGCCCAAGCCTTAAGTTCAAGCCCCAAGACCAGCACACAAACATACAAAAAAAATGATGCATGTATAAACTGTTTAGCACAGAACCTGGCGTTTAGTTTAACATAAATAGTCATCTGCTCCTATAATCATTAGGGGTCAATAGAATGTTTTAGGTTAATTTTTAGGTTAATTTATCCACCTTACCTTTGCATGTTACCTGTCCTACCTTCTATCCTCCTTTGCCTTTCTCAACTAGATCTACTCCTGGCTTCTAACCTGGTTATGGGTTAGGTGTCCCTTTTTGGAGCTCCTCTGAGTGCTCCAGGCATGGCTTTCTCTCAGCAATAATCACACTGCATAGCAGTGTTTTCCAAATTGCCATCCTCAGAACACCAGTTAGAATCACCTTTGTTGATTCATTTGCTTCAACAATTGATTATTGAACCCCAGTCTAGATCTGTTTAATTTGGACATCTAGAAACATAGGAGGGAAATTCATATAATTTTGACAAGCTCCTCAGGTTACTCTGATGCACAAAGAAGTTTGATGTATAATGATTACCTTCCCTACTACACAGGGAATATGTTGCGAGCAAGGATTTTGTCTTTTATTATTGTTGTTGTTGTTGTATTTTAATACCTAGCACATTGCCTGGAACACAGTACTTGCCTGGCTAATGTTTGTGAGTGAATGTATGAATGAACAAATGAGTAAATCAATCTCTCTTATATGTTGATGTCCACAGTGATATTTCGTATTGGACAGAAAATGTTGGTTGCTTCTCCATTTGGCCTATATTGATACTATTTTGCACATGAACCAGAGCTCATACATAAAAATGAGCATTGTTCTCCTAAAAACCTTTTTTGGCAATTATCGTGGAGAATTACTTGTCTTCAGAACTAGTAACACCATTCTTTTCAATTACATTTCATTTTTTCCCCAAAATTTGGTCTTGGAAAGTGGATTTAATTTTTGATTGTAGGAAAAAAATGACTCAGAATTAAGCCTCCTGCATAAACTGGGAAGTTAAACAGGGTTTGAGGTAAGTGATGACATTTGACTTTAAATTCCCAATTTCTGAGCCAAATAAAGAAGTGGCTTCCAAAATACAATGTAGTGACAAAGTACTTAGTAGAGGTGTGGTGAGTCCCAGAGATTTACTTCAATAAACTAAAGACTTCCATACAGCCTTAGCCTTGCCAGGGATCTGGAGAGAAGTCACTGACTGACTACCTCTGGTGGAACTCACCCGCACACAGGGAATGGGACCTATAATTAACCCCTTTAAGGATGGGGCCTTCATAATCTTTGATGTTGGTGTACTCTGTTCTCCACAACTCTTTCTGCTAGAAAGTCATTTTCTGTCTACAATTTATGCTTGTTTCCACTTGTATATGTCTTATTGAAGAAAGCACAAAAATGTAAGCGTGTTTTGAGAATATGGAAAAAATCTGAAATGCTATGTTGAGTGAGGGTCTGGCTACTTGTAAGTAAGCAAACTGCATCTGGCTGTGTTTTTAATTATATAATCTCCTTGTGAAATTCAGATCGCAGTGAAATCACTTAGGCATTCTTTTCAGCTAAAATATTTTAGGGAAATTTTCTAAGCTTCCTTGGTTTACATATTTATATATGACTACCTGGATGGAGCAATCCATAGATGGACTTTTGGATAAAGTCGAACAGATATTTGAACCCTTTCTTCTAAGGAATGGAAAATAAGGCAGGTAGAAATGAACCTCTCCCACGTGTATTTCTAGCTCCTGAAGCCAATTGCAGCCTCAGAGCCAATGAGCTGTGTTTAGCTGCATATTTCAAGTTGGCCAGACTTACTGCCATTAGGTTAGACAAAATTGCCTTTTATGGTGTGGTCTGCCAGCTTCAGACATATGCTGTGTTATTGTTATTGGCTAGAATATTTATTAGACTATTGTTGAACTATTTTTTATCAAACGCTTTACCCCAGGCTTGTTGGTACTGGGAGCTCGGGACCAATAGTGTCCCTCTTGGTGACAGAAATATGAGCACCTCTGGATTATACAGTCTCATCCCTCTCTAAATATCCCAGCCTATCCAAAATGCTATATTATGAATTAAATAAATATATATGTATTCATGAGTTCTTGGTTGTCTCTCATTGGAATTTGGTTGGGGGAGGACTAAATGGAAGGTGCCCCTGAATCACTGGAATTGGGAATACGAATTATATAATAGGGTAAGAATTTGGGCAGTGAAGATCTATCAGATGAGGAACTCAAGATCCAGACATGAAAACTTAAGGAGCAGAACAAAATCAAAATTCCAAAGAAATGAATATATACTGATCCCAACTACATAGCCATTTTCAAGGACTGGACTACAATGGAGAAATTAAAGAAGAACAAATAATATCCATTGATATCCATTGGAGCAGGACCGCTGAGCAAGTGAGTTGACTTGCTGTTGAACACCTGAAGCAGGCCTGAAAGAGTTACAAGATCCTGATCCCTGACGGCTGGCATTTGAGTTGTTGCCCTCAGACAGGCTTATGCAACATGAAGTGAATCAAGGCACTTAGGAGTAGCCATTAAAGAAGTGACCTGAAACAAGTGATTAGACCAAGGTGTTCTAGCTCAAAGGCAAGAGGATTAAGTAATAAAACGGGAAAAAATTTGGCCTATCCGGGATTTAGTGGTACTATTAGTAGCCTGGACAAATATCAAATATGAGGCTATTGTTTTCAGCTAAGGTTTCAATATGTTTTTGAGTGTATAGTGTGATATTTGGAAAGCTCCAGGCAAGGTACCAACACATAGCAAACAGTATTTATTCACACACAAACCTGCCTAGGAATAGAGTTGACCTTGAAGTCCCAGTGAGGCTGAGCCAGTAAGTAGAAGTGAGATGGGTCTCAAGCACAGATGTGAGGAGTAACAGAGACCAAAAAGGCATTTCATATGTATATTGGAGTGTGCTTTGTATGACAGGTAAAGAGATTGACACCTCAGTGAATTTCCAAAAGGGAAGGATCAAAGTAATTTTATAACCATTGGGCAAATATGCAAATTATAGTTATCACTAGTATGTCTTGGTCATCCAAGAAACAGCCCCAGGACCTGCATGTGTACGTGTACGTGTACGTGTGTGTGTGTGTGTGTTTCTGAAATCCCAGAAACTACAGGAAGCCTAAAGTGGGCAGATTATGGCTCACGGGTGCCACTTGTATGAGAAGCAAAGCACTATTTGAAAGTCAGCCCAAAAAGGGCACACACACACACACACACACACACACACACACACACACACACACACAGACACACACACACACACACACACACACGCACTCCTACCCAAGTACTTTTAGGTCTCTGAACTCAATGAATTATTTGTATGTGAGTAAAGTAATATTTACCAAAGACAGAACAGTGGAACCTCTTACCAGGACCTAGTATGGATTCTTGATCCTAGTACATCTTAGGACATAGTGTTCCACAGGGCTAGCATTCACCAAACTACCACTTGTCACTGTTAAGACTAGAGTCCTCCAAAGAAAACAATTAGGAGACATAAATAAATTAATTATTAGCATATACTAAAGGACAGTCTAAAATATACATGTCTACCAAATACTTCCTCAGCCTCTTCCTTCTCTGAAAATAAAAAGACCCTCTACAAACAGCATCTAACCTAAGGATGGCAGAGTGTATGGGAATGAGGAATGGAGACCTTTGTATTTTCAGCTTTAGAAGGATCAGCAACATGTTAAAATGCTTTTAGAACTTTTTCTTTGCCAGTCCGGGGCTTGAACTCAGGGTCTGGGCACTGTCCCTGAGCAGAATGCTCAAGGCTAGCACTCTATCACTTGAGCCACAGCACCGCTTTTGACCTTTTCTGTTTACATGGTAACTGAAGAATAGAACCCAGGGCTTCATGCATACAAGGCAAGCACTCTGCTACTAAGCCACATTCCCAGCCCTGGAAACCTTTTTTAATTGTAATGTATAGAGGAGTTACAGTTACATTGGCCAGATAGTAGGTGCATTACTTCTCACACATGGATACCCTTTCTTACGTTTTTTCCCCCATTTCACTCCCCCCACACCTGGAAACTTTTTTTAACCAAGAGGAATGTTTCAAATAAAGGGATAAAGTTGGCTCACACCTATAATCCTATCTACTTAGGAGACTGAGATTTGAGAATTTCAGTTTGAAGCCAGCTCAGACAGAAAAATGTGTGAGATGTTTATCCCTAACCAGCAAAAAGCCAGAAGTAGAGGTGTAGCTCAAGTATAAGGTACCAATTTCGATAGGAAAAGCCAGGTTTGAATGCTAGGCACTCAGTTCAAGTTCTAGCAACAGAGCACACACAAAGTAATAATGGAATATAAATGCAAATTCTACTCTCTGTGGGATTGGCCTTGAATAGACAAAGAAGAATCTGCTAATTCTTTGGCTGGCTAGAAGTCCCAGAAAATGCAACTTGGACTGATTTTTCCTTTGGTGACTTTTTATCCAGTCATAAGGGAGGATATTGGGCAGACTAGAAATGTGAAATTCAAGGAAGTGGTTGTCAAACACACAAGACAAAGCTAAATCCAAAATTCAAGGTCTGACTGATTGACCCTGTAAAGAGAGGATGCATCACTTTTTTTTTGGCCAGTCCTGGGCTTGAACTTTAGACTTAGATGCTGTCTCTGAGCCTCTTTGTGCTCAAGGCTAGTGCTCTTTCTGGCCTTTTCTATTTATGTGGTGCTGAGGAATCGAACCCAGGGCTCCATGCATGCTAAGCAAGCACTCTACCACTAAGCCACATTCCCAGCCTCATGAAACACTTTTATATTGAAAATCTAGGCTGGTGGCAGACGCCAGTAATCTTAGCTACTCTGGAAGCTGAGATCTAAGGATGGTAGTTCAAAGCCACACCAGACAGGAAAGTCCCTGGGGCTTTTCTCTCCAAATTAACTACCAGAAAATGGGAAATGCAACTGTGGTTCAAAGTGGTACAGTGCTAGCCTTGAGCAAAATAGCTCACAGTGTGCAGGCTCTGAGTTCAAGCCCACAACTGACAACAATAACAAGAAAAAATTTCATGAGCTTTCCTACCTAAGCTACTAACTACTGTTCTCAGACCACAGCCTTTTGAGCAGCCAGTGGAAGAAAGTGTTTGTTTTTGGTTTGGTTTTGTTTTTTCTATCAAAGTAATTTGCTTCCTTTCTTTTTTTCGCATTTTTATTAAATTTGACATTGATTTTCACATCATATTTCAAATTGCTTCTTTTCTTGTGAGACTTGTTCTTCTGAAATTCTTACTTTGGCAAGGTGGCTTGTCCTTTGTTAATTACATTTTTTTCCTGCTGCATAATTAAGGTAGAGGCTAGACCCCAAGCTCATCCCAAGTTGGAATGAGTGAGATGTTACTTGTTGGAGGTAGATGGGGCGGGCTGGTAGGATGACAGGTCCAAACTGGTAAAAGCAGTGGTCCGGTGTGGTAGACTTCAGAATATTGGCTAGGACAGCAGTGATGAATGTGTAGGGATGAATCCTGTAGGAGTGGTCTTGGACCTACATGGCTGTAGAAGTATAGAGTATTAAGGTCTTCAGGAGAACTGAATAGCCCATTAAATGACAGGCCTTTGTTTGAGTGGAGGATTTAAAAGGCAGAGAGAGAGAGAGAGAGATAGGTATTGAAGGAGGAAGGGCAGTCTCAGTGGAGAAGCCTGGAGCCTGAAATGAGAGAAGTATATGTGAAATGAGAATTAAATCAAAAGGAAGTAAGTGAAAGGATTAGAAGGTGAGTGAAGAAGTGAATTTTAGAGGTGTTTATCAGGGCTCTTGTATACCCGTGAGGTATAATACCAGGTCAAACAGGTAAGCTTGGTTAGGTAGAGATCAGGTCATGGTCTGTGAGGTGAGCTAATAGGGATGGGGGAGCATTATTGGGGTAGAGGACAGGTTTCTCATTAGTTGGTGGGTGGTTGTCCTTTGGAACAGGAGCCACAGCTGATGTGCTGCCATCCTCCTGAGGAGATGTGTCTATAGTCCCTTTCAGGTGAACTGTGAGGGGTCCTATGTGAATTGCCTTATAAGAAGG
This sequence comes from Megascapheus bottae, assembly GCF_031878675.1. Taxonomy (NCBI): domain Eukaryota; kingdom Metazoa; phylum Chordata; class Mammalia; order Rodentia; family Geomyidae; genus Megascapheus; species Megascapheus bottae. The sequence goes on from NC_143547.1 coordinate 71,810,907, forward strand.
GACATTGTTGGGCTGAATTTGGCTAGTGTAAATTCAGGCTGTTATATCCTTTAATTTGATTGCTGTGGGGGTGGTTAGAAGCCCCTTATCAGGGCCTGTCCATTTAGGCTGTGGTTCTCCTGAAGAGTGGGAGGAGGTAGGGAAAGTAGAGGCTAGATATACTAAATCCCCTCTCTCAAAAGGGGCTGTGGAAGTCTTTTCCCGGAGATGGTTGAGGACAGCGAGGAGGAGGTATGAGGGAATTGTGGGGAGTTGAGTGAGAATTCCAGGAGGACCATAGGGTGGCCATACATTATTTCAAAAGGGGAAAGGTTGAGAGGTTTTTCTTGTCTTTTTTGGAAGTGCTCAGAGGCACAGGAGGGCAAGGGGACGTAATTTTACCTGGTTCCAGTGGAGTTTTAGGGCTTTGCCAAGTGGGTAAAGGGATTATAGTAGACTGGCTGGGAGTAATCAGTCAGAGGCTAGGACTGGACTGGAAGTGCTTAGCAACTATTTTTCCTGGTCTCCTGGCTCTGATTAGTTTGAGAGGGCAGGTGTAAATTTATTCCATAGAATATGACATCACTTCCTTACTCCACTCCATGGTTCCTCATCATCAGGGCTGGTCTGGGGGTTCAGGAGATCGCTGCTGGGATGGCTTGTCCCAGTTGGCACTTATAGGAGTCAAATCTCCACTGTTCCCAAGCACTTCTGCTCAAGGCAAGTGACATACCACTCTGAATCACAGTGCTACTTTCAGCTTTTGGCTGGTTGGAGATCTTGAGGCCTGCTTCCAGCCTATTTCTTTGCTGGTTAGTTAGGAGATGGAGTTTGGAGAGATTTTCCTCTGCCCTGGCTGGCTTCGAACTACAATCAAAGGAGTCTTTGCTATGCAAGCCTTTTAGTTTGATTAAAGCAACAAGGAGACCAATAGGAATAGAGCTCACCTGGAATTAGTTTGTGATGAAAGATTTAGTAGATGTGTTGAAAGTTCTAAACAGCAAGTGATTAGGATTTTTATTTTTATGTTTTTGTTTTTTAGTCTGAGTTAACTCTTACAAAATCTTTGAAATAGGATAACATTTTTTTTAACTTTAAAGGGTTACAAGCACTAGCACTGTTCCAGAAATTGGAATTTGGTGCAGTTTGTTACTTGACATACCTGGCAAGATTTGGTATTTACCAAAATGCATCTAATTGTAAGATAGGATAGAAACCAAATTACATTTTTAATGCCCCCCTCTTGGTGTACATGGGGGGGGGAAATCAACATTTCCCACAGGTGGAAGAGAATAGGAATGAATAGTAGTTAAGGGGGGCAAGAGCTGGGATGATGTAACAGTCTCAGCTTTAACGTGCCTTTTGCCAGCAGGCTTTAGTCATGTGTGATGGAGACGGGCAGGGATCCACTTTTACCATGGTGGAGAAAGTCAGAATGGTCCCGGCAGAAGAGATGGGCTACATATAGGCGAGGCTGCAGTAGCATCTTCCAGTATCACTTGGATTGATTCTCATTCTTCCGCTGGGTTGCCTGCAAATTTCTAGAGACTGGTTAATGACATTTGAAATCAATCTCCCAGGATTTTCCTGGTTGCCTTCTCTAGGTGCACTGGATTTCACAAGCTGGTGTACTGCTGGTGAACTAGATATACATCAAACATAAAAAATGACATGCTGGTTTTATACCAGTATTTAAATCACAGTTAACTTAATAAGCTTCACCTTATAAGAACTTAAGATATACCCATACCATCTGATACCTACTTGAACTTTCTGGGGTTTGTCTTCTACCTTTGGAACAAACCTTTAAAACAATTCTTACTTTCCAAAGTCTTTCCTCAGTTTCCCTTTTCAAAGCTTTCTTTACTAACTTTCCTCTTGGTTTACATTTTCCCCAACTTGGTTTTTTTTTATCATAGCTGGTTAGGAACAGAGCAGGGTCTTATCTTCTCAGGGCTTGCTGGTGTCAGCAAAGCATTTTAGCATATGAAATAGTTGGAGGAGGGGATTTTTACAGAAACTGATCTCTTAGCCAGGCAGCCTGACTGCCTAAGCACATAGCAGGCTCTGATTTTAAATCACCGAGTGAGCCACTCCCACTCAGCATAGGAAGAGGAAGGGTGGGTCTGGAATACATCTATCTGCTCACCCTACCTCTTTAATTTCTAGATGGATCCATTTCCAGGTTTCTGAAACACATAAACATAAAACAGGACAGAGAAACTGAAATTTACTTCTCGAGGATTTTTGAGTGACTCCAAAAAGATTTTAGATACTGTTTTTGGCATTGGCAAGTTGGATGCTGGACTCACAGAAACGTTACAGGGCCCTGGAAATTCAGAGGGGGCATTCCTTCCCTGTTTCTGTACCACCAGCCAGTGGTTTTGAAGGACTGAATCTTGGAGGTTCTATCAGAAGGCTCTCATGACTGCATGGTGGAGTCCTGTCTAAAAGACCAGCAGCCTGAAAACACAGTTAGGAAATAGGCCAGACAGTAAGGAAAGAACAAGACAAATCTTGGTTCCAATGAGGAGCTGAAGTGGGATGCCACTGTGACCAAAGGACACAAAAATAAAGATAAATGCAGGAACATGAGACAAACAATAAATGGATGGCTCAACCAATTTTGAATAGACATTTGTGCACAAGAGTTTAGGTTTGGGGGCTGGGAGTTTGGCCTACTGGTAGAGTGCTTTCTAGCATGTGTGAAGACCCAGGTTTGATTCCTCAGTACCACATGCATAGAAAAAAGCCACAAGTGGTGCTGTGGCTCAAGTGGTAGAACATTAGCTTTGAGAACTCAGGCTCTGAGTTCAAGCCCAGGACTGGCAAAAAAAGGTTTAGGTTTGAAAACTGAAAAATCAGCCATGTAAGCTTTCTGGAATTCCAATGGTAAAATGGTGTTTTTTAACCAGTTTGATGGAACATGTGGTCAATGGTAGAAAATAAATAAAACAAAAAAATGGAGGGCAGAATTTTGACAAATGGAATTTAACAGGATTTTTATGGTTAGGCAATTATTGGTAACAGGAATAGAAAAGCCTGTCAACAATTTGATGATAAATCAAACTAGTATATGGTTTTGATCTTTAATACCTACAAGAGCAAAAAATAAAATAAGTCTTGTAGAAGAGTGGTGGGGTTGCAGAAAAAAACCCAGGCGGGTGTCCTTTGTCTCCTTCTTGGTGTTAGTCTCAAAAGCCTGTTGAGAGAACTGGGAGAGTGTGTTAGAAAAATGGAGGATGTGGCACTGAAAGTGAATGTTTGAAAAATTGGATAGAGCTATCAGACAGGGCAGAGACTGAGAGGGATTTTACCTTCTGCAGCCTCCTAGAGAAATTAAGAATTCAGATTTTTGATTTGAGTGGACTCAGGAAAGAGAAAAGGAATGGATTAGTGTCCAAGTATTGTTTGGGATATACTATCTAACTGCTCCCAGGCTTGAAAGAGGCAGAGGTTTTTACTTAGAGAATCCAGACCAGCTGCAGATAGGAGGGATGTAGTTATAACTGCAAGGATAGAGAGAAGATTTGGGCTTATGGAACTGCTGATACTGGATGGCTAGCGTTTAGGTGGGAACGTAGGGGAGGGTCGCTGGGACCCTGCCTGCATCTCACTCTTTTTTTTTTTTTTTGCCAGTCTTGGGCTTGCGCTCAGGGCCTGAGCACTGTCCTTGGACTTTTTCAAGGCTAGAGCTCTACCACTTGAGCCTTAGCACCACTTCCAGCGTTTTTTCTATGCATGTGGTATCAAGGAATCGAACCTGGGTTTTTATGCATGCTAGGCAAGCACTCTACCACTAGGCCAAACTCCCGGCCCTCTGCATCTCACTCTTAAGCGCACAGGTGGAAAGGCTGTCAGTGGAAATGGAAGAAATGTAATGGTAAATGATCTCTGGTCTGGAGGTCATTAGAGAGAAAAGGGGGTGAGATGTAGCTTGTTGCTAAAGGCAAAGAAAGTTCCGTTTCAAATGGAGATGGTTAGGAGGCTTATGATGGAGAGGGGGTTGGTAAGCAGGGCAGGCAGGAAAGTGTAAAGGCCATTAGGTCAAGGGAGGTGGGGGGGCTTTGGCTGGAGTATGGAGGCAATTTTTAAAGTGATCTAGTGACCAGAGGGCTGGGAGGAGCAGGAGAGAAGTCAGAGCCCAAGCAGCTGTGGTGACAGGGACTATGGGGGGAGGGGGACGAGGGGTGATAAAGAGGCTGGGACAGATTAGTATAGCAGGGTTTAAAGCAGCGGTTTTGATTCCTGCTGCTTGCTCAGCTGGTCAGTATGAGAGACAGAGTTTGAGAGACAGAGTTCTGGATAGGCCTGTAGGAAAAGAAAGAAGCTTGACTGTATCTGGTCTCACTATACCGAGCGCTCATAATATAGTGCCGTTAATTGGAGATTCAGAGAGATTTTCTAGATCATAGCTGTGTTACGCTGGAGTACATAGATAAATGGATTGCTGACGCTTAAGAGCCGGAGTTAAGTGGAGAGAGTGCATATCGGCCAGTGTGCACCTAAGGGTGAATCGGGTGAGATTTTATGTGGGAGGCTCTCATGGCGACTACAGACTAAGGTCAGGTAGTTCAGGCATGCCTGAATGTACTTGGCCTTAGGGAGAGAACGACTAGGCACAGTGGAAAAGGTCATCACCTTTACCTTTGTGTCCCAGACCTCAGGCTTGGAGTCTTAGGCCTGACTTTTGGGCCCTTGGTTGACAGGAAGCAGTGCCATGGCACTAGGGTTTTCAACCGAAGAGGAAAGCAAGCACTGCGAGCCAAAATAAACAACGTCACCATGGAGTTCCCAGTCCACTTACCCTGGGTGAATGGAGGCCGATGGAGTAGAGGCGGACAAGCGCTGGGGGCAGAGAGTCCCGCCAAGACCATTGTTGGTGTGGCAGAAGTCCGGGGGTTCGGGAGGTAGGTTCCTGGAAAAGCTCGGATTCTCTGAAGGGAAGAGCGAATTCCCAAGAGGACACTAGGCCCACGTTGGGCGGTAATGTTAGATAATATGCAGACTTTGCTAATAACCATGCAGGTGTCCAGGTAGAGGGAACAAAGGAAGAAGTTTAATGCCAGGGGGAAAAGGGGCCAACTATGGGAGTGGAGGCTCCTGGGCCTACACCACCAGCAGTATATTACTTGACCCAGCCACTAAAGGGATCCTTTGGCCTGTATCTTCCCCAATGGAGAACTTTTTTCCCCCCAAACTCTTCAAGATATACTATAGAGAGACTCTTGGTATAGCCAGTAGTCCAAGTTATGAAATACTCATTTATTTGTTTAATCCAAAAGTTTGATAGATTTTTCGTTTCAGGTGATAGAGTTTAGTCGTGATTAAGATACATAAATTTCTGCTCCAGGTGTCTGCGGCTCATGACTGTAATCGTAGCTTGTCAGGAGACTTGAGATATTAGGTTGCAGGTTTGAAACCATCGCGGATAGGAAAGTCCATAAGCGTCTTATCTCCAAGCACTAAAAATCCCAAAAGTGGAACAGTGGCTTAAGTGATAGAGCACCACTCCTGAGCAATAAAGCTTGGGGATAGCATCCCAGGCCTTAAGTTCGAGCCCCAGGGCTGGCAAGCGCGCTGGAGATGACCGTATAAACACACAGACACACATGTACACAGAAGTCACTATAGTCATCAGTGTGCATTTGTAATCGGAAGGGCTGTCATAGCTGAATTAGCCGGCTGAAGCTATGCCTAACGCCGCGCTAAGCACTCGAGTTGGGGGTGATTCATGTAACGTATCCTGCAGATGTATTAAAGACTTTTTACTGCTTTCCTAGCTCACCAGTAATTCCTAAGTCCTCTTGGCAGATCAGCAGATTCCTATTAGTTTGCCTAGCTGGGAAGGGTCTTAAGTCATAGCTGCCCCTCCCATGGGGACTAGTTAAGGAAAGCTCTAGAAGCTGCTGCAGTGAAGTGGGCGAGATTTGCCATTAGTAACATTTTATAAAAATCCTGGCGGGCGCGCATAGCTTTCCTCTCTTTTCCCCTCCCACTCCCCTGTGCCGCCTCCTTTCCTTCCCGGTCCCTCCCTCTGGGCCGCCTCCTTTCTAAGTCATTTCCCCTTCCCCGCCCCGTAGACCTTTGCTCTCTCGTGGAATCTCTTTCCTGCCGGCAAGGAGTGAAGAGCTTTCTGGCGTTGGGAGTCAGGTGAGTGCTTTCATAAAGGGAGAAAATGTCTCGGGGATTCGGTGGGATGGGAAAAAGAGAGGAAATTCCCTTGGGTCCGGCGTGCTAGCGATCCAGCCAGCTGTTGGGTATAGTGGCTAAGTGTGGGAGGTGCCATGCACGCGCCCGCTCATTTTTTTTTCTTCTTCTTTCTGGGATGCGGCCGTACCTAGGCACTCGCCTTCCAGAGCTACGGTGAGTTCGCAGAGCGGGTGCGGGTGTGGGAGAAGGATGGGGGGGAGCTCGGCGTCACGAGGAGGGACGTCGCTGCCCTTGGAACTGCAGGGCGGGGCGGGCCGCCCCGATTCCAGCCGTTGCAATGGGCGAGGTGTTGGGGGGGGGGCCGTGGATGCCTGCAGCGTATCGAGTGCAAGCGCGCTGCTTCGTGCACGGAGACAGTGAATGTGTGTGGCGAGGGGTAGACTGGAAGCACTGGTGTGGGGGAAGGGAGAGTCGCAGATTCGGGGACTTTTTCCGCAGGTGCCTCTGTGTGGGGGCGTGCACGTGGTAGCCGCGGCGCGCTTGGATCTCCAGGAGGTGTGGGTGTGTTCCCACATGGTGCTGCGTGGGAAGAGTGTACTTGCGTATGCGTGGGATGCGTGCGTTGCGTGCGCCGCGGGGGGTCAGTACGTGTGGGCTGCTGCGTGCGTGGGGGGAGGGGAGAACCGCTGAGAAGACTGACCTGCCTGGGGAGCTGGGACTGAGACTGCATGCTCGCGCAGGCGAGGTAACAAGGTCAGGGCAGCTCTTGCTGATCAGATCAAGCTCAAAGTTACATTTTTTTTCAACTCATTTTCTTTGAGGTTGGCAAGCTTGTGCACTTGGGTCTATTGGAAATGTGTGAATAACTATAGACTTTCATTTCCCCCAAGTACCCCTTCCTTTTTCTTTTTTTTTTTGTTTGCATGGATGTGTATTTATATATAGGCACAGAGATCGCCACTTGTAGACCCCAAGTTACGGTTTTTCAAGCGACGAACAAATACAAACAGGTTGCTTTCTTTGCTGTTCTATTAATATGACTTAGAAATGAAAAGGTAATGGAGATATCTAAGCAGTTTTTATTTATTCAGTTTTTGTTTTTTTTTTTGCGGAGGATGTGCTGGGTTTGAACTCATTGTCTTAGATTAGACTGACACCGTACCATTGAGCAATACCCCAGATGCGTTTTCTGTTGTTTAGTTTTACTATTCCGTGTAGGGCATATCTCATCTTGGCTGTCATCACAAGGTGTGTGTGCCACAATGTCCGGCTGCTCTCCTTTCACTCTTTTGCCTGCATTTATTTGGCACTGCGTTTTACTAACTGCAGCTTCTCTTATTTATGTACACTGACAGGCCCTTACTACTGTAACCAGCTGTAGCTTAAGAAACTCTCCAAAACTTTTCTACTTGGGCCAGCCCAGAGCCATGATCCTCTCCTCAGCCACCCCAGTACTTAAATTAAAGGCAGTTAACACTGTCTAACCTTGTGCCCTATTTTCGGTTTTGTATGGCTTCCTGCACTGGTGATTCTTTGGTGGGATGTGGTGTGTTCAATGACAGAATAAGTACACACGAGATTACGCCAGGGATAAGATTGCAAGCTGATGTCTTGAGGCATTCAGAACTTCACCTGATTGCAGGGTATGTCCTTTCCTTTTCCTAACCTGGTCCTGGGATGACACTAGCCTCCGGACTCAACTGGTTACCTGCTTATTAAATGAGGCTGGACTACATATTTGCAGTGTTCCCCTGAGTTGCACTCTCCATTTCTCCCACAGGCAGCATGCATTTGGGGTGAAGGAATGTAAAATTGGAACTTTGCTAGGTAAGGGACTATAAGAATCTTCCTGTGCCTAACTGCTTATTTATAAAAAAAAGAAATAGGATATCAGAGCAGGGCCCTGTAATCCTAGATACTCAGGACTAGGCTTCAAAGCCAGTCCATACAGGAAATGCTCTGTGGGGACTCTTAATCTCCAATTAATTACCAGCACCACCACCACCAACAAAAAGCCTGAAGTGGCTCTGTGTCTCAAGTGGTAGAGCACCCACATTAAGTAAAAGAACATCAGGGACATCATCTCGGCCCTGAGCTCAAGTCCCAGGATTGCCACAAAGAAATAGGATAATAGCTAGGTACTGGTGGCTCCTACCTATACTCCTACTCTGGCACCTGAACTCTTGACGATCATGATTTGAAGCCAGCTTGGATAGAAATTCAAGAGACTCTTAACCAAAAAAAAGTTGGAATTGTAGGCATAGATCTGGTGGTAAAGTAGCAGCCTTGAGCAGAAGAGTGAGAGTGTGAATTCAAGCCCCAGTACAAACAGAGAAAATGAAAGTTACAGGATTGTTGAAAGTGCAAATTACTAGAATGTGGAAAGCCTTTAATGAACTGCACCTTCCTTAGAAATATGTGTGTGCAATATAGATCCTCCTGCATATACAAAATGCATTAAAAGGCAAATCTTTGGATGTCCAAGTCCCTTTAAAAACAAATGTCTTGGGGCCGGGAGCATGGCCTAGTGATAGGGTGCTTGCCTAGCGTGCATGAATCCCTGGGTTCAATTCTTCAGTACCACATACACAGAAAACACCAGAAGTGCTGCTGTGTTTCAAGTGGTACAGCACTAGCCTTGAGAAAAAGCCTAAGGACTGTGCCCAGGTCCTATGTTTATGCCCCAGGACTGGTAAAAGCAAAACAAAAAACACCCAAATGTCATTAGTTGTTCAAAGGTGTGTGTGTGTGTGTGTGCGTGTGTGTGTGTGTGTTTATGCCACTGGCTTTCAAAAGCAACCCTCAGATCTGAGCTTTCTGAGTAGCTAGAATGTCAGACCTGGGGCTTGAACTCAAGGCTTGGGTGCTGTACCTTAATATTTATGCTCAAGGCTAGTACTCTACCACCTGCGCCACATGCTTAATTGGAGATAAGAGACTCACTTGGGGCCAGGAACTTGGCCTAGTTGTATGAAGCCCTGGGTTTGTCTCTGTTACCACATACACATTAAAAGCCAGAAGTGGCACTGTGGCTCAAGTGGTACAGTGCTAGCCTTGCATAGAAGCAGTTCAGGGACAGTGCCCAGACAACGAGTTCAAGCCCCAAGAGTGGCCAACAAAAGGGGGGCTGGGAGTGTAGCCTAATGGTAAGAGTGCTTGCCTAGCGTGTACAAAGCCCTGGGTTCAATTCCTCAGTAACACATACACAGAAAAAAAAAAACAGAAGTGGTGCTGTGATATAGCGGGTGATATAGTGTTAGCCTTGAGAATACCCTGACTTTAAGCCCCAGGACTGTGAAAAAGAATCTCACTGAATTTCCTGCCTGGGCTGATTTCAAACTGGGATCCCCAGATCTCAGCCTTCCGAGTAGCTAGGATAACGTTATAGTCGTTAAGTCACCAGTACTTGTCTCCACACTGTTTTAATTATGCCAGCTGTTTGATATTTAGCATTATAAGCCTTTTTCCCTCCCACTTATTTGTTATTCTGGCATATTATTTTATATAGAACTTAGAAATAAATTAGCACGCCCCTTGTGGAGTCTTACTGATATTTTTGTTGACATTGAATTGTGCTTACAAATTTATTGGGCATCTTTAGGTTGATGAGTCTTCCTTTATATGAATTACATGGTGTGGTTCTATATTGGCAAAATATTAATATTTTAGTACTATTCCATACTTTTTCCCATAATTGTCATGAACATATATTTTAGTATGTGTATATGCATGCACACATTCTTGTGTGCCTGTGTGTATGTTAGCTTGGGGCCTGAGGCAGTCCCCAAGCTTTTTTGTTCAAAGCTACCAATCTTGCCACATGATCCATAGCTTCACTTTTGTCTTTTTGGTGGTTAATTGGTGATAAGTGTCTTCGACCTTTCCTACCAAGGCTGGCTTCAAAACATGGTCTTCAGATCTTAGCCTCTTAAGTAGCTAGGATTACAGGTGTGGGCCACTGGTGCCTGGCTTCTAGATACTAAGTGTGTGTGTGTGTGTGTGTGTGTGTGTGTGTGTGTGTGTGTGTGTGTGTGTGTGTGTGTCTGTGTCTATCTGTCTATATATTTTTCCATATATTTTTACTGTAATTAATAGAAGCGTTACATTACTTCACATACATTGATACCTTTTCTCATGTCTTGGTCCCCATTTCCCTGTCTATATTTTTATTGCTACTATTATGATTTAAAAAAAATTTATGGCAGGGGCCAGGAGCGGAAAGTGTTCGCATAGCATGCTTGAAGCCCTGGATTCAATTCCTTGTTACCACATACACAGAAAAAGCTGGTAGTGGCGCTATGGCTCATGTGGCAGAGCAGTAGCCTTGAGCAAAAGGTGTCCAAGGACAGTTTCCAGGCCCTAAGTTCAAGCCCCAGGACTGTTAAAAACAAACAAAATTTATGATCAAATTGGTGTTAGAGTGTTAGCCTTGAGCTGAACAGCTCAGGGACAGCACCGAGGCCCAGAGTTCAAGCCAAATGACCCCCCCAAAAAAAAGCTAGAAGTAAAGCTATGTTCAGTTGGTAGAGAGCTACCCTTGAGCAGAAAATGCTAAGAAATAGCACCTAGTCCCTGAGTTAAGTTCTAGGACCAGCATGTACACACACACACAAAGTTGCTCTTTTTGCATATGAAATTTTGCTTAAAACTTTTTACTATATATTCTTTTCTAGTAGTTTGATCATAGATTCTATTGAATTTTCTTTCTTTCTTTTTTTTTGGTGGGTCACAGGGCTTGAACTCAACCTGGGCACTGTCCCTGAGCTCTTCAGGTCAAGGCTACCACCCTACCCTTGCGCCAAGCTCCACTTGTCTTTTCTAGAGGTTAATTGGAGATAAGAGTCTCAGATTCTTTTGTGCCGGGCTGGCTTTGAACCTTGATTCTCAGATCCTCAGATCTCAGCAGCACCAGCCCTATTGAATTTTCTAGGTAGAAAAATTGATTGTGTGAAAACAGTTGACTATTGCTTCTCTTTGTTTTTAGCCTGTATACTATGTGTGCCTTTATTGTCTTAATAAGTTGGCTGCAACTTGCAGTGTAAATTTGAATAATGGCAATGATGTTAGAATACTCTTCAGTGAGAATGCTTCTGAGATGTTATGTATTGTGTTTACTGTGAGTTTCTAATATGTGGGGAATAAGTGAATTTTCTTTAACATTGGAGCCTTTTTTTTTTGTACTAGCACTGGGCTTGAACTTTTATTCACAGCTGGCCCTTTACCCCTCAAGTCACTCTTACATTCTACTGGTTAATTGCAGATGCTATCCTTGAGCAAAAACATTGCATGGCTGCTGGGCAGGTGGCTCATGACTGTAATCCTAGCTATTAAGAAGGCTGAGGAGCTGAGGATCAAGATTTAAAGCCAGCCTGGCACAAAAGGACCTGAGACTTATCTCCAATTATCTTCTAGAAAATGGAAAGTGGGGCTTGGCTCAAGGGTAGGGTGGTAGCATTGAGCTGTAGAGCTCTGGGACACTGCCCATGCCCAGGGGTAGGGTGGTAGCCTTGAGCTTAAGAGCTCAGGAACAGTGCCTAGGCCAAGTTCAAGTCCAAAGACCCACAACAAACAAACAAAAACATTTCAGGGACAGTACCCAGGCCCTGAGTTCAACCCAGGACTAGTGCACACAACGCCAAAATAGGTATACAACTATTTTTTGACTTTTTTTTTGTTTGTCAGTCCTGGGGCTTGAACTCAGGACCTGAGCACAGTCCTTGGGCTTTCTCAAGGGTAGAGCTCTACGACTTGAGCCACAGAAACACTTCTGGCTTTTTCTATGTATGTGGCACCAAGAAATTGAACCTGGGTCTTTGTGCATGCTAGGCAAGCACTCTACCAGTATGCCATACTCCTGGCCCCCTTGGACACTTTTTGCCCAAAGCTCTCACACTGCCACTTAAGCCATAGCACCACTTCCAGCTTTTTCTATGTATGTGGTTATGGGGAATCAAACCCAGGGCTTCATGCATGCTAGGCAAGCCTGCTACCACTAGGCCACACTCCTGGCCCTATTTTTTTTTAATGAAGAGGTTGTGATTCCATAAAATCAAGTTATGAGTATAATACTTCTTGATCAATGTTCCTCCCCACCTTCCATCATTCTTCCACATTTTCTTCCTTCTATCCTCCCTCAAGTTATGGAGTTCAATTTTTATATAATATGCATTGAATATAGTGGCTACATTTGCTTACCATTCCTGTGTCCTTCATTTCCCTTCCCTCAAGTCATATAGGTATGACAGTTGCTTTCACATCTCTTACATTTGTATAGCTTAAGCAGTTTCTATTATGAATTTTTTAAAAGTCTGTGAGACTTTTTTCTTTCTTTCTTTTTGGCATTCCCAGGCCTTGAACTCGGGGTAGAGCTATACCACTTGAGCCACAGAACCATTTCTGACTTTTTTCTATGTATGTGGTACCAAGGAATCGAACCCTGGACCTCATACATGCTAGGCAAGCACTCTACCGCTAGACCAAACTCATAGCCCCTTTATTATGAAAATTTCAACATGTATACACCCCCCCCACATATCCATGCCTATGTTTTAGTAGCCATCGATATTTTGCCATACGTTGTTCATCTATCTCCCCTTTCTCTGTGTGTAAAATAAATCCATTAGTAATATCATGATTTTCCACGTCATATATACTGAATAGCATGATTGCATTTCTTCTCCTTTTTTGCTTTAAAAGCCTAAACCAAAGAGTATTTCCTTCCTTTAACTTCAGGCTGTTGTCTTTTTTTTTTTTTTTTGCCAGTCCTGAGCTTGGACTCAAGGCCTGAGCACTGTCCTTTGGTTCTTTTTCTCAAGGTTACAGCTCTACCACTTGAGCCTCAGCACCATTTCTGGCTTTTTTCTATGTATGTGGTACTGAGGAATCGAACCCGGGTCTTTGGGCATGCAAGGCAAGCACTCTACCACTAGGCCAAACTCCCAGCGCCTGTTTTATTTCTTTTTGTAAGGCCTATATTTCCTGTGGGCTGGTAATTGTATCTAAAGGCTTAATAAGATTTAGATTCTTACCTGGGCACTGGTGGCTCACTGGTGGCTCATGCTTGTAACCCTACCTACTCAGGAGCCTGAGATCTAAGAATCACGAGTCTATGCCAGCCTGGGCAGGAAAGTCCAGGAGACTCTTACCTCCAGTTAACCACCGGAGAACCAGAAGGGGCTCTGTGACTCTAAAGTGGTAAAGTACTAGCCTTGAGCAAAATGCTCAGGGACAGCACCCAGGCCCTGAGTTCAAGCCCTAGGTTTTGACAGAAAAAAAAATTAGATTATTTCACAAGAAAGATTTCATGGTTAATACTGTTTATTTTTTTACAGAGTACTATCAACTATTAATATGCTTTCTTTTGTAAAAACATCTCTTCAAGCTGGGAAATCAACACCTGGCTTGAAGATGTAATCTTACCTACTCAGGAAGCTGAGCTCCAGAAAATTGAGGTTCAGAGTCAACTTGGGAGGAAAGTCCCCAAGACTTTATCCCCCAAATATAATCAGCACAACCCAGGGCCAGAGGCACAGATGCCAGTCAAATGAATCAGCAAGCTAAGCAAGGACAAGGCCCTGAGTTCAAATCCAAGTACTGGCAAAACATTAAATTCTCTTCAATTTGAGTTTTGATTTGGTATTATTTTCTGCCTTAAAAACATATCAGTAGTGCATTGTGAGGGTTTTTTTCTGTGATTGTTGTCTTTTGTTTTGTTTGGTGGAACTGATATTTGAACCCAGGCCTCATGCTAGGCAGGCCCCGCTTATCAGTTGAGCCATTTCCCTCATCCCCCATCCCCCACATTTTTGGAGTACAGAGGTTTTTTTTTGTTTGTTTTGTCTTGCTTTTTTTTGCCACATTGGGGTTTAAACCCAAGGCCTCTACCACTTGAGCCATGCCCCCCACTCCATGCCTCTGTATTTCTCATAAGACATCAGTTCAGTCATCGCTGCCCCTAATGTAATGTACAGTTTTTCTTTGAGTGTTTTCAATTATTGTTGTTGTTTTTCAGAAATATGATGACTGTGATCTGTCTACACAACTTACTTAGACTTCACTGAGTGGATAGAAATCTGTCTTTCCTCATCCTTAGGAATGTTTAGCTATTATTTATCCATACCATACTAATGTAGATTATATATTTTTATATATTTTTTTGTTCTAGTATTGGTGTTTAAATTCAGGACTCTTGCTCAGCTTTTTCACTCAAGGCTGGCATTCTACCATTTGAGCCACAGCTCCATTTCTGGATTTTTGTTGTTTAAAATGCAATAAGAGTCTCTCAGGGGGCTGGGAGTTTGTCCTAGTGGTAGAATGCTTGTCTAGCATGCATGAAAGCCCAGGTTTGATTCCTTGGTACCATATACATAGAAGAAGCCAGAAGTGGAGCTGTGGCTCAAGTGGTTGAGCTCTAGCCGTGAGAAAGCCCAAGGACAGTGTTCAAGCCCAGGACTGGCAAAAAGAAAGGCTTTCAGATATGACTGTCTAGGCTAGCTTTGAACTTTGATCCTCATATCTCAACCTCATGATTATAGGCAGAAGCTACCAGCACCTAGCTTAAAATATTTTTTTCAGAGCCGGGCACTGTGGCTCATGCCTGTAATCCTAGCTGAGACTCTTATTTCCAATTAATCACTAGAAAATGGGAAGTGGCATGTGGATCAAGGGATAGGGCAGTAACCTTGAGCTGAAGAGCTCCAGAACAGCACCCAGGCCCAGAGTTCAAGCCCCATGACTGACAAAAAAAAAAGTCAGGTGAGGTGGCTTACGCCTGTAATCCTAGCTTAGGAGGCTGAGATCTGAGGATCGAGGTTCAAAGCCAGGTTCAAAGCCAGCCTGGGCACCAAACATGAGACTCATATCTCCAATTAACTGCTAGAAAACGAGAAATGGAGCTGAGGCTCAAGGCAGAGTGTGATAGCCTTGAGCTTAAGTGCTCAGTGACGGCGCCATGCCCAGAATTCAACCCTCATGATCTGTTCAAATGCATAGCTTGTTATATTATTGTGACACAGATGCATGCACACATAACCCACCAAATTGCAGGTTTTGTGCTGGTCCTGGGGCTTGAACTCAGGGCCTGGGTGCTATCTCTGAGCACTCTACCACTTTAGTCACAGCTCTACTTTGGGTTTTTTGGTGGTTAATGGGAGATGAGATTGACTTTAAATCAGGATCCTCAGATCATGAGGTCCTGGCAAAATTAGCCTTTTTTTTTGGTTGTGGGACTTGAACTTTGGGCCTGTGCCCCTTTTGCTCAAGGCTAGCACTCTACCACTTGAGTCACCACAGTGCTTCTTCCCATTTTTTTTCTGTGATAAATTGGAGATAAGGGTCTCGTGGACTTTCCTGTGTGGCCTAGCTCCAAACTGATTGTTAGACCTAAGCCTCCCGAGTAGCTGAGATTACAGGTGCCCGAGGTACCCAACAAAATTTTCCATTTTTAGATGTTGAGCACAGTGGCATTAAATAATTCAGTACTACAATCATCCACTTAGAGAACTTTTCATTTAACCCCAACAGAAAGCAATAATGTGGAAAACTTAGTTTTTAATTGTGCTTTTCCCCAGCTCCTGGTAAAAACTACTCTGTTTTTTATCTCCCCATATTTGATTACTCCAGGTATCTCATATGATTAGAATCATATAATTGTCCTTTTCTATCTAAATTATTTCACTTGTCATTATATCTTAGAGGTCATTTATGTTAGCATGTGTCACACCTTCAGTCCATCTGAAGGCCCAGTAATACTCCATTGTATGTATGTATACATCACATTTCATTTGTCCAGTAATGGATATTCAAATTGTTTTTCATTTTTTTCCTCTATGTGTGTATGTGCACATTTGTGCCTCTCCCTCAGCTTTTTCATTCAAGTCTAGCACTCTACCACTTGAGCTACATCTCACCTTCTGGCTCTTCGTAAGTCTTCATTTTTCTGTTGGGTTGGCTTCAAGCTGCAGTCTTCAGATCACAGCGAGGATTAATGGCTTGAGCCTTCACTCGTAGGCCTGAGAGGCTTGTTGTTATATCACCAGTGAACTGGTGGAATGCCATCCATGTTGGAAGTCTGAGTGAGAGAATTAGGCCCCGAGTTCCGGCTGCAGTACTGGCACAAAATAAAATAATATCACAGAGCAAGAGGAAAGTAGAATAAGCTAATAAAAGAAAGAAAGATAAATAAGATAAGGTCTGGGGACATAGCTTGTTTTTCTACTTTTTTGAGGATGAGTTTGCTATTGTGTGTGCTGATTGGTTCTTCCTGAATTAATTCCTGCTTCTGCCAGTGTAGCAGCTTCATCTAGCAGGAGTAGTACTCTGCCTCTTTGAATCTTGCCCTTTGCCCTGTTGAGGTTGCTCTGTGGGAGTGTGAGTGGCACCCTAGGGTAAGAAAGAAAGGAGGAAGTCTCTAGGTTTTTTTTTCCTTCTGGCATCTCTATTGAAATGGTGTCCATAGGGGGGTAGCCTCTTGTGTGACTTTTTATTCTGCTGCTAGATTTCTAATGTAGGGAGGAGGATTTTCTGCCTTAGGTTTGTGTTGGGAAGTTCTCCCAGAAATACACTAGTACATTAATTTGGAGGAAAGTACCTGCAGAGCGTTAGCTTAGACAGTCTTGTAATAATAGTTCCTGTGAAATTGCAGACTGAGAACTATCCTTGTCAGTCATCAATTGAGTATGACCTTATAGGATGTTAAAGGGACCACTTCTGTGTCTTACTGGAATTGAACTAAGGCCCTTTCTCCCTGCAGTGCTGTTTCTTCCTGAGACTTGGTTGCTCATGAATGACTTGAATCTCTGGGGACAGAAAGAAGACCAGGGCATATGAGACAGATTCTAAGAAATTTCACTTTATCTCTTTCCTAGGTC
Source organism: Megascapheus bottae (assembly GCF_031878675.1). NCBI lineage: Eukaryota > Metazoa > Chordata > Mammalia > Rodentia > Geomyidae > Megascapheus > Megascapheus bottae. The sequence goes on from NC_143547.1 coordinate 71,827,907, forward strand.
TGATGTCTGCAGAGGGTCTTGCTGTTCTACCTCCCTGGGAAGGACTAAACCTAGATGTATATATAGTAAACCTCATGTCCCGGAGGGAGAAGTACAGGGTAGATCTGTTTCTTGGTAGTGTTAGGAAGATCACCTGGGGAGCTTTTAGAAAAATCAATGCTATGCTTCATCAAAGATTCTGATTTGCCAGGAATATGGGGGTAGTCACTGGACTATTCTCTTCATTTAGTTTATTCAGTAAATATTTAATGTGCATCCAGTCTGTGCCAAACATTTTCTAGGAAACTTTTGTCCTAGCAAGATCTGTCAGTTAGATATTGCCACAGTGACATGTAATCCAAACCAAGATTTCTGTGTCATGAAAATTAAATACTTAGCACTTACTGGCACAATTCTGGAGGCTAGCCAAGAGCTGATTGGAAGAGCTCTGTTGGCAACTGATTCAGGTTGAGGTGCTTCTTGCTTTGTTTGCTAGGTTGGCTAGGCCTCATGCATTTCTCAGTTCTTTTCCAACCCAGGGACTGGGCTTAACTTTCTTGTGCCTTTTCACATGACAGTGATAAAATCACAAGATGGGACACTTCCAATTTGGAATATATGGTTAGTCAGAGCAAGACTCATGTCTGAGCTCAAAAGATGAGATTTGAAAATGAGTTCTACTTTTTTTTCTGTATGAAATTGCAGAGTTCAAGGCAAAGGCTCAGGAATTTAGTTTGTGAGAAAAGCAAGTCAAGGTGGGCACAGTGGCTCACACCTGTAATCTTAGCTAATCAGACGGCTGAGATCAGAGTATCAAGGTTCAAAGCCAGCCCAGGCACAAAAGGACCAGAGACGTTTATCTACAATTAACCTAGAAAATGGGAAGTGGGGCTTGGCTTAAGGATATGGTAGTAGCCATGACCTGAAGAGCTCAGGTACAATGCCCAGGCTCAGGGGTAGGGTCTTAGCCTTGAGCTGAAGAGCTCAGGGACAGTGCCTAGGCCAAGTTTGAGCCCCATGACACATGAAAAAAAAATAAATAAAAAATAAAGGAAAAACAAAAGAAAGCAAGTCGATTATTAGGTGATTATTAGGTGATAAGTTATATTGCAAGGAAAAAAGTAAGTCATAGAGGATAGTATGAAAATAATTCTACTGTTCAGGTAGGAATGAGAACTATGTTTTTGTTTTGTTTTATTTTTTAAGTTTTGATCGGTATTATAGGTTCAGATCAGAGGCACCAATTTTTTTTGCCAGTCCTGGGGCTTGAACTCAGGGCTTGAACATTGTCCTTGGGCTTTCTCAAGGCTAGTGCTCTACATCTTGAGCCCCAGCACCACTTCTGGCCTTTTCTATGTATGCCATACCGTGGAATTGAATCTGGGTTTTCATGCATGCTAAGCAAGCACTCTACCACTAGGCCAAACTCCCAGCCCAGAACCATGGTTTTAATAGTGGGAAACCTAGAAAGAGATCTAGATTAGCATTTCTTCAGCCATTTTGAAAATATTGAAACAGATCTGCGAAAGAGAAGAATCTTCCTCAGAGTTGATGGCAGATACAAACAAACCTATAGTCTAAGCCTCTTCACTTTCTATTCTCCCTTTAAGAATGGCACCCAAAATACATCATGTAATGGTATTATAGTCATTATTTGTGTTGTGCATTACAGTTCTCTACATTTTCTGAGATGTGTAGTCAGAAGAAAAGAAAAGATATGGAAGCTGCTTGTACCTGGAGTTTATTATCTGGGAAGAAAGGTAAGTAATTTAAAGTAAGAGAGCGCATAATCTTTAGTCCTACTCCTTCTCCACATGGCCTTTGGGTTGCTTCTGATTGTGTACATTTTTTTTGCCAGTCCTGGGGTTTGAACTCGAGGCCTGAGCACTGTCCTTGGGCTTTCTCAGGGCTAGAGCTCTACCACTTGAGCTTCAGCACCACTTCTGGCTTTTTCTATGTATGTGGTACCGAGGAATGGAACTTGGGCCTTTTGCATGCTAGGCAAGCACTCTACCAATAGGCCAAACTCCTGGTCCCCTGATTGTTTACATTTTTGGTAAATATCTATGTGCATTATTTGAATATAACATTAACTAGTTAAAAGTTCTTGAAACTTATGCCACAACTTTTATGTTATTTAAAGTGATGACAAAGACACATCAGTAAAGTAAAAACTGTGGGTTCTAATGGTTTGCATAATCTCTAAAACATTTGTCATCCTAAGGTGCTTTTTCTGTTGTTGATTATGGAGCTTGAACTCAGGGCTTAGACACTGTCTCTGATATTTTCTGCTCAAGGCTAGCACTGTACCACTTGTGCCCTAGCATCTCTCTGGCTTTTTCTGTTTATGTGGTACTGAGGGATTGAACCCAGGGCTTCCTTCATGCATGCTAAGCAAGCACTCTAGCACTAAACCACATTTCCCCCGGCACCCCACTAAGGTACCCTTAAGAGTCTCCATGGTTTTGACTACAGCTTTTTCACAGGAGATAACACAGAAAAGCAGATTCCTGTGGGGAACACAAACCAGTTTTTCTCCCTCAGTCTGTCCACTGCTTGCTTATTTCCAGTGACTGTAATTTCTGTCTCTCCAGATCCTGCTTCCTCCCCTTCACCTTCACCTCTCATATTTTGGTCACATCTTCTCCCCAACCATAACTCTCATGCTTTTGAAAGGTATGCAAATGGAAATAAACATTCTACAGGAAGGTAGGAGAATTCCAAATTTGAGGTCAATTTTGACTAAGTTAGCAAGTTCCAGGCTATCCTGGGCTTACATAGTATGACCCTGTAAAAAAGAGAAAGAAAGAAAGCAAGAATATTTTGTAGGGAAGTTAGAAAAGCTATGAAGTGATGTACTATTTCATATGTACTTCTGAGGCATAAAATGAATGAGTGTAGCAATGTTGGTAAATTTCTGTTTATGTCTTGTTTTGGTATTATGGTGTATTCGTGCTTCTCCCAATCTCTTTTCCTCTCACACACAGCTGCTTCAAGTTCTCTGGCTTCCTCTTCAATGAAGGATCCTGCAGGTAGATATCTTAATTTTTTAGATTATGTATTGTATTTTATGGCATTTAACAAAGCAGTTTGTGTACAATGTGTCTTGATCTGTGTCGTCCCTTCAACATCTTCACTGCTCTTTGATCTACCCCTTTCCTTATTTTTCTCAGTTCTGTGGTATGTATACAGTGCATTTTCCCCTGCATTCTATACACTTTCCCATTCATTTTTCTACCTCTCTCCTCTCCCTCCACCCCCCCCCATTGCAAATACCAAATTTTCCTGTTAACTTACTTTATTGGGCTTTGACTTAGTCTTTCAAAATAAGTATAGTATTTTTGCTGTCCATATAATCAATTATACTTAAGTGAATTCATTTATAAACACTTGCATGCCCATGTAGTATGTTTGTTTATAGGTTTATAGGCATATTCTAGCTCCCACAAATGAAGGAAACCATGCAACCTGTGTTTCTCTGGGTCTGGTTTATTTTACTGAAGTCTTTCCCATTTCCTTACGAATGGTACAGTATCATTCTTTCTGATTATTCTCTATTTCTCTTTGGGAATTTAAATATCTCATGAATCCAGCTTCTCACCCTCACCCTTCTCCATTTTCAGTATTCACTGGGTTAACAACTGCTGCTAGTTCTGTGGCAGTATCTATGAAACTCTAAGAAGCAAAAATGACATATAAAACATGTAGGGTATAGTCAAGTGAGTATTGAAATACTGGAAAGATTATTTATGGTGGTCATTAAGAGCAGATGTAGATTTTTTTTCCTTTTGTGCCAATCCTGGCACTTAAATCTGTCTGTGTACTATCTGGGTATTCTCCCTGCACTGTTTTTCTCAAGATTACCACTTGAACAACAGATCCATTTCTGGCTTTTTGTTGGTTAATTATATATAAAGTGTCTCAGGGACAGTTCTGTGTTTGCTGGTTTTTAACTGTAATTTGCAGATCCCAGCCTCCTAAGTAGCTAGGATTACAGGTGTAGGTGACCAGCAGATATAGATATTTTTATAGCTAAAAAACCCCCAATCCTCTTTAGGAGTAGTTTTAAATTAGAGCTTCTGAACAGTACCCAGTGTGCCAGACATCCACTAGTGGCCTGTTTCTATAAACAAGGTCTTCATGTAATATTGCTGCTATTCTTCTGCATGTTGTCTACGGCTGCTTTTATGTTACCATGTCAATATTGAGTTATTGAAAGAGACTGAAAAGCCCAAACCACTCAAGAAAATTTCTGGAAAATATTTGCCATGTCTTATCTAGATCAGCAGCCAAACGGAGTTTTCCAGTTTGCTTGGAGTTAATAGCTTTGCTGTTAGAAAAGTGTTCTGCGGTTGTGAGATCAGAAAGTACCAGATTAAACAAAGTTAAGCAGCTTTTAAAAAGCATTGTAGGAGAGTAAAGATTTTCATGCATGTCCGTTCAGATATTTTTTTAAGAGGATTGAAGGTGCATTCCCCCCATCTTACTTGGCTGCTAAACACTTTCTCAGAACAGCTTTCATGTTAATAATGTTAATGCCTTGCAGAGCAGTGTTCCAAAAAAAATGCTGATTTGGAAAATGTCAGCTTTGATAATTCTTTTTTTGGGGGGGGAGTCCGTGGGGCTGTCCATGAGCTCTTCAGTTCAAGGCTACGGCCCTACCCTTGAGCCAATCCCCACTTCCCGTTTTCTAGAGGTTAATTGGAGATAAGAGTCTCAGGTCCTTCTGTGCTCGGGCTGGCTGATTATTCTCTTAACAAGAGGTTTGAACTCAGTGACTTACTCTTTGATTTACTCAGACAAATCTAAATCCGAATTATGTCTGCCATTTAATATAATTGGATAAATTACCAAAGGCAATTAGCAGGAATGACTGTATCATTTGTTGGGATTTGAGTTCAAAATAAAAGTGCAGGAACACTTATTCAGTGATTTAAGAATTTCAGGACACTATCAGGAGAACATTAAAGCAAACATGGTCCTATTGAGCACAGAACGCTGTGACCAACTGCACAGACTGCATTTTCATGAAAGCAGCCCTGCTTGTACGCTTGAATATCCCAAAGCGTCAAGGGTGGAGCATACCTGCGTTATGCAATTATTGTACTTAAGTATGTGTGAAGTGCCAAGTTCAGTGTCTGATCCAGAATACACAATAATAAGTGACTTTTTTGAATGCAGAAAGATTTATAACCATAGTCAGTAAATAGTGAGGGTTAACTATGTTCTGGATGCCATGCTGAATACCCAGTGTATTATGGTACAACAGACAGGTAAGTCCTCTTGTCAGGATCCATAGTGTTAAAGAGACAATACAAACAATAAAGCAACAAACAGTATAGTTATAAACTTGCCATAAGGGCTAGAAAGAGAAAGAGAAGATAGGATCTGCTTTCATTATTAGTAATCACATATTCTTCTGGAAAGTAATTTTTCAGTTGAGGTCAGATGGTTGAGAAGGTGGTCTCTATGGAAAGAACAGGAGGAATTGTGCTTCAGGCAGAGAGAACATGCAAATTATTTTTTTTAAATTCTTTTTTATTCTTGCAAGGGTGATGTATAGAGGGGTTATAGTTACATAAGTCAGGTAAAGTATACATTACTTTTTGGACAATGTCATCCCTTCCCTCGCTTTCTCCCAGTTTTTCCCTCGTGTCCCTGTCCACAAGTTGTATAGTTCATTTTTCAAAAAAAATATATTGCTATTATAAAGGTGTTGTACAGAAGGGTTATAGTTTCATAAGTCAGGTAAAGAGTACATTTCTTTTTTTTCTTTTTTTTATTATTAATGGGTACATTTCTTTTTAGACTGTGTCAACCCTTCCATCTCTCCCAGTTTTTCTCTCCTGTCCCCACCCATAAGTTATAGTTCATTTTTGACATGATGAGTAGCACTAGTGAGTACCACTGCTGCATTTGTTCACCTTTGTTCCTCCATTTCTATACCCCCTTATCCCCCAAACACAGATAAATGAACAAAATAAAAGACAACAACAAAGTAAAAAAACTTCTTGGTTCCATTTCCCGGAGCTCATTTCAATAAATATTTTTATATGATCACATATAAAAATGAGCACATAGGAGAATATGGCATTTTTTTTTGTTCATCATGGGGCTTGAACTCAGGGCCTGGGTTCTATCCCTGATCTTCTTTTGTGCTCAAGACTAGGGCCCTCCCACCTGAACCACTGTACCACTAATGGTTTTGAGTGGATAAAAGTCTTTCCTGTCTACACTGGCTTTGAACTATGATCCTCAGATTTTAGCCTCTTGAGTACCTAGAGGTAAGCCACTGGTGCTTAGTGGATATGGCTTTTTTTTTTACTAGTGCTGGGGCTTGAATTCAGCCTGGGCACTTTTCCCTGAGCTTCCGTTGCTCAAGGATACACTCTACCACTTGATCCATAGCACTACTTCTGCCCTTTTCTGTGTATGTGGTACTGAAGAATTGAACCCAGGGCTTCATGACAGCAAGCTGATCACTCTACCACTAAGCCACATTCCCAGCCTACTAATATGGCATTTTTAAGACATAAAAGTAAGCTAATGTTGCTGGGTGCCAGTGGCTCATGCCTATAATCCCAGGTACTTAGGAGGCTGTTTGAAGCGAGCCTGGACAGGAAAATGTCTGAGACTCTTACCTCTAATTAACCACAAAAAAAAGAAAAGCTGGAAGTAGAGCTATGGATGAAATGGTAGCGTACCATCCTTGAGCACAAAAGCTAAAAGGGGCTGGGAGTTTGGCCTAGTGGTAGAGTGCTTGCCTAGCATGCACGAAGACCCGGGTTTGATTCCTCAGTACTACGTATACATAGAAAAAGCCAGAAATGTTGCTGTAGCCGAGTGGTAGAGCTCTAGCCTTTAGAAAGCCCAAGGACAGTGCTCAGGCTCTGAGTTCAAGGCCTAGCACTGGCAAAAAAAAAAAAAAGCTAAGAGACAGTCCTTAGTACCAACACACACAAAGTAGGCCGGTGTGACATTATCAGAGGCACTAAGAAGAGTGATTTAAAATAGGGCTTTGGGGAGAGGAGGAGGTTTAACTCATGAAATACCTTGTAGGATAAGGTAAGGATTTTAAATAGCATATCAACTATAATTAAAACTTTTAAGGGGATTTGGATGGGATAATGATAGTATCAAATTAATATTTTCAGAAAATCTTTTGGGTTTCTTGGAGTAAATGGACAAGAGGGGACAAGTAAGGGGCTGATTTAGCAGTCCAGAAAAGAGAGTTTGTAGAATTGGAAGGCATATTGGTACATAAACGAATTTTAAGGGCTCGGAATGCGGCTTAGTGGTAGAGTGTTTGCCTAGCATGCATGAAGCCCTGGGTTTGATACCTCTGTACCACATGCACTGAAAGAGCTGGAAGTGGTGCTGTGGCTCTAGTAGAATTTTAGCCTTGAGCAAAAGAAGGTCAAGGACAGCACCCAGGCCCTTTGTTCAAGCCCCAGGACCGGCAAAAAAATGAATTTTAAGCTTATTTTTCTTAAAGTGATTTATGAATACAATGTACCTATCCTTCCCAATCCATCCTGTCCCTCAATTTTCTTGGCACTTGAACTCAGGGCCTGGGCTCTATACCTGAGCTTCTTTAGCTCAAGGCTATTGCTCTGCCACTTGGGCCACAGCGCCACTTCTGGCTTTTTCTGTTTATGTGGTACTAAAGAATCCAACCAATGGCTTTATGTATGCTAGGCAAGTACTCTACCACTAAGCTACATTCCCAGCCCGTCTATTTTCTTCATTTTTTAGTCTATACATTGATTTTGAAGATGTAGGTGGTAGTGTTTCTTTGATACAGAAAGTTGAAAGTAATAATGAAAAGAACTACATTTTCAGAGTAACTAGTTAGCAGCACTTAACGGAGATAATATCTGGGTAGAGTTGTCTTGGGTATTTATGTGTACATGTGTATGTATGTGTATACGTGTTGTATGAAGAAGTGTTGAAACCATGGGCTTAGATTTAGATATACAAAAGTTTGTATTTTTTTTTGCCAGTCCAGAAGCTTGAACTCAGGGCCTGAGCACTGTGCTTGAGCTTTCTCAAGACCAGAGCGCCACCATTTGAGCCATAGCACCACTTCTGGCTTTTTTTCTATGTATGCAGTACCAAGGATTCGAATCCTAGTCTTTGTGTATGCTAAGCAAGCACTCTATCACTAGGCCAAACTCCTGGCCCCCTTATAAATCTTATTTTTTTGCCAGTCCTGGGCTTAAGTTTAGGGCCTGAGCACTGTCCTTGGATTTTTCTCAAGGCTAGAGCTCTACCACTTGAGTGTCAGCACCGCTTCCGGCTTTTTCTAAGTATGTGGTACCAAGGAATTGAACACTGGTCTTTGTGTATGCTAAGCAAGCACTCTACCACTAGGCCAAACTCCTGGCCCCCTGAGTTTTTTTTAAGACTAATACTACTACCACTTTGAGCCATAGCTTCCCTTCCAGTCTTCTAGTGGTTAATTGGAGATAAGAGATTCATGGACTTTCCTTCACAGCTGGCTTTAAACCACTACCCTCATCCTCCGAGTAGCTAGGATTATAGGTGTTATCCACTGGCATCTGACAGTTTGTAAATTTTTTGTGTATCTGGTCCTGAGGCTTAAACTCAGGCCTAGGTGCTGGTGCTGTCCCTTAGCTTTTTCACTCAAGGCTAGAGCTCTACCACTTAAGCCGCAGCTCTTTTTCCAGCATTTGTAGATAAGTCATAATAGATTTTTCTGCCTGTGCTGGCTTCAAACTGTGTTTCTCAGATCTTAGCCTCCTGAGTAGCTAGGATTTGGGTGTGAGCCACCAGCACTCGACTTGAAATGTATAAAATTTGAGGAGCCTTTGAAGCATCCAAGGAGAGAGATGGTGGTTATGGTTGTATAAGTCCTAGTTGTTGCTTTCATTGACTCTTTATTTACTCTTTGTTGCTATTAGATTATCGGGAAATATACCGAAGACATCTAAGAGAAAAATACCTAAAAACAGGACCTGATAAATGCTTCCACCATTGTAAACATATAGATACACGTTTACTTCTCGTCAAAGAGTATGGTATATCAGAGAAGACCTCCTGTGGCGTTCCTCAGCAAGATTGTTTTATGGAGATGGAGCACATGTTTGATCCTGATGAACCGGGCTGCAACTCCTCCAAGACAGTGGTGCTTCAGGGATGCCCTGGGAGTGGGAAAACAGCGATGGTGCACAAGTTCATGTTTGACTGGGCAGCAGGAATGGTTACTCCAGGCAGATTTGACTATCTCATCTATGTCAACTGCAGAGAAATAGGCCATAATGGTCCTCTTAGTGCTATTGATTTGATTGGCAATACTTTTCAAGATATCAAGGAGCCAATCCTAGACATTATCATTGAATATCCAGAGAAGCTTCTGTTCATTCTTGATGGGTTTCCTGAGCTGCCGTACATTTTCTGTGACCATGAAGAGGATCTGAGTGATAACCCTCAGGAGAAGAAGCCAGTAGAATCTCTCCTGTGTAGTTTTGTGAAGAAAACACTATTTCCTGAATCCTCTCTCCTGATAACTGCCCGTCTTACAGCGATGAAGAAGCTCCATTCTCTGTTAAAACAACCTATTGAGGCAGAGATCCTGTGGTTTAGAGATGCTGAAAAGCGAGCATATTTCTTGAGTCAGATTTCAGGTGCTAATAGAGCAATGAGTGTCTTTTATGACTTAAGAGATAATGAACACCTTGACATTATATCTTCACTGCCCATTGTCTCTTGGATGCTGTGCCGGGTCCTGCAGTCACAGGATGACGAAGATAAGAATCTGATGAAGTCACTGAATACCATGACTGGTGTGTATCTGTTCTATTTTGCTAAGTGCCTCCGAACCCTTAAGGGCATCTCGGTGTGGATGGGACAGAGTTGCCTGAGGGGCCTTTGCTCTCTGGCTGCAGAGGGACTGCAAAACCGGCAGGTTCTGTTTGCAGTCAGTGACCTCCAAAGACATGGGGTAGGAATTCATGAGACCACTTGTGATTTTCTCAATCACTTCCTGAAAAAAGTGGAAGGGGATGTTAACATGTACACCTTCCTTCACTTCAGTTTCCAAGAGTTCCTGACCGCTGTATACTATGTCCTGAAGAATGACAACAGCTGTGCGGCTTTTAATCAAGCCGGGAAGACATGGCAAGAAATATTCCACCAATTTGGAAAAGGATTTTCCTCACCTACCATTCAGTTCCTATTTGGACTTATACATAAAGGGAAAGAAGAGGTGGTGAAAAATGTTTTTGGAAGACAAGTCTCTCAAGAACTTGAAGAAGCGTTGTTGAAATGGACTGAGATAGAAATAAAGGATAAAACTTCACGGTTACAGATGGAGCCAGTGGACTTGTTTCACTGTTTGTATGAATTGCAGGACACAGAATATGCAGGGAAGATCGTTGATCACTTACAGTCACTTGTGCTGCTCCAAGCTACCTATACAAAAATGGACACACTGGCTATGTCGTTTTGTGTCAAAAACTGTCACAGTGACCTGTCAATGTCTCTGAAGTGTCAGCACCTTCTTGGGTTTGAAGAGGAAATACATATGTCAGTATTCATGCCATCATCCATGCCAACAGCGTCGAATGTATCATTTAATCAGTGAGTATATTCATATCTTTTCCTCATTGATGGCCTTCACAGACAGACAGTGGGGCACTTGGTTATGTCATATAACATCTAGCATTGTTGGTAAAGAAGTTTCTCTATTTTATGTCAGTCAGTACAATAAGCATGTATTGATTATCATGCATTGATCACTAGATAGACTCTGAAGGAAGCTAACATTTTTGAGCACTTATACCTGTCTGAACAAGCCATCATTTAAGTACGCATGTGCATATGTGTGTGTGTGTGTGTATGTGTATGTGTGTGTATGTGTATGTGTGTGTATGTGTATGTGTATAAAATCTTCATTGGCACTCTGTGAATGTGCTATATAATCATCAAGTGTTAGGAGCATTTAAAATTGTCAAGAATGTCGGTGAAGACTGTTCTTTTGGTGTAGATGACTGTTCTAGAAAAGATTGTAGACCTAACACCAGATTGGTTGTCAAATAGCCTCAAATAGCTTCAGGTTAGTATAGATCAGAATTACATTTCTGTGTATCTTTTTTTTTCTTGGTGCCAGTCTTATGATTTGAATTTTAAGGCTTATATACTATCCCTGAGATTTTTGTGCTCAAAGCTAGCACTCTTAACAGTTGAGCTACAGTTCTACTTTTGTATGTATATTTTATTGGAAAGTCTGGGATCTTTCCATGAGACCTTTTGAAAGGGACAAGTCTAAAGTTCAGAGACTTAGGTAAACCTCTTTTATAATGTGGACTGTATATTCTGTAAAGAATGATTTTACTGACTTACCGATAAAAGCCACAAAGGAATCTTATTACCTGTCTATCCTTAGTATCTGAATTAAGATAGGAAATACCTCTCTTAGTTGTCAGGCCAGGTGATTGGTAGGGATAAGTCGGAAAGGAGAGTGACACTGGTTGTAATGGCATATGTCTGCAATCCTAGCTACTCTGCAGGTGGAGGCAGGAGATAATGGCCACTTCAAGTCCAGCATGGTAAAGTTAATGAGACCCTATTTTGTAAAAAAAAAAAAAAGGAAAGAAAGAAAAAAAAACTAGACAAAATGAAAAGGTACATAGCTGAAGTACTAGGGCACTTTTGTAGGGTACAAAGGCTCCAGGTACTGCGAAAAGACTATTTGTGGACTGCACAAACCCATGTCTATCCTGTGGTTGTGTATCACTGGGCAAGAGCACAGAGGTGAAATTGAGCACTGTGAGTGTTTTAAACAAATGTGGAGGGAAATAAAGGTGAAGCAGTAGTTTGACATAGAACTGGAGGGGAAATGGGTTGGAGAGGTTCAATGGATGTAGAATTATTACTATTTTACCAGTCCTGGGGCTTGAACTCAGGGCTTGGGCACTATCCTTAGGCTTTCTCAAGGCTAATGCTCTACTACTTGAGCCACAGTACCATTTCTGGCTTTTTCTTTGTATGTGGTACCAAGGACTCGAAGCCAGGGCTTTGTGTGTGCTATAAAAGTACTCTACCACTAGTTCATACAGTCTTGACCTGCATTCAGAATTATGAAGGTCTCTTAAGCATAAAGACAGCTTCAATTTACCTGTATATTATAGAACAAAATAATGAGTAAATCAAAATATTGATTGAAAACAAAAGTGATAGTGATCTCTTCTCTTACTCTGTATTTTTTTTGAAAACTAGTATCCACCCTTAAGTTGGTTGGTTATGGGGTTTTTTTTGGTGCCAGTCTAGGGTCTTGAATTCAGATTCTGAACACTGTACCTGAGCTTGTGTGCTTAGGGGTAGTGCTCTATGACTTGATTCACAGTTCCACTTCTCACTAAGTTAATTGGGAGTTAAATAGGAGTCTCAGACTTTCCTGTCAAGGCTGTCTTCAAATCATAATTTTCAGATCTCAGCCTTCTGAGTAGCTAGAATTACAGGCGGGAGCCATCTTGTTCCCACACTTAACATCTTAATGTCTTCATGGGAGAGATTTAATTGCCTGCCCGAAATTTTACATAAAACACTCCTTTCCCAAGCATCCTGGTGTTCAAGTATAGACATGACTTCTGTTAGTACAGACAACACAAATTATGTTACGTAGAAAAGGTTGCTTTGTCATGTCATGACCTCTCAGACCATCTATACAATAGTGATTCTACTACATTATTGTGCCTACCTAGCACATAGGAAACAGCACAACTATAATCCTAAGCTTTTTTCTGTCTTAATTTTTTATTTATTTTTATTAAAGAAGTTATTAACATTGATTTTTACACCATATTTCAAATGACGTGTTTAACAAACAAGTATTCAAGAAGGGAATCTCTATTATAATCCTAAGATTGTAAGTGATGAATTATTACTAGTATGACAAAAAACTAAAAGGTAGCTTTTACTTAAAATTTAATACTAAATTCTGTTTTCTTATCTCTCTTAGCTCCTTTCAGCTACATAATTTGTATTCATCCCAGCTACATTTTCTCTGCCAAGCACTGCGTGATCCAGCCTGTAAAATCAAAGACCTGAAGTAAGTTGAACTTGGCTTTATTATTTATGGTAGTGAAAGTAAAAAACTAGGTCACTAGAAAGCACTCTCTCAGCTGACTGGACCTGATAACCAAGTATAACTAGTGCTTAGCTTGCCCTTATAGTGAAAGAGCAAATGAAAAGATGAGATGCTGCTTAGAAAAGGATGTAAGGAGTCACACACATCTCTATCCATCCCTACTGCCCTTTCTGCCTTAATCTGTAGAGTGCTTTATAGTGATTGATGGCTACTTGTAATCCTGAAAGATTTTTCCACTCCTGGGTACCACAAGATGAATCCTTTTATTTTTTTTTAATTTAAACATTGTTATTATAAGGTATGATGAATAGAGGGGTTATAGTTATGTAAGGTAAGGAAAGAGTACATTTCTTTTTCTTTTTAGTCAGTCATGGGGATTTGAACTCTGGGTCTGGGCACTATCTCTGAGCTTTTTCATTCAAGTATAGCATTTTACCACTTTGACCCACAGTGCCACTTGTGATCTTCTGGTGGTTATTTGGTGGTTAGAATCTCCCATATTTTCCTGTCTAGGCTGTCATGCAATCTTGACCCACAGATCTTAGCCTCCTTAATTAGCTAAGATTACAGGCATCAGCCACTGGCGCCAGGCAAGAATACATTTCTTTTTGGACATTGTCACCCCTTCCCTCACTCTCTCACAGTTGTCCTCTCCTTTCCCCACCCACAAATTGTATAGTTCATTTTCAACATAGTGTCTAGTGACTACCACTGCTGCATTTATTTATTCACCCTTTGTCCCTTCATTTCTGTGCTCCCCCCTTACTCTCCCCAAAGACAGAGAAATGAACAAATAAGACAAAAAGGAAACAAAATCCTCTTGTTTTCATTTCCTGGAGCTAATTTTGATAAATGCTATTTTATATAATGAGAGGCACATAGGCATGGCCACTTTGTAATCCTCTCCTCAGAGGATCCTCCTGTGGTCTGCTCTCATTGTGTGTGAATGCCTAGAGTCCTGTACAAATTTTTTCTTTTCCTAATTCAATTCCACCATCTTCCCCCCTACCCAAGTTTTCTTTCAGTTGGTTCTTACCCTACTTAATGCTGTGTGTAGATCCTCTCCACTCCTTACCTTCCACCCTCCCAGTTATTTCTATAAGTGCCCAAAGAAGCTCCTTCCCCACCCCACCTCTGACCTTGCCCTGGGTCCTCACTTTCAGGTCTTTGTCCCACCTCACAGTCACAAAAGCAGGTGTTCTCCTGGCTTCTTATTCATTTCTATACACATCTGTATCTATGTCCTTGTCCTTCATAATCCAGAGGAAGCAGTAGCCTTTCCAAACCCACTCGAATGAGGAAATTCGTTCCCTTATATAGTGAATTTTGTGGACATTAATTTTACCTATGTAATATAGAAATAGACACATAAAATTCATCTAAATGCCGTGTATTCCACCCCACCTCCCATTGCAGGCTCCCCATCTTTGGATAACACCTTGTTTACTAAATATGATTTTCATTTTCAACTCAAATATAAGGCAAGTAAAAGTGTATGTTATGGTAACCATAGGTATACTTAGAACTTTTGGTGGCTTTGTTTTACATGAAGGAAAAGTAATCTTGTTGCCAAGTACCAGTTGTTCACATCTGTAATCATAGGTCTAGATCTGAAGAATTGGGGTTCAAAGATATCCTGGGCTGGCTCAAGTGGTAGAGTGTCAGCAAGCCAAGAAATCTTGAGGCTTCTGAGTTTAAGCTCTGGTACTGGCAAAAACTTATCTGCCTATCTACCTACCTACATCTTACAAAACTACAGAGTATCCAGTACTACAGAGTATCCTTTCTGGGACTGCCAACTCCCTTTCCAATGCCCTTTCCTGGACCCCTGCAACTTTCCCAAACCAAAGAGGTTTGCTTCACGTGGTCCTATTTGAGTGGATTTGTCTGTTCAGTTTCATGATCCTTTCCTTTCACCTATCTATTCCTCAAACACATTTCCACAGTTACTTCAAAATATATCATCTCTTAGAATCCTGCATTCTGCCTCCTACCATGGCTACCATGGGGGTGCCTTGTGTGACATCCATGTGCAGTCAGGACTCTCCCTCCCTTCTTTTCCCACATGCTACACACACAATTGATGCCCTTTCTGTCCTAGGAGAACAAATACTCTTTCTAAGTTCATCTCAGCAAATAAATTTACATTTTGAATGTTTGTGAATATTTTATCTTTTCTTTTACAAAAGTGTGTAAAAGGTTCTATTCTCTTCCACACCCCTACCATAGTATCTTACTGACTCTTATCCTGCCTCTGAAACTACTCTCCCATTACCTCTAGACTTTTCCTGTGTATAAACACAAATCTATAAATATGTTTTTATATGTATATTATAGAGAATTTTATTCAGTTATTTTTTGTTAATCCTGGGGCTTGAACTCGGGGCCTAAGCACTGTCCTCCTTGGGCTTTCTCAAGGCTCTACCACTTGAGCCACAGTACCACTTCCAGCTTTTTCTATGTATATGGTACCAAGGAATTGAACCTGGGTCTTTGTGCGTGCTAGGCAAGCACTCTACCACTAGGCCACGTTCCCAGCCCAATAATTTATTTTAAAGGGATTTTTGTTTTTAAAGAAAGTGAAGGATGGGTACTAGTGTCTTGTCTCCTATAATCCTAGCTACTCAGGAGGCTGAGATATGATGATCATGGTTTGAACCTGACTCAGGCAGGAAAGTCCATAACATTTTTTTTTGCCACTCCTGGGGCTTGAACTTGGCCTGAGCACCGCCCTTGGCTTTCTCAAAGCTAAAGCTCTACCATTTGACCCACAGCACCATTTCTGGCTTTTTTCTATGTATATGTGGTACCGAGGAGTCGAACTCAGGTCAACATGCATGCTAGGCAAGCACTCTACCACTAGGTCAAACTCCTAGCCCAACATTCTTATCTCTAATTTACAAGCCAAAAAAAAAAAATACTGAAAGCGACGCTCTGCCTCATGTGGTAGGAGGCTAGCCTTGAGCAAAAATATTTGCTCATAGACAGCACCTAGGCCCAGAGTTCAAACCAAGGTACACATATAAAACAAGTAACCTTGTTAGATGACTTAAAAAGTGTTGTGAAAGAGCAGCCACACTGCTAATGTAATTCGCAAGACATTTCTTTCAGCCTTCACTTGAGGCTTCTCTAATGTTCAGAATTTCCTCTGTAAACCATACTTCTCTTTTCCTACCTTCACTTCACAGTCAGGTCCTAGAAGAAGAGCTCCCCTGGGGTCCTCACTTCTCCTCACTCTTAGTCCTGACAGTTTGGCTTCTACCCAGTCATTGCTCTGAATTTGCTTAAAGAGCCAAAGGATATGCCAGACCCACTCACTGACTTTCCACTCCTGCGTCACAGTGCCTCTCAGCTTCACAGCTCCATTTCTGGTTTTTTACTGAGTAGTTTATTAGAGGTAAGAGTCTTACAGTATAGATATGGGGCTAAAGTAGTAGAGCATTAGCCTTGTGCCTTGGCCCTGAGTTGAAGCCCTAGGACTAGCACACACAGAAAAATTATCGTTAGGCACTGGTGGCTTGCATTTATACTTCTAGCTAGTCAGGAGGTTGAGATCTGAAGATCACAGTTTGATGACAACCTGGGCAGGAAAGTTTATGAGACTAATCTTTAGTTAACTACCAGAAAACTAGAAGTGGATCTGTGGCTCAAAGTGGTAGTATGGTAGATACCGTTGAGTGAAAATGCTAAGGGACAGCATCCAGGCCCTGAGTTTTAGCCTCCTGACCAACAAAGAAACAAAGAATCTCATGGACTTTTCTGCCAGCCCCTCCACCTTGGCTTGGAATCTCAAACCTCAGATTTCAGTGCCCTGAGTCGCTAAGATTATAGGCATGAGCTACCAGCAGCAGCTGACCTTCTCTTTTGATTCTTGCCTATTTCAGCTTTAAGTTCTTCATTACCTTTCCGGCTCCTAACCTGGGGGGGGGGGAGACTGGTCCTCAAGTGGGCACATGGAACTATCTGGAGGCGTTTGTGGGCGTCATTAACTGAAGCAGTGGGGAGGGAGCACTATTGGCATCTACTGAGTGGAGTGTGGGGATTGTGCTGAACATCCTGCAGTACTCAGAACAGCGTCCCCAGCCCTCTGCAGCAGAGAAATCTCCAACACCTCAGGCCACGTGTACTGGGCTAAGGAAATCCTGTCCTCCCCACAGGGGGACATACAGGCCCAATGACATAGCTGGAAAATGCATGGTGGAGTTCTCACCCTCCTCTTTATGGTTGTTTACCCACAGTCAGCATGATAGTGGGCAGAAGGAGAGAATCCCACAAGATGGCACTATGCTTTGGACCAACAAGCACTCTGGGCACTATCACTTGCTGACCAATCCTGGCTGTGTTGCAAATTCCGAGATCTGTCTCGGGTTCTGCTGAGGATTTCCTGTGGTGAATCTCTACAGCCACAGCACTCCTCCCCTGCTGCGGGTGTTGCCATCCTCTGTCCACAGCCTCTGGCAGGGTTAGAGGTGGTCAATCTCGACCATGTTCACTTGGGTCAGGCAGAAAACTAAGGTTGCCCCAGTCTTATTTTGGTTCTTATAACTTCTCCCAAATGAGCCAGGTATCTAGTTAATTCTTGGCGACTCTTGGGATGCAGGAATCGGCATGGCTTGCCCTATTCGCCGTGACTTGCCCTAACATAGATACAGCATTCTTACTACTTGCAGTGTTTCCTTTGATGGTTCATTGATTGGAAACCAACTGGCCCTCACCTGAAATTGTAGCTGATAGGAGGCAGGAGTTGGAGCAGATCACTGGAGCAGGCCAGCTTGGGCAAAAATTTCACAAGACCTCAGCTTCTTTTTTTTTTTTTTTTGCCGGTCCTGGGCTTGAGCTCAGGACTTGAGCACTGTTACTTGGGCTTTCCCAAGGCTAGAGCTCTACCACTTGAGCCACGGCACCACTTCTGGCTTTTTTTTCTGTGTATGTGGTATCAAGGAATCGAACCTGCATCTTCATGCATGCTAGGCAAGCACTCTACCACTAGGCCAAACTTCTAGCCCAACCTCAGGGTCTTAACAGAAAAAAGCTAGATGTAGTGGTACATGCCTGTCATCCCACCTGTGGTGAGAGCATAAAGGGGATCATGCATGGTTCAGGAGATCCTAGGCAAATAGTGAAATCTCAAAAATAACCAAAGCAGTGAGCCAGATGTGGCTTATGCCATTTATATTCTAGAAGATGGTGGTTTGAGGCTATCCTAGGTATCAAAAGTCTGGTAGACTCAAATCTCTACAATAGCCAGCAAAAAGCAGGACTGGAAATATGGCTCAAAAAGAAAATGTTCTCTTGATTCCAATTTGCTTGCCCTGAAAAGGAATCCCAGTTGAGTTAGATTCTAAGTTGATCTTTCACTTGGAAGAAGCGAAAAGTTGCTGAGTCACTGCATTAACACCTGTGCTTTTCTGTTCATCTTCTTCCTAGTACCACAGACTGGTATCCTCTGAAAGATACCAGGGTCAGATGTGTGTAGCCTTATTTTCCTTGTCAGTGACCCTGATCCCAATCCCAAGTGACCCACGGTGTCATTACCCAACTCATTCCTGACCAGAATTTGCCTTGCCCTTGAGATTCTCAATCTGGCTGACTCAGAATGGGTGTAGTGACCACTTCTTCCCAGATCACCTAAGGCCCATGTGTATGATGAAGGTGGGGTTTTCTATACTAGCCACCAGGGTTCACCTGACAGCAGGATGGGGAGATGCAACACTTACACTCCATGACAGAAGCTCGAGTAGTTATAGGGTGTGGAATGCTTATGATCTAGAATAAGGAGTCTTGTTCAAAACATGTCTCCATTCTACATCCTCCCCATAGGCCTCTCCCATTCTCTTGACCCCATTCACCTCCTACCCTCCTTCACCTCCACCCAAGACGCCCATCTCCTCACACAAAAGAAACTTGGTCCCATTTGATGTATGCATGTAGTCTTGTCTTATTCATGTTCTGAATACATTAAGAACTTTGCAGCCAGATTCCCTTCCCACAGCAGATGCAACTTTCTCTCTGGGAAAAATTCACTTCTTTACACCATGGACAATCCCAGTCCCCAGGCTGGCGAAATATGGGAAGATTATTCTCTTGCTGGGTTTCAGTGTCTGTCTTGTCCTTTTGGAGTTCTTGAGTGTCATTTCCTGTAGCCCCCACATCAGAAAGCAGATTAAAATCAGAAGTCAGGAAATAGGAAGGCAGGGGAGGTAAAGGTGTTATGTCCCTGGGTGGGGGTGGAGATGGGGTGGACATTACTGGGAAGGGGTAGTCGTAGGAGTATGTGAATGATGCAGGGAGCTGGACAGTTAGGAATTCAGGGGAGGATGTGCCCTCTGGGGTTCCCAAGTGAGAAATGGTGGCCTTTTCAGGGGTTTTGACAGTTCCCTCCCTCTGCCCACCCAAAGGGAAATTTTTCCACTCCATAGTTCCCAGGAGCTGCTGGAAGCTTCCTCCTGGCTCCTGTGTGGTGTTGGTTGTCATCATCATTGCCGCTGCATCCTCTGCAGCAGCATCCTCTCCAACATTTGTGGTAGGAAGTTGTATCACTGCTATATCTTCCTTGTCGCTTGCTCCATTTATAAAACTTCCTTCCCCTCCACCAATGACAGAGGTAGTGGCCATGGCCATGGTCATATTATTGCCCAGGCCTGGCCCCTCTGCCATTGGCGGGGCACTCAGCTCCTGGAGGGGGAAGTAGACTTGTTAAAAAGCTGTGTGGGAGGGGGGATTTGGGTGAGGAGGGGGGAATTGGGTGAGGTGGCAGTGGGGGGGGGGAGTGGGGCTCTTACTGCTCGCAGTAGCTTCCACCTCAGCATGTCACGTTCCTTCTGCACCTCTGTCAGTTTGGTCTGAATCACTTTCAGTTGAAAGGCAGCCTCCCTGCGCTCCATATCCTGTTGCTCGGAGAGCTGCTTCAGGTCTGAGGCCAAGGCATTGGCCGCAGACTTGTGCAGTCTAGCAAAGTCGTGAAGCCACTGCACCCGGCGCCCATGTAAATAACCCTGCCTGCGAGCGAAGCGCATGCCCAAGGCCAGGCTGCTCCAGGCACAGGCCTCCTGGACCTCTCTGGACACTGTGCTGTCCTCTAAGATGGCCCTGAATTTGTCCTCTATCTCTTCCCAAGACAGAGTCTGGTTTTCATGATAGAACTGAGGCCCTTTAGCGTGCCTTGCCATTTGCTCGTTGATAAAAGCCAAGACGACGTCATGGTGAAACCCATTATTGGGGTCATCCGGTCTCAGGGTCATGACGGTGGAAGGATTCACTGGCTTTGACTCTGTCCCTGAGAGAACCCGGATTGAACCGTTGGTGGGCCTTCCCTTCCCGTCCCTTCTAGATAACGCCTCCACCCGCCCTAGACACTCCTCTCCTGTCATCTTAGACACACCCCCTCCAGGACACACCTCCCGCCAGGCCTTACCTGGCTGGCAGGGGACCACAGATAGTACAGGCCTACAAAGCTGTCTACTGTGCCTCAAGAGAGAGTACCTGCTGGCTCGACTGCTCCGGGGGAAAGGAAAGAACGACCCCTCGGGCTTGGAGCTTTATACTTTAGGACTGTTCCAAACCCACATTTTGGTGGGGGGGTGCGCAACTGCTCCAGAGGAACAAACATAAGTGTCCCCTCCATCCCTCTGGGAAGTAAGGAAACCCACTACGGTGAAAAATTCTTGAATGGGAAAAGAGGCAGGACTTGTCCAAAGAGACTAAGAAAAAAATGAAGTTCTTTTTAAGCCGCTCTATAAAGTCCAAACCCCACCCTAATGGTTTGCCCCATACCCAGCTGCAGATGATGGCAGGCACAGAATATTCTAGAACACAAGATGGATACAAAATAACAATAGCATCACAGGTTGAAATAAGCAGTCAAGGAACGGCTCTTTCCCCCACTGCTTTCAGAAGGAAACTATATACAAATAAGCTCCAACTTCTTTCACTTTCAAAATGTGTTTTGAATCGTTTTTTCCCAGTATCCCATCCTACCCAGACCCATCATTTCATGTGTTAATGCAGTCTTCTGACAAGGTCTCTAGCCTACCGAGTCATTAGAAAAAGACACAATTTGTCTTTTGTTTTTATGCTAGTCTTGGGGCTTGAACTCAGGGCCTGGGAGCTGTCACTTGGCATTTTCTGCTCAAAGCTAGCATTATACCCCTTGAGCCTCTGTTCCATTTCAGACTTGGCCGCTGTCATGGAAGTGTGATGCTCAGACCTCACACTCCTGAGGAGAAAGGATTGCAGGTTTGAGCCAGCGTCTCCCAGCCCAATTGTGTCTTAACCTCATTTATTTTTATTTTATTTTTTTGCCAGTCGTGGGCTTGAGCTCAGGGCCTGAGCACTGTCCTTGGATTTTCTCAAGGCTAGAGCTCTACCACTTGAGCCTCAGCACCACTTCCGGCTTTTTTCTATGTGTGTGGTACCGAGGAATCGAATCCGGGTCTTCGTGCATGCTAGGCAAGCACTTTAACCACTAGGCCAAACTCCCGGCCGCCTCTTTTTGTAGGTGTGTGGGTGGGGGGGGGCGGTCATGGGGCTTGTACTCTGGGCCTGGGCGTTGTCCCTGAGGTCTGCAGCTCAATGCTACCGCCCTACCCCTTCAACCCCAGTGCCACTTCCAGTTTTCTAGTGGTTAATTGGAGATAAGAGTCTCACGGGGCCGGGAGTTTGGCCTAGTGGGAGAGTGTTTGTCTAGCATTCATGAAGACCCGGGTTCGATTCCTCGGTACCATGAACATAGACAAAAGCTGGAAGTGGTGCTGTGGCTCATGTGGTAGAACTCTAGCCTTGAGAAACTCCAAGGACAGTGCTCAGATACTGAGCTCAAACCCCAGGACTAGAAAAAAAAATTAAAAAGGTCACACAGACTTTCATGCTTTGGTTGGCTTTGAACTGTGATTCTTACATCACAGCCTCATGAGTAGCTAGAATTACAGGTGTGAGCCACAGGTGCCTGACTTAACCTCACTTTAATGTCTATATGTTAAACTAGGGAGTTCACGATTGAGTCCTATTTTGCCAATTATTTGTCTTTCTGTCATACTATGTCTAAGTTTTAACCAGTGAAACTATGATGAAGCCTAATTATGGCAATGCATATAAAATTGAGATATTTCCTATGACTTCATTTTGTAAACAATGTAATGTATGTGTGTATGTGTTTGCATATGTTTCTATAATCTGAGATAGGGTTGGATGTAAAGTGAGGAGAAAGTTTTCAATTAAAAAAATGTATCCTTGATTTCACTGCAACAGCATAAAACTCTGCATCCATATATTAAAATACAGAAAGTTACATACTGGTGTTTTAGTAGTGATGGCGGGCACTAGGAATTCAGAATAAAAAAATTATATTTTCCTTAAAAGAATGTTCAGAATAAGTGTATTGATTTTGTTTTTTGTTTCTGTTGTTTGTTACTGCTTTTTGCTAGTCCTGGGGCTGGAACTCCGGGCCTGACCACTGTCCTTCAGTTTGCTCAAGGTTAGAGCTTTACCACTTGAGCCATAGCATCACTTCCAGCTTTTTTATGTATGTGGTACCAAGGAATCGTTCCCAGGTTATCATGCATACTAGACAAGCACTTTGCCACTAGTCCAAACTCCCAGCCCTCTACTGTTTTCAGTTGAAAAACAAAACTGGATTTATGATGGTTCACAGTAGTCTGCAGGCAGATATTTGAGAGGATCAAAATTTTAGGTCAACCCATAAAAAAAAGTTATTGAGAATTCCATCTCAAGCAATAAGTTGAGACTTGGTGATGCATATGCCTATAATTCCAGCTGCTTCTGAAGCATGATTTAGGAGGATCACTGCCTGAGCATGACCAATGACAAAAATATGAGACTTATCAAAACAAAAACCAGACAAAAAAATAAAGCTGAACATATTTGGGAATATGACCCAAATAAGTAGAGCTTGTTTTAAAGTACAAAGGCTTCAGTTCAAACCAAGACTTAAGATAGTATTGGCCAAATTTTTTATCTGATCATTTTAAATCATTCTCAACTTCCTATGAGGCATATATATTCCTATAATCTACCCTTAAAAATATCACCCTGGGGGAAAACCATTGTTTGATATATATCCTTCTGGTCTTTTTAAATTCCCTCCCTACCTCCCTCTTTCCTTCCCTCCATTCCTGTCTCTGTAGTTTTCTCTACACTGAGTGTTGAACTCAGACAAGCCCCAGCAATTTTTGTTTTTTTTTTTCTAATTAGTCTGCCTTTTCTCTTATTTCACTTTCTGGCCTTTGTGCAGGCTGCCCCATGTGTGTTGCCCTTAGCCTTTTCTCTTCTCTCTCTAACTAGGTCCTCATTCATTTAGCTCTGATCACTTTCTCTTTCTCTTACATAGGCACTCAAGTATCTTCCTCCATACCCAGTTTGGGATTAGGTTTGAAGTGTGCCACTTTACCATATCCCCACAGTAAATTCACACCCTTTCACAACACCTTTTTTTTTTCCATGCTGGCATTTGAACTCAGGGATTCATGCTTTCTAGGCAAGAGGTCTGCTAATGAGCCACATGTCTAACCATTTCTTCCACTAGTTATTTTATCTTTTTTTTTTTTCTTTTGAAATTAGTATTACGGAGGGGTTACTGTTTTATAAGTTAGGTAATGAATACATTTCTTTTTGGACAGTATCACCCCTTTTATGCTCTCCTAGTTTTCACTCCTGTCACAGGTCACAAGTTGTATAGCTAACTTTCAACATAGTGCACTGGTTATTTTAAAGAGAGGCTTTTAACTCCCTGGCCAGTGTACTCATGGACTGATTCTCTTTATTTGGTGTGCCAGTACTGGTCTTGGACTCAGCCTCATAGTCTCACTTGTCTGTTTTTCTCATGGCTGGCACCCTACCACTTGAGCAATGACTTCAGTTCTAGCTTTTTGCTGATTGGTTGGAGATAAGAGTCTCCAACAAGCCAGGTGCCAGTAGCTCATACCTATAATCCTAGTTACTACGGAGGTAGAGATCTGAAGATCTTGGTTCCAAGCCAGTCCAGGCACAGAAGTCAGGGAGAGTCATTTCCAATTAACTACCAGAAAACTGGAAATGGTGCAATGGCTCAAGCAGTAGAATGATAGCCTTGAACTGAAGAGCTCAGGGACGATGCCTAGGCCCAGAGTTAAAGCCCCATGACTAACCCCCCACCAAAAAAAAGTCTCCAACAGATTTGTCTTTCATCATTGCTTTTGAACTTTAGTCTTTAGAGCTCAGTCTCTGAAATAGCTATTGTATAGGTGCCACCACTGTCCTGTGAGCCTCATAGGTTTTTGCACCCCGTGGTAACTGGAATGACCAGTGTGCACCACCATATTTCTTCCATTGAGACGAAGTTTCTCAGACTTTCCTCCCTCGGCTGGCCTGGCACTGCAGTTTTCCTACATAGCTAGTGTGTGGCACCGAGTTCAGCCATTGGTTAAAAAGGGGACCCAAACTGGTTTTCTCTGATCTCAACCTTCTAAGAACCTAGGATAAGGCACCTAACTTTCTCTGCAATACGTTTCACACTATTATAAATTCTTGGTTTGATTTTCTTTTTTTATTTTTAGTGGGTATTACTTAAGGGTATATATATTTTTATTTTTTTCATATATTTTTATTTTAATAGAAGGATTACCTTATATTTGCCAAATAGAAGGTGCATTAATTCACATACATTGATATCCTTTCACATGTCTTGGTCCCCATTTCCCTTCCCCCACCCCCACCCCTCATCTTGTTTTCCCCCCTTCCCTATCCAATTTCAAATAACCAAATACAAGTATATCCGATATATATGATAACAAAGTGAGATACTATAACAATATGAGATAACCAAGAGACAGCAGAGGAGATGAGAGATAACATAGTACATTAAGTACAACAGTCATTCATTATATGGCTTTTGTTTCTATATCCTAGAGGTCCTTTCATTTAGGCTCATACTATATGGCCTTATGTATCAAGGTTTTGCTCTATTGCAAATCTCTGCTAGGAGAGCCCAAGGTTTCTACTGATTATGACAAATGAGGGAAACCATTGAGCCTAAGTTCCTTTGAGTCTGGCTTACTTCACTTAATATGATTTTTTCTAAGTCTTTCCATTTCCTAACAAATGGGGCGATGTCAGTCTTTCTGACAGCAGCATAGAATTCCATTGTGTACAAATACCACATCTTGTTGATCCACTCATCAACTGAGGGACATCTAGGTTGGTTCCATATCTTTGCTATGGTAAATAGTGCTGCAATGAACATTGATGTGCTAGTGGATTTAGTATGTCCTTGTTTCTGGACAATTGGGTAAATGCCAAGTAGTGGAATTGCTGGGTCATAGGGGAGCTCTATGTTTAGTCTTTTGAGGAACTGCCATACTGCTTTCCTTAGTGGTTGAATGAGTTTGCACTCCCAACAGTGTAGTAGTGATCCCTCCTGGCCACATCCCCTCCAGCATTGTGGGTATATTTTTGTCTTAAGCATCTTTGTGCTTTAAATGCCAAGCACAGTGATAAGTACCCAATAAAGTAATTGTCCAATGAGTTCAAAGAATTCGTTCCTTCTATACTGGTACTTTTCTAATATTTTTTTGCCAGTTGTGGGGCTTAAACTCAGGGCTGAGCTCTGTCCTTGGACTTTTTCTCAAGGCTAGAGCTCTACCACTTGAGCCACAGCACCACTTCCAGTTTTTCTTCTATGTATGTGGTACTGAGCAAACAAATCCAGGTCTTTGTGCATGGTAGGCAAGCACTCTACCACTAGGCCAAACTCCCAGTCCCTACATTTTAATTTTCAAGAGAGCCATATTTTCTTTTTACTTTTTCTTTTTTTTCGGTGGGTCATGAGGCTTGACCTCAGCCTGGGTACTGTCTCTGAGCTCTTCAGCTCAAAGCTACCACCCTACCCCTGGGCCTGGGCACTGTCCCTGAGCTCTTCAGCTCAAGGCTACCACCATACCCTTGAGCCAAGCCCCACTTCCCATTTTCTAGAGGTTAATTGGAGATAAGAGTCTCAGGTCCTTTTGTGCCAGACGTTGGCTTTGAACCTTGATCCTCAGATCTCAGCCTCCTGTGTAGCTAGGATTACAGGCGCGAGTCACTATGCCCGGCGAGAACCATATTGTCTTAACTGAATTTTTTTCCTTCATGCAGATTGATTTTCTGTCACCTCACAGATGCTTGTGGTAGAGACCTCTCCTCAGTATTTGACACCAACCAGTGTCTGACAGAGTTGGAATTTGTAAAGAATACACTGGATGATTCAGGAATGAAACATTTTTGTCATGGATTAACTCACTCACACTGTACGTTGCAGACATTGAGGTAACTCTTCACAGGGTGGTTTGTTATTTATGTTCATATTTTGTTTTTAGACAGTTTCAGTTTCTGTGGGTTTAGAGCCACAACTAAGATAGTTGGATTATTCTTTGGTTCTCTGCAGATTGTACCGGTGCCTTATTTCTTCTGATTCTTGTGGAGTGCTGGCTGCTGTTCTCACCACCAATCGGTGCCTCACTGAGTTAGAGTTTAATGAGACAAAACTGGAAGCCTCAGCTTTGCAGATGCTCTGTGAAGGCTTAAAACATCCAAACTGCAAAGTACAGAAGCTCAAGTAAGTATTTTTCATTATACAGTAAGGTTTTTAAAATAATACAACTTAACACTAATAACTTGTGACCAAAATTTACAATTCAAGGAGTCATAGAGAGGAAGGATAAAAGCAATGGTCCCTAAAATTGTCTCTAGGTAAACAAGCTTAGGATTAGAGTTTTTAAGTGACACTTATCAGCAAAAATATTAATAGCTCACATTTTTGTTGAGCTATTTCTGTGTACTAAGCATTATGGCGAATGCTTGTATAATTTCTTTTAATGTACAGATGAGCTCTAATAAGTCCAGATTATTATTTTGATTTTACCAAAGGAAGAAATGGAAGCATAACCTCATTAGCCTAAAGAAACATGGCAAAAACACAGCTCAAAACTCAAATGTATGTGACTTCAAAGCCCATGATGTTCTTAGTAATTTGTTATATATGTCATAGGGTTGTCCAGACAAAGAACCAGTAGAGTAGTGATAGGGGAAACAGAATTATTGTATTAATTCCAAAGATTGGCTTATGTGGTTATGGAGGCTGGAAGGAAGGTAAATTTGTAGGGTAGGCTAGAGACCTAGAGAAGAGCCTATTCTGCAGTTCAAGTTCAGATTCTGGCAGCTGAAGAAATATCCTCTTCTGAGGAGAAGTCTTAATTTTCTATTAAGGCTTTCAATTGATTTGACAAGGCCCACTTCATTCAAGTCAGCTGATTAAATGCTTACTGCAATCTGAAACATACCGTCATAGAAATATGTAAAAAAGTGTTTGTATATCTGGGAAATGTACCCTACCCAACTTGACATATAAAAGTAATCCTCACAGTCTTTATGTTTGGAAAAAAAGAAATAACAGTACCCGTGAATACGTGTACATATTCATGCACATACCAGTTCCAGTACCAGGGATTGAACAAGGGCCTTGGTTTTTTCACTCAAGTCTGGTATTCTACTATTTGGGCTACACCCCTACTTTATGCTTTTGTTGTTGTTGGTGGTGGTTGTCATGGGATTGAACTTGCAGCCTGGGTACTATATCTGAACTCTTTTCCTCAAGGCTAGTGCTCTACCACTTTGAGCTTCAGAGCCACTTCCAGTTTTCTGATGGTTGAGTGGAAATAAGAGTCTCATAGATTTTCCTTCCAGGGGCTAGCTTTGAACTGTGATCCTCAGATCTTAACCTCCTGACTAGAATTACAGATATGACCCACCAGGACCCAGCTACTTTCTGCTCTTTTGATAATTAATTGGAGATAAGTGTTTCATATACTTTCCTTACTAGCTTTAAATGGTGATCCTCAGAACTCAACCTCCTGAATAGCTAAGATTATAGGTATGAGCATTCAGTGTTGGATTTTCTTTTCCTTCTCCTCTTCCTCCTACTCCGTTTCCACCTCCTCCTCCTTTTCCTCCTCTTCCTCTGCTTCTTCTTCCTACTTTTTGTAATGCAAGGCTCTTCAGTATTAAAGTTTTCTAAAGATGAAAATTCATTGTATACAAAATGCTGTCTTTAAAATTGCTAAATTATAGCCAGGAACTGGTGGTTCATGCCTGTAATCATAGCTACTTAGGAGGGTGAGATCTAAGGATCTCAAAGCCATCCTAGGTGGGAAAGGCTATGCGACTGTTATCTCTAATTAAGCACCAGAAAACTGACAGTGGAGCTGAGGCTCAAAGTTGTAGAGTGCCAGCACTGAACAAAACAGCTCAGAGACAGTGACTAGGCTTGGCATTCAAGCCTATGAACGTTGCTAAATGCCAGTAGCTCATACCTGTGATTCTATCTATATGATAGACCAAGGTTGTTAGGATCATGGTTCAAGGCCAACCAGAAAACAGTTCTTCAGACCCATTTTGAAGGAAAAGTTGCAATAGGTGGTGTGCACTTGTTAGCTACCAATAGGTAGATTGTGGTAGATTGTGCAGGAAGTGAGCCTGTCTAAAAAAATAACCATACTGGAGATGTAGCTTAGTGGTAAGCGCACCTGCTTATTAGCAAGTGTGAGGCCTTGAATACAGATCCCATTACCACAACAAATACAAATAGGGAGATTATGAATATATCTTGAGTTTAGAACACGTTAAGAAGAAATGAAGCATTTAAATGCTGTGGTATCTAGAAATTTTTGCAGTTGAGGGGAAATGGTTGAAGGAATTCCACCACTTAATGTGGAAAAACAGGAAATGAGAAGATAGAGTAGGTAGTAAGAATAGCATTACTCTTCATGCCAAGAAGAGGGATTCTATGTGGGTGATAATGGGCTGAGTCTCTCTTAAGAATGGCAGAGTAATTAGTAATAAGCATTTAGATAGAGGGGAAAAAGATCTGACTATAACATTTACTAACAAATGATTATAGAATTTCCTTCTTGCAATTTAAAAGAAGCTGTGAGATAGAGTGCTATATTAATATAAGAATTTTAAATGATATTAAATGATCAGTATTCCCTCCTGACCCTTTTTTCAGGCAGTCAATATTTTTTTTGAGTTCCCACTGTAGGACACATTGTTTTGGAAGCATTTTACAAGTCCTTCCTGTGGTAAGAAGCTGGGTCATGCTCAAGACTGGGATCATGTATCTGTGGATCTTGATTTCTCTACTTATATATAATTGTGGAAATGAGCACTACACTTAAGTGTCCAATTCTTTCTCTGCATCTGTAGGTTGTGTGGTAGCCTTCTGCCAGAAAGCTCAGAGATTGTTTGCAAGTATCTCGCCTCTGTTTTTATTTACAATCAACACATCACTGAGTTGGACCTGAGCGAAAATCCCCTGGGGGACCAAGGGGTGAAGTATCTTTGTGCAGGTCTCAGAAATTACAACTGTAAAGTGGAAAAATTAGAGTAAGTTTCTTAGTATTTGATATCATCTAATAACTATTAACTTTGTTAAGTGTCTGCTATGTGCTTGGCACTTGCCAGGAGTCATCTCCCTTTACTCATTTCTTACAATAATCAGGTAAGGTAAGGTTCAAGCACAGGTGATTGCACTTCTGGCCTCAGGATGCCTAGGCAGGTTCTCTATCACATGAGTCATGCTTCCAGCCCAAGATGGATTTTCTTATCACCCTTGTCCAGGTGAAGAAACAGGATGGAGAAGAAATGACTTGTCCAGCACCACAGAACTAAGTGGTGCACTCATGACATGACTTCAAAAATCTGTCCTGTGTCTCCTATTATTTATAGTACACCACAGCTTAGCATTTATTGGGATGACATTAATTAAATATTAACTATAAAAAATGCCTGCTATGCACCCATAGTAGATGTGGGGCTAGCTGAGGATAAAAAAGTTACCAGAAGTTCTTCCAATCACAGAGCTGCCCTTAAGGATGTGTAGATTTGTACTCCATTCTATGAAATCATTTAAAAGTCATCAGATGAGCCCAAGGAAAAAGACAGATCACTGTAGGCTGGTGACCTCACGAGGAAGATGTATGAAGGACGTGGGACAGGAACTGGAACTCACAAGAAAGAGGCAGGGTAGAAGAATATCAGGAAGCCAAAATGATGGCAGAAGCTGATTTTTCTTCTCTTTTTTCCTGGGTAGCTTGAGCAAATGTTGCCTCACAGATGCTAGCTGTGTGGAGCTTTCTTCCTTCTTGAGAAGGAGTGTGACTTTAAAAGAATTATTTGTGTTTGCCAATGTCCTGGGGGACACGGGAGTACAGCATCTCTGTGAAGGTGTGCTGCATACAAACAGCATAATTGAGAATCTTGTGTAAGTCTCTGCTGATCCTTGTCCTTCTCACAGACATTGGCATTTGGGGGTCAGTGGGACTCAGTGCCACTGTGGTTAATAGCTACCTTGATGATTTTGTCCTTGCAGGCTTTCTGAATGTTCCCTCTCTGCAGCTTGTTGTGAGACCCTCGCCCAAGTCCTTTGTTTCACCCACAGCCTGACAAAGCTACTTCTTATTAATAACAAAATTGGAGATTTGGGACTGAAATTGCTGTGTGAAGGATTAAAACAACCTGACTGTCAGTTAAAGGATCTGGCGTAAGTATCACGGGCGGTAACCATAGGCAGAGGGTCCTGCCATTTCAGCAACTCCAAAAATTAAATGAGTATTTCTTGGCCTGGTGATTCAGGCTCCCAAGGAAATGAAAAATGAAGCACCAAATAATTCTCCAAATAATTTAGAGATAAGTTACCCTTTTTCCACAGTTTCTGCTTAGCTAGGCAAGGGCAAAGGTTATTTTTTTTCTTTTCTCTTTTTTTGAACTCAGAACCTGGGTGCTGTCCCTAAGCTCTTTTGCTCAAGGTTATTGCTCTACCACTTTAAGCCACAGCTCCACTTTAGGTTTGTTGGTGGTTATTTGGAGATAAGCATCTCAGTCTTTCTGCCCAGGCTGGTTTTGAACCATGATCTTCAGATTTCACCCTACTGACTAGGATTACAAGCATGAGATACCAGCCTGTGACTGATACTCTGATTTTTCTAATGGGCAAACACAGTTTTTAATGTGAACCAGTGCTAACGAAATGACTTCTGCCTTCTCTACCTCACTTACCCATAGGTTGTGGACCTGTCACCTAACCGGGGCGTGTTGTCAGGACTTGTGCAATGCATTGTACACCAATGAACACCTGACAGACCTTGACCTCAGCGACAATGCCTTAGGCGATGAGGGCATAAAGGTCCTGTGTAAAGGATTAGAACACCCTTCTTGCAAATTACAGACCTTGTGGTAAATGCCTGGAACCTCTTTGTGTAGTAGTGATTTTTTATTCCAGGATATGTATATGAAATTGAGGGCCACTGGGAACTTGGGATGAAGCTTATTTCTTTTTAAAATTTTTTATTCCTTCCAGGATAGCAGAATGTCATCTAACAGATGAGTGCTCTGGAGCTCTTGCATCTGTCCTCAACAGAAACGAGAGGCTATTATTGCTAGACTTAAGTGGAAATAACTTCAAGGATTTCGGAATACAAATGATGTGTGATTCACTGATCCACTCAAGATCTAATCTCAAGACATTCTAGTAAGTCACTGTGGTGAAAGGAAGTAGGGAGGGAGGGGCTTGAGACAGGTGAGTTGGGATTGGTCATACCCCGTTACATTGAAGGAAGAAAAGAAAACCTGTTCTTAAACATTGGGCATGGGACAAAGTAGAAAACAGGTAAATTGTACCTCATTGATAGGAGAAGCAACATCGTACAGGGAAAAAGAGCATAATATCTAGATTTATTTGGCCTGGCTCATATGGTTAAGTCTATGCTTACTGCATTTCCCTGAATGTATACTTAGCCTTGAAATAGAGCTAGCAGGGCTGGGAGTGTGGTAGAGTGCTAGAGTTCAATCCCCAGGACTGGCACAAAAAGGAAAAGAAATGAAAAAAAAAAAGAACAACCAAAAATAGAACCAAAAATAAAACAAAAAAAAAACAGGCTTACTATTACAGTACTGGTTCTTGACCACTTGAGGCTAGCATGGGGATTGAACTGAAATAGCAGTTGTACTTAGTTAATATAACTCTTAGTTTACCAAAAACACTTTATAAAATTAAGTCTTTCGAGTTCGCTATTATCTGTCAGAGGGTTTTGTGTGTGCATGTTTTTGTCTTTTTAAAAACAATACTTTTATTATCTTTTCATAGTTGTTTTAACGTTTGTATTATTATAGAGGTAATATACAGAAGGGTTACAGTTAGTATGGACATTTCAAGAGTATTTACATCTTAAGGAGATGAAGCCATAGTGGTAAATTTTCAGAAGATGGACGTTTTAACCCTCTCTTCTCTGATAAATGCCCAGCTGCCAACTCAGCAGACTGGCATGACACACAGAGTATTTGTAATTATAATACAACTCTGCTCTGTTGGCAGCTAACCAGTGGCTAAAGGCCCATTTGTTTTTGGCATTCAGAACTGGAATGCATAATGGAAAGTAAAGGCCAAGCACAAAACCAATCTGATAGTTTGAAGTGTACATGAAAACAGTATAAAAGCCTGATTCCAAATGTGGCTCAAACAGAAGCTTGTTTTGCTAGCAGAGTGAAGTCTGTTTCAGAACTGGTGATTGCTTTCCAATGCATCTTTCTTTCTTTTTTGTGGGTCATGGGGCTTGAACTCGGCCTGGACGCTGTCCCTGAGCTCCTCAGCTCAAGGCTACTACCCTACCTTAGAGCCAAGCCCCACTTCACGTTTTCTAGGGGTTAATTGGAGATAAGAGTCTCAGATCCTTTTTGTGCCTGGGCTGGCTTTGAACCTTGATCCTCAGATCTCAGCCTCCTGAGTAGCTAGGATTACAGGCGTGAGCCACAGCACTCGGCTTCAGATGCATCTTTCTTTTTTTCTTTTTTATGAGACAGGATCTCACTTATTTTGCCTAGCTGACCTTGAACTCACAATTTCCCTGCCTCTGAATCTTCAGTACCTGGGATTACATGTGTGCACCACCAAGCCTAACTTCACTATATATATATATTTTTTTTGTTTTGTGTCATTACTAGTGCTTGAACTGAGGACCTCTCAATTACAAGACTGGGAATCTTTTGTTTTCTTTGCCAGTCCTTGGGCTTGAACTCAGGGCCTGAGCACTGTTCTTGGGCTTTCTCAAGGCTAGTGCCCTACAATTTGAGCCACAGCACCACTCCTGGATTTTTCTATGTATGTGGTACCAAGGAATTGAACTCTGGTCTTCATGCATGCTAGGCAAGCACTCTACCACTAGGCCAAACTCCTGGCCCCTCAATGCATCTTTCTTAGAAAGGTATAGACACAGGTTTATTGTCAAGAGATTTCAAATAAACTTGGAGTCATTAGCATTGATAATCCTCCCACTATGTGTGCTACAGTATAAATTCTAAATAACAGCAAGGAGAAGTATCTTATAGGGGATGGATGGCAGGATATTATTATTTTGTGTGCTGACACTGGGGCTTGAATTTAGAACCGGCCCAGGCACTGTCCATTAGCTTTTTCAGCTTTTTCACTCAAAGCTGACATTTTACCATTTGAGCCACACTCCTACCAACAGATATTTTGAGATCAGATTAATGGAGTCTCTTGGGGACTTTCTGCTTGGTTTGGCATTACATCACAGTCATCAGGTCTCAGCCTCCTAGGTGGCTAGGATTATAGGCACCAGCCAACAATTTCACGCTCCTTATTTATTTTGTTAAATTAAAGAATTTATTAACACTGATTACTACATCATATTTCAAGTGACATCTTTAACAAACAAGTCATTATTTCTTTTGTAATTGTAAATTGTGGTACCATTTTCCGTTCTTTCTTGCTTTGTCTATAAACCCAGCATGCTTCCATTGTGCTTTCAGATCAACATTCACATCACTGTAATTTATCAATCAGTAAATTGGTAGTGTACAAAAAGAACATGGAATTCAAAGTAAAGGATAAAGAGTAGATACAATTTGAGGACCACAAATATGTTTTTACTGTTAGGATGTATGTAAGACATATTTATTTCAGTAAGGTGAAAGGAAGATGAAGATTATTTAATGTGATGGAGAGCAGTCAATCCAGGAGAACACCCAGGACGAGTCCTCTTGTGGAGATGGTAGTTCAATGAAGACTGGGAGTTTAGATATTCAGGGCAAAGGAAAAGAAGAAATTGTGTCCTTAAAGTGACAAAAGTTCACCCTCAGTTATTACCCAAACATAAGTGTCAGGAGTTATAGAAACAATAAGACTTGAGACATGTTCTGTGCTTCAGAGGACTCAGTACTAGAGAGAGGCAAATAAGTTAAGATGGCATTGAAATGACCAGTCCTAGGGTATTTAAGAAACTATGGCAGGATATAACCAACCTCACCTTAGGAGCTCAGAATATTCTTGGAGGAGACACCACCTCAATCACTTCCATCAAAGAAGATGGGTGGAAGAATGAAGAATGGTATGCCAATCCTAAGTGGTGACATGAGCAAAGGTACCCAGACAAATAAACATGGTTGATGATATTGGATGAAAATACAGGTGGGGAATCTTCAGGAAGATTAGTATTCTAAAAAAGAAAGACCAAAGCAGAGTATCAATAAATACTAATAAATGAAACTAGGAGGTAATCAGGATATCATATATGCCATGTGTGCCAATGAATAAGACCTGTTAGTCAAATTCCAAGTGAAAATTCAGTCATTTCACTTTCTTTTTTTTTTCTTTTTGCCAGTCCTGGGCTTGAGTTCAGGGCCTGAGCACTGTCCTTGGACTTTCCTCAAGGCTAGTGTTCTACCCTGAGCCACCACACCACTTCTGGCTTTTTCTATGTATGTGGTAACAAGGAATCGAATTTGGGTCTTTGTGCATGCGAGGCAGGTACTCTACCACTAGGCCAAACTCCCGGCCCCTCATTTCACTTTCTTACATGTCCTAGTAATAGGACCCCAAAGGTGGGGCCAGTTTTTCTTCCAAAGCTAGATGAATGTTTCTGCTACTTCTTGCTTCTTTATGGGCTTGACACAGTCCAACCAAAGCTTGTTGACTGGACATTGATGCCTTGGCTTAAACAAGATCCCTATACCTGTAGTGACACTGTATTTGCACTCCAAGGTAGATGAGTCTACACACAGAAGTGCAGTCATTATGTAAAGTGTCCTTTGTGTTCAGGAGGCTGAGTGCAGAATTCTGATGGTCAGCAATAGGTGTGTGTGTTTGCATGCTGATATATATAAATATGTGTACACATATATGTATACATACATACACATTTACATACACACATAGATATATGCTAATCCTGGCTATGCTCACAAAGAGCCAGACTTTAGCCAATGAT
Organism: Megascapheus bottae; assembly: GCF_031878675.1. Classification (NCBI taxonomy): domain Eukaryota; kingdom Metazoa; phylum Chordata; class Mammalia; order Rodentia; family Geomyidae; genus Megascapheus; species Megascapheus bottae. The sequence goes on from NC_143547.1 coordinate 71,863,304, forward strand.
AACACTAGAAGCTTCCTTTTGAAGGTGTGTGTGTGTGCACGCGTGCACCTACCTGCCTGCCAGTACTAGAACTTGAATTTAGAACCTCATACTCTTTTTTTTTTTGCCAGTCCTGGGCTTGAGCTCAGGGCTTGAGTACTATCCGTGGGCTTTCTCAAGGCTAACACTCTACCACTTGAGCCACAGCACCACTTCCGGCTTTTTTTTTTTGCTGTGTATGTGGGGTACCGAGGAATCGAACCCCGGTCTTCGTGCATGCTAGGCAAGCACTCTACCACTAGGCCAAACTCCCGGCCCGAAACTCATACTCTTGCTTGGCTTTTTTGCTTGTTTATTAGTCTCAGCCTTCTCTGACTGGGCTAGCTTTGAAACTCATTACTCAGATCTCAGCTAGGATTACAGGCATAAGCCACTGACTGGCACCCACCTCTTCAAGGTCATTTTATTTTAGGGGATTTGATACTTTTCTTTTGTACTTACTTGGCCTTATATAACTTCTTAGCCTATCCTACTACGTGTTCCTAATTCTAAATTTAGAAACACGGGTTTGAAAGTATCTAATTTAACTCTCAGAAGATGTCTGAGCTTAGCAAGAAAATTGGTCTAACTCCCCCAGTATACTATTTTTTAAAGATTTTATTAGCACTGATTTTTTACAGCCAATGTAATTTTTTTATATGAAGGGAAAAGGTTCCTTTTGCTACATTCCTCAAAAAAATCCTAAATATTTTATTACGCTTTTTTTGTGAGTCATGAGGCTAGAACTTGGCCTGGGCACTGTCCCTGAGGTCTTCAGCTCAAGGCTATTGCCCTACCCTAGAGCTAAGCCCCACTTCCCCTTTTCTGAGGGGTAATTGGAGATAAGAGTCTCAGGTCCTTTTGTGCCTGGGCTGGCTTTGAACCTTGATCCTCAGATCTCAGCCTCCTATGTAGCTAGAATTACAAGTGTGAGCCACCGGCGCCTGGCTTTATTACACTTTTATATCATTAAATTGTCACCTAGAATTATATAAATAACTAGGATACTTATTTACACTTGTCTAGATAAAAATTAACTTTTTTCCATTTAAAAACAAGGAACTGGAGACTTCCCCTCTTTGGAGCCCCTTCTCTTTGGGGAGTCTCAATACTTTCTTTTCACTTTCAATTAAACTTTTTTTTTTCTGCCAGTCCAGGCCTGGGCACTGTCCTTGTGTTTTTTTCCTCAAGTCTAGCACTCAACCACTTGAGCTACAGCACCATTTACGGCTATTTTTTCTGTGTATGTGGTACGAAGGAATCAAACCCAGGGCTTTGTGCATGCTAAGCAAGCACTTTACCTCTTGGCCACACTCCTGGCCCTTCAAGTAAACTTACTTTTTAAGTATTAAAAAAAATACTAGGGGGGCCGGGAGTTTGGCCTAGTGGTTAAAGTGCTTGCCTAGCATGCATGAAGACCCGGGTTCGATTCCTTGGTACCACATACATAGAAAAAAGCCGGAAGTGGTACTGAGGCTCAAGTGGTAGAGCTCTAGCCTTGAGAAAGTCCAATTACAGTGCTGAGGCCCTGAGCTCAAGCCCAGGACTGGCAAAAAAAAATACTAGGGCATTTCTACCCCCTCCCTCCTATGAAGGAGGCTCTTAGCTATTCAAGAGGCTCATATCTGAGGATCTTTGTCTGGGCAGAAAAAAGTTCTGAGACTTTTATCTCCAATAAATTACCAAAAAGCCAGAAATGGTGATGTGGCTCAAGTGATAGAGCAATAGCCTTGAGCAAAACAGCTCAGGGACAGTTCCCAGGCCCTGCTTTCAACCCCCCAGACCAGCTTCCGCCCCCCCCCCAAAAAAAAATCCCTGAACAAGCCCTAGGAACTGTTCTTTACTACATACTTGGAAGAGTTTGTACTTTACCTTTGTAGTCAGGATACACATACTGAGTTTGAAGTATCCATGTTCCACTTGGGGAAAGCTTCCTAGTAGGTAAACATTTGGATGTAAAAATGTGTACTTGGGCCAGGCTCCAGTGGCTCATGCCTATAATCGGTTACTCGGGAGGCTGAGATCTGAAGATCATGGTTCAAAGCCAGCCCAGGCACAAAAGCCCTTGAGACTCTTAGCTCCAATTAACCACCAGAAAACCAGAAGTGGTGCTGTGGCTCAAGGGATAGAGGGTAGCCTTGAGTTGAAGAACTCAGGGACAGCGCCCAGGCCCAGATTTCAAGCCCCATGACCAAGATAAATAAATAAATAAAATTTAAAAAAAGAAATGTGGACTTGGATGGAACACCTATGAAAACATAACTGTAGCTATGACCATGGATATGGTATTATAAAGAGTGAGGAAAGCCCCTGAGGAAATTTGTTTGGGACATATACCATGGTAGTGCCACTTTTAAGGTGGGGGTATGGAAAGGAAATCCACAGGAAGAATCGGGAGCGAGTCATGTTCTGAAATCCAAGGAAAAAGTGAATTTGAAAGGTGCCATCATCAACACTATTGAGTACCGAACATGTCTATTGGATTTAGCAATTCAGTTCTGTTGGATTTAGCAAGGCTGACTGGTGTGGTGGGGCTAGAAACTCAATATTTGCGTACCCAATGCTATGGACATGGTATTGGAAATATAAACACAACTACATAGACATAAAAATCTATAGACATAATGTTTTATTACATAGATTAATATCTATCTATGACATATAAACCATCAGCCTAATTTTAATTATGTTCTGAAATCTAAGTGCCAGTGATTGTATAGAGATTCCCTTCTTGAATACTTGTTAAACGTCATTTGAAATATGATGTAAAAATCAATGTTAATAAATTATTTAAATAAAAAATGGGAAGTGAGGTCACAGTGTCAGCTCCCGAGTCTGCACTGTGTCCCTGGCCGGTCAGTTCTCCATCTACTTCCCCAATAAATTCAACTTTTTATATGAAAAAAATAGGAAGTGAAAAAAGAAACTATTGCAATGACTTGAAGAGGTAGAGGATAAGTAAGTGAAAAGTTTATACAAATAAGAGGCGAGGAGTGGGCACCAATGGGTTATACCTCTAATTCCAGCTATTTAGGAGGCTAATAAATAGAAATTGTGATTTGAAGCCAGCCCCAGCAGACAAATCTTGGAGATTCTTCAACTAACCAGCAGAAAGACCAAAGTAGAGATGTAGCTTAACTTGTAGAGGGCCAGAAGTGAGCAAAAAAGCTTAAGTGGGAGCTCAAGACTCTTGAGTTTCTGTCCCAGTACCAGCACAACAAAAAGATGTATGAAGTCATAAATGGAGGGAGTTGTGGGGTTGGAGAATACAGAGCTTATTCCTTTAAAAATCCTTGTTAGAGAGGGAGAAATTGCTGGTATAGGAGTGGAAATTAATGAAACAGAGTGTTGACAAGACTGAGGATTATGGGAGTGATGAATCACAAGAGGAAATTCACTCATGGCAAGGAATTAAGGCTTAGAGAGGTGTAAGATAACTGAGGGGTGCCATGGAGCCAAGTGTGAAGGGAATTTTACCCTTATAAATAGGAAAGGTACTGCAGACAGACATCAGCTGTTCTGACTTTGTGCAAAATTCTTTTTTTTTCTTTTTTCACAGTATTGACACAGATAATTTATGTGAAGCAACGATGAGCAAAATGGAGATTTTAAAAATAAGCAAGCCTGGAATCACCTGGTAGTTTCCAAGGAGAGTGCCTGAGGGGATTGCACAAACTCTCTCCCCATAGAGTACCATGTTTAAAAACTGTTCAGTATTATTTTCCCAACTCCTTTCACCTTTGCTGAAGATGCTGATAAGAAACAAGCTACAGTGATTGCTATTTCTTCCATAATAGCCTTCACTAAGTACGCACTTTAGTTCAAGTGTTTTCAGCAATAATTCTTTGCATTCATTTATTGTGTTATTGTGTTTACTGTACTGTTATAAAAATCCTTTAAAGTGAAAAGATAAGGTTCAGAGAAATTGGTGACAAGGATATTGTCACACACACAGCTCATTAGTAGGAGCTTACAGATTTGAGTCCAGGTGGGTATTCTGATATTGATTTAAATTAAATTTTAATTCATGAATGGGAGTGGAAGGGACTCATTTCATGGTGGAGGTGAGCCTTTATATGAACTTTGAAGAAGTAATAGGTTTGAGGTAGGCAAAGATTACAATGGCCAGTGCCTTTAAGTCTGCCGGCTTCCAGGGCTGTGTTTGGGAACAGCTCACTGGAACAGGAAAAATGAATGTTTGCATTAGGATTTTGTGAGCTGCCACAAAATCAAATTTTCAGCTTCAGCTCCATTTCTGAATACCTAGTATTCCCCAAATGTATTTGTATTACTTCATAGGTCCCTAGGATTCTTGCTGACAGCATCTTGCTGAGCCCAATACAATTCTACATAATCCTGTTTCCATTTCTGCGTAATTTCTCCCAAACCGTAGATGAGACAAGTAGGGAGAAAGAAAACCGCACAGTCAGTGAAACAGGAGCAAATGTACTGTGGAAGTAGAAGAAAGCAAGCTAACCATATTAAAGTGTAGAATTGTCTATGAAATCTATTTGATAAGCTGTGTAACCCAGAATAAGGCACTTGAATTCCTGAAACCTTAGTTTTCTTGTCTATAAAATGGGGATAGGTTGACATTAGTTTTGCCAGGGCTCTTTCCCAACATGTTTCCTATGCCACACTAGGCATTACTTTAATTGTACCTGGTTGTATGAGTGTGGTGTGTAGTGTATCATTCTGTACTGTAGTGTAGTTGTTGAAGGAATATTTTCTTGTTGTTGCCATCAACTGCATTTGAACTCTGTGTGTGTGTATTTGTGCGTTTGTGCGCATGCGTGCTGGAGGCAGTGAATCTAGTAGGGGAAGAGATCCAGAGTGACAAGTTACTCCATATGAAGAGACTGATAGAATGCCCCTAGCTGCCTCTGGTTCTCATCCATCATTAGGGTCCTCCCTGGTCCTCCTTACCCTGGTTTGAAATGCTAACTCTCAGTAAGAACCCAAGATCTGTTCTAAAAGAAGAGTCAACATAGAATTTCCCAGTTTGTTTCAAGTGCTTTGTTACCTTTAGTTATTTATCATGTATTTATTGGACATTTATTGTGTGCTACGTTTTGTGTAACGTTTTGGATTTTTAGAGATGGACATACCTTTTCCTGGTACTTCCCCTATGATGTACTCTGACTAGTCTCTGTCAGTCTGTTAAAAAATTCAGTAACATTAGGAACTTAAAAAAATACAGGACTGGAGGCATGGCTCAAGTGGTGGAGTGCCTATCAAACATGAAGCCCTGAGTTCAAATTTGAGTATCACCCCCCCCCCAAAATGCTTGAAAGTAAAAATTAAAGGGGAAACTGAAGAGCTATGTGTGTAGAAGTATATATATATATATATATATATATATATACATACACACACACACTTCTATGTGTGTAGAATGTATATGCATATGTACATGTGTCCAGAAAATAAATACAAGAAGCTTGTGACTGATTACTTCTGACAAGGGGAATGGGCAAGCAGGAGTGGTTGGTTAGGGAGAAAAGGAAAAGAATTTTCATCTATGGTCCCCCATTTTAGACTTCATATTTTTTTAATGAAACCAGCATTTATTGAGTTTAAAGCTTTCTTAGCAAAATACATATCTTAAATAATATTCCAGATATTCTGCAGAACCCAGAAAATTCTTTTTTTATATATTTTTATTGTAATTAATAGAAGGGTTACATGATATTTGCCAAATAGAAGGTGCATTACTTCACAAACATTGATACCCTTTCACATGTCTTGGTCCCCATTTCCCTCCCCCCACCCTCACCCCTCATCTTGTTTTCCCCCCTTCCCTATCCAATTTGAAATAACCAAATACAAATATATCCGATATATCAGATAACAAAGTGAGATACTGTAACAATATGAGATAACCTAGGGACAGCAAAAGAGATGAGAGATAACATAGTACCTTAAGAAGAACAATCATTCATTATATGGCTTATGTTTCTGTATCCTAGACATACTAAATCCACCAGCACAACAATGTACATTGCAGCACTATTTACCATATCAAAGATATGGAACCAACCTAGCTGTCCCTCAGTTGATGAGTGGATCAACAAGATGTGGTATTTGTACACAATGGAATTCTATGCTGCTGTCAGAAAGATTGACATTGCCCCATTTGTTAGGAAATAGAAAGACTTAGAAAAGATCATATTAAGTGAAGTAAGCCAGACTCAAAGGAACTTAGGCTCAATGGTTTCCCTCATTTGTCATAATCAGTAGACTTCATATTTTTATCATGTGCATATTATGTTTCATTTATAATTAGTTGGCTTGATGCTAAAAATGAAACTCAGGCTTCCTTTTGGCTCAGAGCCTCCATCTTCCAAAAATAATTGTCAGGGCCAGGAGTTTGGCCTAGTGGTAGAGTGCTTGCCTAGCATGCACGAAGACCCGGGTTCAATTCCCCGGTATCCCACATACATAGAAAAAAGCCAGAAGTGGTGCTGAGGCTCAAGTGGTAGAGCTCTAGTCTTGAGAAAACCCAAAAACAGTGCTCAGGCCTTGAGCTCAAGGCCAGGACTGGCAAAAAAATTGTCAAAATGATCAACATAAAAGTAAAGAAGAGACATACCCACTGCATGTTCTATAGGCCTTTTAAAGTAGTGGGTCCTGTTTAGAAAGGCATGCCCCCCCAGGTGTTACCATGGCAAAATTGGAAGCATCTATAATGTTACCCAGCATACTTTTGGGATTGTTGTGACAAACAAGGGCAAGGTCCTTGCCAAGAGGATTAATGTGTGTATTGAGGATTTATTAAGTTCTTTTAAGAGTGAGATAGCTTCCTGAATTGGGTGAAGGAAAATGACCAGAAAAGAAGGAAGCCAAGGCAAAAAGAAACTGGGTTAGACTGAAGTGCCAGCCTGCTTCATTCAGAGAAGCATGCTTTGTGAGAACCAATGGAGCCTGAACTTTTGGAACCTATTTCTCTGCACTATTAAAACACACACATACAAGCATACACACATACACATACATAAAACACCTCAGGGCTGAGGATGTACGAAGAAAAGGAAAGGAACTTTCAACTATGGTCCTCTGTTTTCTACTTCATGTTTTTACCTTGTGCATGGGTTACTTTTATAATTAGTTGACTTGATGTTAAAAATAAAACTCAGGCCTGGGGATCTAGATCAGTGGTGTGTACAGCATTTGCCTGGTTTAAATCTCCAGTACTGGGAAAAAAACCAATAAAACATTTAAAACAGTATTGGAGAGTTGTTCTTTTTAACTTTTTTTGACAATACTGGGATTTGAACTCAGAGCTTTGCACTTACTCAACTTTCTTGTATGGCTGGTCCTCTATCATTGAGCCAGGCCTCCATCCAGCCCAACTATTTGGTTCAGAAGATGAAAGCTAGTAAACTTTTCTGCCTACACTGGCCTTGCACCATAATCCTCTGGATCTCATCCTCCTTAGCAACTACAGTTACGTGTGTGAACCTGTGGTGCCTGGCTTTTATGTGTGTTGGGAGGGGAGGGTGTCACTATGTAACTTATGCTGGCCTCAGACTTGATTCTCCTGCCTCAGTGTCCTGAGTGCTGGTTTTTACAGATTTTGCTATCAAGTAAGAAGTAGAGGTGTGGCAGACAGTGTTATCCTTAAATGAACAAGCTAAGGGACAGCACCAAGCCAAGTTCAAGCCTAAGTATTGGCACAGATATACAAAACTACTTTGGTCATAATCACCCTCCCCACTTATGCAGGTACCCCTCCAAGGGTTTTAATTTCTAAAAGATATATTTAGAGATCAACTATATGGAAATAACCTGGAATTGCTCAAACAAAAGCTTACTACATTTGTTAGAGTATACTAGTTCAAAGGAATTTATTTACATGTGTGATGTTTCCATGCACACATGTAATATACTTTTCATTGAATTTGACCACCCCCCTTTTTTTTGCTAGCCTGCAGCTTACACTCAGGGACGGCATCCCCCCTTGAGTCATAGCTCTACTTTGAGATCTTGTTCATAGTTAATCGGAGATAAAGAGCCTTAAGGACTTAACCTGGTTGAACTGGCTTTAAACGCTGAGCCTCAGATCTCAGCCTCCTAAGCACCAAGGATTATAGGCATGAGTTACCAGGCATCCAGCTTCAGTTTTCTTTCTTGTCCCACATCCCCCATTTAAAAATCATTCTATTTCATCTTGTTTGGTTTTGGTTTTTATTTTTTGGTCATTGGGCTTGAATTCTAGGCCTAGGCATTGTCCCTGAGCTCTTCAGCTCAAGGCTACAATTCTACCACTGGAGCCAAAGCACCACTTCCTAATCATTCTATTTCTTTTTTTTTTTTTTGCTAGTCCTGGGATTGAGCTCAGGGCCTGAGCACTGTCCTTGGAGACTTTCTCAAGGCTACAGCTCTACCACTTGAGCCTCAGCACCACTTCTAGCTTTTTTCTATGTATGTGGTACTGAGGAATTGAATCCGCATCTTCATGCATGCTAGGCAAGCACTCAACCACTAGGCCAAACTCCCGGCCCATAATCATTCTATTTCATATGTGTCTTATAAAATACTTGGAATGTGGGGCCGGGAGTTTGGCCTAGTGGTAGAGTGCTTGCCTAGCATGCACCAAGACCCAGGTTTGATTCCTCGGTACCACATACATAGCAAAAAAAAAAAGCCAGAAGTGGTGCTGAAGCTCAAGTGGTAGAGTTCTAGCCTTGAGAAGGTCCAAGGATAGTGCTCAGTCCCTGAGCTCAAGCCCCGAACTGGCAAATAAATAAATAAATATATATATATATATAAATAATAAAATACTTGGAATGTAATTGTCCCCTTATTAACTTCTTTCCCATTCATACCTTTTCCCAAAAAAGCCCTACTTTACATTCATGCCTTTTGTCTGAAATCTACATAACACATCAGAAAACATGACATTTGTTCTAAGTCTTTTCTATTTTGCTTAGCATATTGATTTCCATTTTCATTTTCCTGTAAGTGATGTAATTATAGCTGAATAATATTCTATTGTGTATACATGCATTTCTTTATCATATGACTGAAAAATAATGAAGTTAGGAAATGCACCCTGACAGCAAGCCTTCAAAAAGGCACACAAGTGTGAACAAGGAAGCTGAACAGAGTCTAGAAATCCACACACATGGACGGTAGATTTTGTTTTATATGGGTTCCAAGGCAAATCCTACTGAATATCATTTTCAAACAATAGTCTGTAGCGATTGGATCGCCATTTGCAAAAGATGGTTCTCAACTCACCTCACTATATAAATATTGAATCAAAATGGCTTAGAAACAAATAATTATGATCAAGCATCTAGAAATAGGAACAACTTAGTTTTAAAAGTATTTAATACAAATTCTGTGAACTGCAAAAGGAAAAAAGCCAATACATTTGGATTTTATCGAAATTTAAAACTGAAATCTTTCAGAACATGTTCTTCAAAGGGGCCAGTTACAAAGATAAAAATACAAGCCAAAAACCAGGAGTTAGTATTTGAAATATATACAAATATCTGATAAAAAAGAGATGTGTCTACAATATATAAATAACATTTTTGTGGTACTCAGGCTTGAACTAAAGGAATTTTCTTGTAGGAACTCTTAAGAACTTAAAAGCTGTTAATCAAAGGGACTAGACACATGGCTTATACGACTGATTGATTGCCTAGTGTGAAGCCCTAAATTCAATCCCTCAAACTACACAAACTAATTAAAAGGTTATCAACTCAAGTTTTTGAAATTGCAAGAATTTGAGGACTCACCCAAAAGGCACACTTACATGAGCAAATGAAGACATTTAATGTTAGTCTTTAAAGTGAAATTTTAAACTACTCAGATGGCATTTTACACCCACTAGAATGACTTAAAAGGATAGGCCATGTCAGTTTTTATGGAGGAAATCTGAAATATTAAGAGTGTTAAACCATACATCCACTTTGGAACATTTTTTTTTCAGTTGATCCCAATGTTAAATATATTACCAATCAACAAACCGTTTCATTCCCTGGTATTTACCTAAGAGAAATGAAAGCTCTATCTGCACAATGATTTATACATGAAAGCTTAATAGTGCTATTTGTAGTGTGACATTTGGGAAAACCTCAGATGCCCATAAACAGCTGAATGGGTAAAGTACACTATACCCATACAATGGAATAAAGAAAAAGAACACACAATTGGTACAAAAATATAGATGCCTAGCTGAAAAAAAGCTATTTAAAGGGCATATGCCAGATGGTTTCTACTTCTCTCTAAATTGTAGGAATTGATAAGGGGTATTCTTCAGTGACAGTAGGTCAGGCATTCCACAGGAATACAGACATGAAGACAGGTATTCATACCAAGGGGCATAGTTGAGGTGATGAGTATGTTCATTATTTGAGTTTTGGTGATTTCAGTCAATAGTGTCAAAATTCACACTTTACAATGTGTCTAGTTTGTTGTATGTCAATTATACCTCAATAGATCTATAAATACACGGATGCACATTCTCTTTTTTTTTTGCCAGTCCTGGGCTTGGACTCAGGGCCTGAGCACTGTCCTTGGACTTTCTCAAGGCTAGAGCTCTACCACTTGAGCCTCAGCACCAAGTTCGGTTTTTTTCTATGTATGTGGTACTGAGGAAGCGAACCCGGGTCTTCATGTATGCTAGGCAAGCACTCTACCACTAGGCCAAACTCCCGGCCCACCGATGCACATTCTCACAAAGATAACTGAATCACTTCAGAACACCAGTTGTAGCTGGACATTGATAATTTATGCCTAAGTCCTCAGGAGTCTGAGATCTAAGAATCAAAGTTCAAAGCCAGCCTTAGCAGACTAAACCTCAATACTTTCTTTTTTCATTAAAAATACATCTTTAGGGCCGGGAGTTTGGCCTAGTGGTAGAGTACTTGGCTATTATGTACGAAGGCCTATTTTCGATTCCTCGGTACCACATACATAGAAAAAAGCTGGAAGTGGTACTGTGGCTCAAATGGTAGAGCTCTAGCCTTGGGAAAGTCCAAGGACAGTGCTCAGGCCCTGAGCTCAAGCCCAGGACTGGAAAAAAATCGAAGTAGTTATACAAAGGGGTTTCAAGTCAACGTATTAGTTTATGAATACAATGCACTGTGATCAAGTCACTCCTTCCATTGTTCTTCCCAACCCTTCTCAACACCTGAACAAGTATCAGCCCCTGATTCCAAACCCCAGTACTGCCAAAATAAAAGACTCTCCCAAAGCACAACAGTTTTTTTTTTAATGATGACGAATAGGGAGGAAGGAATAACTCATACACTGCTGCTGGAAGTGTAAATTACTGCATTTATTATGGAAGTCAATATAGAAGTTTTTCAACAAACCCAAAATAGACTTACCTTATAAACTTTCTATACCACTTTTGAATATATATTCTAAGGAGTTTGGAAGAATATAAATTGATACACAAGAGAAATTTCCACATGCCCACTTTTTTTCAGCTTGTTCACAATACCCAAACTAGAATCAGTTTGTGTACTCAACAATCAATGAGTCGATAAAGGAGATGTGGCATATATACCCATATACATATGTATGTATATCACATACCTATTATCATTGAGTGACAATACCATGCTTTTTTATGGTTGCTACCACTTTAAATACACCAACATAATTCATTTCATTTGGCTTTCCTTTTGTTCAAGGCTTACTTTTGTTCAAAGGGTTTTGCAAAGAGGTGCCTGCATAGCATAGGCAAGTTTCCCCCTGCCCATAGGCCTTCCTTTTAGCTCATTCTCAAGCCTTTGATTCTCTCTACCAGTCTCTATCATGTGTTAAGGTGTTGGGTGTGATGCCTGGAATCTCAAGTATTCAGAAGACTAAGACAGCAGGAATGTAAACTGGAGGCCAGCCTGGGCAACATAGTAAGACCCTGTTTCAAACCAAAGCCAGTATCAGTGCTTATGTCTATAATTCTAGCTGCTCAGGGGCAGAGATAGGACAAATGTGGTTCAAAGACAGTCTTAAGGAAACATTAATGAAATCCCATCTCATCCAATAAAAAATCTGACCACAGTATTACACACCTGTCACCCCAGTTATATGTAAACTGCAAATAGGAGAATCATAGTCCAGGCTAGCTCTGAAAAATTACTAAAGCAAGAAAGGCTTGGGTGTCTCAAGTGGTAGAGTGCCTCCCCAACATGCACAAAGTCCTGAGTTCAAACCTCAGTACTGTTATTTTTTATTTTTATTTATTTATTTTTTGCCAAACCTGGGCTTGACCTCAGCGGCTGGGCACTGTCCTTAGGTTTTCTCAAGGCTAACACTCTACCACTTGAGCCACAGCACCACTTCTTGCTTTTTTCTATGTGTATGGTACTGGGGAATTGAACCCGGGTCTTTGTGCATGCTAGGCAAGCACTCTACCACTAGGCCAAACTCCCAGTCCGCGTACTGTTATTTTTTTTAAAAAAGCACTGAGCATGTAGTTCAGTGGGAGAATGCTTGCCAAACATGGCTTAGATTCAGGGTTTGATCTCTAGCACAAAAAAACCAAAGGCAGAAGAAAAGGTGCTCAAAATCACCATGATGTAAAAAACAGAAAGAGAGACAAGAAACTATTAGTAGCCTGCTAATACCCTACCTTTAATTAGCTTGGAAAACTATCTTTGGGTTGATTCTTTGAAGGCTAGAAGACATACAGCAAGTGAGTTTGGGAGGTAAGAAGACAAGGAAAGAAGATCCTAGAGCATCAGTAGAAAACATGTTATGCCTGGTCTATGTACATAAGTGCCTAAACTTGGGAGATAATAACTTGGGGCAAGTAGGGAGAACTGTAAACAAATGTTAACTCCCTTGCAGTTTCATTCATAATTGATTTATCTTTTTGTTGTTGACCACATGGCTTTTCCTTCCATTTCTAACTCTAGGGCATATTCTCCCAAAATATTTCATAAAAGCAGTGATATGCTCATTTTCTTTTTCTTTTTTTTTGCCAGTCCTGGGCTTCAGCTCAGGGCCTGAGCACTGTCCTTGGACTTTCTCAAGGCTAGAGCTCTACCACTTGAGCCTCAGCACCACTTCTGGCTTTTTTCTATGCATGTGGTACCGAGGAATCGAACCTGGGTCTTCATGCATGCTAGGCAAGCATTTTAACCACTAGGCCAAACTCCCGGCCCTCATTTTCTTTTTTCCTTTCTTTTCTTTGTTTCCCTTCCTTTCTTTCCTCCCTTCTTACTTTCTTCCATCCTTCCTTCCTTTTTTGTTGGTTGTGGGACTTGAACTCTGGGCCTGAACTCTTCAGTTCTACAGCTCAAGGCTAGTGCTCTACCACTTGAGCTACAGTGCCACTTCCAGTTTTCTGGTGATTAATTAGAGATGAGTCTCAAGGACTTTTGTACCTGGGCCCGCATTGAACCTTGATCCTCAGATCTCAGCCTCCTGAGTAGCTAGGATTACACGCTGGAGCCACTGGCGCTCAGCGATATGCTCATTTTCTAATGTGAATGTGTCATTCTCCATCTTGCCAAGCTATTATTTAATCCTCATCACAATGAGCTGGGGATATGCCCAAAAGAAGCCCATGATCATAATAGTAATAGGAACTATTACTGTTCGAAAACTTACTTTCTGAAAGGATTTTGTGATTTACTGTATGTTTTATTTGGTTCTATGAAATAAACGTGTGTGTGTGTGTGTGTGTGTGTGTGTGTGTGTGTGTGTGTATACATACCAGTCCTGGGGATTGAACTCAGGTCTGAGTGTTATCCCTGAGCTTTTTTGCTCAAGGCTAGCACTCTACCATGTCAGTTATTGGGGTCCTTTGTCCCTGGTCCCTCTCGACTAGTAGCAGGGATGGGGAAAAACACACCCCGACCATGACAAGTCCCGAGAGGAGAGGGCCCACGACCTCCCGCACTCAGCCTTCCTTCCCCGGAGCACGAACAGAGACACCACGCAGCTTCATCAAGGCAAGAAAATCTCTCTCTCCAATAAACCCCCCTCCCGAGGAAGTCCTCCAGCTAATATACCCTCCCTCTAGGTCCCAGCAGAGAGTGATAAACAATAACACATTTGTAACCAATGGTAATCAAGTCTTGCGCTCTGCCTCTTGCACCTTGCCTTGTCTCAGCAGAAAGTTATTAGACATGGCGTTACTTGGCCCCCAACAGGCAGCCGAGTTTCATATCTGGCTTTTTGGGGGTGTTTGGAGATAAGATTCTCACAGACTTTCTTGTCTGGGCTAGCTTTGAACAATCCTCACATTTCAGTCTCCTGAGCCACAAGTACCCAGCTAATGTAAACAGGTTTTAATGATATCATATATGGAACCTAGCACTATCAGGTAATTTTGTAAAGGCCATACAGGTTAGCAATTAAGCAATGCCTGATTTAAAGACCCACGCTCTCGACGACCATCCATATCAATGTATACACCAGTTAAGAGTAGAGGAAGAAGGAATGAATATCAAAAAATGATTGTTTGTCAAAGGTATATATACTTCCTAGTATTTCTGGGTTTATAGAGTATAAACAGATGTATGCACATAACAATGGCAATAGCTACCAATTATTGAGGACATAGAAGATATTATACATTATGTATCCTAATATATATATATATATATATATAATCCTTATTATAACCCTGACACAATTAATTCACTTCAGATAAAAGTAAACAAGACTAGTAGAGCATTAAATTCTGTGGCTCAGAATATTGTGTTTCTTGGCCCCTAAGAAAAAGAGGAGAGAATTGGACTCAGTATTAATTGAGCTTCTATTTTTGAGGATAATGATAATATCTGAATATAATTAAATGATTATAAGCCAGAACCAGAAGCAGCTTTCATATCATCTTTAGTAGCCTAGCATTAAATCTGAAACATCTGACTTCCATTTCATTTGGAACTATCAATACTACCATAAATGCCAACCATCACTACCATGCATGTTCATTTGGAACCATTTACTCAATAGCAATATACTCTGTGTTACTGAATGGTATACTTTAAAATGATTCAGATGGAAAATTTATGTTATGTGTATTCCATTACAATAAAGAAATCATTCAAATTCAAATATACTGCATAGTTACTAAAATGACATTTCTTCAAAAAGTTTTGAATCTATATTATGAGGCAACCATGCCTTTTTCTAAATATACCAGCTTATTGCCACTTCAGCATAGTCTTGGAGAGTAGCCTCATCTCAGTCATCTCTTACATTCTTATACTATTGTGTACCCTTCTCTGTGCGTGTGTGTGTGTGTGTGTACACCAGTTGGAAGGTTTGCACTCAGGGCCTACATACCTAGCTTTTTCAGTCAAGGTTGGTACTCTACTACTTGAACCACAGCCACTTCCAACTTTTTGCTGGTTAGTTGGAGATAGTTTCACAAAGTTTCCTGCCCATCCTGACTGAATCATGAGCTTCAGATCTCAGCCATCTGAGTAGCTAGGACTATAAGCATGAGCCATCAGCTCCAGGCTGTGACTCATTTTGTCACAGATATTTCCACTGTGTCCTAGATCATTTCTAATGTGTGAAAGAATCTTTCCTTGTCTCTGCATGTGACTTGCATCTCTTTTACTGACTCAATCACATTTCCCCAAGGATACTCCTAATGGAGTGAGGATGACCATTCTACTATAGCATCTGGAGGAGGAACTTACACCTTAATTTTAATTACTTAGGATACCTCATCTCTGTTGCCTAGACACTGGTCATAAGTTTGAAGTAATAAAGACCATTTGGCCTTCAATACATGTCCTTCCTTGCTAACATTTCACGCAGTTATCCTAGGGGATGGACTTAATGCTTATCTGGTTTACTCATCCAAACCTTCGACCTAATAGTTCTTGACTTCTTAAAAACCAAAGTCTCTTACTAGCTTCTACTTAACTGTTCTCTTTAATGGCTGATCTCTAGAGCTGACAGGTCAGTGAAATAGTCTCCAAGTGCAGAGTTATGTCAGATGAAAATTTTCTATTAGGTTTTACAATATGCAGGCCACTATAACCCAAGCAAGACCTATTTTCCGAGTAAAAGAAAACCAATTACAAAACCAATTAGAAGTGAACTGCAGTACAACCAAGATTAAAAAAAAATAATAGTAACAAGAGACAACTTTTTTGGGGGGATCGGGATAATGTATAGAGTGATTACAGTTATATTCATCACATAGTGGGTGCATTACTTCTCGAACACTGATACCCCTTAAGAGACAACTTTTTTAAAAAAGAAACTTAAAATGTAGCCTGGTTCCAGTGGTTCACACCTGAATTTTAGCTACTCAGGAGGCTGTGATCTGAGGATCATGGTTCCAAGCCAGCCCAGACAGGAAGAATTAGAGAATTTTATCCCCAATTAACCACAAAAAGCCAGAAGTGGAATTGGGGCTGAAGTGGTAGAGCACTAGCTCTGAGCAAATACCTCAAGTACAGTGGCCAGACCCCAAGTTCAAGCCTCAGGACTCCACCCCCCCCAACTTAAATATAAAGCAAAGACTGGTATTTTGAGCAAAGTGTGTGCTTTATCAAATTTTGGTGTTTTTTTCCCTTGAGATAAAGTCTCCCCACATAGCTTAGGCTGGCCCCCAAACTCATGACCCTTCTGCCTCAGCATCCAGAGTACTGGATACCTAGTACTCTAGCCACTGGCTGACTATATTTTTACTAGTACCCTCCACTGGATCACTAATTTGTCTACCTTTTGTCATAGTAGAATAACAGTTTTTACTTTCTCTTCATGTAGACAGATGAATGTAATGGGATTAATCAACCCACCATCATAGGCCCCAAAATAGTATGAAGTATAAATATAAATATATTTAAGTATATAATATTATTGAAGTATAAATATAAATATACTCAGCCAGTGGCTAGAGAAAATAAGGGAAAAAAACCTACTGACTTTATAAAAGAAACAAAAGATAAAATCTTGCTTTGGTGGAGCTCTGAGCAAAGCCATAGAAGTAGGACCTGGTCTGATCTATCTGTCGTGTATTTGTGGCAAGGCCCATGTCAACATAGGCCAGTAAGCATTGCCCAGTGAATGTGTCACCCCACCCAGGGCAAAAGATGGGCACAGGAATGATTAAACCTGGCAGAATTCACCCTACCTGGTTACAATCCTAAGCCCACTGACCAGCTCAGTGTATATATATATATTATATATATAATATATATACATATATATGTATATATATGTATATATAATATATCTATATATAACTATTATTATATATAACATATGTTATGTAATATGTTATATATAATACACATCTCTCTCTCTTTCTCTCTCTCTCTCTCTCTCTCTCTCTCTCACACACACACACACACACACACACACACACACACACACACACACACACACACGTGATGACAGGGCTATCTGTTACCATTCTGCAAATAAAACATCAACATGAGTCCTAGGCCAAAAATAAAAAGCTTGCTTTGAATAAGCCTGGTGCAAGACAAGGCATAGACTGCAATAGAAGGCACACTTGGAAGAGTCTTTTCTGATCTAATTAATAACTGTGCCAAGCCTGCCCCCTCCATCTAATACTGCACTTGCCTGGAATTGCCATCAGCATTATTTTATTGTGTGTGCTGGCCCTGGGGCTTGAACTCAAGACCTGAGTACTGAGCTTTTTGCTCAAGGCTGTACCACTTGAGCTACAACTCCACTTCTAGCTCTTTGGTGTTTGATTGGAGTCTCACAGACTTTCGTGCCTGGGCTTCAAACCATGGTCCTCAGATCTCAGCCTTCTGAGTAGTTAGGGTTACAGGTGTGAGCCATTGTTACTAGCTATGATGCATGGATCTAACTGGCCACAAAATATTGTACTTGTGATTTACCTAGAGGGGAATCTCAGACAATTCTGGGCCCAAAAAGGTTATGTGAGTAAGCACAACAGGAGAACTGCAGATAGAACACTGAGGGCCAGAGAGCAGGAGAGCATCTACTGTACTAATGGAGTTCATCTGCCATACCCTTTCCTCTTCAACAAGGAAGAAATACTGACTTTTATTTATTCTATTTTTCTTTCATATTTTTTCTGCTGCTAGTTTACTCTACCTCCTGTTTTGTTTTGCTGTTTTTTTAATTCATAATTGTTCTATATTTTTGCAATCTGTTGTGAGGATATTTCTCCACAATAATTACACTGTTATTCCCACACACAACTCTTGTTTACCTTTATCTTCATATATCATTCCATTTCTCTCCATCTTCCTTTCCTCACCCCTCCCTTTTTTTACTACTTAATTTAAAAATCCTTCCTCTAACTTCTGCATTTCTATATACCCCTAGCATATGATATAAGAACCCTAGTTCTGCTGGGTGTAGTGGCTCATGACTGTAATTCTAACTACTCAGGAGGCTGAGATCTGAGGATCGTGGTTCAAAGCTAGCCTGGCCACTAACGTCCATGAGACTCTTATCTCCAATTAACCACTAGAAAACCTGAAGTGGAGCTGGGTCTCAAGGGTTAGGGTATTAGCCTTGAGCTGAAGAGCTCAGGGACAGAGTTCAAGCCCCATGACCGATAAAAAACAACAACAACAACAAAAACCCTAGTTCCTTACATATATCAAATTATTGGGGTGTAAGTGATGTCTACAATTGATTTTTTTCTTTTGTAAACATCTGGCTTGGTTTTAAATTGGTCAATTTGTTATATCCTGGGATCACTTATGAGATAGAGCACATCAGTCTGTCTAGAATATAGAGACTTTATTCAACTAAACCTTCAATCCCTTGGCCACAGATGAGTAAATTTCAATACCAAAAAACCCACAAGAAATATGATAAAAACAAGGCAACATAGTGATTCAAAAATAGCCATACAGAAGAATGAGATTACATCATATGCAGGAAAATAGATGGAACTGGAGAAGATCATGTTAACTGTTATAAATCAGGCTGAGGAAAATGAATTTTGCATCTTCTCTCTCCCAGGCAGAACCTAGATCTTAAAAATGAATGACAGGTTGGGCACTGGTGGTTCACTCCTGATATACTAGCTACTTAGAAAGATGGGATCTGAGGATCATGGTTTGAAGCCAGCCAGGGCAGAAAAATCCACTACACTCTTACCTTATTTAACCAGCAAAATGCTGGAACTAGAGACATGGCTCAACTGGTAGATCCCCCTCCATAAGCAAAAAGCTAAGCTAGAGCATAAGCCCCTGAGTCAAGCTCTGATATCAGCATGCTCTCCCTCTCCCTCCTCCTTTCCCTCCCTCTCTCCCCCCATTTCCCTCTCCCTTTCCCTCCCTCCCTCCCCTCCTCCCTCCAGGTATGAACATGCTCAATTTTCATTCAACTTTAGTAAATGAATTCTTCTTTCAAAAAGTCTTTCATGTTTTTCTTCATTAATGATTAAGTCTATTTTAACTGTATTAATCATAACTGTACTGTATAATTGCTGTGAGGGATCAGAGAGAAGGAAAAGTAAAAGTAGAAAAGAGGGGAAGGAGTTGGAAGAAAGGAAGAGAAGAGGGAGGAGTATTAAGAACATCAGAGATGCCGCAAAGTAAAGAAATATTTCAATACAGCACATAGGTATATCATTATGCTTGCACAACACATTTATCAGCACACCAAAGTGTTTACAATATATTTCAGGTGCAAAACAAGTTACAAAATAGTGTTTGTGTTTTGACTTTATTTTTCTTATTTGTGCCAATTCTGGAGATTGAACTCAAGGCCTTGGCTCTGTATCTGAGCTGCGTCTGCTCAAAGCTAGCACTCTACCACTTGAGCCACTGCTCCACTAGTTGAATGACTGAGCTGACTTCAAACCATGATCCTCAGCTCTCAGCCTACTAAGTAGTTAGGACTAGAAGAGCGAGCCACTAGTTGAGCCACTGGTACTTGGCTTGGCTTCATTTTTTTAAATAAATATATGCAATAAATAGAGAGATAGGTAGATAGCTATAGATATAAATAATAACAGATCAGAGAGAAAAAAATACCAAAATGCCAACCATGATTACTTCTTGCTTGTGTGAATTCACCATTGTTTTACAAAGGTGCAATATTTGTAATAAGAAAATATACCTCCCTAGATAGTTTATTTCTTCATGTCTTAAAGTTACCACTTTATCTCTCGCTCACATTCTTCCAATCTAATCTTTGTTCAGAGTCTCCACTAACTGTTTCCATTTGTTTCTTTCCCAGAGCTCCTATCAGCCATGGAAAGTCCTCATCAAGGTTTCTCTTGAGCATCTTGTTGCTAATCTGCTGTGTATTTTTTTGTAGTTATCTGACTTGGTCACACTATTGGACTGGGATTGATATTGTCCTACGGATAACTGTGTCTTTCTCACACTCCCTTGGCTCCTAGAATCACTCCTTTGTAGGTTTCTTAGCAAGAAGCATGTGAATTTCAAAGACAAATCTGATATCAAACCCTGTCTTTGTCCATCAACCAACAGTATAAACTTGAGCAGGTTGCCTCTCATCCTCAGTTTCTTCTTTAGTATAGTGGGTATAGTGTTTACTTCATAAAGTTTTGTTTGGGATTAAATAAGATGACACTGGTCAGCTGTTTAGTCAGGGGCACATGGCAAGTAAAAGTAAATTATGCTAATTGGTAGACATTATTATTCCTCTTTAAATTTACTTTTTAGCTTCTCTTTTTTTTTTGTCAGTCCAGGGGCTTGAACTCAGGGCCTAATTATTGCTCTTGGACTTTCTCAAGGCTAGCGCTGTACCACTTGGGTCACAGTACCACTTCTGGCTTTTTCTATGTATGTGATTCCAAGGAAATGAACACAGATCTTCATGAATGCTAGGCAAGCACCCTACCACTAAGCCAAACTCCAGGCCCCTTAGCTTCTCTTGAGAAGTCGTTTGTCTCTGGGATTCTGCTCTATTTTTTTCTTCTAGTACTGTGCACAGTCCATCGGTGATCTTCACAGTCATGGCTTCAGCTACCAATATATGGTGATAAATATAAAATATGTTCTTATTTATACATTTCTCCTGAGTCCTAGACCCTGCTACTCGCCTAGAATTCATGGCCGGGAAGATTTTATAGACAAGTGGTTAGAAATAAGGGGCCATTTGATTGCCTGTGGAGACATTTGGTAATGTTTAGACTTATTTTGATTGTCATAACAGCAAGGTTGCTAGTAACATCATATGAGTTGAGGCCAGATGCACAAGACACCACACTTACACCCCTCACATACACACATATTATACTGCCCTACAAATCACTATTGTTACAATTGAGATAATCTAATATAAGTAATTTTCAAAGATCCACCTCTGACATTCTTGTTAGGGACATCCAAGTAATAATAAATATGGCCCAAGAGACATAACAGAAGTTGGTGGCACAATCAAGAACCTAGAGTTTGACTTAGGTCATTAAAAAAAAATAACTATTTGCACTCTCTATAGACTCTATTCTATTTCAGTTAATTCATTAGTAAACACGCTGAGTGGATTTATAGGTACATTTTAGCTACCACAAATGAGGAAAACCATGTAATCTATATTTCTCTGGGCCTGGCTTACTTAATATAGTTTTTCCCCAACTCTTTCCATTTTGTTACGAATGGTACAATGTCATTCTTTTGCATTGATGAGTAGGATTTCAACAAAATAATTACCAGGAAATGGGTACTTGCAAGAGGGAAGGGTAGAGCCAAGGGGAGGGGGGGCACAATGAAGTGGAGAAAAGGGGGAGAATGCAGGCAAGAATTCATTATATATAAAACAGAATTGAAAACTATAAAAGAAGTGAGTGGTGGGTCAAATGGGAGAGAAGATTTTGAAGTGATGACACAGATAAAGATGCCTTGTACAACTTTGTACTTTGTTAAAGGGAAAAAATCAAATGCATAATCTAAAATTATGGTATGTAAGGGAAGGGGAGGGTTGGGAGGGGTGGGTGGTGATGTTGAAAGAGGTGACATTGATCAAGATGCATTGTATTCATAAACTTCTTTGATGGATGGCAACTCCTTTGTACTACTTAAAGATAATAAAAATACCCTAAAACATGGTTTCTCTGGGTATAGAAACTGAAAGTCAATATTACTGCCTTTCAGTAAAAAATAAAGCATTAATCCTACTTTTTTCTAAAAAAATGTAGGCCTAGAGTGTGGATTAAGTGGTAGAGAGGCCTGCCTCACAAGGGTGAAGTCCTGAACGCAAAACCTAGTACACTGAAGTAAAAAAAAAAAGTTCACAATAAATCTTCTGTTAAGGTTCATGTATACTAAATATTTCATGGGACAGTTCCATGCTAAAATATTACTTGTATTTGTTAAAATCCAGTGCGTGTCATGCTTCCAGATCAGAACAGAATAGTTGTAGAACCAGTGTTTTTTACTCCACATGGACCTGTTTTTGTGTGGTATTTGTTAGGTTTTTCTTTTTGCTTGTTTTCTTTGGATTAACTCTAAGGACATAATATTGCAGAGTTTTATTTTTCTATTGCTTCCTATGCTCTCTACAAAATTATGTATTAGAGAATGCTAGACTCAACAGCTCTTTTGTTTGCTTTTATTTTTATTTTGGTCTGTCATGGAACTGGAAATCTGGGCCTGAGCATTGTCCCTGAGCTCTTCAGCTCAAGGCTACTACCCTACCCCTTGAGTCACACCCCACTTCTGATTTTCTAGTCGATAGTTGGAGGTAAGAGCCTCACAGACTTTGTAGTGCCCGGGCTGGTTTTGAAATGCAATCGTCAGATATCAGCCTCCTGAGTAGCTAAGATTACATGTTTAATCTCACTGTTTTGTAAAACCAGTAGTGGGTGTGGTAGGACGGCATGTTTTATGCTTCTTAAATAGCATTTGTTATATCAAATAACTGTGCATATTGTTATTGAGTACTAACATTAGTACTCAACCTTGAGTTTAGCACTTTGTTTCAAAGTGCTCTATAAAATGAAAAACAGATTTAGCATCCCTGACAAGGAGAGAGGGGATCCCTTCAGAGATCCTTTCTGCTATTTCTATGACATTTACATATTCAGAGAGGGTGGAGGTAAGTTTCAGAAGGAAGCATTGCTTAGCTGGGCACCGGTGGCTCATGCCTGAAATCCTAGCTAATCATGAGGCTGAGATCTGAGGATTGCAGTTTGAAGGCAGCCCAGACAGAAAAGTATGTGATACTCTTTTTTTATGATGTAGAAGTTTTCAATAGAATTTTATCGCTTTATTGAATGCCATATTTCTGAAAACATGCGAGGTTTGTTTTCGGTTTCTGCATCCTATGGACTGGTACAATCACATATGATGGGTAAATGTTCCTCATTGACAGATTCAATTGATTCCTAAGGATTCTGGATGTGTTCATTATTTGAGAAACAAATGATCACTGGTGTATCCTGAACCGCTGCCATCTTCTGCCAATCCCATCATGTGATATTCTTATCTCCAAATAGCCACTAAAAAGTCAGAAATGATGCTATGGCTTAAGTGGTGAACTCAAGCAAAAAAAGCTCAAGGACAGTGCCCAGGCCCTGAGTTAAAGCACCAAGGCTAGCATACAGGCAAAAGAAGTGAGAGAACGCTGAGAAATAGAAAGAAGAGGAGAAAGAACAGAAAAGAGGCCAACATGGAGTACCATGGAGGAGATCTTCCAGGCAGAGAGAAGGCTGAGGCAGGTTTTTTTTTTTTTGCCTTTTCTGGGAGTTGAACTCAGGGCCTAGGCACTGTTCCTGAGCTTCTTTTGCTCTACCACCTGAGCCTGAGCCACTGCACCCCTTCTGGCTTTTTTCTGTTTATGTGGTACTGAGGAATAGAACCCAATGTTTCATGCATGCTACGCAAGCACTGTACCACTAACCTACATTCCCATCCCCTGAGGTAGTTTTAAGAGAGGACTCCACACATTGGAATCTTACATTGTCTACCAATGTAAGATAGCTCCTCATGAAAAATCAACTATCCTAGTTCCTAAGTCACCATAAAAAGCAAATGAGGGCCGGAAGTTTGGCCTAGTGGTAGAGTGCTTGCCTAGCATGCACGAAGACCCGGGGTTCGACTCCTCGGTACCACATACATAGAAAAAAGCCGGAAGTGGTGCTGAGGCTCAAGTGGTAGAGCTCTAGCCTTGAGAAAGTCCAAGGACATTGCTCAGGCCCTGAGATCAAGCGCAGGACTGGCAAAAAAAAAAGCAAATGAGCTTTGACATACCTCACAACTCTCAAATAGACCACTGCAGTTCAGAATGGCCAACCTCAAAGTCATGCCTTTTAGCCTACTATAAACAAGATCCAGCACAGAAAATTGGGTGAAACGCCATGTCCTATTGTACAGTTATCTAATTCTGTGTTCCCAGGGATATGAAAGACTGGAAAACCCCCAAAAGACAAGACAACGGAGGTAATGGTATCAGTTAGACAATAGTTCAACTCTTTCAAAGTTTCAAAATCTCCAGCTTTAGTGCTGCAAGAAAAATATTATCAGAGTACATGGGTGGGAGTAATGGGGGCCTCCGTAGGGAAGGTGCTTTCTCAGCTTGTTCTGGCCTTCCCTGAAATCTTAGTTGGCTTCAAAACCTATCCAGACTCAATGTGAGTCACAGCACCCAGACTACAAAGAATACACAGCGTGAAAATGACTCAAATAGAGGTTACAATGTACATTCAGTTCTGCGCGTGATCGAATGAGCACCTCATCATTAGGTGACTTCTTGAGCCAAAGTACAATGGAGGTTTTTATAGGTAATGATTCTGGATTTTTCATGAGATTTTCCCCTTAGGATCATTGATGCAATCTCATTTTAGCTACTTTCAAAAGTATTCTTTCAAAAACTTTGTAAGAATATAGATCATCTAACAACTGTTTAATGTTAGTGAAGGTATAAGAAAGGAGGGGTTAGAAGGGAAAGGAGAGAGGAAAAGAGCAAAAAAGAAATGGTAGAGCTTCCACTATTTGTGAAGTCTCTACTTACAGGCACAGATTGCCAAGTTCAAACTTCAGATGTTACTCCTCACCTACAGTCCAGTTGGAACTATTCCAGTGCTTCTTCCAGTTCCATTCACCTCATATCTAATATACCATAGCTACAGAAGAGGGCAAGCTATGGGAGCATGAAATTGGAAAAGGCTTCAGGGAGGAAGTAGGTATCTGAGCTGAGCTTTGAAAGGGCAAGACTTGCCATCAGTAAGACAGGGGGAACAACTTAGTGGTATGAGAAAATTATATATATATATATGTATATGTAGATGTATATATAGCATACATATATATACATCTACATATACATATATTTATATACATACATACAGTCTGTAGAATGTTATGG
Organism: Megascapheus bottae; assembly: GCF_031878675.1. NCBI lineage: Eukaryota > Metazoa > Chordata > Mammalia > Rodentia > Geomyidae > Megascapheus > Megascapheus bottae. The sequence goes on from NC_143547.1 coordinate 71,888,555, forward strand.
AGATGGAGTGCCTTCTTTGTGCCACATTGTTGATTGTCTCATGGATTTGAGTCTGGGTTTTCAGGAAAAAGAATCAAGTCCCTAGCCCTGCTACTTCCTGCTGTACCTAGGGTTTGGTATCAGTTACAATTAGTGAGATAGGTTGGGTGGACAGAGGGCATATATAGCCAGGAAGTCCTGGCCTGGTATGGTGTTCAGTAATTTTAACAAAAGATAAAATTCTGAAATTTATATGAACTATTTAACTTTTAAAAAAATACTAGGGTGGGGGGCTGGGAGTTTGGCCTAGTGGTATAGTGTTTGCATGAAGACCAGGGTTCGATTCCTCGGTACCACATACATAGAAAAAAACTGGAAGTGGTGCTGAGGTTCAAGTGGTAGAGTGCTACTCTTGCGAAAGTCCAAGAACAGTGCTCAGGCCTAGAGCTCAAGCCCAGGACTGGCAAAAAAAAAAAAACTAGGGGCCAGGATTTTGGCCTAGAGGTAGAGTGCTGGCCGAGCCATAGAGTGCTTACCTAGCATGCACAAAGACCCGGGTTCTATTCCTCAGTACCACATACATAGAAAAAAGTTGGAAGTAGTGCTGTGGCTCAAGTTGTAGAGCTATAGCTTGAGAAAGCCCAAGGACAGTGCTCAGGCTCTGAGTTCAAGCCCTAGGGCTGGCAAGAAAAACAAAAACAAAAACCTAGTCACTACCTAGTGCTGGTCACTCATGCTTGTAAACCTAGTCACTCAGGAGGCTGAGATCAATCTGAGGATGATGATTTAAAGCCAGTCTAACCAAAACACACTCATGTTAAATTATGTACATCTCTAGGCATTCACACACAGTAAGACCAAAGGAGGTTATTCTTAGGGGAAGAAAGTGCCAATACCTAAGTGAATCTGATCATATAAAATAATATCTATCAAAATGAACTCCAGAAAACAGAAATTAGTTTTTTTTCCTTTGTTGCTGTTTTTGTTTTCTTTTCCTTTTGTCTTATTTGTTCATTGATCTGTTTGGGGGGAGGGTAAGGGTGACACAGACATGGAGGGAGAAAGGGTGAACAGATGCAGCACTGGTATTCATGTTGAAAATAAACTATATGACTTGTGAGTGGGGATGGGAGGGAAAAAGTGGAAGAGAGCAAGGGAAAGGGTGACACTGTTCAAAAAGAAATGACTCTATGTGACATATAATTGTACCCCCTCTGTACATCACTTTTGCAATAATAAAATGCATTAAAACAAACTCTTACCTCCAATCAATTAGCAAAAAGCTAGAAGTGGAGGTATGGCTTTAGTAATAGAGTGCTAGACATGATTGAAAAAAACTAAGTGAAAACAGGAAGCCCTGAGTCAAATGATACTACCAGCATAAAAATACTAACCACTGAGTTTAAAAGAATAATGTTACAAGCCCAGCTGCATGTTTCCATGCTTGATGTCATCATTCTGACTTAAAGACTTCATTTTGGACAGTAGTCCCTTCCCCCTTAACCATGGCTTCACTTCCTGAAGTGTCAGCTACCTGAACTCAACATGATCTAAAAATTAAATAGAAATCAATTTCCAGAAATAAACAACTTATAAGTCTTAAGTAACTTTTTTTACATTTAACTAAGTGTTTTAATATTAGTCATCATTCTTAATCTCTTTCTGTGACTAATTTATAAATTAAAAATTCTCAGAGGTGTACACATAGGAAGTGACATAGTTCATGTAGGTCTATTAGTCAGACTTTCCATAGGTGTAGCAACTAAGAGAAGAAATATAGCAAGTACTTTGAAGCTGCTTTTGCTAAAAAGCACTGACTCTACATGGGTCCACATGTTACCAAGAGCAGGATACCATCTTGACATCCTTATGTCCATTTTCTGTCTACTTGTGCTCTGAACTATTTTTTCCATTTGCAGTCATCCTGTAATCACCTTGGGTTCCAAAAAAGATAGGACTGATGAATAACATCTTTAAGATGTGGGAGGCAAACTACCCTTACAGAACAGCAGAGCCTCAAAAGGCATTCCCTAAATGAGGACAATTACTTACAATGAGGCTATACTCTGGAGCAGTAAGAATATTTTAAACTAAAACCAAATTTCTCCCCTCAACTGATGACAGCATTCATTACCATTTTCTGTAGCACCCTTCGTAGAAGCAGTATGGAGAGAGCAATCAGTGGGGCCCAGGTCACATTTTGTCTGGAATTCTTTAGTTGTGTATTCATCTTCCCCACCCCCATCCCAGTTCTTCCTTTAAACTTAAAATGTATGTGTGTACCCCGATGGACTGAAATGCCTCCTTTGCCTCTTCCCAAAGTGCACCTATGGCACATAATAAATCATTGTCTGTCACTTACTTGGTATACTGGGGCATGTTATGGGCCTTGACATTTTGAACTCCCCAGAGTCAAGCCTTTGGCCTTAGAGCTCATGGATACAGCAAGATTTAGTTTGGCTCATGCTTTCAATTCATACTCACTTGGCTCTGTGTTTCTGAGCAGTATCTATTTTGGAAGGTCATGGTGGTGGAAAACTGCTTACCTAAGGGCAGCCAGGAAGCACAGAGCTGAACAGGAAAAGCCAAGGACAAAATAAATTCTTCCAATGCATGCTCCTAGTGAATTACTTCCTTCATCTGGGCCTCATCTGCTTTCTCATTTCCTCCAAATGCCATAAGATTATGAATCCACCAAAGGGCTTAATCTACTCTATAGGCCAGAACCTTCATGCTCTAGTCACCTGTTGACAATGGGATCCACTAATCCTCTAACATGTAGCTTTTTGCAGGACACTTCGTATTCAAACTACAACAGTAAAGCTCACCATTATCCATGGTTTCAGGCATCCATTGGAGGTCTTGAAATATATCCTGTGTGAGTAAGCTTACTAAGAACAGCAGGCCAGGCTCTCAAACAAGGGTGTTTGCTTGGACTCCAGCTGGGCTTCTATCTACATCTCTGCTTCCTTGTTATTCTGTGGCTCAACATGGCCAGATGAGCCATGTCCTTGCACATGTTCTTTCTGCTTTTTTGTTCTCTTCATCCTTGTTTTGATTTTTTCTTCTCTGATGTCTATTCTTATAAGGACCATCACCTTTGAAAACCCTTCACTGATTACTTCCAGAAAGCTTACTATACTGTTTTGTCCTTTTGTGTTTACTCATTTTTTTCTTTTCTCCTGAGCTAAGTGGAGAGCCTGAATCATAAAAGCATGGGAGAAATATTTGGAAAAATGAAAAAATAAATATATGGATCATCTACTATTTGTAAACAAGCACTAAAATATATGGAAACCCTCTTCTCTAGCCATTCATCCATTTATTCTGTAAGTATTTATTGGGCACCTATTATGTACCAGGCACTGTTCTAGGTGATGGAGATACAGTATGAATCATGCCAAACTCCCTACCCTCCCAGACTCATACTTTAGTGCAGGAAAATTCTAAACACAATATGCATTATGATGTAAAATGACAAGAATGGCTTCAAGGAGAAAAGAGCATCTGGATAAAAGGATATGAATTGACATTTTGTAAGAGAGTAGAAATCTCTGAGATGGTGCCATTTGAGTGAACACTTGAGGGAAGGAAAGGAGCATATCATACAGATTGTTTAGGAAGGACATACCAGGAAGAAGGCACAGCAAATTCAAAAGGGCCTGAGATTGAATTATACTTTTCATGTTTGAGCAGTAGCAAGGAGGACAGAGTGGCTACAAAAGAGTGAGAAAAAGAAGAGAAGTGGGAGATGAGATCAGAGAATTTGTATTGAGGGCCAGACCATGAAGTTCAAGAACTTACTTGCCATTAAGCACATAGCCTCACTGAGTAATGGGAGAAGGGCTTTCAGCCTTTCGGGTGAGTAGTCACCACTCCAGGGAGATATGTATAGGTCTAACTATCTTCCTTTGTACCTATGTGCGCCCCTTAGCTGTATCCCTGCTCAGAACTCTTCCCATGGGCTGTTGGATGTAGATCCCATAGCAGAATAGGCATTGTTTGCCTTGGGAGGATCATGAGCTCGTGGAGATTGGCCAAAGTTCTTTCCTGCTGGTTGGGTCTGGAAACAGGCTGCACACCTCCACCCAGTTGGAAAGGGCTCTGAAGCTCTTATTCATCAGATATGTTGCTGTGTAGACCAAGTCTCAAGTTTCCCACCATTGTACCTCTCCCTTTCCCAGAAAGTCACAGCAATCAGAAGATCATGTCCCACTCAACTACTGGAGATCTCAGGCAAGCTCAGCCCAATGGAAACAGAGGAATTAGGCTCTTGGTTCTAATGCTATGAGCCCAAATCTTTCTGCACAATGTGCCTCTGATGTCCAAGCCCAGAAGTGGGCCTTTTGTGTCTCTCCTTTTTCTCATCCACCCATGAGTAAGCATAGACAGGCTGCTTGTTCAAAAGCAGGAAAGATGATGGCATTTTAATAGACCTCAAAGACTTTACTCCCAACGATTCCCCTCCCTGGCTTCTCTCCTGAATGTCCTGATATTCACCACTGTTAGTCATTTCCCACAAAGATGGATGCCACCTCCAGGATAACACCTAGGTAGCTAATAGGCTTGTGTGCTCACACCACCCACATTCATTCATCTTCCTAGAGAGCAAGAAAGAAGGACTTCCTTCTGCTAGGAGCGAGTGGCTTGTGCCTCTTCCTAGCTACTCAAGACGCTGAGATCTGAGGATCAGAGTTCAAAGCCAGCCTAGGGCAGGAAAGTCCATGAGAACTATCCAAAACACCAGTAGTGGAGGTTTTCTGAAGTCATATTGTGCTAGCCATAAGCACAAAATCCCAGGGACAATGTCCAGGTCCTGAATTCAAGCCCTAGGCCTGGCACACACACACAATGATTTTTCAGAGTAAAAGTCACTCCTGGGAATCCTTGAAAAGCTCAGGAGATAGACACACAGACACACACAGACACAGACACAGACACACACACACACACACACAATGATTTTTCAGAGTAGAAGTCACTCCTGGGTATCCTTGAGAAGCTTAGGAAATAGATTCAGGAGATAGAAATTTCACCACCTAGGAACATGTTAAAGACTAACGTGGTAGATTCTAAAGCTTGGACTAGAGCTAACTATGATAAGTAAGCTGTGAAAGTTTTGGACCAGGAGGCACAGTTTCATTTAGTAAACAAGTCAAAAAAGAGGATGTAACTTGTCAAGGTCGAGCAACATAGAAAAAGGCTGCATGTTGTTCTGCTGATCTTGGCTTTAACGTTCCTTCACTGTTTTTGACAGTGTCCCGAAAATGATTGTGGGAATCCTAAATCCCCCATCACATCTGAAGAACTGAACTAAATAAAGCCAGGAGATCATGAAGGAAACTTTTTGGATAGGGAGGCTTACTACTTGAGGTGAAGTAGAGACCTAAGCCGATGGAGGAGGACAGACCTTTCCAGAGTCAGATTGCTCTTTTGAACATTCTTTGCAAATATAGAGGCATAATAAGAACCAGGAAGTCCATTTTACTTGATATGAGGACTCTGAAAAATCACAAGGTATGGGCTGGATACATATAAGCAGTGGGGAGAGGTGAGATCTGTGGGAGCAAAGGGCTGGTGCCCCTTCTGAATGCGCTAGGTTCTACCCAGCTATCCTCAATCGCTGTCAGACTGCATGCATGCCCTTCATTGAAAAAGATACTATTTCTCCTAAAAGGAAAACTATTAGGCTGTGGTTGTAGCTCAGGGGGAGAGAGCTTGGTTAATACACCTAAAAGAGAGGAAAGACTCTATTAAAAATTTACCATATTTCGATATTGGGAATGAGTTGCATACATAGTGATACAACATATATGCCAATGGAGGCGCTAGTCTAAGTATTTTGTAGATAATAACTTTTGAGTATCACAATTCAAGGCCCGTCTGGGGAAAGAATTGTGAGACTCCCATTTCAACAAGTAGCTGAATGTAGTGATGTGTACCTGTCACTCTAGCTATGCAACAGTCCGAGGTTGGGAAGATCATGGTTCCCAGTCAGTATGGGCAAAATTGTCATAAACTCCATCTCAACAGAAAAAAAATGAACATAGCATGGTAGCATTTGCCTGTCATTTCAGCTTCCATGAATATATAAGTAAAAAGATTAATGTCCAAACCAGCCTGGGCAAAAAATGGAGACCACTATCTCAAATATAGCCAGAGCCAAAAGGGCTGGAATTGTGACTCAAGCAACAGAGTAACTGCCTAATGATCATTAAGGCCTGGGTTCAAATCCCAGTGCCAAAAATAGATGGAAAGAAAGACAGAAAGGAAGGAAAGAATGATGGAATGAAGAAAGGAAGGAGGAAAGGATGGAGTAATGAAGGAAAAGGAATAATTACAAGAGCAAATCAAAGGTAGTAAAAAACAAAGCACACACAGCACTAACAAACACATATACAGACAAGCAATTTAAAAAATTTTAATGTATCGAAGGGTTACAGTTTAAACAAGCAAAATTTAAACTAAAACAAACCCTAAGCCAAGGCCTTTTGTTTACTTCCTCTGCTTTATTTTATTTTATTTTGCCAGCCCCGGGGACTGAATTCAGGGCCTGAGCACTGTCGTTGGGCTTTGTCAAGGCTAGAGCTGTACCACTTGAGCTACAGCAATACTTCTGGCTTTTCTATGTATGTGGTACTGAGAAATCTTCGTGCATGCTAGTCAAGCACTCTACCACTAGGCCAAACTCCCTGCTCCATCTCTCTTAATTCTTTTTGTGTAACTTTGTTGTCTCAGAAAGAGCATGAGCCTGGAAAGTTGGTATGTGTTAACTATGCATGTTACCATCTTTTGGCCAATGCCTGGAGGTCTTCTTACATCTTGACATGAGCTTTGGAGCTTGGACCTAAATCCTGGTTCTGACAATTAAAATCTAGGATACCACGGCAATTCATGAACTCTTTTTCTGCATCCACGAATGATTATAACCAATACATCTTTCATGGGATTATTATGAAATACAATGTATATAAGTATTTAACGCAAGGCCCATCATTTGGTAAGATTTCAGCATTACTATGTCATTGGTAACATTATCCAGTAAGGGAAGGTATGAAATGTTTCATCTCTCAAGTTTAGTATCAGATCTCTGGTTTTAGCCAGGTGCCGATAGCTCACACCTATAATCCTAGCTACTCAGGAGACTGAGATCTGAGAACTGCGGTCCAAAGCCAGCCTGGGCAAGAAAGTTCGTGAGATACTTACCTTCAATTAACCACCAGAAAACTGGGAGTGGCACTGTGGCTCAAAAGTGGTAAAGCTCAGGAATAGTGCCCAGGCCCAGAGTTCAAGACCCAGGACTCACAAAAAAAAATCTTTGAATTTAGGGATAATTTCACTCGGTGTGATATTTTAGTGAGTGTTGGGTGCAATGGATAAAAGTAAAAAAAAAAACAGGGCCCTAGAGTCATGTAATAGAGTGTGATTTCTTATAGTTTAGGACAAGTTTGATGTCTCCTGAATGGAAGGAACTGGAGGACCTAGGATGTCTTTGGGTTGAATAGAAATGTGTGTGTGTGTGTGTGTGTGTGTGTGTGTGTGTGTGAATGCACACATGAGCACTGTGTAACTGCCCATACATATGAAGTTTTTCAAAGCAGACTTTATGACATGTGTTTGTACAGTGCGTCAACACAAATTGCCTAGGAGTAGGCTTCCCCAAACACTTCAATGTACACAGCAAGTTGAGTCACACTATCGGTTAACATAGAGTTCCTGGTACTAACCCTTTCCAGCCTTCTACTATCACTAGGTAAGCAATCACAGGCTACTCAATGAAAGCTGACTCATTGTTAAAACTTGATTTACCAAAGGAAAATTTTCTTCATGGTTCTTCCCACTAGTACAAGAAAGAAGGATTTCCCAAATTCAAGTGGAGAAACCCTTTTTGGTCTTCCTTAAATACATGCCTAAAGTTCCCCTGACTTCAACAGACATATTGCAATCCCTTCTGGCATTTTGTTAGAAGCTTCTAGAAGATTCCTAATAAGATGTGCCAGAAGGGATAAGACAGCTGCCAATATAATCGGGTTATTTGAGACAGGTAAGGGGGTGAAAATACGAGTCCTGAGTCTACCTATTGTCATTTATGACATTTGTGCAAATTGCTTAATTTCTCTGGAGTTCCATTTCTTTAATTACAAAAGGAGAACAATAAGACTACCTACCTCATCAGGCTGTGAAGAGTATTAAGTTGGATGATGTATAAAGCATGTAGCACAATGCCTCACTTCCAACAAGCATGTGAGTGTGCATAAAATCACCCAGACCCCATCCCCTCCTTCCTCCTTAGAAGTTTGCAGTCTTGGAGACATAAGGAGCACAAGTACATAAATAGGTAAGGCATATTTTTTGCCAGTTCTGGGGCTTGAACTCAGGGCTTGACCACTGTCCTTGGGCTTTCTCAAGGCTAGAGCTCTGCCACTTGAGCCACATCACCACTTCCAGCTTTTTTTCTGTGTACGTGGCGCTGAGGAATCAAACCCGGGTCTTCGTGCATGCTAGGCAAGCACTCTACCACTAGACCAAACTTCCGGCCCAAGGCATACTTTTTTTGTGCTAGTTCTGGGGCTTGAACTCAGTGTCTGGGCTCTCTCTCTAAGCTTTTGGGCTCAGTCTAGTGCTCTACCACAGAGGCCACAGTTCCATTTCTGTTTTTCTTTTTTTGTATTTAATTGGAGATAAGAGTCTCACAGGCTTCCCTTTTGAGACTGACTTCCCACCACAACTAAACCTCCCAAGTAGCTAGGATTATAGGTATGGTTCCTGGTTAAGATATACTTTAAGAACCATGTGAAATACCATAACTGAGTCTACAAAGATGAGATCATATCGTCTAAGGCTCCATAGACACTCCATAGAGGTCTTAGCATTTATGAGAGCCAAATAAGATGTGTACATTTGTTGACAATTAGGCTTGGTTTGTAACTGTTCTACAAGAAAATAGCTGATTGCTGCAGAAGCATGGGAGGGGGATGCAGAAATTTGAGACCTATATTAAGATAGCAGAACAATTCAGTTTTGTTTGGAAATCACTTGTAAGACTGGCTCATTCTTTGTTGTTGCAAATAATAGAAAACAGAACAGAAAAGGCAGTCTATCAACTGGATGCCAGATAAAATACTTATATCTAATGCCAAAGGTGATGGGATTGTGGAAGATTTTTAAACAAAAAATGATATTATTGGACTTTAGGAGAAATTGTCTGTTAGGCTTACAAAGGGACAGATTTGAGAGAGAGGAAGTACTTAGAAGTTAGTAGATGGGCTAGGAAGATGCAATAACCATCTAAATGAGAAATATTGGACACTGAGCTAGAGAGGATCATAGGCGATGGTAAGGAGAGGATGGACTGATGAGAGGTTTCAGAATTGTTTTCAATAGAGTTGGACCGAAGGGAAAATATTGTCCCCATGGTATCTTACAATGGAGGCATGAGCAACAGTGCCAGGTAAGGAGCATAGGTTTGGAAACAATGATCTATATGAGAGTTTGAAGAGTTGGTGGGGTTGATCAAAAGATGTTGCTGACGGGATTGGTGTCATGATCCTCTTAAGGCATTTTAAATCCTCTTTGGCATCATCTCAACAGAAACAAAATATTTAGACACCGAATACTGATTAGATGGTGCTCATTCATGTGTAATTCAAGATTTGTAGTTCATACTGAACTACAAAATGTACACAAAGATGTCCAATAAACTCTAGCTTTTCCACAGACAATTTTGATGATCAAAAAGCATATATGGAAAGCATCTAACTCCAGGTTGTCTGCTTCTCTCATACTTTCTGACTCTGGCTCTGTTTCTGTCTCATGTTGGTGCCATGATAATGATATTGGTCTGTTTTGGAACCCCAGATTTTATTCTGAGCCAGATCCAAAGCCACACAAACAAAATAATCTCTTTATGATTACATTCCATTTCTCTTTCCCCCCCGCTTTTTTGTGCAGGTTGGCACTGGGGCTTGAACTAAGTGTCTGATGCTCTTGTTTCAGCCTACTTGCTTACAGCCGGCACTGTACCACTTGAACAACACCTCCGGTCCATCACTTTGCTTGGTAATCAGAGATGGAGACTAACAGACTTTTTTGCCTAGATAGGTTTTGAACCATGGTCCTTGGGGTCTCAGTCTCCCCAGGAGGTAAAATTATAGGCATGAGCCACCAGTATCCAGCAAGAACTACTTCCTTTTGGTAAATTTAATTTTATTGTCAGGGTGATATACAGAGGGGTTACAGTTACATGCATAAGGTAGAGAATATATTTCTTGTTGAACATTGTTACCCCCTCCCACATTTTTCTCCCACTTTCCCTCTCTTACCCCCTTCAGTTTGCAAAGTTCATTTCCAACATATGTCTTGTGAGTACTGCTGTTGCATTGGTTCATTCTTTGTCCTTTGTTTCATCATTTTGTTGTTCCCCTTTCCTTCCCCAATTCAAATAAACATATATACAATACGCCAGCTACTAAAATCAGATACAGATAGGAGATAAACCTTATAGGAGAAACAAAAGGAAAGAAAAAAGAAATAACATCACATAGTACATTAAAAGCAACAACCACAAAGAAAAACTACTTGTTTCCATATCCTGGAATTCATTTCCTTTAACATCATCTTATATGTTTATCTGTATATAGCATTGAGCTACTTGTGATTATCTGCAAGGAAATTCCTAAACATATACTAGATATTACAAATGAGGGAAACCATGGAGCCTATGTTTCTTTGGGTCTGGCTTACTTCAGTTCATATGATTTTTTTCCAAGTCTTTCCATTTCCTTATGAACGTGGCGATATCATCCTTTCTGATAGCAGCAGCATAGAATTCCATTGTGTATAAATACCACACTTTTCTTGATCCATTCATCTACTGAGGGGCATTTGGGTTGGTTCCATATCTTAGCTATGGTAAATAATGCTGCATTACTGCGAGAGACAAGGCTACTGCTATACATCCTGTCCAGCCTGGCTCCACAACTCTACAACTGCTTCCTGACTGGAACTAAACCCTTGGTTGGTGGGACATTCTATCTGTGCTAAGTTTAAAGTCCCCTAGATTTTTGCAGCCATTATGGTGACTGGATGGGTGAAGGGAATTTTCCATCCAGTACTGAACAGCCTAGACGTGAGAGGTGCTAAATGTGAAAGAGGGCGATAGTCAGGTAAAGAAGAGAAAAAAAAGTTTAGTAAAGAAAACCTTTGGAAAGGAATTGAGGAAACAGAAGAATAGTTTATGGATAAGGGAGGATCTGAAAAGAATTGTCTTATGTTTGTTCTACAAAAAGGGAGAAAGACAAATCCTAGAGATTTCCTGTACGTAGTAGATGGTATGAGCATTATCTTAAAAATGGAGATTACAAGTAGAATTGGTAGGTATGTAATTGAGTTAGCCATGATGCAAGCTGAGTCAGGATTGGTACACTTATGTGGAACTAATCTTGGTGCCCACCTGAGGGATTGTTAAGCATGCTTCCTAGTTGTGAGAACTTTTTCTTGGGTGCAAAACTGGGAGGGCACGCTATATGCCCCTCCAAACCAAAGAATGCTGTGTGCCCGACTCTGATAACAATTGTTGCCCCCCTCCCAAGTCATGTGTTATCTCAGCTGGCATTGTTAACCATGATTCAATCCAGTCCTTACAGGCCTTACAAGCTGATCTGGGGACATGTTCATCGTCTGGTTTCCAGTACCCTGGCACTCAAGTGAACCTGCGCTGTGATTCCCAGCACTCTGACCACTGTGAAGGTAGCAGGAAAGAGCTACTGGGTTCATCACTCCTAGGTGAAGCCAGCGTGTGAGGATCCTGGACTTTCAGACTCCCAGAGAACTCACTGAGGTCCCTAGCTAAAGTCGTCCTCCAGAACAGAAGTGAACTAGATGTATTTATTGTTCCTAGAGGTTTGAGTGTCGCCCTGGGAGGAGAATGTTTCTGTTGATTGGCCCATGTGTAATTACTGAAATGATGTCTTTAGTAAAAAAAAGGATCAGAGTTATAAAACTGATGATCCTACACACCTGGTATAACCCCGTTTGTACTAAGGTAAACTAGTCAAGGATTTGACTAGACTAAAAGAAAAGCGGGGAGTTTTAAGGGGAGCAGGGACTGGCATCATTCAGAATGCCTAAGAGTTCCCTGCCCCATTGTGGAAGGTCGACAATGGTACAGCCCAGCTACCTTGACCTCCCCACCCCCCCCAATGTGGAGGGATATCTGGTACAGCCCAGCCACCTTTGCCCTTCTAGGGAGGGGCAACCTTGACCTTCTCCCCACCCCCCATGAGGAGGGATATCCGCTTGGGTGGGGGTGGGCCTGCTTTGTGTGGAGACCTGCCCAATTGGCGCGCCAACTCCAACTAAGGTGATAGGTAAATTCAAACACTGGGCTGTGACCCTATTGGCTACCTGTGTGTGGCCAGAGCTGGCAATGGTCCTTCTGTGTACGTGACTATCCCATTGGCCACCTGTGTGGCCAGGTTCGACAGCATGGGTTTTGCCCTTAAAAACCCAGTGTGAGAGACGCTCGGGGTCACAGTGTCAGCTCCCGAGTCTACACTATGTCCCCAGCCAGTCAGTTCACCATCTACTTCCCCAATAAATTCACATTTTTATATGAAAACAACAATGCTGCATTAAACATGTTCAATGGATGAATTTGTGCATCTGCATTTAATCCACTTGAAATTCATTTTTGTGTGTTTTTTGAGATATGGTGAAATGCATTCTAATTTTTTTCATGTCCTAGATAGTAGTAAATTATTACCTTTCAACTGAGATTCTTTTTCTTTGGCAATAATTCTAATTCACATGCTAGATGATCAAATTCAATGATTCTATTTTTGTTGTTTAGAAATGAGGAAGGTACTGATGGTTCACCTTAGTCATCCTGTGTGCCAAGATTGGGCAAAAAGTCTTCATGACTCTTGGAGAAATAGAAAGGATTCTAGAACTGACTTTAGTAAACTTAGGGACTTATGCTGGTCCTCTTTATACAATGTAGAAGATGTCAAACAAAACATTTAACACATGGACCTATTATAAAAGCCTCATTTTTTTTTACTATCAGAGATATTGTGAAATTGTGGAAAATCTAGGTAAAAGTGAGCCCTGATGTGATTTACATATTAAAAGGATCCTTGTGGCAGATATGAGGAATAGACAGAGAGAATACAACAGAGGCAATAGACCAGTTACAAATCTATTACAGTGCTCTGGGCAATTAGTGATGGAAGCTCAGACTGGGATAGGGGCTGTGAAGATGGAGAAAGTTGTCAGAATATGGACAGCTTGTTTAAAAATATTTTTACTGTTGTTTTAGAGGTGATATATAGCAGAGTTATCTTTCCATGTATCAGGTGATATGTACATAGAGAAAAATTGTTAATGCATTGGATATGGTATAAGAGAAAAGAGGACTCAATGCTTGTGTTCTGAGCAACTGGAAGGATAGGATTGGTATAACTGAAATGGCTACAGTCAATTTTATAGAAGCATTAGAAGGATAGCTAATGTTATACATTATTCAATAATAGCCTGGAAAAATCCTGTAGTCTTGAATTCAAGAAGTCACAAAACTCAGAAGCTACAAAGAAAAAACGGACAGAATGAAACAACCTTTTTATTTCCAGTTCTGGGGCTTGAACTCAGGGCTGTCTGCTGTCCTTGGGCTTTCTCAAGGCTAGAGCTCTACCACTTGAACCACAGCACCACTTCTAGCCTTTTCTATGTATGTGGTGCTGAGGAATCAAACCCGGGTCTTTGTGCATACTAGGCAAGCATTCTACCACAGGGCCAAACTGCCGGCCCCTGAAATAAACTTTTTATAAGGAGAGGCATAAAATTAAAAAAGAACAGTGATGCATGAGGGAAAAGAATTATAGACACAAATCCCAATTGGATAACAGGTTGGAGAAATTATACCTGTAATCCTAGTTACTTAGGAGGCTAAGAACAATCTGAGGTCTTCCTGGCTATATCTGCCCTCATATGAGCCAGACTTCTCCCAGATGTTAAAGCTAAGTTCCACTATCTCACTAATTATAACTATTACCCCAACCTAAGTAGAACAAGAAGTAGCATGGCTCAAGTGGCTAGTATTGTAGATGTACTGCAATTTTCCTTTTTGAATGTACCTTGGCGTTATGCTGAGTACACTAAATGTCTCAGTGCTCATTCTGTGAGACATCATTTTTGTAGTACTTAGTGTTAAACAAAGGGCCTTGTGCTTTCCAGACAAATGCTATGTCAGTTGAACCGTGCTCCCACTCCAAGTATCGAAACTTGCATTGTTAGCAAGGCTGTGTAGAAAGAGCATTCTCATATACTCTTAATGAAGCTGTAGATTCATAATTTCTGATGGGCAATTTTCAACCTACCAAAAGTTTAAATATTCATGTCCTTTGAGCCATCAATTCTATTTCTAAGGGTCCAACTAGAAAATGGATCACACAAATGAGCTGAGCTCTAGAGAGAACAGTGTATAGAATAGTGAAAAACTGGAAACAAATTAATAACTCACCAAAGGAGAATGGTTAAATAAGTCACAGTATTGTCATGCTATGAAATACTATGCAGTTTTAAAATTGGGGAGTATTGCAAATATTGGGCATGACAATAACAGAAATGCTTTTTTAACAGGAAGTCAAACTATAATGAAATATGTATAGTATGATTATCTTTATGTATCAGAATCATTGTGTACAAATGTGTGTGTGTGAGGGCATAGAAAAGGGGCCCAGGAAAATGCTGACATTCTGTTGCTTATGCCTGCATGTGGAATTGCATTTATGTGCTCATGACTGAAGTTGGACAGTTTACCCCCGGTGAATACTTCTTTGTTCTATGAAATCTTTTTGCCTTACAATTGTATTAATTTTGTACTTTTTTAGGTTTGAAAAAGAAGAAATCAGATGTCATGCATTTCTTAAAATTCCCAAGGGAGAATCTTGGAGGCAGTAGCATATTTGTTTCAGTCCAATCTCACAGTGCTGCTGTCATGTTTTCGCTGTGTGCTTTGTGGCCTTGGAAAAAACACATTTCTTAGCTTCAGTTTTCTTACAGATAAAATGTAGATTATACCTGCCCTATTTATTTTATTAGACAGTAATGAAGGTAAAATGGAAAAATAGTTTAAAAAGTATAAAGCCTTATAAAAATATAAAGGGTAATGTTTCATGTTCTAGTTAATGACCTACTTCATTAAAGAAATAGTCAATCAACATTAAAATACAGATGACCTCTTAGAGTTTGTTAAAACAGAATTCCTCCTGCCCCAGATAGGTTTTGCATAAAGGCAATTTAGGTATTTTGCTTAAATGTTCTACACTGTTAGGATTTGTTTAAGACATTGTGATAAAGAAGAAGCAAGGGGAAATTAGCTTCTTTTAGTTAAGATGGGTTCTTAATTTATAGGAAAGATAAATTTCCTGTGAATTAAAGTTCATAAAGCACATCACTTGAAAATGTATGATTTCTTGAGACTAAATACTGAGCAATAAATCTCGGCAACATTTTTTAGGTGGATAACTAAATGTGGCTAAAGTTCAAATGTGGAGCAGACCAGATCATGGAAGGCTTAGAATGCTGATGTAGGACTTTGGACTTGCTGGAAGAGTCTATAAAGGATATTATTTTTTTTTGTGGGTCATGGGGCTTGAACTCTGAGTGTGGACGCTGTCCCTAAGTTCTTCAGCTCAAGGCTACTGCCCTACCCCTGTGCCTGGGCGTTATCTCTGACATCTTCAGCTCAAGGCTACCACCCTACCCTTGAGCCAAGCCCCACTTCCCCTTTTCTAGAGGTTAATTGTAGATACAAGTCACAGGTCCTTTTGTGCTCGGGCTGGCTTTGAACCTTAATCCTCAGATCTCAGCCTCCTGAGCAGCTAGGATTGCAGGCATGAGCAAGTGCAGCCACCAGGATATTATTGAAAAATGCTTAATTACAACATTGATCTGTGGGAATGTTGGTCTGTGACTGATAAACAGGATGAAGGAGGAAGAAATCTGGTAGACCATTTAGGAAGCTGCTATAAGCCAGGGGTGAAGTGCTGAGTATCACAATGGAGGAAGATTAAAGAAGGGACTACTCTGAGAGTATGTTGAGATGAAACAACAGAATCTAGAGTTTGTATGGGAAGAGTCAGTGGCCCTTACGTTGCTCCGGTTAACTGGATCATGAGAGGACCTCTAGAAAACTCCCCACCTATGCAATCATCTACAACCTCCTAATAAACCTGCACTTCTAAGGAAACCCTATCCATCAACTAAGTAGGCTCCATCCGAAAAAAATTTAGAATCATCTAATGGAAGTTTTGAAGCATTTATTTACTATTCTGCTTTTGTAAAATCATGGTAAGGTCTGGGAGACAGGAGTATGCAGTTCATTCTCATCAATTTTTGTGTAAAATAGTGACCATTGTCAGGTCTTCAAATCAAAAAGTGACATGTTCTGATTTTGTTTGTGTAGAAATGAATGAATTTATTTTTTGCTTCAATCCCCTATGCCCTTTCTGAGAACCCAATTTTTCCAGGAAACCTCATAGCACCAATTTACTAACCTAATTTGTGAAAGGATTGAATAGGCTCTATTCAAACTGTGTCTTCCTCCTCCGTGTACAATTTTTTTTGGCCAGTCCTGGGCTTGAGCTCAGGGCCTGAGCACTGTCCTTGGACTTTCTCAAGGCTAGAGCTCTACCACTTGAACCTCAGCACCACTTCCAGCTTTTTTCTATGTATGTGGTACCAAGGAATCTAACCAGGGTCTTCATGCATGCTAGGCAAGCACTCTACCACTAGGCCAAACTCCCGGCCCTCCTTGCACAATTTTTAAAAAGATTGATTTGAAACAATGAGACTCAGAGAATCTGTGTCCAAAGAGCTTGAAGAATTTAAATATGTGGGTTTATTATTAACACAGTAGCAAATATATCAGCGACACACCCCTTGAAAACTGTTGCAAAGAAACACAAAGCAGCTCTGGGAAAACTCTGTACCCAATAAGTAAGCCTGAGGAGGCATATTTGCTCCGTGATGCCCAGCAGATAAGCCTGGCAAACCTCGGTGCGATTGAAGAAGCCAGTTGGAGACTCGGCTCAGTTGAGGCAAGCCACAGGCACCTGTTGCTCTCCACTAAGAACTCTACATGATGGCGTTCGCATTTTGGAAGTTCTTCCTCATCCTAAACTGCCTTATAGGTAAGAAAAGAATCTCTAAACTGGAAATGGAGTTTTTTTTTAGACTGAAAGAATCATTTTTTCTCCCCTAGACTTAAAAGGGATTGTAGAATATTGAGTCATTTACATAAGTTTTGCTTAGCAAATTGTGTCATATTGACATTTGAGAGGCCAGACTGTATTGAAATTGTGTTTTTTCAAAGGGGAACAAATACATTTTCTCAGAAATGGAAATTTCTGTTTTACTTCAATGTTTCTTCTAAGCTCCTTGTGATGATTGTGTTCTGTTGTTATAGCAGGTAGAGTCTGGGTTCGAACTTGCCGGGGCATAAATGTGAGAACAGAAATATATTAAGTGCTTTAGTATATTGTATTTCTTAAGAGTTGTGCTTTTCCAAACTAAAATTATTTCATATTTTGTGAGTGATTTATCACAGGGTATAATATGGGTGGTTTTAGGGAATGTGAAGAGAAGAAAGTCACTTTTTTAAATTCAAAATTCCAACATTAAATTCAGGAAAGATGATTAATACCGAAAAATTTTTGGCCTTTAAAAATACCAGATGTACAAGATGATTAGTAGGGGGTTGGGGGAGGGAAAGGGGACAAAAACATGAGAAGGGGTATCAATGTGTAAGAAGTAATGCACCTACTATATGGCAAATGTAACTAACCCCTCTCTATACATTATTCCGACAATTTAAAAAACTATTTAAAAAATACCAGATGTGTCTTTACGATAAGGCTATGTCTCTGAAACATATAATAATGCTGTTAGTCGAGATATTTTAAGCCAGCTGCCCATGGCTCATACTTGTAACCCTAGCTCCTTGCTGGGATCAGAGGCCTGTGGTATGTTTTCAGTCAGGAAGCTGGAAGTAGAGACTCAAATGGTAGAGTGTTAGCCTTGCATAAAAAGGAGGCTATTTTAATTCTGGGAAATGGTGGCTCATGTGTGTAATCCTAGCTTCTCAAGAGTTTGAGATCTGAGGATCGGAGGTTCAAAGCTAATCCCAGGCAGGAAATTCAATGAGACTCTTACCTTTAGGTAAACACCAAAAAAAAAGAAAAGCTGAAAGTGAATCTATGGCTCAGTGGTAGAGCACTGGCGCTCAGGCCGTGAATTCGAGTCCAAGGACTGGTACAAACATACACACACACACACACACACACACACACACACACACACACACACACACACACACAAAAGAGGGTATTTTAAGTTATTAGTAATTATAGACATTCCTAAGTGATTCCAGCATATTTAGTGAAATAAGAATATTCTTAGGATAAAATGTTTTGTGAAAAAGCAAGATACAGAAACAGCTAGAATAAATTAATAAAAGTTAATGTAGGGGCCGGGAGTTTGGCCTAGTGGTTAAAGTGCTTGCCTAGCATGCACGAAGACCCGGGTTCGATTCCTCGGTACCACATATAGAAAAAAGCCGGAAGTGGTGCTGAGGCTCAAGTGGTAGAGCTCTAGCCTTGAGAAAGTCCAAGGACAGTGCTCGAGCCCTGAGCTCAAGCCCAGGACTGGCAAAAAAAAAAAAAGTTAATGTACTAATGGTGGTTACTTCTGGATAATAGGCTCCTAGATGATTTTTATTTTTTGTTACAAATTTTCCATTCTCAAAAGGACTGTTATATATTAATTTTTTGCACTTCAGGGTATATACAAACACAGAGCTTATGCCTTTTTACAATTAGAAAAGTTGTTAATTTTCAAAATGATATTGCAGTTGGTAACAAATATTTGAATATTCATTTCTAATTTTTAAACACACATATCAGGAGAAGTCAAGTCACCAGAAGGCAATATTGCAATCATCTCATGACATAAGCCATAGACACACATTTTTTTCTTAACCCACATAATATACATTTAAATGTAATTTTGAATAGTGAAAGTCTTTGTCTCTTTCTCCAGTTATTAGCCAATTGGGTGAAGCCCGGGCTTTATCACCAGCTTTCCGGGACTACCTCTATAGCTCACAATTATTTCCTTGAATGAGCCTTAAACTGGCCTATATTAGACACAGGTTTTGAAATATGGGAAACTGTGATTTTTTAAAAATATATAGGTGCCAGTCCTGGGGCTTTAACTCAGGGTCTAGGTACTATCTCTGGGTTTTTTTTTTTCTCAAGATTGCATTCTACCACTTGAGTTACAACTCCACTTCTGATTTTTTGGTGGTTAATTGAAGATAAGAGCCACATGGACTTTTGTACAAATGCTGGCTATGAATCATGATCCTCAGATCTCAGCCTGCAAAGATTATAGATATAAGTGACTAGCAACTAGCTGGGATAATTTAAATGTAATTAGCATATGAATTTTTTCTGATTAGGCACACATAATAAATGATCATTTTAGAATAGTTGAAAATAAGAAAATGTATAAATAAAGTAAAAAATTCCTGAAATCCTACTACTACTCAAATTTGGGTGAATTTCTTATCCGTTTTCCTCTGCAACTATATTACATTAAAAATGGAGACTGTAAGTTGTATGCAATCTTTCTGTAAAAATAACTTAATAAGCTGTTGGGTTTGTACGTATGACTTGTAGAACAAGAACAATCAGAGTGCCCAATAAATACATCTGTATATTTTGTGAAACTACTGTGTTCCACTATGTGTAAAATATGTTGTATATCTAAGTGTATATTACTAAACTGGCCCAAAGCAAAATGTGTTAGTCAGCCAACAGATGGAATGGAAATAGACTATAATATATTTCCAGTTGCTGCATCTTCATATGCAGAGAAGTCAGAGAAAGGAAGATTTGGGTAAGCTATATCTACCATTCCCAGCTATCAAATCACCTCAGTGACTCAAGAGCCCCCAGTTGATCCAAGTAATGCTGTGGAAAATCTGACAGTGTTTCCGTCAGTGTACACTTGGATTCTCACCTGTATTTGTTTTAAAGAGAAAGTCACATGGTGTCATACATGCTGCCTGGCACATGGTGGATACATAGCAAATGTGTCTTGGAAAAAATGAATTATCTTATCAAAGTCCAGATGTCAAGAAATGAGTATTGCATATATGTTTAAAATTAAACCAAGAAAATAATTTATGTATGTATGTATGTATGTATGTATGTATGTATGTATGTATGTATGTATGTGTGTCAGTTGTTGAACTCAGGAATTGGGGTTCTCTTCTTGAGCTCATTTCATCTAAGGCTAGTGTTCTACTACTTTGAGCCACAGCTCTACTTCTGGTGATTAACTGGAAACAGGAGTCCAATAGACTTTTTCTACCTGTGTTGACTTAGAACCATGATCCTTAGTTCTCAGTCTCTTCAGTAGCTAGGATTCTTGGCACGAGCCTCCAGTGTCCAGTGGAATATTGCATTTTTCATATATTTTTATTATAATTAATAGAAGTTACATTATATTCACCAGATAGAAGGTGCACTACTTCACAAACATTGATACCCTTTCTCATGTCATGGTCCCCATTTCCCTCCCTCCTCACCCCCACCGCTGGAATATTGCATTTTAATGAAAATATTTTCAATGAATGCTCAGAGGTCACAGTTTAAATTCCAATTCAAGAAAACTTAATTCCAATAAAAATCATTTTGCAAAAAATGCACGTGTATTATTTTAGGCAGTTTTAATAGGTTGTTATTACCTTTTGGAAATGTTAATGTTGTTTTTATATATACTGTGAATTTGAAATTAATATAGTTGGAAACCATATTTTTCCATGCAGGCACAAGGCCCTGAGTTCAATATTAACTGCTACTTCAGTAAACAAATAAATTATAATGCAAGAATCAATTATAAGCTGGCCAACAATGGCTCACAACTGTAAGCTACTCAAGAGGCTGAAATATGAGGATGACAATTCAAAGGCAGTCTGTATAGAAATCTCCATGAGACTCTTATTGGCAATAAACCACCAAAACAGCTGGAAGTGGAGCTGTTTCTTAAGTGTTAGAGAATTAGCCTTGAAAAAAAAGCTCAGGGTCAGTGCCTAGGACTAATCCACATGCACACACAAAGAATGAATTATATGTAGATTTGAGTATTAGGAATCTGGGCAATAATGTAATAGCTAAAATATATATTGTCTCACTTTAAATTTTGAAGTTCCAATTTGAAATCTCGTATGATAGTACAGTTTTGCAGATCTCATTAGTTAATACATCTATATGTCTTTTATTTTAAAATAAAATGTTTTTTTTAAATATAATGGAAATGTTTGAACCAGATATCATTCTCAAGTTATTATCATTTCCTCCATTCTGGTCTGTGCTATAATTGGCTTCTGGCTACATTGATATGGCAGGCAGAGATTGTGTCTGACTTCATCATTGTATTATTTCTTCAATGTTTAATAATGTTCAGGCACAAGATAGGTTGATAGATATTTGTTGCCAGACTCTTGCTTTACTTGTGACTTGCCTTGTATGTCCTTTTGCAGTGAGTGGCCATAAGGTGTTTTTGTTTTTGTTTCACTTCATTTTGTTTTTACATGTTAAGTAAGCATTCAACCACTGAATACATCTCTAGCACTGAATACTCTAATATATGTTTACTACCAATTTCCTTCTTTGTCCTTGGGATTACTTTGGGAGGAAAACAGAATTATTTGCTTCCAAGAAACAAATAGAAATATAGAAATGAAAAAAAGTGAGAAATTGCTGGGCGCCTGTGGCTCATGCCTCAAGAGGCTGAGATCTGAGGATCAGGGTTCAAAGCCAGCACAGGCATAAACGTCCGTGAGACTCTTATCTCAAATTAACACCAGAAAACTGGAAGTGACGCTGTGACTCAAGTGGTAGAGCGCTATCCTTGAGCTGAAGAGCTCAGGGATAAATCCCAAGCCCTATGACTGATCAAAAAAAAAAGAAAGAAAAGAAAAAAGAAATCTATTTTCTGTCATTTTTGTTCTACTACTGAATTCATCAACACATTTCTCACTTTTTGGGGGTCAGTTGTGTGGCTTGATTACAGGTGTGAGCCACTGGTGCCCGGCAGAAAATGGAATTTATATCTGCTGAAACTATTCTTTGAGAATTAAGGAAGCAATAATTAGATTCCTAGTCAACAGAAACCCAAAAGATTTATAGCTTACTGAAATACACTTAAAGGCCTTAAAGGATATAAAATGTAAAGGAAGTGATTAGGTAAGATCACTTAATCCTGTAATCCTAGTTACTTTGGAAGCAGGTATTAGGGGATCACAGCCTCAGACCAGCCTGGTCAAAAAGTAGCCATGATACTCCATCACAGCCCATGAATAGGCTATAGTACACACTTGTTATCCCAGCTACATGGGAAGCATAATGGCTAGGCATAGTGACACATACCTATTGTCCCCAGAAATAAGGAGAATCGCAAGTAGGAGGATTGTAGCCCAGGTGGTCTCGGGCATAAGGTGAGATCCTATCTTGAAAACTGAGACATGGCTCAAATAGTGTCTTGTCAATAGAGCAAGCACAAGCCAGTTCAATCCCCCATACTAGATTGACATATATAGAGATGACAAATAGATTGATGATAGATAAAGTAAATGGTAGAATAAAAATTCATATAGCACAAGGAAGACAGAAGGAAAACGTAAAGAACAGAAAGATGACTGTATGCAATAGACAATGCTTTCACTCATGAGTTTTACAAATTGTGTGAGGATTGAAACAGAAAACTACATCATTCTAGCTGGGCACTAGTGGCTCACAACTGTAATCTTAGCTATACAGGAGGCTTACATTTGGTGGTCATGGTTTGAAATGAGAGACCTGAGACTCATCTCCAATTAAGCAACAAAACTGGAAGTGGAGTTGTGTCTCAAGTGGTAGAGCACTAGTCTTGAGCAAAACAAAGCTTAGAGATAATGGCGAGGCCCAGAGTTCAAGTCCCAGGATCAGCAAAAGCAAAAACAAAACCAGAAAAACTCAATAGCATTCTTATACTCAGAAGAAGAAAATTTAGAAGAGGAGAAGGTAAGTGAACTTAAATGAAAGAGAGATTTATATACTTTTCTCAAAGTGGGGAAATAGTGGTACTGGTTAACTGTTATGACTCATTTATTTATATTGTAGTGCTCAGAACAACCACTATGGAAACTACATAAAGAATATACGTGTTAGCACATTGATGAATATTTTTGTCATAAAAAAGTGTTCAAGTGACTAATAGGAAAGCAAGAACCAAAAGAAACAAATGGAAAACAAACAATAAAATGGTATACTTAGGAATTAATCTACCAAGATTTACTTATTAAATGCAGTCACATTGGCTATAACTACAATTATATATTGATCAAAAGAAATTCACATTAAATTTAAAGATGCAGGTAGACTGAATATAGGAATATGAACATTTTTCTAAAACCTAGAGTAGCTTTATATTGAATAAACTGGATTTTAAAACACAGAAAACTACCAGAGACAGTTACCACACACACACACACACACACACACACATTCCCTAGGTATAAAAAATTCAATCCAACAGGACAGTAAAGAATTGCAAAACCTCAGAAACTGATAAGTCTATTAAACAGAATATCAACAAGGATGTGAACTAACTGGAAACGATAATGAATAGGATCTCTGTTGACTTAGTCACATTTTTTTTTAAATCGTAGAACATGTCACCCATAAACACGCCATAATGAACTTTCCTTCCCAAGTTATTATGGAACGTTCACATAGAGAGACCATGAACTTGGCCATAAAACAAATCCAAGAAAATTAAAAATAATCGAAATATGTATGTTCCCTGACCATAATTGGCTCAAACTAGAAATCAGTAACAGAGGGGTGGCAATAGAGCCTAGTGATAGGGAGCTTAAATACCACATACAAGGCCTTATGTTCAATATCCAGCACAGCCCTCCAAATTATTAAGGATCTCCCAAACATTTCCTCTGTGTGAGTTATTTCTTGCTGTATTGACTGGGAAATTAAAATGGAAAAGAAGTTAAAAATATATACAAGGATATACTGCATTAATTACTAGAGGAATAGCATTACTTCTCAGTCATGTCAATTTTAGAAATTTCTGCTGTATACTCATGAGAGGATGAGAGTACCAATGAAAATTAATGTGGGAGTATTATTTATTATGAATATAATGTTGATCTTTCAACATACCATCCCATTCATGGTATTAGATATCAGATCACCACTGATCTGTTTGCCTGAAATCTTTCTGGTTTTAGTCCTGAAAGGCTTAGGAAAACTATTATGAGACTTAGTTTTTAAACCAAAAGTCACAAATTCAAGGAGCCTTTTTGATCCTGAGCAGAATTAGTTTTCTCAACATCATGGATCTTTTTCTTTCTTCTTTTTTCTTTGAGGGTTGCTGGACAAGACTCTAAGAACCTATGTGTAAGGTTTTTACACAGAAGAAATTTGTAATTGAGAGCTATTATTTCACCTAGGATTTATACCTCTACATTGTTACTTGTTCAAAATTTCTCTTCCTGCATCTATTGCCTGCTTAGGTTTTCTGTATTTTTCATTCTATCATCTCCTCATCACCTTGAATGTGAATGTGTATCATTATTTTCTGATGATTGTCTTTTCAGGTCAAACTAGTATGGTACAAGTGACCATCCCAGATGGCTACGTGAATGTGACTGTTGGACATGATGTCACTCTCATCTGCATCTATACCACCACTGTAACCTCTCAGGACAAGCTCTCCATCCAGTGGTCTTTCTTCCATCAGAAGGAGATGCAGCCAATTTCTGTAAGAATTTTGTTCCTAAACTCTTCCTTTCTGGTAGTTCTAACTGAAAACTGTTGAGGTAAGTGTGTGAAGGAATATGATTGTAAAAAGTTACAAAACCTGAACTATAGAGTTTGAAGACATGTTTAGTAAAGACCATCAGCTTACTAACTTAGCCTTTGTGTTCTCTTCATATTTATTTATAACTGTTGTCTCACTTCTGTGTAAGTCAACATTAGGTATTTTATATATTTCAGAGTAGAGAAGTATCCCTTTTCACGGGTGAAATAAAAATAATTCTGAAACAAGTTCCATAGCAAGTATGTCTCTATTATTTCCAGAAGATTCCAGTTCAAATGCCAGTCCTGATTGATCTGGTCTAACAATATTTGGCCTCTGACTGTTAAGTTAACTGGCTCATGTGCCAGACAGAGTCCTAATGGAATGGAATCTCCCAGACTATTGGAGATAGACTATGGTAGTAAAGTTAGCGGGGAGAGGGTGGAGTATGTTAGCTAAGGGTCTGGGGAAAAAGATTGCTAGAAGATGGGAGAACATCAACAGGGTAGGATTCCAAAGACAAGTTGCCATGTTCTGACGTTGAGGGTAATTCTTTCTACACATTTGCCCTATAATTTCTCAAAGGCATGTTTGTTGATCTGTTCACGTGTGTGTGTGTGTGTGTGTGTGTGTGTGTGTGTGTGTAAGCATACACACTATGCTTATTTATACACTTCCCGTGAGGTAAAAGGCCTAAAGCTTGCATCCAATTCTCAAAATGATGCCTGAATTCAAATGGAGTTTAGAGAAGAGACCAATCAGCATTGCTGGTAGAGTCAGATGTAACTGATTTGGACTTTGAAGGAAAGAAAGGGTTTGATTAGTAGACAGTATCTGGAGAACAAGATGAATGGGATTGGGGAAGCAGAGGTGAAGGACAAGGAAAGCATGAGCTTGGAGGAGTCACCCTTGTATAGTGTCATTTCACCCCTCACTGGGCCTTCGCAGGTTCAGAGTCCATTCTTTATAAGAGATTTTAAACATCTGGTTAGTGGGAAACACCATTTGGGGGAGAGTCTATTGATACTAACCTTTAGTCAAAGTTAAACAGTTTTATTCACTGATGACTTTCTTTGACAAATATTTAAATCACTCTGTGCCTCCTTAAAATACAGTGGAATGAGCCGGGAATGGTGACTCACACCTGCAATCCTACCTACTCAGGAGGCTGAGATCTGAGGATCTCCAATTAACCACCAGAAAACCAGAACTGGCTCTATGGCTCAAGGGGTAGGGTGGTAGCCTTGAGCTGAAGAGCTCAGGGACAACACCTGATCCCATGACTGACGGGAAAAAAATACAATAGAATGACAGTACTCATGGGGAATCAATTGACAAATGCCTGTGAAAATATTCAGAATATAAGTCCCTGTAAATTTTATCCATATAAACACTGTTAGATCATCAGTTGCATTGGTAACACCAGTAAAATTACAAGAGCAATTCTACCAGATTCCATTACTCAAAATGTCCTAACCCAAGGCCTTGCATGAAATGATCACTTAGAGGGTGGATGGCAATAATCATGTGATCTCTCATTCTCATAAGAAATCTAATTTTCTGACTAGTGTCTTTGACACATTCTTTATCTGTAGCTCTAAAATCATTCTCATTTCTTCCAGTAGGGGGGTGAATTTAAAAAGACCTTTCTCACATATACTGAGAAATGCCTTATGCCTGACATTCAGATCAAGATGTACTCAACTTTCTGGAGGTCAGGCAAGGCCAGCCTGAGCTCATACATCGTAAAATCTTCTATTTACCTCCTCTGACATCAGTATCCAGGGACATCTCCTGGTTTAACTGTATAGTTAGCAAGGGATTAGGAGGGAGCTGCAGGCTGGAGAGATTTTGTAATCAACAATAAGCTTTTACTAGACCTAGGATTTTCTGGGGAAGAAGTAGTACTGATTGAACTGAATATGGCTTAAGCTCAGGACTTGTCTTGGAAAAATTTTGAAAGGAAAACTTGAATTACAAATCATGTTTAATGAATGTCTTGTTTACTTGGCATTTACTTTTCTTCAGAATGTTGCATACAGTTAGTTACTCTTTTGGGTTGTCCAAATTAGTATAATGAGCATCAACACTCATAAAATATGATCTTGCGAAATTTTTTATCACACTCATGCACCTGGTATACCAGAGGTATTGAAATGTGTACTAGGGGACCCATCCCAATAAGTCATACATAGTTTAACTAAAGAGCTGAGATTGAGCTCTTTAGGACTTGCTTGGCCCAAGTTGGCTTCCAGTTCCACTGCCTGCTAGGTCTATATGGCTGGAGGGAGAGCCCAGATCTCTTCTCTACTACTTATGTCTGAAACAGAGCCTGCTTTGCCAATGGGTGGCAGACCTGCTTAGTTGATATACTATTTTTCCAACTAGCATTTGCCTTGTATTTCAAGCTTTTTCTCTCTTTGAGCCTTTTCATGCCCTCAAAATTATGTAGAGCATATTGTGTGTTAATCTAGGGACTGCTGGTGGGACATTTTGAGAATGTTCAAGAGACTGCTGTGTTGATAGACAATCCTGTGATTTATAGGAGTATGATGTTGCCAGGCAGACCATTCATTGATTCAATTCAACTCTTGGGTTGATGTGGCAGTATACCATGTAGTGTTCAGCTCTCAGATCCACCCATTTCTGCTCAAACACAGCATGGCTCGTGCCTCAGTATTGAGGGTATGGAGAAAAAGACAGTCAGTCAGTGTCTTAAAATGGCGCATGCAAGAGACGCTCGGGGAAGATGTAGCTGGACTTCTCAGGTAAGAACACTGATTGGGGTACTATACTCCTTCGCTGTTTATAGTCTCTAAGACACTGGCAGTAGAAGAGTCTGAGTTTGGTAACAATCCACATCAGATACACTCTTGACAAAACAGGAACAGGTGGGTTTGGTTTTGGTTTGATTTGGTTTGGTTTTCTCTACCTAGTGAGATAGTAGCAAAGGCTGGCCTGGAACTTGCTATGTAGTCCAGGCTGGCTTCTTGTCTCCATCTTCCAAGTGCTAGACTTACTCGTGTATGGCAATACACCCAGCCAAAGATTTTTGAAGATTTTGTGTTTATTTTCTCATTTCCGTGTCTGGAAATCCTTTTGCCTCCAGTAAATGATCCAGAGCCCTGCTGCCACTCTGATCATGATAGAGACCACTACTTGCCACATATTTCCTCTGCAAATTATTGTCTTAAAGTAGCAACTGACCCTTGGGCCTGAGTATTTTTTAGTAGTCTGGGGCAGATGCTACCTTCTATTGAATGTATTCTCCAAAGGATTCCTCTGGTGAATGGAGACCACAGAAGTATCCCACAAGTCTTCTGAGGGTGAGGCCAGGATCATCATTAGCATGGCACTTTTCTCAGATAAAATTCTCTCTCAGGAAATAGTAACAGCTTCAGACAGTTAATCCCTCAGCAAGGAATCTCTACTGTACTTGAGGCCTGCTCTAGGTAAGTTTGAATGGTCTGATGGTCTGGTACTCTTCCGGTCACACAGATAAACCTTCTTTTACCCGGTCTGTTATTGGTACAACTATGGAGAACTCACTTGCTCACAAAGAGGATGTACAGTGACCTTGTCTAGTGCGAATCTCTTAGCCATCCTCCTATCCCCAACACACAAATGATTTGGACAACCTCTTCCCCATGGTCTAGTGTCTTCATGTTCCCTAGTGTTATCACTTCAGAAAGATTTGAAAGTAGAGATTTTATTTGATTTCTGAGACTAGGTGCCACTACTAGCATTTAGTACATGTTGGATAGAGATGTTAAATGTTCTGTGATACACACAACAGTCCCATACAACAAAGTACCTACCATAAATATCATTGTGACCTTTGTTGAGAAAAATTGTAATTATTCCCTCTCTTTATTCCCAAAGCATATCATTCTGTGTGCCATCCCCATAAATGTCTATACTTGCTAAATCTGGTAAAAAAATTAATTCAATGTAAGGGAAAGATGATAGTCTATTTATCTTGAGCTCTTCCAAAGAAATGCACTTAAGCAGGGGTCTTCCAGTAGTGGGAAGTAGTAACTGAGAT
Organism: Megascapheus bottae; assembly: GCF_031878675.1. Classification (NCBI taxonomy): domain Eukaryota; kingdom Metazoa; phylum Chordata; class Mammalia; order Rodentia; family Geomyidae; genus Megascapheus; species Megascapheus bottae. The sequence continues at coordinate 71,917,503 of NC_143547.1, forward strand.
GGTGGGTAGTGCAAGCATACGGCAGGCTGTTCAGTGGGTGCTACGTGGGCAGAACTTTTCTTATGGAATTCTGCTGTTCCATGTGCAATTCAGCTGTTATAGAGTGGATCAGAGAATATAGGCTTCAGATATTTGCCACCATTTACCCCATTGCTAGATCCTCTGTAAGTAGTACCAGAAAACAAGAAGCTGGAAGGGGAAAAAATAGATAGTTTGTTATGGACTTCATGCCTCCCACATCTTCTAAAGGGATCCAAAAAGCTGTTCTGGAAGCTAAAGAACATTTCGTATCTCCAGTTTCCAGTCAAATTGAAAGCAAATGAAATTCTTCCAACCCTTCTTTTTTATGCATCAAGCCTCTAGTTTGGAAGCAGTGGCATAAAGCTGAGGAAACAATGTTTTAGGACAAATCTGGCTCCCAGCTGCACAGCCTTGTGTGACTGGGAACTTGGCACAGTAGGAGAAGCTGCTTTGCAAAAGAGCCTGGGAGTCTGCAATGCAGCTGGCACATGTCAGGAGCAGCATGCTGTAAACCTGCTCAGAATCAGGCAATTGGCAGGAGGATTGTCAGATTAAAACAGGGATGGACAGGCAAAGGATAGACATTCATTGTCTCTGATAGGACCAAGAATGCTCTCTTAACATATTCCATGGGAATCAGGAGACCTGGACTTCAGCTCTCATCATTTTTCCAAGGTCAATTGATTGTTTGGCCTTGGGCAAATCATTTCCTTATTGGGGTGTCATTGTCCTTCTTTGCAATAGACAAGGATCAATCAGAGTTTGCAAATTGGAGACCTCTGGGCAGGATTTGGCCAGTGGATGTGTTTTGGTTGGCCAGCCCAGCATTTTATTTATTCCCACAGTTTGGACTGTCTCCAGGTCACCTCAGTTCCCACTACCACTTAGGAAGCTATCACTCCTCACCAATTCCTCTCAGCCATTTCCCATATTTCTAATACCCATCTGGTTTCAGAAGGCTCCTTAACCCTAGAAACCCTGAACTGTAAAATGATTGTAAAGAGGGTCTTACAATTAATGTGCTTTTGTGACTCTACTCATCAGTTTTTATCATTACCAAGTGAATAGCAGACAGATTATTGTGAGTAAACATGGATAAGTAAGGTTGGGGGGGGGCAGATTAAGTACTTCTTATTTCCAGTTCTGGGGCTTGAACTCAGGGCCTAGGCACCGTCCTGAGCTTCTTTTGCACAGTGTAGTACTCTACCACTTGACCCACAGTGCCATTTCTGGATTTTTCTATGTATGTGGTACTGACGAATCAAACCTAGGGCTTCATGCTATGCAACACTTTATCACGAAACCACATTTCCAGCATCAAGAGATTAAATACTGCTTGGATTTTCTTTTCGTTCCTTTTTCTCTTTTTGTTGATTGTGGGGCTTGAACTCTGGGCCTGGATGCTGCCCTTGAGATCTTCAGCTCAAGGCTACTGTCCGACCACTTGAGCCTCAGCACCACTTCCAGCTTAATTGGCGATAAGAGTCTCACTGTCTTAAGTGCCCGGGGTGGCTTTGACTCGCTATCCTCAGATCTCAGCCTCCTGAGTATCTAGTAGTATAGGCATGAGCCATTGAGCGCCGCTGCATGGATTTTTTTCCCAGTCCTTGGCTTGACCTCAGGGTCTGAGCCCTGTCCTTGGACTTTCTCAAGGCTAGAGGTCTACCACTTGAGCCTCAACACCACTTTCGGCTTTTTTTCTATGTATGTGGTACTGAGGAATCGAACCTGGGTCTTCATGCATGCCAGGCAAGCACTTTACCACTAGGCCAAACTCCTGGCCCTGCATGGATTTTCTTAAAGCAGCAATTCCACTCACCTCAACCTGGGGTGTAGACTGTTGGACAACCCAAGTTTTCCTGGCCTTCAGTTCCTTTGATCTCTAAATTGACAATTTTTGAAAAGTATATATATATTATCTATGATTATAGATTGAACCTTAGCCATTGTTCAGCTTTGATCTTTAAAAATAATATTATTTTGTGTGAATGGAACCTAGTTGGAGTCCTTCCTGTGTAATTTGATAAACAATTTCAGGGAACTATTTCTGTTTTTTCTTTACAAGGACAGTGCAACAAAATGAACTTCCCCTATCAGAAATCCTCTTCATTGATGTGTCTGACTGCTTGTAACACTGGGAATTTTCATTCCCACAGAGTACTCTGAGAACAAAGCCTTACTTTTTTGGGTTTCCATTGTTATCCCTCTTTACCCTCTTAGTGTCACTTATGAGAGGGGACATTAGAGTGAAGAGCAGCAAGCTAGGGTAAAATGTGGTGAAATCCTTATCATGGGTAAATTACAAGGCCAGAGTCTCACTGCATATTTGTTAATTTTACCTTGATTAACTCCTAATAAAGAGATTTTCTTGCTTTTTATATCCTAGTCCTGATCCAAACCACATTCATAGTCCTTTAATCTTTGTAGAAACAAGGTGCTTCCATCTGCATTCTCTGGGATTTATTGTGGATCTCTGATATGGCTGATATACCTCATTGTGATGTTACCAAACACCAGTATAAAACAGAGTTAACCTGAGCAGGGCACCAGTTGTTCACACTTGTAATCCTAGCTACTCAAGAGGCTGAGCTCTGAGGATCACTGTTAGAAGCCAACTGGTACAGGAAAGTCCATTAGATTCTAATCTCCAATGAACTACTCAGAAAAAGCTAGAAGTGGTGCTGTGGCTTAAATGGTAGAGCATTACCCTTGAGCATAGAGAAGCTCAGGGACAGTGACAAGGCCCCGAGTTCAAGCCTGAGAACCAACAAAACAAACAAGAAGCAACAAAAGAACAGAGCTAATCTGTCGACAGTTTTGCTGGGAAGTGGATAGATACTTTTATTTTAGAGTGATTTTCTAATGGACACCAAGCTATATTCCAAATGAGAGACCATAGGACATCAAATTGTCCATTAGAAAATGAGTAGGCCTAGTATTGACTATTAAATAAAAGTAGAAGATATTTGATGAATGGAAACTTCTTTTGTTTAACTTGAATGTCATTAGTTAATACTGGCTTTCTGTTTTACAAGTCAAACCAGACCATTCAGGCAAAATTCTGTGTTGTCAATAGGTATTAATGAATTATAAATGGCTACATTTAGGGTAGGAAAGAAAGTATGTTAGGAAATCCAAAGGAGAGAACCAAGTAATTTTGTTTATTGCTTTGATTTTTTTCCTTCAAACTTTATCTTTCTGGGTCTTTTTAAAATACATTGCTTTCCTTCTTAAGTGACAAGACATTTACATTTATCTAGATTAGTGTCTTTTGGAGTCTTCTGGTTGTCTTGTCTTTAATTGATCAATTAGGCAAGTAACATTGGACAAAGAATGCATTTAATTTTTTTCTTCTCTAGACTTTAACTTTTCTGTAAAGTGAAGGGGTGAATTAACTATAGATTTTGATGAAAATAGCTAGCCTCATTAGATTCAGGCGATAATTATGTGTTGAATAAAATAATAAGCACTGGGGCCGGGAGTTTGGCCTAGTGGTAGAGTGCTTGCCTAGCATGTACGAAGACCTGGGTTTGATTCCTCGGTACCACATACATAGAAAAAAGCTGGAAGTGGTGCTGAGACTCAAGTGATAGAGCTTTAGCCTTGAGAAAGCCCAAGGACAGGGCTCAAGTCCTGAGTTCAAGCCCAGGACTGGCAAAAAAACCCCAAACAAATAAAAAAAAAACAAAAATAAAAAAAACAAACAAAAAAAACAAGCACTGAATGACAGATTTTTTTTCCTCTTCCTGGGGCTTGAATTCAGGGCCTAGGCTCTGTCCCTGAGCCTTTCTGTGATCAATGTTAGTTCTCTAGACACAGTGTCCCTTCCCATTGTTTCCGAGTAGTTTATTGGAGATAAGAGTCTCACAGCCATTCCTGCCAGGGCTGGCTTTGAACCATGATCCTCAGATCTCAGCCTCTTGAGTAGCAAGGATTACAAGCATGAGCCACCTGTTCCTGGTTGAATGGCAAATTTTCATAAAACTGAAAGTGTGCACAGGAATTACCTACATCCCAAGCTTCAATCACTTGTGTGCCATCTTCATTATTTTTGTCTTTTTGTATCATCAAAACTATTATTTTTGTGTTTCCTATCCTGGCTTCATTTCTTTTCTTTTTTTTTTTTTGCCAGCCCTGGGCTTGAGCTCACTGTCCTTGGACTTTCTCAAGGCTAGAGCTCTACCATTTGAGCCTCAGCACCATTTCCAGGTTTTTTTTCTATGTATGTGGTACAGAGGTATGGAACCCAGGTCTTCATGCATGCTAGGCAACCACTCTACCACTAGGCCAAACTCACAGCCATGGCTTCATTTCTTACTGTCCTAAAAATATCTACTCTAGTCTCATCTAAGCAATAATTATTCATGTAGTCGTATATTTGATGTTCTAGATACATCTCTCAAATACATTAAAATTAGTAGGTTTGATTTTTACATATCACCTAAATCATTTTCATAATTTGGGAAACGTGGCTCTGGTTCCTTGTTCACATGCGAAAAATAAAGGTTAGAAAGATTAAATATCTTTGTTTCTTATCTCAAAGCAGGTTTCCATGGAGGGGTGACTAGAGGACACCTGTCACAGTCAGAGACTGAGTTGGGGCCAAAACCTAGGTCATTTGACTCCTAGATCAGGCTACTTTGTAATGCAGTTCTCACAGTTGCCATTCAGATCTAAAGTTCTTTCATGGAGCAGGGATTACAATCCAGATCTTTCTTAGGTGTAATAAATTGTAACAATAATAACAAATGAATATTTATGGCTTCAGATGAGTCATTCAGTCTCTCAGGATCTAAATTTTCTTATTTGACAAGAGGAGAAAGATGTAGCTAGCATTGATTAAGCACTTTCTATGTTTTTCATTGAGTCATGTTCCATCCTCATCATACTACTAAGAGAGGATGATTTTACAGAGAACTTTCTGCTCTGAATGCATAAAGGGATTTTTTTTTGTCCATCTTGAGGCTTGAACTCTAGGCCTGGGCGTTGTCCCTGAGCTCTTCAACTCAAGGCTACTGCCCTATCCCTTGAGCCACAGTGCCACTACCACTTTTCTAGTGGTTAATTGGAGATAAGAGTCTCTCGGTCTCTAGTGGGGCTGGCTTTGAATCTTGATCCTCAGATCCTGAGTAGCTAGGATTATAGGAGTGAGCCACCGCGCCTGGCTCATATAGTTCTAACAGAAGAAATTCAACCTGGCTGATCTGAAAGTGTATATGTGTTTGAGCTTTTGGAAAACCAGACAGTCTTAGTAGGTTAGATTGACTGGAATCACAAGTTTATAAAATAGTTTAAAAAATGATGAATTTCCCATTGGACATCCATGTCCTATACGAAGAGTTCCCTCATGTAGATTCAAGAGGGAGAGTCTTAATCTCCAAAGCACAGTATAGGAGTTTTTTTTTCAGTTCTAGCTGTCCCTTCCTGTAGACATTTGAATTTCTCTAGATAATACCTTTGGTTTGCTGATTGTTTTCCATCTTTAACTGGCCAATTAAGAAAGTAACACTGGATGAAGAATGAGATGAGCTGAGTTACACTCCTATCTCAACTATTCATTTTTTTTTGCCAGTCCTGGCTTGAATTCAGGGCCTGAGCACTGTCCTTGGGCTTTCTCAAGACTAGAGCTCTACCACTTGAGCAACAGCACCACTTCTGGCTTTTTCTATGTATGCGGTACAGGAATGGAACCTCAGTCTTTGTGAATGATGGGCAAGCACTCTCCAGCTAGGCCAAATTCCTGGCCCTCAACTATTCATTTTGTGTGCATTCTTAAAACTTCTCTGGGTTTCAGTTTGTTCTGTAAAGTGAGGGGAGTAAATATGAAGGGATTGGCCTACCCATGTCATACTGAGTTGAATCGTGGCCACAGAAACTTGTTCTGTGTGGATGAACTATACTGTTTCTTATTAAAGGTAATATGAACGGGAGGAACTTTCAGTTAGCTTATTTTTGTTCTGGACACTCTGCACTTCTCATTTCTGTTATTTTCTTCTGTCTTAGATTTATTATTCTGAAGGTGGACAAGCTTCAGCCATGGGGCAATTTAAAGATCGAATTGTAGGGTCTACCGTTCCAGGTAATGCGTCTATCACTATCTCGGATATGCAGCCATCAGACAGTGGAATTTACATCTGTGATGTTAACAATCCACCAGATTTTGCCGGCATCAACCAAGGCATCGTCAACGTGACTGTATTAGGTATGAGCTTTTTTTTATCTGCCATCACCCCCCCTTAGAACAACTTACAACACTTGTATGAACTAGGATATTAATTATACCAAAGAACTCTCTGGGAGTAAATATTGTTTTTCTTCCCTTATTATTGGGTTAAATAGATATATGTTCCTGATTTAGCTACAGGGTACATCACTCATGAAAATTATAGAAATAATTGCCAAAGCAATAGTACCACCAAAATGACAACAGTAGATGATCCAACCACCAGGGGTTGCTCTGTCCAAATGATACAATGAGATAATCAACCCACTGTCTCAATAAATAATCTCTAATAACTTTCAGAGGGAACTTTCAATGATAGCCAAACTTACTTGGAGGAGTTGACTATCAATTTATTGCCTTTTCCTATCATTAATTCTTTCAAGTGGAGGCAAGAGAATACTTTAAAATGCTAATATTGGAATAGAGGAATGGCCCAAACTCAATTTGAGTTCAACCTCTCCCTCCAAAATGCTAGTGCTATTTAGGACAGGGAGGCACACGTTAAGCCATTGCTGAAGGTCAAATGATCGTATATTCATTTTGTAACATTGGGTAAATCATCACTGCCCTTAAAATGAGTTTGGAATACCTCCTTTATTTGATAATTGCTGAGTGCCTACATTGCCAGGAGAAATAAAGTTTATAGTGATGGAGGTATGGTTTCTGTTCTTGGAGGATTCCCAGTTTGAGCTGATTTTAGGG